>NC_084484.1:65511810-66777810 GCF_030035675.1 Rhineura floridana | reverse complement strand
TTCTCAGTGGTGGCCCCCGAACTATGGAACAGTCTCCCTGAGGAAGTACGCCTGGCGCCGACTCTGCTTTCCTTCCGGCGCCAGGTCAAAACCTTCCTATTCTCTGAAGCATTTTAAGTTACATTGATCTAATTTTAAAAATGTTTATTGTATTGTTGATTGTATTTTAATATTATTTTGTTATTCATTGTATTTTTATACTATTTTATGTTCACCGCCCAGAGAGCTATCGCTAGTCGGGCGGTATATAAATTTAATAAATAATAAAATAAAATAAAAAAAAATCCTTGATGAGGTAACACCTGCTCTAATTGGCTGTGCAGTTCTGAGGGAGATTCCTCCTATTTGTGTTTGTTGTTGAATATCTCCTGCTATGAAGAAAGGCCTAATCCTGTAAGAAAAACAAACCACTGTTTATTTCTCCTCAGGTTATACCCAGTTCTTGTTCAGCTTTCCTCAGTAAAGTATTATCAGGATTTCTTTTCTCCCTGAACTCGGTTTGCTTTATTCAAGTCACTCCACTAACAAAACTGGGGAGGTTTGGAAATGTATCTGACATACTGTTGGGCTAGGTCTAACCTGTGAAGATTTGAGACAGGTCTGTATATCAGTTGGATGTTGAGGCTTTTCCCTGCAGTGTTGTAAAACACAACAAGGACTTTTACCTGCAGTGTTGTAAAACACAAGGACTAGCATTAATGTATTGTTAATATTGCTCTAATTTTATTGTAATATTACTTATGCATGGCACATTCTAGAATACCAAAAATGAGAAGTCTCAGTCCCAAGAAACCTACTGTCAGGCCCAGGATGAGACTCAGGAACCAGACCAGAGGTTGTAAGTAATTCGTGTTTTATTAGAGTAATGTCCAAGCAAAAACTGCGTCTTCTCATGAAGCAATACAGGGATACAGGTCCTGCGGCATTGGGAGAAAGTTGACAGAGCAAGGGGCTGCTTCCCGCCTGTTCTTTAAGAAGGGGCCAAACGGGCGCGCAACCTTTCGCTCCTCCTTAACTGCCCCTCAGGTACTGCCCGCCTTCCCCCCTTCTCTCCTGTCTCTTCAGCTGTCTACGAGTGCGCGGTGAGGGGGGAAGCATGGCCCCCTCCTCTTCTGAAGTTTCCGATTCCAGTATGGGGGATAGGGGAGGAGCTGATGGTAAACTGCCTCGCCGCTTTTCTGCTGTGGGCAGCCCTCCCTCTTCCCCCTCTTGCTCTGAACTTGGAAGAAGGGGGGGCGTGAGAATGCATAGGGAGGATTCTGAAACCTCAAAGCTCTCAGGCTCCCCGTTGCTAGGCGAACCTATCACTGGCATTTCCTCTGTTTCGTCTTCACTCCAAAGGGGGGAAGTTCCTCCCCCTCCCCTCTGCCATCCATAGGAATCCTCTTCTGCCAACTCCCCGGGACCCCAGCTCTGCCTCCGAACACCATCCCCCCTCCCAAGCTGTGCCTCCCTCCCCCTGTTTGGCTTGGGGCGGTGGGGAAAACATTGATGGAAAAGTTTTACCAAATCTGGAGCATGCACATCAGCTGCATCTTCTCATGATCTGTCAGCCACTCCATAGCCTTTCCAGTGAATTAAGTAATGCAGCTTGTGGCGTCTGATCCTGGAATCTAAGATTTCCCCAACTTCAAACTCAAGCTGCTCATTTATCAGGAGTGGAGCTCCGGGAGGGTCTTCTGGCCGCAACTCACTGGGAGGGGCGGCTTTCGTTAAGAGGGATCGATGAAACACAGGATGTATTTTAAACGTGTCGGGAAGCTTCAGTCGGTACGCCACGGGATTGATTTGAGTTTCTATTTCGAAAGGACCCAGCCTCTTGTCTTGTAATTTTCTACATTTGCCCGGCATCTGGAGGAAGCGGGTGGACAGCCATACCTGGTCTCCCGGTTGAAGGGGGGGGGCTCCTTCCTGTGCAGGTCAGCAACTCGCTTGTACTCTGCTTTGGCTTCGTTTAACTGCTGTTTCAGTGTCTGTTGCACCGCTTGCAATTCCTTAAGGAAGTTCTCAGCTGCCGGTACCAGCATTCCTTCTGAGCTGCTTGGGAAGACTTTAGGATGGAATCCATAGTTAGCGAAGAACGGGGTTTGTTGAGTGCTGGAGTGCAGAGAATTGTTGTAGGCGGACTCTGCAAAATGCAAATATGATACCCAGTCAGTCTGTTGATAGGACACATAACTTCGTAAATATCTTTCCAAAACGGCGTTCAAGCGTTCCGTCTGCCCATCTGTCTGGGGGTGATGGGCGGAGGAGAGTTTTAGTTCCGTCTGCAACTGTTTCCACATTGCTCTCCAAAATTTGGCTGTGAACTGAGTTCCTCGGTCTGAGACTACGCTGTTTGGCAATCCATGCAGCCGGTAGACTTCTTTGATGAATAACTTGGCCGTTTCTTTAGCCTCTAAGGCCCCTGCACAAGGAAGAAAATGCGCCATTTTGGTAAGTAGATCTACCACTACTAAGATGGCTGTCATTCCTTGGGACTTGGGTAGATCAGTTATAAAATCCATGGAGAGGTCCTTCCAGGGTTCGTGTGGGACAGGTAACGGTTGTAACAGTCCTGCTGGTTTTCCTGTTTGTGTTTTTGTCCACAGACAGACAGAGCAGGACTTCACATAGCTCTCAATATCCCGACGCATTTTAGGCCACCAGAAGTCCTTGGCCACGTTCTGAATGGTCTTGTAAATCCCAAAGTGTCCCGCTGTGATGGAATCATGGCACTGGCGTAGGATTCTGAGTCTTAATTCCCCTTCTGGCACATATCTGGCTGTTTTGAACCATAACAGTCCATTCTTCAAGTGAAAGGTTACTTCTGAGTCTTGGCCTTGTTCCGTCTCCTGCCGATATTTTAGCATGTCTGCATCTTCTTGTTGTGCCTTTTTGAGTTCCTCTTCCCATGAAGGCTGGCATGATCCCAACATCAATTTCTCTGGCGGGATCACGTACTGAGGCTGGTCCTCGGATTCACTTTCTTTGTATTGTGGCTGTCTGGATAAGGCATCCGCTCTCTGGTTTTTGGCTTGGGCATGGTAAATAATCTTGAAGTTAAACCTAGTGAAGAACTGGGACCATCTTATCTGTCTCTGGTTCAGCTTTCTGGCTGTTTGGAGGCTTTCAAGATTCTTGTGGTCGGAGCGCACTTCAATCTGATGAGAGGCCCCCTCTAGGTATTGTCTCCAGTTTTCAAAAGAATCCTTGATGGCCAGCAGTTCCTTCTCCCATACTGTGTAGTTCTTCTCTGCAGGCTTTAACTTCCGAGAGAAGTACGCGCAGGGGTGCAGCTCCTTCCCTTCTTGGTCTAATTGCAGAAGGACCCCCCCGATGGCAAAATCCGAAGCGTCTGCTTCCACGACGAAAGGGCGGTTCGGATCAGCAAAGCGCAGAATAGGCTTGGTAGCAAACCTTCTCTTCAGCTCCTCAAAGGCCTCGGTGGCGTTCTTTGTCCATTGAAACTTCTTCTTCCCCCTTAAACAGTCAGTCAGAGGAGCTGTTAATTTGGAAATCCCTGGAATGAACTTTCTGTAATAATTGGCAAACCCTAGAAACCGTTGTACATCCTTTTTTGTAACAGGCAGGCCCCAGTCCAAGATACAATTGACTTTCCCTGGGTCCATCTCCACTCCTTCCACTGAGATTCTGTATCCAAGGAAGTCCAAAGACTTGAGGTCAAATCCACATTTCTCTAACTTAGCATACAAGTGATTCTCTCTCAGTCTCTTCAGCACCATTTTCACATAGTGATCATGGTCTTCCTGGTTCTTTGAGAACACCAGGATATCATCTAAGTAACAGATTACATACATGTCCAACAGGTCCCTAAACACGTCGTTCATGAACTTTTGAAAAACTCCTGGACTTCCACAAAGCCCGAACGGCATGACCAGGTACTCAAACTGACCATAAGCGGTCAAGAATCCCGTTTTCCATTCATCTCCCTCCTTCATTCTGATCAGATTGTACACTCCCCTCAAATCCAGCTTCGTGAAAACTTTTGCGGAGCGCAGTCGGTCTAGCAGCTCTGAAATCAGGGGCAGTGGGTAGCTGTTAGGGATGGTGATCTGGTTCAATACGCGATAGTCGTTACAAGGTCTGAGTTCCCCCCCTTCTTTTTCACAAACAATAGTGGCGCTCCAGCACGGGACTGTGAGGGGCGTATGAATCCTCGCCTCAGGTTTTTTTCCAGGAATTCCTTCAGGGCCTCCCTCTCAATCTCTGTGAGAGAGTAGATTCTCCCTGATGGGATGCTGGCTCCTGGCACAAGATCAATCGCACAGTCGTAAGGGTGGTGGGGGGGTAAAGTCTCTGCCTCTTTTTCATCAAACACATCTTTGAATTCTTCATACTTCGGTGGCAGGGTCACTTGCTCGATCTCTTGCACTGCCCCCGCTAAGGTGTTCTTGATTCCTTCAGGTTGACAGTTCTCCTGGCAATACTGTGAGGTGAACCACACCACCGCCTCCTTCCAACTTATTTTGGGTTCATGCTTTGCTAGCCAGGGCATTCCCAGAATCACCTCAATGTTCGAGAGATCTGACACGTATAGCGAAATGAACTCTTCATGCCCAGGGATTTGAAGTTTCACTTTCTCCGTGGCTTGTGTCACCCCTCCTGACTTCAGGGGTCTCCCATCGATGGTCTCCACAGCTAGGGGAGCGTCCAGTTTCCACCGGGAAATTCCATGACGCTTGACTAGCTTTGCATCAATAAAATTTGTGGAGGCTCCACTGTCAATTAAGGCAGTGGAATTAAACACCATTCCTCTGGAAGTTGTAATCCGAATAGGCAAGACCAACACCCCTTTTGAGGGAGGTTGGATCGTTGGGGGGCCTTTATACAATGCTGCCCCCAGTCCACCGGCCTGCACATGGACTGGGTGTTCTAGTTTCCTGACGGCTCGGCTTTCCCCCCTTTCAGTCCACAGTCTCTGGCCACATGGCCCGGTTTTGAACAATAAAAGCATAAACGTTCCCGGTGTCATCTTTCCTTTTCTTCTTCCGACAGTCTTGGTCTAGCCCCTCCCTGTCCCTCAGTTGCATTACCTGTCATCCCTGCAGTGGGAAGGGTCTTGCTGTGGGATGCCGAGGCTGAGTATCTCGGGACCTCCTGCTTCCTTTCCAGGCACCTTCCTTCCATCCGGTGATCTATCTGTAGACATAGCTGGATGAGCCCTGGTAGGTCAGCGGGGGGGGGAGGTCCTGGCCAGTTCATCCAGGATTTCAGCATTTAATCCACTCCGGTACATAAACATCAGGGCGGCATCATTGTAGCCCGTTTCCTGGGACAGAATTTTAAAAGCATTAGTGTACTCGGAAACTGTCCCTTTAGCTTGCTTCAGAGCGCCTAGCTGCCGCGCTACTGTTTCAGCTCTTTGCGGGTCTTGAAACATCTCGGTCATCTCTTGTATAAATCCTCTGTACCTTCTTAAGACAGTATCCTTTCTCACGAGATACGGAGTCACCCATTTTGCAGCTTCTCCCTCCAGGAGGCTAATCACGAAAGCTACTTTAGCCCCATCGTCTGGGAATTCCGTGTGCCTGACATCCAGATATAACTCACATTGAGCCACGAAGGTTGCCAACTGATCACTTTGTCCCGCATATTTTGGGGGCAGTCCAATGGGAACCTTTACTGCGGCAGCTGGAGGGGCTGTTCGCATCTGGTCTATCGTGGCCTTCAAGGTTTGATTATCCGTCTTCAGCGCCTTGACTGCTGCTAGCAGGGCTTGAACATCCGTCTGCAAATCAGCTACCTTAGTCCTTGAAAGTTTCACTTCTTCCATCTCAGAAGTGGGGTTCATCCCCCCCGCTGCTCCCTTTGACATCTTGTCACCGTCAAGTGAAGAGAGCGTTGAGGGTGATTTAGGTGGCTCTGTCAAGCTGTCAGGCCCAGGATGCGACTCAGGAACCAGACCAGAGGTTGTAAGTAATTCGTGTTTTATTAGAGTAATGTCCAAGCAAAAACTGCGTCTTCTCATGAAGCAATACAGGGATACAGGTCCTGCGGCATTGGGAGAAAGTTGACAGAGCAAGGGGCTGCTTTCCGCCTGTTCTTCAAGAAGGGGCCAAACGGGCGCGCAACCTTTCGCTCCTCCTTAACTGCCCCTCAGGTACTGCCCGCCTTCCCCCCTTCTCTCCTGTCTCTTCAGCTGTCTACGAGTGCGCAGTGAGGGGGGAAGCATGGCCCCCTCCTCTTCTGAAGTTTCCGATTCCAGTATGGGGGATAGGGGAGGGGCTGATGGTAAACTGCCTCGCCGCTTTTCTGCTGTGGGCAGCCCTCCCTCTTCCCCCTCTTGCTCTGAACTTCGAAGAAAGGGGGGCGTGAGAATGTCTAGGGAGGATTCTGAAACCTCAAAGCTCTCAGGCTCCCCGTTGCTAGGCGACCCTATCACTGGCATTTCCTCTGTTTCGTCTTCACTCCAAAGGGGGGAAGTTCCTCCCCCTCCCCTCTGCCATCCATAGGAATCCTCTTCTGCCAACTCCCCGGGAGCCCAGCTCTGCCTCTGGACACCTACAATAGAAATAGTTTTATCTACTCATGTGCCTGATCAATATTAATCAGAATAACCTGGAAGGGGAGTGGGGCACCCCAGTTCCAATCATTTTGGGCAGGGGAAGATATGATGGTGGGAGTTTGGCTTACCAGAGACCAACAGTAGACGGAGCCAGAGTCGATCACAAGCAGAGCCAACCAATTCTAGATTTGTCCCCTCCGCATCCTCCTCTCTGCTGAGCTCTACAAGGGCAAACCTGAAGCTAAGGAGGAGGAAGCCAACAAGCAATGCCCTGGATTGGTTGTAAGTCAGAAAGCAGGCAGGCAGATGGAGAGTGGCTGAGAGCAGACTGATGGGGCAATGCCCCATTTGACCTAAAGGAGCAGCCTCTACTGGCACCAACATAAGTTTAGTGGTTGGGAAGAGAGATTGCTGTAGACTGCAGAATCTTTCTCCCTGACCAGGATCACTGTCCAGGTGAGTGTTTGCATCTAAGGGCTCATCCAGACAACTGCAAAATGTGTGACATGCCCACTATGTGTGTTCATTATTTTTTGGTCATCTAAGTGACGTCTCGCACTGTTACACATTTTTGCGGGTTAAATCCGCTCCTTGCAATACCGGCAAAAATGCGATCTGCTGTTTAAAATCGGGAATCATCCGCTGTGTCTTCAGGAGCTAGGATGCAATACAGCGGACTTTACAGCTGATGGGTGGTTCTTGGGCATTTCCCCTTGCCCCTTCTCCTCATTCCAGCCAATCACGTATCTGCACTTTTGCGCATGTGCAAGAATAAGCCCGGCAAAATTGAACCAATCATCGCAATGGTGGGGTGTTGGGGGGGGGTCTGCAACTACTGCGCAGATGCATTTTATTTTTTGCCAGCCTGCAAACTGGGTGGCCGCTCTGGGTGAGATCTGCAATGCACAGCAAGTGAGAAAGGGGCTGCTGGTTGGTTTCACGCCTGCCTGGGGAAAGCTTTGTCAATTTTATTCTGCTTGCTGGGGTTTTTGTTTCAAATCATTTTGGTGGGAAGGAAAGGGAGAAGGAGGGGTGTGTGACACATTTCTTGCTTTTTTGGAGAAATAAGTGCAATTGCGAGCGTGTGTATCTCCTTAGAGACTGGAGAACCATAGAGAATGAAATTGACAAAGCTTTCCCGAGGCAGGCGTGAAACTGACCAGCAGCCCCTTTCTTGTTTGTATTTGCGATATTATGCTTAAACAAATGTATGCTTTTCTGCTTTTATGGATATTTAAGGAGATACACACGCTGGCAATTGCACTTATTTCTCCAAAAAAGCAAGAAACATGTCACCCCCCTCCTTCTCCCTTTCCTTCTCGGGCGAAACGATTTGAAACAAAAACCCCAGCCAGTAGAATGAAATTGACAAAGCTTTCCAGAGGCAGGCATGAAACCGACCAGCAGCCCCTTTCTTGTTTGTATTTGCGATATTACGCTTAAACGAATGTATGTTTTTCTGCCTTTATGGATATTTAAAGAGATACACACGCTGGCAATTGCACTTATTTCTCCAAAAAAGCAAGAAATGTGTCACCCCCCCTCCTTCTCCCTTTCCTTCCCACAGCAAAATGATTTGAAGCAAAACCCCCAGCCAGTAGAATGAAATTGGCAAAGCTTTCCCGAAGCAGGCTGAAACTGACCACCCCCCTCCTTCTCCCTTTCCTTCCACGGCGAGAACTCCTTTACAGCCATATTGTGCTTCGTTGCAAAGGGGGAGAGGAGCATACATCATTTTTTTGCTGACCAATTGGTTGATAGGGGGAGGTTTTAGAGGCGGAGCTTGGAAAAAGTGAAAAGAATGTAGGGATCTTACTGCTGTGTGTGCGGGTGCAAAAAAGCTTTTTTTAATTGGGAAAGAGCGAACTAAAAGGCAAAGTGAGGACTATCAGATGACAAACTGAATATGGAAACCATGGATTATCCCACTCCATTTGGATAAGCCCACCACTGCGTGTGCGGGTGCAAAAAAGCATTTTTTTTAATTGGAAAAGAGCGAACTAAAAGGCAAAGTGAGGACTATCAGATGACAAACCGAATATGGAAACTGTGGATTATCCTGCTCCATTTGGATAAGCCCTAATACTGGGCAATCAGAACAGTTTAGGGATTTTGTTGGTGTACCAATCACCATTGTCCAAGAGTCTCCCTATCTGAGCTGATGGGAGTGGTTACAAATTTTGTCCTGTTTGCATTTTATTGTTCGGCTATTTTTACTTTGTTGTTGTTGTTATGTGTCTTCAAGTCGATTACAACTTATGGTGACCCTATGAATCAGTCACCTCCAAGAGCATCTGTCATGAACCATCCTGCTCAGATCTTGTAAGTTCAGGTCTGTAGCGTCCTTTATGGAATCAATCCATCTCTTGGATTGAAGACCATCTCTTGGTCTTCCTCATTTCTACTCCCTTCTGTTTTTCCCAGCATTATTGTCTTTTCTAGTGAATCAGGTCTTCTTCTTCTTCTTCTTCTTCTTCTTCTTCTTCTTCTTCTTCTTCTTCTTCTTCTTATTATTATTATTATTATTATTATTATTATTATTATTATTATTATCTTTATTTATACCCCGCCCTTTTTCCAAACTGGAACTCAAGGCGGCTTCCAGATAAAAATAAATGCATATCAAGAACCTATAAAAATATAAAACATATAAACATAAAATCAGCATTAAAACAGGATTAAACTATTAAGATGTTAAAACCAATTAGATATACACTTAAAATACTGCTCTAGTCTCCATCTCATTTGTTTCATCACCATCAGCTCCCTGGTAAACCAGGGGGCTGGTTTGGCTCCATTCCGTGAGAGGGGACGCTCAGGAGCAATCATGTCCACCGCCCTGGCCATTTCCCCATTCCAGAGGTCAGCTAAAGCTTCAACAGAATCGCCTGCCGAGGTGACAGGAAAAACCCCAAGAGCTCTCAGGAAACCATCCGGATCCATCAGCCTCCTGGGGCGGACCATCCTATAATAATAATAATAATAATAATAATAATAATAATATTTTATTTATTGGTCGCCTATCTGTCCAGGTTAGTGGACACTCTAGGCGACTTACAATAACAAAAAGCTATACATAATATACATATACAAAAACAAACCACAGTCCTAAACAATTTAAAACCAATTTCCAATTAAAACATCATAAAATTAATCCTTCTTAATCCCACCAAAAAAAAAAAAAAGCAGCACACAAAAAACAAACAAAAAACAAACAAACACCCAGGCCACCCCAGCCAGCCGGCTTATGTATCCCTCCAAAGAGGGACAGGTGGTAGCAATCAGTCCCAGCTGGCTGGGTACCTGGGGCCTGGTCCTGCAGGATGCAGGTCTGCCAGGCAGAAGTCCCACAGGGAAGGGTGGTGGAGGTGGTGATCCCACAGCAGCAGCAGCAGCAGCAGCAGCAGCAGCAGCAGCAGCAGCAGCAGCAGCAGCAGCAGACTCTCCTTCCCTGGGCGGCGATGTTCTCTTCCTGCAGGCCCTGGGTCTCCCAGGCCACCCCAGCCAGCCGGCTTATGTATCCCTCCAAAGAGGGACAGGTGGTAGCAATCAGTCCCAGCTGGCTGGGTACCTGGGGCCTGGTCCTGCAGGATGCAGGTCTGCCAGGCAGAAGTCCCACAGGGAAGGGTGGTGGAGGTGGTGATCCCACAGCAGCAGCAGCAGCAGACTCTCCTTCCCTGGGCGGCGATGTTCTCTTCCTGCAAGCCCTGGGTCTTATCGGTCCCCCACCCCTGCAGAGGTTTTGAGTCCCAGTGAGTCTAAACCCAACCAGGTAGTGATCTGTCCATGACAACGGAACTACAGAGAGTTCCTCCACACCAAGACCACCATCATCCCATCCAGCACAGAACACAAGGTCCAGAGTGTGGCCAGCAGCATGAGTGGAACCAGATATTACTTGGGACAGACCCATGGTTGTCATGGAGGCCATGAAATCCTGAGCCACTCCCGACAGAGCGGTCTCGGCATGGATGTTGAAGTCCCCCAGTACAACAAACCTAGGTGATTCCAACACCAACCCCGAGATCACCCCGGCTAGCTCAGGGAGGGAGACTGTTGAGCAGCGGGGTGGGCAGTACACCAACATCTCATGATGTGTCCAAAGTATGATAACGTCAGTTTCATCATTTTAGCTTCTAGTGACAGTTCTGGTTTAATTCGAACAGCCAATTATTTGTCTTTTTCGCAGTCCATGGTATCCGCAAAGCTCTCCTCCAGCACCACATTTCAGATGAGTTGATTTTTCTCTTACCCGCTTTTTTCACAGTCCAACTTTCACATCCATACATAGAAATCGGGAATACAATGGTCTGAACGATCCTGACTTTGGTGTTCAGTGATACATCTTTGTATTTGAGGACCTTTTTTAGTTCTGTCATAGCTGACCTCCCCAGTCCTAGCCTTCTTCTGATTTCTTGACTATTGTCTCCATTTTGGTTAGTGACTGTGCCGAGGTATTGATAATCCTTGACAAGTTCAATGTCCTCATTGTCAACTTTAAAGTTACATAAATCTTCTGTTGTCATTACTTTTCTATTGGGAACCAATCAGTTTCTCCATATTCTGTCCTTACACTAGCCTCTTGTCCAGAATATAGTGTGTGCATCAGGACAATCAGATGCTGTGGCACCCCCATTTCTTTTAAAGCATTTCATAGTTTTTCTTGATCTACACAGTCAAAGGCTTTGCTGTAATCTATAAAGCACAGGATGATTTCCTTCTGAAATTCCTTGCTCCATTCCATTATCCAACGTATGTTTGCAATATGATCTCTGGTGCTTCTTCCCTTTCTAAATCCAGCTTGGACATCTGGCATTTCTCGCTCCATATATGGTAAGAGCCTTTGTTGTAGAATCTTGAGTATTACTTTACTTGCATGGGATATTAAGGCAATAGTTCGATAATTACTGCACTCCCTGGGATCCCCTTTCTTTGGAATTGGGATATATATTGAACGCTTCCAGTCTGTGGGCCATTGTTTAGTTTTCCATATCTGTTGAGAATTTTTTGTCAAAATTTGGACACATTCCATCTCAGTAGCTTGTAGCAACTCTATTGGTATGCCATCTGTTCCTGGTAATTTGTTTCTTCCAAGTATTTTAAGAGCAGCTTTCACCTCACATTCTAAAATTTCTGGTTCTTCATCATATGGTTCCTCCGTGAATGAAACTGTCATCCTTCCATCTCTTTTATAGAGTTCTTCAGTGTATTGCTTCCATCTTCCTTTTATTTCATCTTGGTCAGTCAGTGTGTTCCCCTGTTGATTATTCAACATCCCTACTCATGGTTTAAATTTCCCTTTCATTTCTCTAATCTTTTGGAACAGGGCTCTTGTTCTTCCCTTTTTGTTGTCCTATTTCTATACAATAACTATTGTAATTGTTCTATTTGTCCCTACTTACTAGAAGCTGTATTGTTGCATTCAGGGTTCTGACCGTGTTTCTATCTCCTTTTGCTTTTGCTTTCTCTCTTTAACCATTTTAAGAGTTTCTTCAGTCATCCATTGAGGTCTTTCTCTCTTTTTAACTAGAGGTATTGTCTTTTTGCATTCTTCCCTGATCATGTCTCTGACTTCATTCCATAGTCCTTCTGCTTCTCTGTCAACTAAGTTTAAAGCCTCAAATCTGTTCCTTATTTGATCTTTATATTCTTCTGGGATGTTATTTAAATTGCATTTTGGCATTATGATTGCTTTGTTGTTCTTCTTTAGCTTTACTCTGATTTTCAATACGACCAGTTCACGATCTGTATGTCAATTTGCTCCTGGTCTTGTTTTTGCAGAAAGTATGGAACTTCTCCATCTTCTGTTTCCAATAATCAATTGGATTCCTATACTGACTATCTGGTGATGTCCACGTGTACAGTCATCTTTTCAGTTGCCCAAAAAATGTGTTTGCAAGAAACAAATTATTGGCTTCACAGAATTCAATAAGTCTTTCTCCTGCTTCATTTCTGTCTCCTGAGCCCCATTTTCCCCACAATTCCTAGTTCTTCTCTGTTCCCTACTTTTGCATTCCAGTCCCCCAAGATTATCATCATATCTTGTTCTGGTGTGTGATCAATTTCCTCCTGTACTTCTGCGTAAAATCTCTCCAATTCTTCTTCTTATGCGTTCGACGTTGGAGCGTAGACTTGGATGATGGTTATGTTAATAGGTTTCCCATCTAATCTCATTGATATCACTCGCTCAGACCTTGCATTGTAGCTCCTAATTGCTTTTGCTACATCACTTCTCACTATTAAAGCAACCCCATTTTTTCTTGATTTCTCATTTCCTGCATAAAATATTTTGTAGTTGCCTGATTGAAAATGTCCCATTCCCTTCCATTTTAATTCACTCACGCCAAGTATTATAATGTAGATACGTTCCATTTCTTGCTTGACAATTTCTAACTTGCCCTGGTTTGTGGTTCTCACATTCCATGTTCCTATTGTGTGTGTCGTACAACTCCGGACTCTCCTTTCGCATCTGTGTGAATTTTAAGCTTTTAAAAACTGTTTTAAATATATGTTTTATTGTATTTTTGATGCTGATTGTTGTGAACCGCCCAGGGAGCTTCGGCTTTGGGCGGTAAATAAATTTAATAAAATGAAAATGAAATGAAATGAAATGTGTGCATCAGCCTCTGGGTTTCTTTTCGGCTTTGACCCATCTGCGTCATTAGTCACAGCGCTACTTGTCCTTGTCCTTTGTTCTTCCCCAGTAGCTCGGTGACTGCCTTCTGACATGGGGGTCTCATCTTCCCGCACTATCTTGTGTTGCATTTTGGATACTCTGTTCATAGGGTTTTCGTGGTAAGAGGTATTCAGAGGTGGTTTACCATTGCCTTCCTCTGAGTTTGGATGCATCTTAGTCTGGTGTTTCAGCTTTGACCATTCCGCCTTGGGTGCCCCTGCTAGGAGTCTAGCCTCTTGGTCTAGACTCCTGACGGCATTGCTCTCAGGTTCTTCAGCACTCTCAAACCCCCTTACCATGTTAAGGTGTGCATCCTAAGGGGGATTTTTACTTATATGAATAATATATACAATTTTATCTTCTGTTTTTTGCTTTGTTTGATGCTTATACCCATTTATGTGGTCATACCAGTGGAAAAGAGAGCTACCCTTAGAAAACTTAAAATGTAGATAAAAGAAATGTAGAATCAGATTCTAGGTCAGATTAGAATCCCTTAAGCAACACATCTACCATTGAACAACATGGTTTTGTGAAGCTAGAATTAGTCACTGGAAAGAAATTTTGTACATTACTTTTCCAAAATCTGTTTGGTGTGGCACCACTGATGATATGCCTTTTCAAGGCAGGAATTACTGCTGTCATAGGAAGGGCTGGAAGAATATGAAATCCAGGAGGGGTGTAGAGGGATGTTGTAAGCATTTTTCTGGGTCAAATCTGAACCCAGAGAATTCAGAAGACACGAGTCCAAACCAGATGAGAGTTTTCCATCCCCTGAAAGTCTGCCAAGAACTCAAAATCTAAGCAGGAGAGAAACTCCTCTATTTCGCACCCACCTTTACTGTGCTCCCACCACCCCAATGCCATCTTGACCACCTCTCAGCAGCCACACACCTCCTCCCACTCTTACTTTCATAGCAGAGCAGCAGCAGCAACTACAACAACATGAGAGAAGAAAAAAGGGATTTGCCTCTCTTTCCCCGCCCCCATCATTGCCCAGAATAATCCTAGATGCAGTGGACTCTGGGGAAAGTAGCTTTATTCAAAGGTTCCTGCAACTTCAGAAGATGAACTTGGGATACCTAGGCAAGCAATACTTGTGAAACATCTAGTTTTAGAGTTTGGGGGGCTTGTAATGCTTATTTCCATCTTCTCTTCCTGTAACAGGAACGCTACCTCTGCCATTGTTCCTGCCAGGCCAGGCATTAACTACAGTTTTTAAAAAGAGGGGCAAGGCTGGAGGATCTGGTGGCTGGATTATTAGGGATTATGGAGCGTTGGGTCTTCCCAGGAGGACGATTTGGATTTGGCTCCAAAATAAACTAAAACCAACCTCTACCCACAGGTGCCTCATCCATTACTATTCTAGGCTTCCACTAAACCCATATTTTCTTTACCAAGTGCTAAGCATTTCACCTGACTTGTTGGGCTACACCTTTTTGAGCTTCAGAGCATATGAAGATTTACACAGAATCCCTCAAAAGCAGAACAAAGTGGGTTTTCCTGTGGATCTAAAACAAGTGCATTCCAGCAAGCCTTACTGTGTTCATCCTTGACAAATCACACCCTTCAGTTTCAAAGGGGTTGCAGCAGTAATGACTACAGCCTATTTCCCATAAACATGCGCAATAATTTGGCTGAACTGTGAGCAAAAATTCCCTAGACGTTTCTCTTCCGAGCATCGTTCCTGAGTCATAGGAATAGAAAGAAATTTAGAAACAGCAAGATACAAATGGAAAAACATAATTTGATTATACCAATGTAACAAAGAGGTTAGTGGGTACAGTTTCTAAAGAGAGAGGAGAGGGGCTTTTCCAGCTTGAGAACAAAAAAGCCAACAGCAGGCCTTCTTGTAGAGCAGGAGCGAAGAACCTGTGGCCTCCAGCAGTTGTTGGACTCCAACTCCCGTTAGTCCCAGCCAGCATGGCCAATGATCAAGAATGATAGGAGTTTAAGTGTAGAGATGGACAGATTTGTTAGTTTCAGTTTTCTCAGTTTCTCATTTTCCAATCCTAATAATAATAATAATCCTAAATCTAGTTCTCCACATTTCTGCAGCAATTTGTGAATTATTATTTTAATCCTCATGACAATTTGTTAGTATTGTACTGTAGTATGAATTTCTTCTAATAAACACATTTTTCCAAAGTAATTTTGCCAAATATACATACTTTTTGCAATGCAATCCTCCCTTAAAATCCATTTTATGGTATTTTTACTAATATATGCATTCTTATGCACACTTTACCCTAATAATCCATTTTTGTACATATTACAGAACTGCACAGCAAAATTTGGAGAAATGCAAATTTCAAAGGATTGCTGCATTTTGGTTTCCTGAATCTAATTTCTCCCACATCCCTATTTTACTCCAGCACTGTCTGGATGATCACAAGGCTCCCCATCCCTGTTGTAGAGGTGTGGTTGTTCAAGCAACTTTTCCACAAAGCATCTTGAAATCAATTCATCGTCCCATGCTTTAAATGATTTACCAGCTTCCTGATATATATTTTCCACCCTGGCAGATTTAGATCATATTGAAGCTATATATTCATGCATGTTCCTCTGCTCTGCTCATTCATGTCTTTGAAACAGAATTCCCATGACTTCAGCTTGAGAATAAGTCTTCTTCCTTTATTTGGTTCAAAGGAAGGATAAAGACATTCCAGTATGTAGCCTAAGAATCATTTTGACTTAAGCCTCTGTGGTAAACCTCTACAGAACACAAATTAATTTGTGGTTTACAATGCATTTTATGTTAATTCCAGTCTAGTTGCCTCCTTGCCTAGAATAACTTTGTATCTGTCCTTGAACATTACTGATGTTACATTACTTATAATGGAAATGTTATTTCATAGTTATAAGCAGTATAATGTGTACTATCAACAGCTAATTAAAGGCCTGTGAAATTTCACTGGCAGAATGGGGGTTCTTTTGTAAAAAGAGATTATATGTGCTCTGGCTTCCCTTACTTCAGCCGCTCAGCCTGTGGTTACCATAATGGTGCCCATGTATGTAATGATGTCCTTAAGGACTTCTCTGACATTCACAGAGCTTCTTAGCCCCTCCTCCATTCATTGCCCCTTTCATTACAAGGTGGCAAGGGTGATTACCCTTTCCCCCCTTCAAAAGTACATAGAGCTGAAGGAGGAAGGTGGAAGAGTGACTCTCTTTCCCACTTCCTCTTTCAGCTCTAAGGGTTTTTGATGTTTCCATTTAGCACCTGAGCTGCTCATCTGAGCCTTGAAAAACATTTCAAGAAAAAAGCTTCCAGCTTCATCTTTCAGTTCTATGGGTCTTTCAAGGTCAGCAGCTGAACAGAAAGCAGAGTGGCCGAAAGGGTGAGAAGGAAAGGAAAGCAATGTGGGAGACTAGGGAGAAGGAAACAATGTAGCCAGTGAAGAGAACCATTTTTCACCCAGTGCAGGCCACATTTGTGGGGCAGCACACAGCCTCCCAGAGCAATGGGAGGGGATACCTCCACCCACCTGCATTTACTCCCTCAGAATTGCTGGTGATCTTGGGTGATCCCACGAGAGACTGAGTGGGGTGGAGTCAAGCCCAGGCCTTCATAGGCCTTCATAGGCCTTCATAGGCCTGTTTAACACCAGCCTTTTTCTTCATGTGCCAGCTTGCCCACCCTCAGTCTTAGTGCATCACTGAGCTGTGAATAACAGGGGTGCTGTTTGATGGGGCTAGGTAGGATTTTTTCCTCTCAATCAAATTGGCACTCAAGTGAGCAGGAAGGGGGGTTGCCTAACCCTCAGTGGCTAGCAGTAGAATTGTTAGCTGTTCACCTCTTCTGTCACAACTTAAGGTGGAAATGGCCACACTGGCCACACCCCTAGTGTGGGAGCGGTCGGGCCTCATCCAACTCAGAAATATACCCCACTGGTTGGTCAGTGGGATCACAACTGGATGGGCAGACACCTCACCTGGGTCTAACACTGATCAACTCCCAAATGAGGGGCTGATGGAATGGAAGCTGATCCTTGCCCTGCTGCCATGCCAGCCTCGCTTGCTTGCTTTAATTAATAAAGTTGTGGCCTGTTTTCACGCATCAACCTCAGCCAGTTGTTGCCTACTTCATTTCCCATGGCAAAGGGGGGAATGCAGCATGCACCTGCCTCACAAGAAGGTGGTATGCTACAGACGTGTGAGAGAGAAAGGATTGCTAGAGAGGGGGAGAAAAAGAAGATTCACATGCACATGCTGGATCCAGTGAAATTGCTCTCTTGAAATGCCACAATTTTTTTCACTCCACCCCAACCACCAAATCACAACTGTCTCCATTAAAGTCACAGATGCTTTCCAACATTGCTATGGTGCAAGAGTATGGATTTGAGCCGACAGGAATATTAGAGATAGGAGAAATGTGTAGACTGGCTGCTTTATCTGCCCTAGGGTTGCTCCATCTTGGGGTTAATATCCTGGATAAGCATCAGTCTCTGGTTTGTTGCAAATACCTACTGGAAAAAGTGTTGGGTGAAATTCCATGTTAGTCATACTCATTGTAGACCCACTGAAATCAATAGTACCTTAAGTACATTGATTTCAGTGGGTCTACTCTAAATATGACTTAATTGGACATCACCCAATAACTCCAAATTTAGATACAATTAGGGATTTGATTTTTATCTAAATAAATCATACAGTTTTTAGAAAAAGTGCTGACACTTGGAAGCATAGCTTATTTAAAAAAATAGTGCTTTTTGACATGAAATGTTATTATGGAATAAAGTTGAAAATACTGGAAAGTATACTGTTGTAGCAGGAGTTGTAGTTGTACGTGCGTGTGCCGTGCAATTTTTCAGTGCAAATACCCACACCCTTCAAAACATTTGTGAAAGCTTTTTTTCCTTCTTCTAAGATCACTGAAAGTAATGAAATTTCCATACATGGATGCCAGAAACAGTTTTTAATATGCTTTAATATGCTTCTAAATATATCTTGAGAGAATAATTTTAATTATATGCTGGAGCTTGGAACAGAAACATTTTTCCCACTCATTTGTGCACTTTATTTGCACATCATTAGTTTCAAACTTGGATTTATACGAATAATGACAATACTGCAAGTTGAATGGTTTTATATAGAACTGAAACCAATTCTGTAGGGTGTTTTATAATGTTTTCTTTACAACTGAGTAGAACCCATTTACTCTCTGAGATAGCCCTTTCCTGTAGATCAATTCCCCAATTTGTGCTGTCATGGGATGTGGGGTTGGGAAAAGGAATTTGCCCTAGTCAGATGTAATCCCAGCATTTGCAAGAGCATTGGAGAGTGGCCAGGCCTGTTGTTTGCAGAAGCCAGTCACACACATCAGTTGGCTCCTAGAGGACAGAGCCCAGGGAGAGGATGGAAGGAGAATTTTCTTCCTTGGCTCCTCCTCAAGAGGCCTGGATTATCATCATCATCATCGTCATCCCCAGGTGGGTCAGAACAATCTAAAATACATTACAAACAGTCTCAGACAAATTATAATTGCAACTAGAGAGGGTACAGAGGTGCATCTTCTGCAAACAATGAAAGCTGAACAAGGCAGGTGCCAGACACTCCTCTGTGGGGAGATGACTCCACAACATAGTGCATCTCCCAGACCACCCCCATCCCACCCCCAAGCTTCTGAGGGTGGAGGAACTACCAAGAGGGCCCCTTCTGCTCATCTCAACACCCAAGAGGATCTGTAAGGGTGGTTTTTCAGCTATTTGGAGCCTAAGTCATTTAGGGCTTTAGACACTAGCATGAGCATCTCATTGGGCCTAGAAATGAACTGGCAACCAATGCAACTGTTTTAAAACAGGCTTATATGAGTTCTAATGGAAACACCAACCCATAATCTGGCCTCTGCATTTTGGACCTGTTCATGTTTCTGAGTCATCTTCAAGGGTAGCCCCACATAGAGTGCATTGCAATAATCTCATCTGGAAGTTATCAAAGCATGAAGTACCATAGCCAATTCATCTCTAAGCAAAAGTGGCCATAGCTAGCAAACCAGCTGGAGCTGGAAAAAGACACTCCTGACCACTGAGGTCACTTGAGCCTCCAGTGACAAGGCTGAATCCCGACCCCTAAGCTGATCCTTCAGGGGAGTGCAACCCTGTCCAGGACAGGCCATCTTCCCATCATCTCAACTCGAGAATCTGGGACACTTAGTACCTCTGTGTTTTCAGGATTTGGCTTCAATTTATTGGTTCGCATCCAGCCCACCACTGCCTCCAAGCACTGATCTAACACTTCAACCACCTCTCATGATTCAGATGGAACAGAGAGATAGAGCTGGGTATCATCCACATGTTGGTGACACCTCTCTCCAAATCTCCTGACAACTCCCAGCAGATTCATATAGATGTTAAATAGCATGAGGAAGAAGATGGGACCCTGCGGAAAACCACAGCATAAGTCCCATGATGCCAAACAGTAACCTCCCATAACTACTTTCTGGAATTAGCCCTGAAGGTAGGAGTGAAACCAGTGAAATACAGTGCTCCCAGTCCCCACCTCCCTGAGAGGTTTTAGAAGGATACCATGGTCAACAGTACCGAAAGCCATAAGAGATCAAGAGAATGAGCAGGGTTGCACTCCTCCATCTCTCTCCCAACAAATGTCATCAACCAGGATGACCAAGACAGTTTCAGTGCCATGACCTGGTCTGAAGCCCAGCTGGAGTGGATCAAAGTAATCCGCTTCCTCCAAGCATGCCTGAAGCTGGACCACCGCCACCGCCTTGAGCACCTTGTCCTAAAAAGAGGGTATTCACCACTGGGTGATAGTTGTTTAACACTTCTGGATCTTGGGAAGACTTCTTGAGGAGAAGATACACCACTGTTTTCTTCAAAGTGGATGATACTTCCCCCTCATCCAGTAAACCATTAACCACTTCCTGTACCTACCCAGTCAGCCCCCTATGGCTAACTCTAAGAAGCCAAGCTGGGCAAGGTTCACGGGGGAAGGTGGTTGGCCACATTTCTTCAAGCAGCCTGTCACATTCTTAGGCGACAATAATTCAAACGGATCTGGTACAGATGGAACAAAAAGTGTTCTGGACACTTCCATTGGACGTGCTCTAACTGGGTCATCCAACGCTGTCTGAATCTCTGTCCCTGAAGTGCTTCACAAGTGGTTACAGCAGGCAGTCAAGGGTGTCAGAGTAATGCTGTCCTGGCCAGATGATAAAAGCAATTCACCACATAGAAAAACTCTGTTGGATGGCTACATGCAGACCCAATGGTGGCAGAGAAGCAAGCTTTCTTTGCCACCACCAGGTGATATCAATGATAATGCTACCTCATCTGTATTTGGTCAGGTTCAGAATAAGATTTACGCCATCTGTGCTCTAGCCGCCAACCCTGTTTCATCATGTTTAGGTCACTAAATACCAAGGCCACCTATGTTCTCCACAGTAACAAAGAGGGTACTCAGGAGCAGTAACGAGGGAGAAATTTGATTCTGTTTGCATTTTAAAGCAAATAAATCAAATTTGCACTTTCCAAAACAATATGAGAACAAAACACAGCCATCTTTCAGAATTTGCACTCATCTGATATTTGCAATGCAATTCTACGACCAAGCAATATTTACAAAAAATCATTATATTAGGGGAAAGTGCATAAAAAATAAATAGTGAAAGTAACATACAAAATGTATTACAGTAGGGAAGATTGCTTGCAAAAATGTGTGCATTAGTTAAAACAACCTACAAAAATGTGTTTTATTAGGAGAAGGTTGAACTAAAGTGCTAATGAATTTTCATGAGGATTTTTCCCCCCCCAAAAAGGCACAAATTGCTGCAGAAACATGGAGGAGAACTGAATTTAAGATTGGAAAAATGAGAAAGTGAGAGAACCAACACTGACAGATCCTTCCATCTATACTCAGGAGAGGCAGCAAGCTTGGCCAATGGGCAGGGATGACAGTGTGAGGGTTCCCAGAAAGGAGATCACAGACACAGACTCCAGTCCTCTGTTGGAAGTATGCAACTTCACATGTTACCACTGGGGGTGGGGCAGCTTTATACAAGCTTTAGTACAGTTAAAGGGAAAAGTGTCTTCTCTGGCTGGACTCAGGAACACTATAGTTTGATGTGATGTAGTTTCCTATATGATTGTTTCCATGACTGTGGAACATGCTTCCAAGGATGGCCCTTCTGACCCAATCAATGGCTTGCCTACAAGTGAGCAGCAGGGAAAAAATATTGTTCAGGAAGACTTTGGGAGTCAGGATGCTATTGCTAATTCCAGAGGAGGAGAGTGGAAACACCTGCTGCTAATTGACTGCGCCCAGCCCAGATGAGCTATGAAGGTTGCTGCAATGCAGAACTTTTGGGGTCTCCATGAGGGCATCACCCCCTTTAATATTGTACCATTGAATGTATTATCCAGTAGAGAGAGAGAGTGTGTGATGTTGTATTATTGGTTTATAGTTGAATTGTGCATGTGCGGCCCAGAGTGGGTTGTCATGTTTTTGTATGCTTCAGAGATGCCCAATACCACTTAGTATGAGAAACTGAACTGGTATTGAGTATGGCCTTACCTGGGTGAGAGACGGGGAGGGAGTGGTTGCGTTGGATGCTATGTATTTTTGTAGCCTAAGTGTTTGTTCCTTATGGTGGTTTGGCTGGAGAAAAGTTATCTGTATGGTTTGTGGGAATGAATCAGAGTGGGATTTAGACATGGAGGACTGTTGACATATTTGGGAGGGATTATTGGGGGGGTGTAGCTCCTAGTATAGTTGTTTTAATTAATTAACTAATGATGCTGTTTTGGGAGTTTGTATTTTGTATTTGATTCTTAACTCATAATGTTTATGTTTAAGAGAATACTTTTATTTTTCTGATAATTATGCTGTTTTGAATGTGTTTTTTATATTTGGCTTGAATTTGTAATGTTTTTTAATATTTTGTGATGTTTTGTTCAATGTTTTAATCTAGGTTGTAAACCGCTTTGAGATTTGTTTTCCAAATAATATAAAGCGGTATAGAAATGACATAAATAAATAAATAAAATAAATTTTCCCCCTCCCCTTCCTCCTCCTTGTCGCTGTGCTACTTTTTTTTAACTTTAACTTTTTATTCTTTTCATGCTATTCATAAAGGAAACCACTTTATTTAATCCACTTTACTTAACCCCCTCCCTTCCCTCAACCCCCCCCCCTGGATTGACATTCACAGTAATTCATATACATATGAATTCTTCATCAAAACAGTCAGTTTTCATAAATGGCTTGTCAGAATTTCATCTTCGACTTCGAGAAAGGATGGTGATAAGACAAATCCAGGTAAGTATAATTATTTAAGTCAGACTATTCACATTCTAAGCATATTTCAAATGTTCTCCTTTCTCTTTTCTTTATAGGAAGAAGTCTCCACTACTCTATGATAACCACAAATGGGTATATGGTGCAGGAGGGGAACAATCTGTCTCTGCTGTATTAGCATAATCAATAAATTTATTCCACACTGCAAGGAAAGTGTCTTTTTTCTTCTTGTCTCTTGCTTCTTTTATCTTCTGTGTAAGTTCCTCTAGTAAGGCCACCTGTCAGATCCTCTGGTACCAAGAATCCAGAGTGGCTATTTTAAACTTTTTCCAGTTCTGGGCAATCACTGACCTAGCTGCGATGAAAAGATGGTTCAAGAGCTCTTTATGATTCAAACCCAAGTCCGAATCATGAACAGTCCAAGGAGGGCCATTTGTGCTGATGGGCGAGCCCATTGGCTCGTGATTGTGGTGGCCTCCTGAAAGACCTTTGTCCAGAACTCTCACACTCGAGGGCAGGACCACCACATGTGTTCATATGTCCCAATCTCTCCACATCCTCTCCAACAGAGTTGGGGAAATCTGGGGATTTATGAATGAAAGTCTCCTTGGAGTAAGGTACCACCTGTAAAGAAGTTTTAAGGATTGCTCCCTGATCCCCGCTGAGATGGATTTATATGGGGGTTTTGACTACACTGAGTCCCAGTCCTCCGGTTCTTTTTCTATTTCTAGGACATTTCCCCACAGCATTATTAAGGTGGCTGTGGGATTAGTTCCCGAATCCCGCA
Source organism: Rhineura floridana (assembly GCF_030035675.1). Classification (NCBI taxonomy): domain Eukaryota; kingdom Metazoa; phylum Chordata; class Lepidosauria; order Squamata; family Rhineuridae; genus Rhineura; species Rhineura floridana. The sequence continues at coordinate 66,754,587 of NC_084484.1, read as the reverse complement.
GCCACCCATATATTGTGGACACCATCCCTTCTGTTGCCCCATTGTAGTGTATAATTGCCCCTTCAAACCCGGTTAATTGCCTAGAAACTGCTTCAGCTGTCTGCTGCTTCATTAGTACTGAGCACAGTTGCATCCACAGCATCAACTTAGGGAGATGCAGAACCAATCTCCCCTCATGTCCTCTTGTGTTATTAATCTATTAGATTTGTAAAAATCACATAGTCTGCATAGGCCTTTACATTTCCAAATCTCTGCCTCCTCTAGGGTGTATTGTCTGAGTAGGAGGGGATCATAGATGATCTCACCAAGCCTGTATACCTTTACAATGAAACTTCCTGAGCAATCTTTCTGAAAACTCTCAGTTCTAGTTTCAGAGATGCATAGTGGCTGTCTCTTACCTGTTACCCTTGTAGCTATATGCTAGGCACGTTTACTTGGAAATAAGCAAAGCTTAGAAAAGTTACTTTTTTGAACTACAACTCCCATCAGCCCCAGCCAGCATGGCAACTGGATTGGGCTGATGGGAGTTGTAGTTCAAAAAAGTAACTTTTCCAAGCTCTGGAAATAAGTCCCACTGAGTTCCATGAAACTTAGTTCACTGTACATAGGATTTTACTCTTGGGCTTGCCATTTGGCGTGCAACAATATTTTGATATTCCCACATCAGTTTACAGTAGATGGGCATAATGTATGGAGTTTCTACAAATACGCACCACTAGAGGCCACCACACACCTCTTCAAGTAACATTCCTCCCCTGAGGAATACCTTATGTAAACTGAGTTGTCTTTCATGTAGGTTATTTTCCCCTTATAATGTTTGTGGGAAAAGGATCTCATTTCAGTTTTCTTTTCTTGTCTGTTTGTTCCATAATGATTCAGTTTAAAGTTTCATCCATGGCAACAAACTGTAAAGACAATGGATTTTGGAAAGACTTCTGGGCGTCCATGTTGAGTAGGAAGCACTGCTGCCAAATACGCTTTATATATATATATGCATAATGTTGTACATCTATTGTTTGTTAGATCTCCCCCCCCCAATTTTTTAACCCTATGGAATTAATTATATTAGGACAAACTTCCAGACTTGCCCTTCAGTTTATCTTGAAGTAGAAAAAGAAAAAAGAAGTAGTGGCTATTGTTTTATTAACTACTTTTGATGTGCTCACTGGAGAATTGTCCAAACTGTGACCTGAATCAGTTTAAAAGCCAAATATTTATCACAGCATGTTATATTTTTAGATTGTCTTGGGTGAATGTTTCCAGGTGTGTTTATGTCTCCCATGGAACTCATTGCTTACCTTTGGCTGAATTTTACTGTTCGTGCTTAAGCATATGGAGTGAACAATTTTTTTATTTTTTGTTTTTAAAAATCAAGCTCAATACTTAGCAGAAGCTGTTTTGTTCTTTATATAATCTGAAGCCCATGACATAACCCACATACAGATGTAATAAGATATTGATAATTGATAAAGCTTTGCATCTCATGGAACTGTGTGCTAGCCAGTCTAACGCTGCTATTCTACGTGAGTGATGGCAGTGCAAGCAGTATATATTGTACCAACAGTCCTATATCTGGCTACTGGAACAAAAAGGTCAAACGTAGCTCTCTGCAAAACAAACCAACTTGACCAGGACCAGCAACCCACTTCAGCAGACTGGAGTGACCAGCCTCAAGTGAAATTGTAAGAGGACAGAGGGTAAGAAAGAGAGCTGGGGATGAGCTGTGGGTCAGTAGTAGAGCATCTGTGTTGTATGCGGAAGCTCCCAGATTCAGTCTCTGGCATCTCAAATTAGGACTGAGAAAAACTCCCAATTGAAACCCTGGAGACCTGCTGCCAGTCAGTGTTGACAATACTAAACTAAATGACTGATCCTGCATAAGGCAGCTTCCTATAGTTCTGTGAAGACTTGGATAGGGATGGGTGAGAATTCCACTACATTCAGATTCAGCACTGGATTTTTCAGTGGTCCACATATTCTCTATCTTTGTGGAGCGATCTTGTTTGCTCTGAAGGTCAGTGGCTTTTCCCTGACACATTCCCCCCCCTGCGAATATTCCTTTGAATTTATTCTTCTTTTATTGCTTTTACTGACAGCACACCAGTGCAAGTCTCTCTCTCTCTCTCTCTCTCTCTCTGTCACTCCCACCACTTGAATAATCCAAACTTCACAAGGGATGAAGCAAACCAAGTCTCACCCATGTTGACTCTTGGCTTGCTGAGAAGGGGGGACACTGAAAGATGCTTTCCTCTTTTCCTTTCCAAAAGGAAAATAGCCGATCTCCGCTTGCTAATGTGAAAACTGACCAGCCTCAGTCACAGCAGAGAAGAGGAGGCAGCGAAACTACTTTCCTTTCCTTTATCAATATTTTATTTCAAATTACCAATACTTTATTTCAATATATTGATATTTTGAAAGAGAATAGATACTGCCGGTTAGGCTGTTGGAATGCTTTTGAAACAGTACCAGATAATGAATCCCATCCCTAGACTGGAATTGGTATCTGAATGCTGTAGCAAGACTTTTTTAAAAAGTTAGCCTACAATAGGGATGGGAGAGAAATCTGCAAAATTTGGACTTAATACTGGATTTTGACTCAGTCCAACAGTCTGCTGTCTTTTTGGACTGGTACTGGTTTCTTGTGGCAGGCTGCTGCTGTCGGCAAGTGCAAAAGCAAGCGGAAACAAACAAAGGATGGATTGGGAACAAACGACGGACTATCGGAATACAAGCGGATCAGAACTAGGCAGTGAATCCCATCCCTAGCCTACACCAAACCAATTGGCTGACCCCATATTTCACGATCCAAATTTAGTTGAATACTTTTACAGTTCCCCTTTTCCTTCTTTGTACACAGCCCTATTGTAGCCGTGGAAATATCTTCTCCGGGAATGTAGGTGGAAGATTCTCCCTCCAAGGTGATAGAAAATCCATTAAAATAAAAAACAGCTTAAAAAACTACAAAACACAGCAAAAAAAATGCAAAAGGCATCAGCACATTGTGCAACCAGTTTAAAGTCCCCAAGAAAATATTTCAAAAGGCCTCCATCCTAACCCTAAACTTTAGCAATGAGGAGGCCTGGAGGGCACACCAGGTTGGGGAAGGCTGGATGAAAGGGCTGGGCTCCCATCACATAGAATGTCCAGCCAAAGTCCTACAGGGTCCTTTAACACTGTGCTAAAAAGAGAACCTGATGCAAAACATCTTCAGCAGATCTTAAAGAGTGAGAAGTGTGACGATCCCACCTTTGGCTCCACCTGTCAGGTTCCCATCTGTTTGTGGCTACCGCCTTTCACTAGGCACCACCTCAGGACACCACCAGTCAGGATCGTCGTTTTTATTTTTTCTCACTCCGCTCTAGCACAGATCTCTCAAGATCCCACTGCTAAGCAGCACCACCAGTCACTTCCTGTAAACAATACTGCTTGAGAATTTACCTCAGTCTCTCTATAGCTTGTTACTTTGTGTCTGGGTGCCCTTGCTGTCCACAACCCCCTTGTATCTTTGTCTATAAAGCATACAATCCTGGGTTGCTCTGGATACTTGACGTTGTTACAATATCTCCCTTCACCGCTGCTACTGTTAGGTCCAAACCCAACAATGCAAGCTGTCACTGTCTACTCAGCTCGCATACACCCGGGAAGGTGCAGAGTTGAGAGCAAGAATGTATTACCAGAGGCCAAGAAATAACCACACGAGTTTTACCTTTGCAAAGGGGTCCCAAGACCTGCCAGCTAGATGCTTTTCAGAAGTGGGAACCCTGTTTATTGAAAGACAATAGATTATATAGACTTTTCAGTGGTTACAGAATAAGGGGGGGACAGACGTCATAAAAGAACAGAAGACATAGCAATACTTTATGGATGGTAAAGGGTGCTCAAGATAATAAAAGACTAGCTCTGTCTTCTCTTTCAGACAGAGACTTGCATAGTTGTCACAACCCTGAGATAAGCGCCCCAGGCTACAGGGAACAAAAGATAGATAGGAGCCATAATGGCTGAATACAGGGGGAACCGTGAGAAGAAAGAATAACACTTAAGTTGCATCTTTTACATTTGTTAGACTATATGTGTCAAGGGCTATAGCTGCATATGCAAACCTTTGTAATACAAGTAGTAACATTTAGCAGAGCTTTTGACATGGATATACAAAGGGGGATGAGGGGAAATGCAGTTCCAGCTTAAACAGGCTTTTATTAAACTGAGCCACTGGAAGGCAAAGGTCAGGTCATTGGGAAATAAACCGAAATCAACTTTATATCATGGGAGTAATAATTTCAAACCTAACAGTCCCTCCTCTCAGCACTGAATGAATCCCAATTCATTCAGTCTGCTGCAATTTCTGCCTTGGCTCCCAAACGGGTCTTAATGCCATTTCCATTAAAGTTGGTTGAGGTTTTTTAGAAAACGAGGCCAAAGATTTGTATACACATGTAGACATTCACTGAATTATGTTAGGAATACATTGCAAACAACAACATCCTAAAATAAGGAAAACTATCACAATAACTACATAAAATAATATTTTGTGCCAGCTTGGCCAGCTGGAAAACCAATCAGACACACTTGTGAAAAGAGAAAACTTTTCAATTCCTTCAACCTCATGGTAAATTTTTCCGATATTATTTATGTGCTTTAGCACATCAGCCTTGCTGTCTGTGATGTGGGTGCAACATTCATTACCAATTAACGAGCAAACACCGCCGTGAGAGCTTAATAAAAAATCCAAGGCTAATTGATTTTGGAGGACTACGGTCCTTATCTGCCCTTGCTCATTTGTTAAATCTGAGAAGGAAATTGCGGTTTCATTGATCAACTTCTCAAAGGATTGAGAAAGTTCTACCAGCTTCTGGTAATTCAGAGCTGCGCCATAGTTAGGAAAAAAACCCCTTAAAATGGCTACTCCCGTGCGATTTCTATGGCGAAACGTTGGAAGGAGGGGGGTAACATGGAGCCCTGGCACCACTCTACCCAATGTACATGTAAACGGATCATTTTTTGGCAATTTCCGCACTGCAGAATGTTTGCAGAGCCACCAGAGTCTGGTGGGGGTCTGGTGGTCTGCTATGTCCTGTAAAAAAGGAGCTAAGTGATGGTCAGCAAGGTTAAGTGCAACAGATATTGCCAAATTGAGAGCCAAGTCATTTTTCCTAGTTACCGGGTCTTGTTTCCTTAAAGTCCAATTACCATCATCCTGCGGATATATTATAAGTTCACATTCCATCCCCCCTTGTACTTGCATATTGCTGCTCACACATACCTCGCTGTTGACGGGTCCGCTAATGACCAGGCCCCCCTCCAACTCCTGGGAGCTAGAGTGAGAAGTGAAGGAAACATATTCCTTAAGCGGTAAAGGGGCCCCAGTCAAGGGGACTCCCGCCTGTCCATGTGGGGGGGGGTGTGCGCAAACATAACAGATCCCTTTACTTGGTGCAGTTGCTTCCATTAGTGCCACAAAGGTGTTACCTCCCCATCCAGGAACCAGCTTGGTGTTTAGCAGGGCTTTGGATCTTATGGCTGGATTTGTTGCTACGGGCACAGATGAAGACATTTTCTTTTGATCTAATTTATTCTTTAACTCATTGTAGCATGGTGGTTCACCAATACCCACACAATATTTCACAGACGGTGTTCCCTTTGTCCTGTAAGAAATCATGTTATACTCCCTCATTATGGTATTTGGATCCACATTAGAGGGGCACCCATGCTTGGGGGGCAAGCACACCTTTCTACATTGCAGTGCTAACCGAATGGGCCATTCAATTTCCACTCATATGCAGTGTGTGAATATCTTTCCAGTGTGATTATGTTGTAAAACCACTGCTGCCTTGTGGCACAAACAGCCCGCTATTTCAGCTTTTACCAGCCCCTCTGGTATTTGAGTTATGTCATACCAGAAGGGATCTGGACAGTCCAGCATTTTTGGGGTCGTGCGTCCCCAGTCTACAAGTTTATGATAATCAGAGTCATCACAAAACTTAATACCTGGTGGACAACACATGCCTTGTACATATGGAAAATAAAGAAACAAGATACATAACCAAGACGTAAATAAGTCCATTTTACGATATAAGAAGGTATCTCTGTGATTCCGGGTTTTTACTCCAGCTCCACGCCTTGGAATGGAAACTGATCTGCTTGCCACTGTCCTGTTTCTCCACTCCTTTTTAAATGAAGCTTGGGAACCAACGGCGGGGGTGCAGCTGAAACTACGGATGGCTTTAGATGAGAGTGATGTATCCACGATTTCCTCCCTTCCAGGAAAGCCGCTGTCTGGGTAGATAATAAGACCTGGTGCGGCCCCGTGTACCGTGGCTGTAAGGAATCGCCTCGCACAAATTTCTTTGCCCAGACAAAATCTCCCAGTTGGTACGGGTGCACCTGGTCCTCGAGAGGCACTGTTTTCGAGTATCAAGCAGTCCTCGACAGCTCCCGCAACTTGCGCTGCAAAGAAAGATACTGAGATACAGTTATGTGATCCCCCCCCAATAGTGAAACGTCCACATTTGGCAGAGAGCTGCCCTTTGTAGGGGGTCTCCCATACATTAACTCAAAGGGAGAGAGCCTTAATGCTCGCGTTGGATGTGTTCTTAAATGAAAAAGAACGAGGGGGAGTACCTGAGGCCACCTTAACCCTGTTTCCTGTGTATACTTAGCCAATGCTGTCTTATCTCTCAGTCGTCCCAGAAGATTGTGGATGATATGGAGTATGAAACAGGTGTTTTATGCCCAGTCCTTCTTCAATTTTAGCCAGTACCTGTCCCGTAAAATGTGGTCCTCGGTCAGAATCAATCGCTTCTGGAACACCAAATCGGGGGATTATTTCCTTGAGCAGTAAACGTGCTACTGTGGTTGCTGTGGCATTTGTTGTTGGGAATGCCTCTATCCACGCAGTTAATGGGCATACTAACACGAGTAAGTGGCGCTTCCCTTCCGCTTTTGGCAAATCAACAAAGTCTACCTGAATGTGAAGGAACGGGGCAGTGGGCATCGGCCTACCCCCTTGTGGTGCCCTGTTCGGTATGGCCGGGCCATTTGCCTGACAAATGTGGCATGCTTTCACTATTGCTGTACAAATAGGCTGAATTCCTGGGGTGTACCAGGATCGAGTCGTCGCCTCTACTAGGGCATGTGTGCCATAATGTCCCCCATGATTATGATGCCATGTAGCTGCTGCGTGATATGAAGAACGAGGTAAGCATGCCCTACTGTTGGGCATCATCCAAATTCCTTGCTGTTGTTTCGCTCCAAGAGCGACCCATCGCTCACTTTCCTGCGGAGGAACTGATACAGTTAAAGAAGGTACGAAAACATCTGTGGCCAACGCCAACGTTGGTAGTCCCAGAGGCAGAAGTGCGGCTTGTCTCGCAATTTGGTCCGCTAATGCATTTCCCAGAGTTACGGGGTCTTGCTCTTTAGTGTGAGCTTTACAATGCACAATGGCTATTCCCAAAGGTTCAAGTATGGCATGCAGCAACTTTTGCACCAGTTGTAAATGCTGAATTGGTTTTCCCCCTGCAGTGGTAAACCCTCTATACTTCCACAAATGTATATGGCAATGTATAACTCCAAAGGCATACCTGCTATCCGTGTAAATAGTCACCTTTTTCCCCGTGGCGAGCTGGCACGCTCTGGCAAGGGCATATATCTCCGCCGCCTGTGCTCCCCACTTTCCCGGCAGAGCTGCTGCCTCCACGACTTCCCACTGAGTTGTTATCGCAAAGCCGGTATACCTTACCCCATCCTGGTAGTAGCAGCTACCATCCGTAAACAGCACGAGTTCTGCATCAGGCAATGGTTCATCAGAAAGATCAGACCTAACTTGCAGAGTTGTCTGAAGGACCTGTACACAATCGTGATCCGGGAGCGGTGGGGGTAAGTTGGGCAAAAGTGTGGCTGGATTCAGTGGGCCACAGCGCTCAAAACATAAATTAGGATCCTCCAGCAATTCTGCTTCTAACTGCTGCTGTCTTTGGGCAGAAAAGACTTGGGTCATGCCTTTGCGTAACAATGCTGAAAGGGCGTGTGAAGTCCAGACAGTGGTAAAGTGCCCAAGAGTAAGTCCCTTCACTTTCACTAGAAGTAAGGCAGCCGCTGTTAGTGTGCGTGTGCACGTAGGCGTTCCCCGTGCCACATTATCAATCTGTTGTGAGTAGAAGGCCACCGGAAAATGACTGGGGCCATATAGCTGAGTCAAAACTCCACTGGCGACACCCGCCCTCTCATGTATGAATAGATGGAAGGGTTTACTATAGTTCGGGGGTTTCAGAGACATTGAAGTGGCCACACTTTGTCTGAGTAACTCAAAAGCTCTCTCACTGTCCCGATCCCATTTTATAGGATCGGGAGCTTTATTTGCTGTTAACGTGTGGAGCGGTTTGCTCAACTCACCACATGAGGGCAGCCAGGGCCTGCAAAATCCTATAAGTCCCAAGAAACCTCTCAGTTGTCTCTTTGTTTGCGGGAGCGGGCAATCCTGTATCGTGGCCACCCACCCTGGGTCCATTTGTCGCCCGTCTGGAGTTAAAATGAACCCCAGATACTTAACTTGTTGTGCCAGCCACTGTATCTTCTTTGGGTCGATCCTGTGGCCTCTTGAATGCAAATAGAGCAGAAATGTCTTACCATCATGCCGCAGCCCTTCTTGTTGCTCGTTTGCCATCAAAATATCATCAACGTACAAAACGAGAGTTGAGCCTTGTTCTGGAACGAACCCCTCGAGATCTTCCCGCAAACATTGGCTAAAAATTCCGGGTGAATCGCAATGCCCTTGTGGGATTCGGGTCCAAACGAAGGATTTTTGGTCCCATTCGAACCCGAACAAGAACTGAGAGTCTGGGTGCAAAGGAATACTAAAAAAAGCATTTTTTAAATCAATGACAGTGAACCATTTTGCGTTCCAAGGTATTTGGCTTATAATTGTGACTGGGTCCGGCACAATTGTGTGTAGCTGAACAACATACCTGTTCACTGCCCTCAGATCTTGGCAAAATCTCCAACGGACCGGATCTCCTGGTTTCTTCGGAGGCTTTTTAATTGGTAATATGGGTGTGTTACATGGGGTCCTTTGCGGCCGAATGACCCCCTTCTCCATAAACCCTTCTGTGATCGGTCTAATGCCTTCTCTTGCTTCCAGCGATAATGGGTATTGTGCGACTCTTGGTGGGGGAAGAAAAGGCTTTACTTGTATTCTTACCGGATGCGCTGACCGAAGTAGTCCCACATCGGTCTCCTCTGTGCCCCAAAGTTCCACCGGTAGCTCCTTTAAGTCTTCTGGCAACTGATAGTCTTTTACTTTTTCTCTGTTCTGGCAATTTGGTAACCCCAACACATTCATTAACAACCCCACCCCTTCAGGAGTGCAGGTTAATGTAGCCTCAAGCTTACACAACATATCACGTCCCATTAAAGGAATGGGGCAAGAAGCAGAGTACAGAAAAACATGTTTAAAGGTCTTATTTTGATAGGTGACAGTCAGGGGAGAAGTAAGACACATTGAGGTAGGGTTCCCATCCACCCCCATCATTAGTTTTGTGTCGTTGCTTAGCCAGGTCGGCAGTGCTAGGTTAACCAGGGAGTAAGTAGCTCCTGTATCGATCAAGAAAAACATATCAGTACCTTGTATATTGAGAGAAAGCTTGGGTTCCGAGGTGGGGGAGGAAAGAGAAAGGAAAAGACCAGCCAAAGACATTAAATTCATTAACCCTGATGTGTGCTCGATGCCCTTCTCCCCATTGTGAGGTAGATTGCTGATGGTTGTATTGTGCCCATGCAGCCGATGTGTGCTGCTGAGCTTGCTGCTGCCGTTGTGGCTGCTGGACTGGAGGCGGTGGGGGGGAGAAAACCCGCACCTGAAAAGTCTGAATAGGAATTGTTAGAATACTGTTGAGATTGATCAGTGTTTCCCGTTCTCCATGGGCAATCCCATTTGAAATGTGTGAAATCCCCGCATTGGTAGCAGGCCCTATCCCCTTGCCAGGATTGTCATTGTTGCCCCCTTCCTCTCTGATCTCCCACCCGAGGCCCCCTTGGAAATCCTCTTCCCCTGCCTCAGAAACCTCTACCTGGCGGCTGTCCTCGAATCGCCAGAGCCAACATTTGAAAATCCTCCTTTTTCTCTTTTTTCTTGGTTTTCTCCTTCTCCTTATCCCAAATGAAATCCGCTACCTCTAGGATCACTGTCACAGCTTTCCCCCCCCATCCTGGTCTGTAATTTAAGAAATAATCCCGAACAGACGTTTGCGCCTGGTGGACAAAAGTTGAGACAAGGGCAGGGTGGTCCTGTGCCCTTTCCGGATCTAGATTTGTGAAGCTCCGCGCTCCCTCCAGCAGGCGAGTCCAAAATTGCCGTGGAGATTCACTAGCCTCCTGTTTAATTGCCATAAATTTAGCTTGGTTAGGGGGCTTCTGTGACATTTGTCCTAGATATCCCAAAATTCTCTCTCTATCGGCCTGCAGCTGAGTGCGGCGGGGCTGCGTCCAGTCCCCCGCAGTCCATGCTGCCGCCGCCTGTGACCTAGCCTCCCAAGTTGTCCGAGTGTTTGATTCTGCCGCCCAGGTAGTTTCCAACATCCACAATCTACTACGTTCTTCTCCAGTCAACACTCTTCTAAGCAAATGCTCCACATCCCCGTATGTGGGATTGTGGCTTTCAAACAGCCTACCCAGCAACTGCTTAATTTTTCTCGGCTGTTCCCCAAAGGTTCCAGCCAGATTACTCAACTAAAAAGATCCCACTCAAGCCACGTCTTCTGCTCGACCACTTCCGTATGCTGGACCTGCCCAGCAGCATCCACGTAGGGTTGGTTGCGCACAATCAAAGGCAGCTCCTTAGTTAAAAGCAAGTCCAATTCCTCCCTTTCCAACCTCCTTTTTTCCTCTAACTCTTTTCGCCTGCACGTGACCATCGCTCCTGAGGCCCCCTCCTCTTCTCCCTTCCTTTCTGAGTCACTATCTGAATCAGAGGAAGATTCCTGTTGCCGCGGCTGGGGAGTTCCATCCCTGGGGTTGCGAGATGGAGCCGGGGCGGAAGGAATGATGGAACGAGTTACGATCGCCCCTGCCGCTGGCTCGTCGTCAGCAAAATAACAGGGAGGGGGATCCTCACTGGTCAAGGATCTCATTGCCATTACAGTAAACCCCTTCCATTTCTGCGCTCCGGTTTTCCACAGGAGCCAGAAATCCATTTGATCTGGGTGGTAACCCTCAATTCGCCTTCTAACTCCCCGTAACGGAGCGAATTCAAAGGAACCACTTCTCGGCCACCTCTCACCTGGCGCCGAAACTGCAGTTGCCTGCGGCCACACCTCCACGCAGAGCTCAATCATCTTTTTCTTTTTCATGCCTTTTTGCACCGGCAATTTCTTTTCGTCCCACAACTTACACATTATCCCCAAAGGGCCGTCCTCCACCGGAACACTCCCTTTCTGCCCCATAGCGTCTGGTAACGATTTCTCAACTGCTACGTTATCCAGGCACCGTCAGCCACCTCTCCTCTTCCGACAACCAAGAAAACAGTTCTCGTGGCACCTGTTGTCAAGAGGGGGAGACGTGCCGGCAGTACCCGGGGCGCACAGGAGCTATCCCGGACGAGCCCCCAATTGTTAGGTCCAAACCCAACAATGCAAGCTGTCACTGTCTACTCAGCTTGCATACACCCGGGAAGGTGCGGAGTTGAGAGCAAGAATCTATTACCAGAGGCCAGGAAATAACCACACGAGTTTTACCTTTGCAAAGGGGTCCCAAGACCTGCCAGCTAGATACTTTTCAGAAGTGGGAACCCCGTTTATTGAAAGACAATAGATTATATAGACTTTTCAGTGGTTACAGAATAAGGGGGGACAGACATCATAAAAGAACAGAAGACATAGCAATACTTTATGGATGGTAAAGGGTGCTCAAGATAATAAAAGACTAGCTCTGTCTTCTCTTTCAGACAGAGACTTGCATAGTTGTCACAACCTTGAGATAAGCACCCCAGGCTACAGAGAACAAAAGATAGATAGGAGCCATAATGGCTGAATACAGGGGGAACCGTGAGAAGAAAGAATAACACTTAAGTTGCATCTTTTACATTTGTTAGACTATATGTGTCAAGGGCTATAGCTGCATATGCAAACCTTTGTAATACAAGTAGTAACATTTAGCAGAGCTTTTGACATGGATATACAAAGGGGGATGAGGGGAAATGCAGTTCCAGCTTAAACAGGCTTTTATTAAACTGAGCCACTGGAAGGCAAAGGTCAGGTCATCGGGAAATAAACCGAAATCAACTTGATATCATGGGAGTAATAATTTCAAACCTAACACTACCATATGATCCAGTTTCCCTCCAGCCTTGGTAATTACCCTGCCCTAGTCTGTATATCCCCAGCCAAGGATCAGGCTTTTGGTAAACCAATAAAAGTATTTATTTGATAACACCAGGAAATAACAAGATTACTTTAGGAATGTTTAACAAGTGTATGGTTTCATATAGTGTCACTCTTTATGTTTCTGGTCATATATATACTGTCTAAATATCAGCCAGATATAATCCAACCCTCCCTCAGAACTCTGCCAACCAACCCATCCAAATAACTCTCCACTAATGACTCTCCAACAACTCTCACCAACCGACCCCCTCTCAACTGTCATCCTCCCATTTATACCTTCAGCCATTCAAACACTCAGCCAATCATCATCCAGCATTCTCCAGCCTTCCAACCCATGCTCTCCCACCTCTCATTCAATTCACTTACCATATAACCCTTAATAAACCTGCACTTACCATATTTACAGGTTTTAACATATAAGGACATCGCAAGGATGGGTCTAGCTGTTAGACCATGAAGCCTGCAATCCTATACACATGTCAGGAAGGAAGTCCCATTGAACTCAATGGGCCTTACTTTGTAGCAGGCATGTAAAGATATACACCGCAAGACTGTGGCTGATAGTATGGCTAGGAGGACCATACTGACCAAACATTTCCATTCCTTCCTTCTCATAAGGGCAGCAGCTGAAAGATTCTACATTAGGGGCAGCAGGGAACCTTTTTTGAGCCCCAAGGCAGCATTCCTTTCTGGGCATCCTCCCGAGGGCCCCATACCAGCAGTGGGTGGAACCTGAGGCAAAAGTGGGAGAAGCAATGAATGTAAATTTTACCTTTGTAAAATAGGCTGGTTTCTACACATATTTGCTCACACCCCTCTCTTTTCTCCATCCAAGCAACCAAGAGGCATAATCAGAGTGTGAGGTCCCATTCCAGCCAGGCAAAAACACTTAGGGTGTAAAGCAGGGCCAGTGAGGAGTGTGGCCCAGGAAGAAAGGACATGGCTTGGGGAGAGTTCCAAGGGTCAGATATAGAGGTCTGAAAGGCTACATTCCGATTCTGGGCCTGCTTTACTGTACTTCAAGAGCTGCTCCTGGCCACTCATCTAAAAATACCAGCTTCTACATATATTTTTCTCCCACTCTGATGGACTTTAATTTTATTGCAGGGTGTAATAGGTGCCACAGTTTCCAAGGCTGCAACATGTTCGTGTTTCACAAACTTTGAGTCACTATTTGGAGAAACCACAGGCTTTAAAAATGGGATTGCTTGGGGGAGCAAAATTATGTCCAATTGTAGGAAACATTTGGCAAATAGATATGTTAAGAATCAGACTTTCTCAGAAACGGAACCTTGTCCCCAATAGGTTTCCTCCACTTTGTATATCAACATAAATAGTTTTGAGCTTAAGTAAGCCAATCCAACTTTTGATCATTTCATCACTTCACTCTGTTTGCTCAGCTGTCCTGCCACTAAGCTTTGCAAAACTAGCTAGCTACCAACTTGGTGTGCTTGCATAGACATGGAGAGGCCTAACATAATTATATATAATACTATTGGTCGACATAGCTGCTGCTGGGTATTCACATTAGTTGCAAACCAACTTCCAGGATTTCTCTTGAGTAATATTTATAGTAAAAAAAAGACCGACGCAATTGCTTTTTATCCACTAATCTGATGTGCTCATTGGAGAATTGTACAAACTATGAACTGTTACTCTGGTTGAAAATAAAATACTTATCACTTCCGGGAAGGGTGACTTCGCTTGTGCCTGCTTTTGGGACGAGCTCCCGCCTCAAAAGAAGCTTATTCAGATATAAATCAGTCAGAACATTTTTTTTTTTGACTGATGAAATTTCTCCCGGGCAGGGAGAAACGTAGAGATCAACCTCAAAAGCCTGTTTTTGTTGGGAGGACTGGATTTCATTAATTTATGAGATAAGGTCCAGCCAACAATGCCGGACGGACTTCCGAACAAGCTCTATCTGTTTAAGCGATACGTTTATCTTTTCTTTAAAGAGAGAACAGACTAACAGGCAAGCACCCTTCTTTCTATTATTTTTTTTACTTGGTTTAAATTGTTGCAGCCAAAGGAGATTTGTCAGATTGATCGGCTTTGGACAACTTCTGGGTGAGCTATAACTCTTCTCTGTTATTCACGAAATTAACAGCTTATCTCTGTTTCTGTCGCAAAAAGCTGTCCTGGAAGTGCATTCTAAAGATATAAACAGAAGAGGGATTTCTATTCCTGATTTCTATTCCGAGGAATATTATATTGTCTGGGACTATTCTCTTTTTGGTCTATTTTATTTTGACGAATCTGCTTCTTCACGACGCCACTAGCTGTTTTGATGCTGGGAACTAAATTTGTTTTGCATTCTTGAACATAGAGAGATAAGGCAGGCTGCTCTGTTTATACTGTGATGTCATCAAGCCTGGAATATTAACCCAATTGTTGCTGAAATAAGAAGTGGTTCTTCTTTATTTTTGTTTTGCTTTGTTTTCGTGGTTTTAAAAATGGCAATCAAGAAAGTGGCTGAGAATCTGGAAGTAACTATGTTTCAGAAAATAATGGATGAGATTGAGATAACGAAACAAACCCTGCGACAGGGTAGTAAGGAGCTGAAAATTGAACTGAGCAAAATGATGCAGGAGCTTAAAGAAATAGGGGATCCTGTGAGAGAGGAGAATGAGATCAGAGATGAGAAAAGAAAAAATAAAGGGAAGATACAAGCCCTGGAGATTGGAACAAATGTGGAATTGGAAAAAGATCTGGAGTTTATGGATTTTAGAAATAAAATCTACTGTTTGGAATTTAACGTTATCTCTGAAGAAATTAATGAAGATATTAGAGATAAAGTTATCAAAGGCTTGGATAATCTTTTGGACTGGAATGACGTGATGGAGTTTGATATAGAGAAAATCTATGGAATTAACTGCAGCCATGTGACAATGGAAAAACTCTCAAGAGATGAGCCAGTGCATTTTGTAAAAAAGAAGAACAGAGATATGACTTTACAACAGTATTTCAGCAACTTATTCAGAATGGATGGCAAGAAAATATTTGGGATAGAGGAAATTCCCATCAGACTCTTATTATATGACTATGGCTACGACAGCAAGATTATTATGGAATACTGATAATGGAAGATTGGACACTGAAATTACTGGACTTAACAGGACTATTGAAGATGGAAGATGGAACTAATAGGGATAATGGAATAATGGCTATTGAAATTATTGAACCTAACAGATTTTGATGAGATGGATTAATCGAAATGTTTATTTGGACTATGGTTATGACAATAAGATTATTATAATTATTAACGAGATGGATTAATTGACATGTTTATTTGGAGAAAAATTGATAGATATATTTCTTAAAGAATTGAAACCTCTCTTTGACTTTTTGTGGAAAGAATAAAGTAATGTTTATGAGATTTGATGATTAATTAAGATAACTACTGGAGGAAAGTGATTTTATAATATGATTTAAGAGACAGGATTGTTATATATTGTAGACCTATAACTGATTTGATCTGTGACAAATGGGAAGTCAATATTTTATTTTTTTTGTTTAATTATTTTTGTTTTGTTTTTTTGTCTTTGAATGTTTTATGATTTTGTTTTGTATGTTTTATGAAAATTTGAATAAAAATTATTGTAAAAAAAAATAAAAAAATAAAATACTTATCAAAACAAAGTTCAGTGCAAGAAAAAAAACCTTTACATGTTGGGGTGTCCTGTTGTTTTAGATTTCCAGACCATCATAATATGTATCTCAGAGATGGGGCATAAAGAACCAATGAGGCACATGGAAATCCCTGTGGATTTTTACTGGTTCCACTGGCTCTTGTTGGGGAGGGTCTCATCATGCAGGCAATGAGCATATGGTTTGAATGCTTAAAGATCCAGGCTCAGTCTCTGATGTTTCCACTTAAAAGGATCACAGAACCAAACTAGGCATGAAGTTAAATGTGTCTTTGCACTTAATGTGCACAAGATGCAAATGGTTTCAGCTGGTGGGTATATGTTAATTATAGGGACCACAGCAGGTGCAAGGAAGGAGCGTTTAATCTGGAGCGTTTAACCTTTACCTTTCCTGTGGTGATCCTTACAAAACATACTCTTTCTGAAGCTAGTATTTCCATTGGGAGGAAATTTCTGACAAGCAACAAAAGGATTTCCTCACAACGTGCTATTGTCTTTCTTTGTGTCAGGACTGCATCAGGGAATGAAAGGGTTAAAGTCCTCCTCCCCATCTCCTGAGTTTATGATGTGTCACCCCCCCTCCAGATTTTCTACTTGAAATTGTAAAAGAAATAATAATACCTATTATTATGAATAATAATAATATAATAACACAAAGTCACAATTAAAGTCTCTTCTTCTGGCAGATTATTATAGGAGGATCTGAGCCAGAGACTGCTCCATTGGCAAACGGTCGTAGCATCTCCTTTACATGCAGAAGGTCCCAGGTTCACTCCCCAGCATCTCCAGGTAGGGCTGGGAGAGACTCCCTGTCTGAAACCCTGGAGGGCTGCTGCCAGTCAGTGTAGACAGTACTGAGCTAGATGGACCAATAATCTGATTCAGTGTAAGGCAGCTTTCTATGTTCCTGTATTTTTATTATTTTATTTATATTTATTAAAAATAGTTACTTAAAATTTGTATGTCAATGAGACATGTGCTAGCTCACTTTCTCGGTTTGGGCGCAGTGCAGTGTCTTCATATGACTTCTGAGATTGTTAGTGAGAAGCCTAGAATTTTGAAAAGCAAAATGGTGGAAACAAAAAAATTTCATATATACCTATAGATTACAGTTATGTTTCTCCCATTTATTCCCTAATAAAAAAACACATAGTAAAATCTTTTAGACATACCAGAAATATTCCAGTTACTATAAAAGTTCATAAAACAGTCATAATTTCTACATTGTTTCCAAATTTTGGTCCTTGCATCATTTCATTGTTCTTTTGGGGATGTTGTCTTGAAGCATAATTTCTTCAAGGAATAGCCTATGAAAACTATACAGTATGTCAGCGGCTCCAACATATGACTGCAATTTCCCTCCCAAAGGTGCCATTTTTATTATAGTCCTGCTCAAATGTACAATATTTTTTCTTAAAATATACCTTGTTTGAAGGTTTGCCAGAGTTTTTATTAATGAGGATGAAATAATTATGGGACGGGGTTTTTTTCTTTAGATTTGGATTGTCATCCGACAGACTTCCCGGAAGTGAGTGCTCAGCTGGTGACTGTCTCTGAGAGATCTCTGCCTCAGAGGAAGCTTTTTTCAGTTTAAAAGCCAGCCAAGAGGAAACTTTGACTGGCTTAAATGTTCTCCAAGGTATAGGAGAACCGATCAGATTTTCCACAGGACTTCGTTGAGCTGTCGGCTGCTGGAATTGATCAGGAAATCCCTGAGATAAGAAGGCATGCCGATCGGCTGAAGATGGAGTCAGGACTTCCAGCAAGCTGTACTGGAAAAAAGCGAAGCGTTTTTTTTTCTTCTTAAAAAAAGTCCTTAACCAGCGAGCCTACTTCTGTCTAAATCTTATCATTTGGCTTAAATTACTACAATAAAAGGGATTTGTTTACGAATCAGCAACTGAGAAATCTGGGTGAGTCATACTTTTTCTCTTTTAAATGTAATTAAGGAAGAAAGAAAATGTAAACAACTTATATTTTTTTTTTTATGACAAAAAGCTGGCCTGAATTTGGAGTTTTAAAGTTTAAAAACAGATGAGAGGTAATTATTATTTGATGGAAATATATTTTGGACTATTTTTCTCCTTGGACTATTTCTTTTTGGACGAATCTGCTGTTCGTATATGTTACTAATCGCTTGGTGTTGTGAACCAGAATTGTTTTGCATTCCTGGACGTAGATAAGAACTGTGCTGTGCTGGCCGGACTATAATAACAGGCCTGGAATATTAACTCTTTTGTTGGTGGAGGAAAAAAAAAAGAAATAGATTGCCTCTAGGTTTTGGAACAGTGGTTAATATCAGAAATTAAAGGCTTCTTTCGAGAATGACAACTAAAAAAGCAACTAAGGCCCAGGAGCGAAGAGGTTCAATTGACCCACAGGAAGGGGCTATACCCCCAGATATGTTTCAAAAAATAATGGAAGGGATTAATGATATAAAACAGGAAATGAAAACTGAATTGATAGATATAAAAGCCTATATTAAAACACAAGTGGATGAGATTAAAGGGACAATTGGGCAAATAAAGGAGGATGCAAAAAATACTAAAGAAAAGGTACAAATCTTGGAGAATAGAACAGATATATTAAATCTGGAATTAGAAAAAAACTTGGACTATATGGCTGTGACTGAAATGAGAAATAAAGAACATTGTTTGAGATTCCGTGCAATCCCTGAGGAAACAGGTGAAGACATCAGAGATAAAATTGTTAATGCTTTAGTAAAATTTCTGGATTTGAATGAAGATCGGATGAAATTTGAAATAGACAAAGTTTATAGAATTAATTCCAGATATGCAACAATGAAAAAAAATCCAAGAGATGTGCTTGTTCACTTTATAAAGAAGACGACCAGAGATATGGTATTACAGCAACACTTTAAAAATACCTTTAAAATTGATGGTAAGGAAATACTGGTGATGAAAGAAATTCCTATTAGACTTTTACGTAAGAGAAAAGAATATGCTTTCTTTACAGAAAAACTTAAGCAATGCAAAATTCAATTTAGATGGGATGTTCCAGAAGGAGTGATCTTTACATTCAGACAACAGAAATATAGATTGAATACTGTTCAAAAAGCAAGGGACTTCTTGAGAAAAGCTTCAAAAGACATGGAAGAAGATAAACTCAAAGATATGGATATAATTCCTGGGAAACAAAGTCAACAAGAACATGCAGAGGAGGGGAAGGAAGATGATGGATTAAAAGGAGCATCAGGCACATTTTAAAATACACGCTTAAAGATGGATTACAAATATCTAACTTGGAATATAAATGGAGCCAACACGGCGCAGAAGAGAAAGAAAGTGTTTCATTATTTGAAAAAATTAAAATTGGATATAATTTGTTTACAGGAAACTCATATTAAGAAGAAAGATTCCAAATATTTGATTTGTAAAAATTTGGGTGAAGAATTTATTTCGGCTGGACCAAAAAAAAAAATGGAGTTGTTCTTTACATTAACCCACAATTGCTTCCTAAATTGGTATTACTGGATGATAGTGGTAGATTTGTGGGGGTTGAAATTACTTTACAGGGTACAAACATTTTGATAGTGGGTATTTATGCCCCCAATGAAGATAAAACAAGGTTTTACACAGGACTTATGGAAAAATTGTCAGAGTTTTCATATGATCATTGGTGCGTCATGGGTGATTGGAATGGGGTAATCTCACCAAAAATTGATAGACTTTCTGAAAAAAATATTAAAGAGACACAGGGTAAATTACCGAAGATTTGCTTTGAACTGATGGAACATTTAGAATTGGTGGATAACGCAAAGGAATTTACTTATTTTTCAGAAAGACACAAAACATTCTCGAGGATTGATATGATTTGGATGTCTAAAATTCTAGCAAAGGATATTTTTAAAATGGATATATTACCAAAAACTTTTTCGGACCACAATCCTGTGATATTAACTTTAAAAAAAAAAATCTTGGATTTAGATGGAGACTAAATGAATCTTTATTACAGAATGACAAAGTAGTACAAGAATGTAAGAAGAAATTAAAAGAGTTTTTTGAACATAATTTACATAAAGGAACAAATGAAAATATCGTTTGGGATACAAGTAAGGCATTTATGAGGGGATATTTTATTAAATGTAACTCTGAATTAAAAAAAAAGAAACAACAGAAAATGCAATTAATTTTGGAAGAAATAAAACAAAAAGAGGAAGAATTGAAAAAGAATCCAACTAAAGTTTCTATTGTAAATCAAATTAAAATGTTACAGAAGCAAGTATCAACGCTGACAGTTAGAGAAATTGAAAGGAAACTAAATTTTGCTAAACAAAGGACTTTTGAATTTGCAAATAAACCAGGGAAATGGTTAGCATATAAATTAAGAAAAGAACGTCAAAAAAATATTATTTTAAAGATACAAGAAGGAGATGAGACGCTGACAGATAATGTAAAAATCAAAAAGATTTTTCATCAATATTATTCAACATTGTACAAGTGTCAGGAAATTCCATCTGAAAAAATAGAAGAGTATATATCTAAACAGAATTTGCCTAAAATTACAGACTTTCAGAGACAAGCTATTAATGGCCCTATTACATCAAGAGAGATATCTGAAGCTATAAACAAAATTAAATTAGGAAAGGCGCCAGGACCAGATGGGTTATCTGCAATGTATTATAAATGTTTGGAGGAAGAACTCTTGCTACCTTTACAGTCTACAATGAATTTTATTCTGCAAGAGGGAAAGATACCGGATAGTTGGAAAAATGCTAATATAACATTAATACCTAAAGAGGAGCAAGATTTAACTAAAACAAAAAATTATCGGCCAATATCTCTATTGAATAATGACTATAAAATTTTTACAATGATCTTGGCAGAAAGATTGAAAATAATATTGCAACAATTTATCCAGGAAGATCAATCAGGGTTTTTACCTAAAAGACAATTACGTGACAACGTCAGGAATGTCTTGAATGTGTTGGAATATTTAGAACAACGAAATGATAAACAAGCAGCTTTGATTTTTTTTAGATGCTGAAAAAGCATTTGATAATTTGAATTGGAAATTTATGTTTCAGGTTTTGGAGCAAATGGATTTTGGAGACAATTTTATAAAATGGATTAGATCGATTTATACATCTCAGAAGGCTCAGATAATTGTTAACGGAGATTTAACGGATTCATGTGAAATACAAAAGGGTACAAGACACGGATGTCCATTATCTCCCCTTTTATTTATTCTGGTCTTAGAAGTGCTGCTTAGAGATATAAGGCAAGATAAAAGGATTTCGGGATTAAAGATAAAAAAAGAAGAATGTAAATTGAGAGCATTTGCTGATGATTTGATAATTGTACTAGAAAACCCTTTGGAAGGAATTAATGTATTGATGGACAAATTAAAAGAATTTGGACCGTTAGCAGGATTTAAGATCAACAATCAAAAAACAAAGATGTTGGTGAAAAATTTAACTTTAAGGGAACAGAAAGAGTTAATGGACAAGACAGATTTTACAATAGAGAAAAAGTTGAAATATTTAGGTATCATTATGACAAATAAAAATTCAAAGTTGTTTCATAATAATTATGAAAAATTATGGACAGAGATTAAGAAAGATTTGCTAAGATGGGATAAACTACAATTGTTATTAATGGGTAGAATATCTGTGATAAAAATGAATGTATTACCGAGAATGATGTTTTTGTTTCAAACAATACCTGTGATATCCTCTGATTTACCTTTTAAACAATGGCAAAAAGATATCTCTAAATTTGTATGGCAAGGAAAAAAACCAAGAGTTAAATTTAAACTACTACAAGATGCCAAAGAAAGAGGAGGACTGGGATTACCAAATCTGAGACTTTATTTTGCTGCCTGCTGTCTAGTCTGGATAAAGGAATGGATCTTATTGAGGAATAAAAGACTATTGGATTTGGAGGGCCATAATTTGAAGTGGGGATGGCATGGATATCTATGGTATGACAAAGTAAAAGTAAATGTAGATTTTAACAATCATTTTATAAGACGTTCTCTGTTGAAAATATGGAATAGATATAAACCAAGGTTTTATTCGAAAATACCATTATGTGTCTCAAGTCAAGAGGCGTTTTACAGAAGAGAAATGGCTGGAAAAGAGAAATGGTTAACTTATCAGGAACTATTAGAAAATGTACATGGAGAATATATAATGAAAGAGAGAGAACAACTGACAAAGGAAGGATATAGTTTTGAATGGTTTGCCTATTTACAATTGTTAGAAAGATATAAAATGGACAAGAAAATGTATGGGTTTGAAATAAGTAAATCTGATTTTGAAATAGGATTGTGTACAAATGATGAAAATATAATTGCGAAAATGTATAAACTCTTACTGAAAATGGATATGGAGGAAGAACAAGTAAAAGAGTGTATGGTAAAGTGGGCAAAAAATTTTGGTTATAACATACAAATGGATCAATGGGAAAATATGTGGAAAAAAGGCTTGAGATTTACACTATGTTATAATCTTAAAGAAAATTTCTATAAAATGATGTACCGTTGGTACATGACTCCAGAAAAGTTGTCAAAAATGTATAGTAATGTTTCTAATGTTTGTTGGAAATGTAAACAACAAGAAAGATCATTTTATCATATGTGGTGGCTGTGTAAAAAGGCAAAATCATTTTGGGCACAGATAGGTAGGAAGATGCAAAAAATTCTAAAGATAAATATTCAGTCAAAACCAGATTTTTTTTATTGGGTTTTATGGATAAACAAATAGAAAAGAAATATGGAACAATAATATTATATATGATTACGGCAGCAAGATTATTATATGCACAAAAGTGGAAAATGGAATCAACACCAACAATGGAAGAATGGCTATTGAAATTAATGGACTTAGTAGAAATGGATAAATTGACATGTCTACTTAGAGAAAAATCGACAGATACATTTCTTAAGGAATGGAAGCCTCTCTTAGACTTTTTGTTGAAAGATCAAAATAAAATGATGATATTGGGATTTGACGATTAACTAAGACAGCCTATGGAGAAAAGTGATCCTGTATGTATACATTAAGGGACAGGTTTGATGTATATTATATACTTATAGCTGATCTGCGACAAATCGGAAGTCAACTATGTTATTTTTATTTTTTGTTGTTGTATTGTTATGTTTTTTGACTTTGTTTTGTTTGTCTTTTGAAAAATTTGAATAAAAATTATTAAAAAAAAAAAAGATTTGGATTGTCATCCAAATAGGGAAAGAGAATGGTTTTTACCAAACTAGGTTTATTTATGTATAGCCACATAATTCAGTATTAACTCTTTTATTGCTCATGTTAAGGAATTCTTCAGAATACTGTGAAGCCAGCCTTGATTGTTTATAACTCTCCTTCTATAATACTTTGTATTAGATGGAGCTACTGTTAACATCCTCTTCTGTCACTTTTCTCCATATATATATATATATATATATATATATATATATATATATATATATATATCAGAGAGGAGGTTAGGTCTCCTGTTCCCCTGGTGCATTCACTATAGCTGCCCAATTTCCCTTTTTAAAGTTTGATAGAAATATATGTTGTCTATAGGTACGCTCTTAAACCACAAGAGGTTTGTTTGCCTATTAGTGAATTTCTCTGCTTTTTAATCTGAGAGGTAAGAAATGGGATCCTGTTGCTGAGAATGGATTGATCATTTGCATGCTTATTGGGTTCAGTGGGATTTACTCCCGTTCAATCATGCTTAGGATAGGTGAAACTGACCATGGCAGAGGAGGAAGGGCAGAGGGGAGGAGGGGGATGGGAGCAGGTGTGAATGGGAGGGGAGGAGGAGGATTTGCTCACTTGCATGCTTATTGAATTCAATGGGATTTACACCTGTGCAATGATGCTTAGGATAGGAGAAACTTACCATGGGGGATAAGGGAGGGCTGGAGTGGGCAGGGATGGAGGAAGAAGGAAGAGGGGGAGGAGAGGAAGGGAGGAGGAGGAGGAGGGGGAGGGGGAGGGGGAGGGGAGAGGGGGAGGGGAGGGGAGAGGGGGAGGGGAGGGGAGGGGAGAGGGAGGGGAAAAGCAGGTATGATCATTTGCATGCTTATTGAGTTCAATGGGCTTTACTCTCATGCAGCACTGGCATCAGGCATGACTGGGCCCTTGGGCACCAGCGTTCCCCGGGGGGCCACTCCCAGCCCCCCCAGACTTCTCTCTTTCTGTGAATGCCCTGCATGGTGGATGCGTAGGTCTCTGCCATCAATACAGATGGAGGAGACTTCTCTAGTGGGCTGATACCCCTGCCACCATCTTCATTGATGGCACGCATGCATGCATGCTACGCTGAGTGCGTGCACATGCCTGCCATCAATCAAGATGGCAGTAGGGGCATCAGTCCCTTAGAGAAGCCTCTGCTGCTATCTTGGTTGATGGCAGCTGCACACACAGCACACAGGGCATTCACAGAAAGGGACGAGACATAGGTGGAGCAGGCAGGTGCCACAGGCCCACACAGTCTATAGGGGGTGCTGGGAGCTCTGTCTCTGTGATCTGCTGCAGGGTTGGGAGTCAACCCTGCTGGGGATTGTGGAAGGGGAGCTCTACCCCCACACCCCAAGAAGGGGCCCTTCTCAGCCAGGGCCCGACCTGGCCACCCTTTGGAAACTGACAATGGGGGAGGAGGAGAAGGGGGAGGGGGGAGGAGGAGAAGTGGAGGGGGGAGGAGGAAGTGAGAGGAGGGGATTGGAAGGAGATGGGAGGGGATTAGAAGGGGAGGGGGAAGGAATAGGGAGAAGAGGGGCAGGAGGGAGGGGATAAGACGGAGGAGGAGGGAAAGGTATGTTTGATAATTTGTATGCTTATTGAATTCAGTGGGATTTACTCCTGTACAATCATGCTTAGGATATATGAAATTAACCTAGAAAAGGGGCAGGGGGGAAGAGGGGACAGGAAGGGAACAGGAGGAAAGGTGGGGTAGGGTGGAAAGAGCGGGGAGAGGAGGGGAGATTGGGTGGGTGGGCACTAGGCCCAGGGAAATCCCCTTTCCTTACCAGAAGGAAAATATTGTTAACAGTATCATTATTTTTCAGGATTCCCCCCACTTTTTTATTTTACAGCAGACATATGTAGTATCCCACCCAAATTTAAACCAAAGCTGTCACTGGCCACATCCACATCAAATCTTTATTCCACTTTAAACAGTCATGGCTTCCCCAAAAGAATCCTGGGAATTCTTGTGAAGGATGCTGAGAGTTGCTAGGAGACACCCTATTCCCCTCACAGAGCTACTATCCCCAGAAGAAGAAGGGCTGACTGTTAGACCACTCTGACCACTGGAACTCTGTCAGGGGAATAGGAGGCTCCTAACAACTCTCAGCACCCTTCACAAACTACACTTCCCAGAATTCTTTGGGGGAAGCCATGACTGTTTAGTGAAATAATGTCTGGCATGGGTGTGGCCCCCTGATTAGCCAAGCCAAAGAGCTGTGAGTCTGGCTTGTAAAACACAGTTGGTTCTTACTGAGCATGACTGTGCTATCATGGACTCCAATGTTAAATTTAATAAATTAATTAAAAATCAAGCATGCATTTTATTTTAGTTTTTACTTTTAAACTGCAGAAGATGAAGGTCAGAGTAAGGGGCAAGATCAGCAATAGGCTTACTGGTATCCTGTGAGTGTGGTGGATTTTTAATTAATTTCAACAAATTATGAGACCACTGAAAGAAAAAAAGTCCAACAAGGGTCTGGATACACTTTGAACTTTCAATTCTCTCTGAGTATTTTGTGTATCGCCATGAAAACTCAGAGGATTGTTAAGTAAGACTTTCTGAGTTCAGGACTATACTTTTTGTAAGGTTTTGTTTTGAAATGAGCTTATGGAAAGCAGCAGAATGGCATGGGGGTATTTTCAATTTAACATGGCGGAATGTGAAAAATCCATGCTGGCTATAGACTATAGCCACTCTCATGGCTGTATAATTTGTCAGCAGTAGAAATGGCCAGGAATGGCAATGAGTCAGATGACAGGTGCTTCACATTTTTTCTCTCCCAGCCATCCTTTCCTTGCTGGGTAACCTTTCCTTAGCCAATTAACTCTTCCCTCCCCTGCGATCCTGATAATTTACTCCATGCAGTTATTAAGACTTTTCCTAAGCTTACTTGCAGTGTGGAGGGAGGCAATTTTCATCAGGAACATGGGAGGGAAGGTTTAAAAACTCTCCTCTCTTCAAAATCCTCCATGTGCTGCTCAGCTGATTGTAGAACAGCTGAGTGTGGGGAAAAGGAAGCTGGACTGAAGAAAAATTCTCTATCTGAAGTCCTACCCCTTTTCCCTACTGCTTAGTGGATCAGTGGGAGGGTATGTTGTGAGCCATGTAAGATTAGGCAATGGACCAGAAGCAGCCCAAGAGGGATGCAAATTGCACACTTCTGAACAAAAGGTAGAAACAAGTTTATTGGAGACTATGCATACTGACCAGATAATGTGTATATTGCTCACAGAGTGTTACAAATGCAACTGAGATATGCACAGTCCTCAAGGCTTTTTGGAGATTATGCATAAAATTATGTATAATGCATGAGGGTTCAAAATTCTGTTTAGATATGCATATCCCCCAAGGCCTGTTGAGGACTATGCATAATAGCCAGAGAAGATACAAAATGAATTCAAGATATGGACATTCTCCAAAGTCAGTTGGGGATTATGTGTATTGACCAGAGAATGTACAAAATTCAGTTCACATTCCCCATAGCCTGTTGCATATTCCCCATGGCCTGTTGGAGATAACATATTGACAGGAAATGTGTGCAGTTCAATCTTCATGGACAGATTTTGTGCACATTCTCCACGAGGTCTGATGAATGTGCTCAATATCTGGTTGTTCATGCATATTAACTGCACAACTTACACCACTCCTAATGTATACACTATCTGGAGCAGCAGCACCTCTTATACGATCTATCATTTTCTTTTTACTTAGTATGGTGTGCTAACTGCAATGCTGTCTATGATCCCCTGTCAACTTTTAGTGACCAAACTCTGATAGACAGAGAATGGTTTGAATGTTGTTGTAAACAAGCAACACAAGCCGCCTGCACAACCTCTTCCAGAGTCCATTGGAAGAGCTTGTTAGTGATGTCTGAAAAGGATCTTGTAACGTGAGATACACACATCACATCTACAGCTTCTGCAAGTTTCCTATACAACTTTCTTTTCTAATTGCTACCATCAAGAATGTACTCAAGGACCACTTCTTTCTAATGTCTAAAGCTGTTCTCAGAAACCTGTCATTTTGAAAGTAATCATGCTGAAGTCAAAAGCAGGCAATTTGATGGCTGTAACTTCAGAGAGCTTTCTAAGTCCCTCACATCTGCTTGAGCAGTGCCTCTAAAAATTTGTTGGTTAGAAACACTCTTGGAGAGATATGTTTGTTTTTTGTAAACACACTCACAACAGCAACAACTCCTAAATAAATTTTGAGACATCTGGTTGTCTGTTCCTGCGGTCTCCCATGCAAAGGAAAAAAGGAGGGGGGATTGGATGCAAGGCATGTTGTAAGGATCAAACTCCAGTTCTGAAACTTGTGCTTCTGAAGTTGTGTGCATTTGGATTGAGTCTGACATTTTGTTTGTCTTGGGAAAGGGCTATAGCTCAGTGGTAATCATCTGCTTTGCATGCAGAAGGTCCCAGGTTCAGTCCCTGGCAACTTCAGGTAAGGCAGGGAATGTCCCCTGCCTGAAACCCTGGAGAGCAACTGACAATACTGAGCCAAATCAACCAAAGTTCTGATTCAGTAAAAGGCAGTTTCCATTGTTCCTGTAGATTCTTTTTCTATGGATTCTGCCTTTGCTGAAGGGATGCACACCAGTCTTTGTACTCCTGCAATAAAGGGGAACATAGAACATTAGCCTTCTAAATATTTGCACCTTCACTAGATAAGGAAGAACTGCATACAGTATACAGCACTGGATAGCTGATGTAGGCACACGTTTGGATGTGCATTTGTTTTACATTCATGTTATGGTACTCATTTGGGACCCATTGACTGGTAGATGCATCTTTTCATGCCAATGGGAATGCACATACCCTTGTAATGCCCCTGCTTATTATGTGAGACTAGGTGCGAACACCTAGATCAGATTTGGGGCCTTGCTGTTGAATTGTAGCATTTGATGACATTAGTGGTCACAGTAACAGTATTTAAAGGGCAGCTCTAATGGCAAAACAAATTGTCCAAAAAGCTTAGACCCCCCTCCCAGTGTTTCGATACTGAAGACTTGGAGCACTTCCAGACTATTGTTTTCAAGTGGGATTGAATTGCATACCCACAAGTTCAGGTTGCAAAATTATCATCAACTGGGAGGTCTTGTGCAAAAAATCCAGCTTTTGCGATAAGGAAAATGAAGGGGAAATGCACTAGAAAGTGTGGGAAAACACTTGTTTTAACACAACGTCATCTAATCTCCCTGCAAACAAGTCAGAATGAATGCTAATTGTCTACAGCCAATGTTGTCTAATCTTCTTGGAAACAAATCAGGATGAGTGCTCAACAGAATGTTTTGGTTGTTTGTAAAAGTGGTGATCCTGAACACCTACAAAAAGAATCTGAATTTGATCTATCTGCTCAACCAACTTATATTCAAGGCTGGTGGGAACCTGTTGTCCGAGACCCACAATATTACCATCCTCTGCCTTTTTCCATATGCCCCCCCCACATACTATTGAAAGACAAAGCAGCTGTTTATGGTGTCTTTATAGGACCAGCATTTGATGGATGACAGCAAGAGGGGACTTCAGATGACTCCCCCCATGTGTTAATAGAATACGAGCAGTTGTGGGGCCACATAGATTAGCCTTGTCCCAAGCATACATCCTTGTATGGAGTAGCTGTACATATATATGTTGGTATGTGAATTGGGCCCTTTCTCAAAACCACCAGATGTGTGGCTTTTCACTGCACCCCTGCAATGCTCACTTCCTTAGCATGTGAATCTCTTTGACTACTCCTAGTCAAAATGTTCAAAAGAACATTTAAACATTTTTTAAAAAAATATAGCTACTCAGTAAACCTTTAGACCAAAATATATTTCTTATTTTTCCTTCAAACTGTCATATTTAATATATTATCATGTCGATTGTTAAATATGTTGATCAATAAAAAAAGTTTAACCTCATTTCATTTTGTCATATGCATCTGAAAGGTAAAGAGTTCAATAGCATTATCTTTTTTTATAAAAAAAAAAGTATGGAGCTCAATATTAGATTTATTGGCTAAGTGTTATTAACAATAGTCTTGAGACAAGTATCTGTTTAATTTCTGTCATATAGGAATTTTAGTACTTAAACCTACTGTAAGACCAAGTGGACTACCCAGTGTTTAGGAATCTTCTGACACAAATCTAGCAGCTGGGAACAATCAGATAGCACAGATAGAACATGCATGTAACCTTAGTTCTCCCATGAGAGGTGCTTGTAACAGGGCTACTGAACGCATGAGTGTTAAAGTTGGTTCACTTTTCTTTAAAACAAAATACATTCCAAATATCTGTCAGACCCCAGCTGTTATTTTCCAGAGGGGGGACTGCTGAGTTGAGAGACAAACAGAAATGCGAAAAAAAGTGACTGAATGTTATAATAATATCAAGATGCTTTAAATGTGTTGCTCGCTATGCTGATACTTTGCCATGTCTTTCTCTGTTTTCTCTTTTGACAGTAAGATATGAATTGCTGAGATTGTTCTTCAGTTGCTGGTAACCCACAAACTCTACTAAGAATGCCATAGGAATGGGTGAATCAATCTGTTACCAGTCCAGGCCACTTTTGTACATGTTCACCAATCATTCTGCCTGTTTCATCCGGTTTCTGCGTTAATCTGTGGATTTAAAAAAAAATGCACAGAAATTCACATTTAAATTCTTTGTTAATGCATCTTATCTTAAATGACTAAATGTATTTTCTGTCTATTTTAAAATGTATTTTGATATGTTGCTTTCAACTAATATCTGCATTACAACATACAGGAAGTGCAAAAGCTGGTGGACAACTAAGGTCCACACTGCCCATTAGTCCAAGAAGTATGGACCAGGTAAGTTCAGAATATTCAAATATCAAATTCCACAATTGTCTCTAAGGTGAAGCCACATGGGCAGCTTCCTTTACCAGTAAATGGATTTGGAGTTTTTGCAATAAATGAGAACTATGAGACCTCTATTTTGAAAAGCACTCATATCTTTTCCCCCAGTGGCTCTACATTTATTTCCAGTATTACCAATTTATAATAAAGGGTGTATTACATGAGCTGATGCCATGCTGATGCTGTAACTTCCCATCTGCCGTGTGGACAGGGTGAGTGAGTGTGGAAATGGAGGATGAAAGCATCAGAATATATCAGAGAAGACAAAAAAAAATGCAGTGTGCACCTGGCCCCTTTCAGAATTTCAACATGGATATGCCAAAACATGAACAGAAAGTTCATCCACATAATATCTCAGAACCCCAGGGCTTTGCATGTTGACATAGACTGCCCCAAGGGATAAGATAATATCAGAAGGAGCCAGCCCCAAAAGTATTCATTGGCTAATACGACAAGCTTAAAATAATGTGGAATGAACAATAGAGCTGATGAAGGAAAAGGCCTGATGCTTGAAGTCTTAGCTAGGGATAAGTTTTTGCCTGATGTTTAAGCTTGAAGTAGGCATTCATATCCATTAGATTTGTTGAAATTGCTTTGAAACGAGACAAAAGGCATTTTCCTATCCCCTTTTAGATACATTATGTTCATGTCATCCTTTATTGAGTGATACTCAGCATACGTCTAGTCATCATTACCATGTGTGCTGAAGCTATATTTAGTTCCGGTCAAACCCATACATTGAACACTCTATTAAGGTATGCTGTAGTTGTCAGTATATTCAGAATAGACCTCCCAAGTGTGTGCAGAAAGTTCGATAACTAGCAGAACTTTGGGTTAGTTCAGTCAAGTTTCAACCCAGAGCCACTGAAGCAGAGTCTGAGAAATCATGAACAAAGTGCCTTCAGGGATGAAACTTAAAAGATGCAGTTTAGAAATAAACAGCTACATAAGAATCACAAGACTCTTACCGCATTGGTGGATGCTGGGACCTCAGTGTGAGATTGTATCTTAACATAGAGACTCTTAAGTAGGAATGCATTGGCTTTGCACTTACCATGAATGCGCTTTTCCCTTCCTGTTAGCGCACAGAAGAAACAATCCACAATCCCTGGTTTAGTGATGTATCCCAAAAGGGGATTGCGGTTTGTTTCATGCAAACAAACCATGATCTGTAAGCCAAGAACACACCTTGGCTATGGTTCATTGTTTATTTGTAATGAAACAAATAATGATCCCCAATTTGGACACAGTCCTAAGCCAGGTATCTTGGTCTGTCTCCTGGGTGTTAGCAGGGAAGACTATTTACAGTGGTTTGCCATGAGGTGCAAACAAGGCCATTAAGAATCTATAGAGCCTCATGAAGAGCAAGCAAAGCTCAAATGTTTTTGGTCCCATTTAGATTCTGTCCAAAAAAATGTTTCCTGTATGCATTTTATCTACTTCGTCTTCCACTTAGACTTTTTGCTGCTGCTCTGTTTTTGAGATGTCTAGTCTGGTGTTCCATGTTGATCCATAGGTGGTTGGGGCACACACAGCTCTCTTCAAGCTCAATGGGAAATAGGGACATTCAGTATTAGTGATAAAGACCTTTGGGTTGACCGAGAGAATTTCTAGAAAAGCCTGAAAACATGACACATTATTATTATTATTATTATTATTGTTGTTGTTGTTGTTGTTGTTGTTGTTATTTGATTTATGTCCCGCCCTTCATCCAAAGAGGAGCCCAGGGCAGCAACAAAAGCATTAAAAACATTAAAACATCATATTAACAAACTTTAAAACACATTAACACAAAACATTGTCAAAACGTTACTTTAAAAAAGCTATCAAAACATCTTCTAAGATTAAAAACATTTAAAAAAAGAAAGTTTAAGAACATATTAAAAAGCAATTCCAACACAGATGCAGACTGGGATAGGTCTCAACTTAAAAGGCCTGTTGAAAGAGGAAAGTCTTCAATAGGCGCCAAAAAGATAACAGAGGTGGAGCCTGTCTAATCTTTAAGAATCTATGTATGTACATCTTATGTTCAAAGCCAGGAGGCAAGAAGAGTACTCCATCATTATTAATTTATTTATTAAATTAATATCCCACCCTTCCTCCCAGGAGGAGCTTGGGGGGCAAAGAAAAACACTAAAAGCACCTGAAAACATCTTAAAAACAAAACATTTTAAAACATATTAAACAAAACACATTTAAAAACATATTAAAACAAATCTTAAAAACTCTTTATAAAACAACTTCAGAAACATCTTAAAAAGCAATTCCAACAAAGATGCAAAC
This sequence comes from Rhineura floridana, assembly GCF_030035675.1. NCBI lineage: Eukaryota > Metazoa > Chordata > Lepidosauria > Squamata > Rhineuridae > Rhineura > Rhineura floridana. The sequence goes on along the minus strand of NC_084484.1, from coordinate 66,722,196 downwards.
TGGGATAAGATCAGAGCTTGGAAGTAACTCGTTATTTTTAACGAGTTACTTGTAATTCGTTACAATTTTAAATAACGAGTGGGTAATTCCATTACATTTGGCAAGTAACGGAATGACTAGTAATTTCCCTACTTTTCAGCTGCAACTTTAACGTTTCCACGTTAGGTTGGACGTTACTTGGGGCGGGAACAAGGGGAAGTCAGCTCCTGGCTGTGATTGGTTAACAAGACATGTGCCTCACACTGATTGGACCTCTGCGCAGACTGTCTCTTCCCTCGTGATCTGTGTTAGGAGGCACGAGGGAAGAGGTGAATAGGCAGGGCCTGCTAGCGTCTGAGAGGAAAAAATGGACGCCGGAGGAAAAAGCCAGGGCAAGGACAATGGAGGAGAAGGCAGCAGCAGAATGGCAAAGAGCTGTGGAGGTGAGTGATGATGATTTGTGTGTGTGTGTGTGTGCCCCCCGCAGACCCTTCTCCCCCCTGTGGCATTTCACCCCCTGCCCCCCCTGCGGCCCCTTCTGCCCCCCCACTGCCTCTCCTTGCCTCGTTGCTGCCCCCTCCATCAATCACAAGGCACTTTTGAAACTTTGGCCTACTCAGAGCTTGGAAAAGTTACTTTTTTGAACTACAACTCCCATCAGCCCTAGGCAACATGGCCACTGGATTAGGCTGATGGGAGCTGTAGTTCAAAAAAGTAACTTTTCCAAGCTCTGGCCTACTTCTCTTCCTTCCCCCCTTTTTGAACTCTCCCCCTTGTTCCCATGCATACCTGTGTGCTGTATTTATCCAGACAGAGCACTCCTGCCTTTTAAAATTCCAGCTAGCTTTTTATTGTATATTTATTTGAACTCCATCTTTCTTTTTATTTGTATTTTTGTCCTGTTTAATCACAAGATTGAATTGTATGTGGGACAAAAACTGTCTCAGTAATAATAATAATAATAATAAAAATAAAAAATCATTAGGCGTATAATAAATGGCTTAAGGCTGATTTTTTTGTTCTTGGCAGAGATGAGGTGAGAATCAGGGTCCTTGCAGCTCCTCCTCTCAGTCCCCCAGGTCTCAAACTCATGTTCTGTGAGAAAGAGAGAGATTCCCAGTCCCAGAGAGAGATAGACTGTTGACAATCTCTGCTAATATCTATACAAATGTACATAACATGAATCACCTGAACTCACATGATCTAGAGTTACCTTAGATCTTGCAAGATTTGCAAATGAGAAGCAATAGGGTTTTATATTAGTTCTGATTGTCTATTGGGCTATCATAGGTTGTATGTTTTTTTCATTTTCTATGGTAAAAACTCCAACTTCAGTGGAATTTATGTGATGTGTTCTAATCATTTGAATTTGGCTAATGAATGCTTTATTCTTTCATCAGAACTTTAGCAGTAGTACTAAAATATTAATAAAAAAGAAAAGGGAAAGAAAAAATACTTTACATACATCATTCAGCTGTATTGCTAATTATAGATATAGATATAAAAGATAAACGGCATTCTGTCAAAAGTATTTTTGTCTACATTTTATACCTCATCCTTGGTTTTCCAAGCTTGGCATGGAATGCTTCTCATACAGAATTAATTTGAAATGCTGCATATTTATTATCATAATCATCATATTCAAAATAAAAAATATATGTACCGCCTTCAAGTTGATTCCAACTTATGGTGACCCTATGAATAGGGTTTTCATGAGGCTGAGAGGCAGGGACTGGCCCAAGGTCACCCAGTGAGCTTCATGGCTATGTGGGGATTTGAACCCTAGTCTCATTTTGTTCTCACAACAACCCTGTGAGATAGTAGGTTAGACTGGCCCAGGCAGGGTTATTCAGTGAGCAAAAATGATGCAAATAGGATCTCTTTTAATTGTGCTATCGACCTGCTTACTTCCACTCTGACTGGGGCATCTTGCAGCATGGGGAAGAGATGGGGGCACATCACAGCTGAAGTTCACCCATATAGGAGCATTATCTCTTGTTTATTACAGAGACGCCTGTTGCAGGTTTTGCTGCTGAGAGCAGCAGTCAGTTAGTGCGGCCACTTGAGTCACAGCTTGTTGATCCTGAGGAGGCAAAACTAGAAAGTGAGGTTCAGAAAGGAGGCCCTGTGCATGAGGAGGAGGAGGGCATGAAGCAGTGCCAGTTGCCCACAGCCACATCTGCAGAACAGCAAGTACCATGGTTTGGGTTTGAGAAAGCTTGTACATTTGTGAGCCAGAGTGGGAAAAATGTTGTTGTACGATGCAATTACTGCCTTCCAAGGATCAAAAATCTGAGATCAGCTGTTTCCTCCTCATCCAATGTGAAGAAACATTTTGAGGTAAGCCTTTGTCATGCTGGTCCTCAAAGAGTGTCCATTGTCTATTTATGTTTAAATTGTGAAGTGCCTCTTCCATTTTTTCTTGGATTCATGCGTTCTTCTTCTTCCTCAGAGGGCACACCCTGAGAAGCTGAGAGCAATTGAAGAAGCAATAAAGGCAAGGAGACGTGGCCTTCCTGAACCAATGCATGACACCCCTCCTCCCAAAATGCAGAAGCAGCAGCAGAAAACCCTTGAGAGGTGGGGAACTGCCAGGGAGCCTGTCACCCAGAGCAATCTCGACAGGAGAATCATTGATTTCATTGTAGAGGAGACATTACCACTTCAGACTGTGGACAAACCATCATTCATTAATCTGGTTCGCATTGGACTCCCCAAAGATCTCACCATCATATGTGCCAAGACTCTGAGAGACAGAATTGAGAAGAGAGCATGCCACATGAGAGAAACTCTTGCAAACCGAATGGGTGCTGTGGCATATATAGCAACCACTGCAGATTGTTGGACCAATGGCAAGAAGAGTTACTTTGGGGTAACAGCCCACTGGATCAACCCAACTACCCTGAAACGTGAGGTCAGGGCCTTGGCTTGTAAGCGTCTGAAGGGGCGCCATACATACGATGTCCTTTCAAAAGCACTGCATGATGTACATGTGCAGTACAGGATCCACAACAAAGTTATGTGCACTACTACAGACAATGACTCCAACTTTGTGAAAGCGTTCGGAGTTTTCATGGCCAAAGAACCAGTGGAAGCTGCAGGCACCAGTGACGATGATGGTGATAACCAGGAGGAGGAGGAGGCTGAGGTGGAGTTTGTGCCTATCTGTGAGATCCTGGACACAGGACCTGAGGCAGAGGAAGAAGCTGCAGACTCAGGAGAAGATTTTGTTTTACCACCACACCAGAGATGTGCTAGCCACACCCTCAACCTTGTGGCAACACAAGACATAGAGGCCATGCTTTCTGACTCCTCCAAAAGTAGTCTTCTTGGTCCTTTCAAGAAACAGTTTCATTCCTTGATGGGAAAGTGCAGCAAGTTGTGGTCCAAGCAGAACCAGTCAGCACAGATTGCTGAGTATATCCATGCACAATGTGGTGTGTATCTGAAGGTACCGAATAAGACCAGGTGGAATTCCACCTTTGATGCGTTGAAGCAACTACATGAGCTCCTGTCAACTGTGCCACTAAAAATGCATGCCATAATGGAGCGCTGCTCCTTTTCCAGGATCACAGCTGCTGAGATTGAAGTGGTACAGGAATACACAGAGATTATGGAGCCACTAGCCCAGTCCCTAGATATCCTGCAACGGGAGAACGGCATGTTCATGGGGTATTTGCTACCAACGCTCTGCAATCTGGACCGCAAGTTAGAAGGACTGGAAAACAAACCTGAGAGGTACACATACTGTTTTCAGCTGCTGAGAGGTGTGCGCGAAGCCCTAAGAAAGCGGTTTGCAACTATCTGGGAGGACAAGAGGCTTCTTCTGGCAGCCTGCCTACACCCTCGCTTCAAACTAGATTGGTTGGAATCGTGTCAGGCCACCACCCATACCAACAAGTAAGAACATTAGGGAAGCCCTTTGGGTGGATTACTCCAAGGGAAATGTTGTCTCAAGGGAGGCATCAGAGGGCTTAAGGTGGTAGGCAGGGGCTGGGCCTTTTCTTCCTGGGGCTCCTCATCACAACCTTGGGTTGCTGCAGGTAATCCTTAAGGGTCTGCTGTGCTGCCCCATGAGTGTGGTGACTTGGTCACCTTCCTACCTTCCATGTCATCATCCACAGGCTCAGGCTGGACCCTGAACCAGGGGACATGACAAGCATCAGGAAATGAAGAGCAGATGATGGTTTCCTAACATATATGTATTAACATATCCTCTCTCTTTCTTAGATACACAATGGAAGCCATGTTGAAAGCTGAAATAAAGATGGGTGTACTTAATGAGGACAGTGATCAGTCTTCAGATAAAGACCAGGAAGGAGATGACTTAGAAGATGACTTCTTTAACTTTCTGCCCCAGGGCAAGAAGTCAGCAGTGGACACTGCTGATGAGGAACAGGTGAGGTACCTGAGGTCTCCCAGCAGGGAAGTGTCATTGTGATGTTCCTATATTAATGTATATATGGTAAGTGTTGTTGTTTAGAAGATACATGGTAAGTGGAGTGAAAGAGGAGGGGGAGTGAATGGGCAGTAGAATGCTAGATGATTGGCTGAGTGTTTAAAATGGCTGAACGTATAAAAGGAAGAGGGAGAGTGGAATCTGGGGGGAGAAGAGAACTGAGTGGGTTGCTTGGTGGGGTTTGAGACAGTTGTTTGCCAGGAGAGAGTGGAGAAGGAGGGGGGGGAGTTCGGATTAGTATTGAGTAAAACCATATGCTTATGTGCCTTAAGAAGAAATCTTGTTAATCTTGTTAGCTTTGTTATCTTTAATAAATACTTAATTTGGTTTACCAAAGGCCTGATCCTTGGCTGGGGTTTCACAGACCAGAAGGGAGGGTAAGGTAATGACCACGGCTGAAGGGAAACTGTAACAAATGGTGGCAGTGGTGAAGAGAATAACAATACCAGTATTCAGAGTCTCTGGGAATACTAGTATTAGGACATGACTGGTGGTTGCCTAGCAGGGGGATCTGTTGAGATCTGTGCTAGAGCGGGGAGTGAGAAACCAAATAAAGGACAGTCCGGACTGGTGGAGTCCCTGGTGGTGCCTAGTGACAGGCAGTAGCCACGCGCAGGTAGGAACCTGACAGGGAGAACCAGGGAAGGGCGGCACACGTGGTGGCAGTAGCGGTGGGATACGAACAACAGAGAATCCAGATATGAATACTAGAGAATCCAGAACAGTGGTGTGGCAAACAGAAATAACAAAACAAGATTTCTTGTGAGAGTGACTGGCAAAGAGTGTGTGGCAAAGAGTGAGTGAACTCAAACACCATGGCTGAATACATAAAAATGAAAAGAGAGGAGCTGGTGGAGAAGTGCATAACATTCAATTTACCTCACAAGGGTAAAGGGGTAGATGAATTGAGGGTAGCACTTATAGGATTTGCAACTGCCCAGCAAAAACAACCTGTCAGGGAAGAGACCCCAAAAGGATATTTAAGCAATCCCGCTTATATAGAGTATTTGAGAGAGAAGTTGAGGATGGAAACTGAGAGAATGAGGATGGAAGATGATGGGAAAGACAAGCAGAGGGAGTTGGAAGCTGAGAGATTGAGGAGGGAGGCTGATGAGAAAGAAAAGCAGCGGGTCTTTGAGGCTGAGGAAAAAGATAAACAGCGAGAGTTAGAAGCTGAGAGATTGAGGATGGAAGGTGCAGAGAAGGAAAAACAGAGGGAGTTGGAAATTGAGAGAATGAGATTGGGGTTTGAGGAGACGGAGAAGCAACGAGCATTGGATGCTGAATTACAAGTAGAAAAGTTAAAATTTGATAGAGAGAAATTTCACTCTGAGGAGACAAGGAAAGACAGAGATGTAGCAAAAATAAAAATTACTCCAAAGGACTTCGCTGTCTATGAGCCTGGTCAAGATCCTCAAATTTACCTCAGCACCTTTGAAAAAGCAGCTCAGTTGTGGGGGCTACCTGAAGATAAATACATGCAGTATTTATCAAACCTGATTAAAGGAGAATTGGCTGAGGTATACCAATATTTCCCCTCAGACAGGCCCGTCACCTATGCTGAATTCAAAGAAGCAGTGTTTAAAAGATTCAGACTGGGGCCTGATTATTTTAGAAAGCTTTTCAGAAACTGCCAGATACAGACAGGGAGGTCTTTCGTGGAGCTGGGGGCAAAACTGATGGACATATTTGGGAAATGGCTGACAAGTGCAAAAGCTCAGTCTGTGGAGGAGGTGAAAAACCTCATGATATTGGATCAATTATACCATCAGTTACCACCAGAAATAAGGCTCCTGATCAAAGACCGTTCCCCTACATCGGTGCAGGAGGCCGCAGAGATGGCGGATCACTTTGCCTCCAACAGAACTGGCTGGGTGGGGAAAACATCAAGAGATTTTAAACCCAGACCATATAACGCTGGCAGAAGGGATGTGGTACCACAGAGAGTGAGTCCTCCAGTAAAATCTGAAGGGCACAGGACACCCCAGAGTGGATCTGTGTACCCTAAAAGTGAGGAGAAATTATGCTACAAATGTGGTAGACCGGGGCACCTACGTTTTCAATGTGAGGTTGCCAACCCCATTAGTAATCCTGCTCAGACAAGGGCAGTGAAAACAGAGCCCAAGGCTTTAGAAACAGCAAAAAAGGTTCAGTTCTGCCAGATAAACTGGACAGAAGTAACAGACCTTGATTCAAGTCTGAGAGAGGAAGTGAGTGTACAAGGGGCAAATTATTGGGCATTGCTTGATACTGGTGCCGCTCAGACATTACTGAGGCCAGATTTAATAAAATCTGAGGTAATATTACCTCAGGAAACCGTAACTATCCAAGGAGTGAGGGGTCAACCAGAAAGTTTGCCTGTGGCCCTGGTGGAAATGACTTGGAGAGGCCGAGAGGGCCGATATAAAGTAGGCATTAATGCCCAGCAACAAGAACCAGTAATACTGGGAAGAGATGTAATGGGAGCCCAAGGAAAGATATATGTAGTGACCAGACAGCAAATTGGCAGAGAAAAAGAAGCCATATTAAGGGGGGCTGAAACAAACAGGGTGGAATCTGTTAACCATCCTCAGGTCACCATAGCAACCACTAGCAGGCCTGCTGAAGGAGACAAACTGTATCAAGTGGTCTCTGGGAAAGAAGCAGATCAATTCAGGGAAGAGCTGCATAAAGATATAAGTTTGAAGCAGATAAAGGAACAAGCTCTGACCCAACAGATTCCTTTCACTGACAAACTGAGGAATCAAGTTGTGTGTGAGAATGGGATTTTATATAGACTGTGGATGCCCGCTGAGAGAAAGGATGAATGTGAACCAGTGAAGCAATTGATAGTACCTAGCAAATACAGAACCAGATTGCTAGAGGTAGCCCACAATGTCCCATGTGCAGGACATCTGGGAATAAAAAAGACCAAGAGGAGATTGGCGGCACACTATTATTGGCCAAACATCTCCAAAGATGTAAAACAACATTGTCTATCTTGTGGAATATGCCAAAAGGTGGGAAAAAGTGGAGTAAAGACTAAGGCACCCTTAAAGCCCCTTCCTATAATTGGACAACCCTTTTATAGAGTGGGAATAGATTTGGTGGGCCCTTTTTCCAAACCCACAATGCATGGCAAGAAATATCTATTGGTGGTGGTGGATTTTGCCACCAGGTACCCAGACGCAGAAGCACTAAGATCTGTAGAAGCCCCTGTAGTGGCAGAGGCTTTATTAAAAATCTTTATGAGGCTGGGTTTCCCTCATGAAGTGCTGACGGATCAAGGCAGTGTATTCATGGGAGAAGTGATGCAATGTATGTGGAAATGTTGTGGTCTAAAACATCTAAAGACCACTACTTACCATCCCGCCACTAATGGGTTAACAGAGAGATTCGATGGCGTTTTGAAGGGCATGATAAGAAGCTATGTTCAAGATCACCCACAAGACTGGGATGAACAGTTGGGATGCTTCTTATTTGCATACAGAGAAGTCCCTCAAGAGTCAACAGGCTTCTCACCCTTTGAACTCATGTTCACTAGAAAAGTGAGGGGACCTTTGGAACTATTAAAAAATTCATGGGAAGGAACCCTGGGAGAGTACAAAACATCTGTAGTAGATTTTGTATTGGAATTCCGCAATAAATTAACATCAATGATGGAGGTGGTGGAAAAGAATTTGAGTCAAGCACAGGAGAAGCAACGTTACTGGTATGACAGAACAGCCAGGGAACGTGTGTATGATGTGGGAGATATGGTTATGGCGTTCATACCCAGGAAACATGACAAATTACAGGCTAACTGGGAAGGACCATATACCATCAGAGAAAGGCTTGACACAGTGACGTATGTAATCACCACAGACCAATTAAACAAAAGCAAAGTGGTTCATGTAAATATGTTGAAGCCTTACCATACCAGGGATGTACAGGTGTTGCAAGTTACCTTATTCCCTGAGGGAAGTGGGCCTGAACTTCCAGATTTGGTACAGGAAAGCAAAGACAAAGGAGGGGTAGATCAAGTGGAATGGTCAGAGGAGGTGAAGGAGGAAGTAAAAGAAGAGATTCTGAGAGTTTTGAAAACCTATAGGAATCTCTTTAGCAACAAACCTGGCCGAACCAGTAGAGTTATACATTCCATTGATACTGGAGATCATGCCCCAATCAGATCTGTTCCGTACCATGTGAATGGGAAAGTTTTGAATGAGATCAAAAAGGAGGTGGAAGATATGCTGGAATTAGGAGTGATCAGGGAATCCATCAGTCCCTGGGCCTCAAGTATTGTCCTGGTTCCGAAAAAAGATGGAACGACAAGGTTTTGCATTGATTATCGGCTAATCAATAAAATTACTGTCCCAGATGCGTATCCTATGCCTAGGGTAGATGCAATGTTAGAGTTATTGGGGGCAGCAACCATTATCTCTACACTAGATCTCTGTAAAGGATTTTGGCAAATGGAACTAGGCGAGCAATCCAGAGCCAAAACTGCCTTCAGTACACCAGATGGGTTATATAAGTTTGTGACCTTACCCATGGGACTAAGGAACTCACCAAGTTCATTTCAGAGGCTAATCAATACTGTGTTGCGAGGCATGTCAGATTTTGCAGTGGCCTATATCGATGACGTGGCCATTTTTAGCAAGTCGGTGCCTGAGCATGTCCAACACCTGACAACAGTATTGGAGGCCTTAAGAAAAGCAGGCCTCACAATAAAAGCTAAGAAATGCCAGTTTGGACTAAAGGAAGTAATCTATTTAGGACATAAGGTGGGGAGTGGGAAAATCACCCCCTTATGGAGCAAGGTGGAGGCAATACAAGCGTGGCCGATCCCCTTAACCAAAAAACAAGTAAGGGCATTTCTGGGTGTGGCTGGATTTTATAGGAAGTTTGTGAGAAATTTTGGGGAAATAGCAACCCCCTTGCATGAATTAACAAAGAAGAAGTGTTCTGAGCATGTGGTATGGACGGATGAATGTCAGAAGGCTTTTGATCTACTGAAGCAAGCCTTGTGCCAAGGACCCATATTAATAGCACCAGACTATGAGAAACCATTCATCGTGGCTACAGATGCGTCGGACCTGGCGCTGGGAGTCGTCTTGCTACAGGAGAGAGAAGGCACCAGACATCCAGTGGCGTACCTGAGTCGCAAGCTGACGCCGAGGGAGAAAAACTATTCGTCGGTCCAGAAGGAGTGCCTAGCGGTCGTGTGGGGACTGAACAAGTTGCGCCCATACGTGTGGGGACGAAGATTCACAGTGACTACGGATCATCGGCCTTGTTATGGTTGCAGACTATGAAAAACCATAACACTATGCTGCAGAGGTGGTCCTGGGCCCTACAGGACTATCAAGTGGACTTCCAGTTTATAAAAGGCAAGGACAATGTACTGGCCAATGGACTTTCCAGGCAAGTGGCTGGGACTGCAGTGACGTGACCAGACGGAGGAACAAAGAAAGACATTTTCCCCATAGAGACTTTTATTTGTTAACGCGACGTATAAATCCTGGAACAGGAATAATACTCTGCCGTTGTTTTAAGGGGGGGGAAATGTGATGTTCCTATATTAATGTATATATGGTAAGTGTTGTTGTTTAGAAGATACATGGTAAGTGGAGTGAAAGAGGAGGGGGAGTGAATGGGCAGTAGAATGCTAGATGATTGGCTGAGTGTTTAAAATGGCTGAACGTATAAAAGGAAGAGGGAGAGTGGAATCTGGGGGGAGAAGAGAACTGAGTGGGTTGCTTGGTGGGGTTTGAGAGAGTTGTTTGCCAGAAGAGAGTGGAGAAGGAGGGGGGGTGGAGTTCGGATTAGTATTGAGTAAAACCATATGCTTATGTGCCTTAAGAAGAAATCTTGTTAATCTTGTTAGCTTTGTTATCTTTAATAAATACTTAATTTGGTTTACCAAAGGCCTGATCCTTGGCTGGGGTTTCACAGACCAGAAGGGAGGGTAAGGTAATGACCACGGCTGAAGGGAAACTGTAACAAATGGTGGCAGCGGTGAAGAGAATAACAATACCAGTATTCAGAGTCTGTGGGAATACTAGTATTAGGACGTGACTGGTGGTTGCCTAGCAGGGGGATCTGTTGAGATCTGTGCTAGAGCGGGGAGTGAGAAACCAAATAAAGGACAGTCCGGACTGGTGGAGTCCCTGGTGGTGCCTAGTGACAGGCAGTAGCCACGCGCAGGTAGGAACCTGACAGGGAGAACCAGGGAAGGGCGGCACAGTCATCACTCCATGGCTTTCCATGTGTGCTGCGGTGTTTTTTGCAGCACAACACAGGCATGCCTTCAAGCGCCGCAGTAGAACGCCTGTTCAGGACTGGTGGCAACGTAATGACTGTAAAAAGACATTCCTTGTCTGACATGCTCTTTGAGCATCTTGTTCTTTTGAGACATAACAGAAACATATTATAAAAGCATTTCAAGTGTAAAATTTGATTTCAAGAGTTGGGGTATCTTCATTGCTTGGGGGGATGTGAGATTCTGTTATGCCATTATGTTAATCTTATGGATAAAATTTTTTATTCTACTACCTCCTGTGTGTGTGTGTTTATTTTTAATATTGTTTTAGGCTTCTTAGAGGTGCAGCAGCCAAGGCCAGCACCTTGTAGGAGTTTTTTAAAAAAGTAACTGAAATGTAATTGTAGTGATTACTTTTGAGAAAAAGTAAAGTAATCAGTTACTTTCATAGCAATTGTAATTGTAACGGTAATTACTACTTTTTTGGGCCAAGTAATTGTAACTGTAATTTATTACTTTTTAAAAGTAATCTTCCAAGCTCTGCATAAGATCTCTATTTAAAAGGTTTCTTGAAAGAGGAAGTCTTCAGTAGGTGCTGAAAAGATAACAGAGATGGTGCCTGCCTAATATTTAAGGGAAGGACATTCCAAAGGGTATGTACCACAATACTAAAGTTCTGCTTTGGACCTCCTGATAAGATGGTATCTGCAGGAGGCCTTCACCTGCAGAAAGCAGTGATCGGCTGAGTATATAAGGGGTAAGAGGATCTTTCAGGTATCCTGGTCCCAAGCATGCATATTTTTGTACTTTTGTACCAAAACTAGAACCTTGAACTTGGCCCGATAGCTAATCGGCAGCCAGTGCAATTATTTCAGCAGCGGAGTAGCATGTTGGCAATACCCTGCCCCAGTAAGCAGTCACACCACCGCATTTTGCAGCAACCGCAGCTTCCAAATCAAACTCAAGGGCAGCCCCACATACAGCACATCACAGTAATCCAGCCTTGAGGTTACCAGTGTATGGACAGGCTATCCTAGTCCAGAAACGGCTACAGCTGTCTTACCAGCCACAGCTGGTAAAAGGCACTCCTAGCCACCGAGGTCACCTGGGCCTCTAGCAACAAAGATGGATCCAGGAGTACCCCCAAGACTATGAACCTGCTCTTTCAGAGGGCGTACTACTCCATCCAAAAAACGCAATTGAGCAATTATCCGAACTCTGATACCACCAACCCACAGATCCTCCATCTTGCAAGGATTCAGACTCAGTTTATTAGATGTGTGGTGTTGCTGTCTAATGATTAAGCCTTATTCATTCTTGAAAGCTAAGGATCAGCATGCATGCAGTCTAAAACATCCCTATTACTGGAAATATCTAAAAATGGGGTATTTAAAATGTGTCAAAACTCAGGGGTTTCAGTCTTCCTCATAAAAGAGCAGTCCAGTGCAAGACAGAACATGTAGGAGTTCCATTGTGACTTTACACAGGTGAACATGCATTGAAGGTGGCAATGGTCAGATAACGCCATGGATGTGTATTTTATTTATGCTTCTATTTGCTGAATGCATACCAAATATATTCATATTTGTTGAATAAATGCTGAATTTATTTTTTATGTGCAAATCCAACACACAAATTGAAAACTCTTTCTAGTGGCTATTTCTGGTAGCACTAGAGGTTTTCTCAAATAGGCACTACTATCCCTTTTGCTACTATGGTTAATATACCAGGTTTGTTCAACCCTAATTTGTTGCAGTGGCTATCTGAAAATAATGCATTAAACAATTTTTCCATTTCCCCCTAATGTTCTCTGTAATGTGATCAAAATTCTATTACATGCACAACTAATACCTACAAAAGAAAGCAGCAGGACTATCACAATTCTTCTCAAATTACTTACTTTGCAGTAGTTGCATTGTTTTGAGTGAGACTGTTCTGGAGTGCCTTGTCTCCTACTGATATAACTTCTTCTGTGAAGTATGCTCTGCTAGATATTTATTCTTAGATTTAACTTCACTTGTGGAAAATACAGCATTATTTATGGGTTTCCATTTTCTTCCTCTGCATTTATACCACACCCTAGAAAGTGAGATATTGTCCAAAGAATGGAAAATATCCATTCTCTAGCATGCTGAAAATAGCTAAGATTCTGGCAAACATGAAAACCCATTACTCTCTTCCACAGAGTGGTATTGAAAAGTCCAGGATGAAAGCTTGGAAGAGCTGGGGTGGATTTCAGAGGATTTTATTTCATGAAGCAAACAACCAAGTTTAGCCCATTTGCTGGAAGAAGGAGCAGCACTAAGGGCTCAACTTGCATATTATACATGAATATGTGTAAAAACCAGCCCAACAGCCCATGTCTCTCCTATGAATCAGTATTGAGAAGGACAATTTGGAGAAGCAAAGCAGTGGAAGAGAAGTGCTTTACCCTTTTCCCACCCGTTGTTTTCCTTCTGAAAACCTCCCAACCAAGCAATTCCCCCTCTGAAGGTGTGTGTTCTACCTTTCAGACACACATCTGTAACCTTGTGGCTGGGAGAGGACAGTGGTTTCTATAGGCATGTTGTAAGGCAGGGGTCACCAACCTTTTTGAGCCCATGGGCACATTTGCAAACAGAAGCAACTGCCATGGGCATACCACAAACACTTTGTAACCAAGCATACATCACAGCCTATGCTTTGGTCTACAACAAAATGCTTCTTTCAATATCAGGGCAGGCACATGTCTGTGGACATGTATGCCCATGGGCACCACATTGGTGATTCCTCTTGTAAGTTCTTACAAATATTACTTTTGAGATCTTGAAATAGAGTAAACTTGACAGTGTAGTACCTGCCCCCTTGGCCACATTTGTTGCTGCAGTTTTCTACAAAAGAATGTCTCCGGTTCAGTCTGAAACAAGCTTAGCAACGGAACCATCTTTTCTGGGCTCTTCAGACTACAAAAGTAGCATATTTTAGTATGAGCAAATTGGACAAGCTTATAGAGAAAATGCTATGGTCAAATCAGCAGAAGAAAATCTCTAGACGCTCTCCGTCCAGTAATGGCCACCAGCTTGGATGGCTTTAAAAGAAGATTAGACAATTCAAGATTAGACAAATTCATGGAGGACAGGGCTATCAATGGCTACTAGCTGTGATGGCTGTGCTCTGCCACCCTAGTCAGAGGCAGCATGCTTCTGAAAACCACTTGCCGGAAGCCTCAGGAGGGGAGAGTGTTCTTGCACTCGGGTCCTGCTTGCGGGCTTCCCCCAGGCACCTGGTTGGCCACTGTGAGAACAGGATACTGGACTAGATGGGCCACTGGCCTGATCCAGCAGGCTCTTCTTATGTTCTTATGTTTTAATTTTCCATCTGTTGCAAACATTGTGTAAAAGAGGCATATTCTCCCAAATTTCAGCTGGAACTGCAGCTAATGTTTCAGTTTTCCTCTGAATCATATCCTTCTTTAGCAAATTGCACTATTTGTGATATTAGGCCACTCCTGGGCTCTGTCACATTCTAACATGGAAAACAACTGAGGGAGGAGATAGCTCAGTTCTATGAATTGCAAGTTGCTTCCAGAAGACAACAAAAGATGTGGTGTTTGAAGGGTTTGGCATTAGTCCGGTTCTGTAGCAATTGTACACTAAGTCATTATATTAAGTTTTTAAAAAGATATATTTTCATTGGTTGTTTCTAATGTCTAGAAGTCAGAGAACAGCCACAATCACAGTCCCCAAAAGAAAGGAAGCAAGCTGAGGGGACAAAGGGAACATGTCACACTGAGGGACACTAAAAGGTTTATCCATGGAGGAGGAGAGAAAGGTGTGATGTCCCTGTATTTTAATATCTGTAAATATGGTAAGAGTGGGTTTATTAAGTGATATATGGTAAGTGTCTGAGTAAGATGGGGGAGTACATGGGCTAGAATGATGGAGAATGTTGGATGATGATTGGCTGTTTGAATGGCTGAAGGTATAAATGAGAGGATGACAGTTGAGTCGGGGGAAGTTGTGAGAGTCGTTAGTGGAGGGTTATTTGAATGAGTTGGTTGGCAGAGTTCTGAGGGAGGGTTGGATTATATTTGGCTGGTATTTAGGCAGAATATATAAGACTGGAAAGATAAAGAGTGACACTAAATGAAACCATACGCTTGTTGTACATTCCTAAAGTAATCTTGTTATTTCCTGGTGTTATCAAATAAATACTTTTATTGGTTTACCAAAAGCCTGATCCTTGGCTGGGGATACACAGACCAGAAGTGAGGGCAGAGTAATTACCAAGGCTGGAGGGAAACAGTATCAAATAAATGGTGGCAGCGGTGAAGGGAGATATTGTAACATCGTCAAGTATCCAGAGCAACCCAGGATTGTATGCTTTATAGACAAAGATACAAGGGGGTTGTGGATAGCAAGGGCACCCAGACACAAAGTAACAAGCCATAGAGAGTCTAAGGTGAAGTCTGTAGCAGTATTGTTTACAGGGAGTGAATGGTGGTGCTGCCTAGCAGTGGGATCTTGTGGGATCTGTGCTAGAGTGTGTGAGAGAACAAATTAAAAAAATGAGATCCTGACAGGTGGTGGCCCTGGTGGGAGTATCACAGGTAGAGCCAGCTGGTGGGATCGTCACAAAAGGCATCCCTTTAAAGCAAGCAAGTGGCAGCCTTATAGTTAGGGTGGGGCACATGGGAGCACAGCCTGCCTTGAGCTGTGCTTTGCTCCCCTAGGATTCTTTTTTAAAAAATGTATTTTTAATTTGTGACATGACAAACAATGACAGCCTCCATTTAAAGAATGACAGCTTGTTTTAAGAACAGCAGGAATTTCAGAATTGGACCCTCTGAAAAATTAAGTGACTAAGGCAGGGCAACTGCACAATAGTCTCATCTAGAAGAGCCCCCTAAAGTCTGCTCATTCAAGACTTTCCCTGACTCAGGGTGAATTTTTCATTATCACAATCACCCTATAATTACTTGATCCTGAGAAAACAAGCCTGTATAGTAACATGACCCTTGAAGAGTTAAATATTAGAATTTTGTCTTATGGGCTAGAGTTAGACTCCACCCCTTGTACTTTCCTTTGCTTTTCAGTTTCAGTTGTGTTTTCTACCCAACCGGCAATAAAGAAGCATGTTTGTTTGTCTACAGTAAGAAGTAAGAGTTGGTTTATTCTGAAGTTATCGTGATGAGTAGAGGAAGATTGGGTGCTTGTTGCTAAAGGGTGAAATAAAGAGATAACTTAAAGCAATCTGAATTTTTTTTTACCCTGTTACCCTTTACTCTTTTAATGCACTCGCTATACTCACAGTGATAGCAGCTATTTTTTTCTTCTTTTTATTGAGTACTTGATGGCAAAGAATGAAAACAGCCCTAGAGGAATAGAAACACTGCTGTGCACACTATAGTAAGCTGGTTGGCCAGCCCTAATTTCTGATTTTCTCCATATGTGCAGCTCAGCGTGAGGTTTTTTCTCTCACTCTCTCTGAAACAGTGTATTGTGAACCTACAATTCAAAAAGCTTTCTTGCATGTTTATCAAACATTTTTATAAGTTCACAAAAGGAAGTTTATTATGCAATAAATAGTTTACAAAGTTAACGCCTAAATCTAATTGACTTCAACAAGAAAGTTATGAATACTTGTTGCAGCACCACTCTCCTTACATGCTTGACTACGGTTGTGTTGTAATGTGCTCTTACTCTGTTTCTAAACCTTCTTTGTTTGCTTGTTTGCTTGTATTGGTGCTGGTGATGCAAAATTAAATTGAGAATTAAATTCTTAAAAAAACAAGCTCCACACTAGTTTTTGACTTCTTAGTTTTAGCATAAGCTATTTTGTTTGTTTTACACCTTTTGATATCCCCTTGTCCACTGTATCCTTAACATCCTTTTTTCTTATGAAATAAAAAATATCCCGATCATTTAATTCCTGGTGTTGATATTAAATTTTCTGTTAACTTGACCTTTACATAGCCAGTTATGAAAGTTTATTTATTTATTTATTTATTGCACTTGTATACTGCCCCATAGCCGAAGCTCTCTGCGCGGTTTACAGCAATCAAAAACATAATAACAAATACACAATTTAAAAACATATTTTAAAAACAATTTAAAACACAATTTTAAAATTCAAAACAATATAAAAAACAATTTAAAAACACATGCTAAAATGCCTGGGAGAAGAGGAAAGTCTTGACCTGGCGCCGGAAAGATAAGAGTGTTAACACACTCCCTGCATGAAGGAGGAGAGAGGGGAAGGTCACTGTCTTTTCTTTCCCCTGGCCTGGCCCTCGCGTCATCTCCACCAGCTGGGGGAGGAATTGGCTGGTGCTGTGCACCTCCCCTCCAAAAATGCCCCACCTAGAAATGTGGCTGCCCCATCTAACAAGAAAGGCTGGCTACAAGGCTGGCAAGTGGATCATAGGCAGCTCTGGCTGCTGCTGACTTTTCAGGTCATCTACCACCATTGCACTTCTATCTACTGAGTGGCAGCCTGACCTTTCCTTTCTATCCCAGCACCAGGTGCATGTTGCTGCTGTGCCCCTAGCCTCCTTCCTGGCCTCTAATTATCTCTTCTCTTCCTTCTCCTTGATTTGAGGGTGCTGGCTTTTCTTCCTGGAGGCAGAGAGAGAGAGAGCGGTTTCAGTGAATGGGCTGCAGTCTAGAACTTTAGTTAAGACAGAGGGCGTCACTTCAGCCACTAGGGCAGGGGGCAGATTTAGCTCTCATCACATAGTGCCCCAGAATTTAGTTCTTTTATTTTGTTCTTTATAAACAAATAGGTGCCATTCAGTTCAATTGTGGAAATTAAAACACTGAATCTGGGGATATCATTATGGGTATGGAGGGGGCCCATCTGCTTGCACCCCCAGTTCGAGGTCACCGTATCTCCAACTACAGGGATATTATGAGGGGGTTGTGCCACCCAGAGATCTCTACAGTGTACAGGCTCTTGTTCCTTCACATTCTACTCATCTTTTTATTATTATTCTATCCATCTTAATGGTGGACATTTGATATTAATAAGTCCTCAAGGAGGTGCTTGCAGAAGCTGAACATGAAACTTTGGGGTGGGGAGGGGAACTGTATGGGACATAGCCTCAAGACGTCTTGATGTAAGGAGGAAGCTTAGTGTGGCATGCTCCATCCCCCTGCTCTATATTCCTGTCTCATGCCCCATACCCCATGTATCCCAGCCAAGTGGGCTTGTTGCTTTCTTTCTCACCTGGCCTATGTAGAATACAATAGTACATAAGTCTGACAAGCTCTGTTGATATAACACAAATGAAGTAAGAGAGGCCCTTAATTAGCAAAAATAGATAGTGGATGCCAACCATTAGGGAGGATGTTGCACACACACTGCTATGCACTGGGAACTTGGCCTTTGAAGGCAGCTGCAATGAATCAGGCTGCTACAAATCAAGGACACTGACCAACTGAATGGATAAAGAAAGGCAGAAGTGAGATCCATTTTTTAAAAAAAATCCCCACAGGTATAGCTAGTTAAAGTCACTGATGCAAACTTGCACCCAGGTCCAGGGGCTCATTTGGGTATAAATAAAGGTCTCTAACTCCTGCTCGGGGAGTGTCAACACAGATTGAGGAGGAGGTGCTGTGTAGGGGCCAGCTGGGGATCTCTCCACCGTTGCTTTTCTGGGGCTCTCAATGGCTGAAAGGAAACGTGAGATTCATTAGCTGCTTTACCTGTTTATTGCCTGCCTGCCATAGACCACTAGCTAAATCTTTCAAATAAAGTATTGTAACTTTTTTTCTCACTTGTTATGTGTGCTTGAGCTAACCTCCACTTTGGTTCATTTGGAGTCGAAAGGGTAGCAAGGCCTTGGAATATTCTGGACTACATTTCCCAGCCCACACCCCCTGTTTTCTGGCTCGTTGTGCCTTCCTAAGTACTGTGAAGTGAGGACAAGAAGCAAGGACCATCTTTTGGCACTTTTGGAGGAATGTGAAGACCCTGAATTAACTGTTATCTCAAAAATGTTATTTTTGGCAGATTTCCCTCATGCCCAGCAGAACAATCCCACTGTTCAAAGACAGCATTAGAAAGCAGAAATAGTTTTTCTGAGTGTCAGCAAGAAATACACATACAACATGAGATCACCTCGTACCCAGACCCCTCCTTTTCATGTTGATTTGTAAGGGGGAAAGTGTATTTAAGAGCAATTTTTGAGACTCAAGATGGCTATCTGTGCTCCAACAGCTATAGCTATGCTCTCAAGGAAAGCAGCGCAGGACTGCACGCCACAGACTGGGAAGGGAGGCTGTGTCCTGGTGCAAACCTTGAGGCAAAGAGATTCCTTCCTGCTTTTTGGTCAGAGCTCCTTCACATCACTTCAGCTGTATTCCACTGCCCACTGCTGGGCCTAGGATAGGTAATATCTGCTGCCTGTCATTCCTTATAGCAATAGGGACCTTTGATCTCTTTAGTTTAAAGTTATGAATGGGTTAGGATATTAATGATTAATGCTGCCATGCACCCAGTAATTTTGTCATGCTATTCTTCTCTTTTCTCTCAATAAAAGAAAGCTTTGCTTTAGTTTAATTTGGACCTGTAATTCTTGGGTTATACACACATGATTTAGTTATATTTCAGAGCAAAGTACTTGGTTTATCCCTAGCAAAAGATCTTCCTCCTTTCAAAGAGGGGTGTTTAATGGGATACGTGGGTGGCAAGTCTACACACTCAGGTTCCCAACAGACACGTGAGTTAACACACTTGGGTGTTCATTGCCTCTGGAACCTCTTGAATTGTCTTGCCTGTTGGCAACACAGCAATGAAGCATTCATAAGTAGGCATCTTCAAATCATGGTATCCAATTATCTTCAAAGTAAATCCAAAGGTTTAGACTACCCCAGTGGCCCCTGCCTATGGCCTCTTGCTATCCCTGTGTCTATTGATGCTTATCATATGACCTGTCCATCATGGGCATAGTCAATGGTGGCTGGTGCCCATTGGGACTGGTAGGGTGGAAGGCAAGGAGATGAAGAGCAGGTAGAGACAATGAGAGGCAGAGCCAACGAATTCTAGTTTTGTCTCCATCTTCTGTCCTGCTGAGACTAAGGAATTCTTCCACTGAGACTAAGGAAGAAGAAGCTGTTAGCTAGGGCCACCCTCTGGACTTGTAACTGTAAGAAGACAGGCAGGTGTGGGAGCTGGCTGAAGGTAGAATGAAACTGATGAGGCTATGCCCCATGTGCCCTAATGACTCCATTCGGCATGGTGAAGTTTGTCCCTAATGGGCATGGCCAACTTAGGTGTTCATTTTCATTGTTCTGTGCTTCTGTTTGGATGACCTCAATTCACAAACACACACACTCAAAAACCCCAAATGTTGATACCCCAATGTAGAAAATGAGTCCATACATATCATGATTGTGTACATAGTGCTATGCAGATTACAGCAGTACTTCAAGCAATATGTGATCCAGGTCCTTTTGAAGCTCATAGTCTCATTTTGGAAACCATTTTAGAAAACCTTTGCTTGGGTTCAATTAATTTATCTTTGGAATGCTAAATTGTAGGTGCAACATATGGAAAACCAAATAAATCAGTGCTGCTGTCTACTTTCATTAAATCATTCTCTTTTAAGTCCTAATGAAAAAAAATTATTTCAATTAGGTCAGAGACGGCACTCCCACTTACTGATGTGCATGTGGCATTTTGATACAGATAAACTAATCACAGCTGCATTCACACAGCATGACAGCAATATTGGCTATGGTTGAAAACCTGCATCTCATCATGTTCTACTAGGAAGCATCAATTTCTGATTACACCATCCATTTTCTCTCTATTACTTGAGACCTCTCATGATGTACCATCTGGAAAGCCTTAGTGAACATCATGTAGGAGAGAATGAAGCTGATAGGATCACAGTTATTGTTGGCAGCTACACACCAAGGCTGCAATCCATAACCTACTTCAGCCATAGATGTAACTTGCATACATATAGCACATTATTGTCAATTCATGGTGTGAAAGTGAGATCATCCATATCTGCCTCACCCCCATGTGTGGTCATCTCCTTCCCTGCCCCATAAACAAACATGATATTTTAATGTTAAATGGCATGCACACACATGATGCCCAACATATGCATTCCCAATCCACAAATCCTATACCCTGAGCCAGTTTTGCTGGATAAGGACAACATGTTATCTAGCTTATACATCTGGACTCTACATGCATAAGCAATGGTACGGAAGGGCGGGACATGCTCAGATGACATAGCTGGCAGAAGCTAGCCATGCCTGAAATGGAGCAGGTATGATTTAAAAGAGCTTCTATATTGTCACAGTTTTGGGGTGGGATTCAATCACTTACCAACAAATTCAGGTTGCACAATGATAGTTGATTGGGAGGTCTTGTGCTCAACAAACCTGGACTTTTTGCAATAATGTAAATGGCAGAGAAATGCTGTGGAAAATGTAGGATAACACTTGCTTTGATGTGACATCATCTAACTTCCCTGCAAACAAATTAGAATGAATGCTTACTTGAACAGCCAACATCATATAATCTCCCTGCAAACAAATCAGGATGAAAGTGCAATAAACAGGCCATCTGGAAGCGCCCTTAGTACACAGCATGTATTAGTATGTATGTAATAAGGTACATGTGTACAAGGATTTATGGAACATTGCTTGCAATCCCCAAAAACACATATTTAAGGGCTTTTTAGAAAAAGCTGCAATGATGGTCTGTGAGTGCAGATTTTACTTCCTTGCTGGCTTTTTAAAAAGTGTTTCTGATAAGTCAGACCAATTGTCCATTTACCCCAGTTTTCTTATGCTGGCCACATGTTTGTTTGGTGATACCATATTGCCCAAGAACTGTTTTTTAGAATAACAGTTACAATTGTGTTACTGTCTAGGGCAGCCTTTCCCAACTAGTGGGCCACCAGATGTTGTTGGACCACAACTCCCATCAGCCTCAGCCAGCATTTCCAATGGTTAGGAAAAATGGGAACTGTGGTCCAACAACATCTGGTGGCCCACTAGTTGGGAAACGCTGGTCTAGGGTCTCCCAGTCAGAGATCATACCTTTTGCCAGCTATGGTAACACTTGGGGCTCATTTGACTTCTGGAGGTGAGAATAGAAATGGGCTTCTTCTACTGAATCATAGTTACTGAGTCCAATTCAACTTGATTTGCTTAAGTGTAACTGCATAATGAGTAATATAACTGAGTGTGGGATTAGTTGTGCTGGGCATTTTCCCACTTTTAGTCATTGGCTGTCAGCTGCAGGGAAACACACTACAAAACAGGGTCATGTCATAAATTGTATTATAACGGGCACTACAAGAAACAGGGGGGAAAGAGACATAAACAGTGGCACTTCTGTGTGTCTTGCAATATCTAGATCTACCTATAGCTTGATTATGGACACACATTGTAGTTTTTTAAGAGTGTGGTCCAGAAAATATCTATATGAATAACACTGTGGTCAAGGTTTGTTTTGTTCATTCTGAAATAGGTATAGGGAAAAAAATCTGATTCAGTTTGCAAATAAAAGGCCAACTCACCAAATTCTCACTTTCTGAAACTATATGAAAACCGAAAAACAGTCATCCTTCAAAATTCACAGTTTGAATTTTGCAATGCAGTTCCTCACCAAGTAATACGTACAAAATGCATATGCTAGGATAAAGTGTGCATAAAAATGCATATATTAGCAAAAATAACATAGAAAACGCATTTTATTAGGGGAAACTGCTTTGCAAAACTGTATATTAGGAAAATTGAATATAAACATGCATATATTCAGAGAAATTCAGACTAAAATGCTGATGAATTTTCATGAGGTCTTTTAAAAATAATAATCACAAACTGATTTGGAAATGTGCAGAACTAAACAAGACTGGAAAAATGAGAAACTGAGAGAAAGCAAAATTGCCAGATTCGCACATTCTAATTCTGCTTCATACTTGCCTTTTTTAATATATGCATGTACAACTGAATTCTGAATACCTACCAATTTTCTGGGCTAAGCAACTAACTTTGATTAGACAGAAGAACTAGACTAATTTCAACTAGGCCTTAAGAACAGAATTAAGAATACAGAACAGTCATCTGGAATGTTAAATTAAATATCAACCATGAAAACTAATTAGTCCAGATTTTGGTTTCACAAACAGGCCTCAAATTTCCATTTAGTAACTATACAGCCACAAGAGTGGATGTATACTATAGCCAGCATGGATTTTTCACATTCCGCAATGTTAAATTGAAAATACCCCCATGCCATTCTGATGCTTCCCATAAGCTCATTTAAAAAATAAACCCTTATCAAACTTACAGTCCTGAACTCAGAAATGCTTGCTTAACAACCCTGTCAATTTTCATGGCAATACACAAAACAGTCAGAGAGAATCGAGAGTTCAACGTGTAAAAAGAGAGGAAAACCCCCAGAGCCCTTTTGGACTTTGTTCTCTGAGAGTTCTCATAATCTGTTGAAATTCATTAAAAATCAGCCATGTTCACAGAGTACATGTAATCCTAATACTGACATTGCCCCATACTCTGTCCTTCATCTTCTGCAGTTTAAAAGTTAAAAAAATGCCTGGCTGATTTTTAATTAATTTAAGAAGTCTTGGCTTGAAGCCAATGATAATGCGGGGCATGCTCAGTAAGAACCAACTGTCAGTGTTCTAAAAGCCTCACAGCTGCTGGGCTTGGCTAATCAGAGGGCCACACCCACACCAGACTTGATTTCACGTGAGACAGTCATGGCTTCCCTCAAAGAATCCTGGGAATAGTAGTTTGTGAAGAGTGCTGAGAGGAGACTCCTATTCCCCTGGTTTAACAGTCAGCCACTCTGATTGAAGATCTGTGAGGGGAACAGGGCGTCTCCTAGCAACTCTCAGCACCCTTCACTAACTACACTTCCCAGGATTCTTTGAGAGAAACCATGATTGGCTTTGAGCTGAAACGCTGAAAAGCAATGATACTGTTCACAATGTTTTCCTTTTGGAAAGGAAAGGCGCTTCCCTTCTGCCCAGTGCCCACCCACCCAATCTCCTCCCTGCCCCCCTCCCTGCCCCACCCCAGGTCAGTGTTGGACTATGACCTGGGAGACCAGGGTTCGAATCTCCACACAGTCATGAAGCTCACTGGGTGACCTTGGGCCAGTCATTGACTCTCAGCCTCAGAGGAAGGCTATGGTAAAACCACATCTGAATACCATTTACCATGAAAACCTTATTCAAAGGGTCGCCATAAGTCTGGTCGACTTGAAGGCAGTCCATTTCCATTTTCAAACATGATTGCACAGAAATAAATCCCATTGAACTCAAAAAGTATGCAAATAACCAAACCAACCTTCCCTTCTCCTCCCTCCTATCCCCTCCCTCTTGGCCCTTCCATCCCCCTTCCTTTGCCCCTCCCTCCCCTCTCCCTCCCCCTCCCCTTCAAATCCCCTACTTCCCCTTCCCCCTCATCTCTCTCCCCTTCCTCCTCTCCATGGTCAGTTTCACCTATCTTAAGCATGATTGCATGGAAGTAAATACCATTGAACTCTATAATCATGCAAATGATAAGCCTGCCCTCCCCTACCCCTTCCTTTGCCCCCCTCCAATATGCTCCTTCCCCTTCCTCCTCCCTCTCCCCCTCCCCCATGGGCAGTTTTACCTATCCTAATCATGATTACATAGGAGTAAATCCGATTGAACTCAATAATCATGCAAATGATCATACCTGCCTTTCCCCTCCTTCCCCTTTCCTCTCCCTTCCTCCTCCCCTCCCCTCTTCCTTCTTCCTCCTCCCCTGCCCACTTCAGCCCTCCCTCACTCTCCCCCAGTCAGTTTTACCTATCCTAAGCATGATTGCATGGGAATAAATCCCACTGAAGTCAATAAACATGCAAATAATCATGTGTCCTTCTTCGCCCCTCCCCCTCCTGCCTGCTCCCATCCCAGTCCTCCCCTCTGCCTTTCCACCCCTCCCTCCTCCTCCTCCTCCCTTCCCCATCCCCTGTGGTCAGTTTCACCTATCCTAAGCATCATTGCAGGGGAGTAAATCCCACTGAACCCAATAAGCATGCAAATGATCAATCCATTCTCAGCAAACTTGGACAGGATCCCATTTCTTACCTCCCAGATTAAAAAGCAGTGAGGAAATTCACTAACAGGCAAAAAAACTTGTGGTTTAAGAATGTACCTATAGCCCACAGATATTTCTATAAAACTTTAAAAAACAGGGAAATTGGGCAGCTATAGTGAATGCATCAGGAGAGCAGGAGACCTGACCTCCTCTCTGAGATATTGTACTGCCCTACAAATTTGTCAAAATGCAAACACAATTTGGGTTGGTCTTTCACAGTCCAATCCACTTGCTGTGTAGCTTGGAAGAATTTGGTAACATGGGCCTCTGAGCATATGGTGAGTGGTGGCAACACCTGCAATCAGCCCAAATAATAGAAAGAAGACATGTGCTGTGCTGATCTTGTTTTAGCAGGGAGAAAGCAACATTATTAAGACAGTTGATATAGTTCAGATGGTCACTTTAAATATGTCTGATTTACTTTGTAATTTTAGTTATGTTTCCTGTAGGAAATCATATTCTTTTGTTTCTATTTCTGTGAATATGTGAAGTACAGCAACTCTTTGCAAAATTTAAACTAAAGAAACTCCAGGGCAGGAAAACAGAAAAACACAAAAACCTGAGAAGCAAGATGGCGATTGAGGCGGATGCGTAACAGGGAGCTCCGTGTTCTCCGTGTTGTATCTTTAAAATATACTTTAATACCATCAAATACCATCAAATATCATTGAATACCATCATTCCATCTGCTTGCCTGCCTGTTTGTTACTACGGGATATTGCATACCTGAGGCCATTGTCGCCGCCGTTGTGGTCGACCCGCTTTTTGGCCATTGTGGTTGGACTCTTGCCCTTCGCTGCCTGTCTGCCTTGCCTGTCTGCCTTGCCTGCCTGCCGCTGCAGGCTGTGCCATCGTCCGTTGTTGCGGCTGGTGCTGCTCTCAACCCGTGTGTTCTTGTCACCCCCCCCACCGCCACGGGCCGTTGGAATACTGTCGTGGCAGCTGGGCCTGCTGGTCATAGGCCACGGGAGCACCGACCTGCCGTCGGCGGTGAGAGCGCTGATGAGCCGGCTGAGCTCGGTGCGTTGCATGCGGAGCTTGGGGTGTCGTGGTGTGCCGGACCCTGTGATGGTGAGAGCATTGCGGAGAAGGTCCGGGCGAACGACGTGAGGACATCATGTGGAGCGGCGCGGGAGGCGGAGAGAGACTCGGCTGGGGCGCCGTGTGGAGCGGCGCTGGAGGAGCGAGGCGGCTGGGGTGTCGAGAGCGGCGCGGAGGCCCGGGTGGACGCCCAGGGGCCTTGTGGCGGCCCGTCGGTGGTGAGAGCGCTGGAGAGGCTGGCTGGGCTCTGGGCGCTGTCCGGAACGGCTTGGCGTGGAGTGGCGACGACGAGAGGGCGCCGCACGGAACGGTTGAGTGTGGGGCTGTGTTGGGGACATCCTGGCCCGGCAGTGGTGAGAGCACCGCAGGAGGAGGCCAGGTTGTCATCGTGGCCCGGCTGGCGGCAGAGGCAGCGGCAGGAGAACGCTGTGACAGATATTTCCAAAGTACTGTTGCTATATTCCCTGTAGATAAGGCTTGTTATGGAAAAGGGTTTTTAATTGCTGGCTGTCGTTGTTGTTCTCGGCTGTATTTTAAATTGTCTGTTTACTGTCTGTTTGCTGTGGTGTGAATGAGATTGAGTGGATGTGTATGTCTGTTTGTGTCTGTGTTGTTTTTAAGTGTTTTATTGTGCTAGATTTATTTTAGGATGTGCCTTGGAGAACATACCTTGGGTTTTGCAAGGGGATTTTCGGGGGCCCCAATTAGCGTAGTGACGGGTTATGGGAGGTATGGCGCTAGGAGGAGAACGTGCCAGCTAAGGGGAACTCGTCCCAGACAAGTTGTGTCTGTGCCTTGTTCCGGTTCTCCTCATATCCGCAGGATTGCTGGTTGTACTATCAGTCAGCTCTCGGATCTCCAGGTGCTGCTTTTAAATGCCAGGTCGGCCCTTAATAAAAACCCCCTTATCCACGATTTGATTGTGGAGAAGGACGCTGATCTTGCGTGTATTACTGAGACCTGGGTGGGTGAACAGGGAGGGGTTGCTCTTTCCCAGCTTTGCCCACCTGGGTACTCGGTGCAGCACTGTGGTAGATCTGAGGGCCGGGGAGGTGGGTTTGCTGTGGTCTATAGGAGTTCTTTCTCTCTCACCAAGCACCCTGTCCAGGTGGCGACTGGTTTGGAGTGTCTTCATCTTGTGCTGGGCCAAGGAGACAGACTGGGAATGCTGTTGGTGTACCGCCCACCTTGCTGCCCAACGGCTTCCCTAGCTGAGCTGACGGAGATAGTCTTGGAGGTATTGTTGAGGTCCCCCAGACTTGTGGTACTGGGGGATATCAACATTCATGCTGAGGCTGTCTTGTCTGGGGCGACTCAGGACTTCATGGCCGCCATGACAACCATGGGGCTGTCTCAAATTGTTTCTGGCCCGACGCATGTATCAGGACATACTCTTGATTTGATCTTCACCACCGGTTATGGAGATGGTGATCTGAGGGTGGGGTATTTTTCATCTACTCCGTTGTCATGGACAGATCATCGCTTGCTGAGCTTTAGACTCATGACAGCCCTTTCCCTCTGCAGAGGTGGGGGACCTATTAAGTTGGTACGCTCCCGGAAGCTTATGGATCCAGTTGTTTTCCAGAACGCTCTGGGAGTTTTTCCGGCTGATAGCACTGGCGCTCCTGTCGAGGCCATGGTCGATCTGTGGAATACGGAGATGACCCGGGCCATTGACATGATCGCTCCCGCGCACCCCCTTCAGTGCAGAGCTCATACAGCACCGTGGTATACCCCGGAGCTGAGAGTGATGAAGCAAGAGAGAAGGAGGCTAGAGTGCAGGTGGAGGCGAACTCCTGACGGATGTAATCATTCTTTGGTAAGTGCTTCCACTAAGTTGTATGTAAAAGCGGTCAGGGCGGCAAAAAAGTCTTATTTTGCTGCCACCGTCAGATCATCCCTTTGCCACCTAGCGGAGCTTTTTAGGGTGGTACAGGGGCTTTTACATTCTGGCCCTCATGATACCAAGGAAACATCAGAAGCCCGCTGCAACGAATTTGCGGAGCACTTCCAGTTCAAGATTGCATGCATCCGTCGGGACTTAGACTCTGATGTTATGGCAGTTGATTCCATTGAAGTGTCGAGAACACGGTCTTGTCCTTCATTGCTGGATGAATTTCAGTTGGTGCAGCTCGAGGAAGTGGACAAGGTGCTTGGAATGGTGCGGGCGACCACATCTGCTCTGGACCCTTGCCCATCTTGGCTGGTGAAGGCCGGCAGGGCTGTGACCACTGGCTGGGCCAAAGAGGTGAAAAACGCCTCCTTGAGAGAGGGAGTAGTCCCTGGCAGTCTCAAGGAGGCAGTAGTAAGACCGCTTTTAAAGAAACCTTCTTTGGACCCAGATGTTTTGAACAACTATAGACCTGTGGCTAATGTCCCTTTTTTGGGCAAGGTCTTGGAGCGGGTGGTCGCCGGCCAGCTCCAGGTGCTTTTGGATGAAACCGATTATCTGGATCCGTTTCAATCCAGTTTTAGGTCTGGTTTTGGCACTGAGACAGCCTTGGTCGCCCTGTATGATGACCTTTGTCAGGAGAGGGACAGGGGGAGTGTGACTCTGTTGATTCTCCTTGATCTCTCAGCGGCGTTTGATACCATCGACCATGGTATCCTTCTGGGGAGGCTCGCGGAGTTGGGAGTTGGGGGCACTGCTTGGCAGTGGCTCTGCTCCTATTTGGCGGATCGTCGCCAGAAGGTAGTGCTTGGGGAACATTGCTCGACACCCTGGACTCTCCATTGTGGAGTCCCTCAGGGGTCGGTTCTGTCCCCCATGCTTTTCAACATCTACATGGAGCCTCTGTGTGCGGTCATCAGGAGTTTTGGAATGCATTGCCATCAGTACGCTGATGACACGCAGCTCTACTTCTCCTTTTCACCTTCTTCAGGTGAGGCTGTTGATGTGCTGAACCGTTGCTTGACCGCGATAATGGACTGGATGAGAGCTAATAAACTGAAACTCAATCCAGACAAGACCGAGACACTGTTGGTGAGCCCTTTACCTGCCCAGATGGTGGATGTTCATCCTGTTCTAGATGGGGTTACACTCCCCTTGAAGGAACAGGTTCATAGTTTGGGGGTCCTTTTTGACCCTTCCTTGTCGCTTGAGGCTCAAGTGGCCTCGGTGGCACGGAATGCGTTTTACCATCTTCGCCTAGTAGCCCAACTACGCCCCTATCTGGACAGTGACGATCTCGCCTCAGTTGTTCACGCTCTGGTAACTTCTAGATTGGACTACTGTAATGCGCTCTACGTAGGGCTGCCCTTGAAGACTGTTTGGAAACTCCAGCTAGTGCAAAATGCGGCAGCCAGGTTGTTGACGAGGACCTATCGGTCTGCGCATATAACACCTGTCCTGGCCCGCTTGCACTGGCTACCCATCTGTTTCTGAGCTAGATTCAAGGTGCTGGTTTTGACCTATAAAGCCTTATACGGTGTGGGACCGCAATACCTTGTGGAACGCCTCTCCCGCTATGAATCTACCCGTTCACTTCGTTCAGTATCTAAGGCCCTCTTCCGGGTACCAACTCATCAGGAAGCCCAGAGGACTGTTGTTAGATCTAGGGCCTTTGCTGTGGTGGCCCCCGAACTCTGGAACAGCTTACCTGAGGGGATACGCCTGGCGCCTACGGTACTTTCTTTTAGGCGCCAGGTTAAGACCTGGCTATACTCCCAGGCATTTTAATGTTTTTACGTTTAATTTTGTTAGTTAACTTGCTGCTATGTGTTATTGATTTTATTATATTATTGTATTTTAATCCAGTTTTGTACACCGCCCAGAGAGCTACTAGCTATGGGCGGTCTAGAAATGAAACGAAATAAATAAATAAATAAATAATAAACAAAATTGTGGAATAATGGCACTGTCGTCTGCAGAATAGTCTCCACTGGACCTCAGAAGTGTCTCAATTTGCACAAGATAAAACAGTGGGAGGTGAAATATATTCTAGCAAAATTCTAGGTGTGCTCTATTTTTTTCATTGATCGTGAACACCTTGCCTTAAATAAAGTGGTTTAAACATAGCAGGCTGAAAACATGCATCCTCTTTTTTCCAAAAGCAAGAGTCATTGCTGAAGTAGCAACATATTGTAATCTCCAATTTGACACACAAAAGGCTGTCTTCATCATCATATGACATTGACTAATAAAAAGACTTTGAAATTAACAAAAGAAAATTTGACACAGATTTCTAGGATGAATAATGAGGGAAATAAAATTTTCTGGGTCAGACTCTCTGTAGAAACATTAGTAACACAGGAAAGAAGCAAAGTAAGAAGAACACCAATAAACATACAAAAATATAATTCTCCATCTTTGGATATGGCAGGTGTTGCCACCACTCACCATATGACTATTAGTGAATACTTTATATACTTAATATCATAGGACCAGGGCTGAGTGGTATATCATTTTTTACTTATTTGCCTTTGTGTGCATTGCATTCAAGATACTCTACCAATTAATAGGAATGAGCAAGAAGCCATTTCCTTCATTTCACACTAAATCTTGGCCTTTTGACTCGATTTAAAAACTAAACAAACCCAGAAGCAGGGTTAAATGTTATTTATTATTCCCTTTCAGATTAAAATGCAATGGAGCATTAAAAATATGAAAACACCTGAGACAGAGGGTACTCAAAAGAACCCTGTGATCACGATTCCAGGTCACAGAGGGCTTTAAAGACATTCAGTTGAGTGCCCATACAATCTGCATCAGACTTTACCACTCATCATGGAAATGGTGTGTGCAGCATAGTAGTTCCTTCATTGATAAAATTAACAAATGCCTGAGTAGGGTAGAGAGATTTCCAAGCATCCCAGATGAGAGCCAGTGTAGGGTAACAGAGTGTTGGATTGTGACCTGGGAGACCAGGGGTTTGAATCCCCACTCAGCCATGAAGCTCACTGGATGACCTTAGGCCAGTCATTGTCTCTCAGCTTAACCTACCTCACCAGGTTGTTGTGAAGATAACATGGAGAGGGGAGAAACATGTATAACATGTTGAGCTCCTTGGAGGAAAGGTGGGATATAAATGTAAGAAATAAATACAAATATATAAAATAAAATAAATTTCCTATCTCTAAGAAATTTCCCACAAAGGAAAAATCAGCCAACCATGCTAGATTATTAATTCTTAATCAGCATAACAAAGGAAAAGTTAGCCATAACAGTACTCTATCATTTTGTTGTCAGCTCTTCAGGGTCAAAGAGATGAGCAATTCTACCTCTCCTTTGCTACCTTTTTGTTAGTATTAGATACTAACTTGTAGAATAAGTTAGAATGTCAGAAGGTATTAGAAATGAGGCATAAGAATGGGTACAAAAATAATAAAATGGCTTGATATAACATAATCAGATTTAAAGGGTGGGGAGGGATTAACAGGGAATAAATGACACACCAGAGGGAGTTCCAACAATTGCTTTTTCTAAGAAAGGGACTTTGGAAAGAAACTAGAATTCCTACAATTCATTTCCCAGACTACTACTGTTTTGAGTTCATTGTCTTCTGCAAAATCATGGCAAGAGCAGGGAAAGGAAATCTTCAATAAATATTTATCCTAATGGAAAATGCTGTTATGAAAAAATCCTTTTTCTGGACACAGTGTTGCTAGATGATATACAATGTCAACAAAGCAAGGAAAATGAAATTTCAGCCTGCTAAATAATCATTGCAGTGTTTTTTTTGTTTCACTGGCATATATGAAATCACATTCCTTTGTCCTAACTTGGAGCAGAAAATACTGAGATTGTTAAATATATATATATATATATATATAAAGTTCCATTTGGAAGCGGCAATCCAATACATGTCTACTCAAAAGTAAGCTCCATTGGGTTCAATGGGACTTACTTCCAAGTAAGTGCATACTGGATTGCAACCTCTTCAATAGAATCAAAACAACTGTGAAAGCTTGATTCAGATTCCTTTCCAAAATTCTCTAACATACAAAAGAGTGTAAATGTAAAAATCTATTTCTGACAGTACTTCAGGTTTGAATTTACTTATGTACAGAAATGCTTAATTAATCAAATGCAGCGGACAAAAAAATGGCCTGTTTTTCTTCAGTTAGCTTGCTTCTGATGTTCAGATGATAATCAAAACAAACCATATCCTCCCTGGGTGGAAAATACATTTATGTAAGGTATGCAAAACAGAATATGACAAAATTCTAGAAAGAAAGCACAACACTGCCTGCATGTGGGGTTCTGGAAGAAATCAGTCTTCAGTACTGGGATTCATACCGGAAACTGCACCAATTGTTTCGTTCAGCAAATGGTAAGGGAACAGGTGAAACATTTTAAAAAGTGGGGGAAGGAAAGACATCATGGATTTACCTTGTCAAGAAATGACATCATAGTTACTTGCACTTAAGCAGGAACATCCCCTGCAGTGATTTGCCCATTTGAATGTTTCCGTAATTAACAGACAGCAGCCATGGTCTATTTGGGGCATGTTCTACACCAGAGCTTGGAAGTAACTAGTTACAAGTAACGAATTACTTGTAATTCATTACTTTTTTTGAGTAACGAGTGGGTAATTCCTTTACATTTTGATTGTAATAGAACTAGAAGTAATTTTACTACTTTTGTGGAGTAATTGTAAAGTTTCCAGAATTACTTTTGGGCATTACTTGGGGGGGGGGAGCAGGGGAAGTCTTCTGCTCCTCTGATTTGTGGATGAAAATCATGTGCCTCAAACTGGGCTTCTGTGCAGTGTTGCTCTTGCCTCATGCTCTGTGGATGGGTACGAGGCAAGGAGGGAGGAGGCAGAGAGTGAGATGGGGTGGAGTGGAGAAAACAATTATTTTAAAAAATGGATAAGAACATGGATAAAGGAGAAGGAGGCAGCAGCAGAATGGAGATAAAGAACTGTGGAGGTGAAAGATGACAACGTGTGTGTGTGTGTGTGTGTGAGTGAGTGAGTGTGTGAGTGAGTGAGTGTGTGAGTGTGTGTGTGTGTGTGTAAGAGAGAGAGAGAGAGAATACTGTGTTTGCACTTGGCACACAAAGTGGCCTCCATCACCCTCTCTGGCTACTGTGCTGCATTTGCAGTATTTTAACTTTTTTGCATCTCGGGAAAATGTTTGCTTGAGTGAGTGTCCCTTAGTTGGTGGAAGGGCAGGGTCTGGGAGGTGGTTAAGTGACAGAGATTATGCTGGCTGGCTGAGTGGGGGGGTTGCACTTGGTTAGATGTGCAAAGATCTGAGTAGTGGCCTCAGCCTCCCTCCCCACCACCCTTACCAGCAGAGAGACCACCATTGCTATCTTATGAATAAAAATTATTATTTTACTACCTCTGTACGTGTTTGTTTATTTTTAATGTTGTTTTAGGCTACTTAGATGTGCAGCAGCCAAGGCCAGCACTTTGGAGGCTTTTTAAAAAAGTAACTGAAATGTAATTGTAGTGATTACTTTGGAGGAAAAGTAAAGTAATCAGTTACTTTCAGAGCAATTGTAATTGTAACGGTAATTACTATTTTTTGGGCCATGTAACTGTAACTGTAATTTATTACTTTTTAAAAGTAATCTTCCAAGCTCTGTTCTACACTAATGCTGTGCCAAACAAGATCTGCTGCACTGTAAAAATAACATTCTCCATCAACTAGTGAGAGAAGAAATTGCATTGAAAACCATCAAAGGGAAGAGGAAAGGTTGGTGAAATCCTCATGGGTGAGGTGCAGGGTTTTTGATGCACTTATCTCATTTCTGAGGTGGACAAGTGGAGTTTGTGAGTGTCCTTTTTTTGTGCTACAAATCATCTCTCCAGTGGTCTGCACTCTGCAGCCTTCCCAGGTGCCAGCACTTCAGTTAAAGCTCAGGAGAAGACTTCATGAAGTAACTCCTCATGATCTGGAAGTGTGGGCAGCCAGTGCAGTAGATAGAGGTGGGAGAGAAATTCCATTCAGTTTGCATTTAAAGCCAAATCTATCAAATTTGCACTTTCTGAAACAACATGAGAACTGAAACACAGCCATCCTTCGAAATTCAGACTTGTCCAGATTTTGTGATGCAGTTCTCCAATCAACCAATGTTTACCAAAAATGTCTATATTAAGGGGAAATGTGCATAAAAATGAATATATTAGTGAAAATAACATACAAAATGCATTGTATCAGGAGAAATTGCTTGCAGAAATGTGTGCATTAGTCAAAAATGTATACAGAAATGTGTGTGTTAGGTGAAATTTGCACTAAAATGCTGGGGGGAAATCAGTTGGATTTTTTTTTAAAAAAAATCACAAATCAATGCAGAATGTGGAGGATTGAATTTAAGTCTGGAAAACTGCGAAACTGAGAAAACCAAAACTGACAGCTCCTTCCATCCCTAGCCATAGGAATGTTTTACTGGAAAGAAAAATGCTTACATTACCCCTGACCATCTCACAACAACAGAGAAGTTCAACTCTGCAGTTGCTAACATTCTAAAGAAATTCTAAGAATTTCTGCAAGAAGCAGAAAAATTGAAGCCTCTTTCACAGGGGAAGAAAATGTTTGAGAAACTGTAGGACAGGTTTCAGCACAACACGAGTGAGGGCTCATGTTTTTATGCCAAAGGTCCCAGATTCATTTCTAGGTAGGACTGAGGAAGACAGTGAACCTCTGGGGTGTATGTGTCAAAAGGATTGGCTATGCACTCCGCTTTGATAATATTCAAATGCAATTTCTTTTCTCATAAAGTGATGGAGCATGTTAGAAAAAATGCAGGAGAAATGTTCCATTTAGCACTAGTGCTACTGCTGAGATAAAGCCCTTCCTCACTTACTTTTTAGGTGATACCCACTGTTAAATAAACATATAGATGGCTTTTCCCATGATCTGGTCTCTGCAAGATAAGTAAGGAACCTCTTTGAGCCTGGGAGCTGCACTCCCTTCTAGGGAGCCATATGCCAGTGACAGGCAGTGCCAGAGACAAAGTGGGCAGAGCAACAAAGGTAACATTTAACTTTGTAGCATAGGCTACTTTCTACACACACCTCTCTAACCTTCATCTAGACAAGCAAAAGGCATTATCAGAGTTCACAGACACATACCAGCCAGGCAAAAACACTGGGGGAGAGGGAGTGTTGCTGGGGAGGGGATGTGGGGTGGAAAGAGTCTTGAGAGCCTGAGGCTGCCCTGTCCTCAACCTGCTACCACCTTAGTCTCACTCCCCAAAACTTGTATACTGACTGCATGCTACGTATCTGAAAATGAGGGTGCATGAATTACAAAGCGAGCTGCTTTGAAGACAGATACACAGAACTTCGCTAATGTTAAGCCCCTCACGGAAATTCTCACCAGCTACTGTTAAGCGTTAACTATATGAGCAGATACCTGACAAAGAGCATTTTGTTTAGTGAGGATCTTCTCTATTTGGGTCAATTCTCTCAATCCTTTCTTGCAAACCTTTTATCATGCTTAGCATTCCCTACCCAGACCAAAATGGAAATCATCCCTTGCTCATGTGTATTTTGTTTTGGGAATGAGGGACCGAATTCCTAAGCGGCTCTCCCCTATGGCTGGGGCTGCGATATAAAATAAAATTCCAGGGGACAATATGATGAGAAGCATACATGCAACATCAGCGGTAGCATGAACCACGACAGAACTGGAAGACAGCATTTCCCTGAACGCTCATAGAGAAAGCTCGTAAGTATCAAACTAATTTAGCATCGAAACCAAGGGAAATTCTCTCATTGCTACAGCCAGTGGGGCTGGCGGGGGAGACCAACACTAAGTGGAGCCAGAGCCAATGATAGGCAGAGCCCATCCTCCTCCCTACTGAATTCTACAAGGGCAACACTGAGATTGAGGAGGAAGAAGCTGGCAGGCAGTAACAACTCTTGGACCGACTGTAAGTAAGAAGGCAGGCAAGTGGGTGATGGCTGAGGGTACACTGAAGTTGGTGGGGCAGGGCCTCATTTGTCCTAACAGACCAGCCTCCACTGACAATATTTATCCCTTCTATAACTTGATCCTTTCCCTAATTTATTTATTACATCACAGCTGGAATAGGACCTGCAAAGACATTCCTTTTTGAAATGTTAGCAAAATTTCCATTCTACTTTTTTTAAAAAAAGTTCACATTTGCATTTGTGATGTCCCTGTATATATATAATACTGTAAATATGGTAAGTGCAGGTTTATTAGAGTATATGTGGCAAGTAGACTGAATGAGAGGGGGGAGTACATGGGTTGGAGTGTTGATGAGTGTTGTATTATGATTGGCTGAGCGCTTGAGTGTCTGAAGGTATAAATGAGAGGATGACAGTTGAGAGGAGGTTCTGGTTGGTTCGGTTGGTTCTGTGGGTTGGTTTTAGAGAGGGTTGTAGGGTGGATTGGATTAGGCAGGTAGTAAGGCAGATTATTGATGACTAGAAACATAAAGAGTAATGCAACTTATGAAACCACACGCTTATTGACTATAACTTTAAGTAAACTTGTTATTCCCTGTGTATATAAATAAATATTTCTTGGTTTACCAGAATGCCTGATCCTTGCCTGGGTTTACACAGACCAGAAGGGTGGGCAGGGCATATACCAAGGTTGGGAAACAGTATCAATGGTGGCAGTGGTGAAGAGATAGTGTAACATCATCAGGTATCCAGAGCAACCCAGGGCTGTATTCTTTATAGGCACAAAGATACAGGGGGGTTGTGGCCTGCAAGTGCACCCAGACACAATGTATCAATAAGCCAGGAGGA
Source organism: Rhineura floridana (assembly GCF_030035675.1). NCBI lineage: Eukaryota > Metazoa > Chordata > Lepidosauria > Squamata > Rhineuridae > Rhineura > Rhineura floridana. Next base: position 66,685,716 of record NC_084484.1, on the reverse strand, counting down.
GACTAAGGCACAGTCTCAAGGCAATATTGTTTACAGGGAGTGTCTGGTGGTGCTGCCTAGCAGGGGGAACTTGAGAGATCTTTGCTAGAGCTGGTGAGAGAACTGTTTTGAGACCAGGACCCTGAGGTGGGACCGTGACAAGGTGGTGACCACAGGCGGGATCACAGCAGGTGGCGCCTGAGGTGGGGGCCTGACAAGTGGCGGCAGCAGGTGGGATCCTGACAGCGTTCAATAAGGCTAACCTTACTCTAACAAAAAAAAAAACTCCCTTGTTGTGAGCAGCTTCCCAAGATTGCATTTATATTTAAGGACAGTCCATTTTTTCTCATTGCCCGGCTCCAAAAAAGTCCCAAATGCTCATGACTCCTAAGTCCCCACTGTCTCTCAACATCTGGAGAACAAGTGCAACTTTAACAGATGGTGCATGCCCTTCACGACGTTGGAGACATACGGGTTTTGTTGGAGAAAAGCTGGGGATTGCAGCTGGTGGAGGAGCACAAATCTATGAGTTGTCAGAATATATATCCTCAGGTGTTTTATTTTAACTGTTAAATTAGCAGTGTCTTTCATAATTAGGAGTAATGCAAAGCATGCATATCCTTGAATACATATTGATGCAGAGACAAGGTTGGAGTCCAGATTTGCCAAAGGCAGAGACTTCCAGATGCGTGTGGCGTATATAGCCAGCATTTTTCTATCCTGAGATTCCACAGCATCCCAAACACTCCTTTCTTCATAGAGTAGTAATAGTGGTAAAGTCAGTAGAGATTTTAGGATTTTTCTTCCTTGACAGTATTTGGCCCAGCCTTCTCTACCCCGGTGTCCTCTAGATGTTTGGACTAAAAGTCCCATAAGCCCAAGCTAGCATGACCAGTGGTCAGGGATGATGGACTGTAGCTCAGTGACAGAGCATGCAGAAGATCCCAAGTTCAATCCATGACATCTCCAGGTAAAGCTGGGACAGACTCCCACCACGAATCCCTGGAGAGCAGCTGCCAGTTAGTGTGGACAGTACAGAGCTAGATAGACCAATGGTCTGAGTCAGTATAAGGCAGCTTCCAGTGTTCCTGGGATTGTAGCCCAAAATATCTGTAGGGCACCAGTTGGAGAAGGTTGATTGAGAGACATTAAAAAATCTTTTTGAGGAAATATTTCTTCACACACTGCATTGACATAGGTGGCTTAGAGGGTGCTTCAGAGAGAGTTGCACTGAGCAGATACATTTCTCTCCCATTTGGGATGATTTCATTTATGGTGAAATCACCACCATATGTAATCCTGAAACATGCTGGAGCCCATCCCAACCTTTGTTGCCCCCAACTAACCTCTGCCAATGCATTTATGAATTCAAACAGTTGGGAATATGAGGGAGAGGAGAAATCACATATTATTAAGAATTTGAAAAGAAAGCTTGAGGAAGTACTAAAGGTTCAGCCTTGTCATGACATTCCTTGGAATATCCCAGCTTCACTGTGATGTATTCATGCTTAGCCAGGTATCTAGCATCTGTCCCCATTAAGAGGAAGAGTATGGTCTACTGGCCAACTAAGTATGGGCTAGTAGGTAAAAGATGGGAAACTGAAAGTATATTATATTCCTTGTGATTGACGTTTGTTCATCTTTCGCAGGTCATCTGTCACAGGTCACCCAACACCTGTCAGGTATGTTTTAATTTGGATTCTGTATTGATCAGGAGATTGGACTTGATGGCCTTATAGGCCCCTTCCAACTCTATGATTCTATGACAGGTCTTTACTTCTGAATAAGACAGCAACACCGTGACCTGGGTACATTTTCATTTTTCATTTTTCAACTCAGTTGAGATGCTCTTTTATATAATTCCATTTTTAATCATGAAAAAGTGGTTTAACTATTACAGTAGAAGCTCATCATAATGTGGGGTCAGGGGACAAAGGATGCACCCTCGTTATAGGGGTTCCGTATACAGTATTGTACTCTGGGACATAGCCATACCCGCGGTATATCCGAATCTGTTGTACAGAGAACCTCATTAAAACAAGCTTCCACTTCTTTTTAAGCAAGCCATTTATTTATTGTTTACAAACACACAATGCATTTAAAGCACATGACTTCCCCCAAAGAATCCTTGGAACTGTCGTTTGTTAAGGGCACTGGGAACTGGAGCTCTGTAGGAGGTAAACTACCATTCCCTGGATTCTTTGGGGAAAGCCGTATGTGTGTAAATGTATGGTGTGTATGCAACCTTACTTCATTTTTTATTTTAAAGCATTTATAAACTGCTTAATATTTTAAAAATCCCTAAGTGGTGATTTTTAGTAGCATAGGGCACAGTCTTAACCTCCCACAGGCGGCAGTGAGGTTTCAGAGAGCTATCAAGCCACCACTACATCCAGAGTCCCACCACTTGCCCTGGTAAGGGCAGAAGGAGGGGAAGGAAGTCTTCATGTCTGTTGCACCAACTTTATGCAGATGCAGCAAACAGGCCTGGCTCAGGTCACTTGCCACCACTTACCAGTAGCTGGACTGGCTTAGGATCCAGCAGATCTTTGGCTGACTCAGTTCTGTCCCCCAAACACCCCATTTGGGGGGTTACACTGGCTACCCCGGAGCGGATGCCACTGATGGTAGCTTCTGCCTGACCATGCTTTTGGCCAGCAGGGCTTCTATGGCAGGGGAGCCTCCCTACCTGTGGAGTCTGTCACAGCCAGACAGAGCTGAGCAGAGGAACATCTCCACCTCTACCTTGTCCAAATCCATTCCAGCATGCTCTGCCCATATCTCACCTATCTTCCACTGCAGAACTCAAAGTACCATATGCCCAGTTCCCACTTGGTCTCCTGTCTAGCCACTGAATAGATCCAGACCTGTGTAGCTTTAGCAAAATGGCTGCATCATGTAAACATATTAATCTGAAAACAGAGCTGCAAAGATTACAGTCTTCATAACACTTACTCCAAAATATTGCCGATATGCTGTCATGCACTCCCCACTTCCTCAAGTGGTGAGAAGTTCCAGAAGCAGCATGACAGGGTTCAGCTTCCTTGGGATAAGAGCAAGAGAGCAGTAGACTTACAACATCTTTGTAATATTTGCTTTATTTACAACTGCTGCATATGTGGAGGTCAACAGGCATGCCAATAAGCAGAGAACACAGCCTACAGAAAATCTCCAAGGAGCAACTTGGATTCTATCAACCTTACCCCAGGCCCCTTCCCAGTTCTCCCTACTTGTTGCCATCCAGTGGTCCAAACACTGGAGAAGAGAAGGAAAATTCCCAGGGAAACACATTCTCAATTTCGGCTAACTCCAGCTAGAAACTCTTCTCTTTCCCTCTCTCCTTATTCAGTCATTCTCCCTCACACTATTATTAATCATGTGAATGGGAGGCCCGCAACATACTCCCTGGCCCTGACCAGGGCCAGCGCCAGAGGGCATGCCTGGTGCCCACCCTGGCCCTGGCCTCACTGCTGCATCCTCATCATCTCCACCTCCCTGCTGTCCTTGCATTATGGGAGAACCTCTGTTGAGGCCAGCCTGTTCTATGTACACAGGCTCTCCCCTCATGATGTAGAACCTTGATCGTGCATAATGGGAGGAGCCTACACCCACAAAAAGGTTCCCCTCTATAGAAGTCCCTCTTAGCATATGGACAGCAGGGGGGAAAGCCAAAGGGAATGCACAAGTGAGGGTGAGGTGAACAGATGCATACCAGCTCTCACATATACACAACTGCAGAGCTTGGAAAAGTTACTTTTTTGAACTACAGCTCCCATCAGCCCAAACCAGTGGCCATGCTGGCTGGGGCTGATGGGAGTTGTAGCTTTAAAAAGTAACTTTTCCAAGCTCTGCACAATTGCTAATCTTGTGAGAAGGTGACTAAATAGGATTTCTGTCTCTGTTTATTCAGGACTCCAAACTGCTATTTCATTGTCCTCTTTCACATCTCTTTCTCTTGCACTCTCAGACATATGCACCCTGCAGAGCTCTCATTATAGTCTCCTTTCAGGACAAATCTACAGACATTAATATTAACATTACTTTTTCACAGGCCTGACCACACATTCACAGTGAGCTACAATAGAGTCACCAGATCTCCGGCTTCGGGGCTGTTTTCCGGCTCCCCGGCCAGACCACGCCCCCCATCTCTGGATCCCTGGTTTTCTGGCATGGTGGCATGGCATGGCCGCCCAGCACGGCTGGCCACAAGGCAGGAGATCCCAACCACCTGCCATTTCCCCGCCCTACTTACCTTTCTCTCTGCTGTTTTTTGTGGCGCGCACAGGTTTGCCATCAATCAAGATGGCAGCTGATGTTTCCCTAAGCGGCTGAAGCCTCTGCTGCCATCTTAGTTGATGGCATGCATGCATGCTACATAAACGCATTGCTGCCATCAACCAACTAGGGCCTGCCCATGATGTCACTAGGGCCCACCCCATGATGTCACTAGGGCCCACCCTGTGGCATCACTAGGGCCCACCTCATGACATTTCAGGTTTTGGGATGCTTCCGACCTGGCAACCCTAAGCTACAATGGTTTTTTTTTTTACTTATTAGTAACTAAGTGGCTCGTTTGAAGATTATTGCCAAAGTGACTGGCTTGATAATGGCAAAACAGTAAGAATTTGGGAAGGGCAGACCATGAATGATGATGCTATACAGATATTTTGAGCAAATTTCACCAATGCGGGTGGAATAAGTAAGTTACCTTACTAGTTCAGTATCTGTGAAAGATGGACTAAACCTGAAGTAATCTATTAGCAGCTGCAGCTGGTGGAAGACTGGCTGGTGATGATGGGTTAAAGAGAATGGAGCAATCCAGGCCTTAGCAATGTAAAATGAAGGTGATGTGGCATGTTCAGCCAATGAATTGATTGTTGGAGTCTGCTGGTCTCTTTACTCTAGCCTTTCAAACAATTTAAGACAGACATGGAAGAGATGTTTCTTTAGGATTTAATAAGGTGCCTGCTGTTAAGTTTTCTGATTTCTCCCAGTCCATTAGAAAGCCATTAAAATTGCCATACTCTGACAATGTTAAAAGAAGCTGTGTTGGTCTACTGACAGGGTAATACAAGTTTCAACAGGGCCATAGATATTCTTCATCATCATGAAATTGACACATTGCACTTCAAAATATGGCCTTTGTGGTTAACTAAGTTCTGTTGAACCAAGCATCTTCAGTTTCTTTAAAAATGCAAATGACTGGACTTCCGGGAAGGGTGACTTAGCCTGTGCCTGCTTTTGAGACGGGCTTCTGCCTCAAAAGAAGCTTATTCAGATATATCAGTCAGTTTTTTCTTTTTTTTTTGACTGATTAAACTTCTCCCGGGTAGGGAGAAACGAAGAGATTAACCTCAAAGCCTATTTTTGTTGGGACGACCAGATCTCATTAATTTATGGGACGAGGTCCAGCCGACGAAGGTGGGACGGATTTTCAACAGCAAGCTCTATCTGTTAAAGCGAACGTTCATCTTATCTTCTAAGAGAGAACGCACTAACAGGCAAGCACCCTTCTTTCTATATTTTTCTTTTACTTGACTTAAATTGTTGCTGTTTAAAAGAGATTTGCCAGATTGATCGGTTTTTGACATCTCACTGGGGAGCCGTAACTTCTCTCTGCTACGCACTAATTAATAGCTTATCTCTGTTTTTGTTGCAAAAAGCTGTCCTGGATTTGCATTCTAAAGATACACACAGAAGAGGGATTTCTATTCCAGATTTTTATTTTGAAAAATATTATACTGTTTTGAGACTACTCTCTTTTTGGTCTATTTTATTTTGACGAATCTGTTTCTTGACGATTGCCATTAATTGCTTCGATCCTGGGAACTGCATTTTGTTTACTTAACTATTGGAGAGATAAGGCTGTCTGCTCTGTTTATACTGTGATGTCACCAAGTTTGGAGTATTAACCCAATTGTTGCTGAAATAAGAAGTGGTTTTCCTATATTTTTCTTTTAAAATGGCAATTAAGAAAGTGGCTGAGAATCTGGAAATAACTATGTTTCAGAGAATAATGAATGAGATTGAGATAACGAAAATTGAATTGAGTAAAATGAAGCAGGAGATTAAAGATATAAGGGTCCCTGTGAGAGAGGTGACCCTGGAAGGGGTCCCTGTGAGAGAGGAGACCCCGGAGATTGGAATAGGGGTCCCTGTGAGAGAGGAGACCCTGGAGACTGGAATAGGGGTCCCTGTGAGAGAGGAGATCCCGGAGATTGGAACAAACGTGGAACAGGAACAAGATTTGGAGTCTATGGACTTTAGAAATAAAATCTATTGTTTGGAACTCAATGTTATCTCTGAAGAAATTAATGAAGATTCTAGAGATAAAGTTATCAATGGCATGGATTATCTTCTGGACTGGAATGATGTGATGGAGCCCAATATAGAGAAAATCTATGGAATTAACTGCAGCCATGTGACAATGGAAAAACTTTTAAGAGATGACCCAGTGTATTTTGAAAAAAAGAACAGAGATATGATTTTACAGCAGTATTTCAGCAACTTATTCAGAATGGATGGCAAGAAAATATTTGGGATAGAGGTAATTCCCATCAGACTCTTATTATATGACTATGGCTTTGACAGCAAGATTATTATGGAATACTGATAATGGAAGATTGGATATTGAAATTACTGGACTTAACAAGACTACTGAAGATGGAAGATGGAAAATGGAACTAATAGAGATAATAGAACAATGGCTACTGAAATTACTGAACCTAACAGATTCTGATGTGATGGATTAATTGAAATGTTTATTTTGACTATGGTTATGACAATAAGATTATCATAATTAGTAATGAGATGGATTAATCGATATGCTTATCTGGAAAAAAAAATTGATAGATATATTTCTTAAAGAATTGAAACCTCTCTTTGACTTTTTGTGGAAAGAATAAAGTAATGTTTATGAGATTTGATGATTAAGTAAGATAACTACTGGAGGAAAGTGATTTTATAATATGACTTAAGAGACAGGATTGCTATATATTATAGACTTATAACTGATTTGATCTTTGACAAATGGGAAGTCAATATTTTACTCTTTATTTTTTATTTTTGTTTTTTTTTTTCTTTTCTTCTTTTCTTTTTTTCTTTTTGTTTAACTATTTTTGATTTTGTTTTTTGTCTTTGAATGTTTTATGATTTTGTCTTGTATGTTTTATGAAAATCTGAATAAAAATTATTGAAAAAAAAAAATGCAAATGACTGTTTCTGAATCACATTTGGTAAACAAAGAAAACAAAAACATTCTTCTCGAGCTGAAGGTATGGTGCACATTACTGCCATGAATTGTTTTCATTTTCCACATTCATATGCAAATTATTCACTTGTCCTCAGCTCAGCAGAAGAAAACATAACAGACACCTAAACTGCTCTTATCATATACATAATCTGAGCATTCATACTGGGTTCTTTTATGTACAAACCCACAGGTTCTGAAACTTTTAAATGATTTACATGCAATGGTGGTTGGCCATTTTATGTACCCTTTTGTGGTATTTACTTGGAGCTTCTTGCGTTTAATAATGTTCTTATTTAAGACAAATGCCATTTCGGTCTGTTTTCCATTTTGGACTTTGGATAGATGACACTTAATGGCTCATACATTTTCTTTTTGTGTGCCATCCAATCTACTTATCCTGCATATCTGCTTCTGATTAGAAATCAGTGAATAATTCATAACACATTCTGTTTAGGAAATATCTGAATAGAGATGGTGCAAGTTTCCAATGTATTTATAGTAACTCATTAAGTAACTCTAGCAAATAATCCTTTATGTCTAGTTTACAGGCATTTTTATTAAGTAGTCATTAGTCATATCCTCCGTGGCGCAGAGTGGTAAGCGGCAGTAACACAGCCGAAGCTCTGCTCACGGCCAGAGTTCGATTGCAGCAGAAGGAGGAAGTCGAATCTCTGGTAAAAGGGGTCGAGGTCCACTCAGCCTTCCATCCATCCGTGGTCAGTAAAATGAGTACCCAGCATATGCTGGGGGGTAAAGAAAGTCCGGGGAAGGAACTGGCAATCCCACCCGATATATACGGTCTGCCTAGTAAACGTCGCAAGACGTAACCCTAAGAGTCGGAAACGACTCGCACTGTAAGCGCGGGGACACCTTTACCTAGTCATACATTGAACTTGCTTGATAGCATCCACAAAGTCATCTAGTAATCACTTTTTTTCAACTCTACACTGTTCTCCATGTTTGATTTTTACGTTAGAACAAGGTACTTTATAAAAATGTCCTTATCCAAAGTAAAAACATTGTGTTGAAAGTGCCAGGGATTCACTCAGTGGTAGAAATCAATGGCCTAATGTAAGAAGGCAGTGAGTTCCATTCTGACCTGTATTTGTCACCATCAGTCCACCAAATATTACGTTATTTGTCTCACTGTGTGCTATGTAATGTCACTTACGTAAGTTATGTAAATCACATCCATTTCAATATAAAGGAAACATCTAAACAATGTTTTTAAAAGTAATTAATTTCATATCATTTGTGTTCTTAAAAACAATGCAGATCATATTCACTTGACTGATTTCTGTACCTGATCACCGATAAATATGCAAGCTGCAATTTCTACTTCCTTATCTATTTTTATGGGAATTATCTGTCATACCTACTGATACCTATGACCAGCATATTGTTTGGGAAAGTTTTCTACCATGGGTTAGCTTGATTGTTCACATTACTGAAAATGTAGTGTGATTTTTTCCCCTGAACAAGCTTTCTAAAAATTGGCAGCCTTATAAAATGATATGGCTTCCCCACATTTACCACATCATAAATTGGTAATCTGTATTAATAATCTATGGCAGGTGACAGTGAATGGGGAAGAAGATATTCCCCCAAGCTCTAGGAATGGACTCAAATCTCCCTTCAATTTTATCATGAATTTGGGAGGGGGGTTATTTGGAGGTAGGGACACACAATTTTCTGGAGAGCTGGGAGAAACTCACTTTTCTGGTAAGAAAAGCTCCCAGCTGCCATTTTGTTTTCCTCAGAATACCCTGGAGAATTGCAGCTGTTAAAAAAACGGTATCCCCCACTGTTATGACCAATTCAGAGCTGAATGGAGCAGTTATTCACACCTTGAACTTTGCTTCACTCAGAAAAGATAAAAGGAAAGACAAAGGGGCAAACTAACTACCCATTGCATATGAATGTGTGAAAGGATGCTCTGGTGGTCATTTTTAGTTAAGAAAAGCAGCTTTGAAGTAGGGTTGTTATGAACTAAAAATCAGTATGGAGGAGGAAATGCTTAACCCTTTCCTGCATATGATTTTTCTGCTTACATTTCCAGAAAAAAACACTATTAAGAGATCTATGAGATAATCAGGTGCTGCAGAAGGAGGAGGAGGATGACAACTGGGAACTATCATGCAAACATATACTCATGCATGTGTGAACATATGCCCCAGGTCATCATTAGACATTTTACAGGGAAGGCTCAGGCAAGCCAGTCCAAGACTCAGCGTAGGACTGGTGTAAGACTTTTGCTGCCTGAGATAAAATACTAAATAATGTCTTCATCCGCAGTCCAAGTACAAAAACTGACTGGTCTTATTTCAACACTGGCAATGAGGTCGTATCCTCCACTGCGCCTATGGCCATCAGGCTGAGTGCGTGCATGAATGTATGGCATGCACAGCTCTGCTATCGAACAGAGGAGAATGGCCAAGAACCTCTGGAGGAATGGGGGGGCACTGCTAACCCACAAATATCTGCCACCAGAGGTGACTGCCTTACTCTGCCTAATAATAGGGTCAGGTCAGCTCTATCGGTAACTTACATGTCCAGGCAATGTATGAAGCAACCTACTTGTTCATTAGTCTCTGGTAAGTAGCAGTAGTAGCATCTACAGCAGTACTGGTGCCTTGTAAGGGTTGCTTGTATAACATTTACAATGGGGTCTTTCTTTGAATTCAATTATTGTTGTCTTCAGTCTACCTTTAAAAGAAATGCCATACGCTCTTTTGCTTTTTCCAGACAAATGGGCTGATACTTAAATATTTCACTTTTCATCTGGTCATGATTACAATAAATTTTGCTACTGAATAAATATTCTCAAAGGGTGAAGATGATTTGATACAAGTGCCATTTTAGGGGTGTTTCTGATAGACAATCACTATGCATATATTAATCCTACCAATAAAAAATAGTGATGGGAGCATTTTTTGCTTTCACAGCCAAACTTTTATAAGGTAGCTGACCTTCTCGTGGTAAAAACATTTCAATCTGTTTCTGTTTAAAACAAAAAGAATTAAGATTCATCAGAAACAGAATCAGAGACTGAAGAAATGCTGCAGGCTAAAATCAGCTTGCGTGTTTTTGTGAAGCTTCTCAGCTGCAAGAAGCTGTCTATTCCTATGAAATGAAGCCCAGAACTCCTTGGCAGGGCAGCTCCCATTAATTTGAGACAATCCCTATGTTCCCTTGCCTTTAATACTAGAAAAACACAGTTCTTATTTTGTCCTTTTTTTTGCCTGTTGAGGATGCCTTGTTAAAATTGTGTTAGTGTCCGCCAGTGGTGTTGTTAGTCTTCAAGGTTCAGCTTCCTTCGTAGGGTTTCTAGACGTTAACAGAACAATCCAGCCAAACCACCAAATCGCTGGTCATCTTGGGCCAGCCAGGGCAGAATGTGTATGGGATCAGCTGTAGGGAAATGAAGTAGGTCAGCTCCAGGGCTAGCATACTTCCCACCACCACTACCCTCACATTGTGGGGTGTGTTGGGGAATGGGAAGGCTTTGAATCCACTCCATCAACCCCTGATCCACCCCAGGGGCATAGTGATGGGGGGGCAAATGAGGGCATTGCCCCCCACAATGAAACTTCTGTCACCCCAAATGAAATTTTCCTTCTGTCCCAAAATTGCAGTAACTTAAAACTTCAGGTTTGCTTTTAGAAATACAGTTCAGGCAACCAAAGAGAATGGTAGGGCAAAGTTACCAAGGGAATGTGAACCCTGTTGTAAATACAAGAGTTAAAAGTGTGACTGAAATGAACACAAGTCTTGATGGATGGGGGAGGGAGTTGGCAAACCTAAGGGTTTGCAGGTGGAGGAAGAAGAGGTGGGAAGAATAATATTGTGATGCACTGCAGAGCATCTCCCCCTCCCCTATAATGCTCAACCAGCCTCTGGAGGTGGTGGGCAATATTAGTGCATCGGTGTACCTAGGGTTTTGGCTCTAGACTGTGCAGCAGCCTAGCCTAGTCCAGGGCAGGAGCTGAGAAGAAGCAGAGAGGTGAGTGAGGTGGCTTTCCTCTCCAAGGCCTAGGAAGCCTAATGAGACTGTATTAACCTAGCCCAGGCAATGGGAAGCTAGAATATTGTATGTGCACGTATGTGTGGGGGGCATTTCTTCCTTAGTTTGTTGAAAAGGTTGAAAAATAATAATGCACCTTATTTAACCTTTCTCATGCGAACGTATGTACCACTAAAATAGGGTGTGTGAGATTTGCTGGTAAAGGCATCAGAAGCAGTGTTAGCTGGCTGGCCCAGGGCCTTTCTGTAGAACAGAGATTGTGTGCTTGTTCAGTTGATTCTAGTGCCTCTCGTTCAGAGATGTATAGTTCTATGTGACATGCTGTCAAGCATTTCCTTATGAAAAGTGATGTTCATAGGTATTATGGTTGCCAGGTCAGAAGCATCCCAAACCCTGAGATTTCAGGGGCAGGCCCTAGTGATGTCACAGGGGCAGTTCGTAGTGATGTCATGGAGTCAGGCCATAGTGATATCACAGGGACAGGCCCTAGTGATGTCACAGGGGTGGGCCCAAGTGATGGCATTAAGCATGATACATTAAGCATCAACCACAGTTGCTTGGAGCATACAATTCAAACAAAAACATTTCTCTGATTGGAAATTAAGATAGAAATCTTATCTAAAAGATAGAGCCTGGGTAGGGAACATTTAATCTAGCCTACTTGATTCTGGCAAGAAGGATTTAAGTGCCCTCAGGCCAGGCCAGTCACTAGAAGGCCACTGTAGGAAGAAAGGAGACTCGTGTTGCGGAGATGTTAGATAGGAGCACTCAAGAGTAAAGATGGATGCAATTCTAAACAAACTTACTAAGTCCCATAGAACTCAATAGGGATTACTTCTCAGTAGATACGGTTTGAATTGTGCTGTTGGTAAAGCTTGACTAGGAATCCTCTGCAAAGATATCCATATCCAAGCAGGTTGGCAACCCCCTGCCTGGAATGCCCTGCCTATACCTTTTAACTTGGCTGCTCCAAACTTTTACAGATTTAACCCTTCACTTCAGAAAGAGGTCTGAGAAATGAATAAGCATAAGAAGATTCTTAACCCTTTTTTGTCTACCTTGTGGGCTGATATAAACTCAGCCAACCCAATTCCAGTAAATAATAATTAACAGAGAGGAAACACACATAGTTTGATCTACCTTCACAGACAGCAGCTTGGGAACAATTGCAGCCACACTTCCCAGTATGTGAATTCTCTTTTGCAACTATTGGGCAAGAAACAAACAGTCATGCAACCAACAAGGTGCATAATATTGGGTTTAAGGGGGTTGAGCTGAGCACATGGAACCACTGTTGTTGCTGCTATGGATGTAAGGGAGTGAGGTTAAAGGTAAATGAAATGCAAACAGAAAAATAAAAATAAGACAGTGATGATTTCCCAAATGCAATACCATACCAACCACAACAAAATTCCTATAAGCTACAAAACTCAGCATCCCACAACCAGTCAGGATTCCTAACCAAAAACCAAAACTAAAACAATCCTGGCAACCAGTCAGCCAAGGTCACAGAAATCCCCATGCTGCACAACCTGACCCAGGGACTGCAGGTAGTGCAGAATGCTGTGGCATGATTGCAGACAAGAGTGAGACCCTATCAGCACATAATACCTCTGCTCTGAAATTTGCACTGTAAATAAAATACATAAATAAATTTTGGAGTCACTGTGGCCCTTGGGTCTCTTTCCACTTTTAGGAACAAAGGAATCTACCTTATACCGACTCAAGCCATTTGGTGCCATCTAGCACTGTACTGACTAGCATCGGCTCTCCAGGATTCCAGGCAATAGTCTTTTCCAGACATTGAATTTTGGACATTTGTATGCAAATCATATGCCCTACCAATGAGTTACAACCCTTCCCCTGTTTAAAAAAGTTTCTTTTAAAATTGTTCTTTTCAATTCACTTTTGAATGCAGATCATACCTAGGGCAGATTCACACCATTCTTTTAAAGCACATTCAACACACATTTGAAGCACATGAATCACACCACAGAATCATGGGAACTGTAGTATGTTAAGGGTGGTGGGAACTATAACTGTGAGGGGGAAACTACATTTCCCAGGATTCTTTAGGGGAAGTCATGTGCTTTAAATGGAGAAATATTTATATAAGCATGACTGTCAAACATGTTTATTATTTATACAACCCTGTAAAGATATTTGTAGTGCAATCCTATGATTGTTTACTCAGAAGCAAGTCCCAATGTATTCAATGGGACTTACTCAAACAGGGAGGTGTGCACAGAACTGGAGCCTCAAGTGATAAGGAATACTCACCCAATCCAAAATTCAGAATCATGCCACTTTAAGCTGTTTTGTAACTGTTCATACTCATTATGGTTATTGGATTTTAAAGGGATTTATTTCTTGTTGTGAGCTGCCTTGGTTTACGATCAGCAATCCTACCTCACAGGGTTGTTGGGAAGACTCCATATATACATACACACTGGAAATGTAAAAATACATAGAATCCATATAATAGTTTATTGTCCAAATGAGATGGTTATTACAGAACATATTTTTAAAAAAATAAAATCAGAATTAGTTTCTATATAATAAAAGCAGTGATATCTATGTAAACCCTGCCTAATTGCTCTAAAAATAGGATTGGAGAGGGAGAGAAAGATTTACAACACAAACACAATTCTTTGCTATGTTCACTCAAAAGTCCCATTAATTTACAGCACAATCCTAACCATGTCTACTCAAATGTAAGTCCTATTGAATTCAATGAGGTTTACTCCAGGTATGTGGGATCATGACTGCAGTTTTACTCCCAGAAAAGCAACTATTGGATTAAAGCTTCATGTTGGGAAGGTTTTCAAAACACTGCCCTCTTCAACAGCCCAGGAAAATTTAAACTTGTTTTGATTCCTGCACACAAGAGAAAAAAAGACTTTTGGTACTGCTGAAAGTGATATACTTACTCAGTTTATGAGATTTTCAGATAAACAGGAAAAAATACTCATTTTCTACCTTTGCAATAGAGTCTTAGGACTGCCTGGAAGCCCAGAAATCCCTTGACAATCACAACCCTGACTTCACTTATTGCCTACAAACCTGAAAGGGTGGGGTTACAGCAGCCCGCTAAGAGATCATTTCACAGAAGTTGCAGGGGGGGGGAATGATGTTTTGGTGTATAACTCAAGAATGAGACCACCTAGAAACTTAATTCTGTTTTTAAATGAAAGGGGAGAGTCCGGAGATTAAGCTGATTCACCCAGAGATACAGAGGGGGCCCCCAAAGCCAGAGTATTTGGCTGAAAATCGGACATCTGGTAACCCTACTCTGGAAGGCCTCCTTTTTGGGCTCTCCACCAATGGCAAAAGGGCAATGACCTTTTCCATGGTGGATGGGAAGGGGTTTCGGAGGGCAGACTGCAGGCAGACAGGAAAATGCACAAAATCCCATTGCCCCTGGGATGTCCTTCCAGGGACCACAGTATTGCACCCTAAGGGTTGTATCTAATGTAGCGCTAAGTAAGCATCCCATCAGCACAAGGATTTCAGCTTGCAAAATGGGACTTCCTCCCCTCTCTTCCCACCATGCACCCCCTAAATCCTTTCCAAGGGTTTTCCCAACTGACTGGAGCAGTTTTGGGGAAGATGCAAGCATGCATGGAGAGAGAAAATGGGGGGAAGTCCCATTGCACAAGTGGAGATTCTTGTACTGATGGGATAGTTACTTAGCAATGCTACATTGGATACAACCAAGTATCTCTCTCTGTGTGTGCGCACACTTTTTGTCTGTAACATCCATCCATGTGAATGCATGCATATGAACACAAAGAACTCATGGCTTTTAAATTACATAGATTTGTGATATTGCAGAGTCCACAACAGAGCACACACATTTACAGCAGATGGAGCTGGCTCCTTCAGTAAGAGTGGAATAAACAGGGATTCACAGACTAATCCTTGGTATGAGGAGTGTTAAATATTATCATCTGTGAGATGTTGCAAGAGATGCCACGAGAACAGAGAAACTACATGGCCATCCAGTGTACTTCCTCCACTTAAGAACTCTCTTTTCCCTAATTTTATATTCTACGGCTTGAGTCCATAGAGCCATACTAATTCCATGTGCCCAGTGCTGGTTTGGGCCTATGTTTCTCAAACAGCAAGTCCACTTGCAGCAAGGCAAACATCTTTTAAAGCTGAGGTGAGTTTGTGCTATGAAATAAGAGAGAGGGACTCTCACTGAGCATGCTAAACAGTAGTTCTTCAGAGCCCCCCCCATATATAGACTACCTTCCTTCTTAGTAAAACTAGACATACATTGTATGACATTGCTAAACTACCAGTTATGACAGTACGTATGTCTAGTTTTTGCTGGACTCAAAAACCAGCCAAACTTTCTTTGTTTTATAGCCCTGTCTTCATGAAAAATAATCCCAGTGGGGACAATATAAAAAATAAACACACAATAAACAATAAAACCAATTACGTAATAGAGCATAAACTTGTCATCACGCACCATGATCCAACAAGTCAGTGAAAGCAGGCCAACCAACTCCATTACATTGCAAAGACAGAAATCTGATTTATTACAAATACTACATGCTTGGTATTTGTTTTCTTTTTTAAAAAACTAGGCAGTAACAATAGCCACCAAGCCAAAAACAAAACTCTCAATTACTGCCCAGAAGACACTTCTGTTTTCCCCCCATTGTTTTTTTAAACAATTTAAAATAAGAAGAATTTTTTTGTAAAGAAGAGTTAAAGAAAAACAAAACAAAACAAAACAAAGATACATCTTGTTGATCATATTTGTGTGAAAAGCAAAATAAAACAAACAAAACAATATTAATCATAATAAAAATTACATAAATGTATTGACATGTTTACATATGTTAAATAAATCAAAACAAAGATACTCAAAGGAAAGGGATACTCAGGGCACAATCTAACTCGTATTTACAGGTTGAGGAATATGGCGGACCACTGGCTGAGCAGGCAGGGTCCCAGCTCTGTCAGACTCTGCCGGCAGAAGCCCCTCCCTCCAGTTCAGCCACAGCAGATCTGGGCCCCTGCCGGCACAGCCAAGGATCCACTGGGGAAGCCCAGCCTGGCGGAAGGGGTGCCGGCGGAAGCTGAAGTAAGGCCCAAACAAGGGACATTCCTGGGGGATGCTGGAAGAAGGGCTGGGGGGGGGACTTGTGCAACATCCAAGTCATGTCTGGAGTGCTCCTGCAGCTCTCTGGGCCAAACTTATGCTGGGGAAAAGGCCAGTTTAAGAATATAATTAGAATGGAAGTCTATGGAGTGTGCTTACTTCCTGGTAGGGGTATTAGTGAGAGCCAGCTTTTACTTTCTGATCCCTGCATGCCACTTCTGGCTGAGAGTGTGTTCATCTGGCTCAGAGGCTCCTGAATGCAAAATGGATGCCACTGGCCTTCCCCCTGCCTCCTTCTCCACCAGCAGCCAAATTTCCATGAATTGGATTGCTCTGCCCTTCTCCAAATGCATTTGGTTCCAAAATATGATTGCCCAATTTTCTATATATTTGTTTGGTTGTCCATTCTTCTCTCCTAAGTAGTATATTATTTTTATCAAGTTGATGGTATCCCACACTCTGTTAAACCAGTCAAGAACCAATGGTAATTTAGGTTGCTTCCAATGTTTTGCAATTTCAATTTTTGCTAATATTAATAATGTTGCTATCATTTCTAGATCTGTATCTATAACTATATCTTTTAGCCAATACAACAAAATAACATATGGCCTGTGTGGTAGTCTATATCCTGTTATTTTACATATGTATTTCAGCACGTTATCCCAGTACTTTTGTATTTTTAAGCATTTCCAAAATATGTGTAGCTTTGTTATGATCACATCTCCAACTTTTGTCAATGTCTGATATATTTTGGACATTCTGTATGGTGCAAGATACCATTGGTATTGAAGTTTAAATTGGTTTTCTCTTAGGTCTGTAGATATTAATCTTTGAGAGATTTTTTCCATATCCATGTCCATTTATCTATTTCCATTTCCTGTTGTAAATCTTTATTCCATTATTTAAAAAAGTTCTCTTAGTTTTTTATTTTTATGATTAATTTATAAATCCTTCCTGTCACAATATTAATCATAACAATAAATATCAGATATTCAAATTTACTTTTTTCCCTTAAGGAATCATACTTTCTTAAGAGGCTTAAAACAGCTTCCCAAATGTGCAGGTATTGTGGTCAATTGTTTAGTCTTTTCATGATTCCATTATAAAAATATCTGTTTCTGATAAGATATCCTTCACTGTGTCCAAATCTGAAAAATACCATTTAGCTAAGTCACCAAGCATACCTTGTGTATGAGATGTGAATTCATTATAAATTGGGGATGTAAATGGTAATATTCCTGGCAAAGGTTTGTTTTTATGTCGATGTTTTTATGTTGATAGTGTTGTGTAAATCGATGGGATTTTCTCTAGCTTTTCAGTCCAATATTGTTCTTTATACCATAGCATTCACTGCCTCTCAGCCTCAGAGGAAGGCAATGGTAAAACTACCTCTGAATACTGTTTACCATGAAAACCCTATTCATAGGTTACCATAAGTCGGGATTGACTTGAAGGCAGTCCATTTCCATTTTCATACATGATTGCACAGAAATAAATCCCATTGAACTAAAAAGGTATGCAAATGATCAAACCCACCCTCCCTTCTTCTCCCTCCTATCCATCCCTCTTGCCTCTTCCTTCCCCCTTCCTTTGCCCCTCCCTCACCATCCCCATCCCCTTCCCATCCCCTCCTTCCCCTCCCCCCTCCCCCTTCTTCCAAGCTCCACAGCAAGTGGATTGGACTGTGAAAGACCAACCCAAATGGTGTTTGCATTTTGACCAATTTGTAGGGCAGTCCAATATCTCAGAGAGGAGGTCAGGTCTCCTGCTCCCCTGGTGCATTCACTATAGCTGCCCAATTTCCCTGCTTTTTAAAGTTTGATAGAAATATCTGTGGGCTATAGGTACGTTCTTAAACCACAAGGTTTTTTTTTGCCTATTAGTGAATAATATTATGTTAGGTGAGCCCATTCCTCCTTGTTCAGTTGGTGTGTAGAAAACCTCAACTGCTATGTGTATGTGGGCGGGTGGGTTATTCTACACAAAATCCGCTATAGTTGTACTCCATAGTTTTAAATTTTTCATTGGAATTTGTAATGGTAAATTGACAAAAAAGAACAGTAGTTTTGGTAATATGTTCATTTTTGCAATTGCTTTTTGTCCCACCCATGAAAGTGGCAATTGAGACCAAGATCTTATTTTGTTCTTTTCCCCCATTGTTTGACTGTGCTAGGACTAAATCACTACAAGAGTTTAGGTTCTTCCTCTCCAGGGATGAACTATGGCCATGCTTATTGCTAGATCCCATAAAACCATGGTCACATCTACACCATACACTGAAAGCATTCTTGTACCACTTTAACAATCACAGCTTCTCCCAAAAAATCCTGGGAACTGTAGTTTGTTAAGGGTGTTGAGAGTTGTTAGGGGACCCTCACAGAACTACCATGATTCAGCAGCCAGTAACAGACTTTTTTCTCTGCTATGTCATAAAGATAGCTTTGCTATGCCACAAATACAATCCAAAGTGTAGAGGGCTCCCACTCACGTTGGCCCTGTAATTGTTAGATATGAATAGGTTATAAGTAGTAATAGTAGACCACCTCACGTCAAACCGCTACGCCACGCCCCTTTTGAGTTTGATGGGTGACATCAGCGGAAGCCCCCCGGAAGGCCCACCCCGGAAGGCCCACCCCGCAATTTCTGTTTCCCCTGGTGACCTCACCGGATATCCTGTCCCCCAGAAGCCCCAGCCCTCATGCCCCACCCCAGAAACGGTAGCCCTGTGACCCCCCAGGAGCACGTGGTCCTCGCTGGACCATTGGGCGTATTTTTACTCAAAACAGGGTCCCGGATTGGTCCCTATAGGGGCATGTGACCCCTCTACGAGCACGTAGTCTCCAGGGGACCAATCTGAAGAGGTTTAAAACCCCAAAGGTGAAAACAGGGTACCGGAATTGCACCCCAAAGGGGTGCATTTCTGCCCCCTCTCCAGACTGCTCCCTATAGGGGCATGTGACCCCTCTATGAGCACGTGGTCTCCAGGTGACCAATCTGAAGAGGTTTAAAACCCCTAGGTGAAATTAGGGTGCCGGAAATGGACCCCAAAGGGGTCCATTTCCACCCCTCCTCTCCAGAGCAGCCCAATAGGGATAAGTAACCCCTCTACAGTTACATCACCCAAGGGGGGAGGTTTTGAATCCCCAACCAATCAGGAGAGGGGATGGAGAGACCTGGTACAGAGGTGTATTATGCATGCCCAGACACGCTCTGAGGATCGAACATGGAACCTGCCAGCACCCCTTTGAGTCCTATGGAATTAACTATGCCGCCACCCGCAGAGAGGCCTAACCCTCGAAAGCGCTTTATTAGCACATGTTCTAATGAAGATGAACGTTTTTCACCAACTAAACTGCTAAAAGAGGAAGAGAACAGCCAAATGTGGAACAACATGTTGGAGGCCATTGCAACAGATAACGCTGTAATGCCGGTAAGATTTAAGTGTAAACTACATGCGTGGAGAACTGCAAAATATAGGAGAGGCAAAAAATGTGAAAACATGTCCTTACTTTTCTAGGGATCTTCAGTAACTGAAAACTCTGCTGAAGCTAGCTCCCTGCCATGTTCAACACCCCTGTGGAAGATGGTATCAATAGAAAACATTCACATGCAGGTTTGTAGTGGGATTATATGCATGTGTATTATAAAAACAAACAGAGGTATGTGTTTGATTTTTCTAATTTTTTATTTTCTTTTTTAGAACTCTGCAGATCTGCCAAGAAATCATCCCAGACATCTCATCCTTAGAAGCATCCTTGGCATTCAAACCCATGAAACAGACAATATTTTACCAAGAAAACGGAAGACAGCAATGAAATGCATTGTCAGAGCAACTGTGTATGCCATTTTGAAGCAATGTTTAATGCAAAATATGTATAATTCTTGTGAGGGGTGCCTAATTCAGGCCCCATCTCAGAAAAGACATGACTGTCTGACCTGGACAAATCCTGTCCTTTCTAGAATGTTGAGAATTATATGTGGAAAGATCTGTTTTAAAAGTGTGCTCCATGTTGTTATCTTAGCAGCATACAGTCTGAATTGTCTTATTCTAACACAAGCAAGTGTTGATGCAGTATTAACCCTTGTAACAAGGGTAGGCCGTTCCCAGAAGTCTGTCAAATTTGTTTAAAAGATACTGAGAGACACTGACCAGTCATATCTAAACCACATTTTAAATGTTATTAAGAACAGAAGTTACAAAACTTTTCTTACATCTCTCAATGAATCTTCTGAATAAAACGCTCTTTTGGAAACATAGTGTGTTTTTCTTTCTTTTTTAAAATAAAGATGTAAATAATCTCCTCCTGTGGAACACATGAATGATTAAATTAGGCAGCCCTCACGGTGGTGAGTTAATCATCCTCACCATTTCTGCTTTAATGCCAGAAGTAAATAAATATAATGGATGCTGACCGTGAGCAGCTTCCTAGGATTTAATCCTAAATGGTCAGCTTCTCCTAGGTCTTAATTCAAACTGGGAAGATTACGGTTTAAACAGAATAAATGTACAGGATCTGTTTTTTTATATCCCTCTAGGTAAATCTCTGAAAACTAAAATATAGGGTTACCCTTGAGCTAAAGAAGCTGCCCCCTGCATGCAGCATGCTTGTAAGATGCAGGGTTTTTATACTGTATAATCTGAATGAACAGTGTTAAATTCAGGCTTACCAGAGAGCTTCAGTTATAACACCCCCACCCCCACCCCCTAACAACAACAAAAAAGAGCCACTTTGCAACATACCTGTAATATTGTGGAACCAATCATAGATCAAAGATACCCTGTTTTTTTCAGGATGCAGTTATCCCTGGTTATTTTTGTAAAACACATGGTTTTTGCACGGCATCCTAGAAACTAGCCAGCCATGCAGTGACCACACGGGCCAGAAAAATGACAGTGACCACATGGGTCAGAAAAATGGCCGTGACCACATGGGCCAGGAGAAAATAAAATGGCCGTAACCACACGGTATGGTCATATGATTCTAGAGGAGATCACCTGGTATTGGAACAGCCAATACAGGACGCTCTCTATAGGTAAAAAAAATAGCAGCTCTCCAGGGTGTAGTGTAAACCAATCACAAAGCCAAGGTCTGCATACATTAGGTGTGATGATATAAAAGGGCCTACGCAGCTCAGGATCTATCTTTCTTTTATCTGGCATTGGTGAGTACCATATATTGTTTTTATAGCACAATTTAATAAATTTGAGGCCATGTGGCTGTTTCTAGCCCTTTTTAAAATTAATGCGATGCATAGTTTAAACATCTATTGTTTTTCTAGCATGTTTTAATAAGTTTGAGGCCATGTGGCTGTTTCTAACCTTTTTTTAAAATCTTTTTAAAATAAACAATTTAATCTTCTAGAAGGAAACTATTTATTTCATTAATGCGATGCATAGTTTAAACATCTATTGTTTTTCTAGCACGATTTAATAAGTTTGAAGCTGTTTCTAGCCCTTTTTAAATTTATTTTTCCCCACTGGGCTATTTCTCTCTGCAAACACACTCTGAGCTTCTAGAAGACACATGTTTATTTCATTATTGTGATACATAGTTTTATTTCATAAATATGTTATAGTTTAAATGATGTATAGAAAAGTCCACAGCAATTATTTGCAGGTATATACAGTTTCCTAGCACAATTTAAAAAGTTTGAGGCTGTTAGCGCTCTGCTGAAATAACAGGGTTTAAATTTACTTTTCTTTTTAAATATAGTATAGAAAAAAGCCCCCAGCATCATAAGAGAATGTCTGCAAGTAAGCTCTTTTTTTTCTCGACAAGTTTGCAACATATAGTTTATTTCTGGTCCCACGTGAAGAATTTCCCCTTTTTCCCCCACAGATTCTGTTCTTCAGGGTGGGAAAGCATCAAAGACAATGCAGCAAAATTCATCCAATCTGCCTGAAGGTAATTTATGCTTGTTATTGGGTTTGTACATTTATTTCTCAGATAGAAATTATACAGGATATATTAAACAGGGAATATTAACCAAAACGGCGGATAGTAATTCTTGAATAAGTCCATGATTCTGATCTTCATATTGTGGAAAGGTCTCTCAAAATGCTTAACAAAACCGTATTCCTGCAATAAAGATAGAGAGTATTTATTGTTATGGCTGAAGGCAGCTAATTTCTCAAACTTAAGAACAATATATTTTTGTTATACTCACCCATCCTCCATTTTCCAAGATCCATTCTGATTTTGTACTTGTGATGTATGCTGTGATGTAATGTATAAGCTGATCCTCATTGCTTTGTGTCAGAGGAACTCCACACATCTGTAATTTTTTAGCGATAATACCTCCAAATAGAATGGTTGTAAAAAGACGACCCCAATTTGCTTTTCCATCAGCAAATACAGAATCAACCACTCTGCCAAAAGTATCGCATGCTGCCTCTGTAGATTTAATTTCAAGAGAGTTCAAAAATGGGGCTATTTTTTCTTCAATCTCATCTTGAATTGGGCGGGCAATATTTTCAAAAACTAGGACCGGTTTGAAATGATGTATCTTAGGTACTGTTCTCCCACAAACAAAATTTAAGGAGCTTTGAACCATGATAAATGTATGATTCTCCATCTTTTCTGAATGTGCTGCTAAACCCCAGTCATGCTATGTATTGGTTCCAAGGGGGCAGGTCTCAACATGTATTCCTTATCTTCAGAAACTCCAGGGCCAAGCTTTCGCTATGGTTCTAAACTGAAGAGAAAGATAAGCACCACCCCTGCCAGGATCTCAAATAATGGTATGATAAAGGACTATGAAAAGAACCAATTTCTAATTTCTGTAAAATTCTCAAGCGTGTAACGCTGATATGTTTTCTGGCTGTAGGTAACAGGGTTCAGGAAATTGAGGTGGCAGGACCGTCCCTTAAAAATACAGAAAATGCACCACATAGAAGGACCGCAGACCTCAGATGGTATAGGTAAATAAGTTATTTCAAGTTGTAGTGGTCATTTAAGGTCAATAAGGAAACCATCAAAAGAGCTAATATGTTTGTTATTCCTCACAGTGTACAACAAACCATCACCAACAGCTGAAGTTACAGACATAGAGATCCAGGCTGTTCCTGATCCAGAACCTATACAGAGAAGGTGTGACAGCCCTCTACAAGCATCACAAGGATCCTTAAAGTTATGGATTCCCACACAGGGGCCTGAGGAGCAAGATCTACATAATTGCGTTGAGCAGTATAGATTGGTATCAAATACATATGAAGCTATTGAACGTGGTTAAAAAGCTAGGAATATGTTTAAAAAAGCTAGCATGATGATGATGAATGCCAAACAGTATCAAACATCTGCAAATCAGTTTTGTAGAGGGGGCTGTATTGATTCACCAGCCATGACATCACTTCTTAAAGAGATTAAAAAACAACAACAGTATCACTGCAGTGCTAATAGTATTGCTAAGCATGTACAAAGGGGTGGCGGTAAACCCAAAAAAAGGTCCGGGAAAAGCAAACCAACCCAGTCCCAGCTGTACTGGAGAAGGAGGATTAAAAAAATACTGTGCATGGCTAAAAAAACACTCTCCGCCTCTAAAAGCCATAAGCGGTCAGGTAAAAAAGGCTGTAAAAATACTCCTTCTCTAGGCACAGCAGTTCTAAAACATTTCCAAACACCACAGGATGCAGGGGCTTCAGGTTCACACATGTCTACACAAGCTCAGGATGTCTCGCATTCATCTACACCACCCCCAGATAGTGAAGGTGAATGTGCACCCAGTGATCATGAGGGGCTTGTATATGTAGAATGTGTTGCAACATACCAAAGACATTTTGAAGGCTTCCAAGCATTGCGCGTTACTGAGGTATTCCGTTTTATTAATCTAGACCGTATCAGATCATATGCCCACGCTGTATCAGAATTATACAATGCCATCCAGATGGTTCTACAGGATATTAATAGTAGAATCGCTCCTGAGGATTTTGTTCAAATAAGGTTAGAGGGTGGGGGTCTATCAGATCCACTATTTTCAGTCAGAAGGAATAGGGATGACTTGAATGCTGAGGACTTTCTAACGCACATGAGCAACCTCTTGCAGAGCAATGCACAAATACTTGCAGATGTCTCTCTACGTTTGGTTGTTACAATTGTGAGGCCTCCAAATGGTGGAGGCCATAGGGCAATAGGTTCTATACCCAACAGTGCAATCATCAGTAAAAAAAGACAATATCTGGTAGATTTAAACTCCATGGGTAACAATCTCTGTTTTGCTGGAGGGCTCTTAGCTGTTATGGCTGAGAAGTCCCGTACAGATTTCGAATTGTTGACAGCAGCAGGGGAGTTGCATAAGGAACTAGGCTGGAGTGATCAAAAGAAAGTTGCCCTTAATGATGTTTCCTTTTTTGAAGACCTTTTAAAGGTCAACATCCAAGTAGGCCACTTCAGTAAAAAAAAAGGGATGGAATCTGTATCACACAATAGGACCGAAATACCCCAAAACCTATACTATGTTTCTCCATGATGAACATTATTATGGAGTACACAATGTAAAAGCTGTTTTTGGATCTAAAAACTACTGTGAGTATTGCAATACGTTATACACATACATGCATAACTGTATGTATCACTGCAGGCTGTGTCTTAGTACAGAATGTGCTAGTAATGTGGGTACACTGCAGAGATGCAATAATTGTAAGATGGTATGCAGATCTGCATCCTGCTTATTTAGACACAGACAATTGGCCTGTAAGAAAAGTGTAAAATGTGAGCACAGAATCTACTGTGTAAAGTGTTCCTCTCTCCAGAATCCAGGGCATGATGACCAAAAATGTAAAGGAAGACAATGTAGTGTTTGCTGGGGGTTTATCACATTGGACAAGAATCATCAGTGTTACATGGCACCTATTAAGCAACCTAAAGTGTCTGTAAAATACGTGTTTTATGATTTTGAATGTCATCAGTCAACAGGCATTCACATTCCAAATTATTGTTTTGCACAAGCGTTTGCAGGGGAAACTGTGGAATGTTTTAAGGGTAGGCGCAAGGATTGCAAAAAGAAAAGGAGGAACAAACAGAGGAAGAAGCCAAGCCAGAAAAAGAATGAGTGGCCCCCTGCAGGCAAATCTTGGGAGTTTAAGGGTGAGTCATGCCTTGCTGAGTTTATAAACACCTTCACTAAGGATAGCCAATTCAGCAACAGCACATTTATAGCTCACAACTCTAAAGGTTATGACTGTTATTTTATAATTAGTCAACTGATCAAGGAAAAAATGGATGTAGATATTGTTGCTCAAGGGGGGAAACTGCTCTGTGTGACAGTAAACAGGCTAGGTATCAAATTCATTGATTCCCTTAGTCATTTACCCATGGCCCTCTCTAAATTTCCATCTGCTTTGGGTTTTGAGGGTTGTAAGGGCTATTTTCCCCATTATTTTAATACTCCAGAGAACTGGAATTATGTGGGACCGATGCCCAGAGTCGAGGACTATGGTGTACATCAGATGATGCCCGAGGAAAGGGAGAAATTTTTAATTTGGTATGAGAAGAACAAATCAAACATTTTTGACATGCAGAAAGAGTTGGCGTTTTATTGCAAGCAAGATGTAGCAATTTTGGTACAAGGCTGTACCAAGTACAGACATGAAATCATAGAAATGACCAAGGCTCAGAAAGCAGCAAAGTCTGGCACTGAATGGCACGCTATAGATCCATTCCAATACCTCAGACTGGCTAGTGTGAGTTTAGCAATGTTCCGGTTTAAATTTCTGAAGGAGGCCACCATAGCCCTACCCCAACCAGACAACTATCACAGACAGTGTAAGAGATTCTCTACCTCTTCAGTACAATGGTTATCATACTTAGAACATAAAGAAAATATTCAGATTCAGCATGCCCTAAAGGGTGGTGAATTCAAAGCTGGTGATTATTTTCTTGATGGCTATGCAGTCATAGACAATAAGAAAACGGCTTTTGAGTTTAATGGGTGTTTTTGGCATGGCTGTGTCCTATGTTATCCTCCTGAAAACAGGAATCCTTTGATGGGTAAATCTTACGAGTCTCTTTACAACTCTACAGAGAAAAAAACTGCTGAACTTAGAGGATTGGGGTATGAGGTCAGGAGCATATGGGAGCATGAATGGAAACAAATGTTGAAATCAGATGAGGAGCTTAAAAACTTTCTGACTTCAGCAGGGTTTCCTGAGCCTCTAGAACCTAGAGATGCTCTCTATGGTGGACGCACTAATGCTATCAGTCTTTATTATAAACCAAATGCTGAAGAACATTTAGAATATTTTGATGTCTGCAGCTTGTATCCATTCATTCTTAAAAATAGAGAATATCCCTTAGCACATCCAGAGGTAATATATGAGAATTTTGAACCCATCTCTAATTATTTTGGGATTGCGAAGGTAAAGGTGTACCCACCCAGGGGTCTTTTCTTCCCTGTACTACCTGTTAAGATGAATGGAAAACTCATGTTTCCCCTCTGTGCAACATGTGCAAAAGCACACATGGAATCCTGCAACCATTCTGATGAGGAACGGGCTCTGATAGGAACGTGGTGTACAGTGGAGCTGGACGTTGCTATAGAGAAGGGATACAGGGTGGCAGAAATCTATGAAGTGTGGCATTTTGAAAGGACATCCACGCAGCTGTTTTCAGAATATATAGACACGCACCTGCGTCAGAAACAGGAGGCATCAGGGTACCCTGAATGGTGTGTCAGTGGAGACGATAAACAGAAATATGTAGAGGACTTTCTCAAAAAAGAGGGGGTGTTCTTGCGCCATGAACTGATCTCTGAAAACAAAGCAAAGCGTAATATTGCCAAACTGTTTTTAAATTCTTTGTGGGGGAAATTTGCTCAGAAACCCAATCTGGCTAACACCCAGGTGTTGAGAGATCCTGATGACTTGTTTAACATTCTGTTTTCTGATGCTTTTGAGGTTTCGATGTGTGAATTTATTGATGGTGATGCTGCCTGTGTGACTTGGAAACATTCAAAAGATCGTATGACAGTCTCAGGTGGGAAGAATGTGTTCATAACATGTTTTACAACTGCCTATGCTCGCCTGGAGCTCTACAGCTTGCTTGACAAGTTGCAGGAGCGTTGTTTGTATCATGACACAGACTCTGTTATATTTGTGAGTCAGAAGGGACAATGGGTTCCACCTCTAGGTGATTTTTTAGGGGAACTCACAAGTGAAATCCCTGCAGGTCAATATATCACAGAGTATGTCTCAGCAGGTCCTAAAACGTATGGTTACAAATTGTCAGGAGGGACTGCATGTCTGAAGGTCAAAGGAATAACCTTGACAGCTGATAACTGTACAAAAATTAATTTCGATAGTCTGAAGGACTTAGCTTTTGCCCACGTCTCAGACAGTAAAGAGCTGCCGCAGCGTGAGATAGTGGTACAGCAACAGGGTATTGTTCGAAACAAAAGGTCCTGGACTCTTGAAACTAAAACTCTCAAGAAAACCCAGAAGGTTGTCTATGACAAGAGAGTGATTACCAAAGGGTTTAAAACCATTCCTTACGGGTTTTAAAATGGATACACGGTGGCACCACCCCTTCTCAGCCATTCCAGCAGGTCCTAGTAACTGCGGTAAAAGTTTTTTTATAAAAAACATGATGGACAATGCTTACAGCGTACTTGCAGCTATGCCTGATAATGTTGTATGGTTTTACAATGTCTGGCAACCGTTGTATCAGGAATTACTATGTAAATACCCTTTTATTAATTTTGTGAAGGGCTTGCCTGAGAAATTTGATGATGACAATTTGCTGCCTCCTAATAAAACAAATTATGTTATTATTGATGATCTGATGAATTGTGCATCACAGGATCAAGAAGTGGAAAAAGCTTTTACACAGTACGTACATCATAGAAATCTGAGTATTTTTTTCATTACGCAGAATATTTTCTGCAAGGGAAAAAGCAACCGCACCATCAGCCTAAACGCTAAATATATGGTGTTGTTTAAGAATCCCAGAGATAAATTACAGATTGCAACTTTAGCACGGCAGATGTACCCTAGAAATGCAATTCTTCATGGAAGCTTTTGCAGATGCAACACAAAAACCTTATGGTTACCTGGTTGTTGATTTAAATGCCTCTACACCAGAATCTTACAGATTAAGATCAGGGCTTTTCCCTCCAGACTGGCCTGTTGTATACACTATGAAAAAGGCCACTCGTGGTTACAAAAGGAGGTAGCTTAACCGCTCTGTGTTCTTTGAGTCTTGTTAGCCAGTTGGTCAACATGTCCAGCCGCGTAAAAAGAAACCTCCCTCTCTTAAATCTTCTTATTAAGGCTCCTCCACATCAGAGGAAAGCCATTTTATGTGCAGCATCAGATGATCTCATTGCTGCAATCTCAGAGATAGCCCTCAATACTTTAAAAGGCAATATTCCTCTGTCTCCCCGCCAGGTGCGTATATTAAGAAAAAAACGCAGCCTTATCAAAAGCCTTAGCAACAAAACCGTCTCCATAAAAAGGAAGAAACAAATAGTCAAACAGTCTGGGGGTTTTCTCGCACCGCTACTAAGTTTTGCCATCCCTCTAATAACAGGACTGTTAACTAAACAGTGATGGAGTATGCTGAAAAGATGTACCTGGTTCCCAGCCATCAATTAGAACAATTGAAAGGAACCCCTCCTAAGGAGGAAGACATCAGAAAAGCCACTATCTATTCACTCGATACTGAAATGAAGGAAATTCTTCACAGGGTGGATTTATCTCAGGATGAAAAAGCCAAACGTTATGCTGCCCTGCTTCAGAGATATCTAATTCATGTAAGACATAGGGAGGCAGAGAAAGAAAAACTAAACCTGTTTCTACCACAGCCCCAACAGGCCTCTGCAGAACCCCCTATAAATTCTGATGCAATCATTCAAGAAATACTGGACAGTCTGCCTGCTAGATGTAAGAATCATGCTAGGTTGTTGTTAAACAAAATGCTACAGAACAAGAGTGTTTCCACGTGGAACGACAACGGTGTCTTTGTGTATAAGGGCAACGCTATAGATGGATCCAATATATTGGACCTGATTAAAGGAATCACGCAGTCCCGCGCCCTCTCTGTAAAGCACCGACCCATAGGATGGGATGTTTTTATGACAGCCCTAGCTGAACTAAACATTCCTACATTTGTTGTGGGCAATGTTGCCAACAGGGAATCTTTAGACATGTTAAAGAACCCCTCTATCTCTTCTAAAAAACATGTTGCTGCATGGCTTGACCTATAGTATCTCTGCTGAATGTTTTATAAAGAAATAAAACTTTCAAATGTGTGCTTAGCCTTATATGCTGACTGTGTCTGATTGTTCTACAGGTATAAAAACCACCACAACAGTAGAAATTATTTAAACCCTCAGGGGTGCTTTATTGGGAAACACGGCTATGAAAATCATTGCAGGATATACAGCTCTGGAATGGTTGAAACACAGATGAGGAAGGTCTGGGCATATTTCTCTTGTTTACAATCTGTTCCACCATCTGATCATTTCTCTCTAAATCATAAGAATACAGTTCTTGAACCTGTTTAAATGTTAAACCCTTACAACGCTGTTGTAGAAAAAATACACAGTGGTAGCCACAGGCGACAGAATCTGGGGCTTGTAATTGTCGGGGTTGAAAAGCAATCCTAGAGGTATTTTTCCTTAGAAATTTTATAATGGTCTTGGGAATCAGTGGGTGGTCTGGAGGATGTCCATAGGAATCAAAAAATTCACCACTGTTATCTTCTGTCAGGTAGATGGCCAGCCAATGTTCTCCAGGCATGTTGTTTGGGTGGGTATTGACTACTAGCCCCACAAGTCTTTGTAGTAATCTCTCTTTGGGGAGTCTGTCACAGGGAAACACACCGTAGAAAGGTTTTCGCGTGTAGGGGTTTGAAGAGAGGATGCGTGTTAACTGCACGCTGTCCATGTTTACATATAGTCATACAATACATTTCTTCTGTGATTTATCTCTATCACGCTGTCAAAAACTCCATACACTATCATGTTGACTGTAACTGGGAGAGCCCTAGCAAATCGAACTTCTGCTCTCAGATTCCCTGTTTTGATCAAAGAATAGTGATCCCTGCATTCTTGGTCTGGAGACAGGTCGAAAGCAAAAAGAGTGTAGCCTCTCGCAAACTCCTCGCGGTTAATTAAAAGAGCCCTATCTTTCATATGTTTGCCTGCTGTCTGCACCAGGCTCATGTATTCTCGAACACAGTTTCCAGTTTCAAATTCTGGCTGATGAGGCTTTGTGGGAATTTGGAAACCATCGACGTACAGAG
The DNA here is from genome assembly GCF_030035675.1 of Rhineura floridana. Classification (NCBI taxonomy): domain Eukaryota; kingdom Metazoa; phylum Chordata; class Lepidosauria; order Squamata; family Rhineuridae; genus Rhineura; species Rhineura floridana. Next base: position 66,655,105 of record NC_084484.1, on the reverse strand, counting down.
ATACAAAACTGATGTCATAATGCTTAAAGTTAAAAGGGTTTTTATTGTATATTCCACTGAAGGAATCATTATCCACCAACCCTATAACTACTTGCTTGGGTAGCTGGCCCAAAAACAGATTCTCCGGATTGCTGACACGGCTTCCTCCTGGGATGCTAAAAACTTTCATGCTGACACGATCCACTGGGTATTTGGCATTGGATGTCAACAATGCCTCTGCATGTCCTAACCGGACACCTGGTGCCACTCTCACCTTCTTTACAAAAAGTGAAGCTGATAAAATTTGCAATTTGTGGCGGCTGTTTGCCATCAGGCAGAAAGCGTCTTTGTTGCGTGTCAGTTTAATTTTCACATCCACACCGTTTAAAAGCATTTTTTCTTGAAAAAACAGATCAGCATGGAGATATCCTAGGAGGTCTATTTTCTGGCTTTCACCTGTCAGTGCAGCCCTTCTAACAAATCCTAAATTATCCCCATCCAGGGTTGCTGTTTCGTGTTCTCCAGGTGTGTCTTTGTAAAATAGCCCTGCAGAGAATTGTGTGGCTAGTGTATCATCACTGTAGTTCAGCACAGATTCTATGAAGGCTCTATAAGGGTAGCAGTTATTGCTCTGACTGATGAGACAGTCTCCCAGGGTCACATCCAGTTGACTAAAGATGGAGGCCAGCGGATAATTCACTAAACCCACATTAGCATCTCTGGCCAGGTTTGTTCCATCATGGTTCACAATTTTGCAGCACACATATAGCATTGTATTGTTTAAATCCATATAATCTTCGCCATTTCCTGCAATGTAGAATTCTAGTGGTGCAGTTTCCGTTAGCGCTGCCAATGGAGGGACCTCGATAAATAGGCTTCTCTCAATACTGGTCTGGGTAGGCCCAATCTGGAATAGATCTAATTCAGATTTAGTGCATTCCTCAGAACTGCAATGGATGAAAGCCATGCTGATTTAAAATATATCTCTTTTTCGGGCCGGTACTGTTTGCCTCTTCTTTCTTGAAGTTTTCTGCTTCTGAGGCTTTTTCCTCAACGGCGGTGCTCTTTTAAAAGGTCGAGGAGGGCCTGTTAATTGTACCCGTGATGCTTTTCTTTTCAAGGCCTTTCTCCTTTTAATATACATCAGCCCTGAGCCCTCTTGTTGGGGTTGTGGATTAACTCTATTCAAAACTGCCTGAGTAACCTGTCCTACCACATCTTTAGCGATATTCCTAGCAGCTGTTTTAGCATGTGGCTTAATAATCTCTAGGCCTCTTCTCAAAATTGGTACGGCTTTTTGAAAAAGGCTCATGAATATCCCCCCGATTCCTGCCCCATACATAACAGGCGTACCATGGTACCCCGGAAGAGCATTTCCAGCCTGGGCCCTGTAATAATTCCGGTAAAGGGTTGGGTCACCGTAGGTTTTCAGTATCACCATTTTTAAAATGGCAAACCTCTGCGTGGGCGAAAGTGTACCTTCACAATCACCTTTCCAAAACGAAATGGTACGTTTTTGTTCTGATCCGTCTTTATTTCAACATTGATGGTGTCAATATGATGCTTACTCACAGGAATATAGTGTGGTTTGTCATAAACAATGTTGACACAATCGTTATTCTGTCCACGCACTGGTACAGAGCGCAATAAGGGTACCTAGAAGTCCCCAACTATCTGATGCTCTACGATGTCGGTGTAAATGTATAAAGTGTTGAAGCCTCCTGTACTGTCTGCTGTAAAAGGCAGCTGACGTACATGGATATTGAGAAACAACCCTAATATGTGGGCTAGTTCTTCGCTGCTTTTAAACGTGCAACCATCATCTGATTTAAGTCTAACCATTCTAGTCACTTGGTCATAGTGTAGGACCATATCGGGGTGCTCGCTGCTGTGGTTTAGTATAAGGGTGTTCATGTTTTCCAGCAGTTCAGGGATGTTTGAGTAATAACCACGTTGCAGACGATAGGACCATGTTTTTTCTCCATTACCAATTTCAAATTGGGAATCAGATGTTAGATTGTTCCAACTGTATGGGTACTGTATCTCAACCAGACCTACTTCCCACGCCCCTGGTAGATCCAGGGGCCTTGCTAGGCGAATAGTAAAAGCTGAGCTAGTGTTCTGCGGAAAAACAGTTACACAGGCATTGCTAGGCAGAGTAATGTAAAAACCACTATCCCCCATTCTTCTGTGCAGGTTCACAAAGATCAGAAGCAAGTACCCAACTGTTGAACTTACTGGGCCAGCCTAACCATTTCACTAAATGATACTTTTTCCTACCCCTGCCTTTTGTTGATAGAATTGATTCAATCCTGTACAATTTGTCCTATTTGTTATTAACCTTCTGCAACTCTTCAGAATAGAAAGAACCAATTACAGGCTCCCCAGCATAATCTTTTAACAGGAAGACAGGTTTCCTTCCTCTTCTGATGACCTGATCCACTATAAACAGCTCTGTGGTGAAATTTTGTTCATACCCCTTGACAAATGCCCCCTTGCTTTTAGAAATCCTTACGTGGTCTCCTTTCCTGAACAGCGTTGATACCTCTTTTCTGTAAATACAGTCTCCATAAATGGTTTTCCATACCTCCAGGGTGTTAGAATGGTTAATATCAATAGGCCTTGCTCTGATAGTTCTATGAAAACTATGATTATAACTTTTTAAGAGTTGTGGTAGGATATCGATATAACTATAGGTATTGTTAGCTGTAAAATACCTCCACATTTTTGATTTCAGAGTACGGTTAAATCTTTCAACAATAGCAGCTTTTACTTCATTATTGCTGACGAAGTGGTGAACTCCATGCTGCTTTAACAAGGCGTTTATGACTCTGTTTAGAAACTCTTTGCCTCGGTCCGTTTGGAGCTTTCGGGGCTTTCTTCCACTCTGACTGAATATAACGTTAAAAGCTTTAGAGACCTCTTTGCCTGTCTTGTCTTTTAAAGGCAATGCCCATGCATACTTAGACAGAATATCTATGACTGTTAAAATGTACCTATAGTTCTTGTTGTGCTTAGAAAATTGTTGCATATCTACTAAGTCAGCCTGCCATTGGGCATCGATATCAGACACAATAGTCTTGTTTCTTTTAAAATGAATTCTGGCTGGCTTATGCAACGTGTAAGCATCTTGGTCTGAAAGCCATGTCATAACATGTTTCCTTCTTAGTGTTTTACTGTGCTTTTTTGCCTCCTGAAATAGATGGTTCACTCCCCCAAAGCTCCCAGCCTCCTCAGGTGTGTAATATGTGGTTCTTAGAATTTCATCATGCTCTCCCATATTGCTGGTTGATACAGGTATGGACACCGGTGGTTAAAGTAAACTATTTTTATTGGTACCAAAAAAAACTCCTGCTTCAAGCTTTCAGGGTTCAGGCTTGGGACAGACACATGAAATGCAGGAAATATTAACAGCCTGCGAACTCTCAATGTGTAGATTTTCCATATCACCATCATGCGTCACATCTTCCTATAGAAAAAAAAAAGAGAGGCACTTTAGCAATGGGGATGCCCCAAACTGGGAAAAACAACACACTAATAAAAATACAGCTCAGAAACACCTACCTGTAGACACCCTTGCTCCATGCCTTCATTTAAATCTTCCAGCCACTCGTTTTCTTCAGCCTCCATTTCCACCATGGGTTTAAAAAGTACACTTCCATCCACAACCTCAGCAGATTTCATAAGTTGTTCTTCCTTCAGGAAATGAGCCTTCAGATCACACCCACAATCACACTCTGTGTCGGACATGGATTCACTAGAATTTGCCTGGAATGAGGTTTCAGGGTCTGGATACTGTCCAGCCGTGAACACCGCTACAGGTAAGTTTGGGGTTGAAACAGACCGTTTTTTTCTAAAATGCTTTGATTCTTCCTTTCCACTGCTAATTTTTATACTCGCTGGTGGAAACGATAATCTCCAAGGCTTTACCCGCCTTTTTGAGCGCATTTTCAAAGGGGCTGGAGGATAGGAAAAACCTACTAGCCCATATACTGATTCGCACGCTGGTTCCATGTTCGATCCTCAGAGCGTGTCTGGGCATGCATAATAAACCTCTGTACCAGGTCTCTCCGTCCCCTCTCCTGATTGGTTGGGATTCAAAACCTCCCCCTTGGGTGACGTAGCTGTAGAGGGGTTACTTATCCCTATTGGGCTGCTCTGGAGAGGAGGGGGTGGAAATGGACCCCTTTGGGGTCCATTTCCAGCACCCTAATTTCACCTAGGGGTTTTAAACCTCTTCAGATTGGTCCCCTGGAGACCACGTGCTTGTAGAGGGGTCACATGCCCCTATAGAGGGCAGTCTGGAGAGGGGGCAGAAATGCACCCTTTTGGGGTGCAATTCTGGTACCCTGTTTTCACCTTTGGGGTTTTAAACCTCTTCAGATTGGTCCCCTGGAGACCATGTGCTCATAGAGGGGTCACATGCCCCTATAGGGACCAATCCGGGACCCCGTTTTGAGTAAAAATACGCCCAACGGTCCAGCGAGGACCACATGCTCCTGGGGGGTCACAGGGCTACCGTTTCTGGGGTGGGGCACGAGGGCTGGGGCTTCTGGGGGACAGGATATCCAGTGAGGTCACCAGGGGAAACGGAAATCACGGGGTGGGCCTTCCGGGGTGAGCCTTCTGGGGGGCTTCCGCTGACATCACCCATCAAACTCAAAAGGGGCGTGGTGTAGCGGTTTGACGTGAGGTGGTCTACTATTACTACTGTTATACGATTGCTATGGTGATGGTCAATTACACATCTGGAGCTGATCAGAGATCCAGCTTGACTAAAGATCTCTCTGTGGATCTGAAGCATTCTTGGGGTGCAGCCACTTGGAGGAAGCAATGCCTGATCTAGTTTGCCCACAGTTATAGGGGCTGCTTGTTGGCAGCAATTTGCATGACTGCATGGCTGAAAAATATGCTACCATGTCCGTGTGCATTGAGTCTGGAAAGTGGCATCTGTACTGAGGGATGTACTGGCTCAGAAAATACTTTCTTTATAGGCTGCATCCCCAGAGATGGGCAGATTGTTCTCTGTGAATTGATTTACAATTGCCTGAAATGGATCCCCAGTTTTTGTTTTCATTCCTTGATTCGTTTCTCTGTACTGCATTTACATTTCCTTACACCATGTAATCAGCTGGCTTTAATTTACATTTATTTCTTTAGAAGAAAGAACTTGCATTTGAAAGAGAAGTATATAGCTGTGTGGGAACTTTTCTCAACTGAATGGTATTCTCAGTATGTGAAGTTTTCAAAAGAAAACCACCATCTTTCCAAAGGCTACACAAATAGTTGGGAAATGCCTTTTAGATCTGTCTTTTGTGTGCTCATCAATCCATGTGCAGCACACTCATGTTTTTAGTGTGATATGCTAACATACTCATACATTTTAAAGATCATATGCTAAACTGTGCCTAGAAAATACACATTCATGCTATGTTAGGTTTGTACCAGTCAGTTCATAAGGAGCTGAAATGTTGGCTGTCTGCATGGGTTTAGTGGAACTCACCAACAAGGAGGTGGTTTTTCCATGTGCTGGAATTGAGAACTTGGATCCACTATGTAATATTTCAGGTTGTTATTGTTATAGTAAAAATAAAGCATGAATATTAGGTGCATTCACTTCATTTATTAAGGAGGTCCTTGTACATGGTTAAAGGACTAAAGACCAGGTTGCTTTTTTTGCTGATTGTAAAGCAATTCATAGAATTTTTTGAAATGAGCGCACTACTGAACAATCCAGTATCAGAAAGTTGGATTGGTATGTGGACCCACTTCAGCACAAGGGAGCTAAGAGTCTGAATTGTTTCAGCCTTTTTTCTTTTATTTTCTTTTTTGGTATTGCATTTCTATCCATTCTTTCAGAGAGATCAGGGAGGCGCATAAGGATTTATCCCAAGTCTGCTAGGCTAGGCTAGGCTGGGCAGCAAGATTTATCAGACATCACTTGGTGACATTCACAGTTGACTGGGGATTTGAAACCAGATCTCCTCGGTCGAAACACTACACTACATAGTGGGTTGGAGCCAGACTTAGTCATGCTTAGATGAGACCCACTGAAATCAAATGGAACTTAATTTTGTCATGACTAACTTAAGTACCATTTATTTTCATGGATCTACTCAAAGCAATCCAAACGCAAGATCTGCCAGGATGAGCAGAGTTTGGGATAGGCAGGTCTTCGGCTGAGTTTCAACTATGCCAGCTGAAGTCCCTCATCCCAGCTCAGCTGGAGATATGCTGGCATAAGTCCTCCATCCAGTTCAGTCGTGACTCAGCTGAAGCCAGCTGAGCTGAGGCCAAGGTAAATCCCAAAAAAGAGGCATTCCAGGGGAGGGAAGGGGAGGAGTAGGGGAGATGGACAGGGCAGAGGGGGACTTATTCCTGTTCTAAACTCTGTTCAGCTTGATCATGTGAGCTAGCAACCCAGCAGACGTTACCCAGGCAAAAAGGGTGATGGAAGTCAAAGTCCATTTTAAAGGCTTGTTTTCCCTCTTTGAGGCTCGAGCTGGCTCAGTCAGCAGTAGCTCCTGAATGGAGGTTCCTTACCTTACCTTTGAGGGGTGTTGATGAACATCTTTTCTTTCATGCTACAAATCATCTTACCCAGGGCCTGTCCTTTGCAGTGATCCCAGGTACCTGAGCTTCAATCAAAGCTCAAGGGAAGACATCATGAGGTTACTCCTCCCATGGGACTTTTTTTTCTGGAATCAAAAATATGAGGAGTCAGAGAGGTTGCAGCATACAGGAAAGGGGGGGATATATACACCACTATGGACATGTCACAACAATAAGGTAAGCTCAAAACCCCAAACTGACTGAAATTCTAAAGAAATTCTCAAGTGTCCAGAGAATGAAACAGAAAAATTGAAGGCCCTTATGTAGAGGAAGAAAAGTTCCAAGAAAGGGAGGACAGGGCCAGATTTTGACACAGCAGTAACTTCAATAGCTTGGAGTGCCTTTAATCAGCTTCTGCTAATTCACCAGCTGCAACTTCTCCTGGACAAGGAGTTTGATCATAGCTCTCCATGCTCTTGAAAGCTACCGACTAGACTACTGCAATGTGTTATGTATGGGATTGCCTTTGAAGTCAGGTTGGAAGTTACAGTCAGATCACAATACAGCTGCTCAGGTTCAGACTTGAGGCAGCTCATTCAGATTATATTTCTTCTGTTTCAGAAGAACTTCACGTGACCACCTATGTCTACTTCAAAGCCCAGATTAACTGCTGGTGCTTACCTTTAAAGTCCTAAAGAGCTTGAGACCTACCTACTTCCATGTCAACCTGTCTGTGCTCAAAGGCAGAGAAGGGGGATTTTCAGTCTGGAGACTGTAAGTGAAGGGCCTATGAGGAAGGGCCGTAGCTCAGTGGTAGAGCATTTGCCTGGCATGCAGAAGGTCCCAGGTTCAATTCTAGCATCTCCAAGTAGGGCCGAGAGACATTCCCTGTCTGAAATCCCGGAGAGTCACTGCCAGTCAAAGTAGACAATACTGAGCTAGATGAACCACTGGTCTGACTCTATCTGAGACTGCTTCCTATGTTTCTATAACCCTCCAGCCCTCAGGATTCTCTCCTAGCTACATCCCCACACCAGGAAGTGTGAGGCACTGAAATTGACAGATTTATCTACCCATCCACTTTTGGCTAAGATAAAATGTAGATTCATCCACCTCTAATTTCACCTGCCTTGAACTTTTTATTCCCTTATAATTACATTAATTTTCAGTAGGTTTTGTTTTGTTCTTTTAAAAATAGTTTTCTTTTTATTTATATTTATTACTACATTTATATCCTACTTTTCCTACAAGGAGCTCCAGGTGGCCTACATGGTTCCCCTCTCCCCCATTTTATCCTCACAACAAACCTGTGAGGTAGGTTAGTCTGAGAGATAAGTGACTGGCCCAAGGTCACCCAGTGAGCTAATTTCCAGCTCTTTCCTCAGCCTGAGGATTTTCTCCAGTGAGAGAGTTCATTGAGGAGTCATCCCCTGGATATACTGATCTTGTGGCATTCAGTTCAATTGTCAAAAACATTTGGCTACAGAAAGCATGTGACCAGCTTGTTGGCTTTCCTGGTACACCCTCCTATAACTTGAATGACCCTTTGTCTTCAATCTTTCTTTATGGTTACCTTGCATGTTCAGTCATCACATTGACACAAATTAAAGTATATTTGCTGTTAGGGTGTTGGACTATGACCTGGGAGACCAGGATTCAAATCCCCACACAGCCATGAAGCTCACTGGGTGACCTTGGGCCAGTCACTGCCTCTCAGCCTCAGAGGAAGGGAATGGTAACCCCCCTCTGAATACCGCTTACTATGAAAACCCTATTCATAAGGTCGCCATAAGTCAGGATTGACTGGAAGGCAGTCCATTAAAAAAAATGTATCAATGTTTGAACACCTCTATGTACTTATATATTCATGCCATTTATTATTTATACTACTTTTGGAATATTTCTATATGTTTCTGTTCTGTTATGCATTTACTATAAATAAATTATTGTATTCACATTTGTAATTGTATCTTTAAAATATAGATAGAAGGAATGCTCTTAGTATTGAAAATGTCAGAAATCCAGTGTTTACAATAAAGCCAGGAATGTTTATAACTTTTTCCATCTTGTTTGCAAAACAAAGCAGAGTGTCTGTTACGTTGTTTGTATGTTCTACGGAACCAGCTAGTTACCCAAGGCCACCGATGACAGAGTGGTCTATGTTATGATAATATGTAGAGGATGTGTGGGTGTGAATGAATTTCTATTTCTAGGGCTTATGGCTGAAACTGGAGGCTTGCAGGTGCTGATGGTTATTAAGGCAACAGCAACTGGAGGCTGTCTGGAATACATCAACTATAAACAAATGTTATTCACCAGAAGATCTGAGAAGTTTTCTACCACAGCCTACCACCTGAAACTCCATGAGCGTGCCTCCTTCTCCAAGTCTGTTCTTCCTCATTACAGTACTGGTTGGCCAGCAGCTACTTGCATGAGTGTATGAGTATGAAAGATCAGGACTATTGGGCATATCTACATTTGCATTTTACAATTCCTGCAATGGGTGACTCACAAGAGCACCTCTGGCTGTGTCAATTGGACATCTTTCAATAAATCTTTTAAAACTTTTATCTTGGTGTGGTCTCAACACTCTTTCTGCTCATTCCTGCTATCTCCTGGCTTGACCACCCAGGAGTGACTTTGGGTTCATTGGTAAGACCTAATTCCCCAACAAGAAATGGGATCCTGTGCAAGTTTGCTGAGAATGGATTGATCATTTGCATGCTTATTGAGTTCAATGAGATTTACTGCCCTGTAATGCTTAGGATAGGCGAAACTGACCATGGGGGGATGGGAAGGAGGAGAAAGGGTAGGGGTAGGGGTAGGGGAGGAAGAGGTAGGGGAGGAGGAGGAAGGGCAGGGATAGGGGAGGAGGAGGGAAGGGCAGAGGGGAAGAGGGGGATGGAAGCAGGCAGGATGGAGGGTGGTGGAGGAGAAGGAGGGCTAGTTCGAACATTTGCATGATTATTGAGTTCAGTGGGATTTACTACCATGCAATCATAGTTAGGATAGATGAAACTGACCATGGGGGAGGAGGAGAACAGGAAAAGAGGGAGGGCTGGAGTGGGGAGGGGAAGAGGAAGAAGGAGGTAGGGAGAGGAGAGGGAAAGGAGGGGAAAGGTAGGTCTTATCATTTGCATGCTTATTAAGTTCAATGGGATTTACTCCCATGCAGTCATGGCTAGGATAGGTAAAAGGACCACAGGGGATGGGGAGGGGAGAGGAGAGGGAAGGAGGAAGGGAGTGGAGAGGGGAGGGGAAGAAGGAGGAGGGGAAAGGAGAGGATTGGAAGGAGAGAAAGGGAGGGGGAGGGAAGGGACAAGAGGGAGGGGATAGGAGGGAGTAGGAGGGGAGGGCAGGTTTGATAATTTGCATGCTTTTTGCGTTCAGTGGGATTTACTCCTGTGCAATCCTGCTTAGGATAGGTGAAACTGACCTGGGGGAGGGGCAGGGAAGGGAGAGGGGAGGAGATCGGATGGGTGGGCACTAAGCAGAGGAAAAGCCATTTTCATTTCCAAAAGGAAAACATTGTGAACAATATCATTGCTTTTCAGCTTTCCCCCCACCTTTTTATTCTGCAACAAGCACATGTAGTCTCCCACCCAAATTTAAACCAAAGCTGTCCCTGGCCACATCCACACCAGACTTTGATGTCACTTTAGACAGTCATGGCTTCTCTCAAAGAATCTTAGGAAGTGTAGTTAGTGAAGTGTGCTAAGAGTTGCTATGTGACACCCTATTCCCCTCACAGAGCTTCAATCAGAGCAGCTGACTGTTAAACTACTCTGGCCATTACAGCTCTGTCAGGTGAATAGGAATCTCCTAACAACTCTCAGCACCCTTCACAAACTACACTTCCCAGGATTCTTTGGGGAAATGGCTGGCATGGGTGTAGCCTCCTGATTAGCGAAGCCAAACAGATGTGATTCTGGCCTTTAGAACACTGGCTGCTTTCACACTGCACTTTATTCCTTTGTTCTGACGATTTCTTAACTGGTAATTGCGCATTATATTTGATCTTTCACATGACACACAAGCTAGCTCCAGAATTCTAGTGAAATGTAGTGGAAGTTTAGCGCTGATTTCCGTGATAAATGATACCAGAAATAATCAGTTAGCAAGGCTGGGAACCCAGAAGATTGCAGGAGTTTATTGCTAGCTGCAGCTGCTCATGTGATAGGCATCCCAGCATGCAGTGCGTTCCCGCCCTTTAGTTGCGCAGATGTGTTTGGTTTTTGGTTTTTTTGCCTGATGAATGTTGTACCCGTATTCCGGCATCTGTGCAGATAGCAGCAGCATTTCCCACAGATACCCCTGTCTTGATACGATTAAAACAATTTAAAAAGTCAGATCCTAAAGGGAGAGGGGTTTCATGGCAATGGGACAAGATCTTAGACCTCCTAAACAGTGAGGAACAGCGTGCTTGGGTGAGGGACGAAAACAAGCCGTGTGACAGTTGTGCAAAATGCCAGTATATCAGCTGAAAAAGCTGCTGTTCCTTAACGCAACAGGTACTGCAGTGTGAAAGAGATTTTAGAAATCGGGACAGAAGTGCTACCTTTTTAATCCGTTTAATCTGACGGTAGGTCAGAGGGTCGAGAAGGGGGGTCGCTGTGGTCTATAGGAATTCTATTCCCCTCTTCAAGCACCATGTCCAGGTATCTACTGGCCTTGAGTATCTCCACCTTGAGCTGGGCCAGAGGGACAGATTAGGGATTCTGTTAGTGTACTGCCCACCCCGCTGCCTAACAGACGCCCTGACTGAGCCTGACTGAGGTGGTCTCGGATGTTTTGTTGAGATCGCCTAGACTAGTGGTACTGGGTGATGTCAACATACACGCTGAGGCCGTCTTATCTGGGGCGGCTCAGGACTTCATGGTTTCCATGACAACCATGGGGCTGTCCCAATACGTTACTGGCCCAACCCATGTGGCGGGGCACACTCTGGACCTAATTTTTGCAACTGGACATGGTGATAGCGATCTGTTAGGGGGCTTTACATCAGCTCCTTTGTCATGGACAGATCACTTCTTGCTGAAGTTTAGACTCACTTTCCCCCTCTGCAAGGGTGGGGGACCTATTAAGATGGTCCGCCCTTGGAGGTTATTGGATCCTGATGGTTTTCAAAAGGCTCTGGGGAGTTTCCCGGCTGATAAGACTGGCGCTCCTGTTGACACCCTGGTCGATCTGTGGAATACGGAAATGACCCAGGCAGCTGACACGATCGCTCCTGTGCGCCCTCTCCTTTGTAGAGCTCATACAGCCCCATGGTATACTCCGGAGCTGAGGGCGATGAAACAATATAGGAGACGGCTTGAGTGCAGATGGAGACGGACTCTTGATGAATGCAATTTTGCACTGGTGAGTGCCTACAATAAGACGTATTTTGGGGCAGTGCAGGCGGCAAAGAAACAATACTTTGTCGCCTCTATTCAATCTTCTATCTGCCGTCCGGCGGGGCTTTTTCGGACCGTCAAGGGGCTATTACATTCTGGCCCTAGAGACATGACTGAATCTTCTAGAACACGCTGTGATGAATTTGCTAGGCACTTCCAAGACAAAATCTCTTGCATCCGTCAGGACTTAAACTCCAATGTTATAGCAGTTGATTCACATGAGGTTTCTGGAGCACAGTCTGGTCATGTTTTTTGGATGAGTTTCAATCGGTGCAGCTTGAGGACGTTGACAAGGTGCTTGGACAGGTGCGTGCAACCACTTCTGTGTTGGACCCTTGCCCCTCTTGGCTAATAAAAGCTAGCAGGGATGGCACTGCCGGCTGGGCTAGGGAAGTGATTAATGCTTCACTATTTGAGGGAGTGGTCGCAAACTGCCTTAAGGTGGCGGTAGTGAGACCGCTTTTGAAGAAACCTTCCCTGGACCCTAAAAATCTCAATAACTATAGGCCAGTAGCAAATGTTCCATTCCTGGGCAAGGTCCTGGAAAGGGTGGTTGCAACCCAGCTCCAGGCACTCTTGGATGAAACCGATTATCTAGATCCATTTCAATCTGGTTTCAGGCCCGGTTTCGGCACGGAGACAGCCTTGGTCGCCCTATACGATGACCTTTGTCGGGAGAAAGACAGAGGGAGTGTAACCCTGTTGATTCTCCTCGACCTCTCAGCGGCTTTTGATACCATTGACCATGGTATCCTTCTGGAGAGGCTTACGGATTTGGGAGTTGGAGGTACTGCTTGGCAGTGGTTCCGCTCCTATCTGGCGGGTCATCTCCAGAAAGTAGTGCTTGGGGAGCACTGCTCAGTACCCTGGGCACTCCAATATGGAGTTCCCCAGGGATCAGTTCTGTCCCCCATGCTCTTTAACATCTATATGAAGCCGCTGGGTGCTGTCATCAGGAGTTTTGGAGTGCGTTCTCATCAATATGCTGATGATACGCAGCTCTACTTCTCCTTTTCATCTTCACCGTCAAAGTGCTAAATCGATGCTTGGCCGCGATAATCGACTGGATGAGAGCGAACAAATTGAAGCTCAATCCACATAAGACTGAGATGCTATTAGTAAATGGATCCCCTGACCAGATGATGGATGTTCGACCTGTTCTGGATGGGGTTACACTCCCCCTGAAAGAGCAGGTGCACAGCTTGGGAATCCTTCTGGACCCATCCCTGTCACTTGAGGCGCAGGTAGCCTCGGTGCCACGGAGTGCTTTTTACCAACTTAGACTGGTGGCCCAGCTACGCCCGTATCTGGACAGGGAACATCTTGCTTCAGTCATTCATGCTCTAGTAACCTCAAAATTGGACTACTGCAATGCACTCTATGTGGGGCTGCACTTGAAGACAGTTCGGAAACTGCAGCTAGTGCAAAATGCAGTAGCCCGATTGCTAACTGGGACTAAGCGGTCAGAACATGTAACACCGAGTCTGGCCCGCTTGCACTGGCTGCCTATATGTTTCCGGGCCCGATTCAAGGTGCTGGTTTTAACCTATAAAGCCTTATACGGCACAGGCCCGCAATACTTGATGGAACGTCTCTTCCAATATGAACCTACCCATACTTTGCGATCAACATCGAAGGCCCTCCTCCGGGTGCCTACTCAGAGAGACGCCCGGAAGGTGACCACAAGAAAGAGGGCCTTCTCGGTAGTGGCCCCCAAACTTTGGAATACCCTTCCTGATGAGGTACGCCTGGCGCCTACGCTACTATCCTTTCAGCGCCAGGTGAAAACCTTCCTCTTTGCCCAGGCTTTTTAACATCCTAACATCTCAGTATGTTAGTATTTTAGTTGTATTAAAAACAGTTGTATTTTAGTATTTGTATTGTCCATTTATTGGTATTTCACTATGGATTTAATTATGTTTTAACTTTTCCAGTCGCTGTTGTATGCTCTTATTGTTGTTCATGCTTGACTTTGTCGTTTTAATTGTATATGAAATATTTTATCCTGATGTACACCGCCCAGAGAGCTTCGGCTATGGGCGGTATAAAAATTTAATTAAATAAATAAATAAATAAAATAAACTAATGCAATCAGCCCCATGTGTGAAAGCAGCCACTGACAGTTGGTTCTTACTGAGCACACCCACACATCATTAACTCAAATGCTAAATTTCTTAAATTAATTAAAAATCAGCCAGGCATTTTTTAAACTTTTAAACTGCAGAAGATGAAGGTCAGAGTATGGGGCAAGGTCAGTAATAGGATTACAGGTACACTGTGAACATGGCTGATTTTTAATGAATTTCAACAAATTATGAGAACTCTGACAGAAAAAAAGTCCAGAAGAGGAATGGATTTTTTCCTCTTTTTACGCTTTGAACTATCGATTCTCTCTGACTGTTTTGTGTATCATCATGAAAATTTTTAGGGTTGTTAAGCAAGCGTTTCTGAGTTCAGGACTATAAGTTTTGTAAGGTTTTGTTTTGAAATGAGCTTATGGGAAGCATCAGAATGGCATGGAGGTATTTTCAATTTAACATTGCAGAATATGAAAAATCCATGCTGACTATAGTATACAGCCACTCTCATGGCTGTATAATACATGTCAATCTCATGTGTTTTCTATGGGCATCTGAAGGACTTATGTCAATTTATATGCTTAATTTCAGATAGCTATTTTATTCTCAATGTGAGCGGACAGTGTTTTTTTGTTATGGGGAGTGTCTCTTTTTTCTTTCTTTTTTTCTTTGTTAATCTTGACACTGATTTTTTTTTTTAAAGTGCCAGCCTGTAGTGAGCCACTTCAATAACCACTTCCTGGCGAAGTTTAAACTTATGACTTCAATCCTCCCCTGCAGGTGTGATGGACAGATTAAGATGGTCTGCCTCCAGAGACTAATGGAATCCATAAGATTCCTGAATGCCCTGGGGGAGTTCCCAGTAGGTACAGCAGGTGACCCTGTTGAAGCTCTTGTCATGATGTATAACAGCAAGGCATGTTGGGCTCTTGACACAGTTGCCCATGAGCGCTCCCTCTTGCTTTGTGGAGCCTGGTTTGCACCTTGGTACACCAGTGAGCTAAGGGCAATAAAACAGGCTGGGCAATGGCTAGAGCACATGCGGCAAAAGTGCTGTGAGGCTGATTAGCCACAAGTAAAACATGATAACCATGCCTACTGTGTGATGATGGGGGCAGTGAAGAAGGACCACTTCTCTGCCACCATCACATTCTCAAGTAGCCATCCAGTGGAGCTTTTCTGTATTGTCAGGGGTCTGTTGACATCAAGTCCAGGAAATGGAGTTTTGGACCCTTTGGAGGCCCAGTGCAAGGCACATTGAAGGTAAAGTTGCTCACCTCCGTAGCAATCTTGATGCCCCATTTACGTTGACTGTAGTCCCCAGTGAGGTGTCAAGTGCAATGTCTGCTGCAACTTCTTGGGATCAGTTTCAGTTGATGCAGCCTGATGATGTGGACAATGTGCTTGCGATGGTGCAGCCAGCAACGTGTCCTCTCAACCCTTGCCCAGAGCTTCTGGAACATAGATTGCTGCTGTTCCAATTTTGTGTCCATATTAGCCACAGCTAAGAGTTTTTAAAACATATTAGCAACATGGATACCTTTGCACAGCAAAGTGGTTTATGGCAGAATCCATGTGGCCAATGTCACATTTAAGTCAGTCCTTTTCTTCATTGAAATAAATGTTGCGAGTCACAGAATTATTTATTATTATTATTAATTAGATTTATGTCCCACCCTTTCTCCCAGTTGAAGTCCAGGGCAGCAAACAAAAGCACTAAAACATCATAAAACCTCTATGTCCCAGGCAGAAGTCATGTGAGAGTGTACATTGTGCATGTTTGTGGACCACCACACAGGGTAAAAGCCTTTTAAATGTTGCATTAACTATATGGAGATCATACACTTGCAAATGCTTTCTGGTAACCTCCATATGGCTGTTCATATGCAGTAAATGACAAGCAGTAACTTAGATCCAGTCCATGTTATGTTATTTTTTCTTTTCTTCTCCGGCATACGCATGTGGTCTGTTCGTATGAGCAGGGTAATATGCAAACCAAGAACTCATTATATACAGTGGCAAAAGGATCAAAAGGAGCTCTGTGATGTACCCAGTAGGATAGAGGGCTGTTGCTGCTGTATTCCATGAACTCCCAGCTCATGTTTTAAGTTGCTTAGACAAGTAGGTCAGTCAGATGATCCACAGATTTGTTAATTGTTTCATTCTGTTTGAAAGAAATGGAGGAAATGGGCGAGTCCAAAATCAATCTAGTTCTTCTGAAAAATCATGTTTTTGGCTTATAATCTGAGCCAGGTTTATGTTGTAGGATGAAGCTTGGAAATAACTACCAGTCATTATTGCTTTTTCACCCCAGATGTGCTTCTACCATGAATAACAGTTTCCCCTCTTATGGACAACTGTGTGTCTATGCACGTCCATGTTCATGGGAAACTGAGGAGAGGGAGATGGGATTCTGTAATAGTATCTAACCAAATGTCACTGACACATTTGCAAACACTTTTACTCTTTTCATGCTCATTGTTGATAAAAGCCAGAGTGAAATGAGTCATAATTAAGAGGGTTCCTTGAAATGTTCTCAACATACACATCTGTAAAAGACTCTTAAGAAAATTCAGTCCTGTCCTCCCTAATCCATCCTCGTGGACTGCCTAAGAACAGAGACACAATTTCCCTCTTCTACTGCTGGGTGATGGATAGCTGAGGTAGAGCATCTCCCTTGCCCGCAGAAGGTCTCAGGTCCAATCCCTGGTATCTCCAGGTAAGACTGGGGAATCCCCCTATCTGAAATCCTGGAGAGCCACTGCCTGACAGAAAATACAACACCGAGCTACATGGGATCAATGGTCTGGCTCAGTTTAAGGCAGCTTCTTGTGTTCTTATATGCTGCTATATTTAGAGCAAAGTGTGCCATAAACAGCCAGGATATGTTTGCATGCACAGTTTTGAATCCACAGAAGATGTGCCACTGAAGATCAATATGTAGATGCACTTCAGATCGGTGTGCAGGTGTACCTCATGTTGGGAACTATACATGCACTTAGTAAGAGGGCAAAGAGTCTAGCACTCTTTTTCAGTTTTACCAAATTTCAGGCTTGCTGGAGAAAAGAAAGTACCAAGTATTCCAAATTAAGCTGTCAACACTTCAGACAATGAGGGGTGATGGCCACAGAGAATTCTGGTATAATTTTGTTGTTGGTCAACTTTGCATCAGGCCACATCTGCACCATACATTTAAAGCACTGTTATGCCACTATAACTGTTGTGGCTTTCTCCCAAAGAATCCGGGGAACTGTAGTTTGTTAAGGGTGCTTAAGGTTGTTAGGTAACCCCTATTCCCTAGAGAACGATATATCTGTGTGGGAGAAGAATGATCGGTGGTTAAACCAGGCTGGGAACTGTAGCTTTGTGAAGGAAATAAGGGTCTCCTAACAAATCTCAGCATCTTTAACAAACTACAGTTCCCATGATTCTTGGGGAGGGTAGCCATACATGTTAAAGTGGTACACCTACCTTGCCTACATTGCTGGACAATGATGGGCTACAGCCATGTAAAAGCCACAATAATATGACTTTGATAACAAAGTTTCAACCATCTGCCCTACTATCTTGTCTGTCATCACCGCTAGGACTACAATGCTGCCTGAGAATCTGGTGTCTATCTGGCCCAGTGTTACCTACTTTTCCTAGCAGCAGCGCTCTCCAGAAGTCTTTCCCCATACCTGCTACCTGATTGTTTTTACTGGAAATGCCAAGGAATGAATTTGGGACCTTTTGTAGGGGAAACACCATACTGTCCCACTGAGCTATACGGTCTCTCCCTGGCACTTTTTACAGTTGTAAAACATGTTGGGTTGAATTCAGCTGTCACTGCATGAGCAGAACTACTTTTGCACGTGAAATAGAACTTCCCCTCCCTCTTCTCCCCCATGCATCCCCCACACCACCGCCAAATCTACTTTGGAGGGTTGGGGGGGGGGAAATCCCAGCAGATCCAATGTGTGTGTGGCACTTGGACAGAGGAGAGAGAGGGGAGCTTCTGTTGCACAAGCAGAAATTGTTCCACTCATGAAATGACTTATTTATTTATAACAAACATTTGTATACCTGTGGCTGGAAACTACAGAAGGGAAATATGCTCTTGTGCATAGGTCCTGCTGGCAGACTCCCCATAGGTATCTTCATGGCCGCTGTGAGAACAGGATGCTGGACTAGGTGGGCCAGGGTCTTCTTATGTTCTTATACCACAATTTCATCAAAAAATGAAGCACTTTACAACAATTATAATACACACAAAACACCAAAAAAAATGAAACAGATCACCAGCCGATTATTACAGAAAATGTTTTTTTTTTATTGTCTGCATTACCCTGGAGGCAAAGAATTTTTTTCAGCAAATGTCTGAATGCTAACACAGAAGGTACCTGCTGAATCTCTAATGGAAGAGCATTCCACAGGAGTGGGCCAAAAACAAGCAAGAGTTGGTTTTGTGTTGATGTCAAATGAGCCTCACCAGCTCAGGGGACAACCAGTGATGCTCCTACTGATGATGATCTCAGTGAATGAGATGGGATATAAAGGTTCAGGCGGTCCCTAAGGTCCCTTGGATTTAAGCTGTTCAGGGCTTTGTGAATTAATACAAGGACCTTGAACCAGGTTCAGTAGTAGATGGGCAGCCAGTGCAGCAGATGTTCTAACAATGGTGCCACATGTTGGTGGCTATATGCCCCCATTGCCAGTCTAGCCACTGCTTTCTGCACCAGCTGGAGCTTCTGGACCAGAGCCAAGGGCAGCCTCACATAGACCGTGTTGCAGTAATCCAGCCTTGGGGTTACCAACACATGGACTACTGTGGTCAGACTTCGTTGGGTGCAACCCATCATCTGTCAAACACAGGGGTTGCCACAGTACAAGGATGTGTGACCACCACCAGCTGAATTTCTGCACTCATAGTAGAAGTTACATTATATCATATTCTCCTTTTATGCTCAGTTAAACACAAGCATCACCAAAGTAAATCCACTCTGATTTTTTAATAGGGGTGGGAATGGGGAGCTACTGTATACAATGTATTTATAACATTTCCAGCAATCTATATTGCACTGATCCTTGCCATGGGATAGCTAATTTTATTTGTGCTGATGGTTCTTGCAAACTGCTCCTCAAAGTGTTCCTTTTTTGCTCCAATGATTGGTTGAAGATAACATATGAATAAACTATTCATTGTTTTTTACCCAGAAGTTGGCTTAGTGCCTCAGTTTACTGCTAGTCTGTGATGATCATCATGTTCAACAGAGGTCATGTTAACTGACCTAAATTTCACAAAAATAACTTTATTAAATCCTTTGGGAAAATTAAAAGCTGGATAAGATAGTTTGCTGGTAAGCAGATGTTTCTTTTATCTCCTGCCCCTTCTGTATTTTAGCATGTGTGCCATTTAAATTATCTCTTATCTAAATGTTGACAAGAACTCCTTAATGGATGACTCAGAGCAAGCTACCAATCTCCTTGGACAGCCTTCAAGTCAATTCCAACTTATGGCGACCCTATGAATAGGGTTTTCATCATAAGCGGTATTCAGAGGTGGTTTACCATTGCCTTTCTCTGAGGCTAAGAGGCAGTGACTGGCCCAAGGTCACCCAGTGAGCTTCATGGCTGTGTGAGGATTCAAACCCTGGTCTCCCAGGTCATAGTCCAACATGCTAACCACTATGCCATACTGGCTCTCATAGAACCATTCCTTATGGTTAGTAAGTAACCTTTCTATATGTATAGCTGCTGGCACAGTATTATCACAATTATGTAGCACCTTATTTAAAAGTGTTGCTTTCCCATACAATTGTTTTCAGGAACTGTCAGATATCTAACAGTTGTTTTGCTTAAAGACCCACATTTACCTGCTCAAGACAGGTCCCTTGTAACTTTTGAGGGGGCATGAGCAAGGTACTCAGCAGGTCCCCCTCTTTTGCATCACCCTGAAGGTCTGCACCACCTGATGCTCCCCAATGGTGGCCAGGGGTCCCTTTTTTCTTTTTCTAAAATTTTTTTTTTACCAGGGCGGTGGGCCTGCTCTAAAGCAAAGCACTAGTTGGGGCTATAGCCACCAACCAGCTTCTTTTTCCCAGAATGCCTCTAGACTCCAATGTAGCAGGGCAGTCTGGGAAAATGGTCAATGACTGCAGCCTCATCTGATGCTTTGCATCATAGTGTGCCTGCTGCTGTAGTAGGAAGGAAGGAAGGAAGGAAGGAAGGAAGGAAGGAAGGAAGGAAGGAAGGAAGGAAGGAAGGAATGTGTTGACTGATGTGAGCCCTGATCCACCCCTGAGACCTGTAGATCCTACCATGATATTTGCCCTGCCATCCTGAGAGCTGATGCTAGATCTGTAAGACCTCTCGCTGGATCGTCACCTTGTAGTGGTGAGTGGGCTTGCATGTTCCAATGAACCCTGTGAGCGATGCCATCGGGAGTCATGTACTTCCAGCAGGGTCACCCATGGAGGTAAGGTCAAGGGAGAGGAACCAGACAAAGAACGGTCCAAGAAAGTCCTCAACAGCAGAACAGGCGGAGGATAACAATGTGTATGTTACAACCGCTGTGAAGGCGGATGAAGGCTGCAGCAGATAAAAGACTTCCAATTGTCATGGTAACCATGCCATTGGATCAAAGCCTTTTTCTGTCAAGATTGTGTGTTGATCATCGTGCACCGATCTCCCCACATAAAACACATTCACGCACAGCCGTCTTCCAAGCAAAGACCTAATCTTGGAAGATAATCTTACTCAGCCACGAGTGATCTCCAATGAATGAAATGATTATGTAAGAGCACCCCATCTTTAGTATGCCCACATCTTTGAGAGGTTCACTAGATATTGGCTTGGTTATCTTTCCTGCATCGTCTTCACCTTTTAGCTGTTGGTATGTGCTTTTATCTTATCCACCCTGGTCTTGTGTGTTTTAACTACTCTTATTGGTTATATTCTGCTGTTCTAATATTTTATTATTGAGGAATGGTTGCTTTAAGTGTTTGTTTTTAATTGTAGATCACTGTGGAAACTATTCAGAGTTGACCAGAGAGATACAAATATAATAGAAAACATAAGCTATAGGAGTGGGGGTGACCAATCTGATGCTCCCACCACTGCACCTGCACAGCACTGATCTCCCTGCCCCCCTTCTTAGTAACCAGAAGAGACCCTGGTGCTGGAAAACCAGATAAGCCACACCACACCACTGACTGCCTCTAGATGTTGTTGGACTACAATTACCATCATCCCTGGCCATAGGCCATGCCCACTGGGGCTGATGGTAGTTGGAATCTAACAACATCTGGAGGGCTACAGGTTACCCATCCCTGGACTAGTAGAATCTTAACTGCAAGAACAAATGGGAGAAAGAGGGTGCACACACACAAAGAGGGTGCAAAGCAGGGTCAGTGAGGGGTTTGGCCTGGGGAGAGTCCCACAGATTAGATACAGAGGGCCTGGAAGGCCTGAGGCTTCCCATTCTGGGCCTTTATCAACCCCAAATTTAACATAGACATTAATGCATATAAAACATTGCACAAAATAATATTTCATTATATGAACTGTGGACTGGAAGAAGTAGGAATCTTTTCTTAGTCTTTTTAGAGACAATTGTATTAAATAATAGTTATGAGATGGATGACTGATGATTAGTGTTTATAAGTTTTGTCTGGCGTGTATATATTTGCAATAGTAAATGAAAATCAGTGAAATTTGGACTCCAACATCTGGGCAGAAATTTCGATGGGAATTGCAGAAACAGTGAAACACCTCTAAACAAAGAGCTGTGAAAGGCACATGGTTATTTGGCCCTTGAAACCCAAGAATGGTCGGATCCATCTCTTTGAATTACATTCTGTTCTTTCCTTCCAAGTGTTCTTTTTAATTTAATCATTACAGTTGTACGCAAAGACTTGCAATACATTTTTGCTTTGAAACTCGATATGTTTAGGTGAGATTTTCCCCAATGTTTCATCTGCTTTGTGTTGCTGTGCTAAACAGACTAGTCACCAAGTACTACTTTCCATAGATTGAACCTTTGGGAGAAGAGTGAGAGCCTCATGGTTCCTTTGCCCTCTGAAATCCCACAAAAGGAGTGTGGAGAGAAGCAACAACCCAGGGTTGAATGTTACAGAGAATGTGATAAGGACAGGTGCAAAGTGCAACATGCTTTAGATATCATACAGTGCAACCCAACCCAAAATCTCCTGGGATGGGACGGTTTGGATTTGGCAGATCTTAGACTTCCTCAGCAGAGGTGGGCCTTAGCTGGGGCTATGCTGGCATGTCCCTCACCTGGCTGAGCCACTGTAAGTCTCTCATCCTATGTGTGTGTGGAGGGGGGGAGGTAGCCAAAACCTCATTGCAACCTCATTGACGGCACCTAAGCCAGCATCCAAAAAGGGGCATTCAGGGGATGTGGTGGAGGCAGGATGGGGCAAGGAGAGACATACCTATTCTAAACCTTGTTCAGCACAGTCATGTGGCCAGGCCCAATCCTCAAAATTTGGGCCCACTCTCATCTGCCACCTCAGCTGGCAGTACCTCCCCCACCCGAGGCCTTGGAATAGAATTTGGAATAGGGGTAGCTTACGCCAGTGTAAATTATGCTGGTTTCCTATAGTTAGGATTGCTCTGGTAGTGAGTGGGCACATCTTTCCTTGGAGCCATGAGAGTTTTGTGAAACAACCTTTAGGTTACTTGCGTTCTCATCTCTGGTCTCCCCGCTATTTTCCACTTGTTATAACATAGCCATAAGATCCATTTGATCTTAATAAATGTTCCGAGCTGTGCTTCAATGACGCTAGGGGAACACAAGAAGGACAAAACTTAAGGTTGTCACATCCATTAAGTTCAATGGGTCTACTACTCTGAATAGCCTAGCACTGAATACCACCCCTTGACTTAGGGTTGCCATATTCCAGTTCCACAAATCCGGGCAGGTTAATTTGCATACTATGCAAATTATTTGCATATTATTTGCATGTTATGCAAATATTTGCATATTAATATTTGGATTGTCCAGTTGTTTTGTTTTTGTGCCTAGGAATTACCACCAAAAACTGGGGAAAGATGTGAGAAATCTTTTTTTTAAAAGCAACATTTTCAGCCTTAAATGCCTAGACTCTAGTTTCCAACACTATGGAGTATTTATTGATTGATTAAGAGAATTTATATCCTGCCCTTTTGCTGTTAAAAACAGAGCTCAGCACAGCTTACAAATATAATAAAAACAATAAAAATACACAATCAATAGAAAAGCATAATAAAAACACAAAATAGCAACAAACATAAAGTAAGTCAGGGCAGCAGCACGGTTAACCATAACATATACAATATATTTCAGAGATGTGGTGAGTGGAGAAAAACAAGCCAAAATGTTAGGAAAAGGAGTCTTTCACACCACATGCTCAGTTCTAAATACTGTTGCAGCAAGTTTTACAAGTTCCTCCAGTATTCCACTGGTGCAGGCACTCAGACATTCAAAGTACCTGTATGTTTAAGTTTTATAAAAGCAGAGCTTTGCTTAACTCAAAATTTCTCAACCACATCTACACAGGTTCCACCTCCATACTCAAAATGAAACTGGGCCTGGAAGTGTGCAACAACCCCACACATACCTTGCTAATTAGATTACCAATGCCAGGATGTCTGTCTTATCAACTACTCTCCTGCTCCCCGGGCATCATGAAAGACCCAGTCCTGGGCTCAGAAAGAAAATAAATATCTTGTTCTCTTCAAAGTATTGATAAGCCTCTTGTTTTAATTGAAATAATAATTATAAATTCTTGTTCTTATCACTAATGGGAGTTAATTATCTTGCATATGCTGCTGTTGCTTCTATGGCTATAACGGAGTGAGGTTAAAGATAAGTGAAATGCAAATAGGAAAAAAAAACACAGAAGGCAGTAACACTTTCCTAAATGGAATACCATACCAACCACAACAAGATTCCTATGAGTAAGGCAAAAAACTAAGCATCTCACAACCAGTCAGGATTCCTAACCAAAAACCAAAAATATGATAAATGAAGAAATATGTATATAAGCATGACTATCAAATATATTTATTATTTACACAAACTGTAAAGATATTTATAGTGCAATCCTAAATTTATTTATTCAGAAGCAAGTCCCAGCGTATTCAGTGGGGCTTACTCAAACAGGGACAGAACTGCAACCTCAAGTGATAAGCAACTTCATTCACACAACCCAAAATTCCGAATCATGCCACTTTACGCTGTTTTGCAACTGTTTATACTTGTTTTATGGTCATTGGATTTTAAATGGCTTTATTTCTTCTTGTGAGCTGCCTTGGTTTCCAACCCTACCTCACAGGGGTGTTGGAAAGACTCCATACACGCACACGCACACACAGCAGATGTATAAATACATACAGCCCATATAATAGTTTATTGTCAAACCAGTTGGTCATTGCAGAAAAATCAGTATTAGTTTTTAAAAAATCAGTATTACTTTCCTACAGAATAAAAACTGTAATACCTAAGTAAGCCCTGCCTTGCTTTAAAATTGGACTGGAGACAGAAAGAGTTAGAACACAAACATAATTCTTTTTTACATTCACTCCAAAGTCCCATTGATTTTCAGCACATTCATAACATGTCTACTCAAAGTAAGTCCTATTGAATTAAATGGGATTTACTTTGGGCATATGGGATTAGCATTGCTTTTACAAAAAGCAAGTATTGGGAAGGTTTTCAAAACACTGCCCAAGCTCTGACTCCTGCACACAAAAGGAAAAAAAACTGAAATGTATATACTTACCCAATTTATGAGATTTTCAGATAAACGGTGTGTGTGTGTGTGTGTGTGTGAAACCACCATTTTGTTTTCTAGACACTGCCTGAGGTCAATGAAACTGAAACACAATCCCTGATTGGCTGCAATGCTGAACGGGCGGGGTTAAAGCTACGAAGTGCTATAGTACAGTACTGTTTAAAGAAAGATTTAACAGTAGAGGGGGGTGGCTGACGTTTTTATGTATATCTCGAGAACCGAACCACCTAGAAACTTAATTTTTTTCTAATTAAAGCTGAGAATCCGGGCCACGTAAGGGGTTAGCCGGGCGCTGGGTGGCATGCATAGAATCCGGGTAAAACCCGGCTATCCGGGCAATATGGCAACCCTACCTTGACTGCACTCCTAAACTCTCTTAGGGAGCATGTCCTATTGAACTGATTTCATTTGTATATCTGCGTGCATGTGCATGCATGCACACACATACACAAACACACATACACTGTGATTTTAGTAATAAACAATGAATTAAAAATTGGTCTCGTTTTGTAAACCAACTAGGGCTATGCGAAAACTACCCCTCCCCAAATTTGCCACCCCATTCCAGGTGACAAAAATTGGAGGTGATGTTTCCGCTGTATTTTCAGGAGGTGACTAAATTCATTAGGGAGGGGCAAAACTCATGGCTGCTGGTACCTGAGGCTACCAGCTGGTAGTAAACATATTATTTCCCCCAAAACCCCCAGGAGCAATTACTGTATACATGATCATCCAGCATCATTTTGGCAGGGATTTCTGGGGTGGTAGTGATGTTTGCTAGGAAAAGCTCCAGTTTCACAACTCCATCTCCAAAACTGCAATGAGATTTTGGCTACCTCCCCTCCCCCCCTCCACACACACACAGAATTCAAGCTAAAAATTAATAAATATATAAATATTCAGCTGTGAGCACTAGAATGACCTTTGTTGAATGCAATCTGTGCCTCAGTTATCAGATATAACACTGTGGCATTGCAGACAGCTCTTCTGCCTTCAACCCCAGCAGAAACCCTTTCTTCAAAGCCTGAGTAATCTGCCCAGTGTTTTCATTGCCTGGATTTAAACGTTGAAAATGATCTGCTTACAATTAATGAAAGACAGAGGTTTCTTAAATAAGAAAGCATGCATTGATTTGGAGCAGAAAGGTCAATGTGTATTTTACACCCTTCCTCATAAA
Source organism: Rhineura floridana (assembly GCF_030035675.1). Classification (NCBI taxonomy): domain Eukaryota; kingdom Metazoa; phylum Chordata; class Lepidosauria; order Squamata; family Rhineuridae; genus Rhineura; species Rhineura floridana. Next base: position 66,629,145 of record NC_084484.1, on the reverse strand, counting down.
GATACTAAATTTGAGTTTGCACTCACTCCATTATATATATATGTGCCAGAAGCTAATGTGAAGCTAATTGTTCCAAATTTCACTGGAAAGAATGGAAACTGACAGTTTATTTCTGCTGACAGGGAACTAACTGTTGCACAAGGACTGAAAATATGGCAATGAAATAATTAAAGATCAAGGTCTTGAGGGGACATAGAACAACTGTGCCTTGTGGAGGAGAATGCTTGCCAAGTTGTATCTACGATCAGCCTGTAGCAAAATATTTGTTGCTTCCAATAAAATTGTTCAAATTAAATGTTGTATTCAACTAAGTCTTACTCAGAGTTACAGGAAGCCAGATTTCGAATGAACACTAGGAAAAACATCCTGACTGTTAGAGCGGTATAACAATGGAACCAATGACCTAGGGAGGTGGTGGGCTCTCCAACACTGGAGGCATTCAAGAGGCAGCTGGACAGGCACTTGTTGGGTATGCTTTCACATGGATCCCTGTATTGAGCAGGGGGTTGGACTCCATGGCTTTACAGGCCCCTTCCAACTCTACTATTCTATGATTCTATAATAGATCCACTAATACCTATGGACTTGTTAGTTTTCTCCATTGCTTTCAAAGACTCTAACACTAGATATCACCCTAAGACAGGTATGGGGAACCTTTGGCCCTCCAGATGTTGCTGAACTACAACTCCCATCAGCCCCAGCAAGCATGGCCAATAGCTAGGGAAGATGGGAGTTGTAGTTCAGTAAAATCTGGAGGGCCAAAGATTCTACACACCTATCCTAAGACTAGAAAAGCCCTCAGATCTATCACAAAAATGAACTGGCTGTAGTTGATTAAATGTTGTATCCAGCTAAGTCTTACTCAGAGTTACAGGAAGCCAGATTTCTACTGGACATCAGGAAAAACGTCCTAACTGTTAGAGCCATACGACAATGGAACCTATTACCTAGAGAGGTAGTGGGCTCTCCGACACTGGAGGCATTCAAGAGGCAGCTGGACAGCCATCTGTCGGGAATGCTTTGATTTGGATTCCTGCATTGAGCAGGGGGTTGGACTTGAGGATCCAAGAAAGTCTTCATGCAGACAGTGTGCCTGACTCCAGAAGACAGGGGTTCCATCACCTCTCATGCCTGTCACTTGTCTCTTCTCCAACCTCTCTTGGTGGAGGTCAAGTGCACTTTTAATGATGACGGGTCTCTTGCCTCCCAGCTTCACAACTGAGCTCTGATTTAAGCTCAGCTTTGCTGCGACATTCCCATTGCAGGGCTGGCTGTAGCATGAGAAAAAATTGTGCTTTGGCTTCCCCAGCTCTACTCCAACGCTACAGTCAATCAGGACACTGGGCCCCTCCAGACTGGTTTTTTGGGGGGGGAGGGTTAATTCAGCAATATTAACACAACAATTGTACATTGCTAGTGGATTTATATTGGACCATCCACACATCATTTGGCTATTCAATGCTCTGCAATGCTCTTCCAATGTTATTGAACTATTGCTATCTGGAGTGGCACTTTTGGGCTATAGTGCAACAAAACTGGAGAAAAAAAATAAACTGGGACATTTTTAATAGAAAAAGTTGCAGGATTTCAGCCAGGAGATATGAGACATGCACAGATTGGAAATGAAGCAATATGACCACCCCAAAAGTCCAAATCATCATGAATGCACAATAAAAAGGAAATCTGGAGGGGTCTACTGATGGCAGCTGACATTTATACATGGTATGAATCATGAGGCATTCCCATTGTGATGTCTGAAATCAAAAGAAGCAAAGGGGTTTGCTTTGTTTTGTTTTGGCCTGGCAGGACTAGAAAATAAATGATTCAGTCCTGTGGTCAATATAGTACATATGTGAGCTTGTCTATTTTTAAATCTTAAAACAATGGACTGTGCCTTCTCTGTGCTTTCTGATGGGGAAGTGTAAGCTTTTAAAAAGGTGAGAATTTTCTCTCTAAATAATCCCAAGTGAGACAAACACAAATAGCTGCTGATTTTTCACATTCCTTGTTACCACTTTCAAAGTCTGTTGACGTTACCCTTTAATCATCTCTCAGCAGAGGGCCAATGATTATAGCCACAGGAACACCCTCATTGTTTCCTTTGAAGAAGAATCATAAAGACAGCAGGAAACAGTGTAACAGCTCTTCAAGAACCACAAGAGCTTCTTTTGCAAGTTTTGACTTTGTTTTGGCATTTGGGTGAAGAGTTATGTAAATAAATATTCCATACTTCCTCTCATTAGGCTCATTTTACATTGGAAGCCACCACTTGTGAGACACTTTGATATAGACAGTATCAAGTCTAGAGCGCTGAGTATGATTATAGTTCAGAGTTGTTTCGCTCTGCAAATGATAAGAGACTTTGCTGGCCTGATTGACCCCTAAGTAGCAATTAGGAAAGCACACTGCACTGTGTGTATATCTATCACATAATTATCCTTTCCCTACCCAGATTCCAGTTTGGTGCCCATTATTGTTACTCTTTACTAAAAGTATACTCTATCTGATTAATTCTCTGTCACTTCTTAGTTTTGCAACTGTTTCAGCGTATTGAAATATTTCATTTTGAAGAAGCTGTAGGTAACCATTGATATAGATTGTCCTTTACATTTGCTTTGCTGTCAGTGTATTGTCTTCTGCTATAATATCAGAGTCATTGTTCTGTAGCAGTAAGGGCCCCTTCAGATGTTCTTTCAATAAGGCATCCACCCCTGTGCTTTATCGACTCCACTGGCCCCCAATTTGTTTCCGGGCTCAATTCAAAATGCTGGTTCTGACCTTTAAAGCCCTAAACTGCCTTGGACCCATATACCCGAGGGACCGCTTATGCCCACATGTACCTGCCTGGCATTTAAGATCATCTGCCTCTGGTCTCCTCTGTGTGCCTGGAATAAAAGATGTTAGACTGACAGGCACATGGGAGAGAGCTTTTCAGCTGTGGCCCCAAGCTTTGGAATTCCCTACCCCAAGAAGTCCACTCTGCTCCCTCCCTGCTGGTTTTCCGGAGTCTTCTGAAAATGATCTTGTTCCGGAGAGCCTTTGGGAGGGACTGAAGGTAGAGCCTGACAATGATTTTATGATTTTATCCCTTCTACGTTAAATTTTACCTTTGTAGTCCCTTTAGTACCACTCCCTATATATATATTGTATTTTATGTATTTTAATTGTATTTTATGTATTTTAATTCATTTTACTGTTTTTGTGATTTTACTGTTTACAATTTTATTATGTATGTGTTTGATTTTATTTTTGTAAGCCGCACTGAGTGCCCTATTATAGAGTAAAAGGGCAGGATAGAAATATTTTTAAATAAATAAATAAATAAAATTTATGGTGATTGGTGCTCATGATGGTACAGCATGGTTGTACACAATCCTGCTTCCAATACTGTTTGTGCCTGCAAAGTCTTTTGGGGCAGACATACTGATTTGTTTCTGTAAGGGTTAATGGACGCCATTAGCAAAGAAGGATTCAGCACGTAGACCAGAAGGAGGCGCAAGCGCAGAGGATTGTTCTAGGAATGGAAAATTACCAGCTATACAGTTATGTTTTGTGCAACACGCTCACCAATGTATCTTTTCTGTTGTCTGTAACCCAATAAAAGAGCTGTGCCTCAACTGTCAAGGGACACAGTTTGGAGGACAAATTCCCCTGTGTCTCTGCTAGCAATAAAAGTCATCTGATGAACCGAACTTGGGCCTGAGACTCAAATTCTTACCTTAACATTTGGCGCCCGAACAGGGACATAAGGTCAAGGGTATTCCCCCTTGTCCTACAGCGGAGTTCTCGGTCAGGGATATTTCCCCTGCACCTTCCTTGGACCGTGCGGTTCCCCGGATCGCTTCACTACTCTGCAGGGAGCGCGCCTTCAGCAGTTGCTGATGCCTGGCTGGGCTAGGGAGGAGGCCGGGGAGTGACGCGGAACCAACGGAGGCCTTCCAGAAGTTTGGTCCAGATCACTTTAAACCAGTACTGGAGGTGTTCACCGTCAGGCGAGTATTAAGGGATCCCTTTCTGTTCTGTCCTGTTTCTGCCTGCCAGCCGATCCCAGTGGATCGAAGGGGGGTCTGATCAACCTCCATTTCTGTTTCTCTGTCGGGAGGTTTGGGAAGGGGGGTTTCTTGTCATGTGCTTGGTGAGTGTGTGACTGACCGCTCGATTTCCACGTCTGGCCGTTGGACGTACTAGTCCTGGGACGCCTTTGGGGGTCTTGAAAGACCGGGGGATGTGGGCAGCGGAGCGTGCCTGTAACCTTTACCTCAGCAAGTCGCTTCCCCCAATTCCTATAGGCGACTTGTGTCCTGTGCCCCCTCCCTTCTCTGTGTGTTACCCACTATCCTGAATTGATTAGGTTAGGAAGGAGTTAGGTCAGGATGGGGGGAGGCTCTTCAACCCCTTTGGCTCTCATGGTCAAACACTTTCCTGAAGTCTTTGATACCAGTATCTGCAATGTGCAGACCATGAAGACTAAATGTTCCTGGGACTGGCCTAGACTTGGGCCCTTAGTGGACTGGCCAGCAGAGGGCACTTTCTATGGCCCCATCATTTCCCGCCTTTGGAATGTAGTTACAGTAGAAGGCAATCCCGGATGCCCTGAAGATATTCCTTATGTGAAAGGATGGAGGAAAGTGGCAAGTAATCCGCCACCTTGGGCAAAGAAGTGGGTGGAGAATGCCGCCACAATTATGTTAACTCAGGTCAAGAAGACTTCTAAGACAGGCCGCGAAATAAGCCAGAAGGCCAAGATGCAGCCTGATCTTGATTATACTGTCACCTGGAAACAGAAGGCTGCCTCAGAAGGCCAGGCTGAGAAACCAGAAAAACCTGTTCTAGAAAATCAACCTGAAGAATCACCCCCGCTGTATGTGTGTCCTTGCCCACCCTCGGCACCGTTAACTCCATTACCCCTTATAACTGAGACGCCAGAAAAATCCTTGTACCAGCCCTTACCCAGAGAAGAAAGCCAAGGAAGCCCCTTAGAGGAGGGCATTGAGAATCTCCGAAGGTCCGTTCGGCTAATAGAAAAGGAACTAGGGAAACCCAATCCCGAGAGTATTCATGAAAGAAATTCCGAAAGCTCTAGAATCCTGCCTGTTCGTACGGTCCCAGCTATGATCCCCGCCCCAGACCCAATTGATCCCGGCAAAGTAGCCTATAAATCAGTCAATACTTTCACGTATGTGCCATTTAGTTCCTCCGATTTGCTTAACTGGAAAAATCATGGACCATCATATGAGGAGGAACCGGAGAAATTTGTGGACATGGTTAAAGGCATAGTGTCAGCTCAGAACCCCACCTGGTCTGATATACAACAGTTACAGGGATATTTGATGACTACTGAGCAAAGAATGCAAATTCAGGTCAACTTAGAAGAGGCTGCAGGCAAGATTGCCAGGCAGGAAGGAGTGTGAGATGAAGATCGAACAATGTATATAGCCAGATATGCTCCGACTGTGAACCCTCGATGGGACCTTTCTAGTGGAGCGGACCACACCGCTATGCGTCAGTATCAACAAGCCTTTGTGGAGGCAGTGAAGAAAGGGCGAAAGCGAATGATGAACATGCAAAAGATCCACGATGTAGTTCAGGAAAAGGATGAAAGCCCTGGGGCTTTTCTTGAACGACTTTTTAAGGCATACCGAAGATACACCCCCATCGACCCTGAGGATGAAAGGAACCGACAGACAGTGGCGCTGGCCTTCGTGTCCCAATCAGCACCAGACATCAGAAAGAAGTTACAGAAGGCCGAGGGCTTCGAAGGAATGCCCCTCAGCCAGTTGAAGGTTCTAGCAGATAAAGTATTTCTCAATCGAGATGTGGAAGAGAAGTGGGAACAAGTGAAACGGATGAAGGAAAAAGCTAATCTTCTTGCAGCTGTCCTGAGGCCCCAGGAGTCATGGGAACAATTCCCACACCCTCGTCCATCTTTAGGACGTAATCAATGTGCATATTGTAAAAAAGAAGGCCATTGGAAAAATGAATGTTCAGAAAGACCCCGGGAGCAGTGGAGAAGTTATGGCTGAGGCATTAGACCCGGCAGGGGCCGAGGTCAGGAAAGGGGACGAGGAGGGCTCAACCATCAGGCATTATCGTCTTCCCAGACGCAGCAGCCTGCTCGGACCATGACTGCAGAGGACTATTATACAGAAGACTGAGGATGCCTATGGGGCATTCTGCCTCCCGACCCCGTACTGGAAGTCACTGTGGGAGGCAGGAAAATCAAGGGCCTTCTGGACTCCGGAGCTCAGCGTTCGGTCCTCAACGTGCTGCCTGCTGAGTTGTCCATTAAGAAGAAAACCTGTATACCTGTCATAGGGGCGGGAGGACGAATTCTTCAATCCCCCAGTTGAACTAGTGTATAAACAGCATCACAGTCAATCAGAGATGCTCCTCTGGTTTCTCTAAATTAATTTATAAATTGTGGATGGTAGTAAAGCATTTTACTTCCCCAATGAAAATTCTTTCTGGACATTATCATCTTTGTTACTGTAATTAGGAGCCCCCCCAATTTCACGCATTCTCTGTTTTGGGACAGATCTTGTACGAATGAATAAGTCCTTCATCACAGTGAAATCACCTCACTTTTGTCAGTTATCTCTGTAAGGTAACAGAGCTTAAGAATAAGCTTTGCTGGATCTGTCATGACACCCCAGACCCTTAAATTGCACCTCAGGAAAATGTGCGCTGAAACAAAGACTAAATGGATCCAAATGCTGCCGGAGGCTTTGTTACACATGAGATGTACACCTGGAGCTAATGGTCTCACCCCATATGAACTGGTCTATGGGAGGCCACCACCTTTGCCTGTGGCAGTGGATACCCTGGCACTAAGGGGGGAAATAAACCTGAAGTGCATTTTAAGAGAGTTAAACCGAACCACTCTAGAGATAGGTCAATACACAGAACAGAGCCCCTTGGGACTCACCACCCCTGTCCACGGATTCCGTCCTGGAGATACAGTATGGGTCAAAAGTTACAAAGAAGATGCATTGGGAAAAGTTTGGGAAGGGCCTTTTATTGTCTTATTAACTACCCCTACTGCCTTAAAGGTTGAAGGGAACCCTACCTGGATCCACTGGAGTCGCGCTAAAATAGCCTCCCCGGAAGGATGGACGATTGCCAACCAGAGAGGCCTAAAGATGACCCTGAGAAGGGAGGCCACCACGCGGGACGCGACGGGAGAAGCCTCCTCGGGACCGGCAACCGAGAGAGCGAAATAGCTGGGGGCGCTGCATCCCCTACCGTCCTGGATAGAGTAGTGGGACACCGCCCGAAGATTCAGATTTGCCCAACTTCAACTAGAATGCCCTGTTGTAAATTATCTTATTTGATTATACTGTTCCAGTTTGGGGTTATTCTAATGCTGCTGTTGTTTCCTCCCCACCGTGTAACGGCTACCCTTCCATCCTGCAGGATTTGTATTAAGACTGTTAGGAACCATAATAATATCCAGGACACTCTAGTTTATCAGAGTAAATTCAGTTGTAAAGGGACAACTGTCACTTGCCAGTTTCGTAATGTTAGTTACTCAGCCTGTATTCAGGGAAACCAGACAACTTGTTATGACCCCAAAGAAAGCCCTGACCAATGGTGGCTTCAGGTGAGGGAAGGCACGCAGAGTGGAAGAGTACTGTTCCAGACCAGATTAGCAACCCCTAATACTACAGCATGGGTTAAAATTGAACCTTGTGAGATTTCAAAATGGCCTGACCAATGTGGAAATCATGATTGGGAAAGGTCTTATACGTGGGACGATAAATACATTTGTCCTGAAAAAGGTATCAGTACTGAATGTACAAATCAGTGTCCCTATTGGAACTGTGTAGGCTGGGCCACTTGGCAAACTACCGGGATAAGTGCTCACCTTTCCAAAGTCACAGTACAAAGTGACTGCGGGCCCCGGAAATGTAATTACGTAAATTTTACTATTAATAATCCACAGGCCTTTTTGAGTAAATTTGGGTAACACTTTGGGTTACGCATTCATGGAACAGGCGGAGATCCGTTAGGATTGTTCTATCTGAAACTTGTTCAACTAACAGAGACAGGCCATACCTTGCAGCAAACCTTCTTCTCTGATTTCTGGGAGGAGATGAATACTTCTTTCCAGGTACCTGAAGTGGCCAGAAATTTGTTTATTACTTTTGCAGAAACTGTGGCCACCGCTTTAAACGTCAGTAATTGTTATGTTTGTGGGGGGACTCAGGTTGGAGATCACTGGCCCTGGGAAGCTGCCGAATTGAATGTTAGTGAGCTTTATAATACCACCAATATCACAAACCCCCATAGTCAATGGATGTTGAAGGCTACTCTTGTTGGTCGTTGGTGTGTACAAAGGATCTCCCCAGGTGCCCCACAGATAGGTCAGATGCCTTGTGAGACCATGGCCATTTTGAATCAGTCTGCAGTTAGTTATTGGCCCAATGCCTCTGTGATTCCAGTTAATCTGTTGTGGACAGCAGAGTTAAAGTTAAGGTTAAATTTGTCAGTTATTAATAATAAGTCTTGGAAAGCGTTGCCAGGGTTTTACTGGGTTTGTGGGAAATATGCTTATTCAGAATTACCCGAACCCTGGGAGGGAACTTGTACTTTAGGAGAGGTCAGACCATCCTTCTTTCTCATTCCCCTCAGTGCAGGAATTCGGTTAGGACATCCTTTGTATGGTAGGAAAAAGAGGATGACAGTTAAGATTGGTGACTGGAAGGATGATGAGTGGCCCCCTGAAAGGATAGTTCAGTACTATGGACCTGCAACCTGGGCCCAGGATGGGTTATATGGATATAGAACCCCAATCTACATGTTAAATAGAATAATTTGGTTACAAGCAGTGCTTGAACTTATAACAAATGAAACTGCGAGGGCTTTGACTGCTCTGTCTAAAACACAAACCCAACTTAGAAATGCTGTGTACCAAAATAGACTCGCCCTTGACTACCTGTTGGCAACAGAAGGAGGGGTTTGTGGGAAGTTCAATTTGACTAATTGTTGCTTACATATTGATGACAATGGAAAAGTAATAGAAGATATAACAGATAAAATAATTAAGCTTGCACATGTGCCGGTACAAACATGGAAAGGATTTGAGTGGGCAGAAGGGCTGGGCCCGTGGTTCCAATGGATAGGAGGGATACGAGGTATTATTGGTACATTAATTGTAGGAATTCTGATGTGTGTCTTGTTACCCTGTATTCTACCTCTGATAATGCGAGGGTTAAGGAACATGATGGAAAGCATAGCGGACAGGAGAACAGCAGTGCAGCTAATTGCGTTGTATGAATATAGTTCCATACCTACCTGTAAGAATGATACTCCCCAAACCTCTTAGCGAGGTCAGTGAAGTATCAAAGGGGGGATTGTAAGGGTTAATGGACGCCATTAGCAAAGAAGGATTCAGCACGTAGACCAGAAGGAGGCGCAAGCGCAGAGGATTGTTCTAGGAATGGAAAGTTACCAGCTATACAGTTATGTTTTGTGCAACACACTCACCAATGTATCTTTTCTGTTGTCTGTAACCCAATAAAAGAGCTGTGCCTCAACTGTCAGGAGACACAGTTTGGAGGACAAATTCCCCTTTGTCTCTACTAGCAATAAAAGTCATCTGATGAACCGAACTTGGGCCTGAGACTCAAATTCTTACCTTAACATTTCCAGCCAGTGCATGTCTCATAACATCCTGCTGAAATCTTGTAACTGTTTATGCCGCAAATGTTTTGGTTTATTTTTTGTTCCACTTGTGTTGTGCTATAGTGCAAGAGTACCCCTCCAATCAGCAATAATGCAATGACATTGGGGAAGTATCCAAGAACACACAGAGAGAGAATGAAACAAGGGTGGAGAGAGAGAGAGGTTTATATATACTGTCCATCATAAAGATGGGCATCTCACTGGTTTAAAATAATTGCTAGGGATTTTTTCTAATTAATGAAAGTGAGAGCATGAAAACAATAGTTAGATTTACCAAAGTGCAGGTAGATACACAGCAAGCTTCAAAAACACTTCCGGCCTAGCAGAAATAATTGCCTTATTATCCCAGATCTGGATCTTTGTTAAGAAGCTTATGTGTACATCATGCCAAATTCTGTGGTGGTTTTATATAACGTAAAGTAGACAGATGTTTACTTGGAAAGGTTCAAGGGATAAAACTCGATTTGCTTGTGCTCTGTTTGGAACTAAATTCAGTCTACCACCAGTGAAAACCAAATATCTGACTATCAGGTGACTCAGGCTGCAATTCTATACATGCTTACTGTTCCACTGAAGTAGGGCCTAACAACAACAACAATAATTCCATCCATGTGCATGGTGCTTTATAGAATACAAGAGGTCAGGACCCTGTTCCAAGGAGCTTATATGTCACTTAAAGTAAACTTAAATGATTGCTCTATCAAATGTGAAGCTCTAATTGATGTTAAAAGTGCAACAGCAAATGCGTACCTGCTAAATTTCTTTCATGGGAGCCATTAACAGATACATTGCTTTGGTAAGGGACTGCCACCATTAAGAATAAAACTTCTGGATCAGATTAAAGGTTTATCTCACATATTACTCTGCCTTCAACAGTGGCCAGGGCACAAAAAAGGGACGATAATATTCATATACTCCAAAATAAAAAAAAATTAAATTATCCAGAAGGGGATGGGCATAAAGAAGCTCATGCAAAGAAACTTTTCTGCCCCCTTGTCCCTGCTACAGCCTCCTCTGTTCCCTAGAAAGAATCAAAGGACTGAGAATCAAAGGACTCTCTGGAATTAAGTAAGATGGAGACATGGGGTAATATTCAGTGCTAGTCATGCTCAGAGTAGGGCCATTGAAGTTAAAAGGCATAACTAACTGAGGTCTGTTAATTTCAATGGGTCTACTCTGAGTAGGACTTAATTGAAGATAGCCCATGGTGTCATGGCCCCCGGAGTCCATCAATAACTAGGAATCCAAGTCGGAGGTTACCATGCCACTGGCAAATGAGTTGGATTGGGTGTCTGGCTCTGAGCCTGATGCTGGAGATCAGGGGATCACTGAGGTTCATGCTGGCAGGCAAGGGCCCGCTGAACCAGATCCAGGGCTTGCACCAGGCATGCCACAGCCCTTGGGCACCAGCCTGCCCCAGGCCCTGGCATAAGCATGCACGCACACATGCACAAATGCCTCACACACGCTATGCATGTGCATCCCTCCCATCAACTAAGATGGAGGCAGGGGCATCAGCACCTTAGGGAAACCTTGGCCGCTATCTTGGTTAATGGCAGCCCTGCACGCGCAGTCGCAAAAGACAAGAGAGGGAGGGAGGTGGAGGGAGGGAATGGACAGGCGACTCAGAAGCTTCCTCCTTGCAATCCACAGCAGTGATCCTGCAGCAGATCATGAAAGGGGAACACTACTCTCCTACCCTATTGAGGAGCCTCTCAGGGGCCCTCAGCCAGGGCCCAACCTGGCTGCCCTTTGACGCTGACCCTGACCAGATCCCACAGCACCAGCACCAACAGGACTCAAGATGGGCTACAGTATGAGGGGGGAAATGGCTGAAATCAGGTGTTTGCTTAATGGCTGCTAATGCCCGGTGGCTACTAGCTATTTGAATTTATGGCATAAGCCCATCTACTTGGGATGGGGCTGCATGGAAAGAGGTAAAAGTTGGAATGTAACCAGCAAAGACAGAGATCTGTATTTAAAAAGCAAGCAGGAACTTAGAGTACCTGGATATGCTGTAGATCAAGGATGTGGAACATTTTTCAGCCTGAGGGCCACCTTTCCTTTGGGGCAGTCTTCTAGGGCAAAGATGCCAGTGGTGGATGGGGTCAGTGGCAAAAGTTGGCAGAGCCCTGTGAATGAGCCAGAAACATGGAAGCCCCTTTCACAGGGGAAGAGAGCTTTTGAGAAATTGGAGGACAGATTTCAACATATCATTAGGTGGGGATCCTCTATGGCAGCACTCAGGAATAACTGTACGGGACACCCAACATCAGCTCAAATTTGCAATGGTCAAAAGGTGCTAAGTAAAAATAAGCAGCAGAGGTTTTTTGAGAAACAAGTAGGGACAGGGCTAGTCACTGGGGCAGGACTGACTCATTTATTATGGCACAGTGTTTACTGGTTGCACTGTAAGCCTCCACTTGTGCTTGAACAGATTGCAAAGGTTGGAGGGGAATCTCAGATAGGGATGGGGGAGAAATCTACCAAATTCACACTTTCTGAAACAATATGAGAACTGAAACACAACCATCCTTTGAAATTCACACTTATCTGAATTTTGCAATGCAGTTCTCCAACCAAAGTGTTTACAAAAATACATATATTGGGGGGAAGTGTGCATAAAAACAACTTTATTAGTGAAAATAACATACAAAATGCATTATACCAAGGCAAATTGCTCACAAAAATGTGTACATTTGTCAAAACTGCTTACAAAAGTGTGTATATTAGGAGAAATTCACATGAAAATGCCGAATAGTTTTTCATGAGGATTTATTTTTAAAAAATCACAAATTTCTATAGACATGTAGAGAACTGAAGTTAAAATTGGAACAATGAGAAACTGAGAGAACCGAAATTGACAGATCCTTCCATCCCTAGCACAGATATGGTTGCATAGCAGTTAACCCCAGCAGTGGCATTCTTAGAGGGATGGAGCCACAGAGCTGCTCTCCTGACACTGGCGTCAAGGCTGCTTACCTAAATAAGGTTGGGGCAGGGTGGGGTGAAGGTAGCGGCATGTGGTTGCAACAGTGGGGCTGTCACCGCCACTGCAGATCTGCCAGCTCTGCAACCACATGGCTTCAACCTTAGTCTCACCCACTTCTCCCCAGCACATGGACTGCCAACACTTAACTCCCTCCCACATAATTAATTTTAAGTCCCCATGAAATTTCAAAGGCAGCCCCTGCTTTGTCATTTAATATAATGTACAGTAGATATATCTCTGTCCCTCTCCTAACCCTTCTGATGCCACTAGATCCGTGTTTACAGTGCAAGGTATTGCACTGGTATATTTCACAAATACAAAGGTATATTTCACAAATGCAAATTTTCTACAGTGCACAGGGTCCACATGGGAAGATTAATTTAACTGGCTGTTCATGAGGAAATACTATGTAAAAACAATTCTACTTTTGTTAATTTGATCCCTTCATCATTCTCTTCATCTGCCACCTATAATATAATTTCATTTCATTTTATTTCAAGTGACCTGCCTTCATTTTACTCGTGATATGTATACTTTAGTTCACTTGGGAGTCTACTGCACTATGATTTAAAAAAATCTGTTCATACAATGATAATCTTGAAAAACAGATATATTTCCCTTCTCAGATTTCTATCATTTTCAGTGCCATGAATTAGACATTTTTGGTGAGTACGGTGGGACTGAAATGTTTCTGTTCATTTTGCTTGCAAAAACAAAGTATGGATACAGCTCTCCTCCTTGTGTGGTTTCAGTTGCAAAAAACTACATAAGACACCCCAAAACAAATAAAGGCAGGAGATAAATCAGAATCCTGATAACATCAACATTCTTAATATAAACTGGTGTGCACATGCCATATATCATGATTCAGGCTCCTACTTGCCCAAAGATGGGACAGAAATGCCTCACAGGATCAGCATCACTTGGAGAAGAGGGCATTAGAGTTGCATCATTTTTGTGTAACATTCTTTGTAGTGCATACAGAGTTGAGAGTAGCTATCCACTAATAGGCAAAAAACCTTGTGGTTTAATAATGTACCTATAGCCCACAGATATTTCTATCAAACTTTAAAAAGCAGGGAAATTGGGCAGCTATAGTGAATGCATGAGGGGAGCATGAGACCTGACCTCCTCTCTGAGATGTTGTACTGTGTTACAGATTTGTCAAAATGCAAACACAATTTGGGTTGGTCTTTCACAGTCCAATCTACTTCCTGTGTAGCTTGGAAGAATCTGGGTTGTTAAGCAAGTGTTTCTGAGTTCAGGACTATAAGTTTTATAAGATTTTGTTTTGCAATGAGCTTATGGGAAGCATCAGAATGGCATGGGGGTATTTTCAATTTAACATTGCAGAATGAAAAATCCATGGTGACTCTCATGGCTGTATAATTAGAGGGATATGGAAGCAAGCATTCAGGAGGCAGTATTAAGCCCATCAGCAATCCCCAAAGCAGCTTCAGCTAGCCCTGAAAATCTTAGAAAATTTCCCATCCAAAATCCAAACGCAGAGAAGCTGTGGATGTTACATAATGTGGACATTAGGACAGCAAGAAAGAGAACAAGGGACTTGTATGTCATTTTATTTGTGCTTCTTTGTAATTGAGAGGAGCCTTTACATCAGTAAAGTAAATTTCACATGCGGTGAGATGCCCAAGCTGTCTCCATATCAGGAACTTATACATATCTTTACAGAGAGAGCTATGAAAGGGCCATAGCTTTAAATGCAGAAGGTCCCCGGTTCAATCCCCAGAATTTTGAGGTAGGTCTGAGAGTGTCCCCTGTCTGAAACCCTGGAGAGCTGCTGCCAGTCAGTGTAGATAATACTGAGGTAGATGGACTAATAGTCTGACTCAGTATAAAGCAGTGTCCTATGTTCCACTCTGAATGTTACAGTCAAAAGTGGAAACAATAAGTATGAGGTTCTTGTACTTGTTCTTCTTGCATATCTGTAATGCTTATGCCACACCCAAACTACTTTTAGGTTTCTTGGCATACACTGTCCCTTCCCTCACAGAATCCAAACTGGCTTCAGGTTTCTATTGGGCAGCTTGAGTATGACTCCTTTTGGATTCTTAAGATTGCTAGTGGCTCAGTTTTCCTCATCAGGCCAAACCACGTTACATATTAGAAAAGCATGTCTTCAATGATACGATAAAGGCACACAATATTCATATAAGAAAGAGCCTGTGTATTTGAGAAGGCCAGGTGTGCCAGGTATTTACTGAATATTAATGCAGGATATATGGGAAATTAAACAGTTGTCTCAGGCACTGGTTTGACATTCAGGATAAAATGTAACCAGTGAACAGGCATTGCTTGTCTTCAGTCTCAGTCAAGCCAGCAATTTTTCTAGGTGGCCTCATCTATTTCTAAGGGAGAGAGAAGCAGCCAGTGTACCTGAAATCTGATTCAGATGGTCATTGGGGATAGCAGCCTGAAAAAAGTACACACGTGCTAGGTTCTCAGTCTGTTGAATGGGGGAATAGGGGCCAACAATTTCATACAGAAGAACAACTAAATCCGTTCATATGCAAAAACAAGTTTCAATCCAATACAGCTACATTTTTTAAAATGTTATACTATTTTTCAAGAAGAGAAGAAAAACACAGAAATATCTAAACCATTTGCATAATGTGCTCTATATTAAGAGATGCCATTTTAGATTTCATTTAGGGAGCAAATGGAATCTAAATTTGTAGCATACTCTAAGATATTATTACTATTATTATTTATATCCCACCTTTCCTCCAAGGAGACCAAGTGGTGTACATACTTCTCCTCCTTCTCCATATTATCCTCACAACAACCCTGAGAGGTAGGTTAGGCTAAGAGATCGTAACTGGCCCAAGCTTCATGGCTGAATGAGGATTTGAACTCTGGTCTCCCAGGTCATAGACTAACATTCTAAACACTACACCACACTGGCTCTGGATATGTTTATTTAAGATTAAATCGCAAATAAAATGTTTTAAGAATGTTTGTTGTGGTTATTTATTTATTTTTTAGTATCTCATAACAATGAGGGGAGATGAAGGCTTCTGAGAAATAATCTCATGGCTGCATTCAGACAGAGTGTTTATTGTGTTAGCTTAATGGATTAAAATGGTAGGGCGTCTGTCCCGATTTCTAAAATTCTTTTCACACTGCAGTACCTGTTGCATTATGAAACTGTAGCTTTTTCAGCCAATATATTGGCATTTTGCACAACTGTGTTTCACACTGCGGCAACAAGCAGCACCTTTTCTCATCTCTTATCCATTGTACACATAACGCATTGTAGTTCCCCCATAATTTGCTGCTGAGTTAGCGTCTGGATACAGGGGTGTGCGTGGGAAAAGAAGGAAGGGAATGTTGCTACCAGTCCCTGCGCAGGAATAGCAGCACAATTTTCATCAAGCAAAAAAATTGGCGCACACCTAAAGGGCAGGAATGCATTGCATGCTGGGATGCCTGAGCCATGGACAGCTGCAGCTAACGCAAAGCTCCTGTGATCTTTCAGGCTTACAAATGGATTATTTCTGGTATTATTTATCACAAATATTAATGCAAAATTTCCACTCTATTCCACTAGATTTCTGGAACTAGCTTTTATGTCAAGTGAAAGGTCAAATATAATGCACAAATTACCAGCTAAGAAATAACGGAATAACAGCGTGAAAGCAGTCCTTGTCTGAAACATGGGAAGCTGGAATTCCTCCTTGCCAGACGTGGAGCACCAGATTGACTTTATCGCTGTGTTGGTATCATACTGCCCTCCCCGCCTCCTTGCACTTCCCCCTCTCTCTGATGGCAAGCAACAGCAACCCTCCTTCCAGGAAGATAATGTAGTGGATCTGCCCTCCCAGCAAATTCTTGCCCTTTCTAAATGTTACCTCTCTTTATAGTTCTGTGCTGCTTCAGAATCATAAATCAGTTCAGACGATGCTGGCAAATATGATAGTATTTGGGGGTGTACTGTCAGAAACACACCTACAATGCTAAGGTTAAAGCTGTAAAACCACTTTCCCTGGTCAACTTTTTAAAAGTTTAGGCATTTGCAAGAAGGCTTAGATTTTTTTAAAAAAATAGTGCTTTCTCAGATGTTCAGATTAAAAGAGGAGACTAACTGGCTCAAAATAAATACCTACTAACTTTGTTCAGAAAACTTTTAATTAGAGCAGTCCGTTAGATGATGGATTTACAGTGTCTGGTTTCAGGAATGAAGCAGCTGACAATTAACAGGAAGATTGTATCTTCCCGTACAATGCAAGGGGTTCGCAATTTGGCCATTCTCATTCTGTCTCTGTTTTCTGCATGTGAGGCTTGGCGAATATTATATCTTGTACAGTGAAAAGTTGCAGAGATGCTGAATGATCTGCCAGTATCTAAGGAGGAGGGGAAATTCTTAACCAGATTGTTCACTAGCATATTTTATGTTTTACAACCCCTATTACAGCAAGTTATTTCCCTTGCCACATGAAGGGTTGCTATATTTTTTGAAAATAACATGTTTATAGCCTAACCTAAACCTGTCTGAGCGAGTGCAGATGTTATGGAAGAGCCCTAGCTCAGGAGTGGGGATGTGCTCAAAATTCAAATTTGACACCGGCTTTTCTATTCGTTGGCTCTTTTGTCCTCATGGATTGGGTTTTCTTCTAGCAGTTTTCAGCAACTCAAGTGGATTTTTAAAAAAATTGCCTCAAAATATTCATTCATTCAATTTGTATGCCACTTTTCCACACAAATGTGCCCAAAGCACCTCACAACACAACAGTAAAAATGCATATCAACATAGCTTTACAACAACAGTATGTCAACTCATTTCAAAACACAATATAACAATCCAAACAAAGAATTCATTCTGATAATGTAAGGGTTAATGGACGCCATTAGCAAAGAAGGATTCAGCACATAGACCAGAAGGAGGCGCAAGCGCAGAGGATTGCTCTAAGAATGGAAAATTACCAGCTATACAGTTATGTTTTGTGCAACACACTCACCAATGTATCTTTTCTGTTGTCTGTAACCCAATAAAAGAGCTATGCCTCAACTGTCAACAGACACAGTTTGGAGGACAAATTCCCCTGTGTCTCTGCTAGCAATAAAGTCATCTGATGAACCGAACTTGGGCCTGAGACTCAAATTCTTACCTTAACATTTTGGCGCCCAACGTGGGTCAATCGAGGTCAAGGGTATTTCCCCTTGCCCTATAGCGGAGTTCTCGGTCAGGGATATTTCTCCTGCACCTTCCTTGGACCGTGCGGTTCCCCGGATCGCTTCACTACTCTGCAGGGAGCATGCCTTCAGCATTTGCTGATGCCCAGCTGGGCTAGGAAGGGGTCGGGGAGCGACGCGGAACCAACGGAGGCCTTCCAGAAGTTTGGTCCAGATCACTTTAAACCAGTACCGGAGATGTTCACCGTCAGGCGAGTATTGAGGGATCCTTTTCTGTTCTGTCCTGTTTCTGCCTGCCAGCCGATCCCAGTGGATCGAAGGGGGGTCTGATCAACCTCCATTTCTGTTTCTCTGTCGGGAGGTTTGGGAAGGGGGGTTTCTTGTCATGTGCTTGGTGAGTGTGTGACTGACCGCTCGATTTCCACGTCTGGCCATTGGACGCACTGGTCCTGGGACGCCTTTGGGGGTCTTGAAAGACCGGGGGACGTGGGCAGCGGAGCGTGCCTGTAACCTTCACCTCAGCAAGTCGCTTCCCCCAATTCCTATAGGCGACTTGTGTCCTGTGCCCCCTCCCTTCTCTGTGTGTTACCCACTATCCTGAATTGATTAGGTTAGGAAAGAGTTAGGTCAGGATGGGGGGAGGCTCTTCAACCCCTTTGGCTGTCATGGTCAAACACTTTCCTGAAGTCTTTGATACCAGTACCTGCAATGTGCAGACCATGAAGACTAAATGTTCCTGGGACTGGCCTAGACTTGGGCCCTTAGTGGACTGGCCAGCAGAGGGCACTTTCTATGGCCCCATCATTTCCCGCCTCTGGAATGTAATTACAGTGGAAGGCAATCCTGGATGCCCTGAAGATATTCCTTATGTGAAAGGGTGGAGGAAAGTGGCAAGTAATCCGCCACCTTGGGCAAAGAAGTGGGTGGAGAATGCCGCCACAATTATGTTAACTCAGGTCAAGAAGACTTCTAAGACAGGCCGTGAAATAAGCCAGAAGGCCAAGATGCAGCCTGATCTTGATTATACTGTCACCTGGAAACAGAAGGCTGCCTCAGAAGGCCAGGCCGAGAAACCAGAAAAACCTGTTCTAGAAAATCAACCTGAAGAATCACCCCCGCTGTATGTGTGTCCTTGCCCACCCTCGGCACCGTTAACTCCATTACCCCTTATAACTGAGACGCCAGAAAAATCCTTGTACCAGCCCTTACCTAGAGAAGAAAGCCAAGGAAGCCCCTTAGAGGAGGGCATTGAGAATCTCCGAAGGTCCGTTCGGCTAATGGAAAAGGAACTAGGGAAACCCAATCCCGAGAGTATCCATGACAGAAATTTCGAAGACTCTAGAATCCTGCCTGTTCGTACGGTCCCAGCTATGATCCCCGCCCCAGACCCAATTGATCCCGGCAAAGTAGCCTATAAATCAGTCAATACTTTCACGTATGTGCCATTTAGTTCCTCCGATTTGCTTAACTGGAAAAATCATGGACCATCATATGAGGAGGAACCGGAGAAATTTGTGGACATGGATGAAGGTATAGTGTCAGCTCAGAACCCCACCTGGTCTGATATACAACAGTTACAGGGATATTTGATGACTACTGAGCAGAGAATGCAAATTCAGGTCAACTTAGAAGAGGCTGCAGGCAAGATTGCCAGGCAGGAAGGAGTGAGAGATGAAGATCGAGCAATGTATATAGCCAGATATGCTCCGACTGTAGACCCACGCTGGGACCTTTCTAGTGGAGCGGACCGCACTGCTATGCGTCAGTATCAACAAGCCTTTGTGGAAGCAGTGAAGAAAGGATGAAAGCGAATGATGAACATGCAAAAGATCCATGATGTAGTTCAGGAAAAGGATGAAAGCCCTGGGGCTTTTCTTGAACGACTCTTTAAGGCATACCGAAGATACACCCCCATCGACCCTGAGGATGAAAGGAACCGACAGACAGTGGCGCTGGCCTTCATGTCCCAATCAGCACCGGACATCAGAAAGAAATTACAGAAAGCCGAGGGCTTCGAAGGAATGCCCCTCAGCCAGTTGAAGGTTCTAGCAGATAAAGTATTTCTCAATCGAGATGTGGAAGAGAAGTGGGAACAAGTGAAACGGATGAAGGAAAAAGCTAATCTTCTTGCAGCTGTCCTGAGGCCCCAGGAGTCACGAGAACAATTCCCACACCCTCGTCCATCCTTAGGACGAAATCAATGTGCATATTGTAAAAAGGAAGGCCATTGGAAAAACAAATGTTCAGAAAGACCCCGGGAGCAGTGGAGAAGTTATGGCCGAGGCATTAGACCTGGCAGGGGCCGAGGTCAGGAAAGGGGACGAGGAGGGCTCAACCCTCAGGCACTATCATCTTCCCAGACGCAGCAGCCTGCTCGGACCATGACTACAGAGGACTATTATACAGAAGACTGAGGATGCCTATGGGGCATTCTGCCTCCCGACCCCGTACTGGAAATTACTGTGGGAGGCAGGAATATCAAGGGCCTTCTGGACTCCGGAGCTCAGCGTTCGGTCCTCAATGTGCTGCCTGTTGAATTACCCTTAAAAAAGAAAAACCTGTATACCTGTCATAGGGGCGGGAGGACGAATTCTTCAACCCCCCAGTTGAACTAGTGTATTAACAGCATCATAGTCAATCAGAGATGCTCCTCTGGTTTCTCTATAATCTGTAAATTGTGGAAGGTAGTAAAGCATTTTACTTCCCCAATGAAAGTTCTTTCTGGACATTATCGTCTTTGTTACTGTAATTAGGAGCCCCCCTTTAATTTCACGCATTCTCTGTTGTGGGACAGATCTTGTACGAATGAATAAGTCCTTCATCACAGTGAAATCACTTCGCTTTTATCAGTCATCCCTGTAAAGTAACAGAGCTTAAGAATAAGCTTTGCTGGACCTGTCAGGGCCAATCAGACCCTTAAATTACACCTCAGGAAAATGTGTGCTGAAACAAAGACTAAATGGATTCAGATGCTGCCGGTGGCTTTGTTACACATGAGATGTACACCTGGAGCTAATGGTCTCACCCCATATGAACTGGTCTATGGGAGGCCACCACCTTTGCCTGTGGCAGTGGATACCCTGGCATTAAGGGGGGAAATAAACCTGAAGTGCATTTTAAGAGAATTAAACCAAACTGTTCTAGAGATAGGTCAATACACAGAGCAGAG
Source organism: Rhineura floridana (assembly GCF_030035675.1). Lineage (NCBI taxonomy): Eukaryota > Metazoa > Chordata > Lepidosauria > Squamata > Rhineuridae > Rhineura > Rhineura floridana. The sequence continues at coordinate 66,608,146 of NC_084484.1, read as the reverse complement.
TCCTTTGGGACTCACCACCCCTGTTCATGGGTTTCGTCCTGGAGATACAGTATGGGTCAAAAGTTACAAAGAAGGTGCTTTGGGAAAAATGTGGGAAGGGCCTTTTGTTGTCTTATTAACTACCCCTACTGCCTTAAAGGTCGAGGGGAACCCTACCTGGATCCATTGGAGTCGTGCTAAAATAGCCTCTCCGGAAAGATGGGCGATTGCCAGCCAGAGAAACCTGAAGATGACCCTGAGAAGGGAGGCCACCACGTGGGACGCGACGGGAGAAGCCTCCTCGGGACCGGCAACCGAGAGAGCGAAGTAACAGGGGGCGCTGCATCCCCTACTGTCCTGGATAGAGTAGTGGGACACCGCCCGAAGATTCAGATTTGCCCAACTTCAACTAGAATGCCCTGTTGTAAATTATCTTATTTGATTATACTGTTCCAGTTTGGGGTTATTCTAATGCTGCTGTTGTTTCCTCCCCACTGTGAAACGGCTTCCCTTCCATCCTGCAGGATGTGTATTAAGACTGTTAGGAACCATAATAATATCCAGGACACTCTAGTTTATCAGAGTAAATTCAGTTGTAAAGGGACAACTGTCACTTGCCAGTTTCGTAATGTTAGTTACTCAGCCTGTATTCAGGGAAACCAGACAACTTGTTATGACCCCAAAGAAAGCCCTGACCAATGGTGGCTTCAGGTGAGGGAAGGCACGCAGAGTGGAAGAGTACTGTTCCAGACCAGATTAGCAACCCCTAATACTACAGCATGGGTTAAAATTGAACCTTGTGAGATTTCAAAATGGCCTGACCAATGTGGAAATCATGATTGGGAAAGGTCTTATACGTGGGACGATAAATACATTTGTCCTGAAAAAGGTATCAGTACTGAATGTACAAATCAGTGTCCCTATTGGAACTGTGTAGGCTGGGCCACTTGGCAAACTACCGGGATAAGTGCTCACCTTTCCAAGGTCACAGTACACAGTGACTGCGGGCCTCGGAAGTGTAATTATGTAAATTTTACTATTAATAATCCACAGGCCTTTTTGAGTAAATTTGGGCAACACTTTGGGTTACGCATTCATGGACCTGTCAGAGATCCGTTGGGATTGTTCTATATGAAACTTGTTCAACTAACAGAGACAGGCCATACCTTGCAGCAAACCTTCTTCTCTGATTTCTGGGAGGAGATGAAAACCTCTTTCTAGGTACCTGAAGTGGCCAGAAATTTGTTTATTACTTTTGCAGAAACTCTGACCATCACTTTAAACGTCAGTAATTGTTATGTTTGTGGGGGAACTCAGGTTGGAGATCACTGGCCCTGGGAAGCTGCCGAATTGAATGTTAGTCAGCTTTATAATACCACCAATATCACAAACCCCCATAGTCAATGGATGTTGAAGGCTACCCTTGTTGGTCGTTGGTGTGTACAAAGGATCTCCCCAGGTGCCCCACAGATAGGTCAGATGCCTTGTGAGACCATGACCATTTTGAATCAGTCTGCAATTAGTTATTGGCCCAATGCCTCTGTGATTCCAGTTAATCTGTTGTGGACAGCAGAGTTAAAGTTAAGGTTAAATTTGTCAGTTATTAATAATAAGTCTTGGAAAGCGTTGCCAGGGTTTTACTGGGTTTGTGGGAAATATGCTTATTCAGAGTTACCCGAACCTTGGGAGGGGACTTGTACTCTAGGAGAGGTCAGACCATCCTTCTTTCTCATTCCCCTCAGTGCAGGAATTCGGTTAGGACATCCTTTGTATGGTAGGAAAAAGAGGATGACAGTTAAGATTGGTGACTGGAAGGATGATGAGTGGCCCCCTGAAAGGATAGTTCAGTACTATGGACCTGCAACCTGGGCCCAGGATGGGTTATATGGATATAGAACCCCAATCTACATGTTAAATAGAATAATTTGGTTACAGGCAGTGCTTGAACTTATAACAAATGAAACTGCGAGGGCTTTGACTGCTCTGTCTAAAACACAAACCCAACTTAGAAATGCTGTGTACCAAAATAGACTCGCCCTTGATTACCTGTTGGCAACGGAAGGAGGGGTTTGTGGGAAGTTCAATTTGACTAATTGTTGCTTACACATTGATGATAATGGAAAAGTAATAGAAGATATAACAGATAAAATAATTATTATTTATTATTATTTATTTAATTTAATTTATATACTGCCCGAAGCCCGAAGCCTCTCTGGGCGGTGTACATAATTAAGCTTGCACATGTGCCGGTACAAACATGGAAAGGATTTGAGTGGGCAGAAGGGCTGGGCCCGTGGTTCCAATGGATAGGAGGGATACGAGGTATTATTGGAACATTAATTGTAGGAATTCTGATGTGTGTCTTGTTACCCTGTATTCTACCTCTGATAATGCGAGGGTTAAGAAACATGATGGAAAGCATAGCGGACAGGAGAACAGCAGTGCAGCTAATGGTGTTGTATGAATATAGGTCCATACCTACCTATAAGAATGATACTCCTCAAACCTCTTAGCGAGGTCAGTGAAGTATCAAAGGGGGGATTGTAAGGGTTAATGGACGCCATTAGCAAAGAAGGATTCAGCACGTAGACCAGAAGGAGGCACAAGCGCAGAGGATTGCTCTAAGAATGGAAAATTACCAGCTATACAGTTATGTTTTGTGCAACACACTCACCAATGTATCTTTTCTGTTGTCTGTAACCCAATAAAAGAGCTGTGCCTCAACTGTCAACAGACACAGTTTGGAGGACAAATTCCCCTGTGTCTCTGCTAGCAATAAAGTCATCTGATGAACCGAACTTGGGCCTGAGACTCCAATTCTTACCTTAACAATAATAGGGACATTATAGCATTTAAAATAAATTATAAAAAGACTATCAATAATTAAAACACATCAGTTAATCAAAATATATGACTACGATCTCCCCACTCTTGGGCTGCCTTCACCTGAAAAGCCTTTGCCCATGCCTGTCTGTGTGTGGAAGAGTTACCAGGAACCCACAAGAAAGAACCCCCCTCTCTTGCTCAAAGACCTCCACCCCCACCTCCACCCCCAAAATAGCACTGTGAATGATCATTCTTTCTGAAGGAATCTTTTCAAATGTTCCCCTCCTCCCAGGGAGGCAAATCTTGTCACGCCCACAGGAGCCAGCCTTTGGCTCACAGCCCACGTCCCTCACCAGCTGGCCCTGACAAGTCACGTTTGTATCTTGCATCAGAGTTTGCCTCTCCCCAAACCTGTTCAATATTTTTCTTCAAAATATTGATGTTAATGTTGATATTTTGAGGAAAAATCAATATTTTTAAAAAATCAATGAAAATTATTTCTTCAAAATATTATACTAATATCAATACATTTGCAGGGGAAAACCTGAACTGGTATTTATTGCAAATAGCAAACACTGATCCCCTACGAAATTGTACCAGAAGCAAGTTCAATGGAGCAAAAATCGAACTGGCACCGAAATGCAGATCCCATCCCTACTGAGGGATACAAAACATTCCAGGTTCAGACTCTCCAGGACTGGACATCTCTAGGTAAGGCTGGGGAAAAGACTCCTGTCTCATATCCTGGAGAGCTGTTGCCTGCCAATGGAGATAATACTGAGATAGCTGGACCATTCATTTGACATAGGGCCCCTCCAGATGTTCTGTCTGCAGACATTTTGAGGCAGACATACTGCCTCATATCCAATCAGTGCATTTCCCTAAGCTCCGGGCTGCAGTCCTGTAACTTTTTATACTGTAAATGTTCCAGTTTATTTTTTGTCCCACTTTTGTTGTACTGTAGTGCCAGAGTGTCCCTCCAGACGGCAATAATGCAATTTACTGGGGAAGCATCACAGAACAACCAATAAAGCGGAATGATGTACTGACAGTCCAGTATAAATCCCCCAGTAATGCACTATTATTATGTCATGTTGCAAAATACACCCATAAAGTAATAAGAATAAGAATAAAATTTTAAAAAATAGTCTGGAAGGACCCTAACTCATTAGCCTGAAGTTGAAGCAATGATATCACAACATTTTATGATGCATGTGTTTAAGTGCCCATATTTAGAACTACCGCACTCAGCGATTAACTTAAATTAGGAAAACCTGCCATTTGGGACCAATTAAACTTCTGGGCCTGTTTAATTCTTTATCAAATGGACAAGTGAACAAATGTTTAAAAGAAATCTGCAGCCCTTTGGCTTCTCTGTCTCTTTCTGATGTATGAAAAACAAATAAAACTGGAGGTTGCACAGTAGCTCTGTTTTGGTGAGGTGTGGATTCCCCCACACTTACACAATTGTCTGGAATTCAATTTATTCAGGACGCCTGATTATAAAAACATTAACCAACGAACCCAGACAGAAGTTACCAGCAGTATATTTAAAGGGGATCAAAAATAGACTAGGAGGTAAGGCAAGCAAGCAGCTGATGAAAGTAATACTAGGAAATACATCAGCCTTGTGCATGAACAGTAATATATATATACAGTATTCATTGCTGAGAAACTTTAAATAGCCAAGGACAAATGCTGACAGGTGTTATTTAAGGAACTGTGACTGGAAGCATCTCTGTCTCCCACAGTTAGCAGCTATTGTGTTAAGTTAGCAGTAAGCCTTAATAAGCCCCTTCTTCCAAGAATTTATCATCCCTCCAAGAAAGAACTCTCAACTTCATCTGACTGTTTTGGGTTCAATGTGGCAGATTAAATTGGCTGGAGTTTCCCCCACTCTTACTGAGCCACTCATTTTTATTTTTAAAATCAATTTCAGTCAGTGCTGAGTAGGGATGGAAGGATCTGTCAATTTCAGTTCTCTCCATTTCTAATTTTCACAATCTTGAATTCAGTTCTCCACATTTTTGTAGCAATTTGCAATACCTCTAAAAATCCTCATGAAAATTCATCAGGAATTTAGTGCAGATTTCTCCTAATAAACACATTTTTGTATCTGGCTTTGACTAATGTACACATTTTTCAAGCAATTTATCCTAATATAATGCACTTTTGTATGTTATTTTCACTAATATATGCATTTTCCTTCAATATATGCATTTTTGTAAACATTGATTGGAGAACTGCATTGCAAAATTCAGACAAGTGCATATAGTTGTTTTGGTAAGTTCAATTCGGTTTTAAATGAACCTTAATTGATTTTCTTCCCCATATCTAATGCTGAATTGTTGTTGCTGTTGTTGTTGTTGTTGTTTATTTCTATCCCGCCTTTCGGCCAAAAGGCCCTCAAGGTGGCTTACAAAAAAACACAAATATAAAAATACATCAATATAATACATCAATACATCAAAATACTTCAAAATACATCAATAAAACAATGCAATTTACAATTTATAGTAGCCAATACATAAATAAATAAATGTGGGTGAGAAGCAAATATGTTTCTTCTATAAGTAAATTAACATATTATTTTCATTTTGCAACAGAGGTAGGACTTAAACCTGGACTAGCAAGATCCAAGTCAAACCCTTTATTCAGTGAACCAAGTGCTTTGTAGATTTCTGAGGTTGCAGTGTTTCTACTGTGTGTAAGGTACTTTACAGTCTAAACTTTTGCCGATAAAGAGCTATAAAGCTGAGGGTCAGTGCTTTTTGAGAGTGGAGCACGGCAGGGGAGGGGCCCTTAGGACTGTCTACACACCTTCCAGGACTCTCCCCAGGCCATGCTCTTTCATTCCAGGCTGTGTTTCCTTGGTCCAGGCCACACTCCTCACTGGCTCTACTTCAACACTCCTTGAGTGCTCTTTCCTGGCTAGAGTATGATATATAGAGTATATGAGCTAGACTGTTGTTGTTGTTTTTAAAAAAGGATGCAATCCTATTTACGCTAACCTGGGAGTAAGCCGCACTGAACTTAAACAAGACTTACGTCTGAAATGGGATGGAGGAGAGATTAAACTCAGTTCCCATTTAAAAGTGAACCTACCTAATTCATTCTTCCTGAAATAATGTACAAATTAAAACACAGTCATCCTTTGAAATTCACACGTCTGAATTTTGTTGCCAGTGTATGTGTGTAATAGAGAAAAGCATGCTGGCCCAAGCCTTTGCCCAGTTATGCCCAGAACTTAGGCTGAAGGCAGCAAGTAAGGATGACAGAGGAGTCCAGCCTTTGTGGATTCAGGTGCAAACTGACCTACTCTGCACCTCCCAAATGAATGTACAGATTGGAACTTTGTTATCCCCTGGCTTTACACTTTCTGAATATTCCAGCCATAGTTCTCAACTGAAAAATAATAATATCAAAATATGTTCAAAATGTGTATTTTGAAAAGAAATATTTTTTATTTATTTATTTTATTATACTTGTATACCGCCCCATAGCCAAAGCTCTCTGGGCGGTTTACAGTAACTAAAAACATTAAAACAAATACAATTTAAAACAGATCTTATAAAAACAATTTAAAACACAATTTAAAAATTTAAACAGTATAAAACACATGCTAAAATGCCTGGGAGAAGAGGTCTTGACCTGGCATCGAAAAGATGAGAGTGTTGGTGCCAGGTGCACCTCATCAAAAAGATCATTCCATAATTTGGGGGCCACCACTGAGAAGGCCCTCTCCCTTGTTGCCATCCTCCGAGCTTCCCTTGGGGTAGGCAGCCAGAGGAGGGCCTTTGATCTTGAACAAAATATGTTAAGAAATGCATATTTTGATAGAAACTAATCTAAGTACATTTTTAAATGCAAGCTTTGTGAAATTTCTTTTTTAAAAAACTGCAGATTAATGTGGAAATAGAACAGAGTAAACTTATGGGTGAGCATGTATGAAAGTGTCAAAGTTTGGAAATAGACTGATTTTCTCATCTCCAAAAGCACGTGGCTTGCTCCTGGCTTCTTTTCAGCACATGGCCCATAGGTAGAAAGGAAAATATTTTTAGAGAATTGCCCTCTTCAGGCATTATAATTAGGAATAAACACGTGAATGGGACAGTGTAGACAAGCCTGCATTTCAGATACTCTGTTCATTGGGTTTTTGTGGTAAGAGGTATTCAGAGGTGGTTTACCATTGCCTTCCTCTGAAAATATCACTGAACAGTAAAGTCAGGATCATTCAGACCATGGTATTCCCGATCTCTATGTATGGATGTGAAAGTTGGACAGTGAAAAAAAGTGGATAAGAGAAAAATCAACTCATTTGAAATGTGGTGTTGGAGGAGAGCTTTGAGTATACCATGGACTGTGAAAAAGACAAATAATTGGGTGTCAGAACAAATTAAACCAGAACTGTCACTAAAAGCTAAAATGATGAAATGGAGGTTATCATACTTTGGACACATAATGAGAAGACATGATTCACTAGAAAAGACAATAATGCTGAGAAAAACAGACGGGAGTAGAAAAATAGGAAGACATAGAGATGGTCTTCAATCCAAGAGATGGACTGATTCCATAAAGGACGCTACAGACCTGAACTTACAAGACCTGAACAGGGTGATTCATGACAGATGCTCTTGGAGGTTGCTGATTCATAGGATCATCATAAGTCGTAATCAACAATAACAGACAAGCCTGCTAGCTTTGCTCCTGCTGCCATTCTAGTCACCCTTCAAGATGTACAGGGTAACTATCTATAGCTGGGAGCCTCCACAAGGGCAGAGGATTCCTTGCTAGGGATGGCGGGGGGGGATATTCTATTCAGTTTGCCATTAAAGGTGAACCTACTTAGTTCCCACTTTCCAAAACAATACGTGAACCAAATCATGGCAATCCTTTGAAATGCACTCTTTTCCGAATTTTGCAGTGCAGTTCTCTAGCTTGGTAATGTATACAAAAAATGCATACACTTAGATACAGCATACATAAAAAGCATATTTTGGTGAAAAGAAGACACAAAAATCCATTATTTTAGGGGAAATTGCTTTGCAAATTGTGTATATTTGGCAAAAATGCATACAAAGATGTTTATAAGAGGAAAGTCACACTACAATGCTGATGAATTTTCATGAGTTTTTTTTCCCATTTAAAAATTGCAAACTGAAGTGGAGAAATATGGAGAACTGAATTTAAGACTGGGGAAAAAATGAGAAACAGTGAAACCAAAATCGAGAGATTCACCCATTCCCGCTTCTGAGTAGTTGGGTATAAGACAGTGCTGTTAATCAATGAAATATGGCTAAGAATACCTGAGCTTACTCTAACATTTTCTTGTTTTATTTCCTCTTTGATACACATTTCTCAAACTTGGAAGTCATGATAGAAACATTTCCCCCCATGTTCATAAATGTAAGGTTGCCCCCCCTTACAAATGGTGTCATAAAGTAACATGGTCTATCCCTTGTGCTATAATCTCAAGCTCTAGGCTACCCTGGGCTCCTTTCGGAGGAAGGCTACGATATAAATCATCATCATCATCATACTCTCATTTCAGTGATCAGCAAGTATATTCTAGAACTCCAAATTAAAAAAGAAAAGAAGTAATGGCACTATGGCTTCTGTTATCTCATACATGAGCTCCAGAGTTCCAGAGAAGTATCTCTTCAGCCCTACCTGGAAATGCCAGGGATTGAACTGGAGACCTTCTGTAAGCAAAACAGACACTCTACCTCTGCACGACAGGCCCTTCTGCAAAGGTCTGAGGGTCCCTCCTGCTCATTCTGCTAAGTTGGCCATGGACTTCTACCCAACCTCCTGCCCTGATGGCAATACTGCAAAAAAAAAAAATGCCAAGAGTATCAAAGGTTTTTGAAGACTTTGGGAAGCCATAAGTTGTATTACAAAGAGGAGTAATACTTTATAGATAATGTGAGAGTTCACAAAGATAAGATTCTGTTCATGAATTCTCACATTAACTATAAAGTCAACTTAACTGTAGTGATGTAAACAATACGAGTAGAGTTGACAATTTTACATGCTTTGTTGAGTTCTAACATTTTTTTTGACAGTATAGTGATTTCAACGTTGTCCCTACTGTTATGAAGTAGGGAGAATGGCTCAGTGAAGTGTATTAAGTTATTTAAATCACTGGGGTGTTCTGAAAGGTATCATGTAATCTTTGAAAATGAAATGGACTGCCTTCAAGTTGATTCCGACTTATGGTGACCCTGTGAATAGGGTTTTCATGGTAAGCGGTCTTCAGAGAGGGTTTTGCATTGCCTTCCTCTGAGGCTGAGAGGCAGTGACTGGCCCAAGGTCACCCAGTGAGCTTCATGGCTGTGTGGAGATTCAAACCCTGGTCTCCCAGGTCGTAGTCCAACACCTTAATTAGAAGATCAGAAAAAGCGTAATCCTTCAGCTTCAGGAAACACTACGTACTTGGCACTTGTTTTCGAGATTTCAGCTTGTTTTCTGCTACAAGTTAGTTTTAAATTGTCAAGCAAACTCAAGGCCCACAAGCAGAAGTAAAAGAAAGAAGAGGCTAGGAAATCTTCAGGCTTTTGCTTGTATTGCTCCCCATTCCCTCAATGGCTAACTTATAGGCTGCATTTGCTACTTGCTAGGCCCCGCTTCTAAAGTTAAAATGTGACTTTGAAAATGATCCGTCCTTTGCCAGCCTGTGACATCTGGACTAGTGCACCATGCAGATTACCATAACAAACTTGATTAACCTTATAAGCAATATATTAGCAGGGCAATTCAAACCCCAGCTGGGTAGTGGCAGGGCATGATGGAGCAGCTGAGCTACTGCTGCATCTGCAATCCCATCATTCACACCGGCCAGGGTGGAGAGTGCCATGTCGGGGGGAGGAAGCTAATTGCTGTGCCAGCCTGGAGCCAGTGTCATAGCTCAGCCTGGCTTGGACCAGATGCCATCAAGGGACAACAGCAGGCCAGCTAAGGAGCCAGAGGATCTCAGGGTGGCTTAGCCCCTCTCCTTCTCCCCAGTATGCCCTGTTTTAGGGCTTCCTGTACGCAGAGGCCAATAGAGGCTGGCAGGGCTTGGCATAGAGCCAAACAGAGTTTGGATTGAAGCCCAATATACTATCAGCCTCGGGGTCATTCTTGACTCCCAGCTGTCCATGGAGGCTCAGGTGTCAGCAGTGAGCCGGGCAGCTTGGTATCAATTACATCTGATACAGAGGCTGCGACCCTACCTTCCGGTCCATCTGCTCCCACAGGTGGTGCATGCCCTGGTCTCCTCTCGCTTAGACTACTGTAATGCGCTCTACGTTGGGCTACCCTTGAAGACGGTTCGGAAATTACAACTGGTACAGAATGCGGCGGCACGGTTGATTAAGAATGGCCGCCACCGGGATCATATCTCTCCAGTGTTAGAAGATCTACACTGGCTACCAGTTGTTTACCGAGCCCAATTCAAGGTGTTGGTGTTAACCTTTAAAGCCCTATACAGTTTCGGTCCAGTTTATCTAAAGGAGCGCATCCAGCATCACCAAATATGCCGCCTGACGAGATCGGCCTCGCAAGACCTTCTCTCGGTCCCACCAGTGAAAACAGCTAGGCTGGTGCGGACCAGAGAGAGGGCATTCTCGATTGTGGCTCCCACCCTCTGGAACTCTCTCCCATATGACCTTCGCCATGCCCCCTCTCTGGTAGGTTTTCGCCAAGGATTAAAAACATGGCTGTTTCAGCGGGCATACAGGATTCCCAGGTAATTTTAGTTTTTAACGTACAGAAGTGGGTGGGCTGATTATCCGAAGACTGATGTTATAACTGTATTTATATGTGTATTTATTTTAATTTATGTACGCCGCCTAGAGTGGCCGTTCACTCGGCCAGATAGGCGGCCTAAAAATAAAATTTTATTATTATTATTATTAACAGTAACATAGCTTACACATACTTTACCACCTGTGTTTTAATGGCATTTTTAGTTTTTAATGGTTGTTATTGTTTTATTTTTTATTTTCATTATATTTGTTTTGTGAGTTGCCTGGAGAAATTATGTCAGGGGGTGGCTATATAAATTCATCTAATAAACAAATGCCATTTGGCTCCTCCATGCCCAGAACTGCCACCATGCACAACCTTTCCACCTGGCTGCATCAAAGGGAGGAGTGACAAAGCAGGGGTTAATGTGTTAAGAATGTAATATGTTACAAAGACAGTTTGTGGTTCCTTATAAGGACAGCTTGTGCACTACCTTGAATATTATTTTTTTTACATACTCTTTAAAAATAAAGTAAATTTTTAAAAACCCTGCAACTCCCATCATTTCTAACCATTGGCCATGCTAGCTGGGGCTGATGGGAGTTGTAGTCCAAAACATCTGGAGGGCACTAGGTGATTGAGAGCTGCCTTACTGGCACAGAAAAAGAAGCTTCAACTTCAGACTGTATTTGGGCATTCATCTCATGTGTGATTTTAATTGTGTGAGAGGTACATGGTTACTCTCACTGGACCCACCCCTTCTGCAGCATCCATCATGGCCCCCACTCTGCCAACTTCCATGCATGCATCGATTGGGAAGGTCTGATGTGGGGACACTGCTCTACATAGGTAGGGCTCCTGTGTGATTCAGAACTCTGATTTTAAATCTTCCATTGCATTCCAATTCCAGTGCATGGAGGGGTGTGATGCAATGGTGATGCAACAGAAGGGGCAGGGCCAATGAGCACAGTCCAAGCTTTCTGTAATTATGTGAGTTGCTGAAATCTTAAATTGAGCCTACGTGGTTCCCACAGTTTTCCCCATAGTCTTTGCTGGACTTGCTGTAGCTGTTTGTTAATCATATTGTTCCCTGCTGACCTTTGCTATAGGTGATTTGAGTGAAAGAGTTGATCTCACAGTTCCATGGTTTGTGAAGTACTGTAACTCAACTACTGAGCCACACTGACAGGTTTACACTGTAAGAGGCAATATGCTTCTGAACGCTAGTTGCTGGAAACCACAGGAGGGGAGAGTGCTCTTGCACTCAGATCCTGCTTGCAGGCTTCCCACAGGTGCCTGATTGGCCACTGTGAGAACAAGATGCTGGACTTGATGGGCTAATGGCCTGATCCAGCAAGCTCTTCTTACGTTGTTATGTTCTTGTTATGAATTGTAGTATCCCAAACAGTCTCTCTTTTTTTTTAATTTGGGATCTGATGATCCCATGTGAATTGTTTTGGTCCCAGTGACTTTCGGGAGACTCAGTATTCTTAAGACCAAGTATTTTAGCCCAACAGTAAATTGTGCTGTCAATCTGCTTCATAGAAAAGTATTGGTGAAGAGAAATGGATTCCACTTTAACAGCAAACCAGAGTGTGCAAAAGGAATATAGATGGTCTCAAAAAATTTTATTTTACCTCTGAGTCCTCAAAGTACAGCCATGATTCCACAAACATACTTTGTTCTACTCACAATTTAATACATACGGTAACAAAAGGTATTAAGATTTTTTTTTCTGACACGGGGACTCATACTCTGCTTTACTATTGCAGTAATAACAGCTGGTCTCAAGGGTATGAAGACTGCTTGGCTTAGACATTAACCAGATGGAGTGATATCAGGTCCAGAAAACACATTGGAGTACTATTGCCAAAATGCTCAACAATGGATTTTAGGTAACGCAATATATATGCAATGTGTGTTAAAATGCTGGAATCTGCATGATGTGGGGATTGCTTAGGCACTTTGAGGAAGTGATAAGATTTTATCTAATTGAATTACAGAAATGATGTGGAAAAACAGTTGGGGGGGGAAGAGTTTTTGTTCACAAACATGGAACCATGGAGTCCCACTTAAAACAGCTATACGGTCCATTCTGCTATTCACCAGAAGAATATTCTGCTATTGTCAGATGTAGAGTATTAACCTTTTTTTTCTAAAAACAATTTTATAGATCATTTACACTGGAGAAAGAGCCAGGAGGTCCAGATGGTCCACTAGAAGTGATCTTCATGTTACCATTTGAGTGCAAGTCAAACAAAGAGTAGTTTCTTTGCTATCCCTACAAAACCCCTAAGAAGAATGAAAGACTCTGGGTTCATTCATATATTTACTCCAATAGTGGTTGGCATGGTGGAGGCACCACTGCTCACCTGACCTTCACTCAGCTGCATTGCTGCTGCTTACCAGAAAGTGGGGGGGGAGTCAGTGGTGAGGTCATAGTGGAAACACACCAGCAGACCCAGTCTGATGCTCCTGCTGGTGCATGTACATTGCACTGAACTCACCATCACCTCATCTCTCGCCCTCCCAGAAAGCAGAAGCAACGTCACCAACCTTAGATCAGGTGAGTGGTGGCACCCCACCACATCACTCACTACTGATTTTCCCTATACATTGTCTTTCTTTGCTTTCAGCAATCCCTTATAGCCTGGGACCCAGGGACCTTTATACCCTGGGGGCTTATACCTGGGACCCAGGAATCCCAATACCCTGGGACCATTCTTGTGATGAAAAGGGCTTTTTTCAGTCAATCAACACATATGTAAGCCACAGTTTTGCTCAGGAGTGCCAGACAGACTTCTCTAGGGCATCAGCACAGCCCCAATCTCTTCACTGCCCTTTCTTGCCCCCTCCAGGTAAGCTGTAGCAACACGAGTGTTGGGAGGGTGGCTCCACAGCTCGGCCCCAGCACACCACCCACTACTGCATAGATTGCTTTTTTCCAAACTTCTTATAGAGATTGCAGAGGTTTTCAGGCTTCAGCACATGCAGCAACCTCTGTATATAAAAAAAGTCTTCTCCTCCTTAACAGGTGAGATGGCAGTAGCAGCAGGAGCCTCACTGTCTTTCCTGTTATTGATTTGATGGTTTTTTTTTACTGTTTTTTGCCATTGAAATGGAAGCCAATTTATAGAGCAGGTGTGCTGCGGACTGAAACTCTGGGCAGTCACGTCTGCCATCTTTGTTTCCCAGAGCCCACATGGTCCCAGAGACACAGCACTCTGGGAAACAAAGATGGCAGGCATGAATGCCTTGTGCTTTGCTCTACAACATGCCCTCCCTGTAAGAAAGAAAAAGAAAGACATTGCAGGTGATCCCAACTGACTGGATACAGTCGTGAGGTGGAGGGAAGGTTATGGGGGCCCTGACCTGTACCCTGTCATCTAGCCTCTGACTGTGGACCTTCCTGGCTATTTTGAAATAAACCCACCAGCTCCTGCTGTTTCATTGGCATGTTGCTAATAGGTGGCTGGTTGTCCTAGTTCTAAATTATAGGTTGTGTCATCAGCCAAGTTCGCACATAATGCTAAGCCAAACCATGATTAAGCATGAATGTGCAAGTGTGCAGGCTCCCAGAGAGGAGATTGCAGTTGCTTTGCTCTTCCTCTGAACTTGTTGCTGTCCTGCTGTGAGCTAAGCCATGGTTTGGCTTAGCGTATCTTCTGAACCCAGGCTCAGGGTTTGTCTCCTCCAGACAAACTGTGAGCAGTAAACCATAGAACAAACCTTGGCTACAGCTCATTGTTTGTCTGGAGTGAGACAACATGCTAAGTCAAACCATGGCTTAGCTCACAACAGCACAACAGCAGGACTGGAGGTGAAGCCAGTTGGCCACAATCTCCCCTCTGGGAGCCTGCACACTTGCACATTCATATTAAGCCACGGTTTGGTATGTGCGAACCAGGTCACTGTTCTTAAATTACAGTCATTGAGTGTGGTCCAAAGGTGTACAGACACATCTGCATCTAAATTCTCATTCATCAGTTGATTGTTTTCCCTTTTGACTGCTCTCTCCCCAAATTGCCACTTACCTGGAGTTAAACTTAATTGGGATTGAGTTATGGGGGTACTATTGAACAAGAAACTACAGGGAAAACAAATTATACACATCCATTCATGCACAAATACCACACACACACACCTTTGGATCATGGTTATTGTGCCCTATTCAAAACATTTATTTGTTATAGCAGCAGTTCAGTTTAAGGGGACTGAAAAAAATAATGACACAAGACTATTGATGCTGGTGTCAGTGTGTGTACATAAGGAAAACAAGTTCATGATCCAAAAGAAACAAGGTAGATAATCCTCTACAGTGAAATGTTATTTTTGGAAAGAAATACTAAGAGGAAAAAAATAGAAGCAACCAGTTTCAGCAGTTTATATGGGCTTTGGTCTGAACAATGTAGGCAGGCAATTGATTCAGCAAGTTTTAGCCAGCAGCTTATCTTAAGATTCTTTTTTCATTCTCTCTGCTATTCAAATTTATAAAGCAAAGATCCTGGCCCAACTCACTTATGGTATCCCGATTTGGATCCTGGGTTTTAACTCTCAAATGGAAAGAGTTCAGTCTGTATCTTAGGAAATTACTGGGACTCTCTCCTTGCATGGGTAACGCTGCTATTTATTTGGAAGTAGGTATTCGTTCGGTTGCTTGTAAAGTTTGGATCGATGCCCTTAAATAGTGGTTATGTTTACACTTCTTAGCAACTCCTGGTAGTTATGTTTCCTTACTGCTCTCGGGCACCTTTGTGAGTCGCTGGATGTGTGAGATGGAGAGGAAAATAACTAAGATGGGCCTTTCTCCTGCAGTATTGGGGTAATTATAGGCTTAAGAAGGCCCAGACTCTTGTGGTTCAAAGATTAATAGACGTAGACTAGATTTGCAACATTTAAGAACTGCTGCTAACTATTGCTCTCCACTACTCTATAATTTTAATAATTACAGAATCATTGCAGCTTCATATTTGTATTCACTGACTATTCCTAAGTACAGGAGAGCATTTATTCTGGCCTGTTTTAATGTGTTGCCATCAGCACTGTTAAAAGGACAATTTAATAAGATCACAGTTAGAGAACGGACAAGTTTTTGCAGAGCTGGAGTAATCAAATCTGTTGAACATGCCATACTGTTTGCAATTTGTACAGTGAATGCAGAAAGAAGCTAATTTTCCCCTTATTAACTGCCTTGCCTAGGAGTACTTCTCCAAATTTGGTTTTGATCTATTTAAGGGATGTGTCATCTTTTGTTACCAAAAATGTTGCAAAGGTTTTTTTTTACCACAATGCAAATTAGGAAATAATGCCGCCAGCCTTCTAATCAAGGAACTACTTAATTTGTATTTATTTGGTTTGTAATAATTATTAGCAGTTGTGTTTTATATATATTTTAATTGTTGTGGCTTTTTATACTGATTTTAACCTTTTGGTCTGTGACCTTAAATAATTCATTCATTCTTTCAGTAGTTTATATGAAGGTTTCAGTAAGTATTATGTGGAGGAAAAACTGATAGGATTGGAGAATAATTTTGTTCAAAGAGCATTGTTTTTATGAGCTCTTCTAATCTATCCCATGTTAATGGCAGCAAATGATTAGCATACAGAGGTTGTGATTGGGTTATAATTCATTGAAATTGCCCTGAATTGGTTCCCCTTAATATATTTAATTCCTGGTAGTGAGTTTTTCCCCTCTCATCCATTATATTCCTTTCTTGAAGCAACTGGATTCAATCTTAATATGGATTCCAAGAATATATAATTTATTACAGATTTTCAGATATAAACAGAGATGAACAAATCCCAGTAGGGAAATAATCTGGGCCAGACATGGGGGCCCAATTGCCACTCCCACTCATGCACTGACACATGTAAATGACATAACTGTGCTGTATGGAGTGCCAGGCTAACGTTAATCCTTTCTAGACCATTGAGTTCAGTATATCCCCCTGCTAGGCTCTTCCTCCAGAGGGGCTGGGGGGTTGAGGAGAAGTGATGCCATAGTCCTATGCCAGAATCTGTTTCTGAAGTCTTTGTATTATAGTACTTATTTTGATTCTGTCGGAGGAATGAAAATATGAAAATAGGATTTCTAATATTCCCTGTTTTGTTGTCACAGGGCGCTTTCACATAGTAGTTTGTTGTGACCTCAGTGCTACTCATGCATGCACCTCTTTACTCAGCATCCATCTGACATTGCCCTCATCAAAATGCCATCCCATATTTCTCTTCCCCCACCCCTCAATTTAGTCTGGATTTTCCATTTCCATGGTTTCTAGAAAAGTTATTTATCTGAATTTTCGAGGAAACAGTAAATCTGGGTCAAATGGGACAATAGTATGGGGCAACATTTTGATGAGGATACCACTGTGTGGACTCTGTGCAAAACTTGCATGCAAGAGGCACATCTACAGGGCAATCTAAACCAAATATCCACTAGAATATGAATTTGGATTTGTCAGATCTTGGGCTTTCCTGACTGAGCCCAGGCCTCTCACTGCCTGAGCCAGAGACACACTGGCATAACTTCCTCACCCTGGCTCAGCCAGGACACAGCTGGCAAAACTTAAGCAGACATAACTTATGCCAGCTTAAGCCCCAAAAAGGGGGTGTTCCATGGGCATGGTGGGGGCATGGCAAGGAGAGACTTACACCTATTCCAGACCCTGTTCAGCTTGGTTGTGTACTCTGTGTCCCAGTCCTCAAAACACAGGCTCACTCTCAGTTGGCAGTAGTCTTTCCCAGAGGCTCCTGAACAGAGTTTGGAACAGGACAAATTTATGCAGGCCTAATTTACACTGGCTTCCTATAGCTAGAATTGCTCTAGTGCCCAAATTCTCATTACTGCAATTATTGACTGATATTTCTGATATTGTGTGGTGATTCTCTCATAACTTTTCATTAGTTACCATGAAATTGTAAACTTATAACAAGAAAAAAATAAACTGTAAAGTGTTATAAATTAAGAATCACCAAACCAAAAATACTTCTGTTGTTGCAAAAGATCCATTGCACCCCTAGTCCATGTAATTTATCTTCAGACCACCTTGCATGTCTGCCTCTCTGAATCAATGAAAAGCTTCTTATTATGGGTACAGTTTCCTCAGGCAATACAATTTTCCCTTCACGCCCCCAAATGTAGCTTTTAATTAAAACAAGACCTAGAGCAGAGCAATAATAGACACGTGTAAGCAATCTGAATGACAAATGCAAGTGTTCTATACTTTCCATTTGCTGCTGGTTGAGGAAAAACAACACTTTCTTCCTAAATGCTGGCAATGCACAGACATCCATATGCATAATATGCAAAAGGAAAAGCCACATATGTATAGGTTCAATAGGTCTGAACTCATTTTTTCTGTGGCAGAGCCAAGCCACATATATGTGAAATACAATGTGTACAGATTTTTGCCCGGTATTGATTCCAGCCGTAGCATAATGATACTTATAAAACTGTAGCGATCTAATAAGAAATATATTGAGACCCCTTTCTGGGTTCCCACATGGTCACAGCAACCCACAAATGTCTATGCGTAGATCAACATCACACCTTTAGAAGGAAAATCCAGGTGTGTGTGTATGGCCATAATGGAAATACTTCAGAGCAGGGCCAGCACCAAAGGGTGGCCAGATTGGGCCCTGGCTGAGGGCCCCTGAGGCCCAGAGGAGCCCCTGAAGGGCCCCTCATTAGGGTGGGAGAGTAGCACTCCTGTGATCCGCAGCAGGCTCTCTGCCACGGATGGCAGGGAGGGAGCTTCCAGGCCACCCACCCATTCTCTCGTTGCACCTACTTCTCTCCTGTCTTTGCTGCTGCACTCGCTGCTTGCGCAAGGCTACCATCAATCAAGATGGTGGGAGGAAGCTTCTTTAAGGGGCTGATGCCCCTACTGCCATCTTGGCTGGGAGCATTAGCCCCTTAGAAAAGCCTCCGCCACCATCTTGGTTGATGGTAGCCCTGCGCATGCAGCGCACACAGCCACAACAACGGGAGAGGTAGGTGGAACAGGCAGTAGTCGCGCACCTGGGGCAGGCTGGTGCCCAAGGGCCCAGTCATGCCTGGCACCAGCCCTGCTTCAGAGCTACACGTTTGTCCAGTTTTAGAAGAGAATTAAAAAAAATTCAATTCCTACATTCATTTCAGTCCAAACCTAAAATTGTTTCATACACTATGACAGGGATGGGAAAACTTAGGCCCCGGGCCCAAATGCACCCCTCCAAGTCTCTCTGTCTGGCTCTCACTACTCTTCCCAGGGTGCACACCCTCCCAAGCCACACTCCTCAGAATGGCCTGTCGCTCAGTGGTAATCTGCTTTACATATTTTAATGTGAATTCCTCCTAATATAATTTTTTGTATGTAATTTTCCTGGATATACACATTTTTTCAAAGCAATTTGCCCTGAGATAATGAATTTTTCTATGTTATTCTAATTTCTCCCCATCCCTACTGTATGTGTGTGGGTATGTGGGTGTTACAATTCAAGCATCTAAAATGACCACACCATCCAGCTATTCTTTATGGTTCCTGAATAAAGGCATTATCATTTAAAAGAATATTTTTGGGCTCAGACATAACTACCCACACTGGTGACATATGAAGCTCAGGGTAAGATACACCCAAGAATATATTTCAATAGCTCTTTCATTAGCTTTGAAGATCCTACCTTTCTTGAGATTCTTCCATAGTATAGGATAATTATTTAGAGGCGGAGGAGATGCCTGACATTCATAGAGTATCACTTGAATGAAATAAGTGGCTTTTCCTGCTCTTTTCCCTTTTTACAAAGTATAACACTGGATAATATGGTTAAAATCTCTAGGTATCCCGTAGGGATGGGTATGTTTTAAGCCTTCTAGGTCTAAGTCCTGAGAATTGTAGACAAAATTGAATCATTCTGTTCATAAAATGGGCAATCTGGAAACATCACCTATCCACCCTGATCCCATTTCCCTTAACAGGTGGAAGTTTCTGCTAAAAGTCAAGAACTATCATCCTCAAAAGAAGGCAAAGAAGTAAGATTGATTCATGCTTCCTCTATTTCTGTTTCCACTTTAATGTCTGAAGTCAGATTTCTGGATTTCTAAGTCATTTGTGCATATTTCTCCCTTTCTGCTTCTTAGTAATGTATTGTGTAGTTAACCTTTATTTATAAAGGTTAAATATAAGCCACATCCCCACCATAAATGCCCTCAAGATAATTACATGACATCATAAAGATGTGATTGTTAAGGTGAATGTAAGCTGAATTGTTAATGTGCATAATAACTGTCCATTGTGCCCATTCACCAGGCCATATGTTAAGGTGAATGTAAGCTGAGTGGTTAATGTGAGTAATTACTGGTCTTTGTGCACATATACCAGGCCTCATGGAGAATGTGCACATTAATCTTTCATGAAGAGGGAATTGTGCAATCTCCAACAGGTTGTGGGAAATGTGCATATATTACCTAAATTTTGTACATCCTCTGATCATTATGCATAATCTCCAGCAGGGCTTGGGTAATGTGCATATATCACCTGAATTTCATACATTCTCCAGCCATTATGCATATTCTCCAACAGGCAATATATGCACATTTCACAAGGCCTGTTGAAAATTATGTATATTGACTTGGAAATGTGCATAGTTCCCTCTTCATGAAATGTTAATGTGCACATTCTCCATGAGGCCCGGTGAATGTGCATAATGGCTGGTTATTATGCATATTAACCATTCAACTTAACATTCCCCTTAACATATACATACCTAAAAGGCCTTTTCTGTTTAAAAAATGCCACATGGCACTGTATATAATTATGTTTGATTTTATATAGAACACCATTCACACCTGGTTCACGCTAAGCAAAACCATGGCTAAATGTGAATGTATGAGTGTGCAGGTCCTCACTGCAAAAATTGTGGCCATTTCAGTCTTTTATCAGTCTTGCTGCTGCCTTTCTACTCAGAGCAAAGCCATGGTTTAGCTCAGTGTTATGTCTGTACCTGAGCTTGTGGTTTGTCTCTCTCCAGACAAACCATAAGTTATAGCCAAGCTTTGTTCTTGCTTACTGCTCTGGGGGAGACAAACCACAAACCTGGGCTTAGATGTAATGTTTAGCCAAACCATGGCTTAGCTCCAGGTAGCACAGCACCAACAGGACTGAGGGAGAAGTGAAGCAGTCAGTTTTTGCTGTGAGTACACACATGCCCATGTGTTCATGTTTAGCCATGGTTTGGCTTAGTGTTACATGCAAACTGACCCAGGGAAAGAACCCAGCATGGGGACAAAGTGCCAAATAAATTACAATCAATTATTGGTACTTCTCTTGACTCATTTTTCATTGGCCTCTGTTCTGAGCTTTAGCCAAATTAACTATGCAGTCCTACACATGTCTGCTCATGGAGCTGAATGGGACTTACTCCCAGGTAAGTGATACCCAGTCATCAGGGAGCCCCACTACTGAGATGATACACACTGTAAGCTTCCTATTCTCCATCTTAGACCTCCAAAGCAACAGGATACGAGTTCCTTTCCTTGTAGTAACAAATACCAGTGTTGTTGTGTGGGGTTTTTTTCAAGAATAAAAAACATCTTTAGAAAGGATCTCCTACTTTGCAAGAGGTCCATAGCTACAAGTCACTTTCCTTCTTCGGATATCTGTCCAAGGTCTTTCCTTTAAAAAGGATTAGTAAAATGAATGAATGAATGAATGAATGGTCTTGCCAACTGACAGATAGTAACACAGTTTCATTTTCATTCAATTAATTTACTAAACATATTGTTGGAAGTAAAGCTGTACAGAGGATTGGCTACCCACGCCTGCACAAAAACTGCCTGTCTGTTAATTTAATCAGGAATTCTTTTCCTTCAGGCCATTCTGTGTGAATGGAGCTGGACACAGTAAGGACTAATACTAAACCAGGCACTGAAACGTATTGTTTGTGAAATGCATTACTGCCTTTTGTCTGTGTAGATTCAGGCTGGATGCTTTCCTGAGGGCATTTTCCTGAGCTTCCTTTTTTCCCAGATCACCCATAGACCTGTTGGGGATCACTCACTATCTCCAAACTTTATCTGTAAATCAGAATAGTGTCCCCTCTAGCTGCTGCATTGATCAATAAAAGTTGGTAAGAAATAGACACACAATACATCTAAAATAAAATAATCAGTGCTGTCATTTGTTTCTAATCTTTATTTCTGATTTCCAATGTTATGTTTCTACTGCTATACCATTTAGGAATAGTGTCGTATCTTTTTGGTCCTTCTTGATTTTTCTAATCAGGTTTCGTGTTCCCCCTCCCCCAGTTGTCTAGATGGCATTCAAAAAGACTCTCATAATATCTTTCCATGACTTCAGAAGTAGCCAACGTGATGCCCTTTAGATGTGATTGGGCTCCAACTATTATCAGCCCCAGCCAGCATGGCCAAAGGTCAGAGATGATGGGAACTGTAGTCCAGCAACATCTGAAGAGCACTGGCTACCCTTGAATAATTCTATCCTTAGACATTAAGGATACCTTTTATATAGAGTCCAGAGCTTGGAAAAGTTACTTTTTTGAACTACAACACCCATCAGCCCAGTCCAGTGGCCATGCTGGCTGTGGCTGATGGGAGTTGTAGTTCAAAAAAGTAACTTTTCCAAGCTCTGATATAGACATTATTAATGGGGCTTGATAAACAACCGATGGGTGTCCAGCAAGCCACAATGTGCTGAGTCCTCTCAGCTCATGCTGGTACTCAATCTGTACTGCAGATGAGGCAGTAATGATCCATTGTTCTCAATCTGGGTAAAGTATCTGCTCTTTCTAGGAATACTCCCGTGATTCCAGTTTAATGGTACCATTCTTGTGAGTGCTTGAGTTGGACTAACCCCCAGTTTTTTAAAAATGTGTCCTCCAAGCAGAGGAATTCCCAGAAGCACCAGTGGAGTCAAAGGAATCAGGTCTTCCTAGAAGGAAAGGAACCACAGATTCAGGAGGTATCTTCAGAAGAGATTTCCCCATATGGGGATTAAGAGCAGCTTAAATCCCAGGAGGCAGACTAATGAGTATTAGTCACATATCACTGCAGGACAGCATATATCACTGCATAATGTCTTCAGACCAAACCTTCATGAATTCAGGGGACAAACCTCCTAGATGATTCTTCTCCACATGGCATTGCCATTTGCGATCAAAGTTAGAGACTGTTCAGAGAAGATGCAGTACTTAGTTGATTCTTAGATCAGGAGTCACCAACCTTTTGGGGCCTCTGGGCATATCTGAAAACCAGAGCAACTGTTGTGGGCACCACACAACTCTTCCTTTCGCAGTTGACACCCTCTTGAAATCAATCACCCCAAGCTGTGACTAGGTTTGATAAAAGCCTTCTTTCAAGCCTAGTTTCAGTGGCTGAATGGGCCCCTGTGAGCACCCGGGAAGGATTCTGCAGGCACATTGGTGCCCAGGGGCATCATATTGGTAACCTGTGTCCTGGACACCCATTAGTATCAGAAAAGCACTAGAAATAAATCCTAAACCAAAAGCCAGCTGCTGAGTTTTATGAGGTGGGAGCAGAATTGGGGGGCAGGGTCTTGTCTTGGACTCGGTGAATGAAGGTTTCATTTGCATTTGTTCCCAGAGTTCATAGACACTCAAACTCCCACCAGGTTGCCTCCATGAAGGCTTTTAGCTGGGCTGAAGGGAAGCAAGAGGCGGATTTATTTATTTATTTTTATTTATTTAATTACATTTCTAGACCGCCCTATAGCAAAAAGCAAAGATCCTTTGCTTACTGGCAGACACCCAAATGTTGGGACTTATCTGGCTGAGGTGAGGACTTTACCTGTGTGCTAGTGTTTGCTGTAAGAGATTTTCTCTCGCTGCAAAAGGTAGCACACATGCACGACCTGTGGCAGTTTTAGGGATAGGCAAGTGGTGGTTTGACTTCCTGCTGATGTGGGACAAATGTTGAGGAGTCCCTCCCATTGGAAACTACATAGCTCTTCTCCCTCCCACCACCTGGTTCCTTTCCTTTATGTCTACACACGCCAACTTGAGGCTGCAAGCAGTACAATAATTATGAGCACAGGGCAAACAGGCACCACCTTTCTAAAGTGAAATGATTTATACTTTTGGCTTCTGTCCCCAGTTAATAAGCCCTCAGTGTGGAACCAGTGAGCGAGCCAGAGATATGGCTGCTGCTGAGAAACAATCACATATGTTCCAAGACATTAATCTAACCTTAAATGGCATCAGATTCTGCTCCACTGTTACGACTTGTGGCCCAGAGGTGAGCTCTAACAAGCTCCCAACTCCCTTTGGCTTCTGCTCTAAACTCTCTTGTAGGTTTGGGACAGCACCCGACTAATCCCCAAGCCAAAAAAAAAAAGAGAGTTAATATGCAGTCATGCCTTTGGATCTACTGAGTAAAGCCTGCTTTTTCTTGCCAAAATCATGCCTAAATGGCAGTTTCCTAGTGCTCCTGGATCGGTACCACTATTGTGTATTATGTCAGCTCCCTTTACTCACCCAGAGGACTAAAGCTGAACCTCCTCACTGAGGTGCAATTTAAAATGTGGCACAAGGAAACCTCCAGAGGAATCTGGGTTGAGTGAATGGTAATGTCTCATGCTGTTCGAATAGCAGGATATTCCCCACACCACGTGCAGAGGTGATTCTGCCAGTTTCACCTTATGTGCCCTGACTAAGGAGGCAATTGTCTTTTAAGACAAGCAGCTACTGAATCTATGGTGAAAGGTAATTAAAGAGCACTACACTGAGTAATTTTGCCTTGATATAGAGCCAGCTGGCATGGAAGCTCTAGAACAAAGCTTTGCTTCAACTCCTTCCCCTACAGCTACTGAAATCTTATTAACTTTTTTGTGTGTGCAAATATTGCATTTTTGCAGCTGTTTTGAGGAGGATACAATTAGCCTTTTGCTATTGTGTTCTTAGGAAGGTTAGGGCTTGTTTGCTAAATGAAATGATGCTGTTCCACTGGGGATTATTACTCAGCCAGAGAGAGAAATTGATAACATATCAATTGCTGCCTTGGGCTCCTACTTGGAGGAAGGGCAGGATATAAATCAAATAATAAATAAATAAATAAAAATAGGTTTGTTCAGGAACCTGCTCAATAGCTTTGCAAAGGAATGAATGGCACTGCTTAAAACTGAGGGAGGACATCTCATAACTGGGGCAAAGTATCCTTATGATCCAGGTCCAGGTGACTTTGAGTTGCAATTGGGCCATTCTCAGAAAACAAGAAGCTAGCGAGGGTTGATACGATGACATCTAAAACTGAGATCTACATGACACCTTCATCCATTTGTTGTCACCTTCTGTCTATTTTCAGACCACAGAAAGGCTGCCTTTTCCCAGAACAGAAATGCAGCAGAATTGCAACAGGTGTAGATGACTTTAGTAGTCCTGTTTTCCATCTTTTTTAAAGGGCAGGGCTTTGATGTGCTCAGCCATATTTTGGAAAAGTTAATCTACTACAGCTGAGCAGCACACACATCAGCTATAACGTTGTGGTGGGTGCCATTTTATGACCCTGTTTATTTTTCTAAAATCATAGAATCATAGAATCATAGAGTTTGAAGGGGCCTATTAGGCCAACCTCCTGCTCAATGCAAGAATCCAAATTAAAGCATACCTGACAGGTGCCTGTCCAGATGAATGCCTCCAGTGTTGGAGAGCCCACCACCTCCCTAGGTAATTGGTTCCATTGTCATACTGCTCTAAAAGTTAGGATGTTTTTTTCTGATGTTCTGCTGAAAGCTGGCTTCCTGTAACTTGAGCCCATTATTCCATGTCCTGCACTCCTGTTCCTCCCCTGTGTGGCAACCTTTCAGGTACTTGAACAGTGCTATCATATCTTCCCTCAGTCTTCTCTTCTCAAGGCTAAACATGCCCAGTTCTTCCATCTCCCTCCTCTGAACCCGTTCCAGTTTGCCTGCATCCTTCTTAAAGTGTGGTGTCCAGAACTGGACACAGTACTCAAGATGAGGCCTAACCAGTTCTGAATAGAGGGGAACCAATATTGCACATGATTTGGAAACTATCCTTCTGTTAATACAGCCTAAAATAGCATTTGCTTTTTTTGCAGCCACTTTACACTGTTGGCTTGTATTCAGCTTGTGATCAACAACAATCCAAAGGTCCTTCTCGCATGTGGCATTGCTGAGCCAAGTTTCCCTCATCTTATAACTGTGCATTTGGTTTCTTTTTCCTAGGTGTAAAACTTCGCTCTTATCCCTGTTAAATTTCATTCTGTTAAATCAATCATTCAATTAGTTGTAGAATTCTGGCTATATATTTTTTTAAAAAGAGCTAAGGTGCTATGACACCATAATGCTTTGCTGTTTTTTTTAAAAAAAAGATTTAACATGATTCAGTTCATGGCAGTAATTGGAAATATAAAGATAAACCATTATGGCATAATAGTGCTATACTTCTTTTTCGTATGAATGCTGCCTCGCAGGCAGTGGCTGTATGCTGATACCGTGGAAGAGAAAGAATAAGGGCTGAAAATGTGTTATTTCTGTTCCTGAAAGTACACTTTAATTGACTGAATTTTGCAAATATTTTGTAAGTCACTTTGAGAGCTTCTCGGGGCTATAAAGTAGGATGTAAGTATACTAAATAAATAAATAAAATGTCTTGCTATCACTGATATTGAAAGACAATTGGTGTTGTTTTTACTCTTTGCATTACATAAACAAGATGTACACCGGTGCTTGTGGATGTGATGTAGTGTGAATCAGGAAACCTGTTTCTAGATCTCACTTTATTATATAAAGTCATGTGCAAGACTTGGATCTATAAATGTACCATGATAGACTGCACAAGAGGTGATTTAATAAAAGCACACTGAAGTTGTGGTTTGTGAAAAAGAGGCAGCCAAGCCGGGTGATTCCCTTTTGGCATGCTTTAATATTTTTTTTATTGTAAAGAAATGTTATAAAGGTGTTGCAACAGCTTCAAAAATATTATAAACAGCAATTGTTGGCTGTGAGTTACTGCGGTATTTCCTAGGACTGTGAGTGAACTTTTCTGTTTTCAGGTGGGACTGAAGGCCAAACTAACTTTTAGGTTGTTCATTCATTTTAAAAAAAAGTGTGCTTAAGTTGGCCACTTTTATTTTGAAGAAAAGCAGCCACACAGGAGCTGATCTAAAATGCACACTTGATCCAGATCAGGGGTCACATGGCTGTTTTTCCTTCAAAATAAAAGTAGCCGGCTTAAGCCATTTAAGTCATAATATGCAGGTTTTGGAGCTTCAGGTTGTTGTACATCCGGGGTTGGATGCATTATTTTATTGCCACATGCAGTGTGGCTCCTCAAACAGATTCCTGTGCCAAACTACACTTTGAATTCAGCAGTTTTAATAATGTTTTGTAGGTCCAGTGGTTGAACACTAAAGTATTCTATACAGTATGAATCGGCCATGTGGACATTTCTCAGTTAAGACCAGTGAGATGGATCCAGACTACGACAGTTAAACTTAGTTCCCATTCAAATCAGTGGAACTTCACCTTGTCATTACCAACTTTTTATATTGATTTCAACAGGACCTACTTATTAGTCTGGATCCAACTCATTGTGTGAAACCAATCAGTGCATCAACTAATGGAAATATTTATCATTTCACAGCATGCATGTTTCCTTGAATAATTCAGTGACGTACTAACATCTCCATCTTTTTAATGATCCAAACCAGCTGGCAGTTTATCTGAAATGCTTAACGTGCTCGTGTTGAGCCCATGTGTATTACAGTTAGGGCCATGTTTCTCTTGATGCATTCAGCTTGCCTTTGGGTTGCACAATGGTTGCTTAGCTTATGTATGACAGTGACTCTTTTGACCACTCTCTTTTCTTGTGGTGACTGCAGATTTTGATCAGTTACGATCACCATTAACAGGAGCTTTCCCCAATCTGGTGCCCTCCAGATGTTTGACTACAGTTCCCATCAGCCCAAGCCGACATGGCCAATGAAAATATCTGGAGGGCACCAGATTGGGCAAGGTTGGTCTGCAGCAATATGTTCCATAGATAGCAGCCAGGCCTTTTTTGACAAGCCCAGAGACTGAATGTTTGTTGACGGTCTCCCTTGCTTCTCATTACCCCTGTGTCAATGTCATTCTTTCTCTGTTGGGGTGTTCTGTCTGACAGTGTTCAGGTGCTCTCCTCCACGTGTGAGGCCAGGGCAATTCCCCCCCCATGCTTAAAAAGAGGCCTGGGCCACATTCACACCATACATTTATTCCACTTTAAACAATCACACCCTCCCAATGAATCCTGGGAAGCGTAGTTTGTGAAGGATACAAATACGTAGTAGGAAATCTTTATTCCCCTCACAGAACTACAGTTTCCAGAGTTCTCTGAGGAAAGGGACTGACTGTTAAACTCTGAGAACTGTAGCTTTGTGAGAATTAGAGTCTCCTACCAACCATGACTGTTTAAAGTGGAATAATAGTGGAATAAATGCATGGTGTGAATCTGGCCCTGAAGCAGCACATGTTTTTATAGTGATTTGATGACATAAACTTTCACAAAGAGTTGTATTCAACCTAGAGCTAGGACTAAGGTTCCATCAGTGCAGGGATTTATCCATGTGTAACAGAATGATCTCCCCATCTCCTCCACCCACAGAGCCCCTAAATTGGCTCTGGAGGTTCCCCTAACCCTCTAGAGCAGATATGGGGATGGCACAAGGCACATGCAGGGGACGGAGAGTGAGGAAATCCCTTTGCACTGGCACAAATCCTTGTGCTAGCACAAAGAGCTAGTTGAATTCTGCCCATAATTCTGCAAGGCAAACAAAATGGATGCCTCTTTTCAGTTTGGCCTACTGTGGAGGCTGGTATGGGTAGTTGCCTTTCCTGAAAATTCCATGGCATCCTCAACTGGTCTTTCCTCTAAGTACAGGAAGGCATGGAGGCTGCCTACTGCACACCTGACAGCTGTTCATTATTATTATTTTAAGTGAAGTATTTTTATTTTTAAAGAAATTAGTGTACCAAGGTTTGGAGATTTTTAAAGTAAAAAAGGAAAGCCTTCCCTTAAAAACAAAATCAGCAAGGTTTCAGGCATTTGTTAGCCAGCTTCCCAGCTTCCTGTGCTTGAACCTCAAGGGAAGACTTCATGAAGTAATTCCTCTCATGGGACATTTTCAGATTAGGAAGCACAGGAAACCAGAGAGGCTGCAGAGTGCTAGAGAAATGTTCAATGGAAAGAAAAATGCAGACATCCCCCATTGTCACCTCATCATAATAAAGTAAGCTAAATCCTGCACTCACCAATGTTCTGAGGAATATCTGAAATATCTGGATTATGAAGGAGGAAAATAGAAGCCTCTTTCACAAGGAGAAAAAACTAGAGAAATTGGAGGACAACTAACACTTTGGATTCTGGTTAGAAATCCATGGGAATCTGTTTCAAAAGTGTGAGGTATACTTCAATTAACCTGTACTGATCAGCAATCCAGCCACTGTAATTTGTGTTAAAGAACCAGTTACAGTTTCTGACTAGCCATCAAAACAGCCCCAGATATAATTCATTACAGTAGAATACTCTGGATGTTATTAGCATGTGGGTACAGTGGCCAGGCTTGCTTTCTCCAGGCAGGTGTTAATTGATGTACCAACCTATGTTGATGAAAAGCACTTTGTCCCACGGATGCCATCTGGGCATCCGTAGTAAGAGCCAGTTCAAACATTTCTCCTGAACTGTGAGCCTGATCCCAAAGGAACAAATACAAATCCCACCCAGAACAGTTGCCATCACTCTGCGGGATGTGCAACTTGGTGGGAAATTGCTGAAGATCAAACCAGTGCAAGCTATTACTTTTTCTCCTTCACAACACAAATGCCCCAACTAGAGGAAGTATGTGCGTATGTGTACACATTTAAAAATATTTCTAACCTACTCTTCATCACAATATGACATCAGGGCAGAGTATAATCATAATTAAAAAATCAAATCAAACCAAACTGCAACACAATAAAAGAGCAGATGAAAAGAACAACAGAGTCAACAGCAGCAGAAACCATCAAATCCAAGCCAGCTAATTGGGTCCCCATAAAGGCCTTTTGAAATAGATGGGTTTTCATTTGGCATCTAAAGCTGATTAGAGTTGGTGCTAGTCTTTCATCAATCTGCATACTGCAATCATGAAAAGGCTACATGACCTGGAGATAGGTCAGCAAATTTACTTTGCTGACCTATGACTATTTACACTTAATCCTCGATTCTTATCAACAGTCAGGCTATTAAGGTATTGAATTATCAAAAGATTCAGTGTAAATAGTCATTGGTCAATGGAGACCATGTTGGAGTTTTATCCAGGATAATTCAGATTTCCTCCCTGCCTCAGACTTAATAGGATTGCCTTGATGAGGTCTCTATTCCTCAGACAGCAGTGCTGCTTCGAATGTTACAGAATTCTGCCAGCCACCTGTACAATCACTTCTCTATTTCAGTGGCAAAGCTTGTATGTAACGTCTGAAAAAGTTGTGTGAGCTGTAGCTGGAACTTCAGCTCATGCAAGTTTCCTGTAGAAGATCATTTTTAGACATAACAAAAAGATTGCCAGCCAGTTGCAGAAGAGACAGCACAGACCGTCACTGTCTCATGTTTATAACATCAGAAGCTGCTTTCAGTGTTCAGCAGGATTAGCAATGACCTAGCTGGCAAGATTGCTTAAAGGTTACCAAAAACAAAGCACTTTTGGATAGTTACTGTTCAGCGTCTCTACCCTGTAATGTGAAACAGTAATGTGTATTTATTACAAAATACTTTAAACTTCCAAAGTGTATTAAACAGAAATATATAATATTACTAAGACAGC
Source organism: Rhineura floridana (assembly GCF_030035675.1). NCBI lineage: Eukaryota > Metazoa > Chordata > Lepidosauria > Squamata > Rhineuridae > Rhineura > Rhineura floridana. The sequence goes on along the minus strand of NC_084484.1, from coordinate 66,577,800 downwards.
TTTTAAAATGTTAAATATACCTTTTTTAAGATTCCCTCTGGTGGCCCTGACCACATTAATGTTAGGGATGTTAATGTTAATGTTAGGGCAAAACAAGGAAGTTAAAATCGTCAGAATGCTTGTATTTATTATAACAAGTAACAACATGACAAGAAACTTTCAGGCTTCCACCAGGTTGAGGTTCATTTTACACCCCAGGCAATGATATTTAAGCTATAAAAGAGCAGAATTCTATTGAGATGAGATTTTAAGTATAACAAATTGTTGACATTCTGAAATGCCACACAGGCATCTTTTGAACATTCAAAGAGCAAAAGTCTCCCTTCTTCCACACTAAGGCCACATCTGTACCATACATTTAAGGCACTGTGATACCACTTTAGCAGTTATGGTTTCTCCCAAATCATTGTGGGAACTGTAGTTTGTTAAAAGTGCTAAGAATGGTTATCCTCCTCACAGAGCTACATTTCTCGGAGTTCCCTGGGGAAAGGGTTTGATGGTTAAACAACTCTGAGAATTATAGGGGTCTCCTAACAACTTTCAGCATCCATTACACTACATTTCCCAGGATGCTTTGGGGAAAGCCATAACTGTTAAAGTGGTACACTAGTGTTTTCAATATACAGTGCAGATGTGGCCTGACATGGCAAAAATATTCACATAACATGATATTAGACCCGTTCAATTAGGGATTCACATCCCTGTGTAGGGAGCCCAACTCATGCGCATCTACATGCATGTAAACTCCCTTCAGAATGACACCGATACACATCAGAGAGGGAACATAGTTGGGGGGGATGTTGATGTGTAGGAAGTAGCCAAGTACATTTCACGAAAGCCCTTTCACACATTCAGTACCCACCGGTACTAAAATGACTGAATAGGGCTATTGCTAACTGATTATATATATTTTATGGTAGCTATCTAGACTAAGGCTGGGTGGGAAACCTGTTGCACTCATATACTGTTCACCTCCAACTCCTCTCGTCTTCAGCCAGCGTGACCAATAGTTAAGGACAATAGGACGTAGTCGAGCAACACTGAAGGGCCACAGAGCCCCCAACCCTGTTCTAGATGCTAAATGAAATACTCTACCAAAAGAGATTCAGCAGGTGCCTTCTGTTTTGACTTTTAAAAGCCTGGTGAAGATGTTTCTAGGCTGCCAGGCTTATTTGGGTAATTGAAAAGGTATCTTTCTGCAATAATTGGTCAATGATTTCTGATGTTACATTGTTACATGGTTTTACCATATTCATATGTATGTATATTATTGGTGTAACCTGCTTGGATATTTTTATTATTTTATTTTTTATTTATGAATAGCAGCACACAAATATTTATTTAAATAAAAATAAAATCATGTTCAATATGGCTTTGAATATCAGCTGGTGGTGACAGTGCATATGTAGGAGGGAGAGAGAACTATCATCTTCATGTCCTGCGTGTGGTTTTAGGATAATTTTTCTAATAACATCAATGGCTGCATTCCTTTATTACATGATTATTAAAGTGGCTTAATGTAATATAAGTCACTTGGAGACCTTCCCACCATGAGCATCATCATTACTATGGTGGGAAGAAGTTCTGGAGTTTGACTTTTGTCAATTAATATTTAATTCTGTGCCTCAGAAAACTTAATCAAAGTTTTGATGCATTCCAAATTGATTCAGCCAGGAAGACTGTTACGTGGTTTAAATGCCAATGTGACAGGGTAATGATAAACCATACTCCAAGGAATTGGAAAAAGCTCTATATTGGAATATTGCCGAGTATGTTGTTTACTTCCTTCTCTGGATTACTAGTTTTAAAAAAGAAAGATAAACAAATCCAGACATAAATTGTATGTTAATGATGCCTGCAGACGAGCAAAAAGTACATCAAAGAATGAAAGCAAGAGTTCACTTTTCAGGGGAATTGAAAATAAGCAATGTCAACTTGCAATCAAAGAAAAGTGAAATGCAAATGGACAAAAGTCATTCAATGGCAAAAATATTCAACATGGATCTTCCACAAACTCTCTGGCCAATATTTTAGCAAATGTAAACAAAGACTAGATGACATAGTTTTTACAGATGTTACACTGATGAGTAAGAACACTATAAAATTTCACATAATAGTGCCGATGAGTCTATCCCAAGTTCCTTTCGTGGTTCATCAGGTCAACCAGCATTAGGATGGAGGGCAACCCCCTCCCCCACCAGAAGATTGTCCCAAAGTTTTCCTCCATTTTTCCTCATAGAAATTATTGACAGTAATTGTCTTATGGGGGAAAATTAAAGATGGTCACTCAAGAATATGTGGTCATGGAACCAAGTCAGGCGCTATTATGTTCTTATGAACCATCAAGTCATCACAATATACTAAAATGGAGAAGATATGATACTTTTTGTTTCCCTGTGTGGGCTTCATCAACAGTTATCCATCACCATGTGAGGAGGTCAAATCCATACTAGAAAAATCCAGGTAGAATTTAACCATCAATCCCGCACCTGACTGTCATCTTGTCCAATGCTTATGGGAACCACATGGCATTAAGTCAGCCTTGACTCAATTTTCACAATGAGAAAATAGTCTTTAGGTTTGAAGTTCACCACATGTGACCTGATCCTGCTCTCATTTCTACCTGTATGCTTAGAGAAAATCCAGTGAAGTCAATGGGGTTGTTTGTTGATTTAACAACAGACACCAAATGTTCATTCTTGTAATTTGAGATCCACTACAGCAGATGAATCATGAATGTGATTTCCAGTGAAGCTTTGTCTGCAAAGTAGTTTGGTTACCCTTTGCATTTTACCTTGCAGAAGTTAAGCATGTCTTTTAACCTGGACACAGTTTTTCTTTATTCACTTTCCCTGGTATATGAACTATATACAGACATTCAGCCTAGATCAAAATAATCATAAAACAATTTCTTTGTAGTCTCTACCAAGCTGTTTTAACATTTCTTCTTTGATATCCATTCTTTCCAAAGCTGCAAACTCTCATGTGCTGATAGATATAAATGTAATTTCCCTCTAAATTTCTTCCTTTGTCTTCAAGATGTGAAGAAAAATATTTTAAGACCCTTACAAACAGCACTTGAAAAGAAGATTACATCAGTTAGGCCACAGTATGAGATTACAAATATGGCAATACAAGTTGTGCATATGTTGATCTTACAGATGGTGTTTGTGGAAGATGCCGACAATGAGTTTGGAAGGCTACATGGAATTTTTGCAGAGATGTGCATGGAGGAACTTTAATGGCAAACCTTTCACTGTGTTCATTTGTATTTCATTATTTGTTTGGAGTATTATAGAGAGACACAATCCTACCTCACCAGCCCATCACTCACCCAACTTAGATGTCAAACAGTGCCCAAAATTGTGCTACAGAGCTCACCAGCCAACCAGGTTCAGGATACCTAGTTGGCTGTCTCCACTCAATTTTTTAACCTGGCTAACGCTGGAAGTTGTCTTACACCAAGTCTATTGGTTCATCTACTTCAGTATTGCCTCCACTGACCAAGAGTGACTCTCCAGAGATTAAGGCTGTAAACACTAATCGCCAGATAAAAACATTTCCTATTACCAGCACCTAGAGGGGGAATGGGTTGATCTGCCAATCAGTTGCAAAATCTCTTTGAAGCTGAATTGTTTTAAAAAATGTACTCAACCTGCTCCCATCAAAAGAGAGAGGTGGAGATGCACTGGAACTGGCAGAAGAGTGAGTGTGTTTCTACCCTCAAGCAAAATTCATTCCCAGTCCCACCTGGAGATGATAGAGAATGAACATGGAACCTTCAGCATGTAAAGCAAGTGCTCTACTCGATGAGCCACACAGCCCTTCATAGCCAGGGTCAGTGCCAGGCACCAGCCTGTTCTGGACCCATGGTGCTGTAGCCCAACACACACCTCATATAGGCAGTGCAGGGCTAATAAACCCACCTACCCACCCACCTCACCTACCTCTTGTGTCGTGTGAATGACATGCCTACAATCAAACAAGATGGTGGTAAGGGCATCAGTCCCTTAGGGAAGCCCCTACTGCCATCTTGGGTGATGGCAGGCACACACAGCACACACGGCATTCATACTGATGGGAGAGGTAGGTGGGGCATGCAAGTGGGCATATTGAAGCCCACGCTGTCTGTATTGGGGGAGTGCCTGAGAGCTCCTTCTTCGTGATCCATGCCAGCATCAGGTTGCAGGATCTGATGCTGCCGTGGATCATGGAATGGGAGCGCCACTCTCCCACCCTAACAAGGTGCCCTTCAGGGGCCCGTCTGGGCCACAGGGCCCTTGGCCAGGGCCCAACCTGGCTGCCTCTTGTGCCGGCCCTGTTCACAGTCATTCCAACTACAGTGATTTATTAGAGTGACATGGAAGGGGGCAGAAACACCAAATACCTCATGTTTGGTTTCCTCATCTGCCTTTAACAATTTAATGAAGCTAGGGGTGGCATGCAAGCAACAGGGTCTTTCTTTTCCCACATTTCAGAGGTGTCCATTCTAGTGGAGACAAAGCACCAGATATGACTGACACAAAGGAAAGGACTTTGGGGAGGACTCCTGAGTCTTCCCCCAACCATCTTGAAAACAGGAATAGTAGAATCTTCAAGCAAGGCAGAGAAGGCGCAGGTGACTGAAATCCCCTGCTAGTTAAGGGTGGGGATAGAAGATTTTGCTCTGGGGCCCTAAGGGAAGGAAGACTGTTACACACCCTCCCACTTTTCACTTTTAAACCACAGTTGAGCTGTGAACCAGGCCTCCGGTTCACAGCTCAACTGTGGTTTGAAAGTGGGCAGGCAACATGCTGGTGTATGGAGCTAAAATCATGGCTGCTTTGTTCCCATCTCTGCTGCTGCCAAGCTGCCAGGAGCTAAGCCATAGCTTGGCTTAGCATTATGTCCACGCCCAGGCTCATGGTTTGTCTTTCTCCAAACAAACCATGAGCTGTAATCAAGGTTGGTTCTTGAGCAAAGTTGGTTCTTGACCTTTAAAACCCACATTGAAATGTTTGTGGGTTAGGGTAAATTTCCCCCCTTTTCCTTCCATATTTTCCTTTTGTGTTGACCTCTGGTCACTTCCCAGGCTGCCACTCAAGAAGAAGGCATGCAAAGGTCACCACTGTCAGATTCCACCCTGATAGATTCCTGACATGTCCACCTGCTCCTACCAGTATTCTCAGCAGGAATTGGTCCTCTGTGCCCATGAGGAGTGAGTCTCAGCCTCCCTGCAAACCAGTACTTTATTTTTACTGTTTGGGTTTATTCAAAGTTAAATGTTTACAAAGCAATCCAAATACATTCTTCAGTCATGATACTTGTTTTCTTTTTTCACAGTTGATCTTACATTGTCCCTTTCCTAACTGGTATCACATTAATTGTGTTAAAAAAATAATGAGACGTGTTCTGCAAATTTCAGTCATTAAGAGCCTGATCCTTAGAGTATTCCACACTCCCTCTCTTCATGGCTCCTGCGTCTTCTCTAGAATTGAGATATATGTCTGCACTTGGAGCTCATATATCATGGGTGAGATGTACATTACACAGAATTTCAAAAAGAAGGGGATTTCCCCCCTTCTACTGCATGTTTATATTCTTAGCTGCTACCCTAAGATGAAACCAGATTTTACTAACTCCAGTGAAATGAACACACAGAAGACTCCCAGAAAGTTATTTTAGGTTTTTGTTTTTGGAGAACCAAAAATATTGGTCATTGGCATGTAGTGAGGCAAATCAGGAGTCTCTTACTCTGAAGTAGTCCAGTTGGCCAATGAGATTACACTAGGGTAATTTGCTACTGAACTGACCCTACCCTTACTCAACATTAAATGAAGACTTCTGCTTAAATCATCATAGTATAGGGTGATCCCTTTCTTTCATATACATTCTTGGCACAGCACAAATGTATTTACTATAGTTTTTGACTATTGTCCACTGGTGATCTTAAAATTATCTTTATTGCACAGGGAATGTGCAATTCTCAAAGCTTCTTTCACAGGCAGACTGCGAGTGCAACCCTAAACCCCTGATCAATGTGGCAGAGTTAGAATATAGCAGATGTCATACCTTTCTGCTGGACTCCCTTAGTGGGAGGAGTGGATGGAATGAGGCCACTAATGGTATTCCCACTGGCAGTAACAAGTGTAGGGGTCCAAAACAGCGTGTTGATAGGGGCAGGGGTGAAGCAGAGCCAGCTGTGAATCTGCTGGATCCTAAGCCAATTCATTGCCCTGCAAAGGGTCCAATTTGGAGCTGGCATAGCTCAAAGAAAGAAATGCTCCCTACGGTTGCCATGGTCAGTGCAAACAAGCAAGGCCTCTGATGCAGTAGTCAATCTACTATGGCCCTCCAGTGTTCCTGGCTGAGAGTAACGTTTCATCTGATCATCAGCAGTAAACTTACAACTGAAAGTAGAGCAGAGATGGGCAATCTCTTTCAATCCAAGGGCAGCATTCTCTTCTTGGCTTCTCTGCCTTCTGAGGGGGCACATGCCAGTGGTTGGCAGGGCCAGAAGGAAAAGTGAGTGAAGCAACAAACACTAATTTACCCACACATCCCTCTCTGTCGTCCATCCAAGCAAGCAAGATGCATTATGAGAGTTCAAGGATACATTCTAGCCAGGTAAAAACACTCAAAGAGGGTACAAAGCATGGTTACCGAGAGGTGTAGCCTGGAGAGCAGGGGTGTGGCTGAGGACGGTGTGTGGCCTGGGTAGAATTCCAAGGGCCAGGCATAAAGAGGCCACATTCAGCCTCTTGGCCCAAGGTTTCCAATTCCTGACGTACAGAATTGCGCTGTTACTCTGCTTGATTTAAAGATGAAGAAAAGGTCAGTAGAATTCCAAACCTCAAGTGGCTTAAGTAGCTTAAGCAATCATTATCTGACAGACCAATCTGATTCTTCATGTTTTTGTTCCTGCAAGCTGTTTCAGTCATTCCTATTTCCTGATAGAATTTCCAGAGAGTTGACACAGGAACTACCTGAATGCAGTTGTTGTACTTCTAAAATTATTGGCAAGATTCACTAAAATGTTCCCAAGATCATTTTTTAATATTCAGTCTGATTTCTGGAAGAATACAGTTAAGTACCTTCTTTTATACAATATTTGATGTAGTGAGATTTCACTGCAGGTTGGCCAGAATGTCAAATAATGAAGATGGAAGCTGAGTGTGTCTGAGAGATTGCACTGGTTCTCAAAAACACTGAAGTGGCTCTTCAGAGGACAATAGAGTACTTACTTCTACTTTAACATTCCTGTTAAGAATAAGAGACATTTCTTACAGGCAGCTATCACACTGCACTTTATTCTGATAATTTCTTACCTAGTAATTTGCACATTATATTTGATCTTTCACATGGCGTACAAACTCGTTCTGGAATTCTAGGGGAATATAGAGGAAGTTTAGTGCTAATTTTTGTGATAAACAATGCCAGAAATAATCCGTTTGCAAGCTTGGGAACCTGAAAAATTGCAGTTTTTCACTAGCTGCAGCCGCTCACATGACAGACATTCCAGCATGTGCCTTCCCACCCTTTAGGTACACTTTTTTGTTCTTGCCTGATGAAAATTGTACAGGTATTCCAGCATAGGTGCGGATAGCAGCAGCATTTCCTCCCCAAACCCCTATGTCTATACAACTAAAAAAAAAAAAAAATCAGAAGCTAAAAGGAGACAGGATGGTGACAGGATGAGAGCTTAGACCTTCTACACAGTGGGGAACTACAGTGTGCATGTGTATAACAGGTGAGGGATGAAAACAAGACATTGGTCATTGCAGCCATGTGAAAGGCATGTGAGTGAAATGCCGGTATATCGGCTGAAAAAGCTACTGTCCCTTAACGCAACAGATACTGCAGAGTGAAAGGAATTTTAGACATTGGGACAGAAGCGCTACCATTTTCATCCATTAAACTAATGCAATAATCCTAATGACTGAAAGCAGCCACAGTTGGCAGAAATTGTGACCCTGTATAGTCATGAGAAAAGACAAAGCACTATGAATCGCTTGACAGCTTGGTCAGAAAAACAAACCGCATACAGTACAGTCCAATGCATGCCTGCTCAGAGGTAAGCCCCACCGAATTCAGTGACATCAAGATAAGTGTGTACAGGGTTGCAGCCTTAAGCATTGTTCTTCAGCAAACTACAGTGAAAGGTGTGAGGGTTGTGGAAAAGAAGTAGTGAGCAGCAGATGGCGTGGTGGGGTGATGGCATCTACCTGATCTGCCAACAGCCAGTCCGGTGCTCCTGCTGGTGTGTTTGCATTGTGCCAACCTTCCTGACCCCTTGCCCCTCCCCCTTGCCCCTCCCCTCCCAGTAAGCAGCAGTGACTCAGCTGTCAGAAGGTCAGGTAAGTGCCACCATCCCACCTCACCATCCGCTACTGGAAGTGGTAAGGTGGGTTGTGCCCTAGGGATAAACTTGACAATTATATCAGAGATGTAACAGTCTGCAGAATCCTTTTAAAAGCAAAGCAGCCACACAAGCAGCCTGCTTCCCCCTCCCCCCCTTTGTTTTTGCTTACTCCACCTGTTACTTTTCCATTCATGTGGGGAAAGATACAGGACATCACTTATTCATTATTCTTGCCACAAGTGGAAAAGCAGCTGGGAGCTCATTTTAAGTAGAAAACTACCTGTAGGGAAGAGAGTTAAACAGCCCTTAGCCTATCATCCTTCTCCTCAAAATGGCACACTTTTGTGCCTTTTCATTTGTTAAAAAAGAAACTAACTGCAGGAGATTGGCACACACATCTCCCAGGTTATGTCTAGTTTGGGTCAAAGTGTGTGAAATCTAAAAATGCCAAACATGGTATTATCTAGGAAAACTGTAGTAAGAGCACAGAGAGACTCTTCCCAGAGTTTTTCAAATTTTGGAAGGGGTATGATAGAGACAGCACAGCCTGTATTGGATACACTTCTTCATCATCTATGTTTAAAGGGTTTTGTATGTTTTCACTGTTTATAGCTCTTGAAAAACCAGACTGGAGATGACAGTATTAATTACTGTGTACATAAGGAAAATGGTGGCTCATTCAGCTCTCTTAATAGCTATTATTTGCTTTTTTTCCTTTCTCCAAAACTGGAAGAAGTTATGGATTGGTCTTATTTGTGTTTGTTTTTACCTACATCCGGAAGTCCACTAGCAACCTGGTACCAACAGAATTTATTTGTTCTAGACCAGAGCCACTTCACATAACCATTTGGGCGCATCAGCCACGGGAAAATTGCATGAAAATCCTGTCTGTGTTAACTTTGAAACTGTGGCCAGCCTAGGGCTCATGTGCACCCACCATAATGTGCTGGCTCCATCTTTCAGTATGCATTGTCAGGAACTCAGGTGATGCTTGTGCTGGCATGGCAATCTCTGCATTCCCCCACCTGGTGGTGGATGTGCAGAACTATTTGGGAGAAATTTCAAGTAGCTACCATGTACCTAATGGACAATTCATGAAGTGGTGAGACACATGGAGTGCTGCAGGTGGAATGTATGAAAATGATGGCAACCCCCCCAAATCTTACAACTAATTACAGCTGTTAAAATCCAACAGGAGAAAACACATGCTTCCAAATGTTTGTGCTGCAGCAAAGAAAAACTGTGATCAAGATAATATCCTGGTGGTGGAGGATGGAAGAGAGATTACTATTAAATGATGCCCTAAGATAATAGTTATAAAGGTGACAGATCAGTTTTTTCTTTGTAAAATGTGTGGTGCTCATTTGGATGAAGGCTGTAACATCAAATAGATATGATTATCACTGACATTAGAAATTAATTCTCCATGGGATTCATTACCTTAGCTTTCCCCAGTGCCATATTCATAGATGGTGATAGTAAAATGCATCAGACTGGAAAAATGTACACACATTTATTTTGCTTAACTGGCTACTGCTGCTTCGCTTCTTACTCACCAGGAGCCAGATTTCTCTTGAGGCAACGTCCATGCCTATTGAAGGAGCCATAAAGTTTAGTACTGCCAAACAGTGACTTGCTCTGTTTTAATATCATTCATTGGTAAGTCTGTTTTGCATCATTTAACATGCTACATCTGAACTTTTTGTTAGGGGGGTTCACTGTTATGTTTTGTAATTGTCTCACTTTGGTGGGACAGGTTTTAGAACCATGACCCTGTTCAGGCATTCGAAGAATGTATGAGGGCATAAGGGGCATGGAGTAGGGTGGGGAGTGCATACTGTCTCTGTCTCCAATGTCCCTTTCCATTCCACCCAACCTTCCTTCGTTGAACAGGAAAACATGAAGAGGGCTTCTAAGTGTATATAGCTGAATCTTCTTAGCAATCTCCCCATGACCAGGAACCCTGATATTGCAGGGTTCCTGACTGCGAGAAAGATTCTAAGCACATTTACCTGAACGGGTGAAGAATCCCTCTTCAGGGAAAGTTGGGGGCAGGAGCTGTGGGCACCTGCCATATCCCCTACACACTTTATGCCCTCTTGTGTTGCTTGAAACCTGAAGATTCATATTGTTGTCATTTGCTGTGCTATTCATTAGGAAAGTACTGGCAGTGCTGGAATGGTTGTCTCCTACATTATAAGTTTTCCACGGAAAACAATGTGGTAAACCACAATGATCAAACCTGAGTTCTCCAAAACAATTAATTATCCAAACGCATTCTCTCTTTCTCAGGAGACACTCCTCAGTCCTGGATTCTCCTGGGATTTGACTGTTGCCTCCTAACTAACCCTACAAAAGCAAGGAAGAAGAAGGTTACTGTAGTTAAGAGTTTTTTGGTTGCCTTGCTCTGCTTTTGTTCTCCTGAATCCTGCCTAGTTTGTTTACTTGTTTGCCATTAGTCTTCCTTCACTGATCCTGTGCTAGGAGTGGGTAGATGGTGGTCAACTGGCGAACTTCTGTTGTACTGTTGTCTGCCTGCTGGTAGCTGGGGCTCATGCAATGATTGCTAGACTATGCCAACTTTGATAAGATGCACAAGGCACATCTTACAATCTTAACTAAGGCCCCATCTGCACTATACATTTAAGACAATATCATAACTCTTTAAACAGTCATGATTTCCCCCAAATAATCCTGGGAACTATAGTTTGTTAAAGGTACTGAGAGAGAGAGAGAGAGAGAGACCCTTATTCCCTTCACCAAGCAACAATTCTCAGAGTGGTTTAACAATCAATCCCTCTTCTCAGGGAACTCTGGGAATTGTAGCTCTGAGGGAAACAGGGGTCTCCTAACAACTCTCAACACCCTTCACAAACTGCAGTTCCCAGGATTCTTTGCAGCAAGCCATGACTGCTTTAAGTGGTTTAATACTGTTTTAAATGTATAGTGCAGATGGGTCCTGAGAGTGTGTACTCAGCAATACAACACAACACAGGTTAATTATTCCTTCAGTATTTAATGCACTCTTGCATTTTAATCACAGGGACCATATTAAAAACAAAACTAGACCATGCCAGACTGTCAGCCAATCCCTGTACCCTGCCACCCACATCCTGGTTTACACCCTGACAATATCCCATGTAGCAATGATCAGTGGGAGACCAGGGTTCAAATCTCCACTCAGCCATGGAACTTGCTGGGTGGCCATGGGCTATAGAGGATGCCTTTAAAAAAAAATCTCTACACATATACACTTCTCCCACCATCCACTTTAAAAATGATTTTTTGAGCTTTTCTCCCAAGCAGGCCTATGCTTGTTGTCCGTACATGAACCATTTCTCACAGTGTTTGCCAAGACCAGCTTCACTCACAAATAAAAGATTGAGATGGGAGTGTACCAACCTCTATGCCAGTGCACTGTCACAGGGCACGATGTTCTGCAGCCACAGGAATGTTACAATAGCACTGCAAGCGGTGATGCTCAGGCCAACATGGAAGGCCAGAGTGTGCAGGTGTTATACCTACAAACAGTCATGAAGAAGAATTTGTTAAAATGTTTATTCATGATTAAGTTGTATCTGAAAGGAAAGGCACAAAAGAGGGTTTTTTTCCTGGCTCAAACCCCATCACCTCAGGTCCCAGAAGAAGAAAAATATACAAACCCTGTTCAGCTGGTTGCAACATGAAGAGGAGTGACACAACATGAATTGGTATGTGTGCTCCAGCCCCTGGTGAGAACAAAGGAAGCTATGATCATGAGGAGGCATGAAGGAGAAAGAAAATGTGATGGACAACTAGAAAAGGGGGAAAAGAAGTAAGGGCAGGATGGCAAAGCCTAGAGAAGGAAGGAAGGAATCAGGGGAGAGAAAGCATTTCAAACCACACTTGAGGAAGTCTCAAAGCATTCATCTTGTTCTGTAAAAAGGAAGGGACACTCCAAGAGTTCATCATCTTTTCCCAGTGACTTGGGAGACTCTCCTACAACACTTCCATCCTTCTGCTGAGAGACACCAACTGCAATCACTTTTAAAATTTATTTTATTTATTTAGTAAAGCTTATATTCTATTTGATTATAATAAAACCTCAAAGGGGTTCATAAGAAACATTAAAATAATCAGGTAAAAAAACAATTAAAAACAAGTAATTAAACACATTTAAACTATAATTAAAATTAGCAGTAACCTAAAGAGAGATTAAAATATGTCAACATGACTGGAGAGGCTTGCGTAAATAAAAATGTTTTGAGCAAATGCCGAAAAGAGTGTAACAAAGATGCCTATCTGGTGTCAATAAACAGGGAGTTCCAAAGTGTAGGTGTTGCCACACTAAAAGATTGATTTCTTACAACTGCAGAAGGGGTATTATGCGGCACCTTTAAGACTGCCAGTTCCTCAGATTGCAGTGGTAGAGTATTATTTATTTGTTTATTACATTTATATCCCACCTTTTCCTCCATGGAGCTCAAGGTGGTGTACATGGTTCTTCCCTCCCCATTTTATCCTCACAGCAACCCTGTGAGGTAGATTAGGTTGAGAGATAGTGGCTGGCTCAAGGTCACCCAGCAAGCTTCATGGTTGAATGAACAACCTATTATACTACACTTGCTCCAAATGCCTTACATATGGGTAAGTCAACCCCGCAAGTAAACTGGTCCTAAGCTGTTAAGGGCTTTATAAACCAATAGTAACACCTTGAACTTAGCCTGATAACAAATTGGCAACCAGTGCAGATCTCCGAGCAGAGGTATTATATGCTGACATTCGGTACTAATTACAGTTTCCGGGTCAAGCACAAGTAAAGCCCCACATAAGAGTGCATTGAAGTAATCCAATCTTGAAGTGCCTGCACTTCTGTGGTCAAGCTCTCCTGGTCCAGGAATGGTCATAGCTGTCATAGCAGGCACAGCTGATAAAAGACGATTCTAGCCACTGAGACTACCCGGGCCTCCAGTGACAACAATGGATTCAGAAGCACTTCCAGACTGCATACCTTCTCCTTCAGGGAGCGTGGAACCCCACCCAGAGCAGGCAATTGACCAATTTCTTGGACATAGGAGCCACTTACCACAGTGCCTCATCAAGATTCAAGCTCAGCTTATTTTCCCTCATCCATCCCACCATTTTCAGGTACTAGTTCAAGGCCCGCACAGCCTCTCCTGATTCAGATGTTATGGAGAAATAGAGCTGAGCATCATCAGTATACTAATGGCGCCTTGCCCTCAAACTCGTAATGACTTATCTCAGCTTTTTTGACAGAACAGGCTGTGCTGCATATTAAAGATAAGTTCTGGCACCATCATTTAGTAAAGGCTAGTGAAATAACTTAGAAAGATGTTTACATTTGTTCCTAGTTCCATCTATAAAACCTCCCTCAGATTCCACCCATTATGACTGTCTCCAGGACTAGCCTTACCATTGGGCAGAGGGAGGGAGTTGCCTCAAGCAAATGCTGAGGGTCAAGAAGCAATGGGAAAATGTTGGAGAGCAGAGCTATATGTGCCACACGGACAGCCTTATACCTCTTAAGATAGTCTGCTGTCTGCAGGTGCAGTGAAGAACACCATCCTCTTGCCAGCATCAGAATAAGATACAACTGGCTATTTAGTTGGCTTCTGTATGTGTAATGGGGAGGGGGGGAGGCTACCAAATGTCTTGTCCTGACTGTGACTTGTCTTTCTACAGCTGCCTTACTATTATATAATGGAAAGGGCCTCTCCTTAAAGCATTTGTAACTAAGCAGCTTCTAACAAAATGGAGAATGTTTTTGAAATCACTGCTATTTCAGCGACAGCCTTTAAGGGTATGGTTTCAAATCTTGGTATCCCAGCAAGCCAGCCACTGTTCCTATAGCCTGAAATGATATACACAGATGTGGCTCCTCCAACACTGCTAGTTCCATATTAGTCAACCAAAAAAATGTTCTTATTTACAGGAAACACATTTTATTTCTGTGAAGCAACAGGGAATAAAAGAGCATTCCGAAATTCAACACTATGAAATGGGAGACTTGTGGTAGTTGTTTATGGAAGACATGCTATCAGATGTAGGGAGATTTTTTTTTTCATGGGAGGCCATTTATCTTCCTCCTCCCCATTTCTCCACAGAACTAAGAGACATTGTTCCCTAGTTCTCTGAATAAATTACCTATGACTATGCGTGAAAGGTACAGACAGCTAGCTCATTGCCTTTTGGGATTTTTTTTTCCTGATGTGCTTTTTACCAAATGAACATGTGGCAACAGCATAAAAGAGTGAGTGTGAATTCCAGAGACGTTGTTAAACCAAATGATCTGCTCAGATAGTTTGGAAAGATACCAAGATGACAGATGGATTCCAAAACAACAATTTTTAATTTGATTTATTAGATCACTTTGGGGGGGCAGGGGAAAGACAACCTGGCTGTTCAAGTTAATTTCCCAATTTCCATACTGTCCTTTTGAATACAACTGAATACAATACTATCTTTATCTAGACTATTTTCTCACTTGTACTTAGTTGTACAATATGATGAAATATTGTAGCAAAAAAAAAAAGACATCAGATCTGTGGTGCATTAGGCCTGTATGTATTTTTAGAAGTGGTGAGCACTTAATGCAGCAGAAGGGGTGCAAACCCCATTGATTACATGGAAAAATCAGATTGGATGCAGGAATGAGGAACCTATGGCCATCCAGATGTCGTTGGACTATTTTTTATTATAATTATTATTATAATTATTATTATTGGATTGCTTCCCATGAGGCATCCCAGAGCTAATTACAATATAATAGCATATGCAGAACAGTTACATATATAAAAAGTTTTTAATTGCATATATAAAAACAATTAAAATTATGAATTAAAAAAGTTTAAAACAACAGCACATACTGCACACAAAATCAATTCAAGTCCAAGACAGATACCAACTGGGATAAAGATTTCTGAAAGCTAAAATCCCCATCTGTCCCAGCCAACATTGTCAACAGTCAGGGATAACAGTAGTTGTAGTCTAGCAACATCTGAATGGCTACAGGTACCCCATCCCTGCTGCAATGGAAATCAGCGCATCTTTAAGAAGTGATGCCAACCAAATGAAAAGAGTGTTTTTAAGGATATCCCAGGAAGATGGCCTGTTGCAAGCCATCTTGGGGTAAGAATGTGAATAAGTTGGTTTGTTGAAAGTATTAGGAAGAAAATAGGACCTGGGCCAGCTCACCACTCAAAACTGATTTCCCATGATGCTCTCAAAGCTGCCCCTTAGTCTTGCCTGCAAGCAGTTGTATGGGAGACAAAATTCAGGATGACCTGGGCCTTCTACTGATAGAGTTGCAGTTGTCTGGCTGAGATTTCCTTGGTGATGGCAGCACCTTGAGACTCCTTGGAACTGTTGCCAGGTTCCTGCCCATGGATATTCCCAAGTCACACAGTTAGGGATGGGGGAAGAAAATTAATCCAGCTAGCATTTAAAGGTGAACTTATCTAATATGAACTTTCCAAAACAATACATGGATTGGAACACAGCCATGCTTTGAAATTTGCACGTCTCCAAATTTTGCAAAGCCATTCTCCAGCCAAGCAAGGTGTACAAAAATGAATATACTAGGGTAAAGTGTGTTTATCAATGCATACATTAACGAAAATAACATTAAAATGCATTATATTAGGGAAAATAGCTTTGCAAAAAACTTGAATTAGGAGAAATTGGCACTAAAATTCTGATGAATTTTCCTGAGGCCTGTAAAGCATATATATAAACCAAAATTGTCATATTTGCCCATCCCTTCACACAGTCAACTGAATCCTCAGAGATAGTGGAAAGAATCACATGGAGGTAATTTTGACCACACGAATCATCCCTTGACATCAATTCAAGGGGGGGGAAAGTTTGAATAGACTGGTTTCAGCCACCAAGGACTTTGCAATCTAAACCAGATTACAGGGAAAAGGGACAGCAGAGGGAGGGAAGAGAGAGGCAATGAGAAAGAGGGGTGTTGGCAAATGATGATGGTTCAATTTATGAATCACCTTTTCCATATATGTCTCAAGGCGTATCATAAGAACAGCTAAAATAGCTTTTAAAACCGTACCAAAAACAACTGAAAGCAGGTTTGAGAACAATACAAAATGAACAGCTGTGGCAGAGACCTTTTCATTCGGCTGGAGATCTTTTCAAATAGAATGGGCAAAGTTGTTTAAAGGGGACCTTTGGTTGGTTAATACTACTAGAATTGGAGGAAGAGGACAGAGGCCACGTAGGTCAGCTATAATTATAGATATTTTGCCAGAATTTCTATAGGAGGTGGCCTTTGAGAAATGTAGGTGTGCTAGGTATTGCAAAACAAAACAAATCTCTTCATAGAATAATCCTAAAAGTTTTGGGACTAATATTTTTGATTTAGTTATGTTTTAAATGTTTTTCCAGCCAATCATATATGAACTTATCAGCTTCACCCAAACTGAATATGCTACACCTATATACACCTTTTTTTCCTAAATTGAAAGGAATGCATATCACTGAATCAGACACAAACCAACACAGAACCAACAACATTTAATTTAAGTCTCTGTGGATTAAAAAGAGCATCACTAATGTCGCCAGAACTTTTTGTAATTTAGAATTGCAAATCAAGGGTTGTTCACTCAGCTAATCACAGCTCTTTCTAAGTATAGATTTTAAGACAGAAAAAAGATATAGATATAAAAACTTTTATTTTCATCAGCAGTATGATTCCTGTGATTTTGAGTATATCTACTGTCAGGGCATTTAAAATGACCTCTGTGAGGCTTGTACAATAAAATTTATCCTCATAAATTATTTTTCCCCCTCCCTGTTGCAAAATCTAATGAAGTCAATATGAGCAACTGAAGTACCACAAGTAACATTTGCTACTGTTGCAAACATGTCATCACTAGCCAAGAGCAAATTAGCACAGAATTAAGAAGGCTCTCACAAAAATTCACAGTGCTTCTGAAAACCGTTCCTCAGTGATTTCACTTGACTAGTCAGTTGGCTTCTTACTGAGCGTTTATAACAGCAATGGGGAACCTGTGGCTCTCCAGACATTGTTGGACTACAGCTCCCATGATCATGTACTAAGAGGACAGATTTTCATAAAATATATATTTCATTATATATATCTAGGCAAATGTTAGAGAACAATTCCAGCATGGCCATATTGACACAGTCTGAGATGGAACCCGTCTTCAACGTTTAACTTCTAACGCAGAATGTCTAGACGTTTTACCATAAACATGACAAGCCCTGGAACAACATCCTTCTATATTTAGGGAAGGGTCGTAGCTTAGTGGTAGAGTGCATGCTTTGCAGGCAAAAGGTCCCAGGCTCAATTCCTGATGTCTCCACGTAGGGCTGGGAATGACTCCTGCATGAAAATCCAGAGAGATCCTGCTAGTCAGTGTTGACAATACTGAGCTAGAATCTGACTCAGTGTTAGTCAGCTTTCTATGCTCACATGCAATATAATTTAAATAGAAATACAGTACATCTCACACAGTTGGTAAGACTGTGACAGGTGACCAACTGAACATTAAAGGAATCTGTGCAGCGGAGTAATTCAGCTTTGTGGGGGCATGTCCTTCAGGTTGATCTGGAAGCTGCAGCTGGTACAAAATGTGGCAGTGGGACTGCTTACTGGGGCAGGGTATTGGCAACATGTTATCCCGCTGCTGAAAATAATTGTACTGGCTGCCCATTAGCTACTGGGCCAAATTCAAGGTTCTGGTTTTGGTGTATAAAGTCCTATATAGCTTGAAACCAGGATACCTGAAAGATCATCTTACCTCTTATACACTCACTCAATCACTGCGCTCTGCAGGTGAGGGTATCCTGAAGATAGCATCTTATCGGGAGGTCCATTCTGCACAACATAGGAAGTGGGCCTTTAGTGTTGTGGCACCAACACTCTGGAATTCCCTCCCCTTAAATATTAAACAGGCACCATCTCTGTTATCTTTTCGGTACCTAACAAAGACCTTCCTCTTTCAACAAGCCTTTTAAGTAGAGACTTTATCCCTGTCTGTGTCTGTGTTGGAATTGCTTCTTAGGATATTTTTTAAATTGTTTTTTAAAGATGTTTTGTTTTAATATGTTTTAAAGTCTTTTGTTTTTAAGATGTTTTAAAGTGCTTTTAGTATTTTCATTTGCTGCCCTGGGCTCCTTCTGGGAGGAAGGGCAGGATAAACATGGAAATGGACTGCCTTCAAGTCGAACCCGACTTATGGAGACCCTATGCACAGGGTTTTCATGGTAAGCGGTATTCAGAGGGAGTTTACCATTGCCTCCCTCTGAGGCTGAGAGGCAGTGACTGGCCCAAGGTCCACAGTGAGCTTCATGGCATTGTGCAGATATAAATGTAATAAATAAATAAATGAGTACAAAGGAAGAAAAATCCTCTGCCCTTTCTTTTCTCCCTGACTACACCTGCTCTCCCACTTGTCCTTGCTTATCCCTCTCCTCAGTTTTCACTCTGGCTCCATCGCTTTCCTCTCCTCCCTCTCAAGCTGCCCTTTCTTCCTCACTTTCCCTCACACCAACTTTCTTCCCTCACTTGCTTTCCTTTCCCCCTCCTTCCTCCCCCTCTTCTCCCTCTCTGTACTGCAGTTGGTGTATCACAGACTCTCCTCTTGCCCAACAGCTCCATCCATCCAGTATGAAAGAAGTGTCAACAACCTGGGATTGGATTCCCCTTCTTCAGGGGATGAGATTGAGGACTCTGTCAGAAGAGGAATTACACACAGGGCAAGCCCCAGAAGCAGATCTGCAAGATGAACCCATGGTACCAGTGCCCCTCCAGCCCAAAGATGTCGCTTTGCCATCCTCTGACTCAGAGGACTCCATCACAGAAGCCTCCATATAAGCAGAGTCTCCCATGCTCATTTGGAGTAAAACCCCATTTGTGTAGCGAGGAAGAGCCTTCTGCACTTGTGGAGGCTCTCAGCTGCAGAGAGTCACCCTGCATATCTTGAAGAGTGACCAGAATGGCAACAGGTGTAAATCTAGTGTGCTTGTCCGTGCTGCCTCCCACCCTTACATTTTCACTCCTAATTATATTGCCTGAAGAGAACTATTCCCTTAAGCCAGTTGCCTCTCTCCCTTTGGGCCATGTGCTAAAAAGAAGCCAGGAGCAAGCCACAGGCTTTGTGGAATGAGCAAATCTATGTCCAAGCTGTGTCATTCTCATATTTATTCACCTGTAAGTCCATTTGTTCCATCTCCACATTAATTTGCCATTAACAAAAATCTACACAAAAACTTGCATTTAAAAATGTATTTATAAGATTAGTTTCTCTCAAAATATGCACTTCTAAACATTTTTTTTCAAAAGACACATTCTAAAATATATTTTGATTTTTTTTTTCAGTTGACAACTATGTTGAACATTTGGGAAGTGTAAAAGTGAATAACTAAGATCCAATGTGAACATCTATCTGAAAGGTCCATATCAGGTCAGTTTGTATCTAAATCTACCAAGAATGAATTCATCTATCAATCTTACTCGCTTCCCTTCGATTTGTTCCAGGCCTAGCTGGGCAAGGGATTATGTCTGCATCCTACTCTCTGCTGCAAACCACTGCTTGGAAAGCTCATTTTAAAATGGAACTAGTTCCAGTTCAAGTTTGTACTTTTACAAGATGAACTAATTCAAGTTCATCCAAATTAACTTTTAAGTTCATAAGAAGTTCATCTTCAGGGGGGGAAATCAGCATTCAAAATGTTACATGCTGCTGTGCTGAAGTATAGGTTCCAAAAGTAAATCAGGGGCCACACACAAGTAATAAGATGTCTAACAGACAGAATGTCAAAAGGTGAAACTTTCCCCATTGTATTCCATTGCACTGTATTTCCACACTAGAAAAGGCTTACCCTGTTTAGTTTGTGCCAACCACACAACCATTAAAGGCACAAGGCATCATTTGTTTTGTTACTGTATCTGTGCATCTTGCTGCATTTTTGTATGTTATTTCAACTCAAATATTCATTTTTATATATATTTTCCCATAATATATGCATTTTTGTAAACACTGGTTTGGCGAACTGCATTACAAAATTCAAATAAGTGCAAATTTTGAAGGATGGCTGTGTTTCGGTTCTCATAATGTGATTGAGAAAATCACTGTGATTTTGAGATATTCGGCTTGAAATGAGAACTGAATTGAATTTCTCACACATCCCTAGTTTGCACTAAGCAATAGTTTGGCTTAGCATTACACATGAACTAGTTCTATGTATTTATTTCACTATTCCAGGTGTAATTGACTTACTGAGCTGCCATCCTCAAGAGTTGTGATTTTTATCCAGTAACCATTCATTTCACCCCTCGTGGCAATTTTACACTTGCTATCTTTGTTTTTTACAACTCAATAAGAAGATACCTGCTTAAAAGAGGAAGCACTTATAAAGTAATGACGGGATTTTCTGATGGTGATTTGGTGGGTGACCTTATATGAGAGATGCATTTGTGGGGTAAAATATGACACCTCATTAGAAAGCCTAAAACTTTTTTGAGATATTTTAAAAATGAATTTCTAGTAGATTCCTTTCCTTTGTGGAGCAACATTTGCTACTTGTTTTCACATCTTGAAAATCAAACAGTGGTCAGGATGTGCATGTTGAACGGGTGGCTGAGTTCACTGGCATTTTTTGCACTTTTTTTCTCTTTCAACAGCAGACTCCGCCCCTCCCCGCCAATGTCATGCCACAAACTGCTCTTCAAAGTCCCCTCATTTTCAAAAGTGGCTTGAGGTGATATGTGGAGTCTGACATACACAAACACACAGTTCTGTTGGCCTTGAATAGCTAGTTGTGTCTCCCCAACACACACATACTTTAATCCTGCTCAATGACATTTTTTGAGATACATATACTCTAACACTTCTCATCTATATATGTACTCTATGAGGCATGAATTGCAGGGAGCTTCTTCGAAGAATTAAATGAAAAGAATTGAATCTGTGCCATAGCACCATGGAACTGAATAGAAGATATTGCTGGTGAACTGCATGCCTAACGTCAGTATTTAAAAAGGGAAACAAGCACCTCTTCAAAAAGCACACTCTTACTCAATAGGACAATTAATTCAGAAATCAGTCATCAGAGGTATAAAACAAATGTCATTCTGCGTGTGTGTAGAGAGAATTTGTCAGATAAATCTTTGTTGTTCACAGGATTCAACAGATTGGAATCCTTAATCATAATCAGGTTGGAATCCCCATCATAATTCAAACAATTTTTTAAAAAGGATGAATTCATCAGTGGACTGTAGTGATAAAATCCATATTGATCCAGAAATGTTTTCCCAGCAAGTAAGAGAGACACCAATCCTTTTATCATCAGGAGACCATTTAAACCTTACTTGTTCAATAATCCTTTTGAAGGTTTCTTACAATGTAATCTATGCATATTTACTTGGAAATAAATCC
Source organism: Rhineura floridana (assembly GCF_030035675.1). Classification (NCBI taxonomy): domain Eukaryota; kingdom Metazoa; phylum Chordata; class Lepidosauria; order Squamata; family Rhineuridae; genus Rhineura; species Rhineura floridana. The sequence goes on along the minus strand of NC_084484.1, from coordinate 66,556,041 downwards.
TACTATGTAGAGATACTCCCAGAGAGCTATATACAAGTTTGCATCCTTAAATGTTTTATAATTGTTATTATCCTACTGCTGCTGTATTTACATTTTGTTTAAACTGTCTTTTGCTTTTAAGTACTAGGTCTTATTTTATTTGTTATCCTTTCTGCTTTTATTGTTGATATTGTTATTTTATTTTAACACACTTTATATATTATATTCATGCTCTGATAATGTCCCATATAGACTACTCCAATATGCTCTGTGTGGGGCTTCCCTTGTTGGTGGTCTGGAAGCTGAAACAGGTGCAGAATGCCACAGCCCAGTTATTACATGGGACCGTGAGATGGGATCATGTGTCGCAGGTCTTTAAAGCACTGTGCTGACTACTTGTGAACTACTGGACCCAATTCAAGGGGTTTGTAGTAGCATACAAGGCTTGAACAGCTTGGCAACGAAATATTTAAATGAATGTCTTCCTCAGTACCTGCTAGCCCAGGTCCTGAAATCAGTGAGGAGGACCTATTCATGGTCACCTCCCAATGGGCATATCCATAGGTAATGCAAAGAAGGACCTTCTTGGTGGTGACATGCAAGTTGTGAATATTGGGTTGTGTCACCACACAATTATCTTCAAACATATCTTTGGAACATAGCTGGAGTGAAACTTAATAGGCAAATTTTCAGTGTCTGCTATATTGCACTTGACTATTATATTGGTTTCTGTTATTGTTCTATCTTGATTTTATAAGCATGATTGCTGTTAGCTGCCCTGGTTCCTAGGAGAGAATGGGTGAAATGCAAAATAATAATAATTAATTACTATTTAACTGAAAAGTGGTCTAGAAATGTTTTCAATAAACAAGAAAGTTTGGTTTTAATTTGGTTAAATTAACATGGTTCTTTTATTGTTTAACTGTGACCAGAATAGCCCTGAGAAGGAATATCTCATTTTTTTAAAACTGCAAAATCTAAAAACTGAAACAAATCTGTTTTCCAAAAGTGTGCTTTCAAAATTCACCTCTTTGAAGTTGTTATTAAATATTATTTAAATATTCTTCAAATATACAATATATGAGGGCATGCGATACCTGTTGCAGCAATATTCAGCTGTATTTAATAACTTGCATTCCATTAATCATATGTCAAAGTCAAACAGGAATTTTGATGTGAAATTTCAATTACAACCATTCCCCCAAACCCACCAGATTTCAAGATCAAACTGAAATTCCAGAGTACAGCATTGAATTTTTAAATGTCACTGGATATCATTTCTAAAAATGTTTGTTTCACCTCTATTATGCTAAGGGTTATAAAACTGGAGAAGAAATAACTACGGTCCTTTATAAAGAAGACTTTCTTTAACACAAATAAAAAGTTTCTACAGTAATATCAAGTAAATTTGGTGCTTTCCCTCTTTTATTTATCTTTACTGTATTTCTTATGAGTTGATCCATTAGCTTTACTGAAATTTGTAAGCTAACAAGAAGTCCACGCTCTTTTGAGATTGGACCTACCGGTAGTCTTATATAGTAACATTTCTTTAGTCCATGAGATCATTACTGGCAAGGAAAGTAAGGTAAATACTGTTATTAGATTTGTGTATGCATCTCCTGCCCCTGGCCTTGGATTTTATAAATCCACAGAGTCTGATTATCTTATGATAACTCACACTTTCTAGGGTTACTAGCTCAACAAATTATCTATTTTCATTCTAGCATCTGCCCTGCATCTAAACTTTGAGCTAGGCTTGGTTGCTGCTTTCAATATTTTACTCACATGGCAAGCAGCTAACCTTCCTTTTTTTACCATGCCATCATAAACCACTCCAAAGGGATCTGGGTTCCTGACTTGTCACCTGGAGTAGCCTCCAATATGATCCATAATAATGGTATGATGGAATGGGAGCACTATGGAACTACTCATAAAGTCTGTTGTTTATAGCTGGGTCCAGTGAAGCAGCTTTGTTATCTCTCACCCTCAATTCCCTACATGTAAAATGTGTCATATGTAAATAGCAAACTCCCATCTTACAGAGGCTCCTTATGATACAGGGGAGAAAAACTGCAATGCAGTTTCCATGATTAATGTGTGCTGATAAAAAAAACCCTAGCCATAATAAATGTCCTTCATGATATAGGCTCTGTGCACCATAATCCTTGATCATGAAAAGAAAGTACTGTAGTTCAACCACAACAATAAAAGAAAAAGAAAAATGCTTAGTAAAATAAAACCACAGAAGATAATTAGGCACTTATTTTCAAACCCTACAGTTGAACCTTTACATTTATTTATTGCACCTTAATTTTAGTGTACAATAAAAGATGCTCACTGCATCATTTTACATACTTAATTAATACTAAATATATTGCCTAGACAAATACTGCTGGAAGATGTAAGATTAAGCGTATGTCATATTTGAAATATTGCAACGAGTTCATTTTTATTCTGTTGGCATATGATGTGACTTTACATTGCATTGTAATTGAAAATAAATGGAAATTAACATACATACAATCCATTCATTTAAAGGTAAGCAAAAGACAGGTTAGCAATTTGACTAATTTTTTAAAAAAAATTACAAAATATTACAGCTGGAACTTTGTTTTCTACAGCTATAAATTGCCAGGTGGTTAAACAGTTCAAAAGATGGAAAAGGAAACTTGCAAGATGTGAGAGGGGGGGGAAATCTGGCCATTGAAGGGAAAAAAAATTATAGGAATTGGCTTGTGCTCTGTTTTTTTCAGGTTGTGAAATAAATCCAGGAAATGGATGTCTCTAGTTCTGAGTAGTTATCAATTCCAAACATATCATACCGTTTTGTTTTTCTTCATTTTCTCTCTGCATTACTTTTGCCATCTTTCTCGAAAGCAAAACATGTATGTCAGTTCCGATTACTGCTACTGTCAAAGAATCTCCAGTTACAGTCAGTTGTGGCAGATTGCTTTCTTATGGCTGTGGGATCAAATTCCAGATTAATAGCAATGGTCTAATAGCCCAAGTCATGAGACTTGAAGGAATGTATAAGGAAAGCCATGACACACAGTGCCTTCTCTTTATGGACTGCTGTATTTTTTTGTTCTCGAGCTATAGTACTGGAGTTCATCTGGGGAACATTTGTATCACAAATTTCACTGTCTCAAGCCACTTCCAAACTGACCTCCTCTTAAGTTTGGACATGAGTTGGAATGGACCCAAATGGCCCAATTCCAACCATGAGACCTCAACCATTGCCACTTCCTTTTAAGCTTACCTAGTGGTAGAGGACTTGCTGTAGGATCTCCATTGGGCTCCAGATGCTCAACAGCATTCAGGGACCACCAAGAATAATATGAAATATAATTGGTGATGGATGCAGGGAGGTCTCTAGACTATCAATAACAATAGTAACATAATTAGAAGCATGATGGGGGCTTAGCTTCAAATAGAGCCAAGTTTAAAAGACTCATTTTTGAAGATCAATTACACATTCTATGAAATAATTCTTCTTAACTTTCTCCATTCCTAACCAGGCTCAGAAGAGTTTGTCAGGAGACTTCTAGAGATGCTACAGAATTCTGCATTTAAAAAAAATTAAAAAGGCTTTAAAAATGCCCCAGAAAGCAATCCTACATTTTGGTAAATTGACGTAAAGTGTGATTTTTCACACAAGTCTGCTTTCAGATTCCTTGCATGAAAACTGATCGGTTCCATAATACGACTATACCGCCCCATGCCAAGAAAGTCTGGCTCACTCGATTTCAGGAAGAGAATGTATATTAATGGGGTGCAAGTATTATGATTAAGTAAATAGAAGTGGGGCAATCTGCAATGCAAGCATAAATTTCAGGGTTTTTATATATCAAGTTTTGGAACTCATTGTCCACTCAGATAGGTGAGTTTGTTCAATCTCAGAGACTTATTTATATTTGTTCAATAGCAATAGCAATGTGCATGTCTGTTGATGCCACACAGATAATTTTTACTTAATGAACTAATGCAGACAGTCTTCTTTTCACATACATCCCACCTGTCTCCATTTATTAGCCATATATTTCACTGTCAAGCTCTTTCATTTAAACACTGATCACACATTTTTGTACTTCTGCACCTAACCATAGGCACTGTAGTTTGGGTGGTACTGAATGGAGTCACTTTCTGAAGAACCCCTAGTCTCAACTCCTGGTATTTATACATTTTAGACAACATTAAAAATGTTCAAGGAAACAAAGATGCTTAAAAACTTCACAATATGTGGCTGTCCAATCTTCCACAACATGGTGGGATTTAATGTGTTCATTATCCAGGTTGCAAGGTGGCAGTCCCATGAAACTGTGGGTTTCTGTCTATTCACGGAATGCATTTAGCCAGAGAAGCTGAATTCACATCAGCCAGCCTATAAGAAGAGGGATAAAATACTAACAGCTGTTTGAAAATTCAAGGAAGCACATGTTCAGGCTTTGAACCACAGCTGGGATTTTCCCCACTATATCCCCCTTATTTGATGCAGTGACATATTTGGAATTTAATTCCAACATCTTTTTTGTAGAGAGAGTGTAAACGTAAGAACAAGTTGTTCCACAGAAGTCCGTGACAGTAATAATAATGCACTAACTCAGGAAATAGCAGAGGCAACATTGAGTTTCTCCAGAGGGAAACAGTTAACTGCTTGAAAGTCATGAAGGTCGAAGAGATGTGAAATATTATCGCAGATAATACGAACACCCCAAATTTTCTAGATTCTGAGCCTCCCACACAGGATTGTGCTGCATGCGTCTAAACAGAAAGTGTTGATCATGTATTGGAGCAGAGGTAGAAATAAGGAATCAGGTCCTCCTTTCCTATATCATTGACACTCCATTCATGGAAGAGACTGAAATCCAGGAGGGGCTCCTGCTAGAGGAGGGAGAAGCAATCGTTGCAGATTCCCCCTACAACCCTCTAGAGCAGATTTTCAAGGGGCTGCAAGAAGGGATGTTAGAGAATTATATTAGAAATGGAAATGTTAGTGAAAATTCCTGCAGTTCACTTGTTCATCAGGAAAGGGAATCCCACAAGCGAATATGAGCAGTATTCACTACTGGGGTTTTTTTAGCCCACAAACATTACCTAATTACTTTACTGCATGGTTTTTTACTTTTCCCTTCTACTGAAGTTAATTATGTAATTTTCAACCACAGTGGATAGCAAGACAAACAGCACAGGTCTTAGTGGAAGCAAACTGCAGTGAAACAGAAACAGTGCTGATTGCAATGAACCTAGGACAGGACAGAAAACGCTGCCTCCTTAAATCCCTAAATGCAAGGAAGAAGGAATAAATTAATATCAGCTCCCTCCTGTCCAGTGGGTGTGCCCTATCAGTTGAATTTCATTCACAGGAATGTGGATCTAAGCCATTGTCACTAACACTGCCAACCATTCCTTTGGCAGTGTGCAGGGTGTGCAGAAGTGTCCGGTATGTACCCATTTCTTTGCATGGATCTAATTTAGATAAGTGGCCCATGAGTGGAAGCCAGTTTCCATGTGCAAATCACTCTTGAGTGAAATTTGACTGAGAAATACTTTTTGAAAAACTAAAATGTAATTTAAAGCAATAAGGTTCAGTATAATCTACTACATTCAATACTTTTATACTCTTGTTTCTTCTCCCTCTCCCCCAAATTCCTAAATTGAACAGCATTCATTAAGTAAGAAAGTTGTAAAAATAAATATTAAGATAATATAAATTTGATTTCTTTCCAGACAAATTGAAGCTTGTAGAGTTGGCACTATAGGAAGCCTCTTTAACAAGTTCTGTACTGTAATTCCTTGTTGTATACTTCAGTGGCGTTCAACAAGGATACCTGCCTGTAGAATGCGGTGGTGGAGAGAATTGTCTCTCAGTCTCCTATACACAGCCTGATTTGTTCATGACAATCACAGTACCTGCTCTGTCAGCCTCTTTGAATGTAATGTTAGAATTGGTTTGGAAGCAGTGCGTGGCAAATAAGTTCTACATGACAAAGATTATAAGGCCACAAAGTGATACTGTTTGGTAGCAATCTCAACCTCAGGATGACAATGGAAGCGCTGTTTAAAAGCTCAGACTCATTCCACAGCCACCGGAAGGGATCCATACAGAGGACATGAAATGAACTCTATAGGCAGAATAGAGCGACAGTGTCCTCTGTAGTCAGACCAGTCATACGGAAGTCCACAAGAAATTTCCAGGTTTGTAGCTAATGCTAGTTCTACTCAAGAGTAGGCCCATTGAAGTTAACTGACATTACTAAGTTAGTTTCATTAATTTCAATGGGTCCACCACGAGTAGAATTTAGTTGGATACAACTCCCTGTCTTTTATTCTCAAATGTACATTCTGAGGTTAAGATTTGTTAAGGACATGGAATCAGCCTCTAAGTACATGTCTGGTTGGCAAAAGAGACCCCTGACATCAGAGGTGGAGCACAAAACAACAGTCCATATGTGTCAAGGGGGCACTTTTTACCAATCTCAAATGCTCTCTCTCAGAACATCTCTTTTGCAAGGAACTCTACACATGCTCTGAAACCTGACTCTGCTCAAACAGGTAAATTGTAAGTAATTAAGTTGGTTTCTTTATTGTTTCCATTTGCATGTCTGTGTATGTGCAATTTGGTGCCTTCCCTTTTCCTTCCTTTTTTCCAAATAACATTCTACATGCTTTTACATTTGCCTTTACTGGTTTTAAAATGCAAGTCTCAAGAATTTCTCACTGAAATCTTCCCCATATTCTAGACTTCATGCTTGTAAAGCTACCTTTTTGTATTCTAAGGATAGTTCACAAGCTTTTCTGAAGTTCTGTGTCTACTGGGCTTTGAGAAAATAAAGCCAAAGCTTCTTTCTTTATCCCCACCCCACCCCATGTGCCGATCTCTACTGAGACATGTAACTATTGGCAGAAACTCTCAAGCAACTAGACAGCCAAGGGTGTGTCAGGAGCTTCAGCCTAACTGGAAGCAGCCTATTATAATTCCTTTTGGGAAGGATCCCTTGCAAGAAGAGGATCTGCCAAAAGGAAAAGTCCTGTCTTTGATCTGTTACAGATGGTGGGTCATTTGGAATAGCTTTTGATTTGCTGTGGCAAGGAGAAAAAGCCTCCCATGCCAGTGTTGAGGCCAAGGACTATACCAGCTTATAGGAGCAGAACAATTTTTTTTAACTTGCCCTCCAGATCTGTGTGATGATGTAGCCAAGCAACGCTCAAAGCCCGTTGTCAAGTAAACACAGCAGATCAAATGATGCTTATTCAGGATCCTAAGGAAGAAAGCTTTGTGAGAGGAGACAACAGCCTCAAAGAGTGGAAACCACCCCAGCATTCTGAAGGGCCAACTCACAACTTGGATTACAAGCTCCAAGCAGCACAAATCTTTCTAGTAGACGATGAGCAAGGACTTCTTTGAAAACCTTACTGTTTTGATCCCAAAGAGCCATTTGTTATAAGACATGACTTATATTTTATTTTCTCTTCTAGAGAGAAATATTGGAAAGTGATCTGAATCTATGAAAAATTAGACAGTATTTCTCTTCTTTCCAGATATCTCAAAGATATCTGAAAATGCTAATGCTAATAATGGGTTGGCTCAGTGATACACGTCCATCAATTCAGCCTAGCAGGTGAGAGAAAGATGAGTAAAAGCTGGCTGGGGTTTAATTGTTGGTTACATTCATCCAATATGAAAGCACTGTCGCCACATGGACAGAATTATCACAAGGGAATAAACCCTAAGTAAGAGGATCAGCAGACATGCACATCAGAAACATTGATCCGCTGACAGTCTCGAACTTCTCTGTCATATCTGAGCTGCACTCCTTCCTGAGAACGGCTGTGATACAAAGCAGGGCCCAGAAGCTATTATCAACGTTGAAGTAATCCCATGAGAAAAAAAGTCAGCCAGTATTCCCTCTCGGCAGACACAGGACATTACTTCCCCCCCGCTTTTTTAAAAAAGCTATGTTTGTGGGAAAAGATATTATGTAGACTTACAATTGATGAGAACTGAGATGTTAGAGGCATTTCTGCATATATTTTTTGCTTCATACCAGTCCTTCTTTGGTAAAAAAAAAATGAGGTGCCAGTACTCATACCTTGATAAAAGTGCTGTCAATGCCAGCAAAAAATTGTTATCATGGGCAGTAAAAAAGAGGTCCTGGTACTCAATAATGGCAAGTTCCATCACAAAAAAGCACTGCTTCTTACTAAATCACTCAAATAATTAAATTCAGGCACATCACTTGATCTATTAGATGTGTGTTTTTATGCCTCTCCACTAATAGCATCCAATGACATGGAGTGGGGAATAAAACTGCTCAGCACAAGGATATCAGAGCATGTGTTACTGCATGCACCAGAGGGAAAGAATTTAGCTTCCTTTATACCGGCTCCAACAGGTCCACATAATACATGTAAAGCATATCCAATGCACATTTAAAGCACATGACTTCTCCCAAAGAATCATGGGAAGTATAGTTTGTAACTAGTGCTGGGAATTTGTAGCTCTGTTAGGGAAAACCACAGTTCCCAGGATTCTTTGGGGCAGGTAATGTGCTTTAAATGTGCATAGGATGTGCTTTAAATGTATGGTGTGGATCTGTGAGACTTCATCTACAATGCAACTTTTTAGTCAGCTAGAGATGGGAGACAAATTCAATTCAGTTCACATTTAAAGGTGAACTTTCCTAATTCACTTTCTTAAACAATAAGGGAACTGAAAAGAGTCATACTTTGAAATTCACACTTCTCCAAATTTTGCAATGCAGTTCTTCACACAAGCAGTGTGTACAAAAGTGTACTTATTGAGGTAACATTTGGATAAAAATGCATATATTATTGAAAATAACATAAATTTTGCATTATATGAGGGAAAATTCTTTGCAAAAATGTGTATTTCAAGCAAAATTTCATACAAAAATGTGTATATAAGGAAAAATTTGCACTAAAATGCTGATGAATTTTCATGAGGCCTTTTTTTAAAAAAAGAAAAAAGGAAACTGGTGCGGAAATGTGAAGAACTGTACTAAAGACTGGAAAAATGAGAGACTAACAGGAACTGAAACTTACAAATTTACCCATCCCTAATAACACTAATTTATTCTTGTTATCTATAACAGCAATGTTTAACTCAGGATAGGGCCTTCTCTCTTGTCATTTTCCGGCTTTGGAACTCCCTTCCTAGAGGTACGAATGGCAGAGACCCTAATAGGCTTCTGCCACCAGGTAAAAACAGGCTCTAGGGGATAATCAGTGAGAACTGCTATTGCTATCGGTCTCTGGACTGCTGCAGCAGTGTTCTGACTTTTATTGGTTGTCCTATTTAAATGAATTTTGAAATAAGCTGCCCCTGTTCTGTGTAACAACATCCCTGTCAAGATATGACACCCACCCACTATCTGCACTTTCTAGAAACAACTGAAGATATTTGTGTTCTAACAAGCTTTCCCAGCAGGATGAATAGGTCTCTGCCATGGGTGTCTGTGTTGTTTTTAAATGTATCTGATGTTATTTTCCAAGTTGTTTTTACCTGTTTTAGCTGGATTTATTTATTGAATTTTGTAGATCACCTTCAGACACATGTGTGGAAGGCAATAAATTGCTGCTCTGGGTCCTTCTGGGAGGAAGGGCAGGATAGAGGTTTAATTAATAATAAATTAATTAAAAGTTGGGTCTGCTTGAGATTAGTGATGTGATTAATGGTAGACTATAAGGCTGATCACTAAATAAATATTTAACTATGAAACAAATAAATAGACATTGTAAAATAAACACTGAGCTACACCTCCTCCCATACCTCCTCATCAGTGGCAGCTCTGCATTTATTGTAAAAAGGATTTCCATTTAATTTCCTTCTAACTGGAAAAAACATCTTTTAAAAATAAACAAAATAGCCCTGTAGCCTGTTCATTTAACTAAGCCACAAACATCTACTGTCAAATTAAAACGTTATGAAACAGGCTCGCCATAATTTAACATTAATAAACACATCTTTGAAGAATTAACTGTGCTATCACTGTAAACACACACACACACACACATACACTAAAGGTGGGAAATTCTGGTATAAGGATGAAAACAATTCTTCAGTATTGGATGGCTACTGCTCATCTCATAAAATGATTTCAGATATGAATTCACAACTGGCAATTCCAGAAAGTGAGATAAAGATTGCAATATAGCTCTGCGCTAAGCGTTAACCATCAGCAGAGATTCTGATGATGTAAGTCATTTGTTCATACTTCACACTTCTTTTTCTCTGCTTTGAAGATAGGACTGTCTTGCTGCTGGACTGCAACATTAGACGGCTGTATTCATTACATAGCCAAGTATTGCACCATGAAGCACTGTATCAGGCCCCTTCAATGCTCACTCATAGCTATGTGGGAGCTGTCTCCTGATGATGCAATCCCGGTAGCTGGGGTTAAAGATGGGAGAGAGACGATCCATTCAGATTTCAATGCTAACTCAACTGATTCGATCCAAATGGATCATGACCCAGATCAGCTCAGCTCATCGGTCCACATCAGAATGTGCTCACACTTTTAAATGCTTTGGGAAATAAAGGGCCGTGTGTGGTACCAAACAGATATGAATGGGTGCCTGTCAAGCAAGCCTACTTGAAGAGAGCATTCCACAGAGGGGATGCCGCAAATGAGAAGCCCATATCACTGGTCACCACCCACTTAATTTGAGGGCCCCTGGAGAAGGCTTTCCGCTGTGCACAATTGGCATAAAAAGCATTATGAGTTGGGAGCAGGGCTGCAAGGAATGTCTTGCTTGGGCAAGACCCAGCAGTGGGAAGAGTGCCTGTTGCATTCAGGTCCTGCTGAACCCTTAAGCATCTAGTTGACCAGTTTGAGAACAGGTTGATGGACATTTGGCCTGATCCAGCAGGTCTCTTATGATCCCCCTTTGCACAAAAAATTGAAGTCTGCAAAAATTTAGTGCAGCACTACTTGAAATCAACTCATCTTGCCCAAATGTGCAATATTAGCATGCCAGGACAATTCCAGGGGAAGGGCTCAATGGTAGTGCGCCTCTTTACATGCAGTAGGCCCCAGGGTCCATCCCCTTATCTCCAGGTCGGGAAGAAACCCCTGTCTGAAATCCTGGACAGCAGCTGCCAGCGCAGATATTAGGAAGGTGAATGGACCAATGGTCTGACTCACTACAAGGCAGTTTCCTATGTTCCTATCCTTAATGCATTAAAGCTGCACGCGTGGGACACCTGGTTTAAGTGACTCTGAGGAGGTGCAATGCCATACTGGTAAGTCATTTACCTGGGCTGATATTCGAGCATCGCTCCTGAGGCATCCAGCCCGGAAAACCCCAAGGAGCCGCGGTCTCTTGCACATGCCATCGCCCACGTGGGCAGATGAAGCCCAGGGTGGAAGGAGGAGAAAAAACGACCCGGCAATTGGAGTGTGCATCAACTATACTGTTAGGGAAGGGGGTTTCCACACACCGCTTGTGGGCTCGTCCAATGAAAGTCGAGCGCCCTCCCTTTTACCCTTCCCTCCCACCAATGAAAAGGTGTCTCCCTCACCAGCCCTTTTTTCGAAGCGCTGCGCCTCTGGCTCTCTCTCAAAGCCGCCCACAAGGAAAAGGAGAGCCGGCGCTGTTGCCTGCTTCAAAACGCACCGCGCAAGAAGCGGGAGGCGGAGAGCAGGAGCAGGGCATGCCTTGCGCGGGGCGCCTGTTGGTGCGGGCGCTCTCCGATCGCTAGTCCCGAGACGCAGGATTTGCTGAGCGTTCTGTCTTGAGGTATGATCGAGGCTGCGGTGAAGTAGTGGGGGCGAAAAAAGGAAATCGTTCCTCTGTTTCTGTCCAAGTTTCTAAAGAGAAGCGCCGAGGAGAAGGAGCGAAGCGCTCCAAGTGACCTGTTCTGTTACCCAGGTTTCACTTCGCTCTTAAATAAGAGAGCCTGGATTTACTTCCTGACGAGAGTGAGGACAAAGAGAAAATAAATCACTTGGATGGATTCCTGAGCTCCCGTTTTAGTTTAATTTCTTTTCCATCCCACCTCTTCATATATTTCCTCTCTTCCCGGAGATATGAATCTCAGAACTGGGTGTCACAGAAATCACCGGGAAGGAAGAATCCTAAGCTCGGCTCAACGCAAACACCTCTGGGCTGGGATGTGAGTGCAACGTTTGCAAGCAACTTTGGAATCCAAGGAAGGAGCGGCCCAGAAAGAAGCCCAAGCGGGGGTCGCGTCGGCAGGCAGGCCAGCTGCCCAACTGGGGCGCTAACTATTCTTGCCCGTTCAACGAAAGGATGGATTCCGCAGGCAACTGCGTCTGACGCTCTCGGCAAACAGTAGGTAATACACAGACAGACAGACAGCTGGACCGACGTGATGTTTTGCATGGATTACCGCGCCTCGATGTATTCCAAAAGCGGTTCTACTGAGGTTCCCCTTGGCAGCCTCAACGGCCTGTTATTACTTTAAATGTCGTGTTAAGCTATTCCGGGGAGGGGAAAGGAGGAATGAATTGCAGAGGCTAGAGGACTTGCGAATGATTATTCCTTGTTCTGGAATGAGGGGACGATGAGAGAGAGCTGGAAAGTTGTCTGGTTTTGTTTTGAGTGTGCTCTCTCTCTCTCTGTCACCCCCCCCCCGTCGTTGGTGTGTTTGAAAGGTCGGAATGAAATGTTGACTGGAAACTCTTTCAGGGAACGGGGGATACCTCTTTCTTTCTCTCGCCCCCCCCCCGAATATATAACTGTAATGACTCGGTGAATTAAAGGCATTCTTTTCTAATGGGAAGCATGTGCTCTCCAAGCTAGGAGTGGAAAGCACAACCGGCGCTGGTGTCCCCTTAGAGTATAGGCCCATCACATCACCTTCCCTGCCCTGAGAGAGGCTGGGGAAACAGTCAACCTCTTTTCTTCACCACCTACTCCTTCTCTTCTGCCTTCAGGAAGAAACCTGAGGCCACCTTGGGGGAGTAAATCCTTGCACTTGATCCCACCACAGTCCCTGTCCAGACAAAATGCACACCAAAGCTGGAGTCTCATGAAACGATCTGCAGAGAGATCGACACAGGAGGGATCCTTGCCCAGCCAAAGGTTAAGCTCCCTTTGACTTCCCTGTGCCTGGTCTCTCAGTCAGACATATAACCTCTTCATTGATTCAGTGTGTCTCCTCTTTAGCTACCACCCTAGCGTTTATATACTGCTGCAGAGTATTCTTCAGAGGTTAGCTAACACCTCCTATATTGCATCCTGCTTTGTCTCTATCCTTTAAGTCTCTACCTAGGTAATATCTCTCAACAGTCCCTAGGGGGCAGTGAGCCACAGTGTGAATGCTGGGATGGAATGAGGCAAGTTGAATTGCCAAGCAGTAATTCTTTTTGCCTCTTATATTTCCACTTTTCCTCAACCCCCAACTTCTCAGTTAGTTCTGCAGTGTAAGGAAGATATTTGGGACTTCAGGATGCCCCTCAGACTGAAAGATACTTATAAGAATCCACTTAACACACATTGCCAACCAGTTTGTCTCAACTTTTCCAGTGGTACTATCACCTGGGACCTCATAATTGTGACAGTACATCTAGGTCCCTGACTGGCATGTGGCCCTCAGAGGAGTGGCTGACTCAATGTGGCCCAAGGATTAGTCACCCCTGGTCTAAGCCAACAATTATTTTTCCCCCTGCTCATCTTCTGTCACATTATAATGCCTTTTCCACTTGCCATTATCACTCATGTTTCCAAGGGCTACTTTAAAATAGGAGAGCATTGGTAATTCGATTTAAATATTATATTCCTTCTCTTTTGGTTCCTTTGAAATTGCTTATTCATTGCATCACCAGTTTTACAGAATTACAGGCTTTGAAGATACTGATGATCATCTGATCCACCACCTACGCAACCTACCTCTCCACAGATCCTACCTACACCATTTAAAATAATATTTCAGTTACTTTATTTGTTATGTTTGTATCCCATTCTTCCACTGATGACCTGTGTGTGGCATATATAGATCTCTTCTTCCCTATTTTATTCATACAACAACCCTGTGAGGTAAGTCAGTCTAAGAGGTAGTGACTGACCCAAGTTCAGCCAACAAGCTACATGATTGCACAGGAATCTGAAGCTGGGTCTTCCCAGGCCAAGTTGAACACTATATCTCCCACATTGCATCTGTAGTGCTTACCCATTGCCTGGTCTTTCTTTACCCTTTGAGTTCATGTTATTTGCCCACTAATTAATATTTATACGCCAGAGACAATTGAGTGTGCTGAACTTTCTATCAAGCTAGGATAGTGGTTATTCACTGCATCCTTGTTCATGGGATTATGTTTTGTTACTTGCTTGTCCTCTGCATAACTCCAAGAACTCCTCTACACTGAACTAGATCTTTGTTTGTGTCATAAACATAGTCTGCTGCTGTTCCACCCACTAGCTATCTTTACACATGGTCCGGTTTTCTGCTCTCCTGTGTATCAGGCCTAGCTTCCTAGACCTTAGTGTTCGTGGCATGCTACATGACTTCCTTCTCTTGATCACCACTTTCCAGAATATTATAGAGTTGGAAAAGGTTCAGAAGAGGGCAACCAGAATGATCAAGGGGATGGAGCGACTCCCTTACGAGGAAAGGTTGCAGCATTTGGGGCTTTTTAGTTTAGAGAAAAGGCGGGTCAGAGGAGACATGATAGAAGTGTATAAAATTATGCATGGCATTGAGAAAGTGGATAGGGCAAAGTTCTTCTCCCTCTCTCATAATACTAGAACTCGTGGACATTCAAAGAAGCTGAATGTTGGAAGATTCAGGACAGACAAAAGGAAGTACTTCTTTACTCAGCGCATAGTTAAACTATGGAATTTGCTCCCACAAGATGCAGTAATGGCCACCAGCTTGGATGGCTTTAAAAGAAGATTGGACAAATTCATGGAGGACAGGGCTATCAATGGCTACTAGCCGTGATGGCTGTGCTCTGCCACCCTAGTCAGAGGCAGCATGCTTCTGAAAACCAGTTGCCGGAAGCCTCAGGAGGGGAGAGTGTTCTTGCACTCGGGTCCTGCTTGCGGGCTTCCCCCAGGCACCTGGTTGGCCACTGTGAGAACAGGATGCTGGACTAGATGGGCCACTGGCCTGATCCAGCAGGCTCTTCTTATGTTCTTATGTTCTTAATGTAATCATTAGGTTAACAGGATACAAAAGGGGAATGGACTCTTGTACCTCCAAAGGCTGCACAGACAAGGGAATTTTGCCAGGGGCTCCTTTTCTCACCTATGTGACATTATGGCATAACAAGCTTCATTTGCTAAAATTCTTTATGCGGTAAGCAGCCTAGCAGACACCAACCACCAAATTGCTAATCCAAAAAGGCTTCTTGGCCCTTTAAATGCTGGCTATATCCATTACACACTAGAGCAGCCTTTCCCAACCAGTGTGCCTCCAGATGTTGTTGGACCACAATTCCCATCTTTCCTGACCATTGGCAATGCTGGCTGAGGCTGATGGGAGTTGTGGTCCAGCAACATCTGGAGGCACACTGGTTGGGAAAGACTGCTCTAGAGAAATTTTGCAGATGTGGCTTTTCCTGTCAAGCATAGTGAAAGGTACAGTAGCACAAGTTGTATCAACTTTCCTTCTTCTTGCCGTGCAATCATGAAAAAGTGCAAATGTGTCTTCACCTTATTAGCAACCCAGTAGCAGCCTCACTGCTAGCTTGCACCCATGGTGCAGGTTTCTCTGTGCTTTCCAGCTACTTAGTAGCAGCTCCCTACAGCAAATGAGGTCAAATTCTCCTTCATGTTATTGCCAGTTATTCTGGGCTCTTCCATCATTTAGTTTATTAATAATGCATGTTTAGGGATTTCCTGGAAGGACTTAAGCATGCTGAAGTGTGCACTCGGAATGCCCCCATATGGCTATGAATGCAGTAAGAGCATTAGTGCTGATAGAAACAATAGACATAACATAATAATTCACATATGCGTTCAGCAGCTTACTGTGGACTCAGCAGTGCTCATGCATGCAAGTTTTGTGCAACATCCACACAATGTTGTCCCATATTATTTTCTCATTTAATAGGGTTTTCTGTGGAAATGGTAATGGATTTACCATTTCCACAGAAAACCCAGTAGGTAAAAAATAAAACAAAATACAGAAGTGGTAAATCTGAATTAAAGTTGGGGGGGGATGAGATGGCATTTTGATGAGGACAACATCATGTGGAGGCTGCAAAGACTTCCATGCATGAGCAGCACTGAGTCCTTAATAAACTGCTGTGTGGAATTTCCCTGTCATTTGGCTCATTTCATTTAAAACATTGAGATCTCACCTGTCCACCAGTGTTGGTTTCTGAGGCAGCTTCCACCAGACTGTTCATGTTCATCAATGAACATGCAAGAAGCACGAGGTTATGCATGCTGGCCACACACCCTCCTGCTCAGTCTCCAGTCTTGCCATGTTGCCGTGTTGCACAGAGAAGATAAATGAGGCATTTATTCATGTTTGTTTGAATATGTGTAGAAACGTCCATATGATGAGGGACTCTGCTTTATCAGGATCTCTGATATTTCAAGGAACCCTGAGCAAAAGCCCTTTTCAGACTTCCCTACTCGACGTAGGGAAGGATCAAGGACTGAGGTGGTGAGGCAATGCATCCCAGGACACTGGGACGAGGGACTGGGTGTGCCTGCCCCCTTCCAGCCCCCATACAGTTTGAACATTTGTGTGTTCAGGCAAATGAACATGCATGCATATAGTGTGTGGGAAATGAGCCCGTCTGAGCCTGTTTCCACTTACCTGGGGGTTAAACCCCATTTAAATGCAAACTTACATCTCGGTAGACTTGTATAAGATTTCACTGTGAAAAGAAATTGACAACAAAGCATGAGAATGTCATGCTTTTAGTGACTTCTATGTGGAGATGCAGCCCACATTTGCATCATTTTATATAATCACAACTTTTTAACTTGATTTTATTACCATATGTAAAATGATGCAGATGTGGACTACAGCCTCATAGATCAGGGTTTTTTTCATAATCAGTTACCTTAACTTAGGCTCCAGTCCAAACCGCCTTTACATCAGCTTGGGAGGGGGGGTGTTGGGCCTAGGTATCCCTCCACCCAGCCTTGCAAATCTCCACCTGCAGAATGATACCAGCATCAGTCAGCTGGGACAGAGCTCCCCATTCTGCCCACCAAATGTGCAGGGCAGCAGAAGCACCACCTGTGGATTCCTGCCTGTTGAAAACCCCAAATGGGGCATTCCTGGGAAGGGACTGAGACAGCTCAGGAACCACTGGATCTCATGCTTTTGATCTCAGCAGCTTTTGATACCGTTGACCACGGTATCCTTCTGGATCGCCTGGAGGGGTTAGGAAGCTGCAACTGGTACAGAATGCGGCGGCGCCCTGATTAAAGGCAGCCACCGGTGAGATCATATCACTCCAGTGCTAAAAGAGCTGCACTGGTTACCAGTTGGTTACCGGGCCCAATTCAAGGTGTTGGTTTTGACATTTAAAACCCTATACGGTTTCAGCCCAGTCTATCTAAAGGAGCGCCTCCAGCATCATCAGCTATGCCGCCCAACAAGATCAGTCTCAAAAGACCTTCTCTCCATGCCATCAGTCAAAACAGCCAAACTGGTGAGGACTAGAGAGAGGGCTTTTTCAATTGTGGCCCCCACCCTGTGGAACTCCCTCCCAAATGATCTCTGCCATGCCCCTTCTATGATGAGTTTCCACCGGGCCTTGAAGACCTGGCTCTTCAGGCAGGCTTTTGGGGTGCGCTAGATTTTATCTTCATTGTTTTTAGATTTTCAATGTCTAGGTATTATATGCCTATGTTGTACATCGCCCAGAGTGGCTGGACAGCCAGCCAAATGGGCGACTAATGAATTCTATAAATAAATAAATAAAATGCTAGCCCCGCTGATGTCACTGGACAGGACTGAGTCTGATCTGGGCATGATTGCTATGCCAGCTTCAGGCTGGTGCAGTGAATTGCCTGCCTTGTGTGTTTCACCCCTGCAGGTGTGAGAAATGCAGCTGCAGGTGTGGCCGTGGCTCTGCTGCTCAGCTAGGGTTTGGATTGCCCTGCCTGCCAGTACTCATTTCAGTTCATCAGGTACAGACAAGTTAATTTTTGTTTTGTCATCCAAAACATGGAGTGCTTGAATAAGTTGTTTCTTTTTTTAACATACATTTTATTGAAAAGCAAAATCAATAAGCAACATACTTTAAAGAATATTAACAGACTCCAGTTAGAGAACAAAAATCCCTATATGTAATCTCTGTATGATTACACATGATTCTCATTGCAATCTTCTTATCACAGATTCAGTAAATGTAAGCATTTACACTGTGATGGGGTTAGATAAGATAAAACAGGATTCTCCATTTAAATAAGTAATGGATATAATTCTGCCACAAAAGTTACTCTTCATAATACAGGTGCCTCATCATCCATATTTCACGTCTATTTCTGTGCAATAAGAACACAAGAATGTTTAAAAGCCATTATTTCTGGTTGGTATAGGCTTGTCAGTGTGCCAAGTAGAGAAAGCATGGGGACCTGCCTTATACCATGTCAGTCTGTTTGCTTATTTTATTTAGCTCAGTCATGCCTTCACTGTTTGGAAGCAGCTTTCCAGGTTTTTAGGCAGGAGTTTGGAGATGGCACAGATTGAACCTGGGACTTCTTGCATATAACACATATGCTCTACCACTAAGCCACAGTCTTTCCCCGAGGGCATCCACTGATAGGGATGGAAGACAATATGAAAGCATAATGCATTTTCCATTGCTATGGATCTTTTTTTAAAATAAAAAAGAAGAAGGAAGGAAGAAAAAACCTCACTGTACATCATTTTCCACTTAGAAGCTTGAGCCCAGGATTTTGAATAGCAAGTCATCTTTTGATGTTACAACTTCTGTCTGGCTCTAAGCAGGAATTATATGAACAGAAGTAGATGTTTATTAGCCCTCTGAAGAAAAGAAAATATGTAAAATATTTCAATATGACAGCTTTCATTAAAGAAACACCTCGTTACGTACAAAGTTCTTCGACATGTCATGGAGTTATTTTTTAAAGAAGGGGCAACTCTTGTATTAACCTGACCACAGGCATTTGAGAACCCCTTCAGCCTGATGAACCACTACTTTGAGTCATAATGACTTGCATATGATGCTGATAGGAAAGGAATGATAGTCTTATTGCTTGCAGATTTAAGAACTCCAGCATATACACCAAGAAATAGCTTTGTGGAAGCTAATGGCTCAATCCTTTGAGCCATCGTGCTGATAAAGTAACTTGTAGGAGTCAGGACTCTAGCACTGTTGTGAGAGTATAAGTTGTCCAGTTGTTTTGGAATGTGAACCAAGCTTATAGTACTGCTGCATTTGTGCTTCTCCTTGGCACCCACACAGCCATGTAAGGATGTTTATTGGCAGAAAGCAAACTAGGTCATGAATGGCATAGCAGGATCAGGAGGAAGGCTTAAGGAGAAACAGGGAAACAAAGGAGCAGGATTCAGGAGGAATTGGAAAGATCTAAGTGGCTTGGGGTGGGCTTACATCCCAAGGCAGGGTGGGACTAACTAGCTAATGAGAGGAAGTTGTGAGGCTTATGTGGTAGGGGTCTGATTTAATCCAGATTGGCTCCAAGTAAACTAAGCTATTGGTTTATTGTTTGGTAAAATAGGTCTGATTACTCTGAGCCAATCCAACGAGAATGGAGAAGGTCCTCTCCTACTCTATTGCTTGACATGGAAAATGGAAATGGTCTGCCTTCAAGTCGATCCTGACTTATGGCGATCCTATGAATAGGGATTTCATGGTAAGCGGTATTCAGAGGGGGTCTACCATTGCCTCCCTCTGAGGCTAGTCCTCCCCAGCTGGCCAGGGCCTGCTCAGCTTGCCACAGCTGCACAAGCCAGCCCCTTCCTTGTCCGCAACTGCCAGCTGGGGGAGGCAACTGGGCTCCTTGGGACTATGCAGCTTGCCCATGGCTGCACAGGTGGCAGGGCATGTAACCCCTGAGCCACTCACTGTGGGGGTGATCTTTAGCTGGCCCTTGACACCCAGGAGACACGAGCGGGGATTTGAACTCACAGACTCTGTACTCCCAGCCAGGCTGTCCTCCCCACTGTGCTATACCAGCTGTATTGCTTGACAGCCTAGGAGTTATTCATCCGTACAGTCATGCTCCAGCTGTAGCAGTGCAAGTTAACACCTGCAGCACATTAGTTAAAGCTTATTCATCGGATCTTAATGTTTAGAACTGGTTTGTGTTTACTAATAGGTAGTTTTAGTCAAATGAATTCGTGTTAACATGTGTTAACTTTTCAGCATAATTGTGTGTTCCGGTCACAGGTTCTCATTCTGTGAGGTATGCTTATAAGAATGACTATAGGATATTTTCTTCCATGTTGTGGGCCAATTTGGTAGAAGTGTTTATGTGTGGTGGATCCAGGTTATACAGTCGCCCCTTTAACATATTATCCACTTGAACAGGTCCCATACACTGAAAGGGGGAGTGGAGCCACGTGTCCCAGATTGTGTGACTCCACCAGCTCCACCTCACATGCTGAGCTTGGATGTCCGCAGTGTGGGAAAGCCCACATGTATAGAACCAGTTGCAGAGAGTTAAAGAACATGTCAAAGCCTACAGTATAAGTGTCTATGCACACAGGTTTTTCCAGCTCAAAGTTCTTTACTTAGCATATGGGTTTTGAGGGGAGTGCTCGGGAAACTATGTGATGTAGGGGGTTGGTTTGAGGCCAGAGGTGTGGCCCACTGCACCTTTCAGTATATGGACCACCTTCATGCAAGTAATGCACAAAGGGGCCTTACATGATTCTTTGTTCAGTCCTGTGTTCTCATTTAAAATATTTATGTAGCCAAAGAATTTAATGCTATCAGAATTTTAAAGTCTGTTTTTATGATGCTTTAGAGTAGCCTTGTCCAACCTTTGGGCCACAGATGTTGCTGGACTACAGTTCCCATAATTCCTGACCATTGGCCATGTTGGCTGGGGCTGATGGGAGTTGCAGTCTAGCAACATCTGGGAACCCAAAGGTTGGACAAGGCTGCTTTAGAGTGTTTTTAGTGTTTTTGTTTGCTACACTGGGCTCCTACGGGGAGGAAGGGTAGAATATAAATTTAATAAATAAATAATAAATAAATATCTGAAGACTGGGGTGTTGTGTTTTTTTTTAAAAAAAAGTTAGATACTTTAAAGTTGGCCCCTTGTATGATTCTGTTCACTGCTGTGCTCACCTTCAATTATACACAGTTGCAGGTATATCTCAGTGTATAAAGTAATGAATGGATATTCATTTACATGATTAAAGATAAAGATACAGGCTGATCTTAAGACTTCGATACTGAAACCTAAGGGTTTAGGAGGATTATAAGTTGTGTTGGCAGATATTTTGTGTAAAGGATCAGAACTGAATCCTGCTTTTAGTCTACCTATCCCAGGTAGCCTAGCATCTGAATTATAAAATGGTATTCTAAAGCTTTTCACAGACATTTATGCTGAAAGCCCAGATGAAAGGCATATCTGAATTGTCATGTTTTACATCTATTTAAAAAGTAAATCAGTTCTCTTTTTTCAAATGAAATAGGTATAGTGAAATGAAGAAATTTGTGAAGATGCTAAAGCAACTAAATTTGGGGGCACTATCCGTGGTGCTGATTCTTTCTCTGGGGCTTCCAGAAATCACACTTTCGTGTCCTCACCCATGCGCCTGTTATGTTCCCACTGAAGTTCACTGCACATTTCGGTCCTTAGCAGCTGTGCCAACAAGAATCTCTAAGCATGTGGAACGAATCAATTTGGGGTTTGTATTGCAATTTTATTGTGGAGTTTTACATTCTTTGAGAGTTCATCCCACTTGTTGGAGCATTGTGCATCAGTTGAATTGCAATGTGATACCATTCCTCTAAAGATAAAAGGCCTGTTTTAAAAAGGAGCAGTATTTATGGGAATTGGTCTAAAAACTACTGTTATCTACTTATATTTATATTTCAAATTTTTGTGAGACTCTGATTCTCTTCAAATCCTACTAATTTGTCTTCAATATAAGACCAACACGATAATCCAGAGGTGAACATGCATAACATTTGTGTTCTCTCAGTCTTGACTCAAACCTGTCTCCTGCCCCTAATCCAGTCACTTCATTTTCAGAGAAGAGTTAACAAGTTTTTTAGCATTTGCAGCATGAGAGCACCACAAATCATCACTTCTTTCTTAATCCTTTTTTAAAACAGAGATTTCCAGCTTTAATTAAACTTGCTTCCTTGCTTCTCTTCTCAACCTTACCACTCTTCTGTCTTCCATGCTCTTATACAAAGACTGTATGCACCTAATTTTATACTTGCCAAATCTGTGTTGGCCATGGGCTATTAGATAAGCTGTGCTTTCTCTATATCTATGCCCTAGCAATTTCCTACCTTAGCTGTGCTCCAGAATTTCCTGCTTCTTCTTTCTACCACAATTGGTATTGCTCTCACCTCTTCTTCAGTCTCTGTTTACCTGGAGTCGCCTGTCTCTCCTCCTAGCTCATTGGGTTTCTTTATAAATCACTGAGACCATTTGCTTTGTGTGTGCACAGGCCCCTGAGCCAAGCAACATCTCATGTTGAGTACAAGACTCTATAGCAGCCTGATAATACTTACTCTAGTACTGACTCTGGTGCTGCTCTAAATTATGCCATTTTGTAATGGTGGCCTGTGAAGCACAAAGAGAATAGCCACAACCGTCCGCAGTGCCTCCACAGTGGCTGCCATGTGGTATTCTAGGAGACAATCATAGAAGTGATGATGGCATTTTCACATTTCTCTTCATCAGTTGTTCCAAACTGAAGCAGCCTCCAAAGAGAGATAATGAGATCCAATCACATCATTAAGCACTTTCCTGCAAGTGATTATTCTGTGTTTAGATTTTTAGTAGGGTATATTTTTTTAGGCACATGAAAAAGAGAAATGTGCCACCGAAATGGCTTGACAGACTATATTATGTGTGAGACCCTCATTTATTCTAAATTGTCAGAGTTTCACCAAAGCCAATGAAAAAAAAATCCTTTTTCTCAATGTCTACCAATCCAGCACACTATCCTACATATAAAGGACATAAAGATAGCAAGCGAATGATGAATTGCTTGAAATGATTAAGAATAAAATTAAAAAGGCTAGATGTGGCTGATGTGCAATATTCAGAAAAGGAGCCTCTGATTAATGAAATGGCCAATTCAGGTCAAATAGATTAAAGAAGAGCTTTAAGCACAGGGCTGGCCCCAGGCATGCCGGGGCCCTTGGGCACCAGCCTGCGCTGGCACCTGCATGCATGCCCCACCTACTTAGTAGGTGGATGGAGGAGTGGGAGGTTGGACGGGTGAGGGGGGCAGGACGGTGAGCAGGGGGTGGGGAGAGAGTGAGCAAGCAGGGGCCGGGGGGAGGGCAAGCAAGCAGGGGCAGAGGGAAGACAAGCAAGCGGGGCCAGGGTGGGGCAAGCAAGCGGGGACAGGGGGAGAGCAAGCAAGTGGGGACAGGGGAAGGGCAAGCAAGCGGGGGCAGGGGGAGGGCAAGCAGGGACAGGGGCATGAGGGAGGGCAAGCGGGTGGGCATGGGCAGGCCGGCAAGTGGGCAGGCAGCTCCCTCCCTGTGATCTGCAGCAGAAGGGGAGAGCTATTCCCCCACCATAACAAGGGGCCCTTCAGGGGCCCCTGTGGGCCACAGGACCCTTGGCCAGGGCCCCACCTGGCCACCCTTTGGAGCCAGCCCTGTTATGTGTAGACACCTCATTGGTAACATAACAACAGAAAGCACTAATATAGTGTTCCAGTGTCAGCCAACCAGTTATAACTTTTGGCAGCATAAGACTTGATATGTGGATCTCCCATTCCCAATGCCATGGCAGGAAGAAGTGTCTCAAAGTGTTTAGTCTCATAATATGGGAACAGTGTAGTGCACCTCAAGCTCTTAAAACACTAATGTCTATGGAGACTCCTGAAGAGGTCCCAGCATGCCAGCATTTCATTTGTGCATTTACTTAATGTCTGGCCCAGCTGCTGCTAGCTCAGGAGAGCAGGTTCCAAAGAGGCAGAGTGAATGGTGATGGAACTCACCATAAATTCTTATGACCCCTCCCCCCAATTCCAAAAAGCATTATTCCCAGTCAGAACCCTCAAATTTATCCCAATTTATGCCTGAGTAGCAGTGGGCAACAGCTCTACCTAAAACCTGGTACAGATGACAAAGTAAAGCAAAGAAAGTAGCATTGATGTACAGCATGCTCATGGGTTTGTACCTGTGTGAAGGATCCCAAGTAGACAGTTGAACAAGGGGTGTATTTGACTGCATCATACTCAGGTAGAAAACAGTGCACTTAACTTGGAATCAATGATTTTAATGGATCTACTCTGGGTGTGAATAAGTATGTATCACAGGAGTGGCCAAATGCTTCTAACAGTGGCCTTTTAATTGTGATCTAGTCTTCCAGCAAATATTTCTAGCTCCCCAAGAACCCACAGATTTTAACAGCACTGGGAAATGGCAGGGGAGTAAAGTAGACATAGCACTGGGGTGGGTGGAGATCTTTAATCTCTCCAGCCAACCCAACATACTGATGGAGAAGCAAATTCCCCCTTCTCTGGTCATTATTGTATGATGAGCAAGGAGGGAGTGATAATCTTCCCTTGTTATCTGATCTGCGTTTATTAGCTAAAGATGAGGGTTTGTGTGCTTATACATGTGTGTGCTGTGTCCTGTACCTGTGTATGAGTAAAAATGTGGAGTAAACACACCCACTGCTGCGCAGTCCGCAGAGAGATGGTCAACATGGCCCTCGGGCCAAAAAAAGGTAGCCATCCCTGATGTCTAGGATTGCAGCATAAATTTTCTTTTTAAAAAAAACACAAGTACAAATGTCATCCCCTGCCACACTTGCCAAATATGGATGCTGTTTTTTGCTGACACAGTGTAAGCAACAGTGTGCACTGTGGCAGCCATAGTTGATTTATAACCAGTGAAACCCCTTTCCTTAATTTTGTCTCTTGTGTTTATTTAACCTCGTGATATATGTATCCTAAGAGGACAGCCTAATGCAGTATTTTCACTTTATTTTTGGGCTCCTAGTTTTGAAAGCAGAAGAGTAATTGTCATTTTGGAACATTTTAACAAAATCTAAATTCATTTAGCATATATTTTCCCAAACAAATGGTTTTTAGTAGGGACTGTGAATGTTCATTGGCGTAATCAGCAAATGAATCAGTTGAAGCTTCAGTTTATGAATCAATAATGGCAAATTTCAATTAGTGAGGCTGATATATATAAATGGCCAAAGGTGAATAGCGGGTTTTCTTTATGTAATATGCTCCCTACAGTAACTCAATAAGGCAACTACAGTGAAACTTCAGTAAGATGTAAATGTATTTAAATTTAGTTGATAAATCTGTCAAAGGGCAAGTGATTAATCAAGTAAACAGTATTTAATCAGCTCCCAACCCGAGTGTCTAGACCCACAGTTTTGCAATTAGAAGACCACAGTTTTATTTCAACAGCTAAATGCCTAATTACATAGTATATATGCAAATCTAGCAGTTTAGCTAGTAGCTGTGGTTTTCTACTTGCAGAAACTGCTTGGCAGTCATTCATTTTTAAATGTCTTCTGCACAAAACTTCATTCATTTATTGTAATATGTTTTGTTGGCATCCTTGCAGGCCTACTGGTTTGCAGTCTCCATATCATCACAGGCTGGATCCCTGCCACTGACTAATATCCCTAGCACATGGAAGGCATTGTAGGGAAAAGCCTGTTCTAATGGATAATTCCATGAGCTCTAACTGAATTCCATTTATAACTGACTTTTAAAACCGTATATGAAATACAGACACATGGTCTTGTTAAAATGCTTCATTAACTTTGTCAGATTAATGTGTGATTTAGAAATAGCCCCAAAATGCCAGGTTTTCTCAGTGTGGAATGATGCATCGTTACAGAAAGTATTTCAATGTGTTTTCTTCCCAGGTTTAACAGCATACAGGCAATATCTGAAAACTCATTTGCAGGACTTGAAAAACTAGAACTCCTCATGCTCCATGGAAATGACATCCAAAATATACCCAACGGGGCCTTAAAAGATCTGGCTTCACTACAGGTAGAGCCAAAATGTTTCTTTTTCAAATAGCAATTATTATGGTCTATTGTGTTCCCACAAATCTCAGAGGTGCATGCCTGGGGAAGGACTTTAGCTCAGGGGTAGAGCATCTGCTTTGCAAGCAGAAGGCTCCAGGTACAATCCCTGGCATCTCTAGGTAGAGCTGGGCATGTGTCGTCTGAAACCCTGGACAGCTGCTGGAAGTCAGTGTCGACAATACTGATCTAGATAGACCAAGAGTCTGACTCAGTAAAAGGCAGCTTCCTCTGTACCTGTGGGGTATGCACTAACAGCTATCTGCATGTTTTTGGTGTATAGATACATGTGCAGAAGCTCCTGAAAAGAAGCTGCTGCTCATATATACCAGTACAGTAGGGCCCCGCTTACCGGCGCTTTGCATTCTGGCATTCCGCTAATGCGGCGGCGGGAAATTCCCCATTTTACAGCCGTTTTTGCAATTTTGCGTCATTTTTGCGTCATTTTTGCGCGACATGCCCCATTATAATCAATGGGGTTCCGCTTTACGGCAATTTCCACTTTACGGCGGGGGCCTGGTCCCTAACCCACCGTATAAGCGGGGCCCTACTGTAGTCTGCAGTATGGAACTAAGTTTGCTAGTGCTTTAAAAACTGTACAGTAGAGCAGCAATTTTTATTCCATGTGTACTTAAAAACTCTTGAACCAGACTTACAGAACAGTTCTTCATGTTCGTTTGTTGTATATTTATTATCCCAATCCACATAAAGTCAATCATATGTACACCCTATAGGAATCCATGTTGTGGTGTCTAAATTAAGTCCCACTTGTGTAAATGGGACTGAAGTGTGTCTTAGTTTCTTTAGGCTGGACCATTGTATTCTTCTGTATTGTGTTACGTGTGTTTCTTCTGCAGTGCCATGTTACTATTAAAAAGCATTAACCAACCAATCCATTTTCCTTGGCCGTTTAGGTGTTTAAAATAAGCTACAACAAGCTGCAGGTTATAACTGGGCAGACCCTTCAAGGACTTTCCAGTCTTATGAGATTGCACATGGACCACAACCAAATTGAATTCATCCATCCAAATGCTTTTAATGGATTAACTTCCCTCAGACTTCTTCATTTGGAAGGAAACTTGCTCCAGCAGCTTCACCCCAACACATTTTCTACATTTTTGGTCCTTGATTATTTCAGGCTGTCGACAATAAAGCACCTCTATTTGTCTGAAAATGCCATTAGGACACTGCCTGAGGGCATTTTTCAAAACATGCCACTCCTAGAGAATGTTTATCTTCATGGGAACCCCTTGTCTTGCGACTGCAGGTTGACATGGCTCCTTGAATGGAATCAGAAGTCTGTAGGTAAGGGATGCTCATAGTTGTTATATTCAGTAGTAATGTGACTCCAGTAGATACGTGCCCAGAAAAGTTGCATTCCTTTGTATGCTCATACTATACTTTGTATACTCTATACTCAAGGGCTGGGTTATTTATTTATTTTAAAAATGTATAAACTGCTTTTCCACTAATCAGTGAACCAGGCAGTGAGCAAAAGCCAAAGAACAGGAGAAGGCCCATCTTGTGCAGCAGCCTGTCCTCACAGTTGCCAACCATATGTCTATGGGAAACCTGAAAGCAGGACCTGACAAACCAGTAACAAGTGTAAAAGTACAGAAGTGGGTACATTTGAACTAGCCCTGAGATATGCCTCCAAATTAACTGGGCACCATTCGGTTAACAAAGCCCAATATAAGGGCCAAACTGCACATTTCGCTTAATACATAGCATGCAGCTCTGTCTTTGGTTTTTCTTTAATTCTGCAGATGCATTAGTTCCCAATTCTGCAATCTAGACATAGCTGCAGTCTAGGCAAACCACATAACTACAAAGCATAAGAAGAAAGTTCTCATTGGTGCCAAAACCGAAAGCATAGAACAGTATTTAACTAAATAATGGAGCAAGAAGAATGACTTTGTGCAACTTTCCTCCCTCTCCTTCCCCTCCAATGCACACCATGTGCCATCATCAAATCTGCCCAGAGGGCTGGGTGCATGGGAGGAGAGGGGGAGAACATTCCTCTTAGTGCTACATTGAACACAACTGAACAGAACCAACTTAATTTCTTACATACAGGCATTTTCCTGGAAACCGCAGAACTTGCCATTCCACAGAGAAGGGTATTTTCTAAATCTTCTCTCTGGGGCAATGACTGAGGTCAAGCATGTTGCACAATGAGGTGGGAATGTAGTGGCCCAATTCCCTTTGAAGAACTTCCCACAGGCAGAAACCTAGCTCATGAGAGAGCAGGCTGGACTAAAACTTCTTTTCCCTGAGGTTGTAGTTGTAGGCATGTTTTACATGGTAGGGGGAATACAAGAATGGCATCCCTACGGTGGTGGCTGGTGGGTCCATGTCAATGGGGCACTGGAATCTGCACCGGGTTTTAGCCTGAACTTTCAAGGAGCTGTCCATGGTGCTGAGCTAAAACCTGGAGTGGATTCCACTGCCGCACTGACATGGAC
Source organism: Rhineura floridana (assembly GCF_030035675.1). Classification (NCBI taxonomy): domain Eukaryota; kingdom Metazoa; phylum Chordata; class Lepidosauria; order Squamata; family Rhineuridae; genus Rhineura; species Rhineura floridana. The sequence goes on along the minus strand of NC_084484.1, from coordinate 66,527,443 downwards.
CCACCAGCTGCCACCGTTCTTTAACTTCAGTCACCAAACCAAATGCTTCCTCCAAATAGCAAGCATTTCACAGCAGGCATGGGCACCAGGGCCACCTCAAAGCTTTTGGGTTTGTTTTTTTATCATTCTTTGCAGGGCAGGATGCAAGCTAAGAGTGTATCCCAGAATACCCTGTAGTGTGTTGAACCCTTCTGCAGCGTGCCCTCTTTGTTTTGCAGAGGGAATCTTCCATGGCACAAGCAGCACTAGAATCTGAATGTACTGCCAATATTGCGTGTGTGAGACAAGGGGGAGATTACAGTATCTCCAGTAAGGATTCGTAGAAATGGAAGCATTTCCCCCTCCTCCACAACATATTTAATAGCTCTATTTGGGCATTCTGCTTGCGTGTTCACATGAGCAGGGAGAGGGGCTGGCCCTGTTATTCTCTGCCTCCTCTACTTGTGGAGGCTGTCCATGTGATTTACATCTCCACCAGCAATTTAAGCATTGTGCTCACCCCACTTCAGATCTTCACCTTCTGCAAGTGCTTAGCTTTAGAAGAATGCCCCAAAAGAAGAATATCCAAACTGTCTTCATGTTCCATTCCTGCTGAATTTCAATTTAACTAGGAAAATTTCTCAAATCTGCTCCAGAATTGGACCATAAGTGGTTAGCTGCAGCATTCAGCTGTGCACATTGGGTAAGGCAGAAGTAGCCTGGGGGAAGTGGAAAGACCTGTAGGGACTGAAGAGAGCATTCAGTTAAACAGTTCCACTAGTACAAGCACTTTTGACTGCACAATGGAACTTTATCTCCCTGCATATTGCCTTAATCTGCTCCAGAGGGTTGGGGGGAAACCCACAACAGATGGGGGGGCACTCATGGGGTGAGGAGAGGGAGGGGAAGTTCCACTGCACAGTCAAAAGTGCTTGCGCTAGCAGAACTATCTAGTTGGATACCTCCCTGAAAGTTGCAGCAAACTGCTTTCAACGTGATCTATACAGAAATTTGAATGTAAGGAACAGGAATCTCTAATGTATCAGTTCCACTTGAGAAAAAAAGGCCAGGTAATTCAGAATTCCACATTCCAGGGAGAAATTTGCATTTTGGAAGCATTCCTGTTCATGGGAAAGTGTCAGGAGAAGCAAATTAAGTAATCTGGATAGTAAAAGTAGGAACAAACCCAGAATCATCAAAATCAAAGGTACTTCATGAGCATCTTTGCTTAAGATGTAAAGCTGATACATGGAAGCTTTCTGCAGGGTTTGGATGCACCAGCCGGTTCCACATGGGAACTTGCTGGCATGCCCCAACCAAGCAGGATTGAATTCCCGTGTATCGGCTGATGTTTGCAGAGTTTAATCCTGCTTTCTGCAGCCAGATATCTACCTGCTCCACATCCACATATGATATCAGGTGTGGGGCAGGTGGGCGTGGCTTGAGGAAAACAGCCAAATGGACAAGGCTGGTGGGCCAGAGGCTCCTTACTTCTGATTTAAATGTTTTAAACAGCATGTTTCTAGCTCCCAAAGCTGCAGAATGAAGGCTTGTGAAACCTATAGCTTCTGCTAGTGTGCAGAATTTCTGGCAGACAGCTGTAACAGTATGATAGGCAGAAGGATATGAATGGGCAGAAACAAACTTCTTCCATATGCTGTTATCTTCAGGTAGAAATTAGCTTCCCCGTTGTATCCCTCCAAGCCAGTGCCTTTGAAGAAACTAGAATTAACCAATTGCTCTACAGCTAGATTGGATTTGAGCGTTGTGTAATCAAATCTTTCAGGTAAAATAATTCTATGTTGAAATTCCATGTGATTTTTAGATTTGTTTGTTCGTTTATTGTCTTCCAGGTGTTCTAAAGTGTAAAAAAGACAAAGCCTATGAAGATGGCCAGCTTTGCCCTAAATGCAGCTTCCCAAAGCAATTCCAGAAAAAGGACATTCAAAATGTGAAAAATGTTTCCTGCACAAAGCCCATCATACAATCTCCACTGAAACAGAACATCAGCCTCAAGGATGAGGAGGAACATGGTGACAGCTCTGAGCTTCCCATGGAAGAGTTTCAGCTGTCTCCATGGAACATTACTCTGAACATGACAGATGAGCATGGAAACATAGTGAATCTGAAGTGTGAAACCAAGAAACCAACAAACTCCACCCAAATTCAATGGAACCAGAACTCTCCTCAGGAAATTGAAGTCAACGCAACCATTTCCCTGGATTTGGAATGCCTAATGAACCGAGACAATTATGAAAAATTGTGGAAGCTTATTGCTTATTATAGCGAAGTGCCTGTCAAGTTAGAAAGGGAACATGTGCTCACCCATGAACCAAAACTGAGCTATCATTACAGGCAAGGTTCTGATTATGATGCCCTTTACTACACAGGTGTCAAAGGGAGAATTCATGCTGAGCCTGCCTGGGTGATGCAACCACTGATATTCATCCAATTAAACAGACGCCAGAGCACAGGGGAAAAAGTAGTGCTCTCTTTTTCTACCCAGGTTTCTCAGACACTTCAGATTCAAGAAAACAGACAGCAGAGAACCAGCTGGGTTATGATAGAGCAAGACCAGCACACCAGAGCAGCTCAGAGTCTCGTGGAAGGTTCAGATGCTCAGCTGAGTTGCAATGTGAAAGCATCAGAAAGTCCCTCCATCAAGTGGATGCTTCCAGATGGGACTAAACTGAAAGCTCCATTCAACATGAAAGACAGCAGGTTTTCTGTCCTCAGCAGCGGTCAGTTAGTCATCAAATCAGTGGCCTACACTGATTCAGGTGTGTACCACTGTGTTGCTCAAGTGAGGAGTGATGTAGACACAGTCCCCTACAGACTTCTGGTGCAACCTCCAGTCATCCAGCCAGCTGACTCTGAGACAATGAAAGTTGAAAAAAATGTGGGGGATTCCATACTTTTGCCCTGTAGTGCCGTGGCTGTACCAGATGCACACCTAAGCTGGATACTCCCAAGTAGTCGTATTCTTCATGATTTCTCAAACTCATCCAATGGGTACTTGTTAGATAACGGCACACTGTTAATTCCACGCAGCCATGTCAGTGACAGTGGGTATTACAGGTGTGTGGCTATCAACCAACAAGGATCAGATCAATTTGCTGTTAAAATAACAGTAAATAAAATGGTATCTGACAGATCCTCAAAAAGGGTGAAATTAAAAAAGCACCCTGGTTCAAGAACCTCTGCAAAGGGAAAGGGATGGATCATAGAAGATGATGAGGGATCAGGTGCTGAAGAGGCTGATGGTACTCTGAGCAAAAAAAACCATCTGAAGGACCGTGAAGTATCCCTTAAACAAAAGAATGAAAATGTTCCTCATCTTCAGGTTAAGAAGAATAAAAAAGGAAAACGCAAAATGAAATTATGGAAAGGCATAGACAGGACTGAAGAGATCAATGTTGCAGAGGGCCGTAGGGTATTTGAATCCCGAAGGAGAATAAATATGGCAAACAAACAAATTAATCCACAGCACTGGGCCAACATTTTGGCAAAAGTCCGTGGGAAAAATTTTCTTAGAACAACTACATCTCCAGCTCCTTCTTTAAAGACTACAACAGAGACACCATCCATGCACCAAACCACTGGTGCTCTTCCTCCCATTGTCAGCCCCCCACTGAAGACCACTGTGGAAGAAAATAGAGAGGGGTCTTCTGCAGGTGCATCACATGTAGATGAGGCAAAGCTGTTCTCAGTCACAATTCTTCCCACTGTCAACACACAGAATTATGATCAAGACCAAATGCCTTCTACAGCAATGAGTATTGAGCTTGAGTCTTCTGTAGAACATGAATTGTCAAACACATCAGAAAGCCCATACAATGTGGAAACACCCATTGCAAGGGATACTTCAATCTCTCCAACTGTACAGACACAGTCTTGGGATCATAATGATTTGAGGACAGATGATCCACCAGGACAACCGATAAGCATAGATGGTTTCACCCAAGATCCCTCAAATGAAAAAGCAATAAGCAGTTTGCCTTACATTCAAAGTACCTTGAAAACATTGGACAAAGGAGACAGAACTACACAATATACATCCTCCTCTTCACCCAAAGCCCATCTCCTTGCAAAAACTCCTGTATCTGAAGGTGTAGAAACAAATTTACAGCAGAAGAATATGAATAAGCTAGATAATGCTGTAACACATTCTACACATTCTCAAATTGACAACTATATGAATCCAATAGCCACTGCTACCATTTTTGCTTCTGGAGCTACAGACAGTGGTAACAGAGAGCATCAGAAAGGAATAATTTCATCTGAACTGTTCAGAGATTCTGAAGGTATAATACTTGAAAACACAAATGCTCAAAAACCAGAAGCCACTTTTATTATGGAAAGTACCACTACTCCATTTAAAAAGAGAGACTGGACAATGATTCCTGCTGCCAACAACAAACTGACCACAGTGACTATGATTGCAATAAAAACAACTACCCCTAATGCACAAGTTATCCAGCATCCCCGAAGGCGACCATATGGTAGAAGGAGATTAAGACCAAATAGGTACAGAAGGCCAAAGCCTATTCCCCCTACTGTCTTTACCACAGAAGAGACACCATTTATTCAAAAAGTATCTAAAATAGAAACTGATACCCAGAGTTTGCAAAGTTCCATTTTTAAGGATCATCATAAACCTGATGCTGAAACACACCATGAAAATGAGTATAGGCCTTTGGAAGTAAGTTCTCCACTAACTACAATTACTACTGCTTTACAAATGTCCATCGGGTCCCAAGACATGGAAGGAGCGTCACTTCTTCATCTTTCAACTTTGCCACCTAAAACACCTGCAATTCATTCCAATGCTGCCAAGGACCACAAAAGTGTCACAGTGATATCACCAACACATGGTTCTCTAACTAGAGCCCCAAATACACAGTTGCCTTTATCTCACAACTCAGGACATATGTTTACAACATCTGCAGACAATGAATTCATCAAAGCTTCTGAAGGTAATGCTATTACAGCAAATAATGAAGTCAGAAACTCACATACAACAAGTGCTCCAATATCTATAGAAAGTTTCACTAGCCCAGTGCCACCTTCTGAGCTTAGTTTCTCAGTGGATCCAGAATTGGGAGAAAAAATGCTTCTTATTGGTTCTTCAACACCAAGAAATGGCATTGACTTAAGAGCAGCTCAGTCAAGACCTGCCACTGTACAGCATTTGACTACTGTTTATAGCATAGGGAGCCATTTTAAGGCTCCTCCAATTGTAGATGAACAGGATAAATTTTCAGACTCTCAAAGCATGACTACAGTTGCAACATCTCCCCATCAAAAAGAAATACTGACTTCATCTTTCTATAGCACAGTGAATGATCACCTTTTTAGACCTACAGAGACCAAACAGGTGATTACTCCTTGGCACAATAGAACACACATACCACCATCTTCAAGGCACACAAAAGATATGATTACTCATTTACATGATCGGCATGATCAGACTAATGCTTATAGAACTGAAAATAACTATCCCCCAGTATTTCCCATTGCATCTGCACCTTTAGCCACTACCCTTCCTCCATCAGTGCCTAGCACTCTTAATTTGTCTGATCATTTGTCCACAAAGGAAAATTACACGTTTGGTCAACTAGCACCTCTGGACACTAGAAGATTCAATGTTGAAAGCATAAAGACCAAACTTAGCCCAAGACAGAATGAACTTTCCACTTCATATTCAAACAGAATCACCACACAACAAAAGCAAGACCAACTGAAAGAACCATATGGTGGCAGAAGATACAACAGTCTATCTCTGAATCCAAATATTCCTAACCAACCAATTGGGATTATACCCATTTTTAATCAGCCACCGGCTTTTGCACCTCCAAAACATATCCCTACGAGAGGGACCATGAAGCCTCCTTACCTCGTTGCACCAGGACCCTTCCACCATTTGGTAACTCACCAGGTCCCACTTCACTATACTAATAAACCAGAGATAACAGCATATGCAGCATATACCATGCAGGACAGAAAAACCTCTTCTCATACAGAGACCTTTCCCACCACAACAGCTGCTCCATTATACAGACCTAAGTTGCATATCCCAAGTAGTTTCAGCAACCAGGGTGAAACTAGACACAACACTCTCTCCAGAATTTTTGCAAATAACTACCTTCCTGATACCAGAGACAGGCCTGGAGGAACAATAAAGCAAGTTGTACCGTATTTTCCCAATTCCAGAAAACCTTTCCTGTTGAACAGAACTAGGGTATTCCAGCATTTAGGAGTAAACTCTAAACCAGTGATGCCTAATCTGTTTTCCCCAGTAAGCACAACTGAGAATAAAGTTTTTCTTCCAACCAAGGTGATCACACAAAGCACTCTTTTAAGGGCCACAGCTATCTCACTGCCTCCGGTGCCCTTGGGTACTGCACCACCAGCCATGACTGCTACTCTTAGCATTAAACCTCAAGTGACTTCAGTGATGCAGTCCTCCAGAAGCATGCATCTTAATAATCCAAATGTGCTATTTGTGCCTGAAACAGGAGGAGTTAAGACATTTAATTCCAGCATAATCCAGCCTTCAGCACATTTCAAGATACAAGGAGAAAGGCCTAAGATTATAACAAAAGGATCTAACAGGTTATCCATCCTTGCTGAATCAGATGCTGTTATCCCATGTGATGCTACAGGAGACCCCAAGCCTTTACTTTCTTGGACAAAAATCTCCACAGGTAAGATATTTAAATTAGAGCTGAGTTGAAATTATTCAGAATACATTTTTTTTCTGAGAAAATTTCTGAGATTTTCCTTCTTCCCATGCCCCTAGAAAAGGACAGTTTGCATAATTTTCTTTATGTATTATCCACCATTTTTAATTTGTGTGTGTGTAAAACCACTGCCATCCCTCTCCCAGCCTCCACAGTCTCAGGGGATGCTAGGTCTGGGCAATTTTGGAGGATGCAAAATGGTGACCAGGCTGCCTACCTGTTACTGCTGTTGCCACTTGCAATGACAGCAAAAATAAACAAATAAATAGGAAGAATGAATGAAGCTGGTCTCCACCGCTGCTAACACTGAGCCCTGCCCCTGAGAAACTGATGAAGAATTTCTCTTCCCTCCAGGAGAAATTCAGTGAAACAGTCCACCCCATTTCTCTGTTCACAAGCAGGGTGGAGAATTTGGTGAGGCCATTTGTCCATCACTTATCAAAAGATTTAATTTTGATGCAATCACAATAAGGTATAAAGTCTGTTTCTTCCATTTTTTCTGATAATGAACAACGTGCCTTCCACACAATAAACATGTCTCTTCATACCCTTTAGCATCCTATTTAGAAGGTACAGTGTCTGTTTTCCCATTGTGTGGTGAATGTTTTAACCAAATAGGGTTTTACTGTATTTTGGCACAGTTGTTGCACCAATTCAGCAAGAGAAATCTCTGCATACAAGCAACCTTCTGTGTGCATTGCTGATGCACAATACAGGTGTACATCTGGATGCCCACTCCCATCTACATTGTGATGATCATCTGTCGAATGGACCAGATGCTTCTTTTTATGCAAATAGGGATGCACAATTATATCTGGGATCACTAGGTGTTCTGGATTGTCTGGCTAGATTGGATTTTTATACTTGTACATCTTCTAAGGTTCTACCAGGGTACTATTGTGTGGTGAAAAGGAATAAAGGCTCTTTTTAAACAATTAAATTTATCAAATATACAAAATACCTTAAAATAGTAAGCACAATAAAATACTTAAATACTGCAATGTACTATGGTTTCTAGGTTCTTTTTAGTATATAGTGGCTGTTTAGAGAAAATGATATGCTTGACAATGCTTTTCTTTTCCTTTTTCTTCCTGCTACCTTCCAGGAGCTCTAATGACAGCTAATACAAGGATACAACGATTTGAAGTCTTGAAAAATGGTACGTTCATTATTCACAATGTTCAGCTTCAGGACCGTGGACAGTATTTGTGCTCTGCACAGAACCTGCATGGTGTTGATAAAATGATAATCTTATTGACCGTCTTAGCTCAGCAGCCAAAAATGCTGGGTTCCCATTTCAGAGATGTGACTGTTTATTTTGGAGAAAAAGTAAGCATGGATTGCCAAGCCAATGGCATTCCAAGCCCACATATTTCTTGGATTTTTCCTGACAGGAAAATATTACAAACCGTGACTACTACAGAAGGAAGAGTGATGCTGTATGAAAACCGAACTTTGTCCCTCAAGGACACTAACTTCTCAGACCGGGGAGTTTACAAGTGCATAGCCAGCAATGCTGCAGGAGCTGACAGCCTTGCTGTGAGACTTCACATTGCTGCCTTGCCACCTATTATCCAGCAGGAGAAACAGGAAAACATTACCCTCAATGTGGGACAGAACATTAACATTCACTGTAGTGCCAAAGCAGCTCCACCGCCTGGTGTCCGTTGGGTGCTTTTTGATGGAACCCAGATCCGAACTTCCCAGTTTGTCCGTGGCAATCTGTTTGTTTTTCCAAATGGAACACTTTACATACGTAATGTCTCTCCCAAAGACAGTGGGAGCTACGAATGCATTGCAGCCAACATGGTTGGTGCTGCCAGGAGAACTGTGTGGTTGCATGTCAGCAAGCAGTCCACAAATGCCAAGATTACTGGGAGCTCTCCTCAGAGAACTGATGTGACTTATGGCAGTACCCTGAAATTAGACTGCAGTGCATCTGGGGACCCCTGGCCACGGATACTCTGGAGGTTACCTTCAAAAAGGATGATGGATTCTCTACAAAGGTAAAATAAAAAGAAAAGAATGGCCATTTACATATAATTACTGTTTCCAGCGAGTTTAAATATAATCTGCAAGTTAGCATCATCCCCATAGGTGTTCCCCATAGATGATACCTGCAATCCTGTACACGCTCACCTGGGAGCAGCCTCCAGTGAACTTTATAGGACTTACTTCTCAGAAGAAGTGAATAGGCTTGCACTACATATGACCAGTTTAAAGTCATGTCACCCTGGGCTCCTACTGGGGAAGGGCAGGATATAAATTTAATAAAACAATAAATGTGTGTAGAGTATAATGGTGTTGATGTTTAACTATATATTGCACATGGGTTCTGAATGGAAAACCACCAGCAATAGTGTTAAACCTTTTACAGCACAGAACTTCTCTTGCATTCAGCATTGCAATGATATATTGGGCTTAAGTTCTTGATCATACTCTAAGGTCACTCAGAAATAAATCCCACTGTGTTCAGTAAGACTTCCTACTGAGGCTCTTACTGAGGTTCATTGCAATCTTATCGGTTACCTCAATGGGAAAGTATCCCAGAAAAATAGCTTGCCCACTACTATCAATGTTCCCTTGTCATGCATAAGAATAGTAGGGTATTTGTTGTGTTGTAGGGTATACTCTGTTTAAGCACAGCACCAATGAGGTTCAAAGTGCCAAACTGACTACGTACCCCAGATTAGGCCTCCAAACACCTTGCAGTGCAGTACTCAGTAAGCACAGCAATGTGGAACGGGTTTCCTAAAATTTGGTTTAGACCAGTGTAGATCACAAAGAAACTCCTCTGAAAGACAGGGTTGGGTTAAATTAAGGCGGAACTGCTTGAAATAGTTCTAATGAAGAAGGCAGAGAAGCTAAAACCTGCCTGCATAACTTTCCAATATCAGCAGACTTGTCAGTCCAAATTCCCTCCCATCTCAAAAATACAGGATGCAGTGCATCCAGAGTTAAGCATAGTTAAGTCTATCGGCTTCAGGAGAGAACTGTGTGCTGAACTCCCCACTTAAACTAAGGAGGCGGCCTAAATGTGTTTCTTTTCAACTGGACTGTGGCCATGTTTGCTAGAGCAGCAATATGAGATTTGATCTCCCTGTTTCTGCATGTGTACATTTAGCTGAAAGCCTGTGTTTATGTTAAAGTAACTCTTTTTATTAAAATATAAATAATAATTGTTGTTTTCCAAGAGTTTCAAGTATACTAAGATGTTTGGACTAGATTTCTGTTTATACTAATGTTACTCTACATTGCAGTCACTGTGGAACTAGATGTTACAAAAGCCATGGGGCTGCCACGGAAGACAGCATCACCTTATTTCTCCTCATTTCCCTATTACATGTAAAGAAGTCACTGTGTGACATAATGTCATCATGCTGTGAATTCTCCAACCCCTGCTCTGCAGCATGGGCTGCCACTAGTGAAAGGAAAGTCACAATGAGATCATGTCGCTTCATGCACTGTTTCTCCTTCCTGTGGAGAAATAGGTGCAGGGTTGTCCTTTACTGTGACAGCCCTGGACCTTCCACAGCATCTTGTTCCACCTTTTAGGCTTCAGAAAGATAGCTGAGCCCGATCCCATGAGACAATGTTGTTGGGGATGCAGTTCTTAGAATCTTCCAGAAAGGACAATTGGCTGGAGGCTCTGTAGGAACTGCTTCAGGGTTGTAGCATTTGTGTTGCCATCCTTGACCTTGTAGGGCCCTGATGCACCTATGCAAGGGCCACTGCTCTGTCCTGCGGGAGCAGGAAGTGGGGAAGAGATAACTGCAGACCCTACTTCTTAGCAATTCAACTGCAGCAGCTTCAGGTCACTACCTAAAGATGTGTTCCAGGTTTGGGGAAGAGTTATAACTTTCTTAATGGGGCACAGCTTCTAGTAAAGCACATGTTTGCATTCAGAGGGTCCCAGGTTCCGATCCTGACATCACCACTTAAAAGGCTCTGCGGTATTTTTATTATTATTATTCACTGCATTCATTAGTCACTTTTTTCACCAGAAGTGACATGAAGCAATTTAGAAATTGATGCAAGGATTAAAAACAAGTACAAAAAAAGAACAAAATGAAAACCCCAAACCACATCCATAATATATATATATAAAAAGGCAGGTCTAGCACAACCCACCCCACTAAAAGACAAGCAAGAAAGAGCCACACGTATACCTAATACCACCCAAATTAAGGGCCAATAGCTTGGGTGAAAACAAACATTTTTGCCTGGCACCTAAAAATAGATAATGATGGCACCAGGTGTGCCTCTCTGTGGAGAGCATTCCATAAGCAGGAAGCCACCACTGAAAAGGCCTGTTCTTGTGTTGCCATCTTCTGCACCTCCTATGGAGGAGACACGTGGAGAAGAGCCTCAGGTGACAGGCAAAGGGTCTAGGTTGGTGCATGTGAGGTATTGGGATCATTATGGTCTGCAATGACCAAGACTTTATAGATCAAACCAGCACTTTGAACTGGTAGCAGGGTTGAGAAAGTCCTGCCAGTTAGAGTGTGGCTTGAGACTAAGTGCACTTCTGCATTTGACTGGCTCTGCTGCTTGTAGCATTTGAAGGGGAACATGCACAGAATGTGGATACATCATACAGAAGCATTCCTTTGAATGCTTCATGAATCTCCTCTGTGCAATGAATGCAGAAGTGACTGCACCTTAATAATATCTGAAGTTGCTCAGAGAGAAAGAATAAAAGATTGAAATTCTTCCATCTCCCAGATCTGAGAGTAATGGGAGTGCCTCCAGCTAGAAATACTAGATATTCCTGCTGCAGGGTCAACATCCAAGGCAAACATCTCCTTTGCCAACTGAGCAGAACAGCCCTATGCAATATCATTGGATGTTTATAACCTTTTAAAATAGATTGATTTCACTGTTGCAGCTAAAGTAAATGTCCTTATGCATTAAGTTGTTTGGCTTTATAAACTTTTTAAATGGCTCCATGTAAATATTTTGTATAATGTTAATGAAACCCAAACAACCATTATCTTCTGCTCTGAAAGATCCTATGATTCACTATTAAGTAACTGGCAACACAATCCTATGCATGTTCTGCTCACACATAAGACCCATTAAATTCAATATAGTTGACTTTCAGGTAAGTGTGCACAGGACTGCAGCCTGGATGCGGGAGCGAAAATATAAAAATGTGTTCCATTTTTATAATAGAAAAAATTCTTTGGACTGTTTCCAACCAAAGCAATGTGATTCTCTGTGGAATAACATTGCATCATTATTAAATGTATGTGTATCTTGCCATATGGAGTATATTGTCAATATCCTGTTCATTTTATAAACATGCGTGTCCATGCATATAAGCTTACATGGAATTTATCTCTGGTGTGTATATATACATGAGGATTTCCCCTCCTTGTATTTCCGAGTCTAAATGCTTCATAGAATTCTGTAAATAAAATGTGGAACTTTAGAAGTATAACGATGTAAAAACATCCTTCCATTAGAAGAATGTCAGTTCAGGATGGAATTGTTTGGTTGCAAATAAAGATAATTATGATGACTTATGAACATAAACATAAAGCACATGTTTTGTTTTCTCCTTTTTTCTAAATTAGTTTGGACAGCAGAATCAAGGTATTTGGCAATGGAACTCTGGTTGTCCATTCCATCACTGACAAGGATGCAGGAGACTATCTGTGTGTGGCCCGCAATAAGATTGGTGATGACTACGTGGTTCTCAAAGTGAATGTAATGATGAAACCTGCCAAAATTGAACACAAGAATGAGAATAACCACAAGGTGATGTATGGAGGGGACCTGAAAGTTGACTGTGTAGCCACAGGTCTACCAAATCCTGAGATCTCCTGGAGCCTTCCAGATGGCAGCATGATCAATACCTTCATGCAAGCCGATGATAGTGGAAGCCGAGCAAAGAGATATGTGGTGTTCAACAACGGGACACTGTACTTCAATGAAGTAGGGCTGAGAGAAGAGGGGGACTACACCTGTTATGCTGAGAACCAGATTGGTAAAGATGAGATGAAAGTGCGGGTCAAAGTAGTGGCTGAACCTGCCACAATTAGGAATAAAACCTATATAGTTGTCAACATCCCATATGGAGATGTGGTGTCTGTAGGATGTGAAGCAAAAGGTGACCCCACACCAAAAGTGATCTGGTTGTCTCCAAGCAACAGGCCTATCCCAATTCTGTCAGATAAATATCAGGTATACAGAGATGGTACTCTTCTCATACAGAAAGCCCAAAGATCTGACAGCGGCAACTATACATGTGTTGCCCAGAATACTGCCGGGGAAGACCGGAAAGTTATCTTGATCCATGTCAACGTTCAACCTCCCAAAATAAATGGGCACCCCAGTGCCATCATCTCAGTGAGAGAAATGGTCCTAAGGGACACTCGGAAGCTCATTGACTGTAAAGCAGAAGGCATCCCATCTCCACGGGTCATGTGGGCTTTCCCAGAAGGAGTGATCCTACCTGCCCCCTATTATGGGAACAGAATCACTGTGTACCGCAATGGTACACTGGACATTCGTGGAGTGAGGCAGACAGACTCAGTGCAGCTGGTGTGCATTGGCAGGAATGAAGGGGGAGAAGCCAGGCTGATTGTGCAGCTTCAAGTTGTGGACCGTGTGGAAAAGCCAACCTTCAGGGATCCTGTCACAGAAAGGATCACTGCTGCTGCGGGACACAGTATCAATCTGAACTGCTCAGTACATGGGGCCCCTCAACCTAGCACAGCCTGGATCCTTCCCAATGGCACAGAACTTCAGAAAAGCAGCCATTTGCACCGATTTTACCACAAGAGGAATGGAATACTACACATCACTGCCCTGTCTGCAGCAGATGCTGGGACATACCGCTGCACTGCCAGGAACCCAGGTGGTTATGCAGAAAGGGTGGTCTTCCTCAAAGTGGGGCTGAAACCAGAAATCGGCAATCAGTATAACAATCTAGTGAGCATCATCAATGGGGAGACCTTGCAGCTTCACTGCATCTCCCAGCCCAGCCAGCGGGCTCACATAACCTGGACGCTACCCAATGGAATGGTGTTAGATGGTCCGCAAGCTATTGGTAGATTCTCTGTGTTAGAAAATGGCTCTCTCACTGTGCGTGAGGCGTCTGTGTTTGACAGAGGTACTTACCTGTGCAAGGTCACAACGGAGTATGGCTCTTCCCTTATGAACGTCCCAGTAATTGTGATAGCCTATCCACCTCGGATCACAAGTGAACCAGCTCCCATCATTTACGCGAGGCCAGGCAATACGGTGAAGCTGAGCTGTATGGCCATTGGGATCCCTAAAGCAGAAATAACATGGGATCTCCCAGACAAATCGCATCTGACAACAGGAGCTCAGTCCCGTCTGTATGGAAACAAATTTCTTCACCCTCAGGGCTTGTTAATCATCCAGCAAGCTACACAAAGGGATGCAGGCTTCTACAAATGCACTGCTAAAAATATACTAGGCAGTGATTCAAAAGCAACCTACATACACATATTCTAAAGTTCAAACAAATGTCTTTGAATACACAAAAATATCCCTGCCAAGCGAGCACAGCTAGGAAAATACTGTTGCTAAATGAAACCAATTGTACTAAGAGAAGAGCAGGGTTGTGCCAGAAATAGTGTAATACAGCTTTATCTTCATGATATACCAAAATACTAGTCAGGCAGGTAACATATCTGAGAAAATCTCTGTACCTTCTCAATGATCTAAGAGGGCTTCTTGCCATCTGCCTTGGAACCTGAGACTAGAGCTGAAGAGGAAGGAAGATTAAATATCCTGCAATGTTTCGTATTGACAGTGTGAACTTTTCCAATTTTGCTTTTGACTTGAAGGGTGCTTTAGTCCAGCCAAATACATATCTCGGATATATAACCATATCTCTGATATATAATCCAGCCAAGGTTAAGGACTTTTACATTTCATTGATTTCAATGGCAGAGTTAACAACTGAGATCACTGGGACCTAATAACTGCCTGACTTTGGCTAGATTGTATTATATAACCTCCCAGCCAAGAATGGAGAACCCCATTGTTGGACTTCCATCAGCCTCAATCAGCACAGTCAAGGATGATGAGAGTTATAGTCTAACAACATCTGGAGAGCCACAGGTTAGTCACATATGTCATAATGTAATAGCCTTAAGCTGACCCTCCAGATGTTGCTGGCCTACAACTCCCACTGTCCCTGACCACTGAATCCTCTGTGTTATGGCATCCCCATGCTAAGTTTTTCTCTTCTCCTGTATAACATATAGGAACAGTCATCTTATGATGTGATATCACATTGTGAGTTTCTTACTCCACAGCATTGGGTGGCTGAGGGCAGAGAAGAATACTTGATTCAGGAATGCCATTCTCAGCAGCAGTCCAGTAAGAAGTAGTTATGACCCAAGTCTGGTTGACCCATTTCAAGCAATAATATTTTGCTTGACAAATTATTTTACACTATGTGCTATCTAAAAACTCCTATATCAGGAATGGGGAAACCTTACACTCTTTAAATGTGGTTGGATTCCAGCTCCCATCAGCCCCAGTCACCATGGGCAAAGGATGGGGTAATGGGAGTTGTAATCCAGCAACATGTGGAAGACCACAGGTTCTATCCCTGCCCTGTGGCTTCTGCACTTGGCAGAAGGGAAGAAAATCAGAATATAAATTTGCATCTTTTGCAAGCAAATTTAAACTAGGAGCAACTTGTTGAAAATTTCCCTTACCCAACTCTGTTTTGGTTCTACCCATGATGTAAAGTACTATGACCACTGAAAGGCCAAATCTATGCCTTAATGCACCCAGCACCTTAAAACATACCAAAGAAGTATTAAATATAACAAAAGAGCTGATGTGAAAGTTGATTCATTTTTATTTTTTTATTGGGCACAAACTGTTTCCTTAATCCCCTGCAATGCTTTGACATAGCCAAGCCTTTATAGAATATGATTACTAATGTAGGGTGCAATCCAAGTTGATTTTGCACCGGGCTGGGGGGAGCTGGACGAGGTGGCTCCTCAGCTGACCTGGCAGGCTCCTGGCGCCACCAGGCCCCACCAACAGAACCCCCCCCCGCTAAGCTGCAGCGCAGACAGGACCTTGCTGGAGCTGCTGGGGATCCACCAAGGATGGCCAGCCCAGCAGACTGAAAGCCGGCAAAAGCCCTGAAAATGGGGCACAGCAGAGGAGGAGCTGGGGGGACTTATGCAAGATCGAAGTTCCCTTCGGAATGCTCCCCCGGGTCCCGCTCCACACAAGAATTCCACCGGCAAAAAGGTCGGCAGAGTAAAATAACGACAACGGTGGTCTATGGGGAGCGCTTACTCCCCGGTAGGCCTATTCATGGGAGCTGGCTCTTCCAGTCAGGCTCTCAACAGAGCCTTCACTCAGCTGGGATGGTGGCTCCTAAGCAGCAAGTGGATGCTGCGGAGCTTCCCACTGCCTCCTCCTCTACCGCCCCTTCTCCTGCCGGCTACCCGTAAATTGGATTACTCCAACTTACTCTGTTCATTCTTCTGTCAGCAGTCTGGGTTCAACTCTTCTGTTAGCAATTTAAAACACACACCTAACAATCCTGATTTTTATTTCGCACAGCCTAGCAATAATTACTGTAACAGTGCAAATGCCTCACAGCAAGGGAATCCCTAGCTGACTTTAGTCATTCTATATTTTATATGGTGGGTTTGTTTGTTTCAGACTATGAGACTGGAATAATAACAGTGACCTGTGTCTCAGTGTATAAATTATTGGTCTTTACAAGACTCTGATACTTCTACTGTGTTTTGTATAATATTAAGATCAGTATACTGTATGTTTTATAATAAAAAAAAAATTTCCACACAGCTTTGTCATAGTGATTCTTCCCAGTAGTAAAACTGCTCCGCAAAGCTGCATTGATCATGTCAAACAGAGTGAAGTTATAGGCACTCCAAATAGAGTAGACAATCTCAAGAAGGGTGTTTTTTTTTTAAAGAACTCAGTCCAGGGCCAGCCTAAGACATTTTGTTGCCCGGCATAAAGGAAAAAATGGCATCCCTCCATTCCATGTACTGAAGCTGACAGGGCTGGCAGTTGGATCTTACTTCATTACTGGCAACAGAATAGCATCTTTCAGTGTACATGAAGGTAGCAGGCTAGTTTAAGGGGTGTGTAGCAAGCCTATGGCACACATAGCTTTGACTGAACTAAATGAATGGCTCAGGAGAAAGATTGGAGGGACAGCTACATGTCACACACACACACACACACCCCTACCTACCTTCTGTTACCTGAGGTGATTGCCATGTTCTGTCCAATGGTAGGGACAGCTCTGATTCAACCAAAGGTGCAAGAAGCTACCACAGCTGTAGTGTTTCTGTGGTTTGATCATCCATCCTCCTCCCCCAACATGCTGTAGTGCTCAGGATCTGTGCCCTGTGGTTTAGCAAGTGCTGCTTCTACCACTTACATAGCATTTCTACAGTAATTGTGATCTGTTGCATGCTCTGCAACTTTCACAGTCTTGTAAGGTAGGTCACTGGAGTGGTATCTGTCTTTTATAGATGAAGAATAGAAGCCTAGAAATTTTGACTTAATCAAAGCCACACAGTGAGCCCATCTCAGATATATTAAAACTAGGTACAATTCCAGACCTATTGTTGAGTCATCATCAAGGGGGTGGGGTGTAGAGAGAGCAATGGACCTTTTATTTTCTGCCACTGAGTTCTTAGAAGAACATAGCTCCCTTCCCCACCATTTGCAAGCTGAGCTAAAGCCTTATTTCATCCATTGGCCAACTTGATTTTATATATCCATCATGCATTATTGTAAAAGAATCATTTGCGTGTCTAACTCCTTCTATTTATAACCAAATGAGGATATATGAAATACTACTTTGTTCCATCACTGCTTAGTTTTCTCTTGCTCTTTGATAACCACTTAAAAGAACATCATGCTAAAAGTTGACTGTGATTTAAAAAGACATGTTTCCATTTATAAATGATGGCACCAAAATCTGTGAAGTATGATGTGACATCTTTAAAAAAAAAAAAAAAAGTAAAGCCACTTCAGTAATTATACTGAACAATGCACAATTAGGTCTATCTAGGTTCTTATTCTGAAGACCAAGAACAAAAGCACTTAAAAGACTGCATGATTAAAGCTAGTTACATACTTTAATATCTTGCTAAATTGTAGTCTCAGACAATCTCTTATCAAAGAGTCAGGAAATCCATTAACATTTACCATGCTTAGCAAGAAAATGTTTAATTTTAAACAGTTGTGCATAATGTGAATGGTCATCTCAGCACTCCACTATGTGGCAAGTGCCCAGATTTCCTCCCACAGATGCTAATTATCATTTCAAAGTGTTTGCAGTTATTCAGTATGCAGATGAATACTAGGCTTTGGTTTAGGATTGGCATTGGGGAAAAACAGGGTTCTTGTGCCTTTAACAGCTATATGGCAGGCAAAAATTCAACAGGCCAAGCCTTTTCTACTATAGAAATACAATTATGGGAAAACCTTCACCATGACTACTTTCTAATTTTGTGTTATGCCACACTCCCATGGCAGCCATTTTGTGATGTACCCCCAGCACTCTTTCAAAACTGGTCCAAAACAGGTTGGCAACCTCTGACATATTGTGCCTTCAGAGAGTAAATGAACTTGGGTGAGGAAGCTTGAGGCCACAGTCAGGAGGAAGAAGAATGGCAGCAATTTACACCTAGTGTCAGGGGTTGGCATCAGGGAGCTCTGGTTGGTGAGAAGCCCCCTGCTAAGGTCAATGATGCTAACCCCTGACACTGGGCCTACATAGTGTTGCGTGCCACCCTAAACTCCAGCGGTGAGAGATCTCCAGAGGTCCCTGCACTTCCCAGGGTTTGGTTTCCTTGGAAAGAAGGTCAGCGGAGACTGTGGTGTCTTTATGTAATATGGTTTGTTTATTTACACACATTCCAACCTGAGCGTAAGATGAGGGGTTCAAAGCATCAGCAGTCCAATAGATCTTGTTTTTCCATTAGGCTTACAGGAGGCTGTCAGGCCCCTTCTTCTGTTCACCGCCTTGTCACGGTCCCACCTCAGGGTCCTGCTCTCAAAACAGTTATCTCACCGGCTCTAGCAAACCTCTCTCAAGTTCCCCCTGCTAGGCAGCACCACCAGACACTCCCAGTAAACAATTTTTGCCTTGAGACTGTGCCTTCGTCTCCTCACTTATTGCTACTTTGTGTCTGGGTGCACTTACAGGCCTCAACCCCCCTGTATCTTTGTGGCTATAAATATTACAGCCCTGGGTTGCTCTGGATACCTGATGATGTTGCACTATCTCTTCACCGCTGCCACCATTGATACTGTTTCCCAACCTTGGTAGATGCTCTGCCCACCTTTCTGATGTGTGAAAGTGCAGCCAAGGATCAGGCGTTTTGGTAAACCAAGAAATATTTATATACACAGGGAATAACAAGATTACTTAAAGGTTTAGTCAACAAGTATGTGGTTTCATAAGATGTGTTACTCTTTATGTTTCTTAGTCATCAATAACCTGCCTCACTACCCGCCTAATCCAATCCACCCTATCCAAAACCAACCCACAGAACCAACTGACCGACACAACAGACACCCCCTCTCAACTGTCACCCTCTCATTTATACCTTCAGACACTCAAACGCTCAGCCAATCATCATACAACATTCTTCAACATTTCAACCCATGTACTCCCCCTCTCACTCAGTCTACTTACCACATATACTCTAATAAACCCACACTTACCATATTTACAGTATTATATATACAGGGACATCACGGAGGCATCCTAAAGCCATGGTGCAGGGAGCCAGCATCTCTGTGTGTCTAGTTCCCACCCCTTCCTCAGACCCAACTAAAATCACAAGCCTCTCTTTTGACCCCAGGGGGGTAGGGCTCTCTTGAAGAGGTTCAGTAACAATAGGATCTCCCTGGCCAGTTAATGGGCACTTGATAGACCCATTAGCCCACCTGGCCACTCTATTAGATTAACAAAGGAGGCTTATCTGACCAACAGAGAAGGCTTCTCTGCAGCAGAGCCCACCTCCAGGTGCAGGGCTTCAAACCAGAGGCTGAAAGGGGACTCAGAAATCATCTGTCTCAGCCCCTAAACCCATAACACTGCCCCCTTTCCTGACAAAGGTCTGTCCCAGACCTGCAAACAAACAACAGAATAACAGCTTTTCCTATAAAGAAATAACAGATACAGGTTAGTAAGACATTGAAACATACATTATCAAAAGTACAGTCATAGTACAGTCCCATTTCCATGTAGATATCACGACACAGTGAGACACGGTGAGACCAGAGTTCAATTTCGGAGCCCCCCTCGTAATTCTCGTCTCCGCTTTTATTTTACCTCCGCTTGGAGGCGTGGATTATTTTCTCTCCATAAACAGCCTATGACCTTTAACTATTGTATAACATCACGTACATACATAGTACAACAGCATTATCTACGTGGCAATATGCAGGCAGTTATTTAACCACTACAGATGTCAGTATCGTTTACAGCCATAAAGTTAACCACATCCTGTTTTTCCACTGGTCAGATCGCAATGTCTTGAGAGATAGTGTACTGAGAACAGCAGCGTGGTTTGCCAACGTATGCTGTTCATTCAGTCCACCCCACATCTCCCCCTTTTTTATTTTTTAGCAAAAAGTAATTACTACGTAATGGTCGCGGAGCAACAGGTGTACACGTCTGGAAAAGGTATTGTAAAAAACAGCATAAGCCTATACTTAAAATGAGTAAAAGAATAGCATATCTAAGAATCTGACTTAGCCATCCAGTGGGCAGCCAACTCCAAAGCCACTGCCACCAAGTTGTAGGGGCGTCCTGCAAAATGTTATTAGCTAGATCCTTCAAGTTTTTTACCTGTGTTCTGATTTCAAAACTGTTGTCAGTTAAATTAAAACAGCACATATTCTTTATAGTTTCGCACCCCAACTGATGTTGTAATAGCAGGTAATCTATAGCTGCACGATTATCCAAGATAGCTTGTCTTAATATACCCTGCTCTTCATTTAACAAAGCAATGGCTCGAGAGGTGGCATTTATCATCTTAACATAATTACAGGCTAATTTATGTAATTGATTGCTGTTACTTACTGCCAATGCAGGAAGTCCAACAAGGGAGATGGCTAGTGATACACTTTCTGCTTTATTAAGCAATTCCACCTTGTCATTACAATCAGCCGGCATGGCAACAGCTTCTCTTTTCCTACGTTGGGCTAGCAACTCCCTTTTATGAAGGAAAATGGGAACCAGTCGACTCAGGCAACAGATGGTATCAGAAATATTAGCGGGAACATAATTAAAAGTGGTTTCTCCACATGTCCAAAACCATCCACCTGGTAAAGGAATGTGTCCGTACATACTGGATATGTTAATGTGCTGTGTACAATTCCATGTGGGTCTCCCAACCTTTAGACATCCCTTCTGCACCTTATGTCGACTACAATTAACCATCCGAGCACACGTATTATTAATGGAATTTGCAACATGTGATGTAAATAATTGAAAAGCATTAACAGGCAGCTGGAAGGTTGGAGTTCCCCAATTCGAAACAGTATGATATTTAATCTCTGAAGTATTCATGAACCGCCCAAGTCCTGTAATGTTCCCAATATCCCCAGGTGCTTTGCATACGGGTATTAAACATGTTCCCAACATACCCATTTCCTGTACATGTTCAGTCATGCAAAAGTCACTCACATTTGTCATTCTTGCTAACTGAACCCAGATATTGTGTTGAAACCGCATCCCCAACTCCTGCCCCAACCTGTCAGCCCCGGCGCTTCCTAAAATCCAACAAATGCAAAGTACAAAAATAGAATTTGTATTTAAAGACGCAATTAAAGCAAGAATGGTATTCTCAGTTGTCTTGTCCACCCCGGCTTGTTCCATTGCTTTTTCTGCTTGTGTTGCTAAGTTCTTTATTTGGCCCCAAGTCACGGGAGGTTGCGGAACATTCCGACCACGCTTCCTGGAAGACATCCCAGTATCCTGAAGTTGCAGAGAAAAATTAGGGATGGGATTCTTAAGATTATCGTGCCAGGACATCGTCTTTCCAGGGCCGGATACACCTAGCAGGTACCCACACAGGACCGTCAGGCGTAGACACAGCCGCGTAACCTCGACCCCACGTTATAAGCGGAACTGGGCCTTTCCACTCTGGATTTGGTAGTTGCCGAAACTGCACCCGCGGGGCAGGTAGAGACTCCGACTGCTGAAAATGCCGCTGCGCTCGAGTAGAAAAGGAAAAATGAGTATTGGGAGATTGAGACAAATTTAAATGATTAATGGTAAACAACACTTGTGCCAGCCACTCCTCTTTGGTGGCCAATCCCAGTGGTACTCCTCCTTTTTGTTTTTGTTTAAGCAAATGCTCTTTAAGGGTACGATTGGTACGTTCGACGACAGCTTGACCTGTAGAATTATAAGGAATACCAAACAAATGTGTAATGGACCACTTAGTGCAAAACTGTGCAAATTGCTGTGAAACATATGCAGGACCATTATCAGTTTTTATCGTCTGAGGTTGGCCCATGATGGCAATAGAACGAATGACATGATTAATAACATTCTTAGTTTTTTCCCCTTTCTGAGGAGTTACCCATATGTATCCGGAATATGTATCTACCGTAACATGCAAATACTTCCATGGGGAGAAAGTAGGAAAATGTGTAACATCCATTTGCCACAACTGGTTAACTATGAGACCTCGTGGGTTCACTCCTGGTTCTGGGGATAGAGTTAACTGTGTGCATTGGGGACATTGTTGAATAATGGCAGAGGCTTCCTGGGCAGTAAGATGGAATTGCTTCTGGAGTGCTTTAGCATTTTGATGATGAAGGGCATGACTTTCTATGGGTGTGCAAAGGAGGGCACGAAGAGCCTGATCAGCATATTGATTACCTTCTGTTAACAATCCTGGGAAAGGTTGATGACTGCGAATATGAAATATAGCAAATCGACAAGACCGAGTATGTATGAGTTTTTGAAGTGTAAGCATAAGAGCAAGTAGATTAGTGTCCAGCATGGGAGAGACATAACTACCGGGTAATGCAAGTACAACATTCTTAACATAAAGACTATCGGTAATAATGTTAACCTCCTGATCTGCAAAAGTCAACAGCGCCATACTAACAGCGGCCAACTCAGATCTCTGAGCGGAAGTTTGGGGTAAGGTGAAAATTGTCTTCCAAACCCCCTGCTCGTGCCATGCAACAACCCCTCTAGTTGGACTGCCATCAGTATAGACCGTGACCGCAGGTAAGGGTTGTAAACTGATTACAGATTGAAACTGGATAGGAATTTTTTGTGTAATAGCTAAGGAATAGTCATATGGAATTAAATTTGGATTAGGCGTCCCACATTGTAGCGGACCCATGGGCACAATTAATTTATTTATTTCTCGTAAATCATGTAAGAGCCTCCACTTTCCAGATTTCTTTTTAATCACAAACACTGGGGTGTTATAAGGGCTATTACTTTCTGCTATATGATCAGCTTCCAGTTGCTCCTTTACCAGTTGGTGCAGAGCTTCTAATTTTTCTTTGGGTAAGGGCCATTGTTCTACCCAAATGGGTATGTCTGTCTTCCATTGTAAAGGAAGAGCTGCCTTTTGTTGGCTAATCATTAATAACAATGGTGGTCTGGAATTGCTCCAGTAAATCCCTTCCCCACAGATTTACTGAAATGTCCAAAATACAAGGGCGAATGTGGGCTATACGATCACCATCAAGAGCAACAACTTGTATCCAATCCTTACTCCGTTTTGAATCCTGAGCTCCGCCCACTCCCCACACAGAAGGGGCCACTTCTACTGGCCAAGAGGATGGCCAGTTATGTTCAGCAATTACTGTGACATCTGCCCCAGAATCTATAATACCTTCAAAAATAACATTGTTTAAACAATACTTACGAACCGGTTTCTCCCTGGTCACTTCTGCCAGTACTGCAGCTACCTGTGGATGGAAAGGATTACCTGAAATACTCACACTCGGCGATTTCGTCCTTGTAGATCCGAATCCACCAGTACGTTTTTGGGAGGAAGTGTTCGATGTGAAAAGACGATATGGCAATAACAATAGTTGCGCAAAAGAATCTCCCTTCTTCAACTGAAGGGGAAGGTGACTCCAATACTGAATATAAATAATTCCCTGATAATCAGAATCAATAACACCAGGTACCACCATTATATTATTCTTGGAAGCAGAGGATCGCGGTAGTACAAGGCCTACGGTGCCTTCTGGTAAAGGGCCAGTGAGTGTGGTAGGCATTAAAAGAACTGCTCCAGGCAAAGGAACATCTTTTGACTCTGCATGTATTAAATCAATTCCAGCGCTTCCTTGAGTAGCAGGGGTGGGTACACTTCCTTGAGATTCGGGGCTGGAAGCCTGCCCCAAGTTCAGTTTCCCTCAATAGGACGGGAAGACACATTGGTATTGGTAGTGGGAGCTGAACGACACTGATTAGCCCAATGATAACCCTTTTTACATTTCGGACAGATTTTCTTTGGCCGGTTTGTAACAGTGCCCCCACCTTTAAATGCTCCTCCGCCAGGAGCCCGACATTCCCTTCTGAAATGACCAGGCTTTTGACAATTAAAACAATTGCCTGTAGGTTTGTTACCCTGTCTTAATGCCCCAGCTAACAATGTCATGGCATGAACATGTGTACCTACCTCTGCACAAGCTTGAATCATGTCTCCCAATTCATATTGCGGTCTATGAATAATGTTTTTCAAAATCTTTTTACAGTCTGTGTTAGAATTCTCGTAAGCTAATTTTAACAATAATTCCCCTTGTGCCTGAGGGTTATCAACCTGCCGTGTCAGAGCCTCTTTCAAACGGTCAACAAACTGAAAATAGGGCTCTGTTGCTTGCTGCCGTACATTCGTAAAAGAACGTAAGGGTTCTTTCCCAGCAGGCACCTTTTTAAATGCTTTCTGTATACACTCAGCAGTTCGATGAAATGCGGCTTCAGGCAATACCCCTTGTTGTGCTATGGTAGCAAAATTACCTGACCCATAAATTTGCTCGGGAATGATATTAGCATCCCCAGCTGCTATAGCAGCATGTCTAAATTCTTGGTCCCAAACTACATATTGCGAAGGAGTCAAAATCATCCTAAAGAGATCCTTCCAATCTTGAGGGATCATGTTATATCCAGTAGCTACTCCTTCCAACATCCCTTGTACATAATTAGCCGTAATCCCATATTCTCTTACTGCCTTATTTATTTCTCTAATAACAGAAAACGGAAGAGCTGTCCAAGTTGCTATGCGATTATTAGCATTATTAGGATCTGGCTGATATGTAACGGGAAAAGCTGAAATTGTACCCTCCCAGTCTCCCATTTCTTCCATAGATAATAATCCTGAGGCTGCAGCCTGAGCTATGGCTGCTTTAACCTTCCCAGTAACCTGTTCTTGTTGAACTGGAGGGCTATATGGAGGAGCATTTACAAATTTCTCAATATCCTTTTCAGGTGTAGGTAAAGAAAGTTGGGGATAAAGAGGAGTTTTCTGGTCAGAATTGGCAAACAGCGATGTCTCTTTTATCCCTAAATGACTAATGGCCTCAGCACACTTTTGCCATAATAAGAGATGGTGAATAGGTGCTCTTGGTTCTTCATGTAATTTTCTCCCTATCTTTATCCAATCTGACTGACGTAGTGATCCTTGCTCTGGATACCATGGACATTGACATTGAATTGTTTTTAACAATGATTCAATGTGAGAACGACTTATAAAAGCTGAGGTATCCTGTTTTAAAATTTTTTGTAGCTCTTGTGCATGAACCTTCTGCTGAGCTGACAATTCCCCCCCCATACTCACGAATGGGAGCTGTACGCTGAGGTGCACCGTTGGCTGATCCTGCCAGTGGGTACGAGGGTGTTTGTTCTGAATCACGTCGGGGTCACCAGATGTAGATATCACGACACAGTGAGACACGGTGAGACCAGAGTTCAATTTCGGAGCCCCCCTCGTAATTCTCGTCTCCGCTTTTATTTTACCTCCGCTTGGAGGCGTGGATTATTTTCTCTCCATAAACAGCCTATGACCTTTAACTATTGTATAACATCACGTACATACATAGTACAACAGCATTATCTACGTGGCAATATGCAGGCAGTTATTTAACCACTACAGATGTCAGTATCGTTTACAGCCATAAAGTTAACCACATCCTGTTTTTCCACTGGTCAGATCGCAATGTCTTGAGAGATAGTGTACTGAGAACAGCAGCGTGGTTTGCCAACGTATGCTGTTCATTCAGTCCACCCCACATTTCCACACAAGTACAAAAACAGTACAGCAAGTTTTCAATTAAGGTTCCTCTTCTTTCTTGGAGCGCCCAGTCACAGTTCTGCATCTAAATAACTTACCCAGTGCCCAAGATAGTGAGTTCCTGACATGTTAAAGCCAGATTACAGCCTCAGTACTGGATCTCCTTTGTCTTCCCATGTGCCACTATAAGCACAGCAGCCCTCAAAATCACAAACTGCCTTTGCTCTCCTAGACAGTTGCCCACACACAAAATCTAAGAGGCATACTATAGTAAATCTTAAATATTGTTGGATACCTAAGTGAAACAGATCTGTTTTCAGTCATAATGAACAGTTTCGCCTCCCACAGAACAAAATGGCATATAATATCTTTTTCAACCGACCACAGTTAATTTGTAACACTTGAAGATGAAAGGTGACTTCAGCTAAATTTATACAGGATTGCGTAAATGCAACGTGAGCTGCAAATTCCTCTATAACTTGTCAAGGAGATTAATTAGCAAGAGACACTGAGAAGACATAAGGTAGCTTGCAGAAAGTGGAAGATGGAAAATAAATGCCATTTTTTTAAAAAAAATGTTTTGCTTTGTTTTTGTTTTCTGAAGTAGTTGCTTGAAAATCAATGCAACTTCAGCCTTGCTGAAGCATGCAATAAGCTGACCGGCTTTCAGGGAATAGCCAGGCACATACATGGGAACAAAACAGGCAAGCATGAATCACCAAGCTTGTAAAAGACACTGATTTTAGTGCCATTGTTGGAGAAAGTCTGTAATCAGTAGAACTCTGTTGTATGACCATTTCATATAGTTTTAATCAGCTGAAAACTGTATTAGAGGCCTTTCATAAAATTATTGAAATCCCTGCAATTGTCACAATCACTCTGCTCAGTAAACCCTAGATTGGCACATAAACCAACGTTACGATATTGCTATGGTCTCTCCACTTCCCTTGAGAGATTAGAAGTTCCAGGGGTGCTTACCCAGGTTTAGTTTCCTTTGGAAGGAAGCCATATGCAGATGTTCGTAATGTCTGAGCTTATTTACAGATCTAAAGTTTGTGGAAGCATAACTTAAACACTCCCACAAACAACCAAGGTCTCTCCCAGACTCAAAACTGCAATTCCTACTGTTTCTCTTCACACAGAGAATTATATTGCATTATCTAAAATGACGGGAGGGAGAGTGGCATGCCCCCTTTTAAGAAAGACAGACTAACAGCGCCTATGGAGACACATCAAAGGAATTTTCCTGGGACCAGAGTATCTCTAAAATGGTCTCCTCCTATACAACCTGCCTGACAATGGAGGACTTCCTTGCAGGACTGGTCCTGCAGCTACACAGTGCAGCAGCAGTCAGCAAGTGGCACAGATAGGGTGGCATCACGTGCCTGGCTTCCCAACACTGAGCATTGTGGGAGGGATGAGGAGCTCAGCATGATGCCGGTGTGTTGTGAGGAGCATCCAACTGGCACCGCCACCACAACCACCCCGCACTGAGCTCCCAACCCCTCACACCCCTTCTTCCTCTCGGTAAAAGATAGCAACACTCAGTGCTGGGAAGCCAGGCATACAGCGCTGCCCTGCCAACTGCTGGTGACCCAGAACGAGATGGCTACCTTAGACAGCTGATATCATGAAAGGGCAGCACATTGTTAACTATGGAGTTGATTGAAGTTGTATTTTTACTGCTGGGGAAGGTGAAAGGTGCTTATGGGATTTTCCAGTGTCAGGTCCTAAAATAATTTGACTGGCCTTGGGTGCTGTGAAGAAGTGTTTAATCACTGATGGGGATGGAGCACCTACACTAGCTTTCCAGCAGATAGATCTCTGTTGCTTACCAAGAGGGAGAGGTAGGGAGATCAGTGTGAGCAAATGCACTGGTACACACATCAGGTTGGCTCTGCTGGTGCACTTATACCATGCCAAGCTCACTGCCATCTTACTTCTCCTCCCACATGATAAGCAGGAATCATAGAATAGTAGAATTGGAAGGGGCCTATAAGGTCATCAAATCCAACCCCCTGCTCAATGCAGGAATCCAAATTAAAGTATACCCAACAGGTGGCTGTCCAGCTGCCTCTTGAATGCCTCTAGTCTGGAAATCCCACCACCTCCCTAGGTAATTGGTTCCATTGTTGTATGACTCTAACAGTGAGGAAGTTTTTTCTGATATACAGTTGAAATCTGGCTTCCTGTAACATGAGCCCATTATTTTGTGTCCTACACTCTAAGATGATCAAGAGGAGATCCTGTCCCTCACCTGTGTGGCAACCTTTCAAGTACTTCAACAGTGCTATCATATCTCCCTTCAGTCTTCTCTTCTCAAGGCTGAACATGCCCAGTTCTTTCAGTCTCTTCTCATAGGCTTTGTTTCCAGTCCCCGATCATCCTTGTTGCCCTCCTCTCAACTTGTTCCAGTTTGTCTGCATCTTTCTCAAAGTGTGGTGTCCAGAACTGGATGTGGTACTCAACATGTGGCCTAACCAGTGCTGAACAGAGGGGAACCAATACTTCACACAAATTGGAAACTAAACTTCATTATTGCAGCCTAAAATAGCACTTGTCTGTTTTGCAACCACATCAGACTCTTTGCTCATATTTAACTTGTGATCAACAATTTCAAGATCCTTCTCACATTTAATATTGCTGAGCCAAGTATCCCCCATCTTATAACTGTGCATTTGGTTTCTTTTTCCTAGGTGTAGAACTTTGCACTTATCCCTGTTATATTTCATTCTGTTGTTTTCAGCCCAATGCTCCAGTGTATCAAGGTCACTTTGAATTTTGTTTCTGTCCTCCAGGGTATTAGCTATCTCTCCCAATTTTGTATCATCTGCAAATTTGATAAGCATTCCCTGCATCTCCTCATCCAAGTCATTAATAAAAATGTTGAACACTGGGCCTAGGACCAAACCCTGTGGTACCCCACTCATTAGCTCCCCTCAGTTTGAGAAGGAACCATTGATAACCACTCTTTGAGTACGATTCTGTAGCCAACTGTGGATCCACCTAATAGTTGTTTCATCCAGCCCACATTTAGCTATCTTGCTAATCAGATTATCATGGAGCACTTTGTCAAAAGCTTTGCTGAAATCAAGATATATTATGTCTACAGCATTCCCAAGGTCTACTAGGGAGATTACCCAATAAAAAAATAAGGTAAGATTTGTCTGGCAGGATTTGTTCTTGACAATCCATGTTGGCTCCTAGTAATCACTGCATTGTTTTCAAGGTGCTTTCAGAATGCCTGCTGTCATGCCCGCCCGACCCTCAGGGTCCCGGGAACATGCATCAGGCTCAGACCCCCACCCTTAGGGAAATGAGACTGGAACCGAAAAGCTATTACTTCACCCTTGCCAAGGCTGTGTACGCTCACAACAACCCTGCAAGGTAGAAGGTAGGCTGCCACCACCCCTGTATACTGGTCCACTCAGAGCCAGGGGATCTCTGAGCCCAGAAGGTATATAAAACCAAGGTCCTAAAAGGCAAGAGTCACAGTTACACTCCTTGCCAGGCACCTCTGGTTTAACACTTAAAATCCAAGCTTTTAACTTCTTAACCCTCTTTGGTAGTGAGTGACTGAGGTTGGGTCAAAACACTGAATTTAGAACCACCCCTTCTCTCAAATGAACACACCAGGTTAAATAGAAGTAGCTTTATTAAAATATATAAGTGCACATATCATATAGCAGCAAGTAATCCTTTAAGACCATTCACCCAACAGGGGTTTAGGTTCTTACAAGAGAATTCATACACACAACAAGAAAATAATAAACTAGCTCACCTAACTACTTACATACGAGGTAGTTGGTTGCGTGGCACCTCTCCTAAGAGAGATGGATGTTCAACATAAAGCAATGGAACCAGACATAGGTTGCCTTCCCATAAGCAACCCCAGGAACCATAAGGCAGAAAAGGTTTGGAACTCTGGTGCCAGTCAGCATAGGCAGAGAACAGAGAACAAAGGCTGTGGGTCCCTAGCCCTATACTTAAGGGAAAAAGATCCTAACGGTCCAAGATGAATTGACCAATCAGGAATTGACTGATGTAACTTTCTTCTCGATGTTTCTCACATTTTCGCGCCTTCAGGCCCCCCTCCCAACGGTGTTTTCCAACTGCATAGGCCAAGGATGACCTTGGGTGCCAGGCACTGGCTAATCAACAAAGATAAACAGGTGCAGCTTGTTAAGGCTTCTTCTAACCGTCTTCAGCTGGAAAAATGAAACTTAACTTTGCAAATTGGCAAGGCCTGTCCTTTCTGACTATAACCATCTCCCAGAGTCCCTTACTGGAACCAAAGTGTTGTCATCAGATTTCTAATAACTCATGACCATTACAGGTTCATGACACGCCCCTTTTTGGGAAGATGATGTCAGAACTCTGAATAGTTCTGCGTCATCGCCACAGCAACCAGGAATAAGGGAACAATCAGAAAAAAAATTCCATCAACATTACAATACAGCATATAAAAAAGAGAAGAAAAAACAATTTAATACATTTTAAGCAAGTGAGCTACTTCTTGTCTTATGCCTTCTAATTAAGTTCAAAGTTACAACATAACAAACAATAAAGGAGAAAAAAAAAAGAAATAAGGGACCCCTAAAACACCCAAAAAAAAAGAAAACTTTATTATCAAAAAAAAAAAATAATAAAAAAAAAATAGAATAAAAAATGGGGTGATCCAAAACTAGTCCAAGTTCAAAAAAGGTCATAAGCCGTAAAATCTTTAAAAAGTCCATAAAACATGTTAAAAGCGTAAAAGAGTAAAACAAGGTCTAAAAACGGTCCAGAGGTCATCAGAGCCGGAAAATCAGTCCGTGGAATAGGCATGAATCAAATGTCAGTCAACTGGAACAGGTAACCGAGATAGGGCATCTTCAGCAACCTCCATAGCAGGAGTGCAAGTCAAAACCAGGTGTTTCCTAGAAAAATATTGCTTCATCATATTCACATGGTATACTTTAGGTTTCTTATGGGATTTAGGGTCAATTAGCAGATAGTTGGTGTCGCTCAACTGGGCCTTGACAATCAAAGGGCCTTCCCAGGCCACCGACAACTTATTGTCTACTTGGGCCTTTAGTACCAAAACTTCTGACCCCTCAACAAAGTGTCTTTCTTTAGCGTGAGCATCATAACGGGCTTTCTGCTGTTGTTGAGCCTCCCCCAAATTCTCATGAGCGACAGCCAAAACATCTCTTAAAATATTCTGTAACTTCTGGAGGTAAGTTACTACCGACACAGGCATAGCTTCCAACCTTCCTTCCCACTCATTCTTGAGTAATGACAAAGGCCCCACCAGATCCCTTCCAAAAACTAGCTGGTTGGGGCTGTAGCCCAAGCTGGCAGAGGGAGTAGCCCTATAGGCGAACATCAGGAAAGGTAAAGCTACATCCCACTCTCTAGGATGTTCTAACACATACGCCCTTAACATTTTATTAATAGTGGCGTTCATTTTCTCACATAGCCCATTCGAGGAATGGTGACCAGCAGTCGTAATGTGATGTTCCATACCAGCAAGTTCCCAAAGTTTTTTAGTTAACTTGGCCACAAAACTCGGCCCTCGGTCTGACAAAATAGTCTTGGGAAACCCCCAACGCGAAAATAACTCTAACAAGGTTTTAGCAATGACTGGGGCAGTGATGGAACTCAAAGGAATAGCTTCAGCAAATCTCGTGGCAAAGTCAATTACAGTCAAAATAAATCTCCTCCCAGTCTTAGTCGGATTAAAAGGGCCGATCACGTCCACAGCCACTTGAGCAAAAGGTTCTGCCACAATCTGGGATACTTGTAAGGGTGCCTTGGGGTGATCACGCGCATACCCAAGTTGTTGACAAATATCACAGGATTTTACATATTCTTTAACAGTCTTAGCCACTAAGGGCCAATAAAAATGCTGGGTAACAGAAAACAAAGTCCGTTTCACACCCAGGTGCCCCGCAGTCACAACATCATGGGCCAGCCGCAATACATCCAGGCGAAAAGGTTTTGGCACAACTAATTGTCTGACTGGTTGCCAGTCCGTAGAATTCCCCCCAGGTACATGTTCTCGATAAAGCAAGCCTTTGTCCCAATAAAATCTCACTTTCACAGTCTCTGATAAGGCAGGAGGGCTTCTCTCGGCTTCTTCTCGGCAGTTTTGCAAACTCTCATCCTTCAGTAAAGCTGCCTTAAAGGCTTGGGAGCTGGCTGCCGGTAATTTACATTCCTCCGTCTCCCCCACACTGGGTTGAAAGGAGTTTTTTCCCTGTTGTTCGGGCAGGGTCCCAGCCCTCCCAACGGCAGCCCTCTCTTCCTCGCCACCCAGAGGCCATTTCTCCCCACAGTCTTCCATAGGTTGTGACAAAGTTTGAGACCTGGTAAGAGCGTTTATTTCCGCTTCACGTACAGTCTCTTGATGGCTTAGGAACAACAGATCAACTCCTATTAAAACATCCCATAAATGGTCATCCGAATGAACTATAACTCTATGGCGTCCAGTCCAGCCTCGGTATGAAAGCACCACATCAGCTACAGGCACTTGCACTGTCTGCTGGCCATACGCTGTGACCGCCACTTGTAACTCTGGAACATATTGCTCCGGCTTAACCAGCCGTTCTGCAATACTGGTAATTTCTGAGCCTGAATCGATTCTTCCCTTGACCTTAATACAGTTTACATATATGGATTCGGAAAACTGCGTTTGAACCCATTCTTTACATTCCGATGAAAGGGGTCCTGGAGAGTCTTTCTCTGGAAACAAACTATTCTTTACTCCTCCCTCTCGATCCCCTGACACAGTCTGTACAACACTCACCGGCAGGGCTTTAACAACTGGTCCACGAGGAACCTCAGGACGGTCTTGTGAATTTGGGGCAGAAAATACAAAATCCGATTCTGCTCCTTCATTCTCCTCGGCTGACGACCATGAAGAAAGTTCAGGAGGTTCCGCTCCAGGGGACGTTAAGTCTCTCACGCGTGCAACTGGAGCAACCTTTGGGTTCTTCCTTCCAGCAGGATTGGGCTTAGCCAAGGTTTTAGAACAGGAATTAGCTTTATGACCAATTTGCCCACATTTAAAACAAATTATTTCTCCACGGGGCTTCTCTTGCAATGCAGCCTCGGGCCGGGCGGAAGACACTTTGAAGTAGCCAGCAGGCCCCCCTTTCTCTTCCTTCGCCGGTTGCCCTGGTTTCTGCATACCTGCGGTCTCTCGCCTCGGCGGTTTCACAGGAACGTACTCCGGTCTCCAAAACAAAGTATACTTTTCTCCAGCTCTGTTTTTAAACATACGATCTGCTAGCATGCCTGCTTCAGTCAGAGAACGGGGCTGCTGGTCTCTGACCAGAGCCATCAACTCTCGAGGGAGGCGTCTGTAAAACAGTTCTTTTGCAAACAGATCTAAAACCTCCTCTCGGGTTACAGCCTCGGCTGTGTCAGCCCAACGTTCCACATTTCTGCCCATCCGTGCAGCAAAGGCTAAGAAGCTTTCCCGAGACTTCTTCTGGTCTGCTTCTAAACGCCGAAAACAATCCTCTGCTGTTAGCGCAAAGTGAAACTTGGCTAAAGCATAAAAGTAGTCAAAATCATCTACATACTCCAGTGGCAAAGAGTTCAACAGTTCTCTCAACTCGCCTTCAGCATTAATGCGTAAAGCACTCATCCAGTACTTTTTAGGCACACCTTGATCTCTACAAGAGTGAGCAAAAACTTGGAAGAAAGTAAAAATGTCATCTGTCTCACGAAAGGTCGGAAAGGATTTTTTATGGAGGTCTGGTCTTCCTCCTCGCGGTTGTTGCATCTCACGAGCAAAGCTTTCCCTACTCCGGCGATCTTCCTCCATAGCCTTGAACTGCAGGGACAACAGCTTCATTTGCTTAGCCAGGTAGCGCTGCATGCTCCTAGGCAACTCTTCCTCATCCAAATCTGATTCCTCCTCATCTTCGCTATCCTCAGTTTGCTTAGACACGAACTCCTTGTCATCCACAGAAGGCTGAGGTATAAACGACAGAGCAGCAGCGCCTTCTTCCAGCTGAACAAGCTGACTAGGCAACGCAGTGTCTGCCAGGAGCACATCCTCGGCTCCATTCTTTTGAGATCTGGTTTTTATCTTTTGCGACATTCTGCACTAACCTTACTACCCAAAGTAACAAACAATTGTGTCAGAAGTCTCTTTAAAATTTACAACTTGCTGCAATGCACTTATCTCACACAGCGTGTTCACTTAAGAGCAGGAATGGCTTCGATCCTCACCACTGCCAGCCATGTCATGCCCGCCCGACCCTCAGGGTCCCGGGAACATGCATCAGGCTCAGACCCCCACCCTTAGGGAAATGAGACTGGAACCGAAAAGCTATTACTTCACCCTTGCCAAGGCTGTGTACGCTCACAACAACCCTGCAAGGTAGAAGGTAGGCTGCCACCACCCCTGTATACTGGTCCACTCAGAGCCAGGGGATCTCTGAGCCCAGAAGGTATATAAAACCAAGGTCCTAAAAGGCAAGAGTCACAGTTACACTCCTTGCCAGGCACCTCTGGTTTAACACTTAAAATCCAAGCTTTTAACTTCTTAACCCTCTTTGGTAGTGAGTGACTGAGGTTGGGTCAAAACACTGAATTTAGAACCACCCCTTCTCTCAAATGAACACACCAGGTTAAATAGAAGTAGCTTTATTAAAATATATAAGTGCACATATCATATAGCAGCAAGTAATCCTTTAAGACCATTCACCCAACAGGGGTTTAGGTTCTTACAAGAGAATTCATACACACAACAAGAAAATAATAAACTAGCTCACCTAACTACTTACATACGAGGTAGTTGGTTGCGTGGCACCTCTCCTAAGAGAGATGGATGTTCAACATAAAGCAATGGAACCAGACATAGGTTGCCTTCCCATAAGCAACCCCAGGAACCATAAGGCAGAAAAGGTTTGGAACTCTGGTGCCAGTCAGCATAGGCAGAGAACAGAGAACAAAGGCTGTGGGTCCCTAGCCCTATACTTAAGGGAAAAAGATCCTAACGGTCCAAGATGAATTGACCAATCAGGAATTGACTGATGTAACTTTCTTCTCGATGTTTCTCACATTTTCGCGCCTTCAGGCCCCCCTCCCAACGGTGTTTTCCAACTGCATAGGCCAAGGATGACCTTGGGTGCCAGGCACTGGCTAATCAACAAAGATAAACAGGTGCAGCTTGTTAAGGCTTCTTCTAACCGTCTTCAGCTGGAAAAATGAAACTTAACTTTGCAAATTGGCAAGGCCTGTCCTTTCTGACTATAACCATCTCCCAGAGTCCCTTACTGGAACCAAAGTGTTGTCATCAGATTTCTAATAACTCATGACCATTACAGGTTCATGACACCTGCTTTATAATCTGCTCCAGAATTTTCCCAGGGACTCATGTCAGGCTGACTGGTCTGTAGTTCACAGGTTCCTCCAAAGCTGGCATAGCAGCTCTGCCCCAACCAGCAAGCTGCTTCTGGAATTCTGCATTTTGAGGTGCTGCTGTTTAAGATGGAATCTGCCTGCTGTTGTTTTAAATTATGATTGTGAGTGTTTTGAGCAGCTTTACTATTCAGATTAAATTTACAAGTATGATATTACTGAAAGCAATATATAATTATTGTTTATCATTATTGTTTTTAATCAGTAACTATGCTTTTATTTTTTCAGTATTTTTGTTTGTTGCATTGATTGCATTGAGCTCCCCACTCCTCACGCTACTTCTTCCTCTCAGTAAACAGCAGTGGCACTAAGTGTTGGGAAGCCAACATACACTGTATGACTGTTTTTTTTAAAAAAAGCAGGATATAGAAATGATTTCAATAAATAAATGCAGAAGGGAAGAAATTTGCAGGATCTAGACATTTGCCTCATTTTAGACTTACAGCTTATCATTATGACATGGTGGGGCACTTTGCAGACCAGTAGGATGTTCCAGTGCAGCTTTATGGGGTCTGTTTCCCTGTGAGGAGGGAGTCTTGGGGAACTGTGGTATATTTGTTGTGAGTGACAGAGGTCACTTCCATGCAGCATATTTATTGAGCATTCAGTCTGCTTTGTAAAAAGCTGTTGAGTTTAGAGACGCACTGGAACCAGCACAACAGTTAAGTGTGTCTCTACCCTAGTTCTAAAAATTAAACCTTCTTTCTCTCCCCCACCCCTTGCCTCTGAATTTGGTACTGCAGAAATTATACCTTCCAACCCACATCTTGCAGGTAGATGTGGCTTCAGGTACTTTCCACAACAGGTGTAGATAAAAGACAAATGTGATGGGCCCTTAGTTGTACTAAGGAAATATTGTCTGTCATCAGCTAACAAGTCATATAAGAATCCAGAAAGAGCATGGACTATATTGGTAGATTTTCTATGTATTATAGATCAGATACCAGGGTGTACAGTAGGGCCCCACTCATATGGCAGATTATGTTCCAGGCCCCTGCTGAAAAATGAAACCCGCTGAAAAGCAGAACTCCATCAATAAAATGACACCTGATGCCTGAAAAATGTTGTAAAAGCGGAACAGGCACCGTATGAGTGGGGCCTTACTCTAATTGAAAGCTGCCGTATTAGCGGAACGCCAAAAAGTGGGTTGCCGAAAAGCGTGGCCCTACTGTACATGGATCCTTAGCACATTTGAATATAGAATAGTAGTGCTCCCATCAGAGCAGGACATTGGCACAGTCATCCAGGGGCCCATTCAGCAGTCAGAAGGCCCCCAAATACATGAGGGCTAGTGTACCGCATAGGTAGGACCGGTCCGGCAGAAGCCGGGAGGGCTCAGTCTTGTGGTGTCCATCTCATCGTCATAATCGCAGGACTGGTAATGACATGGGGGGCTCCGAATCAGAGCTGTCTGATCTGGCCATGGTGACACATGCCTTAGTTACATCCTGCTTAGATTACTGTAACGTGCTCTATGTGGGGCTGCCTCTGAAGACTGTTCGGAAACTTCAGTTGGTACAACGTGCTGCAGCCAGAATGCTAACTGGAGCTGGTTACAGGGACCGTACTACCCCCCTGTTAAAAAAGCTCCACTGGTTGCCAGTCTGTTTCCAGACACAATTCAAAGTGCTGGTGCTGACCTATAAAGCCCTATATGGCTTAGGTCCAGGCTATTTATCAGACCGTATCTCCCTGTATGAGCCTGCCCGGGCCCTGAGATCCTCAGGAGAGGCCCTTCTCTCAATACCCACATCTTCTCAAGTACGACTAGTGGGGACGCGTGAGAGGACCTTCTTGGTGGCTGC
Source organism: Rhineura floridana (assembly GCF_030035675.1). Lineage (NCBI taxonomy): Eukaryota > Metazoa > Chordata > Lepidosauria > Squamata > Rhineuridae > Rhineura > Rhineura floridana. Next base: position 66,490,216 of record NC_084484.1, on the reverse strand, counting down.
CCCTAGGCTTTGGAATTCCCTTCCTAGGGAGGTAAGAATGACCCCCTCTTTGCAGTCCTTCCGCTGACAAGCAAAGACCTTCCTATTCCAACAACCCTTTGGAATTGAAGGCTAAGGATAGGGCGTGAAGGGTGCTGCATTGCTAATGTCTATTATATCATTTTTAAACTAGTTTGAACTTTTTTAGCTATAACGACTGTGCTTTGTTCCGGTCTTCCTCGCACCCATGGGTTTTGTGGTTGTCCTATCGGCCAGCCCTCAGATCTTCGGATGCTGCTCTTAAATGCCAGATCGGTTCAAAATAAGACTGCCCTCATCCACGATTTAATTGTGGATGAGGGAGCCGACCTGATGTGCATTACAGAGACCTGGGTGGGTGAGCAGGGAGGAGTTAGTCTCTCCCAGCTATGCCCACCGGGGTATCTGGTTCAGCATCAGGGTAGATCTGAGGGTCGGGGAAGGGGGGTAGCTGTGGTCTATAGGAGTTCCATCTCCCTCTCCAGGCACCCTGTCCAAGTGGCTACTGGTTTGGAGTGCTTGCATCTTGTGTTGGGTCAACGTGACAGATTGGGGATTCTGCTGGTGTACCGCCCACCCAGCTGCCCAACAGTCTCCCTAACTGAGCTGACGGAGGTGGTCTCGGATGTATTGTTGAGATCCCCTAGACTTTTGGTGCTGGGGGATGTCGACATTCATGCCGAGACCACCTTGTCTGGGGCGGCTCAGGACTGCATGGCTTCCATGACAACCATGGGGCTGTCTCAATATGCTGCTGGCCCAACACATATAGTGGGACACACTCTAGATCTAATTTTTGCCACTGGACTGGGGGATGGTGATCTAAATGTAGGGGATTTTACATTGGTCCTTTTGTCATGGACAGATCACCGCTTGTTGAGGTTTAGACTTACAGTGGCCTCTTCCCTCTGCAAGGGTGGGGGACCCATTAAGATGGTCTGCCCCCAGAGACTAATGATTCCTGAGGATTTTCAAAAGGCTCTGGGGAGTTTTTCGGCTGATAAGACTGGTGCTCCTGTCGAAGCCCTGGTGGAACTGTGGAATGCAGAAATGACCCGGGCAGTTGACACGATCGCCCCTGTGCGCCCTCTTCGCTGTAGAGCTCATGCAGCTCCATGGTATACTTTGGAGCTGAGAATGATGAAACAGCATAGAAGACGGCTTGAGTGCAGATGGAGGCGAACTCCTGATGGATGCAATCATGCACTGGTAAGTGCCTACACTAAGCTGTATTTAGAGGCAGTGAGGGCAGCAAAGAAGCAACATTTTGCTGCCTCCATTAAATCATCGATCTGCCGTCCAGCTGAGCTTTTTAAAATTGTCCGAGGGCTATTACATTCTGGCCCTACGGACATGGTGGAGTCATCGCAGGTGCGCTGTAATGAATTTGCTAGGCACTTCCAGGATAAAATCTCTTGCATCCGCCAGGACTTAGACTCCAATGTTGTAGCAGTAGAATCAAATGAGGTGTCCAGCACACAGTCTCGTCCTAATTTTTTAGATGAGTTTCAGTTGGTACAGCTAGAGGACGTTGACAAGGTGCTTGGACTGGTGCGTGCAACCACTTCTAAGTTGGATCCTTGCCCTTCTTGGCTAATAAAAGCTAGCAGGAATGGAACAGCCGGCTGGGCCAGGGCAGTGATTAACGCTTCATTGCGGGAAGGAGTGGTCCCTGGCCTCCTGAAAGAGGCGATTGTAAGACCACTCCTGAAGAAAACGTCCCTGGACCCGGAAAACCTTAACAACTATAGGCCGGTAGCTAACGTTCCATTCCTTGGCAAGGTCCTGGAACAAGTGGTTGCCAACCAGCTCCAGACACTCTTGGATGACACCGATTATCTGGATCCATTTCAGTCGGGTTTTAGACCCGGTTTTGGCACGGAGACAGCCTTGGTCGCCCTGTATGATGACCTCTGTCGGGAGACAGACAGGGGGAGTGTGACCCTGTTGATTCTCCTTGATCTCTCAGCAGCTTTCAATACCATCGACCATGGTATCCTTCTGGGACGACTCACTGATTTGGGAGTGGGCAGTACTGTATGGCAATGGTTCCGCTCCTACCTGGTGGGTCATCTCCAGAGGGTAGTGCTTGGGGATCATTGCTCGGCACCCTGGGATCTCCAGTATGGGGTCCCGCAGGGGTCAGTTCTGTCCCCCATGCTTTTTAATATCTATATGAAGCCACACTAATGGGTGTGGTCATTAGGAGCTTTGGAGTGCGTTGCCATCAGTACGCTGATGACACGCAGCTCTATTTCTCCTTTTCATGTTCTCCAGGTGAGTCTGTCGATGTGCTGAACCGATGTCTAGCTGCGACAATGGACTGGATGAGAGCTAACAAACTGAGGCTTAATCCAGACAAGACTGAGATGCTGCTGGTGGGTGGTTCTCCTGACAGGATGGGGGATGTTCGACCTGTTCTGGAGGGGGTTGCACTCCCCCGAAGGAACAGGTTCGTAGCTTGGGAGTTCTTTTAGATCCATCCCTGTCACTTGAGGCTCAGATAGCCTCGGTGGCACGGGGTGCTTTTTACCAGCTTCGATTGGTGGCCCAGCTATGCCCCTATCTGGACAGAGAGAGCCTCGCTTCAGTAGTTCATGTGCTGGTAACCTCGAAATTAGATTACTTCAATGCGCTCTATGTGGGGCTGCCTATGAAGACGGTTCGGAAACTGCAGCTTGTGCAGAATGCAACGGCCAGACTGCTCATGGGGACCAGACGGTTCGACCACATAACACCGATTCTGGCCCACTTGCACTGGCTGCCTATTTGTTTCCGGGCCCGGTTCAAAGTGCTGGTTTTGACCTACAAAGCCTTACACAGCACAGGACCACAATACCTGTTGGAACGCCTTCCCCGTTACGAACCTACCTGTACACTACGCTCATCATCAAAGACCCTCCTCTGAGTTCCTACTTATAGGGAAGCTTGGAGGGTGGCAACGCGGAAAAAGGCTTTTTCTGTGGTGGCCCCCGAACTGTGGAACGATCTCCCAGAGGAGATACGCCTGGCGCCAACGTTACTATCTTTCCGGCGCCAGGTTAAAACTTTTCTCTTCACCCAGGCTTTTTAACATGTTTGTATGCGCTGATATTGTTTTTAATTTTTTAACATTTTAAACTTTTGATGTGTTTATATTCCTACACGTTTATTGTATTTTTGATATTTCTTGTCTTGTGAACCGCCCAGAGAGCTTCGGCTATGGGGCGGTCTATAAGTTTAATTAAATAAATAAATAAATAAATAAATAAATAAATGTGTGTATGGTTTTAATATTGGAAAGAGTTTAATCTTATTTTAATGTAGACTTTGTATGTTTTTAATTATATGTATTTTTTATCTGGAAGCTGCCATGAGTTCCAGTTTTGGGGAAATGGCGGGGTATAAATAAAGATAATAATGATAATAATTAATAATAATAATTTTTATCCTCCTATGCTGACTTCTTCTATTGGGCCACCTATGGGTGGTGGGCAACCTGACGGCAGTGGGGCCACACCTGGGCACATGGGCAGTTGTCACAGGAGCTCCTAATGGAATTGGAAAGGCATACGCAGAAGAGTTAGCAAGGCGTAGAATGAAGGTGGTTCTTATCAGCAGATCAAAGGAAAAACTGGATCATGTTCCCAGTGAAATAACTGCCGTGCATTGGCTCAGCAAAAGTTGATAAAAGAGTTCAAGATTGCACTTCTGACAGTTTTCACTGAATAGTTATTTAACTTTTGTAAATTGTATTTTGTAAATTGCATTAAATTATTGATGTATTTTATATTGTATTTTTATATTTGTGTTTTTTGTAAGCTGCCTTGAGGGCCTTTGGCTGGAAGGCAGGGTATAAATAAACAAATAATAATAATAATAATAATAATAATAATAATAATAATAATTATTATTATTATTATTATTATTATTATTATTATTATTATTATTATTATTATTATTATTATTATTATTGAAGTGAAGCAATACACACAAAGGTGGGACATCAGACCATAAGTCCGGAGTCTGAAATTACCTAACTGTACCACTGGAATAAAGTATGCACTTGAAACAATTACAGTTAAAACTGGTGCGTCAAACGAAACAGCTTAGAGGGGGAAAGGAAAGGAAAGGAAAGGAAGAAGCAGGAAGCATACAAAAGCAGTTATGCAGCTCCTTGCCAATATAGATCCCCTTAGAGTTTTACTTAACTGTCTCTCCAGAAATTTGCAATTATGATCCATTTCTGTGGTTATGAAAACAGGTTTCACTCTTGTCAGAAGCAATATCTTCCATTTTAAAAAAAATGGAAAATGAACTCTTTCAATACAGGCAAATCTGACTTCCTATATTTTGGAGTGTATACAGCATCAAAAAGGATTTTTTTTAAAAAAATGAACCTGTATTTGATGTGAATGACCTATTTAAATATATTAAAATATACTGAATTCATAAATATATCAAAGAAGCATAACTGCTTATATAAACGCATACATAAATTTCCCTTACAAAGAATTATATTTTGATAGAAATATCCAGATTATATTTTTATAGAAATATCCAGACTTTTAAATTTATTAGAATTTCTGTTTCAGGACAAAGAGAAGTTTCTGTAAACTGAGGTCTCAGCATTTAGACCATTATTATGATTATGACATCCCATAGGTTCTGAATGGGAAACATTTTGAACTGCATTTTCCACAGCTTTTGGAAAGAAGGGAAACTACAGAGATACCAATCTTCTTTCCTTTGAATGGCTTGACCTCAAACCTACTGTGTCCTAGTCAATTCTCATAAAATTCCAAGACAAAATAAATATTTATCTACCTCCTACACCCAGGTCATCTCAATATGCTGAACATGCAATTACATTAAATCACCACCGTGGAACTAAGAGCAATTGGAATAGCCAGCATCTCAATAAAGGCCTCTTTCCCTCATTACTGAAAGCTTTGAGTGCCTTAGTAAGTACTGTAAAGTGCACATATACAACAAAAGAGCACTTGGCCTCGTGAACTTATGCTGTATGTCCTGCTGTTACATTACTCATTGTATTTTTATTCGGATAAAGTCATTCTAACTGTGTAGGGGGCATGGGTACAATACAAGGTTAAACAGAAAGGCAGAAATGCTTGCTTTTGTCTTTGCTTGCATATTGATGTGCCACCCATGCACTGTTTGCAATATAATTGTATGGATTTAGGAGACACAAGTGGTCTCACAAAGCATTTAAAGGTTTATATGTGACAGACAGCATGATTCATACATTAGGTTTAAAGGAAAATAGAAATTTAAGGGCCATATAGTGAATTCAGTTAAAGTCATTATTATAAAAATGATGTGCTCATGGTGATTCACGCATTTGCGGTCGAAGGGTGAAATAATATGCAGACAACAGCAGCTATGGTTGAATAAAGGGCCACTTTATTAAATTATAAACAAGAACGTTTAAAGCGACCTGCAGAGGTGAAACCTAAGTGCGGGAACTAACTATAGGCAAGCAGCTTGCCCTACAGCTCTCGGGCGACCAGCCCCTGCTGGGGCAAATGGCAAGCCCCCTTTTGCTTACCCCTTGCCCCAGCCACACCTTGTAGGTGAGTAGGGAGGCCTTCCCATGTCACCACCCCCCGGGGCTGTAGAACCCTCAGGTGGATGAGATAAGTTGGCCCCAAAAGCAGTCCATATCCTGCCCTCGGGCCGTATAACCCTGAGAGACAGGCCTCCGGAACCACCAATCACCTTGAAAGGTGGCTAAGGGGGCCACCTAGCTGTCATTACCTATTTCCCCTCCCGCACTTTACCGAATCCGTGTCCAAAATATGTCCACGTTAATAATTTGATTTGAACCAAATTAGCCAAATTAGCCAAAACACAGCCTATTAATCACGACACCCTCTAACCCAGTTCCCTCCATCCCCCAAAGTGTGGAGCAGGCAAAAATCCTGCCCGCCAACAAGGGTGGGCAGGATAAAAATTCCTACTCAGCCCTGAAGCGACCATGGTCACACTGTAAAAGAGGGAGGGTGGGACGGGCGTCGCGAGCCAAGAGGAAGTCGGAGGGGGCTGAGCGGGCTTAAATAGGCCCGTAGCTCCGCCCCCTCCGTGCGGAACGTCGCGCGTCATCCCAATGCAACGCGCGACGTTCCCTTCTTAAAAATGGCTACTGCGACTTCACCCTCGGCCGCAACTGTGCTACCGCTCCCCAGAGCTTCGCGCAGGTAAGCGAAGCTGCATATCTGTAAGAGGAGCTAGATGCAAACAAGCAATATGATCCCTTGCTACATCTAGTTAAAGAAAAGCATCTTTGTGACCTTGTTGTTTGGAAAGGGATGGAAAATTCTCACTTTTGTCGATTTATAAAAATTATTATGATCCATTCCCTCTCCAAACTTATGGCCTAATTTATTTTATTTAAATATATATGAAAAGTTACATTTCCTGAAAATCTCACATCCATTTGTAAAAAGATGATTGTCTTGGGAAAGCACAGGTCTTTCTGTTTTAGAATCACAGCTAGAGTCTTATACTTGCTCAGTGTAAAACCTAGGACAGCACATGATTTGCATGCCAAAGGTCTCAAGTCCAGTCCCTGGCATCTCTAGTTAAAAGGTCAGGTGATGGGAAGGACCTCTGCCTGAGACCTGGACAACCAGACTTGACTTGGGAAAAGTCATGCTGCAGCACTGTCACAATTATTTTTATTCTATTTGATGACAGTTTAATATTTATTGAGTCATGAGAGTGTGTGTCATACAACAAAACAAACTGGAGGGCTTGTAATCTAAGCACTGGTTTACACATTACATTCATTGTAGGTGCACACAAGATATTCATCATGTACATATGAAACTGTAATATGCTATTGACACGTGGCCAGCAGGTGTCCTACAGGGAGCATGACTGGCCACAGATCTCTGCCACATATACGCATGATGACAAATGTATTTCTGTGTCATGCTAGTGTAAGAGAGGGGGCATAGCTCAATGTGTATTACACACAAAATGTAACCTGTAAAATCTGAACTGAATGAATGAATGAGTTTATTGCGGTCATAGACCAACATAAATGTATACATCAATAAAAGGGGAACAATTTACAATAAAAACAACACGAAACATTTAAAATTTCTTTAAAACCAGATCTACATCAGCACATAACCCTCAAAATAACAGAGTTCTTCTACAATGGATAGCAGCTGAACAAAAACTAGCTACCTTAGCTGTTATTTGTGGAAACTGATCGGATAATAGATAGTTTGCATAGAAAGCCTCATTTCTGCTGGGGATGTTTCGTAAGATTAGGATAATTAACTGGAGTCTAAGATCTCGATAGAATAGACAGTGTAGTAGCAATGTTCCACCGATTCACCGCCCCATCACTACAAGGGCATATCCTCTCATTATAAGGTATTTTTTTATATCTGCCCTCCAGAAGTGCCGAGGGTAAGATGTTAAACCTAGCCAAAATCTGAACTAAATTTTCCACAGCCTTGAAGGAAAAGAGGAACTATGCAAATATTAGTCTAATTTTGGATGGCTTGCTCTCAGACAAATAGTATGTTTTAAAATGTTTTAAAATATGTTTTGTTTTAATATGTTTTAAAGTCTTTTTGTTTTTAAAGAGGTTTTGGAATGCTTTTAGTGTTTTTGTTTGCCACCCTGGGCTCCTTAATAAATAATAAATAAATAAATAAATAACATCCAAGACAAAATAAACTGTCACAAAGTTGTGTTATTTATGGTGTGTCTTCAACTTGTGCTAGAGCAGTCTGTTTCAATAAATGGGTTGCCCTGTTCAAGAACTCTTCATTTTTTGTTTCTTCTGCTCATTGGTGCTGTCCTCCATTTCTTCTTAAATGTGTTTTATGAACAAATAGTCCTTTTTAGGAAGCAGGATGGGGAACAAACACCAGGCCTGCCAAAACCAACAACTAGCCTAAGTCAGAGTGAGCCACTGATTGTCAAACTCCTGAAGGCTTTCCTGACTTGGAATATTTATACAGTATCCTTCCCTCCTGCTTTTAAAGTAATCTGAGCAACAGACAGGGTATCTTAACAACAAAGATGACAAGACACGACAAGCACAGTGCTTTGAAACCATCTAGAGAATTACGGCTGCTATAAGACTGCTTAATGGCATATTCAGATGAATGGCCAAGTTCTGTGCTGATCTGGATTCAATAAAATTACCCAGACATAAATTAGTACAGGATATGTAAAAGGTGAGGTTGATGAACAGGACACCACACCTTAGGGAGGAACAATCTCAAATAAGGACAAGTCTTTGCTGTAAAGACAAGCTAGCTACCAAGAGAGGTGGCGGGGGGGGTACAGCCATCACATCTGATGACTGCTACTGAGGAAACATGATATTTGTACATCCTTATCATTGCATCATAGCTTTAACTCACGGGATACCCCTTGTGCTCTATAAAGCCATGTGACACACCTATTTCTTGTTCTGCTGCGTGTTCTGGCCTTATTTTGTAATGACATTACCACACACACACACACAAGCACACACACACAATCTGTACCTGTGGGTGTATAAATGACAACTGAGGGTAACACTTCATGCATCCAGTAATGTGGGATCTAGCCCAAGAAAACTTACGCCACAGTACATTTGTTTGTTTGTAAGGTACCCTATGACTGTTGTTTTTGCAGCAACAAACTAACAAGACCTCATCTCTGGAATTTGTCACCCTTTAAAGGTTACTGGTGTTCTGCCATGTTTCTATCTAACTTGTCATAATACCTTGATCCCTGTATATTTTAGAAGGAACCAACTCCTTCCCTGCTTCCTGTTGTAATGATGAAATAAAGTCTATCTCATAGACCAAAAGCAAATACATAACAAATATGTGACTTTAGTAACCACGGTAGGGGAGTCATTAAGATAAATTCTTCATATCTGCCCCTGTTCTACACCTATGCAAGCCCCTTTGGAATGTCATCATATCCAGAACATCAGTACTTTACAGAGACAGTATAAATGCTTATTTCCACTGGATTTCTACAACCAGCTAATGATCCAATAGGGAGTTCTTCTCCATAACTATTTTTTTTAATCTTCTCATGTTCTGTCTGTTTTTCAGATATGATACCTGCTCTGAGCCTTCAAGATAGACCAAGGTTCATTATTTTATTATCATTGGACATTTATTAGGCTTTCACTCTGGATATTATAATGCATTCCACATAATGGATGCAAAAAATACAGTACCATCAAATAAAGGTTATACGTATAGGAGCCATGTATTACCACTACCCCATACAACCCCAGTGTTCCCTTTCTAAAATTATATATCTAAAAAAGCATACAAACAAACAAAAAGAAAACACTACAGAAATCCTATAGATGAGAACCATCTATATGTAAATGTACTGCCTTCAAGTTGATTCCGACTTACGGCGAACCTAGGGTTCTTCGTGGTAAGTGGTATTCAGAGGTGGTTTACCATTGCCTTTCTCTGAGGCTGAGAGGCAGAGACTGGCCCAGGGTCACCCAGTGAGCTTCATGGCTGTGTGGCGATTCGAACCCTGGTCTCCCAGGTCCTAGTCCAACACTCTAACCACTATACCACACTGGCTCTCGAACCATCTATACTTTTAGCTTTATTTACAAATAAATCTGACTTCCATAATGAGTCAAATGTATCTCCTCTTTTGTAGTTTTCTTCTTCATTGACCAAATCTAAAAGCTCAACAACCTACTGATCTACAATGGACTGCATCTTTATTTTCAATACTGTAAAACCACATGCGTGACAAAGGAATCCAAATTTAAATGTAAAAATCAATACTGAAAAGTATATCCAGCATTTTTCCATACTTTTCTTGTTGCCATTTTATTTGAATTGTCAAGAGCCCAGCTAGGAGGTGGCTTTCTTGTGGTTAATATTCCTGTGGCAGGGATGAGTCCCTATGCCATTTGCCATCTTCACCATGATGTAGCTGATGTTTATGCTCCTTACCAACATTATTTTATTATTATCATCATCATTACCAAATTGATTCCAATAGATGGACAACATGGGTAGGAAATAACAGGTTCAGGAAAATCAAATGAGCGTAGGGAGTAGGTAAAAGATGGTTTGAATGAAGACTGTTATTAAGGGGAGTTTAGAATGGCTCAGGAAAGCAGAACTTGGTCTGAAGGAGAAAAGCTGGAGACGGAGAGGCTTTATGGATGAAGAAGGCACATGGAGGCGCAATGGTGAAATTACATGGGCCAAGCATCAGTAATGGACATTTTGATGATATGGGGAATCCAAATTATGAGGATACTTCTGACAAGGGATGGGATCTGTATTTCTGTGCCAGTTCGATTTTAACTCCGTTGAACTTCCTTCCAGTACCGCTTTGTCAGGGATCCATGTTTGATATTTAGACGTTTGAACCGCTAAAAAAAACCAATCTGTGAGGAGAAAACAAAAAGCAAATAAATAAGAAATCTGGTGTCAAATTAAAACAAATTTGGGAAATTCAAGAACATCCCTACTTTGACAACAGTGTTAGTGTCTTCAACAGATGGTGGGAGGCAGACATGATGAGACGTATCTATCTGATTTAGCCTACCAACTCAGTCAAAATAATCTTATCCTTTTCATCTGTAAAAAAAAGTTTCTGTTTGCATGAGTGTCCCCAGATCATTGAGGCCAGCTTTTAATTAATCTCTATGATACATGTGGATGTCTTAGATTATATAATGTTGCTGTTATTTTTATTTTATATTCTTTTATATTTTAAATTTGTGTTTTAAATTGTTTTTAAAATATGTGTTTTAAATCGTATATTTGTTTTAATGTTTTTGATTGCTGTAAACCGCCCAGAGAGCTTCGGCTATGGGGCGGTATACAAGTGCAATAAATAAATAAATAAATTTGCAATATTGCTATTTGATCACTCTTTTTTGAAACTACTTTGAGATTTTTCTTAATGAAAAGAGGTGTAGAAATGAAAAGGTAACCAGTCAAAGGTAACAGAAAACTTCAACAACATCAACGTAGGCATTGGTCAAGTCTGCTTTTTATTACAATGCTTTTAGTGCCAGAGCAAGAGTCCAGCTCATAGTCAGAACAAATAGGAAACATATGAATCATTCATTGCATTTGGCACTGCTTTATGAATTGCACTACTGTAGCTGGCAGAGCTTTGTGTATATAATGACTAAAAATCAACACTACAACTGTCAGAGAGAAAATTTAAAGAAACCAAGAAGAAGAAGAAGAAGAAGAAGAAGAAGAAGAAGAAGAAGAAGAAGAAGAAGAAGAAGAAGAAGAAATCATGATCCTCTCTGGGCATATTCACAAATAACACTAACCCCTTTTAGTGTCATTTATGCATACAGTTAATACAAGATAAAAAGCACAAAAGAGGGGAGTTATTTTAAAAAAATGAAATTTACATTCTAGCCAATGTCACAATGCAAACATTCATTTAAGCATCACTTCTGAAAACAACTAATTGGGTTTAGAACAAATTAAACCAGAACTTTCACTAGAAGCTAAAATGATGAAACTGAGGTTATCATTCTTTGGGCACATAGCGAGAAGACATGATTCACTAAAAAAGACAATAATGCTGGGGAAAACAGAAGGGAGTAGAGAAAGAGGAAGGCCAAACAAGAGATGGATTGATTCCATAAAGGAAGCCACAGACCTGAACTTACAAGATCTGAACAGGGTGGTTCATGACAGATGCTCTTGGAGGTCGCTGATTCATAGGGTCGCCATAAGTCATAATCGACTCAAAGGCACATAACAACAACAAAATGTTGATACTTCCCCACCCCTTGCCAACAACAATCCCACCCTCCGTACCAATATACTTATATATAGTTCCTCTACAAATCTGTTATCAGCCTGCCTTCCGTGACATGATAGAAATCATTGGTAGATTCGCATTTTGTGTAGGGACAATTTAACCTTAATGCAAGTCAAGGAGACATGACTGTCAATGGGTTCTTGTTCTCCAGCCCTTCTCTCTGCTGGACATCTCTTGATATTGATTCTAACCTCTGATAAGTCTTCAGGGTGCTCCATATTAAGTTGCCATCACATTTTCTATCAGTTACTTCTGGATGTTCCCAGCCGAATGAGAGAGAGATGGGAATGAGATGAGCAATTCTCAGGCTGAGTTCTCCCTGGGATGCTTAAAGCATTTTTAAGTTTATATGCATAGCTTCCTGTGTATTTACCATCATAAAAGAACAGCCCTGCTGTCAGCGATTTTGAAGTAGATGTTATTTTACTCGCTATGAACTCCTTTGTGCTCATCATCTATTTATTCTCAGCTGAAAGTTTCATCAGAGGTTTTCTTTGAAATTTGTTTGGATTTCTCCTACTGTAGCCTCCCTGGAACTGGTATCTCTTTAGGTGGCCAATGTTTCACTTGAATTGTTTCAACATGGCCACGGGTATAAAATGTCACATAATTTGCATTTATACTGGAGAAATATCTGGCATTTATTTGATTATATAAGAATTTGGCCACATCTGCACCGTACATTTAAAGCAGTAGTTTAACAATCAATTCTTCCCAGTGAATTCTGGGAATTGTAGCTTGGTGAGGGGAATGTAAATGTAAATGTACTGCCTTCAAGTCGATTCTGACTTATGGCAACTCTATGAATAGGGTTTTCATGAGGCTGAGAGGCAGTGGCTGGCCCAAGGATTCTTTGGGGGAAGCCATGACTATTAAAGTGGTAAAACATTCCTTTAAATGTAAGGTACAGATGTGGCTTGTCTTTTTTTAACCAACATATATTCCTAGAGTACCAAGCAGGGTCCTTATAAATAGAAAGAAACCATACTGCATTGTATTTATTATTACGTTTTCATTATAATTGTGAATCATCATCCTTCATGGCCATCAAAATTTCTGTGGCACCCCTCAAGAGATCTAAGACCTTCAATAGATCTATTTAAGGTGTTCTGGATTTAAATATTTCTATATTTAAAGAAATATTTAAATATAGAAATATTTTATAGAAATATATCTATAAAACACATTGATTATCACATGCATTTCACACAGTTTGACCCAAAGCATCCTTCCCCTTTAATACCAAGTTTAACTACTTATTTCATCCTCCTTATTGAATAATTCTTGCCTAGATGAAAATGACTGTTTTAGATCCCAGTGCTTCCCATAAACCACTTATATTCCTGGGTAATTGCTACAATGCAAGTGACTAATTCAAAATGAGCTGAAATCAACCAACCATTTATATTATGTTGGCTTGAGAAATATTTTGATCATATCAGCAATATCTGACCCACTGTAAAGTGATAGCCTATTTGGCCCCAAAATCTATTGTTTCCTTGCTTGGCAACGAAACCTTCCCTTGAAGATTTACTGGGAAAGAGCCAAATATTCTTTTGTTGTGGTGGTTAACTTTGCAAAACTCTTACAAATGGCCTCTCACACAGAGACAAAAAGATGCCTGAAGTAGCTCACAAAAGTGGATTTATATGTTGTTTTGTTTATTTTATTAGACATTTCTGATCATGAACCATCCAGATTTCATCAAGATACATCAATGAAAGCTTATTTGAAAGGGATCCTTTTGTTTTTAAAATGTCAAACTATGACAAACACCAATCCAAAATGAAGTTCTAATTCAGCTGCGTATCAAAATTGGATAATATTGTTAAGTGCTGCAAATTATTTTTAATTGCCAACTTATTCCAATATACTTATCCAAACTGCCAGATTTATATAAGTGTTTATCATTCAGCTCCATCTATTGATGAACTACGTTGAGGAGCCAAAAGATTAGTTACTGTATATTTTACAAATAGTGTGCTGTCAATAAGTCTAACAAAAGCTTCTTTTCATGTGGGTATAAGATAAATCTTGCATTTGTCTCATAGACAAAAACAAATTAGGGATACATTATTTTATCAGTTGGGACATATTTTTCTGTAGCCTGAAGACTTATTTTTATTGGGTGCTTGTGATTAGCATCTCATGAAAAGAGTCAGTCAACTAATTACTGTATTTTCAATATATTGCAGGTGCAATAAAACTTCAGCTTTTATGCCAAGTTGGTTTTTTTTTTCTTGTACAAATTTGATACTTTTCTTTTACAATTTTGTTTCACAATCGGAATGTCTCAGCCTCTTAAAGTAAAAATAAAGTGTCTGGCCTGCATTTCGAAAAAGATTAATTTTTAAATCTTTCATTCACTTATTTATTTTAACATATTTTTTAGCACACTCTTCATCACAAGTGATCCTAGGGTGATTACAATAACTCAATTGGACTACTGCAACATATTCTATGTGGGGCTTCCCTTGAGACTAGATGGAAGCTGAAGCTGGTACAGAACAGTATGGCCAGCTTGTTGAGTGAGGCACCTGGACAAGTATGTGTTTCCTCAAGCTGAGGGAACTGCATTAGCTGCCTATTAGCTACTGGGCCATGTACAGGTCTGTACAACTCATGACCAGTTTACCTGAAAGACAGCCTCCCCATATACAGGCATGCTCAGCCACTCAGGTCAACAGAGGAAACCCTACTGGTGACACTGTACCCTAGAGAATGTTGTGATGCAGTCCTCCAGCCAAGCAATGGTTACAAAAATGCATATATTACAGGAAAGTGTGCACAAACTGAATATATTGGTGAAAATACTCACACTGCATTATATTAGGATAAATTGTTTGCAAAAATGTGTACATTAGTCAAAACTACATACAAAAATGTATTTATTAGCAGAAATTCACACTGAAATTTTTATGAGGATTTCTTTTTTAAAAAAAACTCAAATTCTTGCAGAAATGTGGGGAACGACCAAATTTAAGATTAGATAAATGAGAAACTGAGAGAAATGAAACTGACTGATCCTTCTACCCCTAGTGTACACCACCAGGGAGATGATCTGCAGAATGAAAGACGGACCCAAAACAACTCACCTATGATATATGCACCCAAAAAAACTCACCTATGATTAACGTTCACCCCACAAAAATCCCTTCTGCTTTTTAATGCAATTCATTTTCTCTAATTGACAGAGGGTGGTCAACAAAAAAAGATCGGCACAGCATTAGTTCCAGGATCCAGATCCAAAATGGATGCCAGCAAGTGTAGATTCCCAGGCAGAACCAATGCTTTCAAAACCTATATCATTCTCCTCATGAAAACATTAATTTGGTGATCAGAAGCTCAAGTCACTTCAGCCTGCTGGTGATTGTGTCATAAAGACTATTTTCTTTTATCACACCACTACCTCATACAGATGCTTTTAAAGCCTTTGATATACTTTTAAACACAGATGTTATCTGCCTGCCTGGTAAAGGCTCTGGTAGCATACCAGCTGTAAAAGGAAATAAAGTGACTATTTTTTTAAAAAAAGTATACCTAGAATACATGACAAATCCGTTGATTAGGCAATCCCTAAATAGTTTTGAGATATCTTTGATGTTCAAAACTAGTAAACATATGCCCATTCTCAGGTGATGTCTTCAATCTAACCAACCTATCTTTGATGCAGGGTAAAAAGCACGACACTGAGGACACACAGAAGCATTCCTTAGCCCTCCTTTTAGAAGTTCTTGTCTTCCCTTCCTTTTTTACCCTACTATACACTAGAGATTATAGAGGCACACCTTTCAAAGGCTAGGGATTCACTTGGCTTGCAATCAGTTTTGAAACAGATGTCACTTCCCTGGAGCTTTTTGGATTAAAAGTGGGATCGAAAAGAGTAAAATGCGAAAACCCAGTTCATACATGTAGCGTGCCTAAACCAGGGTAGGGAATCTCAGGCCTGAGGACCAAAGGCCTCTCTGTCTGGCCCTCCGGACTCCTCCCAGGCCAGACCCTCTCCCAAGTTGCATTCTGATCGTGTTTTTGCCTGGCTGCAATGTGCCCTTGAACTCTGGTGTTGTCTCTTCCTTGCCTGGATGGAGGATAGAGACACTCATATGCAGTGCTCCAGCCACTTTTGTCTCTGGGCCCCACCCTCAGCCTTCACTAGCATGTGGCACCCAGAGGGTTGCCCAGAAGAGAATGTGGCTGGAATGGGTTCCCCATCGCTGACCTAAACTGAAATGCAGCCACATGGAAGCAGTTTCACATATCATATTCAGTTAGCAAAAACTGTAAGACCAACACAATCTATAGAAAACAGAGGTCTCAGAAAGCTGCCACAATGCTTTATTCTATAGAGTTTTTTCAATGGCAATTTTCTCTCTCTGTATAAAATCCTTTGTCTCTCATTACATAACAGCCTCGCAAGGTAGGCACTGGTGGCTTTCTTGTCCTAAAAACGGCGGTATTATATGCTCCTTTAAGCTTTTATATATTCATCATAAATTATAATCTTTAAAGTGAAATGAGACCATAGAGATGTTACTCGGTATCTCTCTTTGCACCCTCTTAAGATATTTCTGTCTTCTTTTACCAGTGCCAAGATTATTTGTCCAAATAAATTTCCCATTAGACCAAAACAGTTTTTTAAAAGAACATGAACAGTATTATTTGGAAGTGTCCTCCTTGGCTGATGTTCAAGACCTATTGCACAATGAGAATTTTTATGTATTTAGTCACTGTCTAATTTATACTTCTGACATTTCTGTAAGAAAGTGCAATAGTTTCATCAATCCTGATTTTTTGGTCCATAGCTCACAGCTGTATTTTTATAGTGTTTAGTTGAAATTTACACAGAGACACCTTGCAGTAAAGTCCCTTCCAGTGCAATCCTGTCTTCCTCTTAGCACAGCACTACAATGGGGAGGGCACCCCCACCCTACTTCTCTCCTCTTAGCACAGCACTGCAGTGAGAGGAAAAATGCAACAGAAAGTGCACTTTTCCTTCCCATCACAATGCTGGGATAGGCCATTACTAGCATGTGCAAGGATCCTGAAGGAGATCCTGATCACTGATAGATTGATTAATCACAGGGATTTATGTATTGCACATTGAATGACAAAGTTCCCAGGTGGCTTACAAATATAAAAATAACAATAAAATTAGATCAGCAGATGTGGAAAAGCCAACAGTTAGATGCCAAAAGTTTCTTTCCTTCTTAGCTTTCCAATCTTTGCTTGTAGCTAATAGCGCTGAAGGTTGCAGTTTTTCTATAAAAGCACTTCCATATGTAGAACAGGCTGTAGAGTTCCTTCTCATTGTACTGTGGTGGAGAACCTTTTTTTCAGACCAGGGGCCACATTATCCTGGTTGAAAGCTGTCAAGGTCCACATGCCAGTAGTGGGCGCAATCAGAAACCCAGCTGTTTCCCATAAAACACAAAAAAGATCATCTTACCAATTATATACCCAGTTGATCATTGTTCTCTGCAGCTGAGGGCCTCCTGCAGATGCCATCTCATCAGGAGGTCCATTCCGCACAACATAGGAAGTGGACTTTTAGTGTTGTGGTACCAACACTTTGGAATTCCTGCCCCTTAAATATTAGACAGGCGCCATCTCTGTTATCTTTTCAGCACCTACTGAAGACCTTCCTCTTTCAATATTTAAGTAGAGACCTTATTTCAGACTGTGTCTGTGTTGGAACTGCTTTTTAAGATGTTTTTAAAGCTGTCTTTTTTGAAAAGATGTTTTTAAATATGTTTTGTTTTAATATGTTTTTTGATATGTTTTGTTTTAATATGATTTAAAGTTTTTTTGTTTTTAAGATATTTTAGAGTGTTTTTAGTATTTTTGTTTGCCTCCTTCTGGGAGGACGGGTGGGATATTAAATAAATAAATAAAACAGAGTCATGTATGTAATTCTTAGTCATTCCACTTCAGTTTTACCTTCTATTTTCTCACATATTTTTGTTGTTGATGCAAGGTTTATTATATAAAAAGGCTTCCAATGTCATCTGTCTGTCCTGACTGTGTAAAATTAGGAAAACAAAACAAAACTCAGTAATTCCCAGCAGAAAAATGTAAACAAGGTCAATGAACAGCCATACTTCAAGCTGTGCCTTTCAGCTGTTCAAAGCTTCAAACTTCAGAATGTGATTGTCTACTGGAAATTGCATGTGTGCATTTATAGCATGATGTTCTGCATGTTTGCAAGCCTGCTGAGAGATTGTCAAATCTGTTTCAGTCTTCTTGCTGCAGTGGTGCCCTTTCCCCTCTGAGCTGCTTCCAGCTGGTAAGTGTGAGGGAGCCCAGAGGGCAGATGAAATCTTACCATGGGCTGTCTCACCTCTCTCACAGAAACTAAGCAGCACCATCTCCTTTCCCTGCAATGCCAGGTGAGCTCTAGAGCAACCAGACACTTAGTCTGGAACAGTTTTTGTATAAGGTGAAACACCAGTAGGATTGCCATATTCCAGTTCCACAAATATGTGTAGACTGATGGGGTGGAGTTGCATGTTGATCAAGTGAACGTATGCAGTTTTCTACACTGCTTAGATTCTGCATATGCAGCAGGAAGGCAGGCTAAAATTCTTGATTTCCCCAGGACAGCTGTGGTGTCCCTCATTGGCTAAGAACAATGGAAGGCGGGAATAGGCTGATTTCTCACAAAATGGGCAGAAAACTGCCTCCACATTTTGCCTTGTATCTCTGGATCCACAAGGGATAGGGGCTGGTTAAGTGTGTGTTTGGTGCTACTCAGTTTTTCATTTTAATTCACATGGTTCACATGGTGTTACTGGCAAACAGAAACTATCACACAGTTTCCCCCCTGTAAATCCGTACTAACCCAAACCACTGATAATAAGAAAAGTTTAGAACAATACGGCTCCGCTCCACTCTACACATCTTTGAAGAATGATTGCTTCAATGGCTTTTAGTGGGAGGGGGAATCATCACTTTCAGCTATTTCCCTTTCTCCACCCACTAACTCTTCCATTACTTCCATTGTTTCCAGTATCTAGGAACTTCCAACTGCTCTGTCCTCCCCTCTTCACAGTTTGCTGCAGCCCTCCTTTCTTTCCTCCCTTTCTCCCTGATTAAACTTCCTTCACTCCTTGTAAGTAGCGATGGGAACTGCAATTGGATTTATCATTCTTTCTCATCATCTCTATCTTTGTGGAGAGAATTTTGAAGTAATATCTCTCTGCACCTGGTTTCCAATTCCCCCCCCCTAAAAAATCTAAAGTGGATTTTTTCAGAAAATATAAATATTGATATTTTCAGAAAATATCAATACTGATATTTATGTTTTGTTTAACATATCAATATTATATTGATTTGTTTTTCCAATGGGGAAAAATTAACTCAGAAAAAGCAAGGGGCAGCAGAAAAAGGGGGGCAGACTTCTTTTCAACCGCCAAACTTCGCGGTAGGAGCAAGAGGGAGTGGAAATACTGCGCAGGTCAAAAATATTTCCACATGCCCAGTAACTGAGCAACCAGAGGGAGTAAAAATTTAAAATTAGAGGGCAAGGCCACAAGGAAACAGCAACACTAATCCTTCCCAGAGGAAAGCCTACTTGTGTGAATGGAAAACAATGGATTTTAGGCTACCATTAAGCACAAAGTGTGGACCTTACAAATCTATTTCGATGGTAAAAGCCGTGCATTTGCTACAAATAAATGCTCCCATGTGGATAAGCCCTTGTGTTGTTGTTATTATAAATGAATCTGGCCCACCTAATGAGCTGAGCAGGCACCGGGTAGCAAAGCTAGAATCCAGGTAAAACCTGGCTAAGCAGGCAATATGGCAACCCTAAACATCAGGCTGCTCAACCTCAGATCCACATGCATATGGGGCTGCTCTCAGCAGAACTAACGTGTAAGCCACATCCAAACAGGAATTGTTCTGTTGAAAGGAGTCCAATCTGAGGCAGGTCACCTGGTGCAGCCACAGAGAGAGATAGGAAGGGGAAATGAAGGATTCTGCTTATGTCCTACAGATAGCCTTTCTGTGGCATTCTTCATGCATGGCAAGCAACCACACATGCTGAAAGGATCATAAGAACTTAAGAAGAGCCTGCTGGATCAGGGCAGTGACCCATCTAGTCCAGCATCTTGTTCACACAGTGACCAACCAGACACCCAAGGGTATTTGTTATATCAGATCCTGTAATTTTATTGTATATGTTTTTATGTTCACCGCCCAGAGAGCTGCTTGCTAGTCCGGCGGTATAAAAGTTTAACAAATAAATAAATAAATAAATAAATAAATAAATAAGCCTGCAAGAAGAACCTGGACACAACAGCACTCTCCCCTCCTCTGGTTTCCAGCGACTGGTATTCAGAAGCATGCTACCTCTGAATATGGAGGCAGAGCATAGTCATTGACAGCCTTATCCTCCATGAATCTGTCTAATCCTCTTTTAAAGTCATCCAGGTTGGTGGCCATCACTGCCTCTTTTGGGAGTGAATTCCGTAGTTTAACTCTGTGCTGCATTAAGAAATTATGTGCTGTGTGAAGATCTGCTGGAATATTCCACCCAAAGACTGCAACCATACTCACATATTAGAGGCAGGCAGAGCAGTCCAAATTTTCTGCTAATGTTGCTGAGGCTCTGCAGAGCAGCAAAGCCACTGCCACGTCCACAGCATGGCCACTCAAGGCAACAGTGGTGGGAGATGGAGGGAGCAGAAGGCAGACTGGGCCTGATCCCTCTGCCAACTTCTGGCTGCCACAGCAATCAGGCCCAGATTGATCCCACTGCTGTCTAGCTGTGAGGGTGACTTGGGATCCAGCAGATCCCAAGCTGGCTCAGCCCCACTTTGCCCTCTGAATGCCCCATTTCTCTGGGCTCCACTAGTGGGGATTCTGCCGGTGGGCCTTCTGCCTACCTCCACATTTGGCAGGCACATTTGGAGGTCTGTGTCAACAGATTGATGGCAGCCAGTGGGAAGCCCATGAGGCAGACTCCTGCAATGAGGGCACAAATGTGAATCTCCCGCTTCCCAAAACATAAATGCTTCATATGTCCAAGATACTAAAGAACTAACCTAGCAAATATAATGCTAGCTCTGGAAGGGAGGCTGCATGTTTTAAAAAGTGGAATAGATGGGTAAATCCAAACTGTTGTTAGCCACCAAGGACTGATTATGCGTCCCTCTCTCAAAAGGAAAATTTGCTATGATTTGTGATATTTGCCAAGATATATACATATATCAAATTGTGTGGGTGCATAAGTTAGATATAGGGCTTGCCTCCGAAGACTATAAGAAGACATCTCTTGTTTTTATATATATAAAAAAACTTTAGTTTAGATTTGGAAGAGTCAACTACCTTTGGTCACACAAAAGAAAATACAGTAGAATCGAGTCAGCTAACAGACAATAAAGCAGGAGCTTCTCATGTGAACTTGAAAAGATAAATATTTGTGCTGTCCCTACAAAGCACACATGTGGTGACATACAGGCAGCCCTTTGGGGGCTAAGCAAATACAGCTTTAAGTTTGAACTCGCTGGTGTACAGTTAGGACTGCCTGCCATTAAAGCACAAGTATCTGCAAAGTTAGAATTTCTCTCTCTCTCCCCCCCCAAAAAAATGGAAGGACCAGTAATAGGATTATCCTTACAAAATGGAATTGAGGGATTGAGACCAGAACAACACTTTTTTCTCTGTTTCCATGGTCTTCTCTGTTATGTTCAAGGTCTAATTCAAAATAACAGCTGGTATAGCACAGTGGGGAGGACAGCCTGGCTGGGAGTCCAGAGTCTGTGAGTTCAAATCCCAGCCTGTGACTCCCGGGTGTCAAGGGCCAGCTAAAGATCACCCCACAGTGAGTGGCTCAGGGGTTATGTGCCCTGCTACCTGTGCAGCCGTGGGCAAGCTGCATAGTCCCAAGGAGCCCAGTTGCCCCCCAGCTGGCAGTTGCGGACAAGGAAGGGGCTGGCTTGTGCAGCTGTGGCAAGCTGAGCAGGCCCTAGCCAGCTGGGGAGGACTAGCCTCAGAGGGAGGCAATGGTAAACCTCCTCTGAATACCTCTTACCATGAAAACCCTATGAATTCAACCATAAAAAGGATTCATAGGGTTGCCATAAGTTGAAATCAACTTGAGGGCATATAACAACAATTCAAAATAACTGCTGATCTCTGAACATACCAAACAGTATTACTTATAAACAGGGAGGGCATCCCCTGGTTGAACTGGGAAGTTGACATGCAAAGGAGTATGACCCATGACCCAAGCAGAACCCTCAATGCAATTAGTCTCAATTGTAATGCACTCACACATATGTGTGCTAAACATTTTAAAACAAAGCAACAAATTGAATTCCAGGACTTAAATCTGTCACTCCTTACAATCTGCCACTTGAAGCAAGCTATTTCAAAATTAGTAGAGCTGATACTGGATTTGATCCTTTCCAGCAAATAGTTCCAGCTCTGGCCAGCACCTTTTAGAGTGACTCCTTGAACCTTACCTCTGGGTGTTCTAGCGCTCTCTGGCAACATCAGCGTCTATCCTGCAGGCTTTCAAGCTGCTTCTGGCTTGGGTTGTAGTGCACTAAATCATGAGCTCACCTCTGTAATGGCAAAATAACTTTTAAAAAAACTATTTAGTGTTTCTTTTTCTCAGCATTGTATAAGCCTGACTAGCTAACACTCAGTTTAGGATTCAGAAGGAATACTCAGTAGTCATGACATGCATTCTGGCTTGAACCTTTTTCTCAGTTTAGAAATTAAGCCAGTTGTTACAACCATTTCTCCTGTAGTGAGGTATTTATAGTTTCAGTTACAGTACCTTTTATCTATATTGTCCGTGTGATGAAATGATTGTGTGCAACTTCCTCAGCATACTCAGATTGTTATCTGAGCTTGCTATTGCAAATCTCCAGAAATTGAGTAGGGTGAATATGGCATGTGCAGCTGTATTTGCTCTTCCACGTTTCAAAGGCTTGCTAAGATGTATCCACGTGTGATAACAATCCTCTGGTGAAAGCCTTGACAACACAATCACTTCACCATCGGCAAAAGGTAATCAGGGTGGATAAACCAACATCCACTAAACATACCATTGTGATCAGGTTCCAGCTGGGTCACATCTTATTGGTGTTTATGGGATCTTACTGACCCAGGCTGTCTCTGTATGCAACATGATTTAAGCGGGTACCTCTGGTGAGAACTGTCCACAGATCTGTGCTAAACATTTTGGCTGAATCAGAGGAAACATCTGGATTAAAAACGTAATTCCCAAATTAGTTCACTACCAAACAGTAGTAGATGAAGGATTGTAGTCTTTACAGTGGTTAAATGACAATCATTTCCAGCAAATCCCATAAAGGAACAATCTTATTTCATATGAATGGAATGTCTTGCATTAATTAGTTTGCATGTATTATTAGAGATCGGGAATATCATGGTCTGAATGATCCTGACTTTAGTGTTCAGTGATACATCTTTGCATTTGAGGACTTTTTCTAGTTCTCTCATAGCTGCCCTCCCCAGTCATAGCCTTCTTCTGACTTCTTGACTATGCTTTCCATTTGGGTTAATGACTGTGCCAAGGTATTGATAATCCTTGACAAGTTCAATGTCCTCATTATCAACTTTGAAGTTACATAAATCTTCTATGGTTATTACATTAGTCTTCTTGACGTTCAGCTGTAGTCCTGCTTTTGTGCTTTCCTCTTTAACTTTCATCAGCATTCCTTTCAGATCATTACTGGTATCTGCTAGTAGTATGGTATCGTCTGCATATCTTAAATTATTGATATTTCTCCTTCCAATTTTCACAAATCTCCTTCATCTTGGATGAATTCTACTTTCCATATGATATGTTCTGCATATAGATTAAACAAAAAGAGTGATAAAATACACCCATCTCACACCCTTTCCGAATGGCAACCAGTCCGTTTCTTCATATTCTGTCCTTACAGTAGACTCTTGTCCAAAGTATAGGTTGTGCATCAGAACACTCAGATGCTGTGGCATCCCCATTTCTTTTAAAGCATTCCATATTTTTTCATGATCTACACAATCAAAGGCTTTGCTTTAATATATAAAACACTGGGTGATTTCCTTCTGAAATTCCTTGGTCCATTCCATTATCCAATGTATGTTTGCAATATGATCTCTGTTGCCTCTTCCCTTTCTAAATCCAGCTTGGACATCTGGCATTTCTCACTCCATATATGGTAACAGCCTTTCTTGTAGAAACTTGAGCATTACTTTACTTGTATGGAATATTAATTACTGTATTCCCTGGGGTCCCCTTCCTTTGGAATTGGGATGTATATTGAACGCTTCCAGTCTGTTTTATTTTCCATATTTGTTGACAAATTTTTGTCAAACGTTTGGACAGATTATATCTCAGTAGCTTGTAGCAACTCAATTGGTATGCCATCTATTCCTGATGATTTGTTTCTATCAAATATTTTAAAATAAGCTTTCACCTCGCATTCTAACATTTCTGTTCTCCATATGGTTCCTCTGTGAATGAATCTGCCACCCTTGCATTTCTTTTATATAATTCCTCAGTGTATTGCCTCCATCTTCCTTTTATTTTATCTCTGTCAGTCAGTGTGTTCCTCTGTTGATTATTCAACATCCCTACTCTTGGTTTGAATTTATTTATTTTATTTATTTATTTTATTTTATTTATATACCGCCCTAAGCCCAAGGGCTCTCTGGGCGGTGTATATACAATAAAGCAATCAAAATATATAAATACAATAATACAATAAAATCAAACCAACAAAGGTAAACAAAATAATCAAACAGTAGCAAAATACATCAAATACATATACTAATACGCATTAAAATGCCTGGGAATATAAAAAGGTTTTCACCTGGCGCTGAAAAGATAGCAGCGTCGGCGCCAGGCGCACCTCATCGGGGAGACCATTCCACAGTTCGGGAGCCACAACTGAAAAGGCCCTATTTCTAGTCACCACCCTCCGAGCTTCTCGATGGGATGGTACTCGGAGGAGGGCCTTAGATGTTGAGCGCAGTGTACGGGTAGTTTCATATTGGGAGAGGCGCTCCACCAGGTATTGCGGTCCCATGCCGTGTAAGGCTTTATAGGTCAAAACCAGCACTTTGAATTTAGCCCGGAAACAAATAGGAAGCCAGTGCAGACGAGCCAGAACAGGTGTGATATGAGTGGACCTTCTTGTCCGCGTCAACAATCTGGCTGCTGCATTCTGGACTAACTGTAGTTTCCGAACTGTCTTCAAGGGCAGCCCAACATAGAGCACATTGCAGTAGTCCAATCTAGAAGTTACCAGAGCATGAACGACTGAGGCGAGGTCGTCACTGTCCAGATAGGGACGTAGCTGGGCTACCAATCGGAGATGGTAAAAAGCATTCCTTGCCACTGAGGCTACCTGAGCCTCAAGAGACAAGGAAGAGTCGAAAAGAACTCCCAAGCTACGAACCTGTTCTTTCAAGGGGAGTGTAACCCCATCCAGAACAGGGTGAACATCCACCATCTGGGCAGAGAAGGCACTCACTAACAGTGTCTCAGTCTTGTCTGGATTAAGCTTCAGTCTGTTAGCTCCCATCCAATCCATTATCGCGGCCAGGCAACGGTTTAGTATGTTAACAGCCTCACCTGAGGAAGATGAAAAGGAGAAATAGAGTTGTGTGTCATCAGCGTACTGGTGACAACGCACTCCAAAACTCCTGATGACCGTACCCAGCGGCTTCATATAGATGTTGAAAAGCATGGGGGACAGTACCAATCCCTGTGGGACTCCACAATGGAGAGTCCAGGGTGTCGAACAGTGTTCCCCAAGCACTACCTTCTGTTGACGACCCACCAAGTAGGAGCGGAGCCACTGCCAAGCAGTACCCCCAACTCCCAACTCCGTGAGTCTCCCCAGAAGGATACCATGGTCGATGGTATCAAAAGCAGCTGAGAGATCAAGGAGAATCAACAGGGTCACACTCCCCCTGTCCCTCACCTGACAAAGATCATCACACAGGGCGACCAAGGCTGTTTCGGTACCAAACCCAGGCCTAAAACCGGATTGAAACGGATCAAGATAATCAGTGTCATCCAAGAGCCCCTGGAGCTGGCCGGCCACCACCCGCTCCAGAACCTTGCCCAGGAATGGAACATTCGCCACAGGTCTATAGTTGTTCAAGTTATCTGGGTCCAAGGAGGGTTTCTTCAGGAGTGGTCTCACTGCCACCGCTTTTAGGCAGTCAGGGACCACTCCCTCTCGCAAAGAGGCATTGATTACCTCCTTGGCCCAGTCGGCGGTTCCGGTCCTACCAGCTTTCACCAGCCAAGAGGGGCAAGGATCCAGCACAGACGTGGTCGCCTGCACCAGTCCAAGGATCTTGTCAACATCCTCAAGCTGCACCAACTGAAACTCATCCAATAAATGAAGACAAGACCGTGGCCTGGATGCTTCATTGAATCCAACTGCTATAATATTGGAGTCTAAGTCCCGACGAATGCTAGCAATCTTGTCTTGGAAGTGTCCAGCAAACTCATCACAGCGGGCTACAGATGAATCTATAGTATCCCGAGGGCCAAGATGTAAAAGCCCTCGTACAGTTTTAAAAAGCTCCGCTGGGCGAGAGAGTGATGCCTTAATACTGGCAGCAAAATATCTCTTTTTTGCTGCCCTCACCGCTGCTGTATATCACTTAGTGCAGGCACTTACCAAGGCATAATTGCATTCGTCAGGAGTCCGCCTCCATCTGCACTCAAGCCTCCTCCTCTCTTGCTTCATCACTCTCAGCTCCGGGGTATACCATGGGGCTGCATGAGCTCTACATAGGAGGGGGCGCATGGGAGCGACCGTGTCAACCGCCCAGGACATCTCCGTATTCCACAGATCAACCAGGGCTTCAACAGGAGCGCCAGTCTTCTCAGTCGGAAAAACCCCCAGAGCCCTTTGGAAACCCTCAGGATCCATTAGTCTCCGGGGGCAGACCAATTTAATAGGTCCCCCACCCTTGCAGAGGGAAAGGGTCGTCGTAAGCCTAAACCTCAGCAAGCGGTGATCTGTCCATGACAATGGGGTAGATGAAAAAAACCCAACCTCCAGATCACCATCTCCCTGTCCAGTGGTGAAGATCAAATCAAGGGTATGTCCCGACACATGTGTCGGGCCAGTAACAAACTGAGACAGCCCCATGGTTGTCATGGACGCCATGAAGTCCTGAGCCGCCCCAGATAAAGCAGTCTCGGCATGGATGTTGAAGTCCCCCAGTACCAACAGTCTAGGGGACTGCAACAGTACCTCCGAGACTACTTCTGTCAGCTCAGTTAGGGAATTTGTTGAGCAGCAGGGCGGGCGGTACACCAACAAAATTCCCAGCCTGTCTCTCTGGCCCAGCGCAAGGTGGAGACACTCCAATCCAGTCATCACCTGTACAGGGTGCTCGGTGAGTGAGAAAGAACTCCTATAGACCACGGCAACCCCGCCTCCCCGACCTTCGGCTCTACCATGATGCTGAACCGTATACCCAGGTGGGCAAAGCTGGGAAAGAGCAACTCCTCCCATATCACCCACCCAGGTCTCGGTTATGCACGCCAGGTCAGCTGCCTCCTCCACAATTAAATCATGAACAAGGGCAATCTTATGCTGTACCAACCTGGCGTTTAACAACAGCATATGGAGATCCGAAGGCTGACTGATAGGACAACCAGCAGTCCTGGGGATATGAGGAGAACTGGAACGGGTCACAGACACTACTTGTCTGGGACGGGTTCCCCTTACCTGGCATGTTCTCCTCACAACACCATACCTCCCATTACCTGTCACTACGCTAATTGGGGGCCCCGAAGGTCTCCCCGGTTGGTGTATAATACACTCTCCCAGGCACATATTAAAACAGATAAAAGCACCAATACACACACACCTAATCACATTCACACCAAATAATAAAACACACAAAGAATTCACACACACACACACACACTTGATCAATAATACAATACAGTAAACATACACAAAATACACTCAAACAATATCAAATAATTACAACACATTCCAACTAAAGACACATAAAGACTAACAGCTCAATCATTCACAAAAACATAATACACATTCAGCATATTTATTACATCCAGGTGGCAGCAATGAGTTAAAATGTTGCAATCTCAGAGTCGCAACTATGTTAACAACACTGATGGTTCTTAAAGGGGCCGTATACACACTCATACACAACATACATTCAATAAGTACCATACATCCAGTTAAAAATTCACACATCATACATAATCCCGCACTCTGCACATGGACGACAGTCTTGGTCCTCTCTTCTTCGCAGGCACCGTCCTCAAAAGTTAAGATGAAATTCAAATGAAGTTCAGATGACAATGATGGTAAAGAGGTATGAAACGCCAAGGCTAAAGGCACCCTGCAGTGATGAAGATGAAGATCACAAGCGACAGCGGAAAACGCGGCGACAGCATCAGCATCAGCATCAGCATCAGCAGTACCAAGCACAGCCACGCCCACGGCAAAACGCCAGCCGCAGCAACGGCCGCGAACGAGGACCAGCGACCCGGCAGCGATCAGCCACCGCCCCCCGACAAGCGACAAGGCAAACCAAGTCACAGAGAAGGAGAGCAGAGCCCAGCAGCAGCAACGAAGAGGGCACAGCAACCGCGACGAAGGAAGCAGCAACCAGGACACAGCGACAGCGATGGCGACGGCGGACAGGAACGCTGCGGCGGCAACACCAAAAGCCGCAACGAAACACAGCGACATAAGCAACGGGGACGACCCAGGTCACTCCAGCAGGCAGCACGCAACGGCAGCAGCCCAAAAGACCACACAAGCCGCAACAAACAGCAGCCGCAAGAGGCACGCAGCGTAGCACACACCAGCCGACAAAGGTAAAAGGCCTTACTCATCCCCGGCCTCGATTTTCCTTTCCCACCGCGACCACTATCCAGCCGCTGCTCCACTGCGCCACTGTTCTCAAGGCAAATTCTCGGGGTAAGGTAGGATGAATAATACCAAATACAATCCCAAGCAACTTCCTCACACTCCTGAACAGGCACAGGCACAGGCACAGAATATTTATGTCCAAAAGATGTTAAAATGATGTTAAAAAATGATGAGCGGCAGGAGCTCCAAACACAAGCTCCTACACCTAAGCCGCCATTTCACTAACTATATAAATCAAATAAATAAATAAATATTCTCATTCCTGCGATAAGACTGCACAAGATAAAAATCATCAGTGCACTGAACTTTTTGAGGAATAATTATTGTGTGCGGGTAACAATCCTTCCTGTCATGTCCCACTCACAGGACTCATCCGAAGAGGAGAGGAATGGGAGACCACAGAGCCAGGACAGGGGACAAGCAGGGAGACAGCCCAGGACCCTTCACCAGACAAGAGACAAGCCCAAGGGATTTGATTTCTCTAATCTTCTGGAATAGGGCTCTTGTTCTACCCTTTTTGTTGTCTTCTTCTATTTCTAGACAATAACTATTGTAATAGTTCTCTTTGTTCCTACATACTACTCAGTATATTATACAGCCACAAGAGTGGCTGTATACTATAGCCAGCGTGGATTTTTCACATTCCGTAATGTTAAATTGAAAATACCCCCATGTCATTCTGATACTTCCCATAAGCTCATTTCAAAACAAAACCTTACAAAACTTAGAGTTCTGAACTCAGAAACGCTTCCTTAACAACCCTCTCAATTTTCATGGCAATACATAA
Source organism: Rhineura floridana (assembly GCF_030035675.1). Classification (NCBI taxonomy): domain Eukaryota; kingdom Metazoa; phylum Chordata; class Lepidosauria; order Squamata; family Rhineuridae; genus Rhineura; species Rhineura floridana. The sequence continues at coordinate 66,460,702 of NC_084484.1, read as the reverse complement.
AACAGGCAGAGAGAATCAAGAGTTCAATGTCTAAAGAGAGAGAGAGAAAACCCAGAGCCCTCTTGGACTTTTTTCTCTCAGAGTTCTCATAATTTGTTTAAATTCATTAAAAATCAGCCATGTTCACAGAGTACCTGTAATCCTAATACTGACCTTGCCCCATACTCTGACCTTCATCTTCTGTAGTTGAAAAATTAAAAAAAAAATCCTGGCTGATTTTTAATTAATTTAAGAAATTTTGGCTGGCAGCCTATGATAACGCGGGGCATGCTCAATAAGAAGCAACTGTCAGTGTTCTAAAAGCCAGACTCACAGCTGCTGGGCTTGCCTAATCAGGGGGACACGCTCACACCAGACTTTGATTTCCCTTGAGACAGTCATGGCTTCCCTCAAAGAATCCTGGGAAGTGCAGTTTATGAAGGGTGTTGAGAGGAGACTCCTGTTCCACTAAGAGAGCTTCAGTGGCCAGAGTGGTTTAACAGTAAACCACTCTGATTGAAGGTCTGTGAGGGGAACAGGGTGTCTCCTAGCAACTCTCAGCACCCTTCACTAACTACACTTCCCAGGATTCTTTGAGAGAAGCCATGACTGTCCAAAGTGAAATAAAGGCCTGGTGTGGATGTGGCCAGGGACAGCTTTGGTTTAAATTTGGGTGGGAGGCTACATGTGCCTGCTGTAGAATAAAAACTTGAGGGAAATGCTGAAAAACAATGATACTGTTCACAATGTTTTCCTTTTGGAAAAGGGCTTCCCTTCTGCCCAGTGCCCACCCACCCAATCTCCTCCCCCTCCCCTCCCCGCCCCTCCCCCAGGTCAGTGTTGGACTACGACCTGGGAGACCAGGGTTCGAATCCCCACACAGCCATGAAGCTCCCTGGGTGACCTTGGGCCAGTCACTGCCTCTCAGCCTCAGAGGAAGGCAATGGTAAAACCACCTCTGAATACTGTTTACCATGAAGACCCTATTCATAGGGTCAACATAAGTCGGGATCGACTTGAAGGCAGTCCATTTCCATTTTCAAACATGATTGCACAGAAATAAATCCCATTGAACTCAAAAAGTATGCAAACGATCAAACCCATCCTCCCTTTTCCTCCCTCCCCTCCCTCTTGCCCCTTCCTTCTCCCTTCCTTCACCCCTCCCTCCCCATCCCTATCCCCTTCCAATACCCCCCTCCCCTTCCCCCTCCCCTTCCCCCTCCCCTTCCTTCCTCTTTTGCCCCCCTCCAATATGGTCCTTCCCCTTCCCCCTCCCCCCTCCCCCAAGGTCAGTTTTTCCTATCCTAAGCATGATTGTATAGGAGTAAATCCCATTGAACTCAATAAGCATGCAAATGATCAAACCTGCTTTTCCCCTGCTTCCCCTCTCCTCTCCCTTCCCCTCTCCTCCCCTCCTCCTCCTTCCTTCTCCCTTGCCCACTCCAGCCCTTGCCCCTCCCCCCAGTCAGTTTTACCTATCCTAAGCATGATTGCACGGGATTAAATTGCACTGAATTCAATAAACATGCAAATGATCAAATCTGTCCTTCTCCTCCCCTCCCCATCCAGCCTGCACCCATCCCAGTCCTCCCCTCTGCATTTCTACCCCTCCCTCCTCCTCCTCCTCCCCTCCCCATCCCCTGTGGTCAGTCTCCCCTATCCTAAGCATGATTGCAGGGGAGTAAATCCCACTGAACTCAATAACCATGCAAATGATCAATCCATTCTTAGCAAAACTTGCACAGGATTCCATTTCTTACCTCCCGGATTATAAAGCAGAGAAATTCACTAATAGGCAAAAAAGCTTGCAGTTTAAGAACGTACCTATAGCCCACAGATATTTCTATAAAACTTTAAAAAGCAGGGAAATTGGGCAGCTATAGTAAATGATGCACCAAGGAAGCAGGAGCCTGACCTCCTCTCTGAGATATTGTACTGCCCTACAAATTGGCCAAAATGCAAACACCATTTGGGTTGGCCTTTCACAGTCCAATCCACTTGCTGTGTAGCTTGGAAGAATTGGGTAACATGTGCCTCAGAGCATATAGTGAGTGGTGGCAACACCTGCTATCAGCCCAAATAATAGAAACAAGACATGTGCTGTGCTGATCTTGTTTTAGCAGGGAGGAAGCAACATTATTAAGACGGTTGATATAGTTCAGATGGTCACTTTAAATATGTCTGATTTACTTTGCAATTTTAGTGAAGTTTCCTATAGGAAATCATTTTCTTTTGTTTCTCTTTCTGTGAGTATGCGAAGTATAGCAATACTGCAAAATTTACACTAAAAAAACTCCAAACATAATTGTGGAATAATGGCACTGACTTCTGCAGAATAATCTCCAGTGGACTTCAGGAGTGTCTTGATTTGCACAAGATAAAACAGTGGGAGGCGAAATATATTCTAGCAAATTTCTAGGTGTGCTCTATGTTTTTAATTGACCATGCCCACCATGCCTTAAATAAAGTGGTTATAGCAGGCTCAAAACATGCATCCTTTTTTTTCCAACAGCGAGAGTCATTGCTGAAGTAGCAACATATTGTAATCAGTCTGATTTTACATCAAACTGCAGTTTCAGATTCAACTGTTAAGGCACCCAAAATAGAAATAGAACATAACCTCTAATTTGAAACACAAAAGCCTTTCTTCACCATCATATGACATTGACCAATAAAAAGGCTTTGAAATTAATAAAAATAAATTTCTAGGATGAATAATGAGGGAAATAAAATTTTCTAGTTTAGATTCTCTGTAGAAACATTAGTAACACAGGAAAGAAGCAAAGTAAGAACACCAACAAACATACAAAAATATAATTCTCTATCTTTGAAGATGGCAGGTGTTGCCACCACTCACCATATGCTCAGAGGCACATGTTACCAAATTCTTCCAAGCTACACAGCAAGTGGATTGGACTGTGAAAGACCAACACAAATTGTGTTTGCATTTTGACCAATTTGTAGGGCAGTCCAATATCTGAGAGGAGGTCAGGTCTCCTGCTCCCCTGGTGCATTCACTATAGCTGCCCAATTTCCCTGCTTTTTAAAGTTTGATAGAAATATCTGTGGGCTATAGGTACGTTCTTAAACCACAAGGTTTTTTCCTATTAGTGAATTATTGCATTTAGGGTTCTAACCGTGTTTCTCCCTTTGCTTTTCCTTTCACTCTCTCTTTAACATTTTTAAGAGTTTTGTCAGTCATCCACTGAGGTCTTTCTCTCTTTTTAATTAGAGGTATTGTCTTTTTGCATTCTTCCCTGATAATGTCTCTGACTTCACTCCATAGTTCTTCTGGTTCTCTATCAGCTAGGTTTAAAGCCTCAAATCATTCCTTATTTGATCTTTAAATTCTTCTTGTATGTTATTTAAATTGTATTTTGGCATTATGATTTCTTTGTTCTTCTTCTTTAGTTTTACTTCAATTTTTGATATTACCAGTTCATGATCTGTACCGCAGTCTGCTCCTGGTCTTGTTTTCGCAGATAGTATGGAACTTCTCCATCTTCTGTTACCAATTATATAATTGATTTGATTCCTATATTGACTACTTGGTGATGTCCATGTGTACAGTCATATTTTCAGTTGCTCGAAAAATGTGTTCACAAGAAACAAGTTTTTGGCTTCACAGAATTCAGTAAGTCTCTCTCCTGCTTCATTTTAATCTCCTAAGCCCCATTTCCCCACAATTTCTAGTTCTTCTCTGTTTCCTGCTTTTGCATTCCAGTTCCCCAGGATTATCAGCACATCTTGTTTTGGTGTGTGATCAATTTCTTCCTGTACTTCTGCGTAAAATCTCTCCAATTCCTCTTCTGCGTTTGCCATTGGAGCATAGACTTGGATGATGGTTATGTTAATAGGTTTCCCCTTAAGTCTCATTGTTATCACTTGCTCGGACCTTTAGTTATAGCTGCTAATTGCTTTTACTACATCACTTCTCACTATTACAGCAACCCCGTTTCTTCTTAATTTATCATTTCCTGCATAAAATATTTTGTAGTTGCCTGATTGAAAGTGTCTCATTCCCATCCATTTTAATTCACTCACGTCAAATATTGTAATGTTGATGTGTTCCATTTCTTGCTTGACAATTTCTAACTTTCCCTGGTTCATGCTTCTCATATTCCATGTTCTTATTGTGTATGCTGACAAAGCGTCAAGGCCCCAGCTGACAAAACGTCAAGGCCCCAGCTGACAAAGCATCAAGGCCCCAGCTGACAAAGCGTCAAGGCGCCAGCTGACAAAGCGTCGAGGCCACAGCTGACAAAGCGTCAAGGCCCCAGCTGACAAAGCGTCGAGGCCACAGCTGACAAAGCGTCGAGGCCCCAGCTGACAAAGCGTTGAGGCCCCAGCTGACAAAGCATCGAGGCCCCAGCTGACAAAGCGTCAAGGCCCCAGCTGACAAAACGTCAAGGCGAGTTAAGCAGCAGAGCGAGTTCGGCAGCAGGGCGAGGAGGCCAGGGCCCCCCACTCTGCCCTTCTGTTCCCTGACCTCAACTAAACCACAGTCTCCAACCTATTGACGTAATAAACCTCAAACAAAACTATGCAGGTAAGAAGCCAGCAGGCGTGTGGGGGCTTTCCAGTGTTTTGCACAGCCTGCAGCATGTACAACTATCTGCCTGTTGGACAGCAGTCGTGGGTGTGCTCTCGGTGCAATGAGCTCCCAGCTCTCCGGGAACGACTTCATTTCCTTGAGGCCAAGGTGGCAGACCTGGAAAAGCTGAGAGAGTCAGAGAGGTGTGTGGAGGAGGCCTTCAGGGACGTTATAGCTGTGTCCCACTCCAGCGATGATAGCTCTCCTGCTATCATGGAGAACGATGGGCTCGGGGAAGGAGAGCATCCAGCTGAGGAAGAGGGAAACGATCCCTTAGAAGGGACCCATTCCTTGGGGGATGAGCAGCTATCCTCTCGTGCCGAGGATATATCTCCAGGGGGTGGAGGGATCCTTGTAGTGGGTGATTCGATCATTAGGAACATAGACAGTGGGGTGTGTGATGGGCGTGTAGACCGCAAGGTGTTTTGCCTGCCTGGTGCGAAGGTTGCGGATATCGCCCATCGTTTAGATAGTTTGGTAGACAGTGCTGGGGAGGAGTCAGTGGTCATGGTGCACGTTGGCACCAACGACATGGGGAAATGCAGTCGTGAGGTCCTGGAAGCAAAATTTAGGTTGCTAGGTAGAATGCTGAAAGCCAGGACCTCCAAGGTGGCTTTCTCTGAAATGCTACCGGTTCCACGCGCAGGACCAGCCAGACAGGCCCAGCTTTGCAGTCTCAATGCGTGGATGAGACGATGGTGTTGGGTGGAAGGGTTTAGATTTGTTAGGCACTGGGGAACATTTTGGGACAAGCCGGGCCTGTACAAAAGGGACGGGCTCCACTTGAACCAGAATGGAACCAGACTGCTGGCACTTAAAATTAAAAAGGTGGCAGAGCAGCTTTTAAACTGACTGAGGGGGGAAACCCAAGAGGAGCTGAGAAAGGTCTGGTTCGGAATAAACCTCCCCCCTGGGATAAAAACCAAAGAAATGATGAAATATTAAAAGGGGTAGGCCTAGAAGTAGGCATTGTGAGAGCAGGGGCACAGGATATAAATTCAGAAGAGCAAAATTACCACAGGCCAAACCACAAGTGCCAAAGACACTTGAAGAGAGACACTGCTTACAAGTGCCTGTACGCTAATGCTAGGAGCCTCCGAACCAAGATGGGAGAACTGGAGTGCTTGGTCTTAGAGGAGAGCATTGATATAGTGAGCATAACGGAGACCTGGTGGAATGGAGAAAACCAGTGGGATACGGTTATCCCTGGATATAAACTATATCGGAAGGACAGGGAAGGACGTATTGGTGGCGGAGTCGCTCTATACGTGAAAGAAGGCATTGAATCCAGCAAGCTCGAAACCCCAAAAGAGGCAGACTCCTCCACAGAATCATTGTGGGTGGTGATACCATGCCCCAGGAGGGACTTAATACTGGGAACGATCTATCATCCCCCTAATCAAAATGCTCAGGGAGACCTTGAGATGAGATATGAAATTGAGGAAGCATCCAAACTAGGAAATGTGGTAGTAATGGGTGACTTCAACTACCCGGACACAGACTGGCCACATATGTGTTCCAGTCATGACAAAGAAGCAAAGTTTCTAGATATTCTAAATGACTATTCCCTAGACCAGTTGGTCATGGAACCGACCAGAGGGACGGCAACCCTGGACTTAATCCTCAGTGGGGACCGGGACCTGGTGCGAGATGTAAGTGTTGTTGAACCGATTGGGAGCAGTGACCACAGTGCTATTAAATTAAACATACATGTAACTGGCCAATTGCCAAGAAAATCCAACACGGTCACATTTGACTTCAAAAGAGGAAACTTCACAAAAATGAGGGGATTGGTAAAAAGAAAGCTGAAAAACAAAGTCCAGAGGGTCACATCACTCGAAAATGCTTGGAAGTTGTTTAAAAACACTATATTAGAAGCTCAACTGGAGTGCATACCGCAGATCAGAAAAGGTACTGCCAGGGCCAAGAAGATGCCAGCATGGTTAACGAGCAAAGTCAAGGAAGCTCTTAGAGGCAAAAAGTCTTCCTTCAGAAAATGGAAGTCTTGTCCGAATGAAGAAAATAAAAAAGAACACAAACTCTGGCAAAAGAAATGCAAGAAGACAATAAGGGATGCTAAAAAAGAATTTGAGGAGCACATTGCTAAGAACATAAAAACCAACAACAAAAAATTCTATAAATACATTCAAAGCAGGAGACCATCTAGGGAGGCGATTGGACCCTTGGATGATAAGGGAGTCAAAGGTGTACTAAAGAACGATAAGGAGATTGCAGAGAAGCTAAATGAATTCTTTGCATCTGTCTTCACAGTGGAAGATATAGGGCAGATCCCTGAACCTGAACTAACATTTGCAGGAAGGGATTCTGAGGAACTGAGACAAATAGTGGTAACGAGAGAGGAAGTTCTAGGCTTAATGGACAATATAAAAACTGACAAATCACCGGGCCCGGATGGCATCCACCCGAGAGTTCTCAAAGAACTCAAATGTGAAATTGCTGATCTGCTAACTAAAATATGTAACTTGTCCCTTGGGTCCTCCTCCGTGCCTGAGGACTGGAAAGTGGCAAATGTAACGCCAATCTTCAAAAAGGGATCCAGAGGGGATCCCTGAAATTACAGGCCAGTTAGCTTAACTTCTGTCCCTGGAAAACTGGTAGAAAGTATGATTAAAGCTAGATTAACTAAGCACATAGAAGAACAAGCCTTGCTGAAGCAGAGCCAGCATGGCTTCTGCAAGGGAAAGTCCTGTCTCAGTAACCTATTAGAATTCTTTGAGAGTGTCAACAAGCATATAGATAGAGGTGATCCAGTGGACATAGTGTACTTAGACTTTCAAAAAGCGTTTGACAAGGTACCTCACCAAAGACTTCTGAGGAAGCTTAGCAGTCATGGAATAAGAGGAGAGGTCCTCTTGTGGATAAGGAATTGGTTAAGAAGCAGAAAGCAGAGAGTAGGAATCAACGGACAGTTCTCCCAATGGAGGGCTGTAGAAAGTGGAGTCCCTCAAGGATCGGTATTGGGACCTGTACTTTTCAACTTGTTCATTAATGACCTAGAATTAGGAGTGAGCAGTGAAGTGGCCAAGTTTGCTGACGACACTAAATTGTTCAGGGTTGTTAAAACAAAAAGGGATTGCGAAGAGCTCCAAAAAGATCTCTCCAAACTGAGTGAATGGGCGGAAAAATGGCAAATGCAATTCAATATAAACAAGTGTAAAATTATGCATATTGGAGCAAAAAATCTGAATTTCACATATATGCTCATGGGGTCTGAACTGGCGGTGACCGACCAGGAGAGAGACCTCGGGGTTGTAGTGGACAGCATGATGAAAATGTCGACCCAGTGTGCGGCAGCTGTGAAAAAGGCAAATTCCATGCTAGCGATAATTAGGAAAGGTATTGAAAATAAAACAGCTGATATCATAATGCCGTTGTATAAATCTATGGTGCGGCCGCATTTGGAATACTGTGTACAGTTCTGGTCGCCTCATCTCAAAAAGGATATTATAGAGTTGGAAAAGGTTCAGAAGAGGGCAACCAGAATGATCAAGGGGATGGAGCGACTCCCTTATGAGGAAAGGTTGCAGCATTTGGGGCTTTTTAGTTTAGAGAAAAGGCGGGTCAGAGGAGACATGATAGAAGTGTATAAAATTATGCATGGCATTGAGAAAGTGGATAGAGAAAAGTTCTTCTCCCTCTCTCATAATACTAGAACTCGTGGACATTCAAAGAAGCTGAATGTTGGAAGATTCAGGACAGACAAAAGGAAGTACTTCTTTACTCAGCGCATAGTTAAACTATGGAATTTGCTCCCACAAGATGCAGTAATGGCCACCAGCTTGGACGGCTTTAAAAGAAGATTAGACAAATTCATGGAGGACAGGGCTATCAATGGCTACTAGCCGTGATGGCTGTGCTGTGCCACCCTAGTCAGAGGCAGCATGCTTCTGAAAACCAGTTGCCGGAAGCCTCAAGAGGGGAGAGTGTTCTTGCACTCGGGTCCTGCTTGCGGGCTTCCCCCAGGCACCTGGTTGGCCACTGTGAGAACAGGATGCTGGACTAGATGGGCCACTGGCCTGATCCAGCAGGCTGTTCTTATGTTCTTATGTTGTACAATGCCGGACTCTCCTTTCGCATCTGTGTGCTTCAGCTTCTGGGCTTTCTTTCGGCATTGACCCAGTTGCGTCATTAGTCACAGCGCTACTCGTACTTGTCCGTTGTTCTTCCCCAGTAACTCGCTGAGTGTCTTCTGATCTGGGGGTCTCATCTCCCAGCACTATCTCATCTTGCATTTTGGGTAGTCTATTCATAGGGTTTTCATGGTAAAAGGTATTCAGAGGTGATTCACCATTGCCTTCCTCTGAGTCTGGATGCATCTTAGTCTGGAGTCTCAGTTTTGACCATTCTGCCTTGGGCAACCCTACTAGGTGTCTAGCTTCTTGGTCTAGACTCCTGATGGCATTGCTCTCAGCTTCTTCAACACTCTCAAATCTCCTCACCACATTAAGGTGTGCATTCTGGGGAGGGCGGTGCTGATGTACGAAACCCTGAATCAAGATTTCACATATACACCAATGGGGTCTGAACTGGTGGTGGTGACTGTCCTACATCTAACCTGAACCCTGTAGCTGGATCCAGCAGGCTGTTTTTATGTTCTTGTCTTGTTATGTCTTGTCTTAAATTAACCTTTCATTCCAAAGGGTAGTACGATACCTACTTATGTCAAGACACAGACAAAGGTCTATTTGCCTTCTCTCCACATGTGGAAGACAACAGCGTTCTCACCTTAAACAGCTCAGCCCTTGGCTCCTGTGTGCAAGCTGAGAGTCTAGCTGCTAGGCTTACAAATGGGTCTAAGGTGCAGAAAGAGAGAACTCGTCTAAAGCCTCTATGGCTTTTCACACAATGACAGGAAGTGAGGATTGGAGTCCTTTCATTGCATCTTGGAAAAAGTGGCTCAGGTTAATAATGAGGAAATAACAAACAAATTAAAAGCTCAATTAGGCATTATTCAGAGCAAACATGCTAGCTCTTCAAACCTTATACAATTCAGAATGCAGTCACTATGAAATATCAATTGTTGCCCGGGGTTTTTGCGCACAAGTCCTATGCTGATATGATGATTGCACACATGTTTTGTATAACCAATCATCTTTTGGCAGCTTACTTGAGACAGACACCATATCAGGTGGCTACATGAAAAGTTGAAGAGCACTTTGGATTACTGCCTGTTGGAGCATTATCTAAATTGTATGTGTTAACCTGGCAAAATGGCCCAACGATAAACTAGTTTTCTTGTCAAACATCCCTCTTAGTACAGATTATCATAATTAAATTCTGTTGCTGCCGGGCCAACTGAAAATCATATGTGCAAATTTGCCAGCAATGAACTGGATACTTTCCAAGAAACTGCTTATTTTCCCCCCAACATTGTATATGCATGTCTGAAATAGATGAAATACAACATGTTGACTTAAGAGGATAATGGTTCCCAGACTGGTTGCCCTGAGAACCTACTAATAAGACGGTTCTGTTTGGGGTCCATTTTCCAGTCTCACTCCTGAACTAGAATTCTGTTCCCCTTTAGTCTTTTCCTGCAAATGGCCATTGTGATGCTAGTCATTGTGCTGCATTTGGCCCATCCCTGGTATATGGAAAGAGGCAAAAGAAAAGAAGTGGCTAATAAGAAAGGGGACTGCGGGGAAAACATCACAAGAAAGTGTGTGGGGACAGAATAGGGATGGGTGAGAAATTTCATGCAGTTTGCATTTCAAGTCCCATCTATCAAATTTGCACTTTCCAAAACAATATGAGAACCAATACACAGCCATTCTTCAAAATTCACACTTTTGCAATGCAATTCTCCAGCTAAGTAATGTGTCCAATAATGCATATCCTAGGGTAAAAAGTGCACCAAAATGCAGATATGCAGGAAAATAACTTAGAAAAACGTGCAAAAATGTGTACATTAGTCAAAACTGCATAAATGTATTTTTTAAGAGAAATTTACACTAAAATGCTGTTGGATTTTCATGAGGACGTTTAAAACATTGAAAACTGATGTGGAAATGTGGAGAACTGAAGTTAAGACTGGAAAAAATGAAAGAAACCCTCCCTTGTTCTTCAGTAAAGCCTCCTTAATGAGATGTTTGCAATGTGTGAACGGCGAGTATAAAAGATGTGCATCTGGCAAAGTGTCCCAAAATCAGTTCGTGCATCTCAAACCCATACCTAAAAATTACTTGTTTCTTCAGACGTGTTTTGTGACATTTAGTAAAGTTTTAGGGAAAGTCTAATGTGCCTCTTGGCCTTGTGCCTGGATAAGATGTTCATGCTTTGAGGGCTTTCAAACAGATAAAGTTGATGCAGATGAATGTAGCCCAAGACTTTCATAAAGAGATTAAGGATGTATTTATGTGAAACAAATTACTGTTCCCATGATTGCCAAAGAATAAAGAGTGAGGGGGTTAATTTTGTTTTTAATGTTGTAAGTATTGGTGACATTTTCAAGAAATTACTTTAGTCAAAGACTTGTATTTATTTTAGAGAAACAGATGTTTGGATGTTTATGTTCTTCAACAATATTTTCACTTTTTAAAACTCCAGTAGTCTAGGGTTGTGTCCAATGTACTGCTAAATAAGTGTCCCATCACCCCAAGGATTTCTGCTTGCACAGTGAGACTTTCCTACCTCTCCTCCTCTCGCACATGTCTCACTCACTCCCCACATATGCTCCGGCGGGTTGGGTGAACCCCTAGAACAGATTTAGGGTGTGCAGGGGAAAGAGCCATGGGGAGAAGTGGGGAAATCCTTGCATTGACAGGACACTTACTTGGTGCTACGCTGAATAAAGCCTCTAGTTGAAAACAATTAACCAATTACAACATCACAGTTTTTACAGGCCTGTTATTCATTTAGGAGTTCATGTACAATGTACAGACATACAAGTCCCACTCAGTGATGTGGGTCAGAAAATTTTCCAGTGCTTTATTTTTCTACAGATAATTTTCTGTTTCATAAATTTATTTGTAACTATGAATGAATGTCAGTTGCAAATACAATTTTAGACAAGTTTGGCTGTTTCAACATTTTTAGCTTTAGTTATTAAGTAGAGGTAAAATAAACATGCTTAATTAGATCACTCTGAAAAGTTTCCAATTCAAAACCCACATCACTGGTCTCACTCTGCTTCATGTTCCAAAATTAAACTCTAAACTATTGTATCCTGAAATATTTAGAGCTATTCTCCATTACTTACATGCTTTGTAAGAATATATATTGGCCAATAAGTTTCTTGGGTTGAACAAGAAAGACTAGACAAGATCTAGGGCCTTCTCAGTGGTGGCCCCCGAACTATGGAACAGTCTCCCTGAGGAAGTACGCCTGGCGCCGACTCTGCTTTCCTTCCGGCGCCAGGTCAAAACCTTCCTATTCTCTGAAGCATTTTAAGTTACATTGATCTAATTTTAAAAATGTTTATTGTATTGTTGATTGTATTTTAATATTATTTTGTTATTCATTGTATTTTTATACTATTTTATGTTCACCGCCCAGAGAGCTATCGCTAGTCGGGCGGTATATAAATTTAATAAATAAAAAATAAATAAATAAAATTCACATGATTATATGGGTGTGTAGAAAAAGTAGAGAGTGAGAGGTTGAGTCTGTAGAGTTTGGCAATCGGCAAAAAAAGTTGTGATTCTTTCATCATGTACTTAACTAGCAGCTATACTTGTTTATTTTTGTTTGTTTATTAAATTGAATTGCAGGGCCAGAGGCCAACGCAAGTAATACAGTAAAAATACTATACAAACACGATATAAATACAATAATTTAAAATCAAACAGGGAGAGATTAAGAACAATCGTGGGGAAAAAATACCGGGGGGGAAATATTACCTAGATGATATTTAATAAGGCAATGTAATTTGCCCGAAGTTTTCTGGCCGCTATTATGAAAAGGGAAACATTATGAGTTACTTCTCGGATATGATCAGCCATTAAGAAGATAATTTTTTCATCGGATGAGATAAGCCAGGGAATGTCTAGCCATTTCTTAAGGAATCTAGATCTAGGTTGGATATATATTGGGCAATAGAGCAATACGTGAGAGAGGTCCTCCAGTGTAGGAGAACCACAGACGCAAATCTTTTGATCCTTAGGAACACTAGCTAATCGGCCTTCCCTGTCGGCATTTGGAAGGGGAAAAAAGCGTAAGGCTGTAAATGCCTGTCTAAGAGCAGAGGGTGTAGGTTGTGTGAGATAAGTAGCGCATTGAGGAATGAATTTAAAACGCCAGAACCAGGGAGAAACCTTTGAGTTGGTAATAGTTAGCATATCTAATTTCAGGGAGTGATGAAATATACGTTCACGTAGAGATTTGTTGTTTAAGTCTAAATTAAACTCCAATGCTGAGAGATGGTATGTAGATAACAAGTTATCTAGCTTAGAGCCCCATAGGACAAAGGCAGAAGAGTGGTTAAGGCATAACTGGAGTAGTACCCTAGACTGAGACTCTTTGGGAGATCTTAGAAACTTCAAAAGAGTGAAATGTATATGTGCTATAAGGGGAGGGGAACCAGTCTCAGCTCGCATCATTGCTGCTGAGGTTCCCATCGGGAGAGATAGTAAGCGTCTAAGAAAGCTGTTTTGTATTGTTTCTAGGGCTTTTACAGTGTGGTTATCCCAACCCCAAACAGAGACTCCATATAAGATCTGTGGGATCACCTTGGCATTATAAATTTTTAATGCTGGTTGGATCTGATTGCCACCCATAATGCAGAAAAATTTAAGTATTGCCCCTACTGTCTTAGATGCGAGCAGTTTAGTATATTGTCGATGGTATTGCCAGGAGAGGGCGTCCGAGAAATAAATTCCTAGATATTTGAATTCCCGGGGTTGCTGTAGCTGATGTTCAGCTATATACCAACGATGGCCTTGGAATTTCTTTCCAAATACTAAAACTTTAGTTTTAGCATAGTTTATATTTAGATTTTCCTTTGTACAATAGGTCTGTAGAGATCTCAACAACTTTCTGAGGCCGATAGGGACAATGGAAAGAAGGACCATGTCCTCGGCGTAAAGAAGTGTCGAGACTTTCCTTTGGCCAATTGAAGGTGAAAAAAATTGAGGTCCTGATAAAAAAGGGATAATGTCATTTAAAAATAGGTTAAAAAGCAGGGGGGCTAACAGGCATCCTTGCTTAACGCCTCTCTCTACCTCGATCGGGTCGGAGAGGGCTCCAGAAAAGGGGATTCTTACCAGAGTAAATGTATCAGCATATAAAGTGCGAATTAAATATAGAAGGCGTAGATCAATATTCAGTTTATGCAACTTATGCCACAGAGCGTTTCTGTCTATCGAATCGAACTCCGCAGCCAGGTCAACAAATGCTGCGTATAAATGTCGGGTGGGACCAGCAATGGACTGTTTTGCCAAAAAATGGAGAGTTAGGCAAAGCCTACTTGCTCTGGGTGTATGATCTGTTGTGCCAGAACCCAGTCTTCTAGTTTAATTAAAAGAAATTTGGCGTAGAGTTTGGAAACTACGTTCAGCAGGCTGATTGGCCGGAAGTTGGCAGGGTTAGAGGGATCTCCCTTTTTATAAATAGGAATTATGATGTTACATCTCCAGCCCTCAGGGATTACGCCTGTGTCATTTATTTTGGTAAATAAGCGGGCCAGAAATGGGGCCCACCAGTCAGAGAATTGTTTAATGGCCTCTGGTAAGAGAAAGTCTTCACCCGGGGCTTTTCCATTTTTTAATGAGTCGATCAGTGATTTTATTCTCAGTGGCGGCCCCCACTCTTTGGAACTCCCTCCCACAAGATCTCCGGCATGCCTCTTCCCTAAATGTATTTCGGAAAGCCTTAAAGACTTGGCTTTTTCAGCAGGCCTTCGGGGTATCCGGGGAGGGTTAATCGATATAATTGTAATGCCTCCTACCCAGTTTTAATATTGTTGTTGTAGATCTATTGTTTTTATTGTATTACTGTATTTTATTAATTGTATTTAATAATTTTGTAAGTCGCCTAGAGTGGCCATTGGCCAGATAGGCGACGAAGAAATTAAATTTATTATTATTATTATTATTATTTATTTCTTGGATTGAAACAGGGGGCCATGACGGCAAATTCATGATATCTGACATTGGGAGAATATTGTATGGAGACAAAATTGAGGAATAAAGATATTGAAAATGAGCTTGCCAGGTTGAAATCGAGATCAGGCCGGGCTTAAGAATATTACTCAGCCCTTGTCCCGACTTTACTAAAGACCAGAACTGACGTTCTTGGTTCTCGTTTATTGTCTTTGTTAGAAGATTCCAACGGGATTCGGCGAAGGCTATTTTTTTTTCCTTCAAAAGGGTTCTGTAAAAGGCCTTCTGTGATTTGAAGGCCATAAGAGATTGGGGGGACGGGGACTTGATTGACCACTGAAGAAATATTTTTAGGATTTTTTTTGCCTCTCTACAGTCTTGGTCGAACCATTGGCTCTTTTGAAATTTACTGGAAGGACAGTTATTTTTATTAATCCTATAATTGTATTAATTAGTAGTTCCTTCAATCCTAGATTCCACATTCCTTCACAGCTTAACCCCTCGACTCACGAACCCTCAGTTCCCCTTATTACTGTTTCTCCCCCAATGGTACAGATCTCTAAAGGTCTCTCGCCATTAAATCTACCTCTTCTCCCGCAGGTCCCTTTGAACCCATTTACTCCAGAAGAGCTACAGCTTATAGAAACCTATAGCTCCCTGCCGGTCTCCAACCAGAATGAGATATTAGATCGTTTAGAACAATTGAAAATCTACCTTATCTCACTCAAGAAAAGTAACCCACCTCATCTACTATCAATGAATCTCATCCCCTCTGCCATTAAGGAGCCGCAAATTAAAATTCTAGATTCCGGACATGCTCCCAATACCAGTACCTTAGGGGACCCAAAGATTAATTTGGAGATTGTTCAGCCCCCTTATCAACAAATAGAGCAGAGGATTTTGCATGAATTCCCCCCTATCCCACTTTTAGAAGGCCGTACTCCCAAAACCTTTTCCTCCTATGAGTTAGCTAAACGGGCAAAAATTGATTCCCCTGGGTTTTGGACAAAAATGCGATTCCTGGCCCCAGAGGAAAGAGGATCTCCCCCCCTGGCTCCCGTGATAAACAATCTTGACCCACAAGTACAACCCCTTCCAGGATCATCTTGGAAAAATGGCTGTGTTGTACAGCCCACTCTCTTTGATGAAATCACCTCTATATGACCCATAACTATTCTGTCCTGGAATATTAGCGGTTGGGAGAATAAATGCTTCGACATTGATTTTAAAGAATATCTAAATAATTTCATGATCATCTGCCTGCAGGAAACCTGGACTACTTCCCCAGATAAAATGATACTACCAGATTACGTTCCCTTTTCAATCTTAGCGACCAAGAACTCTAAGCAAGGTCGCCCTAGTGGGGGCCTTACAATTTTCGTCACTAGCTCCTTGGCAGCGACAACCGCTCAGCTTCCACTAATACTCCCAACCTTTATGCTGGCCCTTAGGATAAAGGGCATAAGCGACGGCCCCCTAATCTGCATTAACATTTATCTACCTCCTCTGCATGACTTTACTGATTTATGGGATAGGATGGATGAGGCTCTCTCTTATATAGAGACTCAGTTCCCAAATGACAGAATTATTTTATGTGGGGATTTTAACGCCAGAATAGGCAACGCCTGGCAGCTTAACACCAATTCTTCTAACCAAGCCCCCCTTATTCAAAACCTGCCCTCCCATAACTCAATACAAGACCTAAAGTCGAACAAGCAAGGCTCCTTACTAATTGAACTTGTATCAACACACCTTTTGGAAATACTAAACGGCTCTACATATGACCAATCCTCGGGCTCCTTCACTCATCGGACACCACGTGGCTCAAGTGTGATTGACTATATACTGGTCTCTCAGTTGATGCTGAAGGATATCATAGACTTCAAAGTCAACCTAAGGACTGAGAGCGACCACTTCCCGCTTTCACTTAGTCTTAAGGACCTAAGAGTAGCCCGATATATCCTTTACCTACAAAGCCGGCTGCCCCTGAAAAAAGAGTTTTTTGGTCAGACAGGAGGTGCAAATTAGTCGCTCAACTACTGGAGAGCGACACATTCCAATTAATTCGGTATGAGGTTCTGAACGAAATTCAAGACCCCTTATTGGCCCTTCAATCCGTTCTATCTTTACTCAAGCAGCTATACTCATATATGCACCGCTCTGAACAATCATTAGCACAAAGTTGGTGGTATTCTATAAAATCTATAACAGCCTATGGATTGTGTAGATTTCATAGATATATTGGTTGGCTAGGATTTCATAGATCTGTAGGCTGAGACACTGCATTTTGGGCAAATTAAGATGATGGATGTCCACCTTAGACAGGAGGTGAGCTTGGCTCCCATTCAAAAATGACAGAGACACACACACTCCGCCCACTGCAAAAATGCTGTCCTGAGGCTGGCAGAGAAGGTTGTGAATGGTGGTGCTGTTGCCACTGCAGCAACAGAAGAAAAAAATACTCTGGAGTTGTGGCCATGGAGAGGGGTGCTGGGGGTAAGAAGCCCATTGGCAGCACCACACCAAGGGTCCCTTGAAGTCTGGCACCAGTCCTGTCAATATCAGTTGATTCAATAAGCACCTGTGCAACACATACTTTCTTTTTTCCCTCTAGCATGTCAGCTATTTGGGGAACAAAATACTCCCAAGCAGTTCCATTAGTCGTGTCATTTTTAGAATGTAATGTACTAAGGAAGGAATAATCTTAATATATCCTGGATCTAGAGCTGACTACAACACATCAAACAGCATTATCTATTGAAAGACATTTACTAAGTGTGCCAAGTTTAAAAATGGTTCATCATTTAACACCAGTAGGTTTTAAGAACATCTACTTAATTTGACCTGACATTCTTTGGTAATGAGAGCAGAGTGTATATTCTGGCATGGGTCCTATTAACAGTAACAGGATGAGCTTTAGGTACTGGAGCCAAGGAATTAAGCAAATAAATTTTGGTAAATAAGATATTAAAATCAAATATATATTTGATTTTATATATTAAGATTTATTCACTTTCAGCAGTATGAGCATGGGAAAATGTACTGGTAGAATTATTTTTTGCATATAAAATGTTAGAACCCTGTTTAGCAAAGTATCAATAGCCTGTGTCTTTGTTCAGAGCCAATCAAATTACCTTCATAACAAAAGCCTTCCCTGCCTCAATCAATGTTACATAATTCCTGCATTGAGCAGGGGGTTGGACTTGATGGCCTTATAGACCCCTTCCAACTCTACTATTTTATGATTCTATGAACATAAGAACATAAGAAGAGCCTGCTGGATCAGGCCAGTGGCCCATCTAGTCCAGCATCCTGTTCTCACAGTGGCCAACCAGGTGCCTGGGGGAAGCCTGCAAGCAGGACCTGAGTGCAAGAACACTCTCCCCTCCTGAGGCTTCCGGCAACTGGTTTTCAGAAACATACTGCCTCTGACTAGGGTGGCAGAGCACAGCCATCATGGCTAGTAGCCATTGATAGCCCTGTCCTCCATGAATTTGTCTAATCTTCTTTTAAAGCCATCCAAGCTGGTGACCAGTACTGCATCTTGTGGGAGCAAATTCCATAGATTAACTATGTGCTGAGTAAAGAAGTACTTCCTTTTGTCTGTCCTGAATCTTCCAACATTCAGCTTGTTTGAATGTCCGAGTTCTAGTATTATGAGAGAGGGAGAAAAACTTTTCTCTATCCACTTTCTCAATGCCATGCATAATTTTATACACTTCTATCATGTCTCCTCTGACCCGCCTTTTCTCTAAACTAAAAAGCCCCAAATGCTGCAACCTTTCCTCATAAGGCAGTCACTCTGTGATTCTGTGATAACCCTCAACTTGCAAATGTAGGAATTTACAACTGCCAGAGGCAATAAGGAAGCATTAACACTGCCGTATCTTCTGCTGTGCGGAGGGACAAGTAGTCACTGGCCATTGATCCTTAGATCCCTTACACAAGATACCATGAGTCACTGCTACATAATCCAGCAAGAGAAGGCAGTTAGTATGCAGATTTTACTATCTGTCATGTCCGAAAACTGTAAATTTTATTAGACTTTCCTAGATTCTGCTACAGGGAAGGGAAAATCACCAAGGAATTCACCATGCATCACTACCAATATCTTTTTTTTTAAGGTCCATAATTTCACATCACTAGCAAGCTGGTGGCAGGTCAACAAAGCTCTTAAAGCTCACCCCTTAGTTTGCACAAAAGATGTTAAGTTATCATCATCAGTCTGACAAATATGGTAAATAAAGCTAGCAGTGTCAGCTAAGGATCAATAAAATGTCAGGATCTTGCATCACTGAATCAAAGGTTAGGTATCAACATCAGGAGCTGCTCATACAATGAGGTGGAACTGCAACAACAGCCTCCTAGGAGTGATGTCATTGCTGCATACTGGGAGGGGTGAGGTAGTGGCGAAGTTTGGGCAGCGTGGGCACAACTGGTGGGAGTGCTGGATTGGCTCCACCAATGCATCCACACAGCCCTGATCTCACCCTCGCTCCGTGGCAGCAGTGCCAGTGCCAGGACGCTATTTCTGTGGCTCCAACACAAAAAGATTTCTTACCCATACTATACATTGTTCTGCAAAACAAAATTTTGAATCTGGATGCCAAGAGTTTCTTTGTTACCCTGAAAGAGTAACTGGAAGGTAACTTGTTATCTAATTGATGAGAAATTAATAAACAACAGCACAATGCTTTCACCCTACAAATGCACTACTAGCAATTTCTCCCTTTGCATGTTAGTGAATTGCAAAATTATCAATTTAACAACTCTCCCTCATAAACTATTCAATTTTTATATAAAACGTTTAGCATTTCAATACGAAACAGACAACTCCAAGGTAACTGAGGAAATATTCTTCTGTGCACCTTAGAACACTTGTGAATTTCCTTTGTGTTGTAGATATAAATTACAAACAGATGTAGTATTTTGTGAAAGGCTATAATTTTGAGACCATTTAGCAGTTTCTAACAATGGATGGGGGCTAACCACACTGCGTGTTTTAAGCAGCACTGAAAACTCCCATAGGCTGGCCATTGTGAGAACAGAATGCTAGACTGGATAGGGCAGGAGCGGAGAACTTGTGACCCTCCAGATGTTCTTAGACTAAAACTCCCATCATCTCTGACCATTGGCCAGGCTGATGGGGGTGATGGGTGTTGGAGTCCAACAACATCTGGAGGCCACAGGTTCCCTGTCCCTGAAATAGGCCTGTGGTGAGATCAAGCAGGACTTGTCTTATGCCCTTATGTTCATTATGCACATTGGCTTTGACTGCTCTATCACTGGTAATGTCATTCAATCAGTCTCTTGAATATAAAGAATATAAAGAAACTCTTTGGTTTTATTTGGATAACATACCATGCATCTGTTTCACAAGTATTTCGCATAGGGAAGGAATTCCCTAACTTCTCTCCAGTAGTATAGTGGCAAATTCAGAAGTGCAGTCCCTTCCTCTTAGTCACAGCCACACCCTCTCTCCCCACCTCTTTTTTTCCTGTGGGGTTGAGAATGAGATCCTTGTTAATGCCTTCTCCCATAATAACAGACATCCCTAGAAGCCAATAGGTATGAAACAGGAGAGTGTTAGCTACTGAGAAGAGTCTTCTCAGTGGCTGACTCACCTCCTTTCACTCAGATGGGCTCCAATCAGCAGGTAACGACAAGGAAGCATGTTAGAAGACTCTTACTAGTGGCTAACACACTCCCCTTTCATTCTGATTGGCTTGCAGGATGCTGGTGACACAGGGAGCCTGCTGGGACCCTACTCCCAAAAAAGTAAGGGGTCTAAGACACACACACCCCGAACCCAGACAACTACACCTCTGAAACTCTCATTGGTTTTACCAAGGCCAGCTCAATATATTTTGCTGCTTGGGACAGAATAACAAATGGCTCACCCAAGTCAAGGTGCATAGTAGCTTGGCTGGCCTTGAGTATTTTGGCCCCTGAGGCAAAAAAGCATCTGGTAAATGCATCTCCTCCTCCCTCACATTAGAATTACAACATAATAAATAATTAGCAATATGCTGTATTCATGGCACACAAAGTCTCCCTCTATCTAACGGTATGGCCAGCTACTGTTTTACAATGGCCTGACTTTGGAGAGATTTCATGGATTTTGATCTTCTTTCTCCCTAGCAACTAACAACAACACCAAAACCATGCAGGGCTGCTGTTATTTTAGATGTCCTGCTGTGCTCACTTGACATTAATGATATTTCTGCTAGGTGATCCAGCTAAGTTGAGTTATTAATCTGATTTATTGATTTATTTGCTTTTTTATGTAATTGTATTGATGCTTGTATGCTTATAAGATTTGGTGGCTTAGAAATATTTGCAAATAAATGAAATCAGTTGATCAATGCCAGTGGCACTTTTGGGAAGGGTGCCATTATGGAATTCCCAGAAGTAGCTGTGTGATGAGGACCAGCCGTATGGAGGTACCAGTTCATGCAAACAGTATCTCTAGGACAGCAAGCACAGGCCAGACAAATGACCAACGGTGGCCGCAAGAGCTCCTGAGATCTTCATGTGGGGGACGCTGTTGTGTGTCAACCATTTTGTTTTTTTCCCATCCAGAGCTACTATCTTCCATATAAAAGATGTAAAATAAATAATATAATCTGCTGTATAAATTTTGGCAGGTTTAAAAAAAAATGCCTGGAAACCATTTCTTGGAAAGAGAACATTTTAATTCTAATCCCAGCTGCATCACAGAGAATAATACGCCCCCTCCTTGAATACTTCCATTGAAACCATTTGCCCATTTGAAATCTCTAGTTTCCTGGAAGAAAATTACATGAAATGGTTACAGCTTCCTAACTGGTGTACAAAGCTCATGATATCCCCTAAGGCTGGCTATAGATTTGTGTTATATAAATTATGGATCAGCCGATATGAACGTTTTAAAAAGGCAGGCTTGACTATATTCTTCTGTCTGCAGTGATTTCATGCATGCTCCCTCCAGAGAGAATTGCAGGAGGTTTTTGACTATGGTAAATCCAGAGATGCACAGGGGATTGATGGATGCAGAATGATGGGGCTAGTCTTCTGTCTCATTAATAACTGTGCCAGGCCACCACAGTATACCCATCCACACCAATTGTGCTCGGTGGCTCCATTAATCAATTATTTTACAAGGGGTATTATTATTATTACTACTGCTACTACTACAATTAAAACTACTACAAAACATTTTTAAAAAAATTAGATGCAGTAACAGGCAGAAACATGACATGATCCCTCCCTCCCTGGTCAAGTGGGAGGGAGACAAGACCCAACAGAATGCCACAGATGCACCCAAGAGCAAAATTAACTAAATTTTAATTGTTTAAAAATAGGCTACTCAGCTGCTCCTGTCTAGGTGGGAGTTATAAGCAATATTCAGAGGATGGCAGACATCCACCTTCATATCCAAAGTTGGATGGTGAATTGTGCATACAAATAGATGTCATGCATGTGATCCCAGCATCAGGTCCAGCAGCTAGGGCTGTACATACACAGTCCGGTGTCAAATAAGCAACAGTTGTATTCATCAGCTATTCTGGATGGAGAGCTGACTTTAGTCTTCGCTACATGCCAGTCCCCATGAATTGACTGGCATGATTGCAGCTGATTTGAAAAGACTACAACTGAATCAAAGCCAGTGTGTGAACCCAGTGAGTTGGCCAGAAATATAGGTCCCCCTGTGGAATAATAATTGCAGGTGGAAAAGGCACCCAAATTATACATACAAATTGGAGTGAATTATTAATCCTTTGGAGTACTTGCACAATTCTCTCTCTTTGTTGTTGCTGTTGTTGTGTAGATATTGTTTTCATTCATTATCATTTCTAATTCTGTTTATTGTTCCATTGTAGGTAGGTACCTATGTACTAGATATGCATGCCAGAGGCACAAATAAATCCTTCTGCTAATAAAAGGGTGTGTTCTTAACATACATTATTTTAGCCATTTTTCTTTAATAAATCCAAGGGTGGGCATTTAAATCTTGTTGAGAAGGCCCCTTCCATTATGAAATGGTGCCTCAGATCAAATGCTTGATGAGAGAGCAGTCAGATACTCAGTTTCATGTTTTGACCAGACTCCCATTGAGCAGATGGGGACTGGAACTGGAATCAATCAAACTTTTGGAGCACATCTTAAATCAGCAATGGGGAACCTATATTCCTCCAGATGTTGCTCGACTACAACTCCATCATCTCTGACCACTGACCATGCTGATGGCAACTGCAGTCCAACAACATCTGGATTGCCAGAAGTTTCCCATAACTGTTTAATGATGACTATGAATACACATTTCTTCTCCTCTTGTTCTTTGTCTGCTGTTTGGGTTCAGACAGTGTCAAATCAATACAAATATACATACCAACCCTGTAGCAATCCAGCCCATAACTTTCCTCACCTGTTATTCAAGCACTAAGAAAGGGGGAGGGTTAGAGTGGCATGATATATCCCAACTTTTCTTTATAGCAGTGGTGTCCAAAAGTTTTTCATATCTGCCAAAACTGTGGCAAATGTGTTAACATGTTTGCCACATGACCAAAAAAAATTAATTGTGTGTTGAGGGTAGAAAAATACACAATCATATTTTGAATTAATTATTGATAGAATTAGTAAGAAATCTGACATATCTTTTCATTAAGTAGTGTAGGGAAATCAGGCATAAAATCAGTTAAAATACATTGCAACACCACCTCCAAATTTTTATCCAATACCTGTGACCTATATTTGATTTCACAATTTTTACCACAGATAATGTAGATTCACAGAGGTACGTTGAAGCAAAACTTGGATAGAGGTATGGAATAACTGTATTTAGAACCGCAAACTCATTTTGATTTAAAATGAGTCCACATTGTAACAACTGAAATACTGTATATTTCAAATGTTGAGTGCTTTGAAGTAAAATCGCATCTGCTTCAAAAAGTTGCCTCTCCAAAGAAATAAGCTTCACAAGCTCTTGAGATAGTTGAGAATTGTAGATGTGAAAGTGAAATGGATCTTGCATGAATTCAAAAACTATTGTGTACTTTTCAAAGTCAGAAAAGTGTGTGGACCCAAGGATGACTCTGTGATTGTTAAGAGTGGAGGGTGGGCACTTTTTTGTACTGGTACATGTATAAAAGAATTTTATTTTAAAAAATTACTTAAAAAAATAACTGGTAGAAATAAAGCACCAATTTACCACAGGTCAATAGCCATATTGCCACTCTGGGCTCCTTCTAGGAGGAAGGCGGGATATAAATTTAATAAATAAATAAAATAAATATTGCCAAAAAGTGGTGGCTGTGTCGGACACCAAGACTTTATAGTATGTTGCAGGCTTCCATTATCTCAAAAAGTATTTAAAAAAAATCAACAGGCAAAAGCCAGTAAAGTTATGCAATCACCTTGATCTCAGAGAAATGCTTTGATCTGAATGCAAAGCTAGCAACTTTATGTCTACATCCATTAAAATTCAAGATTATACCTATGATTAAAAATTTCCTCAACACCACCATTTAATGTTATTCTGAAATATTTCTTTCCCTTTGAAGTTGAGTTATATTAAGACAGGGGTAGTGCCATGTTTTAATTAAATGCCCACAGCTACCGTGGTATCTAAGAGCTGTATTCTAAAATTATATTCATGTACACCTTTAAAGTGTTTTTCTTTTCCTGTCTCATTGAAACAGGTTGTGTATTTCCAGGGCTTTCACTTTTATGGTCCCTGAATCACAGTAAAGCAACTCCTTGGTATAGCACAATTACCTATTTCTGCCCTTAAAAACATATTTTTTTTACCCTCCCACCACGTAAAAGAGAAGTTCATTTAAGGGCAAAGTAGGCCAGATGTTTTGTAGCTGTTGTTTTTTTCTCCTTGAGAATTCACTTGCCTTTAAATGAAGACAGGTAAATTGTTCAAATCACAGATGGGTTTCAGCATGTCACTCTCTAGAAAGTCATCCTCATCTTCATCTTATATAGATTTCTGGCTGATTCCATATTTCTTAACACTTCCCACACTTGTATGTAGTAAAACTTAGAAAAAAGCGGGCATGATTTCCTTGATAAAATAACTGACTTGTTAATAAATATTTAATCCATTTTGTTTCTTAATACTCAAAAGCTACAATCCCTTGAGGCACAAGGGTTTGAATGAACGCATGAAGCATTTTAGCCTACAAAGACTTCTCCCACTTCATTTGGAAGAAAGGCTCTGAGCATGTGAAGGGATGTGCATTTGGAGGTGCCTTAGCTGTTGAATTGAATGAGGAAGCCTTCATGCACAGGTGCTCAATTTGCACATCAGAAATGGAGATTTGAGGTGCAGCATGTGTTCATTGTTCAATCTCGCAGGACAGCAACCCAAGGACATCTATCCAACCCACTGCAATACCTGAAAGTAGGGATGGAAGTTCTCTCAGTTTCTCATTTTTCCAATCTCCACATTTCTGCAGCAATTTGCATTTTTTAGAAAAACCCTCATGAAAATCCTTCAGCGTTTTAGTGCAGATTTCTCCTAATAAACTCATTTTGGTATGCAGTTTTGACTGATGCACACATTTTTGCAAGCAATTTCTCCTAATGTAAAGCATTGTATGTTATTTTCACCAATATATTCATTTTTCTGCACTTTTACCTTACACATGCATTTCGGTAAGCATTGTTTGGTTGAAGAACTGCATCACACAAAATATTTTTTTTTAAAAAAATTCAATAGGCAAGCCAGTAAAGTTATGCAGTCACCTTGTACTCAGGAACTACCTTTGATCTGAATGCAAAACTAGCAACTTTATGTTTACATTCATTAAATTTGAGTTTTTGAAGGATGGCTATGTTTTTGTTCTCAGGTGGTTTCGGAAAGTGTGATTTTGATAGATTTGACTTTAAATGCCAACTAAATCAAATTTCTCCCCTATCCCTACCTGCAAAAAGAAAGGATCACTTGGTTTACCCACAGCCTCAGGAGGAGGATCAGAAGCCATGGAGAGCAGGATGGAGGCACGGAAAAACACAGGAGCATAGTAATCTACTTTATCCTGAGGCAGACCAGTGGTTCATGTAGTTCAGAATTCAGAAAGGGGCTATTCCCAATCCCAGCCCTACCTGGAGATGCTGGGGATTGACCCTGGGACCTTCTCCATGCAAGGCAGATGCTCTACCACTGATCTATGCCCCTTCCCTCTCCCAGTATATGGAATGCTTCACAAATTTATATCATCCTTGCACAAGGGTCATGCTGATCTTCACTATATTGCTACAATTTTAGTATATGTGCTGTTGAAGCAAGCCAGGAGAAAGGCAGGCTGTGCTTCCTCCAATTTACCAGTCAGCAAACATAGATCCAGGTGAAGGCCCGGCTCTCTCTGTTTCTTTCAGTGACTGGTGGAAAAGGGGAAGAAGGCCCTCCTCCTCAACCCCATCATTTGCTACTCTTTCTTTACTGCCCTTCACAAAATCTGTATATGGGGCAGGGGGTTCAAATGGAGCCTTCAATAGGGTTGGAAAGATCTGTCAATATCTGTTCTCTCCGTTTCTCATTTTTTGAATCTGAACTTCAGTTCTTCACATTTCTGCAGCAATTTGTGATTTTTTAAAATCCTCCTGAATATTCTCCAGCATATTCTCCAGTGCAAATTTCTCCTACTAAACACGTTTGTAGTTTTGACTAATGTACACATTTTTGCAAGTAATTTCTCATCATATAATGCATCTTTGCATGTTATTTTCACTTATATATTCATCTTTATGCACATATGCCTTTTTGCAAACACTGGTTGGTTGGCGAACTGCATTGCAAAATTCCAGTAAGTGCGAAGTTCAAAGGATGGCTGTGTTTGAATTCTCATATTGCTTCGGAAAGTGTGAATTTGATTGATTCAGCTTGAAATGTGAACTGAATCGAAGTTCTTGCCCATCCCTAGCACTCACACACTAAAAGCCAGTGCACCCACCAGTCCTTCCTGTGAGAGCCATGAAGATCTCAGGAAATATCTCCTCAAAAATCCACAATGCATAAGAGACTGTTTGCTCATCTTCCTGCTGTTCTTGTCTGCATTTTCAGCTTTTGCTACATTGAGCATACACACACTTCATTGGATGCCAAGACTGTAACCCACCTCCCTTCTGCTCTGAACAGATGAGGGATGCAAATATATTCTCTTTATTAGCAAGTGCAGAGGTGGCTGATGTAGGCATTTTTTTTGTATGATGGGTGCAACTGATGGAGGGCATGCCTGCACCATTTTGTGGTCCTCTTTTTCTGTTCTTTTAGATGTGGCAACCATTTTGTGTTAGGCCACATTCCCCAAGGCAACCATTTTGTTCCTGGCACCCACAGTGCTTTCTCAAAATTCCAAATGCTCCCACTGACCCAAAAGGGTTGGTGACCTCTATCCTAAAAGATAGATGTTTGGAAATTGCACCCAGGGTAGAATTCAGGGTAGAATTTTGTAGCACCATTGTAAGTGGGAATTTCAATTACGCTTTTTAAAAAGGCTTTTTAAAAAGTATCCTTAATGCTGCTACTTTTAGTCTGAAGTGATATTAGCCATGTAGGACCCTGATCCTGAACAACACTCCAGATCCATATTGGGGCCCAGTTCCAGTTTGCTGATGCAAACTGCCCTCTGGCTTCTATTTTCCCTTATGCCTTGGGGAGCAAACAAGAGCTAGAGGGATTTTGGTGGGGGACAGTTGATGGAGTCCCCTGATCCACATTGGGAGCACAGCCGCTTGGGCCCTGCACGGCTGCTTTGCTTTTCAAATAGAAATGGAATCATTAAGGACATTTTGTAAACCATGTATAGTTTGGAACTTACAGAGCTATGGTGAGGGGAGGGCAAGCATACTGTCCTGAGCTTCTGAGACGATGTGGGGGATACAAGGGAAATTAATAAAAGTCTCACCATGGTTAAAATTGTTGCTTGGGCTGTGTTGCTGGCCACATTGGGATTGCTGAACAAAGCCTGATTGTCACATAAGTATTTCCAGGTCCTAAAAATTCCAGAGTACATATTGCAAGCACAGAGATGTCTATGCATAAAGTGCATGACAGTATCCATTGAACAGAAACCTAGCCAGAACTTGTCAAAATTCCTTGGCCTCTACAGCAACTCATGATGAAATGGAGCTCATTTGCCTCTCTGGAGAGAAGCGGTACTATTGCTGTGCACTTCCTAAGAGACCGAACTCATCCCTAGTCCTGCATTTTCATTCTCCCTCCTCTAAGCAGCTGAGGACCCCACCCACAAAAGCCTTTAGGTCTTTCTTTCTTTGCTCTCTTTTCTCTGTCCTCAAAACTTGA
This sequence comes from Rhineura floridana, assembly GCF_030035675.1. NCBI lineage: Eukaryota > Metazoa > Chordata > Lepidosauria > Squamata > Rhineuridae > Rhineura > Rhineura floridana. Next base: position 66,432,777 of record NC_084484.1, on the reverse strand, counting down.
ACTTTTGCTTGGGAAAGAGTAAGAGTTCAGCCTTGTCAAGCTCCAGCCAAGAAGCAGGTCAGAAAGTTCTGTTCTCCATCTTCATCCTCTGGGTAGGCGTTCATCCAGTTTGTCATCAAGATGATCCTCATTAAATTTGTCTGCCCTGGTTTCACTCAGGTGGACATCATCTGCCTGATGGAAGACTCAAAGATAATAAAGTCATGACTCAACAATAAAATATAGCTCTGAATGCTGGCGGCAGCAAGACTGTTTTACTAACTGGGTGGAGAGCAATAGGTCTCTACAGAGTGGCTCATTGAAAACTGCCTGGATTCATCATTCTCAATGCACGTCTTACTAATCAGGTGCAGACAGTTGTTATGTGAGGGGTTAAACCTTTTCTGAAGTGTCCTTCCTTGGCCCATTTTTAAAGAGGTGGCTTAATTAGAAGTGGAAACAGAGTCATAGGATGTGTACACACCATATATTTAAAGCACATTCTCTCCCTCCAAGAATCCTGGGAACTGTACTTTACTTCTCACAGAGTACCCTTAACAAACTAGAGTTTCCAGGATTCTTGCAGGGCAGGATGTGCTCTTAAGGTATGATGTGTATAATATATGTAGGCTACACCAGTAAGATGCAAACAATAACTGGGTTTATTTCTTAGGTTCTTTCACACAGTTCTTAGTTTTGAATCCATCTTGGAACCACACCCTAAAAGCACAGGCCTCAGGCATGCTCAGATCCAGCTTTTCTAAAAAACACTTTATCTTTTTGGCCACCAAGTGGCAACCACATGAACATATCTTATATTCCTCCCCCTATAGTTTATACTATCAACATAGAATCTACCTATATTACTGAACACCATCCCTTGTGTTTATAAATTCAGCCTCTCCCTGGGCTTAGGAATCCTTTTTGAATGGAGTAGTGTAACTGTGGGTGTTCTTGGCTTGTCCACCACTGTCACTGGATGTTCTATCTCAGCAGGTCTCTCAGCTGGAGACACCTCTAAAATAGCATTAGGATCTGATGGAGAAATTGTAGGCCTGTCAATCTTTCTGGTTGTATCAAGTGGGCAGTGTAATGGTTCCACATCGATTTGCTCTTCTACTTCAGTCTGTGGACCCTCTCCAGGAAACTCTTCTCCATGGTATAAAGGCTCTTGATTTTGGTGTAGGATGTCCAGGTGTGTATGCAATTTCCTACCCATTAGTAGTTCTGCTGGTGATTTTCCTGTGGTAGAATGTGGTGTAACACAATACTGGAAAAGGAATCTGGCTAATTTAGTCTCTAAGCTGCCACATGTCTTTTTTTTTTAGTCCATCTTTCAAGGTCTGTACAGTTCTTCCTGCTAGGCCACTGGAAGATGGGTGATGTGGAGCAATTCTTACATGATTGATGTGGTTTTTCTTCAAAAATTCTTGGAAAATTACACCTGTAAATTGTTGCCCATTGTGACCACTATTTCTGGCAACCCAAAAGTAGAAAAAGACAGGCGGAGTTTATCCACAGTTGCTTCAGCAGTAGTAGATGACATGATGTGAACGTCAAACCATTTGGAATGTGCATCTGTTATTATTAAGAACATTTTTCCCATGAATGGACCAGCATAATCAATGAGAAGGTTTGCCCAGGATCGTTGTGGCCATTCCCATGGATGTAAGGGTGCTTTTGGAGGAGCATGGTGGTTAGATTGACAAGTCCCACACTCACACCACTGTCTCAATCTGCTGGTCTATTCCAGGCCACCACATCCAGTACAATGCCAGGATGTGCTTCATACAACAATTTTAGCACAGCAGGCCAACTCCCTGGTGGTACTACTATCTGAGACCCCAATAATAAACATGCATCCTGGATACTCAAGGACTCCCTGTGCTCATAGTAGGGTCTTGAAGGGGCTTATGACCTGATTGTATGACAAAACATCTTCCATATAGATATGAATGGAATTTCTTTACTGCAAAAACCACTGCTAACCTTTCATTGTCTAGCTGTGAGTAGTTTTTTTCTGCTAGGGCTAGGGATTTTGATGCATAACTAATGGGACACACTGATGCATCAGGCATTTCGTGGGCTAACACTGCTCCCACTCCATATGGCATCACAAGACAAGAGCAGTTCTTTAAGATTGTCATAATGAAAAAGGAGTGTGGATGACTTCAACAAGTTCTTTGCTGCTGCAAAAGCTGTTGCCTGCTCTTGATCCCAGTGTAATCTTATCCCTTTTCGTAGAAGTCTATGTAATGGTGCTAATACTGTTGCCAAATTGGGTAAGAATTTGCCAAAATAGTTTAGCAACCCCAAAAAAGTCTTCAGTTCTGAAACTGACTTTGGTGCAGGTGCCTCAGTAATGGCACGTGCCTTCTCTTCCACAAGATGTATGCCAGCAGCATTAATTTTGTGTCCCAAATACACAACTTCTGGGGCCTGAAAAATGCACTTTTCTTTCTTGAGATGCATGCCTGCAAATGACAGCTTTAGCAGTACTTTGTCTAGGTTTTGCAAATGTGCTGCCTCTGTTGTTCCTGTAATCAGAATATCATCAAGATACACACAGATGTGCAGCTTACCCTGGAACTAGTGTGGTATAGTGGTTAAGGTGTTGGACTACGACCTGGGAGACCAGGGTTCAAATCCCCACATAGCCATGAAGCTCACTGGGTGAGCTTGGGCCTGTCACTGCGTCTCAGCCTCATGAAAACCCTATTCATAGGGTTGCCATAAGTCAGAATCAACTTGAAGGCAGAACATTTACATTTTTACACACAGATATGCAGCATACCCTGGAACAAATTGTCCATAGCACTTTGAAAGATTCCAGGGGCAACAGCAATGCCAAAAGTGAGCCGATTGTAACAAAACAGTCCTTTATGAGTATTTATTATTACATACTGTTTTGAACCTTCCTCAAGAGGAATCTGAAGGTACGCATCACTTAAGTTGATTTTTGTGGAAGTTTTTCCCCCACCCAGGGTGGCATATAGATCTTCAATTCTAGGAATGGGGTATGTGTCCAGCTGTGCTACATGGTTCACAGTGACTTTATAGTCTCCACAAATCCTTACAGTACCATCTGGCTTCAATACAGGGACAATTGGAGCAGCCCACTCAGAGAACTGTACACGTTCAATAACCTTTAGCCTGTAGTCGATCTAATTCTTGCTCCACTTTGTGACACACAGCATATGGTACTGGGTGGGGCTTTAAAAAGTGGTTTAGCATCTGGATCCACAAGAATCCTACCATTTTCCCCATTTAGAGTACCCAGTCCATGTCTGAAGAGCTCTTTATGTTTTGAAAGAATTGCTTCTGCCACAAGTGAGCTAATTTTGTTGATCTGTGCCTAGTTGAGGTTCAGCTGTCTCATCCAGTCCCAGCCCATCAGACTAGGGCCTCTTCCTTTTATCACAACTAATGTCAATTGAAAGGTTTCTTCTGCATATTTCACTTCTACATTAACACTGCCTCTCACTGGGACTTTTTGACCAGTATATGTGCATATAATCATATTCAGTGGTCTCAACTGTGACTCCTTATTCTTTGGCCACAAACAGTTATAAGCGGCTTCACTGATTATGGACACAGAAGCCCCTTGACCAGTCTGGGTTCAGGCCTGTTTATGGGACTGAATCGGCCTTGGTCACCCTGATGGTTGACCTCTATCAGCAGAAGGACAGGGGGAGTCCCTTCACAGCCTCCAGGCACCGGTTTAGGATGAGCACTCCCTCCCTGCAATCAGATGATAGGGAGAGACAGAGTTGAGCGTCATCAGCATATTTATGACATTGTACACCAAATCTCCAGATGACCTCTCCCAGCAGTTTCATATAAATGTTGAAGAGCATGGGTGATAGAATGGAACCCTGCAAGACTCCGTAAGCCAACTGCCAGGAGGACGAGCAGTAGTCTCCCAGTACCACTTTCTGGGTCCTGTCCATCAGGTAGGATCAGAACCACCATAAAACAGTGCTTCCCAAACCCATCCCAGCTAGACAGCCCAGAAAGATACCATGGTCAACGGTACTGAACATCGCCGAGAAGTCCAGCAGCACCAACAGCGATGCACTCCCCCTGTCTGATGCCTGGCATCAGTCATCAAGCAGGGTGACCAGGGCAGTCTCTGTCCCATGACCAGGCCAAAAGGTAGACCAAACCACATGTGTTATCTCTCTGTCAATTATTATTGGGTTGGCTGTCAAAGTGAGTTTATAGCAGCCCACAGGATAGACAGAGGGTAGATAATCTTACTCTTACTCATATCTCAAACCTCTTTCTGAAGTGAAGGGTCAAATCTGTAAAGAGGTTTGGAGCAGCCATGTTAAAAGGTAGGGGCAGGGCATTCTAGGCAGCAGGTTGCCAACCTTGGATATGGATATCTTTGCAGAGGATCCCTAGATAATCCTTACCAACAGCACAATCCTAACCATAACTATTCAGAAGTGAGTTCTATTAAGTTTTATGGGGCTTAGTCCCTTAGTAAGTGTGTTTAGACTTGCAGCCTTCAGGGGCATCAATCTTTGCTCCTCAGTGCTCCCATCTAACATCTCTGCAACACTAGGTTCCTTTCTTCCTATAATGGCTTTCTGGTGACTGGGTGGCATGAGGGCATTTAAAACTTTCTTGCGAGAAGCAAGTAGTCTAAATGTTCCCTACCCAGTCTCTATCTTTTAGCTAAAACAGATAAATGTTTTTGTTTGAATTGCCTGCTCCAAGCAACTGCGGTTGATGCTAAATGTATCATGCTTAATAACATCACTCGGGCCCACTCCTGAAATCTCAAGGTTTGGGATGCTTCTGACCTGGCAACCCTAGTCATCACTTCAAGCCCACAATGGAAGCAGCCATTTTCCCTCCCTAAATAATGCCCCTGGGAACAACACTATGTCATGAAGTTCCCAGTGGCACTCCATTAATAGGAATGCAGCAGAACAGCCAAGTAGACACTTGAAACAGCAGCACAGGCTGCACATACATTTAAAGCACATTTCCCCTCCAAGAATCCTGGTTTGTTAAGGATGGTGGGAATTGTAGATCTGAGGGGTAAACTACAGATTCTAGGATTTTTGAAGAACGAGGAAGAGTGCTTTAAATGTATGGTGTGTATGCAGTTCCTCAAATAACTTTTAATTATTTTTTTAAAGAATTTTTACTCGTGGTGGCAGAACAGCGGTGTTGCAGGCAATCTCCTTGGCCATCTTACCCAGAATGCTTTGCTCTGAAGGACCCCCTTCAGATTGTGACAGACAGGAGGAGGTGCTGGAGGGTGACGTAGGGCCAGTGCTACTAGGCATTAGCAGAAGCAAAGCAATTTACAGAAGTGGGAGATGAAAAAGCGGGGACAATGGCAATGGAGGTGGAGAATGGCAGGGAATGGCTCTGATGAGATAAATATGATCTGGCTGAGTGACTGATTAGGTGGTGACTGGATGGCTGCATGGGCTGGAGAGTCAAGAGAGTGGGGTGCAGATTTGCAAAATTGACTCATTTTGCCTCCTGATAGAGCCAGCCCTGAGCATCTATATTGTGCTTCAGGAGGTTCAAATCACATCACATAAATTGTCTTACAAATCCTTTCCAAAAGGGGAGTGAGAAAGATAGAAAGGGATTAATCAGCTATGTAAAATGCTCTAAAAGGACTATGGCCAGGATCTAAAGAACGGTGTGACCATCCCCGGGGAGGATTTAATTATTTGAAGGGGACATGGTGAAATGAGAAGAGGAAGTAATAGTACCTCAACAGATGATTGAATGATATCAATTTATTCTGCAGAAAGGTTGTAGCACAAAACATCCATATAACAAAGATTCATTTACTGTCAAATACCCGGCCTCTTGGAGGCCAGGCCTGGCAACCAAGAGGTCTTCTGTATCTTTAAAAGTTGTGCAGAGGGAAGGGAGAATTCCACCTTGTGGTTTTTCCCATTACAGGGTTGCAAGAACACCTGCACTTGGCTGACTTTCTCTTCTCCTAAAGATACAGGATCAGTCTCAGGCCCTGAGCCTGGCAACTCTAGAGCATATGGGGAGTGGTGGCAACACCTACAATCAGCCCAAATAATAGAAACAAGACATGTGCTGTGCTGCTCTTGTTTTAGCAGGGAGGAAGCAACATTATTAAGACAGTTGACATAGTTTAGATAGTCACTTTAAATATGTCTGATTTACTTTGCAATTTTAGTGAAGTTACCTATAGGAAATCATTTTCTTTTGCTTCTATTTCTGTGAATATGTGAAATACAGCAACACTGCAAAATTTACACCAGAAAAACTCCAAAAATAATTGTGGAATAATGGCACTGACTATTCTGCAGAATAGTCTCTAGTGGGTATCAGGAGTGTCTCAGTTTGCACAAGATCAAACAGTGGGAGGTGAGATATATTCTAGCAAAATTCTAGGTGTGCTCTATGTTTTTAATTGACCATGCCCACCTTGCCTTAAATGAAGTGGTTTAAACATAGCAGGCTGAAAACATGCATCTTGGGCCGGCTAAGTTTGTTTCTTCCAACAGCTAGAGTCATTCTTGAAGTAGCAACATATTGTAATCAGTCTGATTTTACATCAAACTGCAGTTTCAGAGTCAATTGTTAATGCACCCAAAATAGAAACAGAACATAACCTCCAATTTGAAACACAAAAGGCTGTCTTCACCATCATATGACATTGATCAATAAAAAGGCTTTGAAATTAATAAAAATAAATTTGAAAGATTTCTAGGATGAATAATGAGCGAAATAAGATTTTCTAGATTAGATTATCTGTAGAAACATTAGTAACACAGGAATGAAGCAAAGTAAGAAGAACACCAAGAAACATACAAAAATGTAATTCTCCATCTTTGGAGATGGCAGGTGTTGCCACCACTCCCCATATGCTCTGAGGCACATGTTACCAAATTCTTCCAAGCTACACAGGAAGAGGATTGGACTGTGAAAGACCAACCCAAATTGTATTTGCATATTGCCAAATTTGTAGGGCAGTACAATATCTCAGAGAGGAGATCAGGTTTCCTGCTCCCCTGGTGCATCATTCACTATAGCTGCCCAATTTCCCTGCTTTTTAAAGTTTTTATAGAAATATCTGTGGGCTATAGGTGAGTTCTTAAACCGCAAGGGTTTTTGCCTATTAGTCAATTTTTTATCGGATTCCTAAAATTCCCAAAATTAAAACATAGCAGAAGGGAATAACTAGAAGCAGTTTGCTAAAAGGTATTTTAAGTTGAAGAATGTGAACCAGAGATTTTTCTGGAACAGGAATAAGTTGAGCTTCTGGCGGTAGAAGCTGCAGAAGGGCTCGTAGTGCAGCTCCCAAAGCCTCCATCTGGCTGAAGGGATGGGCGAGGTGCTGAGGGGGAGGTGGTGGTGGTGGTTGTGGTAGCAGCGCTGCTAGGCCCCTGCAGCAACAAAGACGGGCTGCAGGAGGTGGTGACCAGGTGTAGCACTGGTGGTGATGAGGGGCCCACCATGCCCGAGGGCCCCCAGAAACCTGGATCCGGCCCTGCTCACTATATAAGTTGCAGTGCAGAAGTACATGTTCAACATATTCTGTTGCTCCAGCTCTACACAAACACAGCCATTCATTAATCGGGGTCTTATTGAATCATCCATTTAACCGTGTTGAAGGCAGTATATCAATCAAAGCAAGCACAAGTAAATGCTCTCCTATAGTTTGAAATGGTTAATGTATACAGAAATGAGGCTGTGATGATTCCATAATTTATAGGGTTATGAAAGAGTAATGGAGAACTAAATTAACTGGCTGCGGTTCTCAGATACTGTAGATCTAAGTCTACTAGTATTTGAACAAGAAGTCTGCCCTTCTTTAACCCATAGTTGCTGAAAACTTCAGGAGAAAAGCTCCGCCTAAATACCTTCTTTGCCATCTCTCTCGTTCAATGACTAACAAAAGTGTCTGAGAGCACTGATGAGAGAGAACTATCAGGAACTGCTAAAAAATGTAAATGTAGTTACCATTTCAGGGGATCAATTTAAGCTTTACATTTGACTGATTGAATAAGCACTTCCAAATAAACAGATTCATTTCCCACCAAGATGGTAAACCCAGTATCTTCTTATGGAAAACAGAATGAACTCTTTTCTGCTTGGGAATTAAACCTTGAGATCTAAATGTGAATGCCATAAATGAGTTGGGCTAAGGACTTAGCTTTATACGCTTGAATGACAGAAGGAATAAAGTGCACAAAGAAGAATCTTGAAATGACCTGCTGGCTGGAATTTGCTGAGCCAATTGCCTGCTTATGTTGTTCAGATAAGACGTCTGTGCCTGCATTCGTATGCCTAAATATCTTATACATGAAACTTGCTCTATGGAATTGCTATTTAAAGGCCATTTGTTCTGCTTCTGGGCTTTGGTGAACACTAAAACTTTAGCCTTATTATAGTTAATGGTCAAAATATTCTCAGAGAAAAAGGTCCCAAATTCACATAATTAGCAATTTAAGCCTAAATTCTATATAGTGAGAGCAACACAGCATTGTCAACATACAGCAGCAGAGGAATTCTGATGTTAGACCATTTAGGCACATGAGAATCAACATTATGGAGATAAGGAGCCAAATCATTTATAAATAAAATACAGCCCTGGCTAACACTCTGCAGCCTGTGTGCTGTTCTGTGCTATGTTGTGTGTATGTGATTACACGCACACACAATTAGCCATCACACAACATGCTTCCTGAACCTGCTGCCTTCCAGATGCTGTCAGATTCCAGCTCCCATCAGACCCAGCCAGCATGGCCAGTGGTCAGGGATGATGGGAGCTGTGGTCCAAAACATCTGAAGGGGCACCAGCTTGGAGAAGGCTGCCATGCAATCACTTTTCTTGGCTCATGCTTAGAGAACTAACGTAGCTCAACATCTGTTGACTGGCCCCATGTCAGAGCATTTAACCACCCTAGGGCAGGTTTTTCTATACATAATATTAACTTGCTACTGTCAGATGTAAAATTCTGGTTTGCTTGATAAGGCGAGGAACAGCATTCCCATTTTCCTTATGAGAGTGACCACAGACAAAGGAAAAACAATTGGAGCGAATTCTTGAACGAGCCAGTAAATGGATGCTAAATATGAAATTCTTTGCCTAATGCAAAACAGGACTTGAGAAACTGAGCCAGAGAAAACAAACTTGGACCGACCCAATGGGGCAAGCCAAATGTATAATGAGGCTTAACCACCTCTTTGTATTCACTGTAAGCAATCTTGAGGAAAATTAAGCAGTCAGGAGAATTGTTAAATGAATACTATATAAAGTACTTTCAGGTGTCCAGATGCTTTATTACTTATGTAGGGAGCCAAAGTTAAGCCTTAGTGAGTTCAACAGAAGAGAGCACATCCCTAATTTTCTCATTGGCTGGATTGCACCTGGTGCCTGATGAGTGCTATTCTGCAGTTAAATGCTGCAACTTTAAGACTTTGTAATGGATTTAAAGAGTGTGAGATTCCAGTCTGTTCACAACATAACCTCAAATTGCTCCCCCAAGCTACCACTTTTTAATAGCATGTAGCATGACCCTAAGCATTTTTACTGGGAAGCAAGTCCTAGTGTGTTCAATGGCCCTTGTTCCCTAAACAGTACATTTAGGATTGCACCCTAAATTGGTGCCAGGATTCACCATGGCTTCACTATAGAAGTCTGTTACTGAAATGTATGTGTGTGTTTGTATTTAGAAAGGTAAAAACTCTGCCCCTGTTTTAGCCTTGTAGCAACCTTGTAGGGTAGGTTTGGCTGAGTTAGTAAACCACCATCCTGCCAATGTCCTCAGAGTGGTTCACAGTTTAATGACTTTAACAGACACAATACAAAAGGGAAAGGAGGCAGGGCAGAAAGAAGAAAATAAGGAAATCCACAGTCTGAATCCTATGCATGTTTGCTCAGAAGAGAATCACACCATGTTCAGTGGTGCTTTCATCCTTGTAAATGTGTTTTCCGGATCAAACCCCCAGCACTGAGAACTCTGCATGAAGCAATTCTGGAAGGGGAGGAGCCAAATGGCATACAGTGCCAGCCAGGCAGATGGATGGGCCCTCACTTCTCAGTTGTCCAAGACTACCTTTTCTTGTGAGCTTCGTAGACATGTTGGGACTTAAACCTGGGTTTCCCAATTTGAGGAGGATCACTTTAGTCCCTGCACCTAATTGGTTGTCATCAAAGTTCACGCATAGAACATGTGAAATAACTAATATTTCATCTGTGCTTATGTAGATAGTTGTTACCTCATATGGGATGAGTTTTCCATTAATCCTTCTTTTATATATCCTGTAGACAAGTCTTTATTATCTCCTTTTTAACAGATCAGTAGAGGACAAATAATTAAGACAATAAAGAGGAACCTGTACACCTATCCCTCCCATATTGTTGGACTGCAACTATCATCCCTGACCATTGGCCATGTTGTCTGGGGCTGGGGCTGAGTAGTAATCAAGCAACATTTGGAGGACCACAGGTTCCCCATCCCTGATTTATCATCTAACTGGTGTAGCCGATATTTGAACCCATCACTTTGCATCCTATTTATATAGTCTAGCTACTGAACCAAACTTGCTTAATTAACACATCTTAATTCAGGTATGGGGAACCTTTGGCCCTCCAGATGTTGCTGAGCTCAACTCCCATCAGCCCTGCAAGCCTGGCCAATGGCCAGGGATGATAGGACTTTTATTTCAGTAACATCTGGAAGGCCAAAGCCTCCCAAGGCTGGAGCCAGGGGGCAGCCAGGTCAGGCCCTGGATGAGGGTCCCCTCCTTAGGGTGGGAGGGTAGCACTCCTGTTCTGTGATCTGTGGCAGCATCAGCTCCTGACCTTACAATGGATCATGGAGCTCCCAGGCACCTTCCCCCCCCCACAATACAGTCAGTGTGGGCTTCAATAAGCCCACATTCATGCTTCATCTACCTCTCCCATCCCTGTAAATGAGATGTGCACTGTGTGCGCATGCCTGCCATCAACTAAGATGGCAGTGGAGGCTTCCCTAAGGGGCTCATGCCCCTGCCACCATCTTGGTTGATGGCAGGCATGTGTGCACAGTGCACACATCAATTACAGGGATGACAGAGGTAGGTGGGATGCACGGGTGGGATTTATTTATTGTTTTATTTATATCCCACCTTTCCTCCCAGCAGGAGCCCGGGGTGCCACCTTATTAGCCCCCTGCCACCTGTATGAAGGGGTTGGGCTACAGCACCAAGGGCCTGGGGCAGGCTGGTGCCCAAGAGCCCAGCCTGCCTGGCACCGGCCATGGCCTCCCCACACCTGTCTTAATCCCAAGGCCCCTGGGCTGGGTACCATTGAGAATCATGTTTCAGTGTACTTTAGATTAGGCCAATAATGTGCAAGTCATCGTGTAGAATCTCTGGGATTTTTTTTTTTTAAATTGCTATGGATTGATTGACAGTGATGTGAACTGTTCATATGTGGTACTGGTATTGCACACGCACACACATCATATTTATATAAGTCCATACTAATAGGGTTATAGATGCAGCAGAGAAGTGTCCACATACCCACACTGCATGTACAACCAACATTCCGGTTACTGTGTGAATTGGCCCTAATTGAAGGAGCCCAATACATAATGTGCTCTGTAGCATTATAGCATGTCTAATTAAAATTGGATGTGGAAAATATCATGTAGATCCCTTCAGACAAACTTGTCTTACTTAATTGCCATCACTATCATTAAAAAGCCAACACCCTTGTTCTTTTCAGTCTGATGCTCTATTTATTTTCTCAGTTTAATATCCTGACTACAGATTAGTATAGAGCAAGGTGCACTTAAGGCTGTTGGTCTCTATATGATTTAAGTACACGTAACTGGGCCTAGTCTTCTAATTCCAGTTATATGGATTTTTATATAAAACTGTCTTGATATTTGAATAGAAATTAATTCTATGTAACTGCTTTTAGGCTGAGGAAGCTGAATTTACTTCTTGCTTATACAAAACACAGGATAGAGGTTTTCTCTCCTGAGTTGAGTACACACATTTCAGATTAGTTAACATAAAATATATTTCCTCCCTTATTAAATAAGTTTGCAAAACTCTGCTGAAGAATAAAGCCAGATCACATTTGCTCTCTTCTCTGTATAAAAAATTTCCATATCCCCTTAAATAATTCTGTACTTTTGATTTAATATATATTCATTTTCCTCATTAATAATAATTCTAGATTGTGCCAGTCTTGTAACTGCAACATTATACTGTATATTCTTTTGAAATGCTATTTGGAGATAAGAGTTAAAAAGCAGGGAAAATCAGAAGAGAAGTGAAAGAGAAAATCTATATACTTGAACAGTATACCTCTGCTTCAGATTTTTTTTTCCATTGCAGCAATCCCAAGAGCAGATTTCCGCCAAATGTGCATTTTGGCAGATGTGAAGAGTCTTAAATAATGGTCACATCTGCTATGAAAATTTGGCTGTTAATAAGCATCAGTATAGGGACCAAGTAAATGTTGACGTTGCTCAAAATACAAATTCTGATGTGGTCTGGATTTTGGCATATTTTTCTGTCAGCTGACTGTAGCTATCAGTTTGGGATGCATAAGGTGATAAATAATTGTGCTCAAATACTGAAGAGTGAATTCATTTAGTCATCATCATGTACTTATACATGTACATGTACAACACATGTACTTGGAAACTGATTTCATTGGAACTAATTTCCAAAGAAATGTGTTTAGGATCATAGCCTGAATGCAGACTACTTAGGAAATGTATCACAACTATACTCATAAGTTGTTATCATTTATATTGCTATTTTACACATTTGGAATTAAGGAAACGAAATAATGGCTTGTTTAGCATGCTCCTTTGGGGGTTATTCGTGAGCCGCAGATTTCGTCTTCTTTAAACAAGCCGTTTCATTGCTTTGAAACCTGCATTTGAAAGTTCATCTTATGTGGGATTTCTATTTGAAGAGGGAGAAGTCTCATTGTATATGTATCTATGTGGCTTTTTGAATCATGCCCAGTGGCCAAAGTCCACTGACAACACTTATACCCCACCTTTTTGCCAAGGATTTCAAAGTAGCACACATGGTTCTCCCAATTTTACCCTCATAACCCTGTGAAGTCACCCTGTGAGCTCCATGGCTGAGTGGGGATTTGAACCCTCCCAGGTCGTACTCCAGTGCGCTAACTACTATACCACACTGCGTTAATGGTTAAGACTGCAATCCACTACCACCCCTCGTGCCGGGGTGTATGGGTTTTGGATTGAGCAGAAGCATCCCTCTGTTCACTTCTGCTGATGCAGCTGCCTGCTGCCTGCCTGTCACCACTGGTGCAGACCTCCCACTTCTACCTGCCAAACATGCAGGAAGGTGGAAGGCCCTAAAATGGGGTGTTCTGAGGGTGGAGCTAGCCATTGGATCTGACACACTTCCAGTCACTGCACCAGCCTGAAGATGGTAAGTATTGGTCCTAATCTGCTTGTCCCCCACCTTCCAATGCTGCTGTGAGTAGCTGGGCTGTGGATGTGGTGGTAGTTCCACCACTGCAGAATCTCGGCAGCAGGAGATTTGAATTGCAGTCTAAATTGGGATATGTCATGCCAAATGCTGTCATGGCTGAGTAATTGAGAGCCAAAGAATGTATCAAAACTGGATGATCAAAATGTGCCCTTTTGAATCCTCCTATCTAGTATATAAACTGACACATTATGCTTTTGACAGACTCTAAATAACTGCTCATATCAAATAAATATATTTTGAATCAGGCCTTTAATGTTACGGCACCTACCCTTTGGAATTCCCTTTCTGTTAAATACTTAACAGGCACCATCTCTTGACGTTTCAGCGAAGACCTCTTCCAAGCCTTTTAAGTAGAGTTCTTTCCCAATCTGCATATGTATTGGAATTGTTTTTAGATGTTTTTAGATATTGTTTTATCATTTGTGTGTTTAACACCCTGGACTCCTGTGGAAGGAAGGGCAGGATATAAATTTAATAAAAAATAAAATAATTTATCCCTCACACCAGAATCTTGATTTTTATGCACCTCAAATATCAATGACATGCCAGAAAAGTTATTGGCCTCCTACATTTATGGTTCATACACCAAACCCAGTTCAGTTTGTAAACTTCCAGCTGTAAATCATGAGGGAATGTGGTAGTCCTGGAAATATAATAATTAGCATTGCATAAAGCTCACTGGATGGGTCTTGAAGCAGCTACTACCTCTCACTTTATCCAACACCACAGCATCACTGAGAAACTAAATTAGATTGAAGAATTTAAATCACACAGTATGCTAACAGTATTATTAATTGATTTACAGTACTGGACCCATCTCAAGCTGTGGGGGGGTGGCCTGGGAGAGGGCATTCTCTGTGATGGCCCCTAAGTTGTGGAACTCCATCCCCACTGAGGTGGGTCTAGCAACTTCACTTACAGTTTTAGGTGAATGCTGAAGATGCACCTCTTTATCCTGGCCTTTGACACCTGAAACATTTATTTTTAAGACACACCCTATTTTGGGATTTTAGGTTATTTTAAAATTGTTTTTAATGTTGTGTTTTAAAATTGTTGTAACCCGCCCTGGGTCCCTTGGGTGAAGGGCGGGTAATAAATGATGATGATGATGATTATGACGATGATGATAAATATGAATTCCATCTAAAAGAGCAAAGGCAAGTTAATTACTTTTATTAATACTTTGAGAGTGAGAACTAATTAGGATCTAAGTTTTGTAAACGTGTAAGTGAATATAATTAATGTAACCACATAAGTAAAATAAAATATGCTATATGAGTTTATCAGAAAGATCTTCTTTAAAGTCAATTATTGCAAGAGCCACCATTTTTTTTCTTGGTTCCCTGATTGTATATACTCTGTTATTCATTCATTCACAATATTTTACTGCCTTTCAACAAAAAAGTTCTTATTGCAGTTTACATAGTAAAATTAGGAAAGAATTAAAATATCTTAAACCATCTTAACTCTAAAATTTTGACTACAGTTTGTCTTCTGTTCTCTTCCGTGAACAGGATGCTCCTTGATATTGTAGGTCTCAAGTGTGGAATAATTTTCTTAGTGTGAATCAGTGCCAGAAAAGAACATGTTTACTGAAAAAACTATCTGAAGAATTATAAGTGTGAGTTACAGGGAGGTATTCTGCACTGTTTTTGTCCTATTCATTGTAGGAGTTGGACAAGGTCCCTTTTCATTCTGTAAACAAAATTAGGATGAATGTGTCATATGGTCCTGTAAGGGATCCTCACCTGGAGCTTCCACTGATACCCCACTGACCTGAGAAAAGGCACCAAATACCTTATCTCTTAGTGTAGGGGTGGGGAACCTTTTTCAGCCTGAGGCCACATTCCTTCATGAGCAACTTTCCAGCAAGCAGAGACTAAAGTGGGCAAAGTGATGGATGCTACTCTCACCTTTGTACAGTAGGCTACACTGCAGACACACAAAAGTAAACAAGAGGCATTATCACACAATTCAGCCAGGCAAAAACACTCAAGGAGGACGTCGAACAGATTTGGTGAGAGGGGTGGCCAGGGGAAGTGGATTGCTGGGGAAGAATCCTGAGGACTGGACAGAGAGGACTGGAGGGTTCCCTCAGTGATGACATTCATCAGTAGTTGGAAATGTCTACATTATTTACCTAGAAGAGTAGCACTTGTTAAACCACAAGGATTCCTAAATAGCATAGGAATATTCGTCAAAACAAATATATGCAATGATCTTAAAAGAGCTCCTTAAAGGAAAAAGGCTCCTCATAAACTGCTGGAGGTGTGCACTAGTAGTCTATATTTAATGCCACAGTATAAAGAATCAAAATCCATTGAAGGACAAGTGTTAAATATATGAGAACATGGTATGTCTTATCACTACATGCAGCTATAATGTCTATGGAAGGTCTGAAATGCCCAGATTCATGTCCATTTGGCTGCCTGTGTGCTAATGCCACTGCTGAAGGGTAGGGATGTAGTTTGGTGCTGGTGCAATTGTCACTTTGATGAACTGGCAGCTGGTTATAGTCCATTGTAATTAGTGCTTCATTTTCGTCTGCTTTCCCCATTTCAACCTTTTCCATTGCTGAAAAATAACATTGTTTTTGTTTTTTTAACAATGGCCAGCCATTTTTTAAAATTCAAAACTAAATGAGCCAGGTCATTGCCCATCAAGTAGGCATCTTGCCTGAGGGTTATTGTTTGAGGAGAGGAGATGAAAGTGGCCCCCTATGCAATTAAATAAGGCTTGTGCAGGTTTTTCCCCAGCTCAGCTTTGTGATATAATCTTGCAAGTTGAAAACTAAACCCAATTTATCTCCAAGCCTTGAGTGCTGCTGTCTGCTGAGTTCTTGAACTTTCAAATTAGCCTGTTTCAAGTTAACCAACTTATTTTGCATCCTCCTTCCCCCTGCCCCCACCTTGATCAGTTTTCAGTGTGCTGGTGGTGAGATACTCTTTGCCTGCTTCAGGCAACAGACTAGCCAAGCTCACTGTTTTTTACTAAAGTCACAGTCGTTGTTTTTTAAGTTGCAAGGGAGAGACAGGTTTGGAATCAAATAATGAAAATGCCTACCATCATCTTCTCAGTGACACAGAAGGGAATACACATTTCAGCAATTCAGATCGAATAAGTCATTGATAACAATGTCAATATAGTCACTGCTGTGTTTTTTTTAAATAAAAAATCTGGTACGAGGAAGAGCTCATAGGAAACAAGATTGGCCAGCAAAGATAGCAAACTTGCAACCTGTGGGCTTATAAAAATTTGTCACCTATCCCTACTGAAGGGAAACCATGATGACATTTTTCTCACAGCTGGAATTCTCAGATGGCAGTCTGGTATCATTACTAGAAAAGAATCCTGGAGCTTAGTTCTCCAGAAAAATATTCAACAGAAATCAGATTTAGAGTAGGGGAGTAGAGTTTGGATTCCTACCCCCACCCCAAATTACTGCTCAGTGTTCCAAAGATTTAGTTCCAACATGTTCTGGAAGTTTGGCTCAGCTCAGGAATGCCACAAGCAGAACAATAGACACATAGGAGTTGAACTCGGTGGCACCTCTAAAATAATACCATAAAATCCAGGATAGAAAATTGCCTTGCTGTGCCACTGGTTGTGATGCTTCTGTATCTTGGATCTTTTCTCCTGTTAGCTCCACAAAGGAAAACTACATGGCAATACTTTCTGTTCAAGGAAGTCATAAACCTGCCACTGTAAGAGAAGGATTTTGCTGTTATGGAGAATAAACACATGAGAGTGAGGAGCTAAAGATGTGCAAGAACAGTTCAAGGAACCTATATGTTAAAGGAAACGTTGGAATCCTGAAGTCCTGGATTAACAAATAGTATGAGAATTTCAAGGCAGGTTCTTTATTTATTTATTTACAGTCTGCTCTTCATTGAATAATTTCAATCCCAGAGCGGGGATACATGGAAAATATATAAAAAATTACAAACTCATATAAACAGGCCCAGTAAACAAATTAGCAATTCGGTCAGAAGGCAGGCAAGTAAAACTATAATAAGGACAAGAAGTAAACTTCTAGTTTAACCTAGGAAAAACCGAACACAGGACATTCAGGCAGATTACACAACCCATGGTCTTAGGTCATGGGATAGCTAGTTACAATAGCAGTAGCCACTGTTCTATGAGACACTGGAAAAATGATTTGTTATCTCTTTGTGCCATTTCAGGCTTTGGGAAAGCTATGTTCTACCCTCACTGTTGGAAGCTGTATACCTCTGCATATCAGTTGTTGGGAATCACAGAGGGGAAGAGTGCTGTTGGGCTCAGGTTTTGCTTGCGTGCTTCCCATAGGCATTTGGCTGGCCACTGGGAGAACAGGATGCTGAACTAGATGGGCCACTGGCCTGATCCAGCAGGGCACTTCTTATATTTCTTGGGCAGGGAGGGAGAGAAGATATTTCAGTTTGTGTGGGGGGAGGGATTTGTAGTAAGGTTCAGTGGGCTGCTCTTGGCTATATACAAGATTAAATTGCAACAATGTGAATGTTAAGAGCAGCTGAAGATTGAATTTCTAAGTGCATTTGCTCACATTTATTATCAAAAATGTTAGGTCATGACAAGAAAGAGTTCCTCCCAATGAATAAATATCCTCCATGGTAACCCAGCATATATAAAAATGTGTGCACTCACACACACAAAGCGACCCAAATCCATAATCATAATTGTGGCAATCAACCACAGTTTTTATCAGGAAATGATTGGTGCAGTTTATTGGCAGGGGAAAAAAAGACAACTGTCCCTAGCTGTGGCAGCAGGCAAATTCTTCATTTTGAGCTCAGGTGGTGATGGCTATTTTTTATACCTCAGAGATGTAAGTGCTCTTGAGGGAGTGGGAAACTGGTCCCCTGTCTTTTCTAAACGGTGCTTCTGTTTACCCTTACTAAAGTTTTCAAACTTTTTTCCTCATGTGCCTCCTGAAATTAGGAAATAAAGAATATTAATATTAGTCTATTCATACTAAGATCTATGTTATCAACATTGACCAGCTATTGACTGATCCTATCAATTTTATTTACTACATTTATATCCCACTTTTCCCCTAAGGAGCTCATGGCTTACATAGTCCTTCCCCCTTGTTAACCTCACAACAACCTTGTGAGGTAGGACAGACTGAAACACAGTGACTGGCCCAGTGTCACCTAGTGAGCTACACAGCTGAGCAGGTGAAGCTGGGTCTCCTTATTCCTAGCGCAACATTCTAACTACTAAGCCATGCTGGCTTTCAGAGTTGTTTGTTGGAACTTGCCCTCACTTCAACCCAAGGATTGGCTCTATTAGGTCTGAAGCACAAATGTCACCTTTTGGGTAGCCTGTTACACACCACCCAAAGAGGATATAGTTCTGCATAAAATTTGCATCTGCTAATTCATATGTACAGTGTCAGTTTAGAAATAATTGCTATAGCATAAATACTATACATCTCAGCATAGTAGGGTAGACTGATAGCTAACCTGTGCACCTACCCAGTCTGCTCTCCAGGGGCGAAATGCTGATGGGCATCTTCAAGGCCCCTGTTCTCCTTTCTCCTGATTCCTTATCTTTAAACTAGACTTAGACTCGACAGCTCTTCAAACAGAACTGTCTCCTGTAAAGCAGGACACATGGTCACCTTAATTACCTCCCATATGAATGGATGAGTGGACCAGACTTGCTACTAAAGGAGGGGTTTAAACAGTAGCAGTAATAGCCTGTAGCCTCCAGACGACCAATTTATTAAGCATTCATCCTGATTTGCTTGCACAAAACTTACACAGAGCGGTTTATATTATTGCGTGCACCCCAATCTCCAAGCAGTGTGAGACTTCCAGGGGTGCCAGCCTCCAGCCAGTAATGCCGGGGGAAGGGCCTCTCTCCTGAAAGAGTTCTTACTGCCACATTGCTCTCCTGGCTGATCCTTACACATGCTAATGAGGGCACTTGGCAAACTTGGCTGAATCCATTAACTTATGAATGGAACTAGTATGACCAGTAGAGCAGGTTTCTTCCTTTGCAGATCCCAACTTCCAGATACAAGATCACACACCAGAAGGGGACCAAAGACATCATCTCAACCCTCAATCCCATGACACATCATCACTGAGAGTTTATTCTGATTTCCTTGCGGGGCAGTTATAAAACAATGAACATTCATCCTGCATTCATCCCAATTTGCATGTGAGGAGTTGATACATCCGTTTAATTCATCCCATACTTTTATTATTTATTTGATTTATATCCCTCCCTTTATCCCAGTAGGAGCCTAGGGTGGCAAACAAAAGCACTGAAACACTCTAAAACATCATAAAAACAGACTTTAAAACATATTAAAAGAAAACATCTTGGACTCCAGTGTTATAGCAGGTGGATCAAGTTGGGTATCCAGAGCACAGGCTTCTCCCAATTTCTTGGATGAGTTTCAGTTGGTACAGCCTGAGGACATTGACAAGGTGCTTGGACAGGTTCATGCAACCACTTCTGTGCTGGATCCTTGCCCTTCTTGGCTAATAAAAGCTAGCAAGGATGGAACAGCCGGCTGGGCCAGGGAAGTGATTAATGCCTCTCTGCGAGAGAGGATGGTCCCTGGCTGCCTGAAAGAGGCGGTAGTGAGACCACTCCTGAAGAGACCCTCCCTGGACCCAGAAAATCTTAATAACTATAGGCCGGTAGTAAATGTTCCATTCCTGGGCAAGTTCCTTGAACGAGTGGTGGCAGGCCAGCTCCAGACACTCTTGGATGAGACCAATTATCTGGATCCATTTCAGTCGGGTTTCAGGCCTGGTTTTGGTACAGAAACAGCCTTGGTCACCCTGTATGATGACCTCTGTCGGGAGAGAGGGGAGTGTGACTCTGTTGATTCTTCTTGATCTCTCAGCGGCTTTCGATACCATCGACCATGGTATCCTTCTGGGAAGACTGGCTGAGTTGGGAGTGGGAGGGACTGCATGACGGTGGTTCCGCTCCTACTTGGCGGGTCGACTCCAGAAGGTGGTGCTTGGGGAACATTGCTCAGCACCCTGGACTCTACAGTATGGAGTTCCGCAGGGGTCAGTTCTGTCCCCCATGCTGTTCAACATCTACATGAAACCGTTGGGTGCAGTCATCTGGAGCTTTGGAGTGCATTGCCATCAGTATGCTGATGACACGCAGCTCTATTTCTCCTTTTCATCTTCTTCAGGTGAGGCTGTCAATGTGCTGAACCAGTGCCTGGCTGCGACAATGGACTGGATGAGGTCTAATAAACTGAGGCTCAATCCAGACAAGACTGAGATACTGCTAGTGAGTGGTTCTTCTGACCGGATGGTGGATGTCCAACCTGTCCTGCATGGGGTTGCACTCTCCCTGAAGGAGCAGGTTCGTAGCTTGGGGGTTCTCCTAGAACCATCTCTGTCACTTGAGGCTCAGGTAGCCTCGGCGGCACGGAAGGCCTTCTACCAACTTCAGTTGATGCCCCAGCTATGCCCCTATCTGGACAGTGATAACCTGGCTTCAGTTGTCCATGCTCTGGTAACCTCCATGCTAGATTACTGCAATGCACTCTACGTGGGGCTGCCTTTGAAGACGGTTCAGAAACTGCAGCTTGTGCAAAATGTTCGGTATTATAAAAATACACACAGAAATAGGAACTATTTTGATTGGTCCTATTTCTTAGCAGATATATAAAAATACAAGCAGCAGAATGAGAATAAACCAGCCCCACCTTTCTCTATATAAACAACAACAGACACAATCTTTTAGGTAAAAGATAAAACAATGTTTATTTATGACCTAATATGTTAGGAACATAGGCTCTAGCTTAGAAGAAAGAAAATAGGAGTCTCAGTTCATTTTACTGGTTTAGTATTGATGCTCTCAGAGAGAGCATCTGTGCCATGCGGCCTCTCTCAATGGTAAAAAGATCAGCAATGGAGAATATTCAAAAATCCCCCAGGACAAAGGAGGAGGAAGTCAGGTAAGTAACCCCACCCATTAGGAAGTTACATAATGGTAAAACGGGTACATGGGATATTCCCCAAATATCCCTTAAAGGGAACATGCAACATTTCCCTATTCCAACACAAAATGCAGTGGCCAGATTGGTAACAGGGACCAGACAGTTGGAACACATAAAACCGATTCTGCCCCACTTGCATTGGCTGCCTGTATGTTTCCGAGCTCGATTCAAGGTGCTGGTTTTAACCTATAAAGCCTTACAAGGCTTAGGACCACAATACCTGATGGACCGGCTCTCCTGACATGAACCCACCCGTACACTACGCTCAACATCTAAGACCCTCCTCCAGATGCCTACTTGGAGGGAAGCTGGGAGTCTGGCAACAAGGGAGAGGGCCTTCTCAGTGGTGGCCTCCAAATTATGGAATGAGTTACTTGACGAGGTGCGCCTGGCGCCAACACTGTTATCTCTTCAGCGCCAGGTCAAGACTTTCCTCTTCTCCCAGGCATTTTAGCATGTGTTTTTAAATTGTTTTTAAATTTTTTTAATTGTGTTTTTAATTGTTTTTTTTTTATGTATATTTGTTTTTATTGTTTTAATTGCTGTAAACCACCCAGAGAGCTTCGGCTATGGGGCAGTATATAAATATAATAAATAAATAAATAAACTTTAAAATGTATTAAAAAGCAATTGGAACACAGATGCAGACTGGAGAAGAAGGTCTTCAGTAGGCACTGAAAAGATAACAGAGATGGCTTCTATCTAATATTTAAGGGGAGGGAATTCCAAAGGGCAGGTACCACTACACTAAAGGTCTGCTTCCTATGTTGTGTGGAACGGACCTCCTGATAAGATGGTATCTGCAGGAGGCCCTCACCTGCAGAGTGCAGTGATTGATTGGGTATATAAAGGCTAAGACAACCTTTCAGGTATCCTGGTCCCAAGCTGTATAGGGCTTTGTACACCAAAACAAGAACCTTGAACTTAGCCCGGTAGCTAATAGGTAGCCACTGCAATTCTTTCAGCAGCGGGATGACATGTTGGCAAAACCATGCCCCAGTGAGCAGTCTTGCTGCCACATTTGGCACCAGCTGCAGCTTCTGGACCAATCTCAAGGGCAGCTCCACATAGAGCGCATTACAGTAATCCACCTTGGAGGCTACCAGTATATGGACAACAGTGGTCAGGCTATCCTGGTCCAGAAAAAGCCACAGCTGTCTTACCAGTTGAGGCTGGTAAAAGACACTCCTAGCCACTGAGGTCTCCTGGGCCTCTAGCAACAAAGATAGATCCAGGAGCACACCCAGACTACGGACCTGCTCTTTCAGAGGGAGTACAACCTCATCCAAAGCAGGCAACTGATCAATTATGCAAACCCGGGAACCACCAACCCACAGCATCTCCATGGTGCTAGGATTCAGACTCAGATTTTTAGCCCTCATCCAGCCCACCACTGAGTCCAGGTACTGGTCCAGGGCTTGCACCTCGCCCCAGATCTCCTGATGACCATGCCAAGGGTTTCATATTGATGTTAAACAGCATGGGGGACAAGATCGTACCCTATAGGACCCCACAACACAACTGCCAGGGGGATGAAAGACAATCATCCAATGCTATTCTCTGAAAACGACCCTGGAGATAGGATTGGAACCACTATAAAACAGTGCCTTCAATACCCATTTCACCAACTTGGCCCAGAAGGATGCCATGGTCAACGGTATCAAAAGCCACTGAGAGATCAAGTAAGAATAATAGGGTCGCACTCCCCCTGTCCTTCTACCGATAAAGGTTATCCATCAGGGCGACCAAGGCCGATTCAGTCCCATAACCAGGCCTGAACCAAGACTGGGATGGGTCAAGATAATCTGTTTCATCCAAGAGTACTTGCAACTGCTGTGCCACAACCCTCTCAATCACCTTCCCTAAAAAGAGGGTATTTGCAACCGGTTGGTAGTTGTCACAAACCAATGGGTCCAGGGTGGGCTTTTTCAGGTCGGATCACCACCTCTTTCAAGGCGGCTGGAACCACTCCTTCCCATGTGTTGACCTCACCCTGATTCACTCAGTCAAACCCTCTTGGCAAACTTTAATAATCCAAGAAGGGCAAGGGTCGAGAGGACCTGTTGTAAGCCACATTGTCGCAAGCACCTAGTCCACGTCATCAGGCCACATCAACTGAAACTGAGATTTTCAGATAATCAGGGGAAAAAACAGTTTTCTGGTCTTGCAATGGGGTCTATCTACTGCCTGGAGGTTAACAAATCCTTCGTCAATCACAACCCTGACTTTACTTATTGGCTACAAACCTCAAAGGGCAGGATTAGAGCAACCAGCTATAAGCTCATTTAACAGAAGTCGCGGGGTGTTTTTTTTTTTGACATTTTGATGTATATCTCATGAACCAGACCACCATCCTAGAATCTTAATTTTTTTTTTTTTTTTTTTAAAGGAAAGGAAAGGAAAGCGGAGAGTCTGGAGATTAATGTGACTCACCTGGAGACCCAGAGACAACCCCAAAAATCCAGAGTCTCTAGGTAAAACCCAGAGAACTGACAATCTTTCTTTCTTTCTTTCTTTCTTTCTTTCTTTATTCTTTCTTTCTTTTTCTTTCTTTTAGTAAAAGAAAAAATGTGGGGGACTTTAGCCATATTCTTCAGGACTGGATTAAGACATCCTGAGACCCTCAGCCAATGCTCAGGTCCTATATCAAGCTTAAGAGGCCCCATATTACCAAAAAAGTGCATTATTATGTAATTATGTAAAATTTGAAATTTAGTGGTGAGGTTATTTGTTTTTTATTATTATTATTTCAAGGCCTCTCATAATCTGAGGCCCGAAAAGGTAGCTTACTTACTTTGTGTGTAAATCCAGCACTGTTCATCTTTTATTTTAAGGTAATATCACAACTTACTGAAAAGTCTTAATATTTGTCTGCTAACTGAAGATTAATAGAATCTTCATGGAGCTTTTTTGCCCTAATAACACCCCCCAAACCAACTAAATTTCACTGAGTTGAATACTTGGGCCCAGTGCTAGTTGCAACCCAGTCTCATTCAAGGTCAGAGTTACGGTAAGCTAGTTCCATTATCAGAACAATGAACTTTCCCCCAAAATGTATAACATATACATCAAATTCTGGCCTTAATCCACCATGTTTTTTTAAATCAAAGTCCTATGTTGGAGAGCTATTGGAACCCATGAATAAATTCCAAAATAAAAGAAATAGTGAACATTACCTCAGATATGGCTCACAGCCCTGGGGTGAAATACACATTTCTTCATAGAATGAAGGCAAAGCAAAGGAGTCTTCCAACCACCTGCTTGCAGCACATCCATCAAGTAATAATCAGAGCTTGGAAAAGTTACTTTTTTGAACTACCACTCCCATCAGCCCCAGCCAGCATGGCCACTGGATTGGGCTGGTGGGAGTTGTAGTTCAAAAAAGTAACTTTTCCAAGCTCTGATAATATACACAGGATGTGGGGGATGGGGAGGAGCTGACCATATGAACCATAAATCAATATCCCAACTAGACTTCATCTCATTTGGGTAGAACAATGAGAATATGCTTAGCTCTTGGAGCAACAGCCTTTACAACTTACGTATATAAATATTGCCCAGCCATGCGTAGGCTTAAAGTTAACTGGATCCTCAAAACAGTTCACATATTTTCCTTGGCATTAAGCTTCTTGTTCCACACAACCATGCATAATCAAATGCAGCATTCACATTTAGAAAAAGACATGCCCACTCCCTGTCCAGAGCCCATATGTTATGTTCTATATAAATAAAGCCTGGTATCTGGTTTGAAATTGAAATCTGAGTTCCTGTTAATATTAATCCAAAGTACTCTTGGAGCAACATTATGGAAAACTGCTTAAAAATAAACCTTCATAGTATAAAGTTGGGAATCTTTGGTTGTTATCTGTTGAGGGTAAGCATCCCCTATCCCCCCCCAAAAAAAATGGCTTAGGTGTGTGTTTACATAGTGAGATTTGGATGTGCCTTTTTGTAAAGATCATTTGCCATTCTTAATATTGCCAATAATGAAATAATGTTCAAAAGAGAACAGGGATCTTTCCTTTTAGCACACACAGATCAGACTGTAAGCAAGATATATATTGGGGGCACCATCAAAATCTGACATAAAAAATGGGATACAGCAACTGATTTGCAACAGCAGCCACTGAATAATTTCTGAGTCATTTGGGAGGATCTGTTTTGGGCTCCAGTTCCTCTTATTTTAAATTTCTTATTTAAGCATTTATTAAAAATTTTTTCAAGTAAAACATACAGTCTGTCATTTTGTAGCACAAAATATACACAGGGCTTTTGTTGTCATTGGTGCAGGTCATTGTACTGGGCCACAAGGCCAGCTGTCTAAAGTCAGAATAAGAATACACTCTTGGTTTTTGTAGAGCCCCTACCCTTCCCTAGTAAAGGTACAGCAGTTTAGTGGCATGATTTTGAGAGAGAGAGAAAATTACACCTTTTGAGAAGGAAAGAACAAAATGTTATGAGCAGTATCCAGAGCTCCTGTTCTGCTAGTGCAAGGGAAGGAACTTGCCCCTCCTCTCCCCTGCAGCCCCCTGCACACACCCCAAAATCAGCTCCATCGGGCCAGGGAACCCTCAGGAGAAGATTTAGGGGTGACAAGGGGAAGACAGGAAATGGAAGTGTGACGTCATCAACAAAATTCCACTCACGTTGCTTTGGATGCAGCCCTGTATTTTTACACAAAAATGATGGTTGAGCCTTATTGGGAAGTATTGCAACAGTTCCAAATTACAGAATAAGATCACACCTAAATGCCTGCTACTGGATTTTGGAATCAATTTGGCATTTGAGTTTATTCGCCAATACCTCCTAAAGCATTTGTCCTCTTTTTTAAATTCCCAGCAAGCAAGGCAAAAGGGGGAGGGGGTGGGAAGCTGACATTATGAGTTGCATGAAAACAGGAACTTCTCTGTAAATATTAAATGAGGCATTTCAAGGCTAGATTTGCTTGGTGTTGTAATAGCCAGCTCTAGAAAGTAGGAGGTCAAAATATAGGCATAATGAAAATGAGGGGTGGAATAAACATATACTACTCAACCCCACCCCAACACAGTTTGAATCACTGTTTTAATTCACAAAGACCTATATTTTAAAAACAATTTCCCAAGTGTTGCAGATATAAATTATTAGGGCTTGATTGGCATCTCAGCAAAATCTGAACAGATGGTTGTAGCTTTTGGAGTCCCTGGAGGCTCAAAGTTGATACAGCAGCATTTATTTCCATGTAGAAGGGGCAGCAGATGAGGGTCTAGTACCAGTCTAGTACCAGTCTCCCTTTTCCTCCCATAAGTTTATTGTTTGGGAGGTTTTTTAGGCCCTTACATACTAAATATGTTCAGATTTTGAACCCAAGCAAAATTATATCTTTATATGATATTTCTCCTATGAGCACATCATAGGCCTTTCATTGGTAAAAAACATTATCACTGGAATTGGTACAAAATCATGCAGAAAATGCACACAAGAAGGCTTTTGCATTAAATAGCCTCAAGATTATTGTTCTTTTGATCTATGTATTATTCTATTGAATAATAATTTTGAATACTTTAAATAAGTATTCTTTGATACTTTACAACTAATATCAGATAATTTGTAGTAAGGATGTGTAACTAGTAGCTGATGGACCAAATCTAGCAATTCTATCTGGCCCCCAGAAGCCTTACCACATTATAACAGAAGAGTTAATTTTGTGTAAGGAAAAATTGTTTTTAAAAGTTGTGAGAGTCATAGATATGAAACACTTTGAAAGTATCACAGAGACACCTAGAGCTCTAAAGGGCTATCAAAAGGCCAGGAATCATATCCCCTAGAGGGGCCCTGAACTGAAATAGTGTATCCAGAAGATCCTTCTGATTGGCAGCTCTGCTTTATGTCCACATCTTTCTTTATACTTCATATGTAATACCTACAAGTGATAGCTATTCAATCTACCATGATTCCTGGGGCATCATGTTATGTGAATATGTAACATGTGAATATGTTATTTTTACCCTTGGGTAAATCATTTTTATCCTTGGCTAGTTGTCATCCTTCCATACAATATTCCTATACTATTTGTCCATTCGTCCATTTAGCCCTGCATTGCCTATTCCAACTGGATGTGGCTCTGCAGCATCACAGGCAGAGATATGTCCCATCACCTCCTACCTGATCCTTTTAACTTGATTTACCAGGGATTGAATCTGGGTTATGCTACAGGGAACACAACCTTCCCCACCTTGGTGCCATCCAGATGTTTTGAACAATGGCTCCCATAATCCTTCACCACTGGCCATGCTGGTTGGGGCTGATGGGAGATGTAGTCGAAAGCATCTGTAGTCCAAGACATCTGGAGCAGGGATGGGGGAGAAATTTGATTCAGTTTGCATTTAAAGTTGAATCTATCAAATTCACACTTTCCCAAACTATGAGAACTGAAACACGGTCATCTTTGAAACTGTTCACATCCGAATATTGTGATGCAGTTCTCCAACCAAACAATGTTTACAATAATGCATATACTAGGGGAAAGTGTGCATAAAGATGAGTATATATATGGAAATCACATACAAACATGCATGATATGATGAGAAATTGCTTGCAAAAATGTGTACATTAGTCAAAACTGCATGCAAAGGTGAGTTCATTAGGAAAAATTGCACTAAAATTAGGATTTCTTTAAAAAATGCAAATTGCTACAGAAATGTGGAGAACTGAATTTAAGATTGGAAAAATGAAAAACTGAGAGAAGTGAAACTGGCAGATCCTTCTATCCTTAATCTGGACGGCACCAAGTTGGGGAAGATGGATATAAAGCAAAACAAATTATACCTTCTGTTAGTTTATCACCTTCAATGAATTACCTACAACAGTTGTTGAGAAGGAAGCTTAACTACTAAAATCTAAATTCAGTGATTATGGCTTAGTATAGCAATCACAGTCTCTGTCTGTGTGTGGGATACACATAGCCCTGGTCCACTGATGAGAGAAGAGTGTCCTCCAAGTGTGCCAATCCCTGCTGTACAGAATCTTCAAAAGCTTTTATTCATATCATTTTCCTGCACAGGGAAATATCTTCCTGCATAGGGCTGCTTCCATAAACCATCCTTGTGAGGGGGGAAATCATAAAACTCCAAGGATATACACATCAAATCAGAAAAAGAAACACTGTAAATCTTGGAATGGATTGACATAACCCTGACTGATGTGGAAAGAAGCAGGTGTATAATTTTTTTCCTGCATGCAAATTGTACTGCTGGGAGTATGTTGCAAGAGCACTCCACTGAATGAAAATCATGTGTGATGTAAACTTAAGGAAGCAAGTCTTTAAATCACAAAGGGGCATGATCCAAAATCCAGGGAAGTCAACCGAAAGACTATACTTCAACTTGCTCTGGGGTTTGGATCAAAGCCAAAAATGATTTATTGTAGATTTCAATTGTGCTTTGCATATGAAGGCTATTGTCAAACCAGCTTTTGTCAAGCCATGAAAAGAAATCCCACAAAGAGCATTGGGAGAGTTGTGTGGGATTTGTGGCTTCCACATATGAGGCTCGAGACTGAGATTGCTGTAAAAGATGAACTAAATCTCCACACAGCTGAGCCAAAAAGGAAATTTCAATAAACTGCTCTTGGAGAAAATAAGTTAGTGGAATCCTTGTAAAACTGAAGCAATAGTATAGATTCCTGCTGCAGTTCAAAGCTTGCACAAAGGTAACACCACACAGATAGTGCTGACAATGACACAGGTATTTACAAATAGCAGAATTTGGATCTCACATGGAGGTTCTGACCACAACTGTGACTCTCACAAAGCTTTAAATGCCTTGCTGCAGCCCAAACCAAATCTAACAGGCACAACAATTATTCAGTATTTCTATATGTTCAACCTAGAAATTCTGTGGCGCCATGTGATGCTATCTCCATGACCATCTTTGCCTGCCAGTTTCTGCATATCAAGCTAGTGTTAGACCCAAAAGCAAGCCAGGATGTTTTTGGTCAGTTAGCAGTTGTCTCCACTTTTAAACATCCTCCATCCTTGCTATCCCTTACATCAGAACCTGCCTCTCAGAACACTTGTATGATGCCACAGTTCTTGCTTTCTTCAAAACCAACTTTTTCATGAAGCCATTGCTGGTAAAACCTCTTAGAACCTCCCTATTAAGAATGGATAGATCAGCCTGTTACATTTCATGTCAGTTTCAAATGCATTCAGTCATAAGTCCATTCTATTCTGTCTTCTGTGGATTTAAAAAAACACACATGGGAAAATGTATTTAAATTGTACACATTTTGTATACACTTTCCCTAAAATAGACATGTTGTATACTTCCCCTCCAAAAAATATGCATTTTGGTATGTGTTTCTTGTACTGAAACTGCATCACAAAATTCAGAGAAGTTCATCATCAATTGTTAACTGGGTTCCGATCTACATATAAGTCCAGGAAATAAAATTAGGTCAGTTAACTTTAAAAAGTTGACTAAACAAAATTCTCCCCCAAACCTAGACCCTGCACCAGGACTGTGGATCCTGAGGCTCTCTAGATTTGTTGGACTACAATTCCCATCATCTTTGACCATTGTCTGTACTGGTAGGACTGATGGACGCTGAAGTCTATCAACATTTAGAGGACCACAGATCCCTACAGTAATCAACCCTAAGTACATGAAAATGAAATAAATGCATATGCGTTCCCCTCTTACCCCTACCTCCATTCCCATTCCCCTTCTTCTGTCTCCCCTTGTGATAAATTTTAGACTGTAAGCGTCTTTAGGTAGGAACCGTCCGCTTGTACTTTGTAAAGTGCCATCCACATTGATGATGTTACATTGACATCCTGCTTCTATGGACTTGGGAAGACCTGTCAAATCTTTCGCCTTGAAAAAGTCTTCAGTGGCTTTTTGTTGCCTGCCTCCTTCCTCTAAGGTCTGAGGAAAACACCACATAAGGCATTTAGACCCCACAGTCCTCCAGAAGGAAAATAAATATTTAATCAATTCCTCCTGGCCTTGAAACATTCTGAGTAGAACTGTGGGGCCGGTTAGGAGATGGCTGCCCTAGTAACACAGGCTCTGAGTATAAATCATTTGTTTCAAAACCATAGAGCCAGAAGGTCTGTGTATGTTGGAATTTTTATATGGATTGTGTTCTTGCAATGTAGTGGGATATTTCTAGACACACATGGCAGCTTAACAGATAAAGTGTGAACTGGGATATGTATGTCCTTTAAATAAACCAAGCATTGTGGTAGGGATAAATCTTCCAAGGGCTTGATCCTTTGTAAACCATCCCTCTCTGTTGCATTTCTGAACAGAAATAGGCTTCCTTTATGATGAATGAGGCTATTGTATATGTTAATCCTCTGTCGTTTTCTTAAAATAATCTAACTATATATTAATGTTGGCGGTAAAATGATGTGTGAATCCAAGAGTAACCTCATGCAGATTTTTTTTTCCCATGAGACAATGATTCACTGTGGCTTTTAACTGCTTGTGTTGTAGTTCCACAACCATGTGGTCATATACAAGGACTTATTCCAAAACCATGCGCATACATAAATGGTGTGTTTAAATTAGGCAAATGAGACAAATTGTTTTGTCACCCTTAAAAAAGAATTAGGCACTGCAGTCTAAGCACCCTAACCCTGTCACATTTCTTAGTATATTATTTGCCCAATGTTTACATTCCCACATTTCAAAGCTAACTTTCAAAATATTGCATCATCTTTAAATATTTGACATGCTGCATTTCTCAGTGAGTACTTAGGAGTTTCTTGTAAGGGGCCACAAGCTACTCTTTCTTAAAGCCTGTAAACTACAAGAACTGCCTTGATGGAGCAAACCAAAACCCACCTAATCCAGTATACTGTTTCCAACAAGTGTATCTGAAAGGCTCACAAGCACACAATGCAGATGATGCCTTGCCCATTAGTTTGTCCACAGAATCTGATATTCAAAGCTATACTGCAGCAATGGGAAACTCCCAGCCCTCAGGCCTAATTAGGCCCAGCTGGGGTCTAATGTCAGGTGTGGGCAGGTCAGTGGCGTCACTAGGGTTGGTGTCACCCGGTGTGGTAACTCGTGGTGTCACCCCCATGGACCTCCTCCCATACCAGAGGTGTCTAGGGGTGTCTAGGGGCAGGGTGGCTCTGGGTGAGGGTTGCCATATTCCAGTTCCACAAATCCGGCAAGCTAATTTGCATATTATGCAAATTATTTCCATATTATTTAATATTGGGATTGTCCAGTTGTTTTGTTTTTGTGCCTAGGAATTAGCACCAAAAAGTGGGGAAAGATGTGAGAAATCTTTTTTAAAAAAACTTAACATTTTCAGCCTTAAATGCCTAGACTCTAGTTTCCAACACTATGGAATGTTGATTGACCGATCAAGAGGATTTATATCCTGCCCTTCTGCTGTTAAAAACAGAGCTCAGGACAGCTTACAAATACAATAAAAACAATAAAAATGCACAATCAATATAAAAACATAATAAAAACACAAAATAGCAACAAACATAAAGTAAGTCAGGGCAGCAGTACGGTTAACCATTACATATACGATATATTTCAGAGATGTGGTGGGTGGAGAAAAACAAGAAGCCAAAATGTTAGGAAAAGGAGCATTTTACGCCACATGCTCAGTTCTAAATACTGTTGCAGCAAGTTTTACAAGTTCCTCCAGTATTCCACTGGTGCAGGCACTCAGACATTCAAAGTATCTGTATGTTTCTTAATTTTTATAAAAGCAGAGCTTTGCTTAACTCAAAATTTCTTCTCCCTTTGATCAACCACATCTACACAGGTTCCACCTCCATACTCAAAATGAAAGTGGGCCTGGGAGTGTGCAACAACCCCACACATACCTTGCTAATTAGATTACCAATGCCAGGATGTCTGTCTTATCGACTACTCTCCTGCTCCCCCCCCCACACCAGGCATCATGAAAAACCCAGTCCTGGGCTCAGAAGGAAAATAAATATCTGGTCCTCTTCAAAGTACTGATAAGCCTCTTGTTTTAATTAAAATAATAATTATAAATTCTTGCTCTTATCACTAATGGGAGTTAATTATCTTGCATATGCTGCTGTTGCTTCTATGGCTGTAACGGAGTGAGGTTAAAGATAAGTGAAATGCAAATGGGGGGGGAACACAGAAGGCAGTAACACTTTCCTAACACCATACCAACCACAACAAGATTCCTATGAGTAAGGCAGAAAACTAAGCATCTCACAACCAGTCAGGATTCCTAACCAAAAACCAAAAATAGGATAAATGAAGAAATATTTATATAAGCATGACTATCAAATATATTTATTATTTACACAAACTGTAAAGATATTTATAGTGCAATCCTAGCTTTATTTATTCAGAAGCAAGTCCCAGTGTATTCAGTGGAACTTACTCAAACAGGGACAGAAATGCAACCTCAAGTGATAAGCATTCACACAACCCAAAATTCTGAATCATGCCACTTTACGCTGTTTTCCCATTGTTTATACTTGTTTTTATGGTTATTGGATTTTAAATGGCTTTATTTCTTCTTGTGAGCTGCCTTGGTTTCCAACCCTACCTCACAGGGTTGTTGGAAAGACTTACACACACACTGCAGATGTATAAATACATACAGCCCATATAATAGTTTATTGTCAAACCAGTTGGTCATTGCAGAAAAATCAGTATTAGTTTTTAAAAAATCAGTATTACTTTCCTACAGAATAAAAACTGTAATACCTAAGTAAGCCCTGCCTACTTGCTTTAAAATAGGACTGGGGGGGAGGAAGAAAGAGAACACAAACACAATTCTTTTTTACATTCACTCCAAAGTCCCATTGATTTTCAGCACATTCATAACCATGTCTACTCAAAAGTAAAACCTATTGAATTCAATGGGATTTACTGTGGACATATGGGATTAGCAATGCTTTTACCCCCACAAAAGCAAGTATTGGGAAGGTTTTGAAAACACTGCCCAGGATCTGACTCCTACACACAAGAGGGGAAAAAACTGAAATGTATATACTTACCCAATTTACTAGATTTTCAGATAAACGGGGGGGGGACCACCATTTTCTGGCCTTGCAATGAGGTTTACTAGACACTGCCACACTTCACTGATTGGCTGCAATCCTGAATGGGCGGGGTTAAAGCTACAAAGTGCTATACAGTAGTTTAAAAAAAGATTTAATGGGGGGCTGACATTTTTATGTATATCTCGGGAACCGGACCACCTAGAAACTTTTTTTAAAAAAATTAATGCTGAGAATCCGGGCCAGCTAAGGGGCTAAACGGGCACTGAGTGGCGTGCAAAGAATCTGGGTAAAACCCGGCTAACTGGGCAATATGGCAACCCTACTCTGAGTGACACCCCGCTCTCATGGTGTCACCCTGGTGCGGTCCACACTCCCCGCACCCGGCTAGTGACGCCGCTGGGGCAGGTAAAGATAGCAGCTGAAAAGGAACAATTGGGAGCTTAAATTACACTCCCAATTTTTCCTTAGGGAGCAGGGCTTGTATGTGGCACATTTTAAATTTGGTACCAAATGTAGCCTCACTGTGATTAGTTCCACTCAGAAGCTTCCAATCAGAGCCTCCGAATGGAGTCAAACTCTGCTGAAAATAGAGCTTGAAATTGGTGCCAATCAACCGATTGGCAGTGACTTCAAGTCCTGCTAGGATCAGCTACTCTCTGGAGTTTCTGTTCAGGAAATCTGGACTGAAGTGTAGCTGATTCCTGTTGACAATGTGGACTGAAGACAGCACTAATCATCATACCAGTAGTGAGCAAGCTTTGCTTGGATCAGTTGGGATCTTCCTCCGCAATGCAGCATGAACTCAAGCTGTGCTGCATAGGAAAATGGCTCATCAGTTGCCATTATGACATTAGGTAATTGACAGGTGGGTAGGTCCACACAACTATTAAACTAGCCCTCCAGGGTTGAGGGATCTAAGGATCTGGTCTACTGGCCAAATCCTGTTCCCCCACCCTGCTGTACTAGCTCTGTAAATGGAGACTCCACTTAGCTATCATGGCTGATATTTTTGGTTCTGGTTCTGGAAGGCCATCAAGCTTCTTTGCCCAAAAGATCTCTTCTGAAAAAGAGTCCCTACCCATCCCTAATCAGGTTAGCTGCCTGGGGCTGCCTGGATTTCCTTAAAAGAATAGCCCTATTTGATTGTTAATCATGTGGGCAAGTGTGGACAGACGTTATGGCCAACATGGTGATGGCAGGAGGAGTCATGTGACTGTTGGGGTGAGGTTCTGTGTTTCATTTGGAAGAAGGGTGTACAAGTGTAATGACTGGATGGATGGATGAAAATGTGCAGCCCACAGCCCCTTTCACTACACTTACCCTCTTCACGAGTATGGGATGGACAAATCTGTCTGTTTCGGTTTCTGTCAGCTACTCATTTTTTCTAATCTTTAACTCAGTTCTCCACTTTAAAAAAAATCCTCATGGAAATTCCAGCCTTTTAGTGCATATTTATCCTAATTTACACATTTTTGTATGCAATTTTGCCTGATATACAAATTTATGCAGATAATTTTCCCTATTGCATTTTGTATTATTTTCATTAATATATGTACGCTTTCATCCCCCTAATATATTTCATGTACCTTTTTTTTTTTTGCATGGAGAATTGCATTACAAAATTGGCAAAAGTGAATTTCAAGAGATAGCTATATTTCAGTTCACATATTTTGTTAGGAAGTGCAGATTAAGTGGATTCATGTTAAAATGAGAATGGAACCAAATTTCCTTCCATTTCCACAATTAGTCTTCTTCAGCCATTACTTAATATTTATGTTTATAATGTCAGACCCACCAGAACTGCTAGACTAATTCTACCCTTCCCCTAGATGCTCCTTAGGAAGCTATTCTCTTGCAATGTTCTAGCAAAGTGTTTTGGTCTGGATCATTTTCTTTGCTATGTCTTAGTGTTGTTGACCTAATTTCCATAATTGTATCTGCTCTATTTATCTTCTTTAAGCTTTTGCCTAGCAAAGGCAATGCTTTCCCTAGAGACTTGGGTTGTCTGGTTTCTTGGGATGATTGTTTGGTGCAGGATGCCCAATCAAATGATGTTCGGTTGATGGCACCCTGAGCTAGAGCATTATTTGTGCTGAAAGCCACCCACTATGATATGCCTTACTATTAGGGTTGCCAGGTCAGGAGCATCCCAAACCCTGAGATTTCAGGAGCAGGCCCTATTGATGTCAGGGGTGGGCCCTATTAATGTCATTAAGCATGATACGTTAAGCATCAACCAGAGTTGCTTGGAGCATACCACTCAAAGAAAAAAATTTCTCTGAGTGGAAATTAAGATAGAAATCTTAGCTAAATGAGGGTGTTCCTAGGTCCAACTGAAGTGATGGGATCATTCCTTCTCACCTGCTTAGGGAGCCTGGGAAGGGGACATTTAATCTAGCTTACTTGCTTCTGGCAAGAAGGGTTTAAGTGCCTTCAGGCCAGGCCAGTCACTAGAACACCACTGTAGGAAGAAGGGAGCCTAGTGTTGTGGAAATGTTAGATGGGAGCACTCTATCAGCACATAATGCCTCTGCTCTGAAATCTGCACAGAAATCTGCACAAATCTGGAGGACCAAGAGGTCTTCTGTATCTTTAAAAGTTGTGCAGGGGGAAGGGAGAATTCCACCTTGTGGTTTTTCTCATTACAAGTGCGCTTGGCTGACTTTCTCTTCTCCTAAAGATACAGGATCAGTCTCAGGCCATGAACATGGCAACCCTAATTCAATGGGGCTTACTCAAACAGGGAAGTGTGCACAGAATTGCAACCTCAAATGATAAGGAACTTCACTCACCCAACCCAAAGTTCAGAATCATGCCTCTTTAAGCTATTTTGCAACTGTTTATATTTGTTTTTATGGTTATTGGGTTTTAAAGGGATTTATTTCTTGTTGTGAGCTGCCTTGATTTCCAATCGGCAACCCTACCTCATAGAGATGTTGGAAGGACTCCATACATATACACTGGAGATGTAAAATACATAGACCCCATATAATAGTTTATTGTCAAAACCAGTTGGTTATTGCAGAACATTTAAAAACAATCAGTATTAGTTTCCTACATAATAAAAGAAGTGATACCTAAGTAAGCCCTGCCTAACTACTCTAAAAATAGGATTGGAGGGAGAGAGAAAGGTTTACAACACAAACACAATCCTTTGCTATGTTCACTCAAAAGTCCCATTGATTTACAGCACAATTCTAACCATGTCTACTCAAAAGTAAGTCCTTTTGAATTCAATGGGGTTTACTCTAGGTATCTGGGATTAGCTCTGTAGCTTTACTCCCAGAAAAGCAAGTATTGCATTAAAGCTTCATATTGGAAAGGTTTTCAAAACAGTGCCCTCTTCAACAGCCCATGAATATTTAAACTCATTTGACTCCTGCACACAAATGAGAAATACTTTTTTTCTACTGCTAAAAGCTATAAATTTACTCAGTTTGAGATTTTCAGGCATGCAGGAAAAAACAACAGTTTTCTGGATTTGCAATGGGTTCTAGCTATTGCCTGGAGGTCAACAAATCCCTTGTCGATCACAACCCTGACTTCACTTATTGACTACATACCTGAAAGGACAGGTTTAGAGCAGCCAGCTATCAGCTCATTTAAAAGAAGTTGCAGGAGGGCGGCTGATGTTTTGGTGTATATCTCTTGAACCAGACCACCTAGAAACTTAATTTTTAAAAAATGAAAGCTGAGAGTCCAGAGATCAAGGTGACTCACCCGGAGACCCAGAGAGGACCTCAAAAATCCAGACAAAAACTGGAGACCTAGTAACCCTAGGTGTAATGCACCACTCAGGGTGGATCATAAGATTTAAAAGTACAGCTTTGAAACAAACTGTAAAACAGTCAATAAGAAGTCAGCATAAAAGACTGAGTTAGCAATTGAAATCCAGATAAGTGTTTGGAGTGAGCTGGGAGGGAGTGCAAATTAACTGAAGAATTTATTTTATTTGGGGTGATTTGGATAGGAAATTAATTGCCTTCTGAGGAATTATAATTATTTCTAAATTTGCATACATATATATAAATGGGTTGATACAATCGGAGTCCTGTCAGACTGTGCCCCATATCTTTTAATTACCTAGCAATACTCCTGGCTCTGCTGATAGCAGAGCCACATCATAGCCACAACTTTCAGTTTTCAGAAGTGACATCTTTGAGAGGTGTGGACAGATCAATGGGCAACCCAAAAATGGAAGGAGTGCAGGTGAGGCATGAAGAAAAGTGCTGTGGAGATGAGGACAGACACAGGTAGACACAAAGTCAGAACTGGGAAAAGTCAGGAGCATCAGGAAGGACCCAGGAGAAGAGGCCTAACTGGCTTCAGGCATCATGCCCTAGTCCCAGAAGAAGAGAGTCCTGTACATGCTTTCCTGTTTGAGTAAGCCCCATTGAATACATTGGGACTTGCTTCTGAGGAAACAAACACAGGATTGCACAATAAATAACTTTACAGGATGGGTAAATAATAAACATCTTTGACAATCATGCTTATATAAATATTTCTTCATACTTTGTCATGAAAAGTATCTGATTTCACATTGTGGTTATTTTCTCTACATTTTAAGTGTGTCCTTCTTGCTTGAGGTGGTCATGGTCCCCCTCTGTTGTTTTCACTCTGACAGGCAGATAAGGCCTTTGTACCTGATTTCCATTTTTTAAAAAATTAATTAGAACTATTTATATGCAGGCAAAGTTTATGAAGTAGATCCACACTATACATTTAAGCACATCCAACTCACATTTAAGGCACATGACTTCCCCAAAGAATCCTGGGAAGTAAATTTTAAAACACGCTTTTTTCAACAGGGGAAGGGCTTTAGCTCAGTGGTAGGGCATATTCTTTGCATGCAAAGGTCCAAAATTCAATTTCTGGAAAAGACTATTGCCTGGAATCCTGGAGAGCCAATGCTAGTCAATGTCATCAGTACTGAGCTGGATAGTATCAAATGGCCTGAATTGGTATAAGGCAGATTCCTTTGTTTCTAAAAGTGGAAAGAGACCCAAGGGCCACAATGACTCCAAATTTATTTATGTATTTTATTTACAGTGCAGATTTCAAAGCAGAGGTATTATGTGCTGATAGGGTCTCACTCATGTCAGCATTTGTGTCACAGCATGCTGCATTAACTGCAGCCCCTGGGTCAGGTGGTGCTGCATGGGGATTTTTGTAACCTTGGCTGACTGGCTTATAGGATTTTTTTAGTTTTGGTTTTTGGTTGTGAACCCTGACTGGTTGTGGGATGCTGAGTTTTCTGCCTTACTCATAGGAATCTTGTTGTGGTTGGTATGGTATTGTATTTAGGAAATCATCACTGTCTTTTTGTTATCTTTTTCTATTTGCATTTCATTTACCTTTAACCTTTATAGAAGTAACAACAGTGGCTTCATGCGCTCAGCTCAACCCCCTTAAATCCATTGATAAGCCGCCTTGAGTTCCAGTTTGGAAAAAGGGCGGGGTATAAATAAAGATAATAATAATAATAATAATTGATGATGCACCTTTGTGGTCACATAATGGTTTGTTTCTTGCCCCATAACAGTAAAAGAGAATTCACATACTGGGAAGTGTGGCTGCAATTGCTGTTATTCCCAAGCTACTGCCTGTAAAGGTAAACTGAACCATGTGTGTTTTCTCTGTAAATTATTACTCACTGGAATTGGGTTGACTGTCAAAGTGAGTTTATTGTAGCCCAAGGGTAGACAGAAGAGGGTAGAAAATCTTGTTATTGTTACTCATTTCTCAAACCTCTTTCTGAAGTGTAGGGTCAAATCTGTAAAGAAGTTTAAAAGGGCATTCCAGGAAGGGCATTGTAGGCAACAAGTTGCCAACCCTGTTTGGATATGGATATGTTTGCAGAGGATCCCTAATCAAGCTTTACCAACAGCATAATCCAAACCATATCTACTTAGGAGTAAGTCCTATCGAGTTCTATGGGGCTTAGGGTCCTGGAGATAAGATTGCGGCCACTTTGCTCCTCCTCTGGTCCTGTTGCTGCCGAGGTACTATAGGTTAAGCCTCCATGGTTTGGCTTAGCATGTCATCCAAATCTGGGCTTGTGGTTTGTCTACTCCATACAAATCACAAGCAGTAAGCCACAGAATAAACATTGACTACAGCTCATGTTTTGTCTGGAACCAAACAGACCACAATCCTGGGTTCAGATAACATGCTAAGGCAAACCACGGCTTAGTTTACAGTAGCATGGTGGCAGCAGGACTGGAGCAGGAGCAAAGCAGCCACAATGTCCTCTCCAGGAGCCTGTACATTCGTGTTTTTTGTGCTAAGCCATGGTTTGGCTTAGCATTATGTATAAACTTGGGTCATAGCCATCTACACTGATGTCTAGGTTGGCAAGGCTTTAAACATACTTGATTTAAACATAAACGTATTTCCCCTTTCACAGACTACATATGCTGCTCTTGCCAGCACTAACAAATGGTGCTCAGTTTCCCAGGAGATGAGGCTGGCTGATGGCTGAAGTGAAATCCTACACTTTGGGATACTCAATGACTTCAAAATGTTGAATTCTTTATATGTAAAACCTTACCTTGTGTGAATTCCCCCCTTTTTTTGAGGAAAAGGTGGAAGGATATTTAACTCCTCTTATACCTAACAATCCTTCCCTGCAGAAGTGACCCCCCCCACACTCATTTACCGCCCCCCAGCAGGGCTCAATTTATGTTGTGGAGCCGAGCTGGAGAAAAAGCACCCATTCCCACCCACCAATTCTCCCACAAGTTCTGCAATCTCTTTGGCAGCATTACAAAAAAACAAAAAGCAACCCTGTTTTTGGCCCTTATTATCTGTGTAGTCATAAGCAAAATTAGCACCCTCTTTTGTGCTCTAAACCCTAATAGTTCTCTTTATCTCATTGAAGGCCACAACATTTCCTTATGTTCAAGTTGGACTTACGACAAAAAAGGTTTTCAAGATACTCAGTACCAATAGTCAATTTTGTCCACAGGAAATAAGTTTTATTTCGACAATCAGGATTCTACTCTCAGTATACTACATTACAGATATGACTCTAACAGCTCAAATTTGCTTTTAATTCTGCTGGATCCAATTTCAATAACGGCACTTTGTTAATGATCTGTGCGATATTTTTTAAGCAAATGGTGGATATGTCATTGAATCTTCTGTTCTTGCAGCATTTTACATTTATCTTGATCCAAAGCACTGAGTGAAATCCACATTTGTTGACTTTTTATCAAACTACACCTGGTAAACTTCCCCTTCTCTAAAACATAGAAAGGTAGTGAAGTCTATGCCAACTAGTTATATTTTCTTTCCCTACCTGAGGTCACCCAGAGACTAAAATTATCTCTTAGGCCAGCAGCTCAACAAACTTCTAAATCCTGTCCTCTACAACAGTGGTTCCCAACCTTGATCAGTACGGGACCCCCTCTATAGCCTCAAAAAAAATTGTGATCCCCCACATGTCAATTGTTGCTTCTCCTGCTGCTACTGCTCTGACCATCACACGATTTGCATGCAGGAGGAGAAATAAAGGCAGAAGAGCAAGAGAGATCCGCCTGGCAGGAAATTAAATTAAATATGTAACAAATTTAAACACACGGTTCACACAAACGTATAGGCAAAATCAAAATAGGAGCAAACTTGGGCACCACGGGTGGGGTGGGAGAGTGTGAGTGGCAGAGTGTGAGTGGCAGAGAGAGAAATAAAAGCATGATAGAAGTAATGTGAAGGGAGGGGCAGGATTAGAGGGAGGAAAGATGAGTCAAGTAGTGGGTAGGGGGAGAGGTTCAGTGGGTCAAAAGAAGGCAGTAAGTAAGAGGCAGTAGCAGATGGAAGATTGATGAGCAGCCACAAGGGAGGGAGGGCACAGGGAGAGGGAGGAAGGGTTGGAGTCAAATGACCTGTGTGTCCATTCTAGCTGCTTCCTTTCTCAGAGTGACCTGTGGTGGCAGTGAGATCTCAAAACAAATGCACATGGCCCCACCTCTTCTTTCCCTCACTCCCCTCTCCTGTCCTGTCCCCTTACACCAAAGGGAAGGATGTCCCATGGGAGGGAGAAGAGGGAAATAGACTGTGAGCACAAAAGTGGAAGCCTCTTCAACCGCTGCCTCTTTCTCACCCTCTCTTTCTGAGGCAAAGGGGTGAGGAATGGCCTCCCCTTCTTTTTTCTCCCTCACCCTCCCATCACCACTCCCTTCCCCTTCGCCTGGTAATGGACTGTGTGGGGCTACAGGAAAATGCACAGGGATGGGAGAATGGGCTGCAGCTGCTGTGTGCCTCTTTCTGTGTCCTTCAGATTGCAGGAGCCTGGCCAGAGGACCTCCCTCCTCTAGACACACATACACCCCTCCCACTCAGTACATGATTGCTGCCATGTCTGTGGTCTCCTTTTGCTATTGCTGCCACTGCCACCAGCCCATGCAGTATGCATAGGCTAGGGCTACCCTTCTCCAGAAGGGGTTAAGGAGGTGGGAGCTCAGGAAGAGCAACCAGCAGCTGATCTCTCCGAGGAGCAGGGCAAGGAGCAGGGAATAGAAGTTGCTTGCACTTGCTCTGTTTGTTTCAGCTGTCCTGGATACTTTTTAAAAACATTAATAAATAATTCCACTCTTGGCTCTTCATGCCCCCCCCCCAGATGACTTCCCAGCCCCTCTGGGCGTCACATACCCCAGGTTGGGAACCATTGCTCTACACATTCCTTTTCTTAGTATGGCAGTGATCCCAAGTGCATGTATTTGTGCAATTGCATTTAGTAGGGTGTTTTTACTTCCAAGAAAATGGGTTTAGGTTCATAGTAAAAACTTTATACTATAAAATGAAAGCATCAAGCAGAGAAAAGATCATCTTCCATTGCTCCACCTTCAACAACTGTATGCTGACATATGTCAACTCTACCCTAGCTAATGGTTAAATAAAATGTTTAACTATTGCATTCTTGCCAACAATTCCTGCCTTAAAGAACCCTTCTGAGATACTACAACTTGAGGCCTCCCATCCAACCATTTTTACTCATTCAACTTTTGTTGAATTTCATAACTTGATATTTTTATAGATTCCCTCCACCATCCGGATATGTATCTGTGGGAACTCTGTTTTTGCTATGCTAAAGCAAAATCAACTTTCCTCTGAACTGAACACCCATCTAGCCGGAAAGCTGGGATGTTGTTGAGACAGTCATAAGTGTGCTGGAGCTTATTTTTGCAATACTTCTGCATGTTTTAAATTCCCTTCCTGGGCGACTAGGATAACAATTAACAGTCAAGAGGGATACTAAATCATTCTCCTCTATATAATCTGCCAGAGAGCTTCCGGATTCTGACACAAAGGATTCTATTTTTCATTGTATTCCTTACAACACAAATAATATTTAACCACAAAAAGCTGTTTTACCATAGTTCATAATTGTCTTGTCCTAGGGCTTTCATTGGAATAGTGGATTATTTTAGTACAATAATGGCTGCAGTACAAAGAACATTTACTAAGATGTAAACTTCATAGGATTTACTTCTGAATAAGAAAAGACTGGGAATAATATCATAATGTCCTTTAGTATTAGCATATTTTTCTTTGGACAAGAGTGTGGCTTCTTCCTTCTTCTACTCTCCAGGGCACAAAACTGACCTGTATTTATTTCAGGACAGCAATTAATTAACAGGAAAGTATGTGAACTTATTTTTTATAATTGGCATTCTTATCCATAATTCTATAAAACAGGGGTGAGGAACAGGGGTGAGGCCAGCTTACCCACCCCTTGGGGGCCATTTTGACTGGTAC
Organism: Rhineura floridana; assembly: GCF_030035675.1. Classification (NCBI taxonomy): domain Eukaryota; kingdom Metazoa; phylum Chordata; class Lepidosauria; order Squamata; family Rhineuridae; genus Rhineura; species Rhineura floridana. The sequence goes on along the minus strand of NC_084484.1, from coordinate 66,389,548 downwards.
AGAGGTCTGGCCACCTGTCAATCAACAGATGTCACCATGATGTCAGATGGCCCAACTTCAAGGCCAATCTCTGCAGGGCTTACTCTAAGTGCCAAACAGCTTTGGATAGGGATTGGCTACTCTACAAAATTCTCAACCATGGATTACAAAATTAGTAAAATAAAAACAAAGAAAACCCAATGTTAATATTGGGTAATACATTAATTATATTAATATATAATTGTGTCTGTAAGCTGCCATGGGAGGGCTTTGCTCTGAAAGGCAGCATATACATTTCTTAAATAAATACAACAGTCAGGACATGGAAATCCTACAAATACGATACCAGTTTTTGAATTGAACTGTGGACCATAGTAATGCCTTATCAACAAGGAAAGTCTTCACTTTCAGGGTGAAATCAAAGATTGCACCAAGTCAGTTTCCTGAAAGAGAACATTCCACAAAGATGTTTCCACAGTTGAATATGCCAAGAGAAAATTAAAAAAGTAAAACTACCTAGAGATGTTAAGCACATCTTCCCACCCACTCACAGCATTATAAAGGAATTGCAGATGTGGATGCTGGGGGTTTTCTAAGCCAAAATGATATTGGAGCTACAGCAACTCCCTCATGAGGAAAGTTTACAACATTTGGAGCTTTTTAGTTGAGGGGGGAGGTGAGTAAGAGGGGACATGATAGAGGATGGTTATACAATGATGCATGTAATTATCCCATGGCGTCTTACTATAATACGGAAACCCAGCTTTATCCATTAAAGTTGAATGTTGGAAGATTCAGGACAGAGAAAAAGAAGCAATTGTTCACACAGTGCATAGTTGAACTATGACATTTGCTGCCGCAACTTGGACAGTGTTAAAAGAGGATTAGACAAATTCATGGAGGATACGGCTACGGGTATATTGCGTCCAGTATCAGAGGCAGTATGCCTCTGAATACCAGTTGCTAGGGATCATGAGAAGGGAGTGCTATTGCACTCATGTCCCACTTTGGGGGTTTCCACAAGCATCAGATTGGCCACTGGTGAGAATTACATAAGTCCTTGGTCTGATCAACCATCACTCTAAGGTTTTTTTGTATGTTCTTATTAACATTTCTAGATTGTAAAGAGGTTCATAACGGAAGTAGACGCTACAGTTAGTAGACAGGGCCCTAACCACTGGGCCTTCAAGGTCAGTGCCAACACTTTGAAACTAAATATGATCTTTCAAAATAGGGGAAATGTGTGCTTTCCTTGTAGCCCCAGACAATGATGAGTCTGCAGGGTGTAGACACTTAAAATTTGCCTTTAGCTGCAGAATAATATGCAGGAAAAGCCCTTTCCATCACTTTATCTCCATGCAAAGTAGGGGTGGGGAGAGAACTTACCTGCTATATTTGTGTGTCAGGGAGCTCTCAAAAGCACAGTAGCAGAAAACAATTGGAACTCCTAAACTGGCAGGTATAGTAAAAATATTCATATGTAGATGTGGAAATCCTGGGAGTACTGTTGCCTTTTTGTTTCATATAATGTAACAACTAAAGTTGCAGTTGGCATTAGGGAAACTTAGCCAAGGTACCAACACCGAGAAGGCCTAGTAGCCTAGTGGGTGGTCCTAATAGCCACCTACTTCACTTCAGTTGAACCATATGAGCCATCAATAACCAGAATTATGGTGATACATTGTAAAATGTGCCATGTAAATTTCTTCAAGGCTGTGGATTCTGTCTTATTAATGTCAAATAAGCTGTTAAAAGAAGCAAACATCTATATTTATAAAGGAATGAGGAAATGGGGAGAGCCAACATAATCCATGCTAATGCTTATAATAAAAATGTATCTTTGACTCTATATAAATGGCCAGTCTACTCTGCTTTTCCACTGGAACAAGTTTCCAGTAAATATTAAGAGAAACCACATGTCCGCATGTGTCATTACGTCTCTCTGTTTCATTATTATTACTATTGTTTTTGACAATGGCTATTTATAAGCAGTGGCCCTATAACAGTTACCAGAAAATTAAAGCAAACCAACTGACACACAATTACATTTTTAAAACTGTAACCTCTTCCATTCTATTCAAGTGCTATTTATTCTAAACCTCCTTCACTTTAATAATTTTCAAAATGGGACACAGTGATTATCAGCAGGTTAAACCCTAACCTGAATGCATCGAATTAACTAAATATTTCCAGTCATTGGACATGTTGAGGGAAATGTTTAAGGCATCTGTTGTGTATGCCATGGGGTGCTGAGATTCAAAGTTAGTGCTTTTGGGGCCTCTTGTCCTCGTTTGTTTTGTTTATTTGTTTGTTTGTTTGTTGCTACAATGGCTCATAACTAGACAGTGGTGGTTGGTGTCCATTGGGACTGGTGGGGCGGAAGTCAGGGAGCCCAACTGTAACAGGAGGCAGAGCCAATAACAGGCAGAGTCAATCTTAGTTTGGTCCCCATCCTCCTCCCTCCTGAGTTATACAAAGGCAACATGGAGACTGAGGAGGAGGAGGAGGAAGCTGACAGCCAGGGCCACCCCCTAGACTGTGAGGAGATGGGCTGGTGGGGGCTGGCTGAGGGCAGAGTGAGCATGATGGACCAACTGAGCATGGTGGGGCAGTGCTCCACTTGCCCTAATGGGCCAGCCTCATCCACTGATTCCAGGCATGTTTATATCAGTGAGGTTCAGCTGTGTTTGAATGGAGTGCTTGATCTTTTGCTTGTTTTCTTGCTGTCCCAACACAACAAGCATAATCCAATACAGACTTAACTGAGAGTGTCCCCTTGAACTCAATAGGGCTTACCTCTGGATAGGCATGTACAGAATTATATTGTAAGCTTTTTTTAAAAAATCACTTTGCTACTTTTTTTTTGTCTTGTTTACTATCAAGGTAGTAGCCAGATATTACATTTGGATTATAGTGTATAAGAATTCACTATATTATACTCAGGGCTGAGCATAATATTTGCAAATATTCAAAATTGCCCAAAATTTCTAATTTCAATCACTCTGATTTTGAATTTGCATCCTGGCTATCATTAGTTCATCTAGTACTAGAGTTTGTAATGTTTTGGTTCTTTTACGGAATATTGGAATCTGTTGACAATGCTACAACATGTATTCCCCAGTATTTCAGCATGCCCTCTTGCTGAAAATGTTGTATTATTCATAGATATTTAGGTGTAATGGTGGGATAAGAAGTGCCCTTAGATTGGTATTGAAATGTGTCTGACTTGAGCTAGGTAACTTGGCTTAGCTCTGACTGATGGAGTAAATAGATCAGGCTATTGTTAATATGTTTATTTTCTCTCCAAATTTATTGGATCCAGAATAGGAGCTTGAGGAAGTCAAATATGATGGCCAGTGCTGCCTTCTCTTAGCTTGAACTGTTATCACAATTTTTTTTGGTGTACAAAAGCAGCCATATTGAAATGAAGATGGTATTACACTTATAAAACATAACTAGAAGCCATTTTCTTCATTTGTTACATAAGTTGGTTTTGATCCCATGCAGTTTGCTTGTTTCATCTTCCCTCCTTGCCCCACTTTCCTTTTATGTTATTTTTTAGATAGCGAGCCCCAGAGTAGGTACTGCCTATTTGTTAGTCCCATTGTTAGGAGGGCCTGGCCTGGCCTGGAATCTGTCAGTTCCCAAAGAGGCCTCACTGCCATCACGTGATAATATTTGGCTCAATCACTGTGCCATCTGGTCAACAATCTTCCCCTCAAAAAAATTCTGCCCAAGGCCCGGCACGCTTGGCAAGCTGGGGATGCAGCAGTGGCCCTGCCACTCTATTAAGCCCTGACAGACAGTAGCTGAGGTTAAGACTATACTCTACATAAGGTAAGCAACCACCAATACCAACTCTAAGTAAGTTTAGAGTATGTGCTGAACAACTGCAGGGTATCTAGAGATGGGAGAGAAATTCAGTTCAATTTTAATGTGAGGTTAGTGTTGCCTAATTTCCCCTAGGAAAAATCCATCCATCCATTGAAACTCATACATTCAAATTTTGTGATGCTATTCTCCACCCAAAAAGTGTGCACAAAATGCATATACTGGTGAAAATAACATAAAAATACATTCTATTAGGGAATGTTTACCGGGCCCAATTCAAGGTGTTGGTTTTGACATTTAAAACCCTATACGGTTTTAGCCCAGTCTATCTGAAGGAGCGCCTCCAGCATCATCAGGGATGCCGCTCAACAAGATCAGCCTCAGAAGACCTTCTCTCGATCCCACCGGTTAAAACAGCTAGACTGGTGAGGACTAGAGAGAGGGCTTTTTCAATAGTGGCCCCCACCCTGTGGAACTCTCTCCCAAATGATCTCCGCCATGCCCCTTCTATGATGAGCTTCCGCCGGGCCTTGAAGACCTGGCTCTTCAGGCAGGCTTTTGGGGTGGGTTAGGTTTTTATTGCTATGGTTTTAAATGTTAATGTTTTAATGTATTGTTTTTATCTTGTACGTCGCCCAGAGTGGCTGGATATCCAGCCAGATGGGCGACTAATAAATTTATTATTATTATTATTAATATTATTATTATTATTAAAATGCCTTACAAAAATGTGTATATTACAAGCACATACTAAAATACTAATGAAATTTCATGAGAACTTTTTATTTAAAAAAATCTCAAATTAATGTGAAAATGTGGCAAACTGAACTTTAGATTGAAAAAGTGAAGAACTGAGTCAAACTAAAGTTGCAAATACCTAGTTGTTTTATACTTAATTATTTACAGCTGACTCTGTAGCAGTCATTCCACTTGAAGAGACGTCTTTGATATTAAATTTGATAATAAAGATTTGCTGAGTATGATCAAAAGAGTGACCAAAAGATACAACAGTCTAATGACCAGAGAGAGATGGCTGTGGGTCACCTGTTCTTGATACGAAAAACAAAGGAATAAGATATAGCTGTTGTCACCTCTGTATACATTTAATTATAAGGATTTATGATTTATCACTACCTCTGCCTCTGACTTCTCCATTCCTGTTTCCTTTTATTAAGGTTCTGAAGATTTGTAATTGCAGTCTAATGTTGCACTGACAGTACTTCAGTTCAGCTAGGATTTTATCAGGTTTTCCACTACAAAGAGCTATTTTCAGAAGTCTACACCATCACTAAAGTGGAAATAAAATCCTTTGGGGGAATGAGATTTGGAATTCAGGTTCTTCAAGGCAGAACATCACAAATGTTCATGATTTGTGGGACATGACACCCATTCAACTTGGGTCTCAGACATATGAGGGATAATCTTATCCCATATGTGCCTCCTGTGATTTAGGATCTGGAAATGACACACTTTTTCTGAGATAAAAGAAGAACCTTCTCAAGTAAAGTTAGCTGCTATTAGAAATAGAGCTTTATTGGTGGTGGCTCCTCAGTTTTGGAACTCCCTCCCATTGGGACTACACTGGTTCCTCTCTGTTGCCCCTTTTAAGAGAACATTCAACTTTTTTTTCTTTGGGGGGGCAGGCTGCTAGGTAAATCTATGCCAAATGTTCTCCTCCAAAAAACTGGACAGAGCAGTCCTACATGACAGAAAACCAGACAATGCACACTGGCAGAAGTTGGAAGAGCAGTTGTTTACTTTTTTCTGCTGTCCCTTGCCACTACATTATTTTATTTTATTTATCTTTTCTTTGTTATAATTACACCCTCCTGGGGACCATAGAATTGTGCAATTAATTTTCAAAATATTCACCAGTTAAAAATCCTATTCACTGCCTCCCCCCCCCCATCTGCTGCTTTTTCTGCACAATTACACTTCTTCCTGGATTAGTTAACATTGGTAATTCCAGTCAATCGGGAATCACATAATTGCCAGGACTATGTCTCTATTCTTCATAGCCAATCATATCTGGTAAATGATGACATCACTGGGTGCAAATGAAGGCTGTACTTCATTTAGGGCAATGTTACCTGCACAAGTGAAGCACTCACATACATCCTTCCTTCCTCTCCAAAAAAACCAGACCTTGAAAATGCTACAAAAAATGTTCACCCCAAAAAACCCTGGTAAAAATCTATGCTCCAATTTTAAACATTGCTTCCTGCTTTATGATTTATTCATTTTTGAAAATTTGGAAACGGGAGGGGGGATGTCATGAATGGAACTTGGGATCAGAGGAGGAGTGCATAGAGGCCAGGACAATGGTACCAGCTTTCAATAGTGATTTATTAATGTCATCTGTTCAAGAGCTCTCATCGTTTTTATTATCTTGTATGTTTCTCATTGATCTGATTGTTATTTTATATGTTGTATACCAGCTTGCTGTATTTTTATTAAAGTGTGATCTTATATTTAAATAAATAGTTACCCAAGATATAACTAGACAGCTAGTCAAGGAGCACAGAAAGATGGCAAAGTGGAATGATGATAGAAGCTTCGTGCTGCTCCTTAGGGTACTGTAGAGGTTTTCACCCCAAAGAGCAGTCTGTCTCCAGGCTTCTTATAGTCTCTGCTCAGTCTCCTGTGATGTGACAAGTAGACCGATCTATTGCTTGGGGATCTTTTTGATAACATGCCCCTTTTCTGCTCTTGTCAGAGTGTCTCTAGGCAAGTAGACACAACTTTAATGTGACATTTCTACTTCCAAGGCATATTGTTTCTTAAAACAAGTCCAGTTTCTCTGAGATAGCCATCAGCTACTGGAACCTGCTTTTCCTCTTTGTGAACCTTGCAGAGCCTGACCTTTCATTCCAAATATCCATTCATCCTTTTCAGTCATTTTCTTTTGAATTGATTATATTACAAACAATAATATCATAAAGGTAACAGAGTAGACATGAATGCAAAATCTTCAGACTCATTTTGCAAAACCACAGGAGTAGTGGAGGCTGGCCCATTAGGATTAATGGGACATTGCCCCTCCATACTCAGTCGCCATCAGCTGGTCCTCCAGCTTCCTATTTGCAACCACTCCAGGGTGTGGCACTGGCTGCCAGCCTTCTCTGCCTTCATCTTGGTGTTGCCCCTTGTCGAACTCATCAAGGAGGAGGATGGGACAACACTAGAATTATTTGGCTCTACCTGTCATTGGCTCTGGCTTCACTTATTGTTGGTCTCCTGAGTTCTGTCCCAATGGCCACCAGCCACCACTGCATAGGTGCATGACAGGGATGTCATCTTGTTCTTTGCCTCAGGCAGCAAAATCTCTTAGAACATCCCTATTTAAAAGCCTTGCTCCATTATTCAGACAGCAATTCTTGCTGTCATCTCATTTTCATTGGTGATCACTCGTGGCCGAGTAAGATTGTCTTCCAAGATAAGGTCTTTAACAGTGGGTCTGTAAGTGTTGAGCCCCAGGTGACCCAGGGGGGCCTGGATCAGGAGGTGGGGGACCCCCAGGTCCCCCCTTCCCAGTGCAGAGTGACTCTGGGGGGGAGCTCGTTGAGGGTGCATCCCCAGCTCTGCAGATGGGAGAGTTGTCAGATGTGGAGGATGCTCCTGAAGATCTGGGGGGAGGAGACACGACCAACCACTCTCTGATTCCCATGGGAAATTTGCCCGCTCACGTGGAGACCCCTCCCTTGCCAAACGACCCAGGAGAGCCGTTGGAGCAAGACCTCGCACACACGCCAACTCCACCCCAGGTTTCCTTGTCTGGCCCTTCAAATGCCTCCCTGCCAGAAACGTCTCCTCCCCCTTCAATGGAGCCGGCACCCGAGGAATCTAGACTGTCTGATGAGTAGATGTGTGTGTGCCCTCTGTCACCTCGTGCATGCCGGCAAGAAAAGAGGCTTGGCCAGAGGGAGGTCCCGCGCAGGAGTCAGAGATTACGAGTAAAAACCTTTCCTACTTAAGCCCATGCCCCCCTGATGAGAGTGATTAGTCAACTCCCCTTACATGCTGCAGAGTAAGCCTGAGTAGACTAGTTAGGGATTACAGTGAGCTAGTTAGCGAAGTCTATGAGACGCCTTGCCTTCGATGTTACTCTAATAAAACAGGAATTAATTCCAGTCTCACCTCCATTTCATGATTCTCACTCTGGGCAGGACAGTAAGTGACTGTGGAGGCCAATTCTGGATCCACACAGCCTCCTACAGTGAGGACATAGGTTTCCAGATGGAAGATGGCCATGATGAGGATTTGTTTGAGTGCCTTCTGCTTAGCTCGTTTTTCCCGTTCACCCTGTATTTGTGCTTCTTTGAAGTCCATAGCACCTTTGATAATAGCCGGCCTCCATTTGGGACGTTCATGGGCCAAGACTTCCCAGTTCTCGATGCTCATGTTACTATTTTTTAGATTCACTTTAAGAACATCTTTAAACCTCTTTCGCTGTCCACCGATATTCCATTTTCCATCCTTAAGTTGGGAGCAAAGTAGTTGCTTTGGAAGACGGTGATCAGGCATTCGAACAACATGGCTAGTCCAGTGAAGTTGATGTTGAAGGATCATTGTTTCAATACTGGTAGTCTTTGCTTCTTCCAAAATGCTAACATTAGTCCGTCTGTCTTCCCAAGTAATTTGCAGGATTTTCCGGAGGCAATGTTGGTGGAATCTTTCAAGAAGTTGGGAGTAGTGTTTATAAATGGTCCATGTTTCACAGGCGTACAGTAAGGTCAGTAGTGCAATGGATTTGTATTTTGGTCTCCCTGCAAATATCCAGATCCTCAAAGACTCTACACTTCATTTGGGAGAATGCGGCACTCGCAGAGCTCAGACGATGCTGAATTTCAGCATTGATGTCAGCTTTTACAGAGAGATGGCTGCCAAGATACAGGAAGTGATCGACGTTCTCCAGCATCACACTATTAAGATGGATTGATGGTGCTACAGAGGGACTAGTTCGCACCTGTTGATGAAGCACTTTGGTTTTTTAATATTAAGTGAGAGCCCAAGCTGATGGAGTGGAATAGGGAGATCACCGGGGCAATAGACCGGGTGGCTCCAAAACGTCCTCTCCCCCTGAATAGAACTCAGATTGCACCCTGGTACACACCACGGTTGCGGGGTCTGAGACAGGAGGTGAGACGACTAGAGCGCCGGTGGCAGAAATCTCACTCTGATGACGATCAGACACTGGTGAGAGCAGCAATAGCTGCCTACCAAGTGGCAACAAAGGCAGCAAAGAGGGATTTCTTTGCTGCCTCTATTGCGTCCGCAGAGTGTTGTCCCAGGAGGTTGTTCCAAGTGGTCCGTAGCCTGGTCGGTCCAGTTGCACAGGAACCCATGGAACATTCTAAAGCCTCCTGTGACATATTTGCTAAACACTTTGCTGATAAAATTGAGCGTCTGAACAGCACGATTCCGTGCGCCGTGGATACAGGAAGTGGGCCAGAGTCGGCCAGTTGCATTCCGGTCCGGTGGGATCGGTTTCAGCCTCTTCCCTCTGAGGAAGTGGACAAGGTGCTCTCGGCTGTGAAGCCAACCACTTGTCTGCTTGATCCTTGCCCTACGTGGCTCATTATGGGCTGCAAAGAGAGACTGAGAGAAGGGATCAAGGTAGTGGTGAATGCCTCCTTGGGAGAAGGTGTAATGCCTTCAATCTTCAAGCAGGCGGTTATAAAGCCCATTCTGAAAAAGCCCTCCTTGGATCCCCAAGAGTTGAACAACTTCCGCCCAGTCTCTAATTTACCATTCTTGGGCAAGGTGATTGAGAGAGTGGTGGCCAAACAGTTACAGACACACTTGGATGAAGCAGATTATCTAGATCCATTCCAATCGGGCTTCAGGACTGGACATGGAACTGAAACAGCCTTGGTCGCTCTGGTGGATGATTTGAGGAGGGCGTTGGATAGGGGAGAACATGCATTCCTCGTCCTCCTGGATCTCTCAGTGGCTTTCGATACCGTCGACCACGGTATCCTGTTAGATCGCCTAGAGGGAATGGGAATAGGGGGCACTGTTTTACGGTGGTTCCGTTCCTATCTCTCAGATAGGCATCAACAAGTAGAATTGGGAGATGAGGTTTCAGACCCTTGGCCTCTCAATTGTGGTGTGCCACAGGGTTCTATCCTCTCCCCCATGCTATTTAACATCTATGTAAAGCCGTTGGGTGCCATCATCAGAAGATTTGGGCTGCGGTGTCACCAATATGCGGATGACACCCAGCTCTATCTCTCATTTAAATCCTCACCAGAGTTGGCTGGGGATACCATTTCCAAGTGCCTGGAGTCCGTAAGTGAATGGATGGGAGGTAATAGGCTGAAACTGAACCCCGACAAGACCGAGGTGCTGCTTGTGGGAGACAAGAGAAGGTTAGGAGATATAGACCTGGTGTTTAATGGGGTAAGATTGCCCCTGAAGGACCAGGTCCGCAGCCTCGGGGTCATTCTTGACTCCCAGCTGTCCATGGAGGCTCAGATTTTGGCAGTGAGCCAGGCAGCTTGGTATCAATTACATCTAATACAGAGGCTGCGACCCTACCTTCCGGTCCATCTGCTCCCCCGGGTGGTACATGCCCTGGTCTCCTCTCGCTTAGACTACTGTAATGCGCTCTACGTTGGGTTACCCTTGAACACGGTCCAGAAATTACAGCTGGTACAGAACGCGGCGGCACGTTCGATTAAGAACAGCCGTCGCCGTGATCACATCACTCCGGTGTTAGAAGACCTACACTGGTTACCAGTTGTTTACCGGGCCCAATTCAAGGTGTTGGTATTAAGCCCTTTACGGTTTCGGCCCAGTTTATCTGAAGGAGCGCCTCCAGCATCACCAAATATGCCGCCCGACGAGATCAGCCTCACAAAACCTTCTCTCGGTCCCACCAGTTAAAACAGCCAGGCTGGTGCGGACCAGAGAGAGGGCATTCTCGATTGTGGCCCCCACCCTCTGGAACTCTTTGCCCTACGACCTCCGCCATGCCCCCTCCCTACCAAGTTTCCACCGAGCCTTGAAAACCTGGTTATTCAGGTGGGCTTATAGGATTCTTGGGGAGGACTAGTTTTTATCTTGTTGCAGTTGTGGGTGGTTTTAGATTGATTATAGTTGATGTTTTGCTTATATGTTGTATTTTATATGTTGTATTTTATCCTATTATGTACGCTGCCTAGAGTGGCCGTTAATTCGGCCAGATAGGTGGCTTAGAAATAAAATTTTATTATTATTATTATTATATATGCTTCTGCAAAGACATTTAAGAAAGTTTCAAGATCTTTTTTTGAATCTGCGGAGACTACATTATCATTGGCATATTGAAGTTCTATGACAGAGGCTGACATTACCTTACTTTTTGCTTTCAGCCTACTGAGATTAAAAAGCTTTCCATCTGTTTGATATATGATTTCCACACCAGTAGGATGTTTCCCCTCAATAAGGTGTAGAATCATAGCAATGAAGATAGCGAATAAAGTAGGAGCAATGACACATCCCTGTTTTACGCCTGATCCGACTCTGAATGGATTGCTCTGAAAGCCATTGTTATCCAAAATTGTTGCTGTCATGTTGTCATGAAGGAGTTGCAAAATATTCACAAATTTATCAGGGCATCCAGTTTTCAGAAGGATGGTCCAGAGAGTGGTTCGATTCACAGTATCAAAGGCCTTAGTCAGATCAATAAACACCCTATATAAAGGTTGATTCTGCTCCTGGCATCTTTCTTGAAGCTGTCGTGCAGTGAAGATCATGCTCACTGACCCCTGGAAGGGCAGAAACCATTTTGAGATTCAGGGAGGACATCCTTTGAGATTGGTAGGAGGCTATTTGTGAGGATCCTTGCAAGCATTTTACCTGCGGTAGCAAGAAGAAAGATACCTCCATAGTTCCCAAAATCTGTTCTATCACCCTTCTTAAAAAGGGTGATAATTATGGCGTCCCTAAAGTCATCTCTCTGCCCTCACTCCATGGTGTCACCTGAAGCCGTTTCCTTCATTCTTCTGCATGGAAGGGCCATCCCTACTATTAGGGGCTACCTCCACTTGGGTAAAGAGATCACAACAAGGCATAAGGGAAACCACTGAACTACCAGTTTATGAATCAGAATGAATACATTGTGCTCTGATGTGATATGTTCATTAATTATTATTTTTACTATATTTGAGGTAATGGAATTTGGAATTCTCACTGGGCTATGACCCAAGACATGCAGATTCATTAATGTTGACTATACCCCGAGGTAACTCAGGAGACAACAAATACATCTGGATTTCACATAGATTTCAGCTTCAGGCAGCAAGAGGAAATGCATAGTTGACTTCCTCACTGCCACATTTTTGTGTCTGTCAAAGCCCTAAAGAGAGCAATACAATTTGGAGAACGTAAGGTAGTGCTTTCCTATAATATAGGCAGCAAATCACTTAATATTATTCTTAATAAACCCCATCTGGCTGTGATCTAATGAGAACCATATTTAAGTCACTTTTTCCCCCTGCAAGAATGTCATACAGTCATACTCAAGCAAGCAACACTTGTAAGATTATTTAAGTTGCTCTATTATAGACAGCAATCTGAATGCCATTTACTTTTGTTTGGAGTGGCCCTCAAATAGTCCTACCAACTTAACACTCAGGGATTTATTGAGTTCTATGAAGAATGAGTAATCCATGAATCAACCATTCTAAAAATAAAACATGGCTGAAACTAGTGCTTTATTCTACTTAACATGCTTGAACCTTTTACCATGAAGTGCTAGCTTTACAGACAGACTGGCTAGGTGTTCAGAGAAGTTTTGGAAAATCTTTTTATACTTTTCCTGCAATCCTAAGCGACTTTTAGTTGCAGTTTGTAGTTGAAAATGAATGTAAGTAGTGGTACAAATTCATGGAGCCTCCATATCAGAAACCATCCACTAATGTTTGCCTTACCTATGTTTTTCTTGTCACTTGATTCTCCCCCAACTTTCCTACTTATTTGATATCCATGAAATGTAGCTAGTTAGCTAGCTAGATTTATGTGTCTGTCTGTCTGTCTGTCTGTATGTGCAGAGAATCCATTACTGTTAGATTCTCTGTTGACAGCCAGCACACTGTTGGCGCTAGTATACTATGCATGAAGATTCAAGGTCCACATCGTGTACACTTGACCGATCTGGTAACCAGTCCTGAAGCGATCATCTAGCCTTTTGAAAGAAACTCAGGTACTGAAAATAAAAAAAAAATTGTAAAGCCTCTGTCTCTGGCTGAATGTCAATATTAATGGAGTGATTTTTAGGAATGCTGGAGACCCAAGGAAAATTATCCCTCTCAGTGTGCCAGCTCCTGATACTGAGGAAGTGAGCAAACCCAGCAGTTTCTCAATGCTTTTCTTCAGGCATAAAAGGAATCCATATTATTAAAAATATAAAACCACATTCTACCTATGAAGATGTCAAGTATATGTATTTCAGTGTTGAAGCCCACCCCTCACCCCACCCCCCTCTTTCAGATGATTTAGACTAACAAAATTGGGACTCAAATTTGAAACTATTTCTTACCATCTTTTTGTTTAGGTCTGTTATATATTAAACTATTTTAGGTGGAAAGAAACATTGTTTTTAAGGTTTGGAGCAATTTAATTGTGGTTTTCCTATAATACTAGAGCAATTATACATGTCACTAGTTGAAAAGCAGAATTGCTTATTATGAAACACTAGCAATACCTGACACCTTGATCCCAACGCTATTAACCATTCCTGAAGTGCTCAAGGCAAGGCCATTTTAAAAAAACGCACAATAACTAATTCCAAGGAAAGTATCATTTTCTCCTACTTATTTCCATGTGCTTTTGGTCTCAGATTACAGCCATCTAATTTAAACCTGCTTATCTGAATTATTTCACAGTGCAATCCTTTTTTCTCTAGGCATATCAATCATCCAAATTAGTTCAGTTTTGTACAGTAGTGTAGTAGAAAATTGAGAAGTGTAGGGTCCCTTTGTGAGTCATGCCACGCCTCCCACTGCCATCCTTTCTAAAATTATACCACTGACACTATTGGGGCCTGCATAATTGACTTGGAAAGCTACAGCAATAAAGAAAAAAACCCCATGATGCTGTATGGAAGCTTCACCGTCTCATCTCAATCCTCACGAAAGGACCCCTTCCCATTTGATTCACCAGCACACATAAGTTAACCAATCCCCTTGCAAAAGTCCCAAAATTACTCATAAACCTTCCACAAGATAATCATTCGCCCCCAAACAACACTCACCAGCCAAGCACTACATCCTGCAAGTACTTCACAACCTGCATTTTTGTAATTTCATATAGACAGCAAATAGGAGTTTTGTCAAGTCTCTGACAAACCACCCTGCATGGCTGATAGGCTTTTTTGGTCACAGACTTCATAGGCCGGCTGGCCTTTGTCGGATAAGACTACTATAGGGAATATTTATTTTATTTTTATTTTTTTGGAGACAAGTCTTTTTCAGCATATTAAAGAAAGAAGTTAAGCAAGTCTAGGAAGATAGGAAATTGCCTTATACTGAGTCCATCTTGCTCAGTATTGTCTACATTGACTGGCGGCAGCAATCCAGGGTTTCAGGCAAAAGTCTCTTCCAACCCTACCTTGAGATGCCAGGAATTCAACCTGGGATCTTCCGCATGAAAAGCAGATGCTTTGCCACTGAGCTACTGCTGTTCCCCATTTAAAGCCTATTTTCATCAAGGAATTTTTTTAAAAAGCATATTGTGGTTTTAGAAACTCATTTGTTGAGAGATCCTTCTGTGACTTCTCCACCCCAAGGTTATGTCCCTAGAGAATAATAAAATGACCTTAACTCACATGGATTATTTAACTATAATTCTTCTTATCTCTAATCTTGTCAAACAATCCAGTTAAAGAAAGAAATTAACAACCTATCTTATCAAGATAAATCTGCTATAGTATCATGCAACCCAATCATATGTATGTTTACTCATAAGCAAGCCCCACTGTGATCAATGAAGCTTACTCCCAAATCAACCAAGTTAGCTTTAACATGTTGGTGTTGCTGCCTTCCTAGCTGAGAAAATTGCTTCATTGCTTGCTCCTCGTAAAGCAGCAGCATCCATTCCCCACAGGGAGCAGATTAAGGCTGCAATCCAATACATGTCTACTCAGAAGTAAGCTCCATTGGGTTCTTACTCCCAGGTAAGTGCATATTAGATTGCAGCCTAAATTTGTTAACAAGGGAGAGAATTTTGCCTGGGCAGAGTTTAACAGAGAAGGGAAGACATTGCTTTGAATAATCTGTTGCTCATACAACAAACAGCATACAGCAGGTGTCACGCCTTGCAGGCCCAGGCCTCAGGTACTCAGCCAGCTGTTGCTGACTTCTTCCACCTGTCCCTTCTCTGGAGGTGATACATAAGCTGGCTGGCTGAGGTGCCTCCTGCTTTGTCTGCCTTTTTGTGGATCTTGAGTCATGTGCGTGGGAGAGAGGACTCAGAGCCGAGTAGGGAGACCTGAGGGGCCCCCAATTAATGTAGTGATGGGCCGAGGGAGATAAGGCATTGTGTGGAGGACTTGCCAGGTAAGGGGAATGCGGCCCAGGCATTTAACAACTATGCCTTGTTCCGGTCCTCACCACACCCGCAGGTTTCTTGGTTGCCCTATCAGCCTGCTCTCAGGCCTCCGGATGCTGTTCCTAAATGCCAGATCGGTGCATAATAAGATCTCCCTCATTCACGATTTAATAGTGGATGAGACAGCCGTTCTGGCGTGTATAACCGAGACCTGGGTGGGTGAGCAGGGGGGAGTCAGCCTCTCTCAGCTATGCCCGCCAGGGTACCTGGTTCAGCATCAGGGTAGACCTGAGGCCCGGGGAGGGGGGGTTGCTGTGGTCTGTAGGAGCTCCATCTCCCTCTGCAAGCACCCTGTTCATGTGACTACTGGTTTGGAGTGTTTGCACCTTATGTTGGGTCAATGGGACAGACTGGGGATTCTGTTGGTGTACCGCCCACCCCGCTGCCCAACAGACTCCCTAGCTGAGCTGATGGAGGTGGTCTCGGGTGTACTGTTGAGATCCCCCAGACTGTTGGTTCTGGGGGATGTCAACATCCATGCCGAGGCCACCTTATCCGGGGTGGCTCAGGATTTCATGGTCTCCATGACAACCATGGGACTGTCCCAATATGCCATTGGCCCAACACATGTAGCAGGGCATACACTAGATTTGGTTTTTGCAACTGGACATGGAGTTGGTGATCTGAATGTGGGGGGCCTTGCATCAGCCCTTTGTCATGGACAGATCACTGCTTGCTGAAGTTTAGACTTACAGCAGCTTTTCCCCTCTGCAAGGGTGGGGGACCTATTAAGATGGTCCGCCCCCAGAGACTAATGGATCTGGATGGTTTCCAAAGGGCTCTGGGGAGTTTTCCGGCTGATAGGGCTGGCGCTCCTGTCAAAACCCTGGTTGAGCTGTGGAATACAGAAATGACCCGGGCGGTTGACATGATTGCTCCTGAGCGCCCTCTCCTGTGTAGAGCTCATAGAGCTCCATGGTATACCCCAGAGCTGAGAGCGATGAAACAATATCGGAGACGTCTTGAGTGCAGATGGAGACGAATTCTTAGTGGATGCAATTATACACTGGTATAATTGCATCCATTATGGTAAGCTGTATTTAGGGGCAGTGAGGGCAGCAAAAAAAAATTGCATCCACTGCCTATGGTAAGCTGTATTTAGGGCCAGTGAGGGCAGCAAAAAAAACCAATATTTTCCTGCCACTATCGAATCATCACTCTGCTGCCCACCGGAGCTCTTCAAAATTGTCCGGGGGCTATTACACTCTGGCCCCAGGGACATGGCAGAACCATCTGAGGCCCGCTGTAATGAATTTGCTAGACACTTCCAGGATAAAATCTTTAGCATCCACCAGGACTTAGACTC
Source organism: Rhineura floridana (assembly GCF_030035675.1). Lineage (NCBI taxonomy): Eukaryota > Metazoa > Chordata > Lepidosauria > Squamata > Rhineuridae > Rhineura > Rhineura floridana. Next base: position 66,372,840 of record NC_084484.1, on the reverse strand, counting down.
CAGTGTTATAGCAGGTGAATCAAGTGGGGTATCCAGAGCACAGCCTTGTCCCGATTTCTTGGATGAGTTTCAATTGGTACAGCTTCAGGATGTTGACAAGGTGCTTGGACAGGTTCGTGCAACCACTTCTGTGCTGGATCCTTGCCTTTCTTGGCTAATAAAAGCTAGCAGGGATGGAATAGCTGCCTGGGTCAGGGAAGTGATTAATGCTTCTCTGTGAGACGGGGTGGTCCCTGGCTGCTTGAAAGAGGCGGTAGTGAGACCACTCCTGAAGAGACCCTCCTTGGGCCCAGAGAATCTTAATAACTATAGGCCGGTAGCAAATGTTCCATTCCTGGCAAAGTCCTTGAACGAGTGGTGGCAGGCCAGCTCCAGACACTCTTGGATGAGACCAATTATCTGGATCCATTTCAGTCGGGTTTCAGGCCTGGTTTTGGCATGGAAACATCCTTGGTCGCCCTATATGATGACCTTTGTCAGGAGAGAGGGGAGTGTGACTCTGTTGATTGTTCTTGATCTCTCAGTGGCTTTTGACACCATCGACCATGGTATCCTTCTGGGAAGACTGGCTGAGTTGGGAGTGGGAGGGACTGCATGGTGGTCATTCCGCTCCTACTAGGCAGGTCACCTCCAGAAGGTGGTGCTTGGGGAACATTGCACGGCACCCTGGATTCTCCAGTATGGGGTTCCACAGGGGTCAGTTCTGTCCCCCATGCTGTTCAACATCTACATGAAACCGTTGGGTTCGGTCATCCGGAGCTTTGGAGTGCGTTGTCATCAGTATGTTGATGACACACAGCTCTATTTCTCCTTTTCATCTTCTTCAGGTGAGGCTGTCAATGTGCTGAACTGGTGACTGGCTGTGACAATGGACTGGATGAGGGCTAATAAGCTGAGGCTCAATCCAGACAAGACTGAGATGCTGCTAGTGGGTGGTTCTTCTGACTGGATGGTGGATATCCAACCTGTCCTGGATAGGGTTGCACTCCCCCTGAAGGAGCAGGTTCGTAGCTTGGGGGTTCTCCTAGAACCATCTCTGTCACTTGAGGCCCAGGTAGCCTCGGTGGCACGGAGTGCCTTCTACCAACTTCGGTTGGTGGCCCAGCTGCGCCCCTATCTGGACAGGGATAACGTGGCTTCAGTTGTCCATGCTCTGGTAACCTCCAAGTTAGATTACTGCAATACACTATATGTGGGGCTGCCTTTGAAGACTGTTCGGAAACTGCAGCTTGTGCAAAATGCAGTGGCCAGATTGGTAACAGGGACCAGACAGTCCGAACATATAAAACCAATTCTGGCCCACTTGCATTGGCTGCCTATATGTTTCTGAGCTCGATTCAAGGTGCTGGTTTTAACCTATAAAGCCTTACATGGCTTGGGACCACAATACCTGATGGAACGCCTCTCCCGATACGAACCCACCCATACACTATGCTCAACATCTAAGGCCCTCCTCTGGGTGCCTATTCGGAGGGAAGCTGGGAGTCTGACAACAAGGGAGAGAGCCTTCTCAGTGGTGGCCCCCAAATTATGGAATGATTATGCTGAAGAGGTGCTCCTGGTGCCATCACTGTTATCTTTTAGGCACCAGGTCAAGACTTTCCTCTTCTCCCAGGCATTTTAGCATGTGTTTTTAAATTGTTTTAAATTTTTTAAATTGTCTTTTAAATTGTTTTTAAAAGATGTGTTTTAAATGTGTATATTTGTTTTTAATGTTTTTAGTTACTGTAAACCACCCAGAGAGCTTCGGCTATGGGGCGGTATACAAATACAATAAATAAATAAATAAATAAATAAACCGAGGCAAGAAGCATCCATATTCCTTCTGCATATGCAAATTATACAGCCACGAAAGTGGCTTTAAATTTTTAACCCTCTAAATTTTCATGGTGACACACAAAACAGAGAAAATTGCGAATTGAAAGTGTAAAAAGAGAGGAAAAAACAGACCTTCTTTGGACTTTTTGCTGTCATTGTTCTCATAATTTGTTGAAATTAATTAAAAATCAGCAATGTTCATAGAGTACCTGTAATCCTATTACTGACCTTGCCCCATACTCTGACCTTCCTCTTCTGCAGTTTAAAAGTTAAAAAAATGCCTGGCCAATTTTTAATTAATTTAAGAAATTTAGCATGGGTGTCAATGATATGCCCAGGCATTCTCAGTAAGAACCAACTGTCAGTGTTCTAAAAACCAGACTCACACGCATGCCAGACCTTGATTTCACTTTAGACAGTCATGGCTTCCCCCAAAGAATCCTGGAAGTGTAGTTTGTGAAGGGTGCTGAGAGGAGACTCCTATTACCCTGACAGAGCTCCAGTGGCCAGAGTGATTTAACAGTCAGCTGCTCTGATTGAAGCACTGTGAGGGGAACAGTGTGTCTCCTGGCAACTCTCAGCACCCTTCACTAACTACACTTTCCAGGATTCTTTTGGAGAAGCCATGGCTGTCCAAAGTGGAACAAAGGTCTGGTGTGGATGTGGCCAGGGACAGCTTTGGTTTAAATTTGGGTGGGAGGCTACATGTGCCGGCTGTAGAATAAAAACATGGGGGAAACCCTGAAAAACAATGATACTGTTCACATTATTTTCGTTTTGGAAGGGAAAGGCGCTTCCCCTCTGCCCAGTGCCTACCCACCCAATCTCCTTCCCTCCCCCTCCCCCTTCCTCCCTGTCCCTTCCTCCCTCCCCCCCCGGTTAGTTTCACTTATCCTAAGCATGATTGCACAGGAGTAAATCCCACTGAACTCAAAAAGCATGCAAATGATCAAACGTGCCCTTCCTCCCTCCTATCCCGCCCTCCAGCTCCTTCCCTCCCCTTGCCCCTCCCCCTCCCTTCTAATCTCCTCTTTCCCCTTCCTTCCCCTTCCCTTTCTCCTCCCTCTCCTCCTCTTCCTCCATTGTCAAATTTACCTATTTTAAGCATAACTGCATGGGAATAAATCCCATTGAACTCAGTAAGTATGCAAATTAGGGTTGCCAGGTTCAGTCCCTGAGACTGATCCTGTATCTTTAGGAGAAGAGAAAGTCGGCCAAGTGCAGGTGTTCTTGCAACACTGTAATAGGAAAAACCACAAGGTGGAATTCTCCCTTCCCCCTGCACAACTTTTAAAGATACAGAAGACCTCTTGGAGGCAGGGGCCAGGCAAACAAGAGGTCTTCTGTATCTTTAAAAGTTGTGCAGAGGGAAGGGAGAATCCCACCTTGTGTTTTTTCCCATTATAGTGTTGCAAGAACACCTGCACTTGGCTGACTTTCTCTTCTCCTAAAGATACAGGATCAGGATCAGGTCCTGAGCCTGGCAGCCCTAATGCAAATAATCAAACCTACCCTGCCCTCCTTCTCCCTCCCATAACCTCCCTTTTGCCCCACCCCCTCACCTTCTTTCACCCCTCCCCCTCCCCTTCCAACCCTCCTCCTCCTCCCTCCCCCTCCTCCCTCCCCCTCCTTCCGTTCCCCTCTCCCCTCTCCCCTTCCTTCCTCCTTCCCTCTTTTCTCCCGTGCCCCATGGTCAGTTTTACCTATCCTAACCATGATTGCACAGGAATAAATCCCATTGAACTCAATAAGCATGCAAATAGTCAGACCTGTCTTTCCCCTCCTTCCCCTCTCCTCTCCCTTCCTCCTCCCCTCCCCTCTTCCTTCTTCCTCCTCCTCTGCCCACTCCAGCCCTCCCTCCCTCCCCCCAAGGTCAGTTTTACCTTTCCTAAGCCTGACTGCACAGGAGTAAATCCCACTGAACTCAATAATGCAAAGAACTCAATAAACTCAATGCAAATGATCAAACCTACCCTTCTTCTCCCCTTCACCATCTGCCTGCTTCCATCCCACTCCTCCCCTCTGCCCTTCCTCCCTTCCCTCCTCCTTCCTTCCCTATCCCCTATGATCACTTTCACCTATCATAAGCATGATTGCATGGGAGTAAATCCCACTGACCTCAATAAGCATGCAAATGATCAATCCATTCTCAGCAAACTTGCACAGGATCCCATTACCTTCCGGATTAGAAAGCAGAGAAATTCACTAATAGGCAAAAAACCTTGCAGTTTGAGAACGTACCTACAGCCAACAGATATTTCTATCAAACTTTAAAAAGCAGGGAAATTGGGCAGCTATAGTGAATGCACCAGGGGAGCAGGAGACCTGAACTCCTCTCTGAGATATTCTCTCTGAGAAACAGTAGTAACAGGAAAGAAGCAAAGTAAGAACACCTACAAAATGTAATTCTCCATCTTTGGAGATGGCAGGTGTTGCCACCACTCCCTATACGCTCAGAGGCACATGTTACCAAATTCTTCCAAGCTACACAAGAAGTGGATTAGACTGTGAAAGACCAAGCGAAATTGTGTTTGCATTTTGACAAATTTGTAGGGAAGTACATTATCTTAGAAAGGAGGTCATGTCTCCTGCTTCCCTGGTGCATTCACTATAGCTGCACAATTTCCCTACTTTTTAAAGTTTGATAGAAATATCTGTTGGCTATAGGTGCGTTCCTAACTGGAAGGGTTTTTTTGCCTATTAGTGAATCATAATGCTTTGCGTCAGGAATACTTTCAGATGCATGGGGGGTAGGGAATTGGAGGGGGAGAAGGCAGGAAGATCTCACAAACTTCTAAAGCCTCTTTTCCTAAGAGAGAGAGGGCACAATTCTTCATCCCTTTCCAATGCTTTGCAACTAATGTGCCCCTCCTCCTCTTCTGAAACCCGAACTGATCCATAACCTCTGGGAGGGAGTAAAAAACCCAAGAAGCAAGCGGAACATCCAATTCCTCCCTAGGCTGGGTGATTTGAAGTCAAAATAGTACTTACTGGGATTGCAACCGCTTTCCACCCTCCCCTGGGTAAACTCCTCTTTGTCATCCTCCCCACTGTTCTCTCATGTAAACTTCTCTCAAATGCAGAGTCCCTCCATGCCACCTCCCTGACATACACTCACACTGTGAAACTAGAGATCTGCTATACCGCTGCTATCATGGAGGAGGAGGCAGGAGGCTCCCCCCCCCCGCACATCCATAAAGTGGAGGCTGCAGCGATATCCTCCCCAGGAGTACTAGCACAGACAGGAGGAAGAACCACACTGTGGAGCAAGAGATAGGCTGTAGGCTGGGATGGGCAAATATTTGCTTAATTCCAAACCCAACCACCTGAATTAAGCAGATTTTTTGCCAGCTTCTTCCAGCAGCCTGTCTCTTGCCCTGTGGTGTTGCACCTACTCTTCCTTTTCCTCGTCTGCCTGCTCGGAGAAGCTTTGCAGAAGCCTCTGCTGTACAGTTTGGCTGGGAGCCCCCTCCCCTCCTGCCTCCTCCTTCACCCTGGTGTGTGTGGGAAAGAGTGGGTGACAGATTGGAGGGGACCGGCAGGGGCCAGCTGCGGAAAAAGTAATGGGACAAAGTCCCAACACTCCTGCGTCCCCCCTCCAAAACACACCTGGTTTTGTAATAAGAGTATAATTAAATCTTTCTTTTAAAAGAGTATAAGCAAATTGCAGCTGAGCCTAATGACACCCTGTATCCACTTTTTTCCCCTCAAGGTCGTCAGAAGTTATTTAATATACCAAACATGCATAAAAGGCCCAATATTTACCCTCTGGGAGATAACTCAACCCAACATGTGCATGTAGCTCCTCTCCACCCACGCAGTGCACCAAACCAAATGTGCATGCAGGGACAGAACATATGAATGCCACATATACATGTACAGTTCAGCACAAAGAGCAGAAAACTGCATGGCTGATTTTCCAAATTCAGACAGGAAACCAGCCACATAAGCAATATTTTCCTGTGTGCTTTGAACTACACACACATTAATGAAATTCACAGGATCTACATATGCGGCCAGTGAAGCCTGGGTTGGTGCACTGGATAGGCAAGAGCCTACATTGTCCCATCAGGCCCATTGTCCAATCAGGCCCATGGATAAGGCAAAATAGAATGTGACCTGGTTTGAATAAAATTCATTATTGTTATGAGATTGCTGTACACTTGCAGGAATAGAAACTGTTGCTTGTACATTTTCCCTCCTGTAAAAGAAAAAGGGCGGGGGTCAGTCTTTGAAGCTCAAAAGAAAGATGTGTACAGAGAAATACAGGTGGATTTTTAGATACTTATGTATTATGGTCAACTTTTGTTTCGCATCGTATTGTATGTTCGAATCTTTATTAAGACTTGCGCCTGGAAAATCGACCAATGCCTGAACCAGGTCCCAGTGATGATCATCCTTCATTGGGTTCAGTGAAGCCACCAGCATGGAGACCATCTATGTGCCAACCTTTTCAAGTGACAGTGGCATAGAGAATATCTCATTCACTACGACATCAAACAACTGTGTCATCTGACTGGCCCCTGCAGTGTAAAGCTCTCTCTGCATGAAGTTCCCATCAGCCTTGCACATTATTGCTGTGCAGTTACATAGGCTCCTAAGATTAATCACACTGCTGGTTTATTATTTATTGATATTTAACAATGTTTTATTGATGGATTTTCTGTTTTTACTGATATATTTCTGTGTATAATGTTGTATGTATATTCTTTTTTATGAAGTTATGGTATTTTATGTAAACCTCTTAGGGATTTTGTATAGTAAGCGGTATACAAATATTATTTTTAAAAATGTCACAGTTTGGTGTGTGAGTATTGTTTATTTCATGGCTGGTGCCTTTGTGATGCTTCCCAGCTACTTTGAAGAAAAGAGTCTGGCTCCCACGCAGCGAATGAGTAACACAACAGGACATTTATTACCTACAAAAGATGATAATTTGGAAATGCCCTTTAAGTGATCTTAAGTATCAGAATGTTTTTGTCTATTTCAACATTCGCATTCTTTCCAGAATTAATAGGGAATGAATTGTCAAGTGACTACTTATATGTGGTCCCACAACCTTTTTTATGAGGTGACTTAGCTCTGGACGGCTCAGTTTCATCCCACCTTCTGCAGGAAATGAACAGAGCCATTTGGCACATAAATTAGCTGAGCTGGGAATTTTCTTTCCCTTAATGAACGTTTCCATTTAATGTTAACAGAAAAATACACCAAGGAATCTTAACAGCTTCATCATCCTTGGAGTTGTGAAGTATGGTATGTGCATTAGCTAAGGTCGTTGATTAATTCAGTCTCCATCTAAATAAAACTGGTTGCAGTAGTCTGAGCCAAGGATAGCTGTAACATCAGCTGTTGTGTGCTAATACCATATGACTTTTTAAAAGCTGGACAGAGCAACCCTAGACTGTAATTATGATGGAGGGAGGAGACATGTGCTGCTGTTATACTGGCTGAACAGCTCCCATATCTTATATTTGCTCAGCCTAGGAGTGGGAGGGGACATACAATCAGAAAATGCACTAATGACATAAAAATGAGCCACATCCCCACAGTGTCCCTGGAAACATCACCAGTGGCAACCAATCAGGGACTGTACCAGCAATGATGTCCACATTCTGCTTACTCTCAGAGGAAGCCAGTGAACTCATGCCCCAGCACACTCCTTGAATCCCCACACAGGCCACAATGATGTCACAGCAAACCCACTCCATCAACTTCAGTGGGTGAGCCAGCAATGATCCCCCTATTGCCAGTCCCCAGGCACCCTGCAGGCATACTTTTGAATCTCCTTATGCTATTCACAAGCATGGCATTATTTTCTCCATATTATTGCATAAGTCTGGGAGTTCTTTGTGGCATGGAAGCAGGGCCTGTTCCAAGGGGCGGCCACGTGGGGCACTGGCCCGAAGGCTCTGAGGCTACAGAAGCCCCTGGGGGCCCCCTCTGCTCCCCTTCTGTGATTCGTGGCAGGATCACTGCTGCGGATCACAGGGCGAGAGCTTCGGGGCTCCGCCATTCCCTTCCTTAACTTACCTTGTTCTGAGGTTGCGTACGCAGCGGTGCCCTTAAGAAAGATGGCGGCTGAGGTTTTCCTAAGGGGCTGAAGCCTCTGCTGCCACCTTGGCTGATGGCATGCATGTGTGCTGTGCGCTTGCATCCCTGCCATGAACTAAGATGGTGGTAGAGGCTTCAGCTCCTTAGGGAAACCTCAGCCGCCATCTTTCTTAAAGGCACCGCTGCGTGCGCAACCACAGAACAAGGTAAGTTAAGGAAGGGAATGGTGGAGCCCCAAAGCTCTCACCGTGCATGAGTCGGGGAAGGGGAGCGCTGGGGCCTGGGGCAGGCTTTTGCCCAAGGGCTCCAGCGTGTCTGTGGCTGGCCCTGGGCACAGGCACGTGTGTATTTGTGCGTGTGCACATGCGTGCCAGGGCCCAGGGCAAGCTGGTTCCCAAGGGCCTCAGCATGTCTGGGACCAGCCCTGCATGGAAGAATCTGCCCACATCTCTAGATGGAGGTATCACTATCATGGTGCATAACCATGCAATCTGCCCTACATACATTTGCAGAGGTTGCAGTCATTACAAGAACAGTGCATGGAGCAAGCATGGTATGGTTACAGACATGCTAAATGTGGATTACATGCAGAGGAGGCCTGAGTCTTAAATTGCACAAACCTTTTTGACCTAAAGGCTACCATAAAGACAAGAAAGTCTTGTGGCACATTAAAGACTACCAAATTTATTATGGTCATAAGCTTTTGTGGACTAGAGTCTACTTCATAATCCCTGGTTGGCAGGTACATATTGTATGGGGAAATGACCACAAGACATCTCGATGTACGAGGAGGTGTAGGATGCCATGCTCAATTCCCCTGTCCCATGCTTGTATCTCATGCCCCTGCATCCCAGTCAGGTGGGCCTTTTTGGCATGCTTTCTCTAACCCTGCCTATGTAGAATACAATAGTATGTATGAATCTGAGAAGCTTTGTTTATGTAACACAGATGAGGTAAGAGAGGCCCTTAATTGGCAAAGACAGACAGTGGATGCCAATCGCTTGTTAATGAAGATGTTTTCTCTCACTGTTAAAGCCTTGGAACTTGGCCGTCAGGGCAGGTGCAATGAATCATGCTGCTGCACAGCCCAAGGACACTGACCAACAGAACTGATAAACAAAGGCAGAAGCATGAGACCCAAATTAAAAAAAAGTCTCCACAGGTATGGCTAGTTAAAGTCTACACCCAGGTCCATGGTCTCTTTTTTGGGTATAAATAAAGCTTCCTAATTCCTGCTCAGGGGCTTCTACACAGACCAGGATCAGTGCAGTGCTGTGTAAGAGGGTGGCCAATTGGGATCTCTTTGTTGTTCTTATCTAGGACTCCCAGACAACAGAAAGAAGAGTGTAAGATCTGTGCTCTTTAGTTGCTTTATCTGTTTATTGCCTGCCTGCTATGAAAATGCCAACAGCTCCCAATTAAAGCATTGTAAATCTTTTTTTCCCCACTTATGTGCTCATTGCCTCTGGAATCTCTTGAATTTTCTTGCCTGTTGGCAAAACACATATTGACATGGGCGAGTACAGGAAAAGTAAAGGTTGGAGTTAAGTGGCAATGAAATGCAAAATTCATCCTGCAACAAATCAGTTAGAGCTTAAATGTATGCAAAATGGATTAGGGTCAATAAATGGAAACTGAACCTTTACAAGATGGAGATGCTATTGGTGGGCAGCTCACATGTCCAAGAATTAGATGAACAGCCTGTCCTGGGTACAGCCATATTCTCCCTAAAGGAGCAGGTTTGGAGTCTGGGGATACTCCTGGATTGGGTTATATCACTTGAGGCCTGGCTGTCTTCAGTGACAAGAAGTCACATAACACCTATTTTGCAGAGACTGCACTGGCTGCCTATATGTTAGAGTGCTGAATTTAAGGTGTTGGTATTGACTGCCTAGGACCAAGGCATTTGTCAGAACTCCTCTCCCTATATCAACTGATTAACACCTGTAGTGAGACAGGAAACCATTGTCTCTATTCAGCCAAAAAATAATAGAATTGAACTTTTTGAGAAGTTGCAATTAAGCAGTTTCACACTGGAGGTTACCTTTGAAGTTCAAGGATGGCCACCTTAAGGTTAGTAACATATTATAGCTTTGTGAGGAGTAAACAAAAGTTCCCCGGATTCTTTGAGGGAAGCCATGACTGTCAAAGTGGTATACATGTGCTTTTAATGTATGATATGGATGTGACTTAAGTTACCCAGAGTTCATTGATGTGCTCAGCTTCCAATGTGATGAGAGATATAGATATAGTTAGATATGCTATCATTTGCCAGTAATGTCCTTCTACATGAGGAAACAAGCCAATCTCTACAGAAGAATAAATTGTCACAAATCTAATATCAGAAGTAGCAATATTCAGAAATCAGTACTAGATTTCACCCTATAAGTACACCCTGTTACTGACCTTAACGTTGCTACTTTCATGTCAGTGTCATCTTTTTAGAGCGGCATGCGAAACAGAAAGGTTGACTGTAGACTTATTTTAAGCTAGACAGAATTGTGATTAGTAATTATTCATGGTTGTTCAGCTCACTTTTTTCAAACTTGAGACGTGAGGGCCAATCTATTGTTTTGAAGATTTTGTCAGCAAATATGACATCATTACAGACAGACAGAATCTACAACAGCAAGAACAATGTTGTTACTGTGGTTAAGTCCCTACGTCAGCTGCAGAAACATCTGCACTAGCTCTTAGGGCTAACTGCATAGGATAGCAGCCCCTCCAATACTGGAGATGTGTAAGGTGGAATTTAAATCACAAAAGGGGCGTGTAGATAGGAGTACTGAACCCTTCCCCATCTGTTCTCTCATACTCACATAAGCAGCTGCTGCATTACACAGAATACTGTCAATATGGACTGGCAGTGGCTCTCCAGAGTTTCAAGCAGGAGTCTCTCTTGGTCCTACCTGGAGATGCCAGGGATTGAACCTGGGACATTCTGCAGACAAAGCAAATCCCCTGTACCATTGACCTACAGCTCTTCAGACGCACAAACACACACTAACTCCTAGGTAATTTCCTCCCACCAGGGTTGTGATGACTTCACTTCCTCCCCCCCCTAAAAAAGCATGTGGAAGGGGATGCCTGAGTGGGGAGAAGGGGTGAGTTGAGCAACTCATAGCCATACACTCTTTGTAGATTTTAAATCACACCCCTCACCTCACCTCCACTTTATACTTGTTTGGGGCAGAGCTGCATTTAAAGATACACAAGAACATAAGTGCCTGCCAGCTCAGGCCAATGGCCCATCTAGTCAGCATCCTGCTCTCACACTGGCCAACAAAATGTCTGTGGGAAGCCCACAAGCAGAACCTAAATGCAACAGCCACTAGCATCTGAGAAGCCTGGGAGCTACCTTTAACAGTACTGTCACCTCAGACAATACTGTCAGTGCCATGTGTAGTTGCCTTGCAGAGAAACATCCATTTTATGTTGTGGGAATACGGGTCTGCAGATACGACATGGAGTTGTCCAACTTGCTTTTATTGACTGTTAGGAAGCTTACTTAGATCTCTGGAAAATCTTTTTCTTAGACACGCAGCTTGTGGAATTTGTGTGCTCTCAGGTTTCATCTTTTGCTAGATTTTCCTAACTGCACCATAAAGAATAGCTCTGGGGCCAAGTATACTGATTTAGAATTTTACTTTGAAAAAGTCATCTTAGATGTCTGAGAGCTACCATTAAGTTTTTGTTTTTATTTTTTTCAGTCTTCTGCCAAATGCCTCCCCAGTTAAATCCCAGAAGGAAGATACTTCGCTCTCTTCCTGCTCCACGTTTCTTTTAGGGCAGGGATGGAAAGACTGTGGCCCTCAAGATCTTGATAGGCTCCAGCTGCCACCAGCCCCAACCAGTATGGCCAGTGGTTAGGGACGAGAGGAGTTGGAGTCCTGCAACATATGGAGGGCCACAAACTGCTCACCCCTGTCCTTGTGTTTTAGGTCACAATCTCAAGATCCACTGGCTGAGAGCCTATAGGGTTTGGTAAAACTTCAGTTATCCAAGCAAAATGCTAGACATGCCATTTCTGTGACAGATATGCTAGTGGAACACCCCAGATATGCAAGAAAAATGGCTGAAGTGAGGATGAAGTCATGAGTGGGGCAGGACAGCAGAGGGCAGACTCTCCTTGTATCCTATACTCCTCCAGACCAGAGGCATACTTTTCATAGGTGGAACTGTACACCAGCCCTCAACCTGGAGCAAGGAATTCACTTCCTATTTTTAAAGAAATGGCTATCATGTCTCTAATGACCCCACCCCATGTTGCCAGGACAGAGGATGGAATATGGTGAGCTCACTGCCCAATTATGGCACACTGCTACTGGTATATAAACCCACACAGGGATACCATAACTCAGGTGATAGAGAGCATGGCATCCAGCTCTATCTCTCTGCCCTCATGTCATGCATACATACAAGAGCTCACGATGGTAAACTCTGCCGATGGGAACTGGAGACAAAGACCAAACAAAGGGAGCCCTTCGCACAAACATTGTGACTCCAGAACACTCCTAGGGACTCGAGCCTTTTGCTAAGTCTTCTCTGGCCAGAACAGCTGCCCGCCTCAGGACTTCAACCAACAGCAGCTTAGACGGTGGACACACTATATATTTAAAGCATATTTAAAGCACATGACTTCCCCTCAAGAATCCTGGGAAGTTATTTCATTAAGGGAACTGGGATTTGTAGCTCTGTGAGGGGTATAGTTTCCAGGATTCTATGGGGAAGTCATGTGCTTTAAATGTTGGATCATACACAGCCTTAGGGCTCATCCAGACGACTGGAAAATGTGTGACACACCCGCTATGTATGTTCATCATTTTTCAGTCGTCCAAATGACGTCTCGTGCTGTTACGCATTTTTGCGGGTTAAATCCGCTCCTTGCAATACTGGCAAAAATGCGATTTGCTGTTTAAAATTGGGAATCATCCGCTGTGCCTTCAGGAGTTATGATGCAATACCGCGGACTTTACAGCTGATGGGCGGTTCTTGGGTGTTTCCCCTTGCCCCTTCTCCTCATTCCAGCCAATCACATATCTGCACTTTTGCACATGTGCGAGAATAAGCCCGGAAAAATTGAACCAATCACCGCAATGGTGGGGCGTTGGGGGGGTTGGCAACTACTGCGCAGATGCATTTAATTTTTTGCCAGCCTGCAAACTGGGCAGCCGCTCTAGGTGAGATCTGCAATGCACAGCAAGCGAGAAAGGGGGGGTGGTTGTTTTCAGCCTGCCTCCGAAAGCCTTGTCAATTTCATTCTACTCGCTGGGGGGTTTGCTTCAAATCAGAAAAGCATACATTCGTTTAAGTGTAATATCGCAAATGCAAACAAGAAAAGGACTTCTGGTTGGTTTCAAGCCTGCTCCGGAAAGCTTTGTCAATTTCATTCTCCTGGGAAGGCAGGAGTGAAACCGACCAGCAGCCTTTCCTTCTGAGGGGAGAACTCCTTTACAACCATATTGTGCTTCGTTGCCAAGGGGGAGAGGAGCATACGTAATTTTTTTGCTGACCAATTGGTTGATTGGGGGAGGTTTTAGAGGCGGAGCTTGGAAAAAGCAAAAAGAATGTAGGGGTCTTACCGCTGCGGGTGCGGGTGCAAAAAAGTGGTTTTTTTAATTGGGAAAGAGCGAACTAAAAGGCAAAGTGAGGACTATCAGATGACAAACCGAATATGGAAACCGTGGATTATCCCGCTCCGTTTGGCTAAGCCCTTAGACTCCACTCCAACTGAGGATGTCAGAACAGAGCCCTCTACACAAGAAGAAGAAATGACTTGCTGCAAAGCATAGCTGTTGTGACTGTCTCCCACCCCCACCCCCTTTGCTCTATAGGATTGTTCTGCTAATTTTAACAAGTATTAAACTTAAGACAGGCCATCTTTTTCCCCCTCACATATTACTAAAGCACACTTAGTTTGTTGTGCTTCTTTACTCTTATAATGTTTTTTTTTAACTGTAAGTCACTCCTCTCTTAACTGCATGGGGATAAGTATGCATGCATGTACTTGTGGCACAGGCATTATTTATTAATTACAAAGCTATCTGAGATTGAAAGCTTCTGCCATTAAAGTTAATAGAAGCAGCATGTGCTCAACCCAGAGATTTTATTAAGCTGCCTTGAAGACAGTTTTAAATGTGATGCTTTAAGCATTCAAGTCCTCTGATGTTATGATGCATAAAGAGGGAATTAAGGGAGTATATATAGCTATCAAGTTGCCAGAGGATTTTGTAATTATTACTGATGCATCCAGAGCTTTCAACTTCACTGATAATCATCCATGCTGTTCCCTGCTGTGACATCAATTTCCATCCTGATCAAGCAATTTAGTAAGGAACAATGTGGAAATCAAGTGGTAGAAGTGTATGAACCTTCTCAGGTAGCACAATTCAACCAAGGAACAACATTACATATAAATTCTTGGGTCTGATTTCATTATGTGTTCAACATAGTACAGTACTTAATATAATAAACTGTGAGCCACAAAGGCCCCTCTTTCAAATAATCCCTTTTAATCTTTTTTAATCTCTACTGTTGTTATAATTGTTTTTTTAATGTTTTAATTACTTATTTTTAACTGTTTTTATTGATAATTTTAATGTTTCTTGTAAACCGCTTAGAGGTTTCTCACAGTCAAGTGGAATATACATTTTGATGAATGAATGAATGATTGAATGAATAAATAAATAAATAAATGGAAATGGACTGCCTTCAAATCGATCCCGACTTATGGCTACCCTATGAGGGGTTACCATTGCCTCCCTCTGAGGCTAGTCTTCCCCAGCTGGCCGGGGCCTGCTCAGCTTGCCACAGCTGCACAAGCCAGCCCCTTCCTTGTCTGCAACTGCCAATTGGGGGGCAACTGGGCTCCTTGGGACTATGCAGCTTGCCCACGGCTGCACAGGTGGCAGGGCACGTAACCCCTGAGCCACTCACTGTGGGGTGATCTTTAGCTGGCCCTTGACACCCAGGAGACACAAGTGGGGATTTGAACTCACAGATTCTGGACTCCCAGCCAGGCTCTCCTCCCCACTGTGCTATACCAGCCATCTGTAATATATATGGTGTTAATAATATTATCCTGCTTTACAGGGCAGTTGTGGAGATTACTGAGGTACTGTTGCCCTACGCACACATTACTTGTGCATAAGGCATAAATGTGTAGAGCAAGGAGGGGGGTCTGCACTTTTAACTCCACCCCTTACATGTCATCTTACCCTTTCAGCAACCATGTGTGCATACTGGTATGTGAGCAGGAAGCGCAACGTGTGCGTTTCTGCTTGCAATTAGGGGTCTGTGCGATTATAATCACACTTACTATTTACGTACTTATGCCCTACATGCAAACAAGACATGAATACGGCTTTATGCTAAGTAATTTAAATAATAAATAAGTGTTACATGATGACAACTGACCAGGCCAAGCTCTACCATTAGGCAGAGTGAGGTGGCTGACTCAGGCAGCAAATTTGAGTTGCCATGACAGGACAGTTATCTATAAGAAATCAATTAAATAGTTATTCAATTTACTATTATTTTATTTTTACTGCCAGAAAGAAAGGGAGGCGTTTGTCAGGTTTTCTGCCTCAAATGCCAAAATAACTTGAACCGCCTTGGGTACTATGCATCTTGACTTGGAGGGGAAATAGAGAGTAGTAGAGGGCAGGGGCACCATCTGTTGCTCCATCTCGGGCCTCAAAATACGTTGGATTGGTTGTGATTATGTTATCAGTACTTTTTCTCTGCCAGGGCCAACCTTCTGATGAGGAAATGCAAGCAATACAGTACAGTATGGGGATCAGGTAGTTAAGCAGTAGATTATCAAGACCCATGCTGGTTAAACAAAACAAGCTTGCTAATTATTCAATCTGCAGCTGTTCCTTTAACCCTTTAACAGCAGTTTGCTATCCAGGACTTGGAAGGGGAAGGTTTTTGTTTTTTCACAGGATGGAGATATGTGTCAATTAGGGTTGCCAGGTTCAACCCCTGAGACTGATCCTGTATTTTTAGGAGAACAGAAAGTCAGCCAAGTGCAGGTGTTCTTGCAACCCTATAACAGGAAAAACCACGAGGTGGAATCCTTCCTTCCCCCTGCACAACTTTTAAAGATGCAAAAGACCTCTTGGTTGCCAGGCCCAGCCTCAAAGAGGTCTTTTGTATCTTTAAAAGTTGTGCAGGGGGAAGGGAGGATTCCACCTTGTGGTTTTTCCCATTACAGGGTTGCAAGAACACCTGCACTTGGCTGACTTTCTCTTCTCCTAAAGATACAGGATCAGTCTCAGGGATTGAACCTGGCAACCCTAAATCAATGCCCCTTGGTTCTTGCTCCAAATCAGGCTACTGTTAAAGGCACAGCCATAGACATCAGTTGAAAACCAGCAGTATCACCACTATTTTTTAAAAGAGAAAGAAAGAGAATGACAAAAAGAAAAGAGTGGAAGGAGAGCTAAAGAGAGGCAGACCTGCATGGTGGTATTACTACTACTACTACTACTAAAAAAAAAAAAAGTAAAGGTGTCCCCGCACTTGTAGTGCGAGTCGTTTCCGACTCTTAGGGTGACGTCTTGCGACGTTTACTAGGCAGACCGTATATATGGGGTGGGATTGCCAGTTCTGTCCCCGGCCTTTCTTTACCCCCCAGCATATGGGTACTCATTTTACCGACCACGGATGGATGGAAGGCTGAGTGGACCTCGGCCCCTTTTACCGGAGATTCGACTTCCTCCTTTCGTGGAATCGAACTCTGGCCGTGAGCAGAGCTTCGGCTGCGTTACCGCCGCTTACCACTCTGCGCCACGGAGGGTCTACTACTCCTACTCCTACTATAATCATTATTATTGCCACCAACAATAATGGTGACTCCTCCCCATTTCAGGTTGATCAGCAGATGTGTATTCTAGGTCTGAAAAGCTAAATGACCACTGAGTGATGGGGGAAGTGGTTACTGTTGTTTGAATGGAATGGGGAGATTCAAATTTTGGAATCTCTTCATCATTGCAGCAGGCAAAGAATGGGATAGATGTTGATGGTTGGCGGTTCTTGCGTGAAACAACACGTTACGTTGGATGTAAGATGGTAAAGAAGCATCACAGAGGCTTGAGAAAGTTTTAAGAGTCTTTACTAAGACATTATGGCCAAAGGCATTTAAAGTAGATACATGTAGAGTTTCACCCCCCTTCAAGATAGAACTAGGTAGAACTGCTTGCTTCAAAGACACACACAGAAGAAGGAAGAACTAACAGCATGCTGTCACAACTTTCCCAGCTGTTATCTCCCGTTACCATGACAATCTGTCTGGCCTTGAATGTCTGCTCTCTCAGGCCAGGAATAGCTGATAACACAGAACCATTCCCATACATCTTAAAACATTTCAGACTTGATGAAAAAACACATTGGTAGTATGGCCTAGTAAGCCAACAATAGATGCCCCTCAGCTGCTATCTTCACAACTTCCCATGTATTTCTCAAAATGTCTAAGGGCAAAAGCCTCTGCTAAACTCAAGTATCACAGCAATAAGGCTTCTTCCATTCTATTGTTTTTGCAGCTTTTCTTGATCTGCTGTCCACAGCAAACCCCACGCTTACCCACATACATCCTCTGACCAGCATTCAGTGTCAGAAACTTCCTGTTTCATCATAAACAAATAATGCTGTACTATTAACATTTACCCTTGGGCTGTGTACACACCATACATTTAAACCACACTATTTTCCCCAAAGAATCCTGGGAACTGAAGTTAATCCCTCACAAAACTACTATTCCCAGCACTCTTTATAATCTACACTTTCCCAGGATTCTTTGGGAGAAGTCATGTGCCTTAAGCAGTCTTTGTGCCCCCAGGATCCTATAGGTACCCCTCCATCACTCTGGGAGATGAAGAAAACTATTCCTGTAGAGCCGTGTAGACAGCAATGCAACACTAGAACAACAGCCGTGAATGACTAGGGTTGCCAGGTTCATGGCCTGAGACTGATCCTGTATCTTTAGGAGAAAAGAAAGTCAGCCAAGTGCAGGTGTTCTTGCAACCCTGTAATAGGAAAAGCCAACCGGTGGAATTCTCCCTTCCCCCTGCACAACTTTGAAAGATACAGAAGACCTCTTGGTTGCCAGGCCCAGCCTCCAAGAGGTCTTTTGTATCTTTAAAAGTTGTGCAGGGGGGAGGGAGAATTCCACCTGGTGGTTTTTCCCATTACAGGGTTGCAAGAACACCTGCACTTGGCTGACTTTCTCTTCTCCTAAAAATACAGAATCAGTCTCAGGCCATGAACCTGGCAACCCTATGAACGACAGAGCACTCAGGCTGCTCTTCCAAACACACTTGCAAGGGAGTAAGCCCTGCTGAACACAGTAGGACTTACTTGTGACTATATATGCATAGGATTGCACTGTTAAGGTTGCTGGGTGTGGTGCTGACACAACTTACCCTCTTACCCTCAAGGAAAATTAGGAAATTTAGAACTGTGCAACTGAAGTAGATTAAAAATTCTGTCACCCTAGCACAACAAATCCACTTATTAAAACACAGAGACTTTTTGCAGTTAGGAAAGTGACGGGGATATTCACTGAAAAGTGTGGAGTGAACCAAGTATCAGTTGAAAGATGTATAAACACCCTGCAAGCAAATCAGGATGAATGCTCATCCCCCCCCCCAATCACCTCCTCTTTTCCAGACACAATAATTAATTGCAGAATTCCAATAAGGGGAAATATAACTCTTGACATGTATGGAACAAATCAGCCATGGGAAGGCACAAGAGATGAAAGCAGGGAAGCAGCATGGTGTGTACTAGAATTTGAGATCAAATTTTCCACTTTGTATTGAACTGGCCCCTGTAGCTCTCCATTTAACAGCAGTTTGATCTGTAGCTATTAGAGAAGGTGATAGTGTTTAACTCCAGACCAGATGCAGTACCTATCAAACCTCTGCAATAAAAATCAAATGAGTAAGTTAGGCCTTTTTTCTCTTGGGCACTTGGCAAGTCTATACAATCCTTTCCCAGAGTGTATGCACTAATTTTCTTTTTCCTGTTGACATCACTAATGCAGATGAATGAAGCACTACAACACCTTCCAAAATGGATGAATAGAAATGATAGCGGGCAACGGTTTACTCTATAGCAGCACTTTCAGGTCTCTGAAAAGAAATATTATCCCTCTCCAGTTTGGCATCACAGAACAAAAGAGTACTCATTCTATCCCATCAGCAGACCATGGATAAGAAATTTATTATTATTATTATTTTATTCAATTTCTATACCGCCCACAGCCAACGGCTCTCTGGGCAGTGTACAACATAAAACAGTAAACAGGAATGAATCCAGTGCTGCCAGCAATTCAGGAGAGCTGTGTGACACCCTTCCCGGCTCTCCCTCTCAGGTTCCTACCTGCGCGTGGCTACTGCCTGTCACTAGGCACCACCAGGGACTCCACCAGTCCGGACTGTCCTTTTTTATTGTTTCTCTCCCCGCTCTAGCACAGATCTCAACAGATCCCCCTGCTAGGCAACCACCAGTCACGTCCTAATACTAGTATTCCCAGAGACTCTGAATACTGGTATTCTTATTCTCTTCACCGCTGCCACTATTTGTTACAGTTCCCCTTCAGCCTTGGTCATTACCTTACCCTCCCTTCTGGTCTGTGAAACCCCAGCCAAGGATCAGGCCTTTGGTAAACCAAATTAAGTATTTATTAAAGCTAACAAGATTAACAAGATTTCTTCTTAAGGCACATAAGCATATGGTTTTACTCAATACTAATCTGAACTCCACCCCCCTCCTTCTCCACTCTCTCCTGGCAAACAACTCTCTAAACCCCCACGAGGCAACCCACTCAGTCCACCTCATCCACCCCCACTCTCACTCTTCCTTTTATACGTTCAGCCATTTTAAACATTCAGCCAATCATCTAGCATTCTACAGCCCATTCACTCCCCCTCCTCTTTCACTCCACTTACCATGTATCTTCTAAACAACAACACTTACCATATATACATTAATATAGGAACATCACATTTCCCCCCCCTTAAAACAACAGCAGAGTATTATTCCTGTTCCAGGATTTATACGTCGCGTTAACAAATAAAAGTCTCTATGGGGAAAATGTCTTTCTTTGTTCCTCTGTCTGGTCACGTCACTGCAGTCCCAGCCACTTGCCTGGAAAGTCCATCGGCCAGTACATTGTCCTTGCCTTTTATGAAATGGAAGTCCACTTGATAGTCCTGTAGGGCCCAGGACCACCTCTGCAGCATAGTGTTATGGTTTTTCATAGTCTGCAACCATAACAAGGCCCGATGATCCGTAGTCACTGTGAATCTTCGTCCCCACACGTATGGGTGCAACTTGTTCAGTCCCCACACGACCGCTAGGCACTCCTTCTGGACCGACGAATAGTTTTTCTCCCTCGGCGTCAGCTTGCGACTCAGGTACGCCACTGGATGTCTGGTGCCTTCTCTCTCCTGTAGCAAGACGACTCCCAGCACCAGGTCCGACGCATCTGTAGCCACGATGAATGGTTTCTCATAGTCTGGTGCTATTAATATGGGTCCTTGGCACAAGGCTTGCTTCAGTAGATCAAAAGCCTTCTGACATTCATCCGTCCATACCACACGCTCAGAACACTTCTTCTTTGTTAATTCATGCAAGGGGGTTGCGATTTCCCCAAAATTTCTCACAAACTTCCTATAAAATCCAGCCACACCCAGAAATGCCCTTACTTGTTTTTTGGTTAAGGGGATCGGCCACGCTTGTATTGCCTCCACCTTGCTCCATAAGGGGGTGATTTTCCCACTCCCCACCTTATGTCCTAAATAAATTACTTCCTTTAGTCCAAACTGGCATTTCTTAGCTTTTATTGTGAGGCCTGCTTTTCTTAAGGCCTCCAATACTGTTGTCAGGTGTTGGACATGCTCAGGCATCGACTTGCTAAAAATGGCCACGTCATCGATATAGGCCACTGCAAAATCTGACATGCCTCGCAACACAGTATTGATTAGCCTCTGAAATGAACTTGGTGAGTTCCTTAGTCCCATGGGTAAGGTCACAAACTCATATAACCCATCTGGTGTACTGAAGGCAGTTTTGGCTCTGGATTGCTCGTCTAGTTCCATTTGCCAAAATCCTTTACAGAGATCTAGTGTAGAGATAATGGTTGCTGCCCCCAATAACTCTAACATTGCGTCTACCCTAGGCATAGGATACGCATCTGGGACAGTAATTTTATTGATTAGCCGATAATCAATGCAAAACCTGGTCGTTCCATCTTTTTTCGGAACCAGGACAATACTTGAGGCCCAGGGACTGATGGATTCCCTGATCACTCCTAATTCCAGCATATCTTCCACCTCCTTTTTGATCTCATTCAAAACTTTCCCATTCACACGGTACGGCATAGATCTAATTGGGGCATGATCTCCAGTATCAATGGAATGTATAACTATACTGGTTCGGCCAGGTTTGTTGCTAAAGAGATTCCTATAGGTTTTCAAAACTCTCAGAATCTCTTCTTTTACTTCCTCCTTCACCTCCTCTGACCATTCCACTTGATCTACCCCTCCTTTGTCTTTGCTTTCCTGTACTAAATCTGGAAGTTCAGGCCCACTTCCCTCAGGGAATAAGGTAACTTGCAACACCTGTGCATCCCTGGTATGGTAAGGCTTCAACATATTTACATGAACCACTTTGCTTTTGTTTAATTGGTCTGTGATGATTACATACGTCACTGTGTCAAGCCTTTCTCTGATGGTATATGGTCCTTCCCAGTTAGCCTGTAATTTGTCATGTTTCCTGGGTATGAACGCCATAACCATATCTCCCACATCATACACACGTTCCCTGGCTGTTCTGTCATACCAGTAACTTTGCTTCTGCTGAGCTTGACTGAGATTCTCTTTCACCACTTCCATCATTGATGTTAATTTATTGCGGAATTCCAATACAAAATCTACTACAGATGTTTTGTACTCTCCCAGGGTTCCTTCCCATGAATTTTTTAATAGTTCCAAAGGTCCCCTCACTTTTCTAGTGAACATGAGTTCAAAGGGTGAGAAGCCTGTTGACTCTTGAGGGACTTCTCTATATGCAAATAAGAAGCATCCCAAACGTTCATCCCAGTCTTGTGGGTGATCTTGAACATAGCTTCTGATCATGCCCTTCAAAACGCCATTGAATCTCTCTGTTAACCCATTAGTGGCGGGATGGTAAGTAGTGGTCTTTAGATGTTTTAGACCACAACATTTCCACATACATTGCATCACTTCTCCCATGAATACACTGCCTTGATCCGTCAGCACTTCATGAGGGAAACCCAGCCTCATAAAGATTTTTAATAAAGCCTCTGCCACTACAGGGGCTTCTACAGATCTCAGTGCTTCTGCGTCTGGGTACCTGGTGGCAAAATCCACCACCACCACTAGATATTCCTTGCCATGCCTTGTGAGTTTGGAAAAAGGGCCCACCAAATCTATTCCCACTCTATAAAAGGGTTGTCCAATTATAGGAAGGGGCTTTAAGGGTGCCTTAGTCTTTACTCCACTTTTTCCCACCTTTTGGCATATTCCACAAGATAGACAATGTTGTTTTACATCTTTGGAGATATTTGGCCAATAATAGTGTGCTGCCAATCTCGTCTTGGTCTTTTTTATTCCCAGATGTCCTGCACATGGGACATCGTGGGCTACCTCTAGCAATCTGGTTCTGTATTTGCTAGGTACTATCAATTGCTTCACTGGTTCACATTCATCCTTTCTCTCAGCAGGCATCCACAGTCTATATAAAATCCCATTTTCACACACAACTTGATTCCTCAGTTTGTCAGTGAAAGGAATCTGTTGGGTCAGAGCTTGTTCCTTTATCTGCTTCAAACTTATATCTTTATGCAGCTCTTCCCTGAATTGATCTGCTTCTTCCCCAGAGACCACTTGATACAGTTTGTCTTCTTCAGCAGGCCTGCTAGTGGTTGCTATGGTGACCTGAGGCTGGTTAACAGATTCCACCCTGTTTGTTTCAGCCCCCCTTAATATGGCTTCTTTTTCTCTGCCAATTTGCTGTCTGGTCACTACATATATCTTTCCTTGGGCTCCCATTACATCTCTTCCCAGTATTACTGGTTCTTGTTGCTGGGCATTAATGCCTACTTTATATCGGCCCTCTCGGCTTCTCCAAGTCATTTCCACCAGGGCCACAGGCAAACTTTCTGGTTGACCCCTCACTCCTTGGATAGTCACAGTTTCCTGAGGTAATATTACCTCAGATTTTATTAAATCTGGCCTCAGTAATGTCTGAGCGGCACCAGTATCAAGCAATGCCCAATAATTTGCCCCTTGTACACTCACTTCCTCTCTCAGACTTGAATCAAGGTCTGTTACTTCTGTCCAGTTTATCTGGCAGAACTGAACCTTTTTTGCTGTTTCTAAAGCCTTGGGCTCTGTTTTCACTGCCCTTGTCTGAGCAGGATTACTAATGGGGTTGGCAACCTCACATTGAAAATGTAGGTGCCCCGGTCTACCACATTTGTAGCATAATTTCTCCTCACTTTTAGGGTACACAGGTCCACTCTGGGGTGTCCTGTGCCCTTCAGATTTTACTGGAGGACTCACTCTCTGTGGTACCACATCCCTTCTGCAAGCATTATATGGTCTGGGTTTAAAATCTCTTGATGTTTTCCCCACCCAGCCAATTCTGTTGGAGGCAAAGTGATCCGCCATCTCTGCGGCCTCCTGCACCAATGTAGGGGAACGGTCTTTGACCAGGAGCCTTATTTCTGGTAGTAACTGATGGTATAATTGATCCAATATCATGAGGTTTTTCACCTCCTCCACAGACTGAGCTTTTGCACTTGTCAGCCATTTCCCAAATATGTCCATCAGTTTTGCCCCCAGCTCCACGAAAGACCTCCTTGTCTGTATCTGGCAGTTTCTGAAAAGCTTTCTAAAATAATCAGGCCCCAGTCTGAATCTTTTAAACACTGCTTCTTTGAATTCAGCATAGGTGACGGGCCTGTCTGAGGGGAAATATTGGTATACCTCAGCCAATTCCCCTTTAATCAGGTTTGATAAATACTGCATGTATTTATCTTCAGGTAGCCCCCACAACTGAGCTGCTTTTTCAAAGGTGCTGAGGTAAATTTGAGGATCTTGTCCAGGCTCATAGACAGCAAAGTCCTTTGGAGTAATTTTTATTTTTGCTCCATCTCTGTCTTCCCTTGTCTCCTCAGAGTGAAATTTCTCTCTATCAAATTTTAACTTTTCTACTTGTAATTCAGCATCCAATGCTCATTGCTTCTCCCTCTCCTCAAACCCCAATCTCATTCTCTCAATTTCCAACTCCCTCTGTTTTTCCTTCTCTGCACCTTCCATCCTCAATCTCTCGGCTTCCAACTCCCTCTGCTTGTCTTTCCCATCAGCTTCCATCCTCAATCTCTCAGCTTCCATCTTCAACTTCTCTCTCAAGTACTCTATATAAGCGGGATTGCTTAAATATCCTTCTGGGGTCTCTTCTCTGACAGGTTGTTTTTGCTGGGCAGTTGCAAATCCTATAAGTGCTACCCTCAATTCATATACCCCTTTACCCTCGTGAGGTAAATTGAATGTTATGCACTTCTCCACCAGCTCCTCTCTTTTCATTTTTATATATTCAGCCATGGTGTTTGAGTTCACTCACTCTTTGCCACACACTCTTTGCCAGTCACTCTCACAAGTAATCTTGTTTTGTTATTTCTGTTTGCCACACCACTGTTAAGGATTCTCTAGTATTCGTACCACTGCTACAGCCAACACCTGTGACGTAGTCTCCTTTGTTCGTATCTGGATTCTCTGTTGTTCGTATCCCACCGCTACTGCCACCACCTGTGACGCCCTTCCCGGCTCTCCCTGTCAGGTTCCTACCTGCGCGTGGCTACTGCCTGTCACTAGGCACCACCAGGGACTCCACCAGTCCGGACTGTCCTTTTTTATTGTTTCTCTCCCCGCTCTAGCACAGATCTCAACAGATCCCCCTGCTAGGCAACCACCAGTCACGTCCTAATACTAGTATTCCCACAGACTCTGAATACTGGTATTGTTATTCTCTTCACCGCTGCCACCATTTGTTACAGTTCCCCTTCAGCCTTGGTCATTACCTTACCCTCCCTTCTGGTCTGTGAAACCCCAGCCAAAGATCAAGCCTTTGGTAAACCAAATTAAGTATTTATTAAAGATAACAAAGCTAACAAGATTAACAAGATTTCTTCTTAAGGCACATAAGCATATGGTTTTACTCAATACTAATCTGAACTCCACCCCCCTCCTTCTCCACTCTCTCCTGGCAAACAACTCTCTAAACCCCCACGAGGCAACCCACTCAGTCCACCTCATCCACCCCCACTCTCACTCTTCCTTTTATACATTCAGCCATTTTAAACACTCAGCCAATCATCTAGCATTCTACAGCCCATTCAATCCCCCTCCTCTTTCACTCCACTTACCATGTATCTTCTAAACAACACTTACCATATATACACTAATATAGGAACATCACAAGCTGTTTCTGCATAACTGAGATTTTCCCTGTATAGCAGCTATGGAAATTGTCCAGATACGATATTTTGATTGGTGGAAGAACTGTATAGTTGCGCTGTAAGTTGCAGCAGCAGGTTATATAGTTACAACCATGGACTTGGAAGGTATCATGGAGGGCATCTAGTCCAACCCATTGCTCAGTGTAGGATCTTCAAAAGAGGATGCAACTACAGCATCCCAGGCAGATTGTTCCATTGCCCATCAGCTCTTACTTTAAGAAAGTTTCTCCTAATGTTTAGGTAAAATCTGCTTCTCTGCAGTTTCCAGTCATAGATCCTAGTCCTGCCCTCCAGAGCAACTGAGAACATGCCTGCTCCATGTTCTTGACAACATCCCTTCAGACACTATCATGCCTCCCCTTAATCAATCTTCTCTTCTTCAAGATTAACATGCCCAGCTTTTCTGAGCATTCCATGCCAACATTGGTTTCCAGACAACTCACCATCCTGGTCCTCCTCATCTGGACACACCCCAGTTCATCAATGCCCTTCCTGAAATGTGGCACCCAGAATTAAATATAATGCCACAGATGTAACTTGACCAGTGCAGAATACAGTGAAGCAGTAGCCATATTTGGTTGTTATTAGAACTGCAGTTAAATAACTCATATAGGGGCCATGGGGCCACACACACACCATTCTTGCCCCACAGTGCCCCATTCCGTTTCTAATCTTCACGTGCTCAGTTGAAAGGTCCGAAGGGCAATTCTAACCATGTTTGACTGAACATACACTAGTCGCTTCAAAAGCAGTGAGAATGGTTTTTCTAGCTGTGTTTTGAAGCAACTCTGCCCTCTGCTGGACATTCCTCCCTTCCCCACTGCTGACTTCAGACCATTCAGGACCACCCACAGCAAAGTGTTGGGCCCATCACTGTCTCTGTCTGAGTCTGCAGCAAAGCGTTTCCATTGGCCACACCTGGAAGACAAACAGGTTGATCTACCAATTGCGAAATCTGCCTGAAGCTGAATATTTTTTAAAAATGCACTCAAGCTGATCTACCCAGGGTTTTAGAGTTAAAAAGGTTGGCATTTGACTAGTGTTGTGTGTCCCTGTTTTCTAAAAAGAGAAGTGGAGACACACTGTGACCAACACAACAGTAAATGTGTCTCTACTAGGGTTGCCAGGTCTCCGGTTTTCTGCCGGAGTCTCCGGCAAAAGGGGGCCATCTCCGGCCTCCGGCCATAGTTGTGTTGAAGATGTTGATCTCCGGCTTTTTAGTGTGTGCCTGATGCACGCATGTGTGATTGACACATGCATGCGTGATGGCGGCCGCTCCTCCCACCTAGAGGCAGTCTGTGCCTGCGGTGTGCATCGTGGCCGCTAGAGGGCCTCATTTGGAATGAGTTTGGAATGAGATGGCAGTTGGGAAGGAGGAGCTCGTCATTTTGAATGAGACAGCTGTGGAGGCAGGAGCAGGTTGGAGGCTGGCTGGGGCAGGCACACACACACACACACACACACACACAGAGAGAGAGAGAGAGAGAGAGAGAGGCATTCACAACTCACATATTGCATTTTAATTGAATATATTTGTATGCTACCTTAAAATAAATAATCAGGGCAGTTCACAAGATATTAAAACTACACTAAAACCAACAAAAATATATAAAAACAGCAGCATAAAAAAGTCAAATGTAAAAGCCTGGGATGAATTAAAAAAAATTACCTGGCACTGGAAAAACTTTTAATGTAGGCACCAAGTTAGCCCTAAGAATAGTGGAAGAGCCTTGCTGGATCAGGCCAAAGAGCCATGTAGTCAGCATCCTGTTTAAGCAGTGGTCAACCAGGCTGCTTGGATGTGTTGTGTCAGAGCTTGGAAAAGTTACTTTTTTGAACTACAGCTCCTATCAGCCCAATCCAGTGGCCATGCAGGCTGGGGCTGATGGGAGCTGTAGTTCAAAAAAGTAATGTTTCCAAGCTCTGTTTTTTATATATCTTAAAGCCAACAATGGCATACATACACACTGCTGCCAGGGAAAGAAAATGGCTTCAATGACACTTATTAAATGAGCCATTGAAGCAATTCCCTTTTACTGGCAACAAGGCAAGGCATGCTGTGTCTGTTATACTTCCTGAAACTGTTTCCTGTTAAGGCCTACATTCAATAGAAGTTTTGGTAGAAAGGGGGTAGTTTTACTCTTCATTTTTCCTGCATATTGTTAAGTTTTTTAAATCAAAACACCAACTTTTTAAAAGAAAATACCAACTTGTAACTATCATAATTATAGTTATTAAAATATTGCATGTTTCACTGCCTGTTATTAGAATATGTATGGTTTTTGATGTAGGCTTTCATGGAACAATGCTATACATGTCTATACAGCCCTATAGAGATCAATAGGACTTATAGATAAATCTGTGAAAGTTCAGACCTAAATATATTGAATATTAATATATTTATTTATTTATTTATTTATTTATTTATTTATTTATTTTATTTATTTATAGACCGCCCATAGCGAATAGCTCTCTGGGCGGTGAACAGCAGAGTTAAAATACAAAGTTACAATAAAACATACAAAATCACAACAAAGTAGAATAAAAACATTAAATATAAAACATGAACATTAAAATGCCTGGGAGTATAACCAGGTCTTAACCTGGTGCCTAAAAGAAAGTACCGTAGGCGCCAGGTGTATCTCCTCAGGTAAGCTGTTCCATAGTTCGGGGGCCACCACAGAAAAGGCCCTGGATCTAATAACAATCCTCCAGGCATCCTGATGGGTTGGTCCCCGGAGGAGGGCCTTAGATACTGAACGAAGTGAATGGGTAGGTTCATAGCGGGAGAGGCATTCCATCAGATATTGTGGTCCCACACCGTGTAAGGCTTTATAGGTCAAAACCAGCACCTTGAATCTGGCTCGGAAACGAATAGGTAGCCAGTGCAAATGGGCCAGGACAGGTGTTATATGCGTGGACCAATGGGTCCCCATCAACAACCTGGCTGCTGCATTTTGCACTAGCTGAAGTTTCCGAACGGTCTTCAAGGGCAGCCCTACGTAGAGCGCATTACAGTAGTCCAATCTAGAAGTTACCAGAGCATGAACAACAGAGGCGAGATCGTCACTGTCCAGATAGGGGCGTAGTTGGGCTACTAAGCGAAGATGGTAAAACGCATTCCGCGCCACCGAGGCCACTTGAGCCTCAAGCGACAAGGAAGGGTCAAAAAGGACCCCCAAACTACGAACCTGTTCCTTCAAGGGGAGTGTAACCCCATCTAGAACAGGGTGAACATCCACAATCTGGGCAGATAAAGAGCTCACCAACAGTGTCTCGGTCTTGTCTGGATTGAGTTTCATTTTATTAGCTCCCATCCAGTCCATTATCGCAGTCAGGCAACGGTTCAGCACATCAACAGCCTCACCTGAAGAAGGTGAAAAGGAGAAGTAGAGTTGCGTGTCATCAGCGTACTGATGGCAACGCACTCCAAAACTCCTGATGACCGCACCCAGAGGCTGCATGTAGATGTTAAAAAGCATGGGGAACAAGACCGACCCCTGAGGGACTCCACAATGGGGATTCCAGGGTGTCGAGCAGTGTTCCCCAAGCACTACCTTCTGGCGACGATCTGCTAAGTAGGAGCGGAGCCACTGCCAAGCAGTGCCCCCAACTCCCAACTCTGCGAGCCTCCCCAGAAGGATACCATGGTCGATGGTATCAAACGCCGCTGAGAGATCAAGGAGAATCAACAGAGTCACACTCCCCCTGTCCCTCTCCCGACAAAGGTCATCATACAGGGCGACCAAGGCTGTTTCAGTGCCAAAACCGGGCCTAAAACCCGGTTTCATCCAAAAGCGCCTGGAGCTGGCCGGCGACCACCCGTTCCAAGACCTTGCCCAAAAAAGGGACATTCGCCACCGGCCTGTAGTTGTTCAGAACATCTGGGTCCAAAGAAGGTTTCTTCAAAAGAGGTCTCACTACTGCCTCCTTGAGACTACCAGGGACTACTCCCTCTCTCAAGGAGGCATTTATCACCTCTTTGGCCCAGCCGGTGGTTACAGCCCTGCCGGCCTTCACCAGCCAAGATGGGCAAGGATCCAGGGCGGACGTGGTCGCCCGCACCATTCCAAGCACCTTGTCCACTTCCTCAAGCTGCACCAACTGAAATTCATCCAACAATGAAGGACAAGACCGCGCTCTGGACACTCCAATGGAATCATCTGTAATAACATCAGAGTCTAAGTCCCGACGGATGCAAGCAATCTTGTCTTGGAAGTGCTCCGCAAATTCGTTGCAGCGGGCTTCTGATGTTTCTTTAGTATCATGAGGGGCAGAATGTAAGAGCCCTCGTACCACCCTAAAAAGCTCCACTGGGCGGCAAAGAGATGATCTAATGGTGGCAGCAAAGTAAGACTTTTTTGCCGCCCTAACCGCTTTTACATATGCCTTAGTGGAGGCACTCACCAAAGAATGACTGCATCCATCAGGAGTTCGCCTCCACCTGCACTCTGGCCTCCTTCTCTCTTGCTTCATCACTCTCAGCTCCGGGGTATACCACGGTGCCGTTTGAGTTCTGCACCGAAGGGGGCACGCGGGGGCAATCATGTCAATGGCCCGGGTCATCTCCGTATTCCACAGGTCGACCATGGCCTCGACAGGAGCGCCAGTACTATCAGCCGGAAAAACTCCCAGAGCACTCTGGAAAGCAACAGGATCCATAAGCCACAGGGAGCGGACCAACTTAATAGGTCCCCAACCTCTTCAGAGGGAAAGGGCTGTCGTGAGTCTAAAGCTCAGCAAGCGGTGATCTGTCCATGACAATGGGGTAGATGAAAAATACCCCACCCTCAGATCACCATCTCCATGACCAGTGGCGAAGATCAAATCAAGAGTATGTCCTGATACATGCGTAGGGCCAGCAACAACTTGAGACAGCCCCATGGTTGTCATAGAGGCCATGAAGTCCTGAGCCGCCCCGAACAAGACAGCCTCGGCATGAATGTTGATATCCCCCATTACCACCAGTCTGGGGGACCTCAACAATACCTCCGAGACTATCTCCGTCAGCTCAGCTAGGGAAGCCGTTGGGCAGCAAGGTGGGCGGTACACCAACAGTATTCCCAATCTGTCTCCATGGCTCAACACAAGATGAAGACACTCCAAACCAGTCGCCGACTGGACAGGGTGCTTGGTGAGAGAGAAAAAACTCCGATAGACCACAGCAACCCCGCCTCCCTGGCCCTCAGATCTACCACAGTGCTGCACCGAATACCCAGGTGGGCAAAGCTGGGAAAGAGCAACTCCTCCCTCCTCATGCACCCAGGTCTCGGTAATGCACGCAAGGTCGGCGCCCTTCTCCACAATCAAATCGTGGATAAGGACGGTTTTATTAACGACCGACCTAGCATTTAAAAGCAGCACCTGGAGATCCGAGAGCTGGCTAACAGTACAACCAACAATCCTGTGGATATGAGGAGAACCGGAACAAGGCACAGACACAACTTGTCTGGGACGAGTTCCCCTTACCTGGCACGTTCTCCTCCCAACACCGTACCTCCCATTACCCGTCACAACGTTAATTGGGGCCCCCGAAAAACTCCTTGCTAAACCCGAGGTATGTTCTCCCAGGCTCATCTTAGAATAAAACTAACACAACAAAACACTTAAACAACATAAACACAAAGACACACACACATCCACTCAATCTCATTCACACAACAACAGACAAACAAACAAACAAACAAATTAAAATACAGCCAGACAACAACAATAACAACCAGCATTAAAAAAACCCTCCTCCGTAACAAGTCTTCTCTAGAGTATCCTCTGCAGCGTTTTCCTGCCGCCGCCGTCGCCACCAGCTGGCCCACGACGACAGCCTATATGAAGGATGGGCTGAGGAACCCCAGGGAGAGGGCTGAATAACCCTCAGAGAGGGGCTGAAGACCCTCAGGGAGAGGGCTGCATAACCTTAGAGGGGGGGCAGAGAGAGCGATGGGCTGCATAACCTCAGAGAGAGGGGGCAGAGAGAGCGATGGGCTGCATATCCTCAGAGAGAGGGGGCGGCGGCTATGGGCTGAACAATTCTCAGAGCTGATGTGCCTGTCCCTCCACCTTTATCTTGCTGTAGATAGCTGGGACGAGGTCCAGAACATCCAAGAAGCACCACAGCAGGATCTTGGTAGGCATGCCTTTATGGAATCATATGGCTTCCTTTATGGAATCAATCCATGTCTTGTTTGGCCTTCCTCTTTTTCTACTCCCTGCTATTTTCCCAAGCATTATTATCTTTTATAAAAGATTATTCTTATGTTGGATAATCTTTTATAAGACGTTTCATCTTGATGCAATTAAAAACCATTCAATTGCTTCAGCAGGTGAAAAAGTCATTAAGTGGTCTGCCAAGACCCTCAGTAATGTTCAAGTAGTGGTGGTGGTGAGTTTGCAAATCCCTGGTCTATCGCCTTGCTGTCTGGTTGTGAACTTACAGGATGCATTTGACTGGCCAGGGTTGGATGCTGGGTTTGAAGAACATAAGGACAGCCCTGCTGGATCAGCCAAAGGCCCATTTAGTCCAGCGTCTTGTTTGCACAGTGACCACCTAGATGCCTGTGGGAAGCCCACAAGCAGGACCCTAGTGCAGCAGCGCTGTCCCCACTTGTGATTCCCAGCAAATGGTACACAGAGCCATATAGCTTGTCATATGAAGGGCCTTTACTCTGATCCAACAGGGCTCCTCCAGCAGCATTGTGGCATACTTGTGTGCAGGGCTGGATTTCCCTCTAGGCCCCTGCATTAGTGCCTATGAAACTCCTACAGGTCTACAAGAAAGTTTGGGTTCTACAAAATAAGTTAATTAATGCAAATTATTGTGTGATGTAGCAGTTTAATAGTGAATTAAATGTGCGGTGTGAATGTGGCATTGTGTGCACTCTGCTGTCCTGATTTTAAACAACAAACACTGTCCTTAATTTGCCTGTGAGGAACATGTTGAGGAATACTGCCTTATTTTTTTTTTGTTAGTGTGCAGACAGGTGCTAAAATGTTCTATTTTGCAGCCTATTTTGCATTCTTAGCTATTAAACCTCCCGAGAGGGTTGTGTGGCTGCATCGTGATGTAAATTTGCACACAGAGACAAAAAAAAAACACCACACCTCCAGATACGGCTTTCATCACTGTATCTCCTTTGCCAGGTTGTAAATGTGCTTGACTGTGCATCAGTTCTGTAATAACTACAGTCAGCTCACAACTCTCATCAGGCCTACAGATAATTGAGGGCGATGGGAGTTTGGGGTCCAGCAACATCTGGAGGAACACAGGTTCCCCCATCCTCACTGTAGAGCCAATCTGAGCACAAGGGCCGCATTCCTTTCTGGGCAGTCCTCTGAGGGCCATGTCCCAGTAGTGAACGTGGCCACTGGCCAGAGGCAATGAATTTTACCTTCTATGTTGTTGTTATGTGCCTTTGAGTCGATTACGACTTATGGCGACCCTATCAATCAGCGACTTCCAAGAGCATGTCATGAACCACCCTGTTCAGATCTTGTAAGTTCAGGTCTGTGGCTTCCTTTATGGAATCAATCCATCTCTTCTTTGGACTTCCTCTTTTTCTACTCCCTTCTGTTTTTCCCAGCATTACTGTCTTTTCTAGTGAATCATGTCTTCTCATTATGTGCCCAAAGAATGATAACCTCAGTTTCATCATTTTAGCTTCTAGTGATAGTTCTGGTTTAATTTGTTTAATATGGCTGCAACCGTATCTACTCAGAAGTAAGTCCTATTGAGTTCTATGGGGCTTAGCTCCTTAATAAGCATGTTTACAGTTGCTGCCTTCAGGGGCATCCATCTGTGCTCCCATCTAACATCTCTGCAACACTAAGCTCCTTTCTTCCAATAATGGCCTGGCCTGAGGGCACGTAAACCCTTCTTGCCAGAAGCAAGTAAACTAGATTAAATGTTCCCTAAAGGTGTTGGGCTACGACCTGGGAGACCAGGGTTCGAATCCCCACACAGCCATGAAGCTCACTGGGTGACCTTGGGCCAGTCACTGCCTCTCAGACTCAGAGGAAGGCAATAGTAAACCACCTCTGTCTGAATACTGCTTACCATGAAGACCCTATCTGGGATCAACTGGAAGGCAGTCCATTTCCATTTTGCATCACCCTAAGCTTGTGAGAAAGAATGACCTTGTCACTTCAGATGGACCTAGGAACACCCTATTTTAGGTAAGATTTCTATTTTAATCTCCAGAGAATTTTTTTTTGAATGGTATGCTCCAAGCAACTGTGGTTGATACAATGTATCATGTTTAATGATGTCACTAGGGCCCGCCCCATGACATCACTAGGGCCTGCCCCGTGGTGTCACTAGGGCCCGCCCCGTGACGTCACTAAGACGCGCCCCCATTTTCTCAGGTTTTTGGATGGTTCCGACCTGGCAACCCTAGTCTCTACCCTGAGAAGCCTCCCTGTGATTGGTGTCCTTGTACAACAACGTTCCTCAATCACTGCATTTGTTACTTTTTTCATATATTTTTTCTCATATGTTGATATACTATCGGCAGTGGCTGAGCATGAAATATTGCCCTGCTTGCTTACTCCAAGTACAGGTTCTCTAAATGTTTGCTGGACATGGCCCTCTGTGGGTCTACAGCCCTGCCTCCAAATCTGGGTTTCTTGTCAAAATGGAAGAGGACCTTGGAGTCTTGCTGGTGGAATAGAGCCAGAGGAAGCGAGGATCGATTCTTGACTACATGGTTGGTAGCTGAAAGGGAGAAAATGCACAGTCTTGTAACAGGTTATGTTGACTGGATGCAAAAGCTGCTCTGATTTTTTTGCTTTTCTTGTATGTAGGGATGTCCAACAGATCAAAGTTGAATCCAACAAAAGTCAATGCCTGGTAATTACTCTCTCCTCCTCCACTTGAAACCCAGATTCTCTCTAACAGTTCTGGAAGTAAGCTCAGTTAAGATAATGGGCTGTACATATAAAAACACTAAAAGCTGAGGTATTCCTCTATGTAAGTCTCATGTTCTTACAGCACGGTCTCTCTCCTCCCTCTAGTGGTGAAAATATATTACAAGAAAATGTATGTTTTTGGATGCTATATTTAATTATGCTATACAGTATTACCTCAGTTAACAAATCCTCCAGGAAAGATGCTCCTTTTAATAAAGTCTTTTTTGGGTGTGGGGGGCATGCGGGTGGACACTCTGACACAGTCAGAATGTGACTGCTTGTCTGTTAGATTGTGGCTGCTGCAGACAGCTCTCTCAAGTGTGGCTGGAATTGTGCTCCTGGAAGCACTGTTCCTGCAGATGCGTCTGAGGATGGCATAGAGCAAGAGAGAAAGAGAGAGAGAGACCAAGCACAGGGTGGTGGCTGCCTACTTGAGCAGGGCCACTCCCAAAGGGTGGCCAGGTCGGGCCCTGGCTGAGGGCCCCTGGAGCCACAGAGGCCCCAAGGGGCCTCTCAATAGGATGGGGGAGGAGAAGCTCTCCTTTTCCACGATCCACAGCAGAGTAGCTGCCGCAGATTGCAGAAAGGGAGCTTCTTCTGCCCACCTATCTCTCCTATCTTTTGAGGCTGCAGGACTGCCATTAACCAAGATGGCAGCTGAGGTTTTCCTAAGGGTCTGAAGCCTACGGTGCCATCTTGACTGATGGCAGTGATGTGTGCACATAGCAGCCCATGCAGCCGCAAAAGACAGGAGAGACGGATCCAGCAAACCGGCAGGCGGAAGAAGCTCCCTCCCTGTGAGAGACAGGTAGGTGCATGTATGTGTGTGAGTGCATGCATGTGTGTGAGAGAGAGAGCACGTGTGCGTGCCGGGGCCTGGGGAAAGCTGGTGCCCAAGGGCCCTGGCATGTCTGGAGCCGGCCCTGTACTTGAGTGTATGGAGAGGAGACCTGTACTCAAAGCTTTAGATTGCTATAGCAAGAAGTTACACGATAAAAGAAATAAGGCAAGGCAGGCATACCTGGATGCATTCTGGAAGAAGCCTTCAAGTGGTCTATATGCAAGGCTTACCTGACCTGGTTGTTTCATTTCAGACATGCATATTGTTAGTTTTGAATAAAAAGTTTGCTGAAATATGTTGAACTCCTCTTTTGTGGTATAGGAACCTATCCCTATTCTTTTCATGTTATTCCCACAGCTGGTACCAAAGTTTCTTTTAAATAAGTAATGTCCAGGAACCAGGGCCGGTTCTAAAGGGAGGCCAGGTGGGCTCAGCTGCCCCTCTGCTTCCCTTCTGCGATCCGCACACCCCACACATCCCCACCTACCTGTCTGCTGTCTTTTACAATTGCCCTTAACAAAGATGGTGGCCTCGGTTTCCCTAAGGTACTGAAGCCCCTGCCGCCATCTTAGTTGATGGCAGAGATGCACCCACATAGTATGCACGCGTGCCATCAACAAAGATGGCGGCAGAGGCGTCATCCCCTTAGGGAAACCGTGGCCGTCATCTTCATTAAGGGCAATGGTAAAAGACAGCAGACAGGTAAGTGGGGGGGGCTGTGTGCGTGCGTGCATGCGTGCACGCACACACACAAACACACACACCGGGGCCCAGGGCAAGCTGATGCCCAAGGGCCACAGCATTCCTGGAGCCAGCCCTGCCAAGAACACATGTACTTTGTTAACAGCAGTATTACTGTACTTAAATTATCAAGGTTTCTTCTCTTCTTTAAAAGAAGAAAATACTAATATTTACTAATATTAGCCAAACTTGAGCAATTCCAGGCAGAATAGAAATCTCTTTTTAAGAATTATATATGCTGACAGTTCTTTGCTTTATACATTTTTGTGCCCCAATGAATTTCAACTTAACAAAGTTCTGTAGGCCACCCTCTAAAATATTTATTATTACATTTATATCCCACCTTTTCTCCATGGCATGCATGGTTCTTACCTTCCCCATTTTATACTCGCAACAACCTTATGAGTTAAGTTAGAGTGAGAGACAGTGACAACTGACCCAAAGTCAGCCCGTGAACTTCATGACTGCTTGGGGATTTGAACCCTAGTCTTCCAGGTCCTAGTTCAACACTCTAACCTCTACACCACTGATGGTCTGTAATGTTATTTACACCAACTCTGCAGTTGAGTATGGTGGAAGCAGACATGGGTTAAAAAAACAAGAGGATTGTAACCCGCCAGTTCTGGTGGCAGACATGTATAGCTTTGCGCAGGTGTTTGGCAAAAATGCATTTGCTCTCATTTGAAAATAATCTATTTTGCTACATGTTTTTTTTCCATTTGAAAACCATATGCAAGCCCCACAGGATGGAGCTGACTGCATGTATTTATCTCCCCCTGCCTCCTGAACCATTAATACCACTTTTAGGAAGGGTGATCTGCATTGGGGAATTGCAGTAATTGTAACAGAAGAAAGGATTCAGGCCTCCTTCCCCAGGGGCTTGGAGTTTATTCTTAATCAACAACTGCTACCTGTGTTGAAATGAATAATGGGCTTCCAAGTACCATCTGTTCCTTTTAGGGAAGCAGCTCTATCCTCCCTAATCCACACCACCAAATGCCAAAGACAAGAGAAGAAAACTATGTCTACAGGGATGCACAGTTAAATCAATAACTTAAAGAACTGACAGGTAATTGGCTATGAGAGGTGAGCTGACATATTGAAAAAGACATGGAAATACTATACTGGATTTTTATGAGATAATAGGCTTTAGAATATCCCATAGTTCAGCATGATACATAGGTAAAGGAAAAATGTAGAAGCAGTCATATATAAATATGTTAGTACTTCTTCAAATACAGTAAAGGATTGCCTGCATAGATTGCCAAAAGCAGCAGACATTTGACTGGCGTCCTGGGCTGTGAAATGGCATTTTCTATCCCCCCAAGTCCCTTTCACAAAATAGAAACAAGCTGTGAAAGAGATGCGCAGTCACACTCAAGTAACATTCATCGAAACACTTGGCAATGAAGTACCCAGACAAATGAGCATCATCCTGACATCTTCACTCAACATAAAACAGCAGAGCCAATTGTCTGTCAAGACTCTCCCGCACACTGGTGCACAGAGAACAGTGCTTTATTATTTTTCTCCACCATAAACATTTGACAGGAACTTTTGCATTCTTTCCGAGCTTCTCTCATAGATCAAGTCCTTTGGCATAAATGTGCAGCCCATATGCACCTGACACAAGAATAGAACACGAACTATGGAATCAAGCCAGGAAATTCACTGTTGATTCAACTATGGTGATAAAGACAATAAAAGAGAACCTGATAAAGCAGGATAAGGTTAATTACACCACCATCCTCTAAGAAAGTATCTGGAATTCCAGTGTTAACTTCAGTGGTGGCTGATGCCCAGTCGGACTGATAGGGCGGAAGGCAGGGAGACCAACTGTAGGTGAAGCCAGAGCTAATGACTAATTAGCAGATCCAACTAATTCTAGTTTTGTTCCCATCCTCCTCCGTACTGAGTTGTACAGAAGCCAACAATGAGTCTAAAGAGAAAGAAACTGACAAGCAGTGCCATCCCCTGGACTGGTTATAAGTAAGAAGGCAGGGCAGTTGGAGGCTGGCCGAGGGCAGAATGAGGTTAGTGGAAGAGTGCCCCATTTTTCCTACTGGATCAGCCACCCCTTGTTAATTCTCCATCAACTTCTATTCAAGTGGTTATGGTTAGGAGACAGTATGGTGAGCAGTGGGGGAGGGATACGTTCGGAGGGGGTTGGGGTCTGGATAGCTCTGAACCATACCTCCCTCCGATCCACCATCCTCCTCACAGGGACTTGGTGGTCTGGCTACTGAGTCATTTTCCTGACTCTTAAGACGTTTTCAAAATATGCTGCTATGTTTTTTGGGGGGGATTTATTATTTCATATGGTATTGTAGCATCTTAGTTTCATTGTTTGTTCTGTTCATGAAGTGTTTGTTATCTTTTTGTAAACTGCTTAGAGACTGTTCTGGCATTAAGTGGTATATAAATTTTTGAAATAAGTGAGTTACGCCTAAGTCTTGTATATTCCTTTGATTTGTGGTAGTAAACCAAAGTGCCAAGAGGAGCTTCTCTGTTCTTTAGCTGCAATGAACAGGCTGAAGTTGGATGCAAAGAGCTTGAATCAAGATTGGCTCCTTATTATGGATGGGTGAACCAGTCTATTTCCACATTTTTTAAAACAAAATCTGCACAAACATGTAGATGAAAATATAATTCTCTTAAAATATAAAATTTGAAATGTATTCTAAGCTGGGATTGTGTTAGAACATGCAGGGCATAAAAAACCCAGTGGATATCTCTAAGTCCCAATTAGCATACCACTTTAGGAGGTATGGATCAGGTTAATTTATCTTGGAATTCACAAGTAACAAATTCCTCAAGCACCTCATCCATCCTTATGCACCATTATTTTCCTTAAAAAAAGAGAGAGATACTTGCACCCTCTAGTGGTTATTTTGATCTCTTAACAATTCCTTCAATACTATACAGCAGGGGTGGCCAAACCGCGGCTCGCGAGCCACATGCAGCTCTTTGACATATAATGTGCAGCTCTTTGACATATAATGTGCACCTAAATCAGAATTACAGAAAAACAAGTTAACTGTGTTAAAATCATAACTAAATAGCCAGCAGACACTGTTGACCACATTCAGTAAGGAAGCCGATACAACGACTGAAGCTAGTTTTGTTATATCATGGAATATTGCTCGTGCTAAAAGCCCATATTCTGATGGCGAATTTGTTAAGAAGAATATAGCTGAAGTTGTTGCAGTGTTAGATCCAAATAACACAAAACTTCAGCAACTAGTAGCACAAACACCAGCTTCACGCCACACTACAGAGAGGCGTATCTCCCAGATCAGTGTTGAAGTTGCAGGCAAAATGCAAAACGATTTAAAGAATTCCCTTGCATTCAGCTTTGCTCTTGAGGAATCTACAGACATACAAGACAACCCACAACTGGCGGTATTTGTTCGTTATGTTTCCTCTGATGTAACTGTGAAAGAAGAGATGTTGGACCTAGTGGCACTAAAAGAAACAACTCGTGGTGTTGACATTAAAAATGCACTTGACAGAGCCTTAACAAATGCTGATATTCCACTGGATAAACTTGTCAGTGTTGCAACAGATGGAGCACCTGCAATGGTGGAGAAAAATGCAGGATTAATTGCACTTATGAAAAATGATCCCAGCTTTCCAGAGTTTCTCCCTGTTCATTGCATTGTTCATTGTGAACACCTGGCAGTCAGATACTTCAAGCATGAAAATGTTATGAAATCTGTTCTTGAAATAGTCAATTTCATACGCTTAAATGGGAAGACCTACCGACAGTTCAAAAATTTTATTGAAGAACTGGAGCTTGAAGATAAACCCAGTGATGTCTCTTTCTACTGCATTGTGAGGTGGCTGTCAACCAGCAATGTCTTAAGTAGGTTTGTGGATCTGTTGGAGCCTATTATTACTTTTCTTGAAGAAAAGAAAAGATTCTATCCTCAACTGGAAAATAATGAATGGATGCAAGATCTAATGTTCCTTACTAATATAATGAATCATCTACAAACTCTCAACTTGGCACTCCAGGGGAAGGATAAGATTGTTTCTGATCTTACTCAGACAATTTTCAGCTTTCAGATTAAAATAAGAGTTTTTCAAAGAGACATATTGTCAAGAAACTTCAGTTACTTTCCCAATCTCAAAAGGAGAGTAAATACATTCCCTGATATTGAAATAAAAGACCACAAACCAGAAGAATACAAAGATAAATTACAAGGACTGCTTGATAATTTTCTAGACAGGTTTGAGGACTTGAAGCCGTGCTTCGCCTTTCTTGTAAATCCATTCATGGTTGATGTGATCAATGATGGTTGTCCAATTCTCGAACCTGTGGTTACAGAATCATCTGCTGTGGAAATGGAACTAATAGAATTACAGGAGGACCTGGGTCTAAAGATTATCCATAAATCCCAGTCTACAATTGAGTTCTGGAAGCAAGTTCCAGAAATAAAATATCCTGAACTGAAGAAAACCAGTGTGCGACTCATCTCAATTTTCAGTACAACTTACGGCTGTGAATCACTGTACTCTGTAATGAAGTTTGTGAAGTCAAAGCATCGTACTATCCTTACAAATCAACACCTGACGGAGCTAATTTGTACATCCTTGACAACATATCAGCCGGATTTTCAATGACTCACAGCCAAGATGGAGACTCATAAGACCTCTACTAGCAGTAAATAGCCTGATAATTGTAGCAATGTCTGTTTGTGTCATAAAAATATTACGATAAGAC
The DNA here is from genome assembly GCF_030035675.1 of Rhineura floridana. Taxonomy (NCBI): domain Eukaryota; kingdom Metazoa; phylum Chordata; class Lepidosauria; order Squamata; family Rhineuridae; genus Rhineura; species Rhineura floridana. The sequence continues at coordinate 66,332,208 of NC_084484.1, read as the reverse complement.
TATAATTTTGTAAGGTGCTATCTGATTAAAATATCTCTAATTTTATTGGTTTACATATTTTCCTCCATGTTTTGACCAGATATTTACTAAGACAAATAAATATCATTAAAATATCTGTTTTTACCCGTTTATTTGCATATTTTTCTTAGATGTTTCCGTAGTTCATTACCGTATTAAATATGCTCAATATAGTTAAAACAATAATCATTCAAGATTTTGAAAACATTTGGTATATATATGATATGTGTACTATGTGATTATTGAAACTAATACAAATTAACAGTTTAAAAACTACATACATGAATAAATATTATTACGTACATATATTTCTTAATATTTATATAAAAGTTTTGTAACAAAATATGCATGTAACAATAAAAACGTGTGTGTAATATTTGTTCATGTCTTGCAGCTCTCAAACATCTGAAGTTTATCGTATGTGGCTCTTACGTTAAGTAAGTTTGGCCACCCCTGCTGTACAGAGATCAAATCTTATAATCTCAGGTCATTTCTTAGAGAGCAGAGAGTGATTTAGATTAAGATATTAGAACTCTTATTTTATTATTCTGTATAAAATGACTAATTGCTCTGAGTATTGTTTTCTATGAATAAATATATGTTTACTGTTTTAACTATCTGTGTTGTGGTCTGGGTGGAACTTATGTCTCATCCCACATGTCTTGCGTGGATTAAGCATATAGAAGGAGAGCCCTCTTGTTCTCTGTAACTCAGATGATGGTGGCAGCAAGTTACTGTGAGGAGTCCATTCGCCAAAGTCAGCAGAGTAGCTAAGTGACTAAGTGACCTATGGGAACCAGGGCCATGTAGAGGGCCAGGGCCATGTAGAGGGAACCAGGGCCAAAGAGTGTTTCTAGTGATAGCCATTGATCATCTCTGAGCACTTCCAGATAGTCACAGGTTTCAGGTGGGATTCAATCACACACTGGCAAATTCAGGTTGCACAGTCAAATTGATTTGGCACTCTTGCACAGCAAGATTGCCTCTCCTCCCCAAAATGAGACTTTTTGCAGTAAGGAAAGTGACAGGAAAATGAACTGGAAGTATGGGATAATGACTGATGCAATGTCATCTAACCTCCCAGCGTACAAATGAGAATGATCAGCAAATAGCCAACTTTGTCTAACCTCCCCGTAAACTTTGTGCAACAAATCAGGATGAATGTTCCATAAACAGGCCATCTGGAAGTGACTAAGTTCCATGCAGTGCCGAATATCTATTATATCGAAGGTAAGCAGTAGTTTGGAGTCTTCCTGTTTTCTGAACCATATTTAATCAACCCAACATTTTGTGCTGAAAATATCATAAGACTTGCCCACTGTTCTGGCTGGAGAAGGATGCCATAAGTGAACATAATCCTCAACCACAGTATTTTTATGAAATGTCAATCACTGGATATGGCCCAGAAGGTCTTTCTTTTTTTAGCTGTGTGATATGTAATGGAGAATTTTATATATCCACACATATATAATCATAGATATTAAGAAGGTATATGCTTTATAATCATAAGGAGTTAAGCATAGGCCTGCAGGCCTGTTAAGACTCTGAGATCCAGGCTCACAGAGAACCCAAAAAAAATCCATAGGCCTCAATCAGACTTGTAAGCAAAACCTGTTGCTGACAGGCAATGGTCTCAGTGATCTTCTGTTTCCTTGCCATAAAACTTGGCTGGTGCATGACTGACATATATTAATTCGCATACTGTTTAGAATCAAAGGGGCATTTAACCTGTGAAAAGGCTGTGATTGATTTGAATAGGTAGAAATCACTTATATGTGATTCTTGGGTAGAGCAATAATTCCATCTAGGGGAAAAAGCTTTACAGCATAATCAAAGGATTTAATGAGATAAATGGTGTGATTTTATAATGATTTTAAAATAATCCAGTGTATTATATTATACTACTTTTTATAATTGTGTTTTTCGTGGTGAAAAAGTAGTTTGAGGTGGCTTGCCTTTTCTATTTTTTCTGAGGCTGAGAGACAGGAGCTGGTTTTAGAATTGCCCAGTGTATTTCTTAACTAAGTGAACTTCCAGCACTGTACAGCCCCTTAATTATAACTTTTCCTCTACAGTTAAGTATTTTTACAGTTAGAGATGGAATTTCTAAGAAAATATAAGAAATAAGAAACCCTATTAAGATACTGTGCAGATCAGGAAAATTCAGCCATCCTGAGTTGAGGCAAAACCCAAGCAGGTGTACCGGGGTCAGCATGGCCAATCAGAAACAATGAAATAATGGACGTACCAAGCATGCTTGAAAGCACATTCACAATAGTAACTGTTTTAACTGGGCTAAAAGAGCATTAGTCTTGAGGGACAGCAGAACAATGGTGATATTAACGAGATGGACAGAATCTTGGAATCAGGAGTAGAATTACCTAATGCTTTCTGATTGGTTTGGAACGATTGCAGGAGAGAAGAACTGTGATGTTATGTGGGCAGGAACTTATGGGATTGGTAAACTAATATTGCATGTGTATTCAGTACTGTATAAAAGATCTGTGCAGACTGTGCCTCAGTGCGGTCCTCTCCAGATTTTCTGGGAGGCTGACCCTGTATATGCTTGTAAAGAATAAAGGCCTACCTTTTTGATTCAAGCCTGTGTCCTCAAATATTTGATTCAAGGACCCCCAGCAAAAGACCCCATAGGAGAAAAATTCTCCATCATATGAAAAATGTACCCCAAACACAAGCTGCAAGTTAACGGTTGGAGTTACCAGGGCACTGTAGTGGAAGCATTCTCTTTTCATGTGTCAGTGCTCTGGTAACTGCTAGAGCAGATTTTATAAATACTCTTTTTATATGTTCTTGGCAATCATTTGAAGTATGACCAAACTGCAGCATCATGACTGCTACCTTCTCTAGGCAACTGTAATTACTGTAACCTTCCTGTTTTTCTTGCTTTAGCTGCCTACAGATGAGTATATCAAGTTTGTGCTGCTGTTCTTTGCTTTTTCTTTTTTAAAAAGACAATAAATCATATAAAACTATTTCTATTTGAGGGCTGCTGCTAGAATCTCCATGGACGCCTTCTGCATTTGTACATGATTTATTATTTGGGGATCCCACCATGTTTGTGCCTTAAGCCAAAGACAATTGTGCCTTTACTATGGTAGCTACCATAATGTGATAGCTGTGATTATAATAGACTATTAACTACTGGAGCTCAATGAGAATTCCAAATATGAAAAACTTACTCAATTAGCAGCTGGAGTGAGACGGAGGAACCAATGTGGCAAGTAAAGAGCAAGCTGGATTTAGTTCAATTAAAATGTTTGCTAACTTTCTTCATGCAGTAATTCTTGAACATGAGTTCAAGTTAGTTGCACTCACTTTCTCATTGATTGCAACTAACTTAGCCTGGATCCAGCCCATTGACTACATATGGAGACTTCGTAAAGCCTGGTGAGCTGATAGGTGATCATATTAAAGAACTGAACAGTTGAAAGCATCTAGAAATGTATGCTTGACTCTACACTGGCAATTTCATACATGAGTTCGATATTTATAAAGATGAGTGGATTAAACTCAACGGTAGAAGCCCCCAAGGGACAATATTTCTAAACATTGCCGATGTTGTAGCTGTCTCATTATTTAAAAGCTTTGCGGTGCAATCCTATGCATGTTTACTGTATTCAATATTTCTAACTCTCTAGTGAGTATATTTTTTTAGCATTGCAGCATTCAGAAGATAAGAAAGCAGAGAGTTGCCTTATTCTGAGTCAGACCATTGGTCCATCTAGCTCAGTTTTGTCTACACTGACTAGCAGTGGTTCTCCAGAGTTTTAGGCAGGGGATATTCCCAGCCTTGGAACCTTCTGTATGCAATGCAATTGCTCTACCACTGAGCTATGGCAGCTTTCCCAAAACTTTAATCTTTGAAACTTAGATCAAAACCAAAGGCTTATCCACATGGGAGCATAACTTCATGCTAAAGGCACTGTTTTTACCTCAGTTTTTTGTTTGCACCGTCCACAGTAAGGGCTCAATGCCAGCTGCAAACACGGTATTTTCTAGTCACACTTGAGGGGAAGCATCAATCATGCAGTTTCCTAAAGACCACACCCTCTAATTTAACATTTCTACTCCCTCTTGTTACCTGGCAACTGAGCATGCTCAGTTTGTTCTACCAGTAAGTTTCATTTAAAAACAACAACAACCCGGAAGTGCAATTATTTGTATTTTCACTGTTACAATACAGCTAAAATACAAATCTTTGTTTGAGCAGTGCTGTGCTTTTGTGCATAAGTTGGGGGGGGGAGAAAATAAAGGGACAGTTTGCAGCAATATAAAAGACTAGCAGAACAGGGGAGAGCAGCCTGAAGTTGCTTTTCAGCCCACTGAAAACAAAATGAACAAAGGGAGGAGGAGGAGGGAGTGGGCGTGGAGAGGGGAACAATTGACACATCCACCTAAAAACATTGGAGCAAAGTGTCTGCATACAGAGTGAAGATGTTTTTTCCTTCCCTTTTTGGATTTTCAATAATAAATAATAATAATAAATTTTATTTCTGAGTCGCCTATCTGGCCGAATCAACGGCCACTCTAGGCGACGTACAATTTAATCAATAAATACAATAAAACCACAAGAATCATAATAATAATTAATAATATCAGTATTAAAACTAAACCACCCCAGAGGTCCCGTAGGCCTGCCTGAACAGCCAGGTTTTCAAGGCCTGGCGGAAACCTATCAGGGAAGGGGCATGACGCAGATCGAAAGGAAGGGAATTCCAGAGGGCGGGGGCCACAATCGAAAATGCCCTCTCTCTGGTCCGCACCATCCTCGCTGTTTTAACTGGTGGGACCGAGAGAAGGTCTTGCGTGGCTGATCTCGTCAGGCGGCATAATTGGTGATGCTGGAGGTGCTCCTTCAGATAAACTGGGCCGAAACCGTATAGGGCTTTAAAGGTCAGTACCAACACCTTGAATTGGGCCCGGTAAACAACTGGTAGCCAGTGTAGATCTATCAACACCGGAGTGATATGATCACGGCGGCGGCTGTTCTTAATCAAACGTGCCGCCGCATTCTGTATCAGTTGCAATTTCCGGACCGTTTTCAAGGGTAACCCCACATAGAGCACATTACATCAATATGCGGATGACACTCAGCTCTATCTCTCGTTTAAATCTTCACCAGAGTTGGCTGTGGAGACCTTGTCCAAGTGCCTGGAATCCGTGAGTGGATGGATGGGAAGGAACAAGCTGAAGTTGAACCCTGATAAGACCGAGGTACTACTTGTGGGGGACAAGAGAAGGTTGGGCGACATTGACCTGAAGTTCAACGGGGTGAGTCTACCCCTAAAGGACCAGGTCCGCAGCCTTGGGGTTGTGCTTGATTCCAGGCTGTCCATGGAGGCTCAGATTTCGGCAGTGAGCCGGGCAGCCTGGTACCAACTACACCTCATACGAAGGCTGCAACCCTACCTTCCTGTTCATCAGCTCCCACTAGTGGTACATGCCCTGGTCACCTCTCATTTGGACTAATGTAATGCGCTCTACGTGGGGTTACCCTTGAAAACGGTCCAGAAATTACAACTGATACAAAATGCAGCGGCTCGACTACTTATGAATAGTCACCGCCGAGATCACATCACACCAGTGTTGTTCGACCTACACTGGCTACCAGTTGTTTTCCGAGCCCAATTCAAGGTGTTGGTATTGACCTTTAAATCCCTACACAGTTCCGGCCCAGTTTATCTCACGGAGCGCCTTCAACGCCACCAATTATGCCACCCGACAAGATCGGCCACACAGGGCCTTCTCTCAATCCCGCCAACAAAAACAGCCAGATTGGCGGGTACAAGAGAGAGGGCATTCTCAGTGGCAGCCCCCACTCTTTGGAACTCCCTCCCACAAGATCTCCGGCACGCCTCTTCTTTAAATGTGTTTCGGAAAGCCTTAAAGACCTGGCTCTTTCAGCAGGCCTTCGGGGTATCCGGGAAGGGTTAATTGTTATAACTGAAATGCCTCCTGCCCAGTTTTAGTATTGTTGCTGCAGATGTGTTGTTTTTATATTGTATTACTGTATTTTATCAAATGTATTTTAACAATTTTGTAAGTCGCCTAGAGTGGCCATTGGCCAGATAGGCGACGAAGAAATTAAATTTATTATTATTATTATTATTATTATTATTATTATTACAGTCGTCTAGGCGAGAGAAGACCAGAGCCTGTATTACCCCCGGGAGCAGATGGGCAGGCAGGTAGGGTTGCAACCTCCTAATCAGATGTAATTGATACCAAGCTGCCCGGCTCACTGCCAAGACCTGAGCCTCCATGGACAGCTGGGAGTCAAGAATGACCCCGAGGCTGTGGACCTGGTCTTTTAGGGGCAATCTTACCCCATTGAACACCAGGTCTATATCCCCCAGCCTGCCCCTGTCTCCCACAAGCAACACCTCGGTCTTGTCGGGATTTAGTTAACCCAAAGGATTGGGTTAGTACGGATTTACAGGGGGAAACTGTGATAGCTTCTGTTTGCCAGTAACATCATGAGAATCATGCAGAGGATAAACCAGATTTGGTTACCGTAGATCAGATAATGCAGAAGAAAAATATCATGCAGATAGAGATGAATGTGGATTGCAAAAAACATGGAAGATGTCACTGAGCACAAAGAAGTCCTGTATATGGAAATAAACCATTTTGCAGGAGCAGATGGTAAACAGGAGGCACGTGCAGTGGCTCTGTATGAAATCCTTAGTATGAGTTGAATTGTAGTGCCTCAGAGTGTTTTTTTTACTTGCCCAAGCTGGATTGTGATGTTAACAATGCACCGCGTCAGAACAACAACTCTATGCAAAAGCTTCAGGCCACTTTGTCATCAAAGAAACTGCTCCAGAGATTTCTTGTTGTGGTTAAAAGGGAAACAAACCTAACTATAAAGAAAATGTCCCATTGCAGACTGAGGGGAGAAGGGAGAGGGGTGGATAAACAGGTTTAGCTTTAAATCAGAGGAAATTATTTTACCAGGGTGTTGACGGAAATAATCTCCCGTGCTCCTTCATTGTTCTCTTGCAAGTTCTGACTCTCCAGAGCAGGGTGCTTAGAAAAGTGATGAACTAGCCCGTGTTCCTTCTACCATTTCCCTTAGCTTTCTATTTACCAACAAACAATGTACCTACTTTAATTATTTTATTTTCATTCTTTTTTCTGGTTTTTTATTTGTATTTGTGTCAAGGTTGTCAGTGTTGAATATGGTCTTATCCTCTTCCTCGCTCCCAAGTTGCAGGGCTGGTTGGTGTGAGTTTCTTTTCATTTGATCTCTTTATATCCTTTATTTCTCCTCTCCAACCCCCAACCCCCAACTTTAAAATCTAAGGATGAATCCATTTGTCTGCAATTTTGTAGGTTTCCTTTCCGGAGCACCTCTCAGGTCAGCAATTTTCTGAGAAAATGCCTACAATACACTAGAGGAGGTTAAATGATTCCTATTTTACACCCTCAAACTGTCTAGGCTGTCCTTACAGGAGAACTACTGCAGCTGTCCTTCTGAAATTTGGTAGTGTTCATGCCCACAGAAGAGGCAACTGTGGCTGCAAATTCCATCCAATTCACCCCCAAATAAATTAAGATGGTGTTTCCTTTTCCTAAAATATTGGGGTATCCCATTCCAAACCCCCTGGATGTATTTGCCTGTTATTTGGCAACTTAATCCACTTTGGAGCGGCTGTTATGTCTAAAACTTCATCCACATCTGTCAAAAGGGGGAGGGAGAAGCTGCTTCAGACCCAAAACACGAGTCGAATCTGACAAACAGCAGATCAACTCAGAACAGATTAGAATGCAATATTATCCCAAGACCAATCTTGCCAATTCAGGTGACAGATGTTCTACCTGAGAAGTTAACAATATATACAATGAAAGGCAGGAGTCTGGCTTTTTTTCTAAAGGACAAGGAAGAACTATCCAGATAATGATATAAAGCAAATCTTGTGGCCTGTGTACACCCCCAGTACACAGAAACGATGGGTAGAAACACACTCACTGTTCTGCCAGTTCCAGTGCACCTCCACCTCTCTCTTCTGAAAATGGGGGCACGTGACGCTAGCCAAACTCCACCCTCTTTTTACTATAAAACCTGGTGGGAGCAACTTGAGTGCATTTTTTAAAAAAGAATTCAGCTTCAAAGAGATTTTGCAGCTGATCAGCAGATCAAACCATTCCCCTCCAGACATGGCTAATGGAAATGCTTTGTTCTGGCAACTAGTGTGGTTACAGTCTAAGTTGATGCAATCACGCAATGAATACAAAGATGGCATTAGAGCAGTAGAGGTGATGGTGAAGAAGATGACAGCTTTGCCCATATCCCAGAATGGGGGCACAAGAGTATATAGAGTAAACAAAGAGCCATAACTTTATTGAAACTTCCAGTGAGCAAAACATTTCCAAAACATAACTAACTCCAGCCCAATAATGTGATCTCCAATGGTGGCCGGTACCCATTGGGACTGGTGGAGTGGAAGGCCAGCAGTGGGTGAAGACAGAGCCAATGACAAGCAGAGCCAGCTATTTCTAGTTTTGTCTCCATCCTGCTGAGTTTTACAAGGACAACACTGAGAATAAGGAGGAGGAAGATAACAGGCAGTGCCACCCCCTGGACTGGCTGTAAGTAAGAAGGCAGGCAGGTGGGGGCTGACTGAAGGGAAGACTGAAGTTGGTGGAGCAGAGCCCCATTTGCCCTAAAGGACCTCCCTCCACTAGCACTCTCCCAGTGTACCTTAAAATGAGCAAGCTTGCCCTGGCTCCAATCAACAGATTAGTCTGATTCCAATTCTTGCTTGCTTTCACCTGATCACCCAAAGGCGATGTCCTAGAGAGTCATAACAAGGCATGTTGCCCCATGCTGCAAGCCAGGCTGCATGTATTGTCCCCCATCAGTTTGTGTTACCTATAGACAGATCAGGGCCTTTTGTGGCTCCAAAAGGACCCTACCATTGAAATTTTATATGCTCAAAGTTTAATGCACTCAAGTGACCAGAAGGGCTTCCATCTGGCTGGTAGCCTCTCCTCCTGGGTCTCACCCTTCCCCCAGCAATTACGCTGTTTACAAGCTTCCACTTCAGCTAATGGGAGCTTTTTTAAAAAAAGCTCTGTAATGCACGGGGTTGGGGCTGAGGATGGGAAAGAAGGGGGAGAAGAACAGAATGGAGGGGATATGGTGATGTGTGGGCAGATGAAGAAGAGAGTGTGTGAGATGGCTCTGGCCCTGCCTACTCTTGGCTCCAGCCCTACCACTGCTGGCATGCAGCCTCTAGAAGGCTCCTCACAACAAAACGCAGTCCTCGGACTGAAAAAGGCTCCTCACCCCTGATGTAACACTACATCTGAGCAGAGCTTGGAAAAGTTACTTTTTTGAACTACAACTCCCATCAGCCCAATCCAGTGGCCATGCTGGCTAGGGCTGATGGGAGTTGTAGTTCAAAAAAGTAACTTTTCCAAGCTCTGCATCTGAGTTGGTGCTAATTAGTATTTTCCCAAAACTGGGGCTTGAAGTGGGTCTGCAGACTCTAGTCCTGCAGTGAGCTCCAATGCAGGTGGAAAGAAAAAGGAAGCCATGGCGCTGTATTCAGAAGCTGCAAGAACCATTAAAAAAGCCTTTTTAAAAATTCACTACCTTAGATGTGTAACAGGTCCTCCTTTGCCCAACCCTTTGCCATTTCTCCTTGATTGCTTATTTTAGATTCCTATGGGGGATGGGGGAGGATAGCTTTGGGGAAAATATTCTGCACATGGGGAAATGGCTGCTTCAGTAAGAATTCAGAGTGGGAAGAATTCCATTTTCCGGAAACCAGAGAGTCCCCATTCAACCATCTGAGCCAGGTCTCTAATGAAAGGCCCTCCTGTTCTCTGATCAGTCCCACATGTGCAGCTGAATGTTAACACTGTGCTGATATCAAAGAGGTACGGTATGGGGAAAGCTGCAGAGTGCATCCAGCACTGACTGACAGCCGGCGGAGAGCTGCCTGTGAAGTTTCCAGCTTAATTGCTATTCTATAAAACTAAGTTTCTTCCAGTGGGAACAGTTCAGCAAACGCGCATGAGCAGATGGACAGATATGATGACTTCCTTTGTAGCCTCCGGCAGAGACTGATGAAAGATATTGCACTTGTGGCTGGGGTTAAGGTTTATTGAAAAGCTAGGAATGAAGTCTTCCCTGAAGCTAAGCTCCTTCCTCCTGCTGGTACTGCTGCCGTAGCCCCTCTGGCTTCACTGAGACTTCACCAGGTAGTGTATAAGTCATTTTGCTCTGATCAAATACAGAAATCTTTTTCTTCTTGCCGTTGAGAAGTACACAACTGCTACTGCTGGCACTCAAGAGCACATCGGCACACTGACTTCAAAACAGCTTATTTTCAATTACGTCTCTTGGGAGATCAGCTTCCTCTCTACAAGAAGACCTGGTACAGATAGTTTACACTGTATAAAAACATCAGCAAACTAAATTTAAAAGTTGACAAAAAAACTGACAAAGAAATTGACAAAGAAATGCAAAGCTCTTTTAGATGTCTCCTCCTCGTTGTTAGACTACATATCAAAGTGTAGTTTTGAAATTAGTACAAGTATCAATTCTTCCTATGAATAATGCCATTGTGAAAGGCTCTCTTATGCAAAGCATGATGGATTGAAGCATGTCCATACACTCTGCCTAGAACTACATGGCTCTCTCTGACAAGTATGGTGACTTGGGAAAAGAAATTAGAACTGCAGTCTTACACACACTTACCTAGAAGTAAGCCCCACTGAACACAATGGATCTAACTTCTGAGCAGACATGTACAGGATTGTCCTACAGATGTCTCAGGGAGATCATAGTCAGAACCTCTTGGCTAGTACATTGCATATTTGGTATTTATAATTTAACATCCTGTGCATGAAAAAAAGAGAGGGAAAGAGAAAATACATGAGACTGCACTAAGCCATTAAAATATCCACTAATCTCTTTAACTCTGTATATGTACCTTGTTTTCTTTTTGCATTGCCCTATGTTAGGGACAACCTTCAGTAGGGTGGCATTGTACTGGGCCATTATAACTGAGTGGCATTATATTGTTTCACTCACCTTGGAAGGACAGCAGGCTTTTTCATTCTATTTTGTTGTGTAAAAGCACCTCTGGTTTGGGTGTGCTTTCTACCAGCCCGTCTGGGGGGTTTTTTTGTCTATTTTTCATCCAGGTCCTGAACACCAGAGATAAGTCAAAGACCTGTCAGGTGCTGCTGGGTTCTGTGGACAGGTGCAGATGGCAGCTCCTCAGTGAAATACCCTCCGGTCCCAGGGTGGGGAAACTCAGTCTCTCCAGGCCTCTTTTCCCTTGGAACTCTTCCCAGGCCATAACCACTGAGTGTTTTTGCCTGGCTGGAATGTGGCCTTGAACTCTATAATGACTCTTGCTTGTGTAGATGAAGGATAGAGAAGGATGTGTGAGTGTATATAGAAACTAGCCTATTGAGCAAAGGTAAATGTATCATTGTTGTTCTGACCACCTTTACCTGTGGTGACATCCACAACTGGCAGGTTGAAAAAAGGTCCCCAACGCAGCCCTAAACTCACTTAACCTACCCAATCTGGCCACCGAATGCTCCTGAGAGAATAAAAGAGGACTTCCTGTTTCTTTGAGCCTTGCGTGAAAAGCAATTTTCCTGAGCTCTAGCAAGTTCCTCTATCCTTATTTGTTTTTGGTTCTAACTTCTGGCTTGCTTCTCAGTTCTGCCTCCTGGCTTGCCCTTGGCTTCTGACTTATCCTTGGGTACTGCCTAAGCTGTTTTGAAATCACCAGGGAAGCACATGGAACGGCACTTCCCAGCATTTAGGAAGAAAAGCAGAGAAACACTTTCAATTTTATTGTGATTTACTGTTAAACAAAAAGTCTCCCTTTTCAAAACATGTACATTTTGACCCAAAAATTGAAGCTCTCAAAAACTCAGTTCTACTGTTGCCTCAAACTTCAAACAGCCAAATAATCTGCCATCAGTCTTCAAAGTTTAGTTGCAACTTTAAAGTGTGAAGTGCTCAGAATGGTTAAGTCTTACGATCTATTCTGTCTGGATATAGGAGAACTCACAATATAGGTATATATTCACTAATAGACAAAAAACCTTGCAGTTTAAGAATGTACCTATAGCCAACAGATATTTCCATCAAACTTTAAAAAGCAGAGAAATTGGGCAGCTATAGTGATTGCACCAGGGCAGCAGGAGACCTGACCTCCTCTCTGAGATATTGGACTGCCCTACAAATTTGTAAAAATGCAAACACAATTTGGGTTGGTCTTTCACAGTCCAATCCACTTCCTGTGTAGCTTGGAAGAATTTGGTAACATGTGCCTCTGAGCATATGGGGAGTGGTGGCAACACCTGCCATCTCCAAAGATAGAGAATTATATTTTTGTATGTTTGTTGGTGTTCTTACTTTTCTTCTTTCCTGTGTTACTAATGTTTCTACAGAGAATCTAAACTAGAAAAGTATATTTCCCTCATTATTCATCCTAGAAATCTGTGTCAAAATTATTTTTATTAATTTCAAAGCCTTCTTATTGGTCAATGTTATATGATGGTGAAGACAGTTGTGTTTCAAATTGGAGGTTATGTTCTATTTCTATTTTGAGTGCATTAGCAGTGGAATCTGAAACCGCAGTTTGATGTAAAATCAGTCTGATTACAATATGTTGCTACTTAAGCAATAACTCTAGCTGTTCGAAAAAAGAGGATGCATGTTTTCAGCCTGCTATGTTAAAACCACTTCATTTAAGGCAAGGTGGGCATGGTCAATTAAAAACATAGGGGATACCTAGAATTTTGCTAGAATATATTTCACCTCCCACTGTTTGATCTTGTGCAAACTGAGACACTCCTGAGGTCCACTGGAGTCTATTCTGCAGAATAGTCAGCGCCATTATTCCACAATTATTTTTGGAGTTTTTTAGTGTTAATTTTGCAGTGTTGCTGTACTTCACATATTCACAGAAATAGAAACAAAAGAAAATGATTTCCTATAGGAAAATTCACAAAAATTGAAATGTCAATCACTCACCATATGCTCAGAGGCACATGTTACCAAATTCTTCCAAGCTACACAAGAAGTGGATTGGACTGTGAAAGACCAACCCAAATTGTGTTTGCATTTTTACAAATTTGTAGGGCAGTACAATATCTCAGAGATGAAGTCAGGTCTCCTGCTCCCCTGGTGCATTCACTATAGCTCCCCAATTTCCCTGCTTTTTAAAGTTAGATAGAAAGATCTGTGGGCTATAGGTACATTCTTAAACTGCAAGGGTTTTTGCCTATTAGTGAATTTCTCTGCTTTTTAATCTGGGAGTTAAGAAATGGGATCCTGTGCAAGTTTGCTGAGAATGGATAGAAACTGACCATAGAGGATGGAGAGGAGGAGGGGAGGAAGGGCAGAAGGGAGGAGGGGGATGGGAGAAGGCAGGAAGGGGAGGGGAGAATGACAGGTTAGATCATTGGCATGTTTATTGAGTTCAGTGGGTTTTACTCCCGTGCAAACATGCAGGGGACAGGGGAGGAGGAGGAAGCAAGAGGGGAGGGGAGGAGGAAGGGAGAGGAGAGGGGAAGGAGGAGAAAAGCAGGTCTGATCATTTGCATGCTTATTGTGTTCAATGGGATTTACTCCTATGCAATCATGGTTAGGATGGGTAAAACTGACCATGGGGGAAGAGGAGGGGGTGGAGAAGGACCGGATTGGAGGGGGGCAATGGAAAGGGGAGGGCAGGTTTGATCATTTGCATGCTTATAGAGTTCAATGGTATTTACTCCCATGCAATCATGCTTAAGATAGACTGACCATGGGAAGGAGGAAGGCGAGGTGGAGGGGGAAGGGGAAGGAGGGGAGGGGGAGGGGGAGGGGGAGGGGGGGGAGGGGGAGGGAGGGGCAAAGGAAGGGGGAGGGAAGGGGCAAGAGGGACAGGATAGGAGGGAGGAGAAGGGAGGGTGGGTTTGATCAGTTGCATACTTTTTTCTCTCTTTTTTTATACTTTGAACTCTCTGTTCTCTCTGACTGTTTTGTGTATCGCCATGAAAATTTAAAGGGTTGTTAAGCAAGTGTTTCTAAGTTCAGGACTATAAGTTTTGTAAGATTTTGTTTTGAAATGAGCTTAAGGGAAGCATCAGAATGGCATGGGGGTATTTTCAATTTAACATTGTGGAATGTGAAAAATCCACGCTGGCTATAGTATACAGCCATTCTCGTGGCTGTATAATCACACCCCAAGGAGCTAGGCATTATGTGCAGTGCATGTTTTGGTGGAGATGATATTGCGTCAACTCAGTGATTGATGTTGTAAAGAATAGCTAAGGTTGAGTTAAAGGTGACCAAAGTAAAATGCTTCAGCCAGAGACCATTATTGGGAATATTTTGCATAGGTTCCTGGGATACTCTGTGCTGAGAAAAATTAGGGCGTCTCATACCAGCCAGCTGTGGGTTGTTATTCTAAAGGGAGGCAGGCTGATAGATTAGCCTGGTACCAAGGTCAGGAGGCCTGAGTTGTCATAAATTAGTAGTCCTGCCCTTGCTATGAACTTTCTAGGTGATTCCATCATCAAGAGGTGTCAGGATTGGCTAATTGGCCGTCTTGCTGTTGCCAGGCAAAACGCCATCAAAAAAAGGGTGACTCTTCCGTAAGTTGTTCCTGCATTATGCCATCTTGACTTGCCTCTGGGATGTTCTGTGGTATATGGAGCCAAAGGGAACCAGGCTCTTATACTTTTTGAAGTGAGTATTAGCTTATGTTAGCAAGCTTTGTTCTGTCTTGTCTGTTGGAACCCCTCACTGTGTTTTATGAAGTGTTGACTATGCCTAGGCCTGCTGAGGGTGTTTGGGCTTAAGGGAATTTGTATGCTGCTCTTTTTATATGCACTTTTATATATTTAATAAACTATCTCATATTACTTGGTGTGTGCTACTTTGGGGCTTTGGCTCTGAATCCAGTTCCTTGACCATAACGCTACTGACTAGTGATTATTATTTTAGGTTTGGCTAAAGACTCCAGGGCAACGAGTGTAACAATAGCTGTTGCTTTTGGGGATTTCTTTCATTCTAATTGGTGCTCTGGGTCCCCCTTGCTTAGAGTGGAAAGCCAGGTTAAGTGGTGGTGGCAGTCTACCTATCTTACAGGGTTGGTGGTGGTTGTAACCTAACCTTGGTAAGGAGAGGTGTGGGGAGTGTCTGCCCAGGAGCAATTGCCCAGGGAGTTGGGGATTGGTTTGGAAGCAAAGATCAGGTGTCGTGGACACCTGGGGTCTTTGATAGATGTAGGTGATGTTTAGATCTTCTTAGCTCAGATAATCTAGTTTTCTCTGTAGTATATTTGTTTGTAATACACTGAGTGTTTGGATATATTTGTGGCTATAAACAGTAACGTCTCCAGAAGATTCCTCTGATTGTGACCAGTGTTTTCCCATGGAGAAGTCAACCTGAGCTGACTTTTTAAGATGTGTATTTGTAGACCATGGACATGTCCAGATCATAAACAATATGTCCTGTAAAAAGCTTGGGGAAGTATGTTGAACCAAATACATTAAATTGTAATCTTAACCATTAACTGGTTTAGTATGTGTAGATTCACTACAGGCCAGCTCATTTTACTTTGCATCAAAAGGTGCACAGCAGGGGAATAAACCCTATGCCCCACCCCCAGATGTTGTTAGACTACAGTTCCCATCAACTCTGATCATTGGTAATGTTGGCGAGGTCTGATGGGAGATGAAGTCCAACAACATACAGAGGCACACAGGTTTCCCATCCATGACCTAAAGGATGCACAACTTTGCATGCATTCAAATCTAGCAATTATAAAAATTGTGAGCATTCATACAAATACTGCCAAAAATACTGTGCGTTTGCAACGTGCCTGCAGGAATTCTGCACATGCCCAAGGGTTACATGACTATATGACTATTAGAGTTTCACTTTGTGTAAAATGAAGGCAAGACCATTGCCAAAGTGACCAACAGAGAAAGCAGACGCTGACTGCCCTCCCCAGACATGGGACTGAGCTGGACCATTTGTCCTGAATTATGGGAATACCTCATTAACCACTGGTACCTTTACCATAGATATGACTCTGTTTAGTCATTAATTCATTCTGGCAAGAGAGAATAAAAGCCTTTCTACCAAACTGATAACAAGGTCCACTGACACTTAATCAATGCACTATTTCACTGATAACTTAATCAATGCACTATTTGTATTTTCTGGGAAGCCGCCACCATCTGTTTCTACATGAAATGTGTTGCTCATGTGGCAGCTGGTTCTGATTGGTTCAAGAGCCTCTGTGACAACTCTGCCAACCTGCAGAGGGAAATCTCTCTTGTTTAGAGCTGCTGATGACTCAGTACCCTGTCTTTTGTCATTTAAACTCCCTTCTGCCCATCTTTGTCCTCAATGTAATAATCCTTTGTGATAGCTCCAACTCCCTTCAGGAAGACCTATCTTTTAACTTTGTGTCCCTCAGGTCTCAAGTTATTCAGACTTTCTCCCAAGAGACTACTCCAAGATTCCGTTTTTATTTGGTTTGGCTTATTATTATTATTTATTACTATTATTCTCCAGAAGTCTACTCCATGCTCTTCTCTTTCAAGTCTGTTTGACCCTGTAGACGCCTGCAGGAGCAAATGTCCTTAGGCTTAGCTAGCTCAATCCCTTCTTTACCCCTCCCCTCTTCCCCATCTCCCTGCCTCTTCCCTATGTTTTGTTAGGAACCTTAAGGGAACACAAGGCTCTTGAGGAAACCTTTCTATTTTTAAGCCATATTTTATTATTTATTAAATTTATATCCCGCCCAGTAGGAGCCCAGGGTGGCAAGTAGGAGGGGAATATTGGAATCTCATGAAAGCCACTCTTTTCTCTGAAACAGGTAAGTCTGCGAGTTTTATTCCTTCCTTTTCTCTGTCTTCAGTTGTTAATGAAAGAAATTTGTTAGAAATAATATATACAGGTGCAATATTCGAAACCATACTGAGAAACTGAAAACAGAAAGAGCAAGTTTGCAATCTTGAAACGAGTCAAGCAGACTTCAGTGCTTAACAGTGCATCCCTAGATGTGTTTATTTGGACATTTCACTGAGTTCATTAGGACTGATTTTTTTTATTGCAGCCTTAGTCCCATTGATTTTAGAATTCTTAATGTTTCTTGACAGTGCCTTAGGTGTATAAGATAAATAAACCAACAGTATTTTTTTCTCATCTGGTGTAAGTTTGCCAAGTTAAATTAGTGAAGATTTGCCTTAACATCATCACACCAAAAACCCTGCATTGTAGTAAGGACTGAGTGCTCACCCTTACAGAGCAGCAACCAGGATAGCTGCTACGTAGACTAAACAAAATTCTAGAGTTTCTAGTGGAAGAGTCATCAGGGATGGGGAACCTATAGACCACCAGATGTTGCCGGACTACAACTCGCATCATCCCTGATCATTGGTTATGCTTGCTGGGGCTGATGAGAACTGGAGTCCAACAACTTCTAGAGGGGCAGAGGTTCCACTTCCCTGGCCTATGTGCAGAATGTTAGCTCCATGCACGCCTACTTGAGAGCAAGTCCCATTGTTAAAATCAGTGGCACTTAATTTCAAGTAAATGTGCATAAGACTAAGCTGTCAGTGTACTCACTTACATTTTTTTAAACTAAACTAGCTCAGGAGGAAATGCAGTTTTGTAACATCAAAACATTAGAACAACCAACACTTTTCTCTGGGAATGTCCCAGAACAGTGTGGCTACAGAGCATGGAACTTTCATTCCTCTTGGGCCTTGAAAAAGTTGAGTAAACTTTGTCTATAAGACTGATTGGGAGCACTTTAAGACTCTTCCTCAGGCAAGCAAATTCTTTACAGCACAGTACTGAGCTATGTGTGCTAAACATAATTTTAAAAATGCAAGTCCCTAATTAAATCTCAGAATGAAATGTGGTTTTACCACAATAAAAGTCAAGTGGAGCAACAGAATGTTTACTGTGGGAAGCTCACATACAGTGTGGTAGCAGAACAAGAAATTCATTCCTTTACGGTTGTAAGAAGGGAACTGTAAAGAGCATACAGAACAAAAAGAATTCTTCTTCCAGACAACATTCATAGGATAGAAGGTTGTATGAGACTGTCGATGTGCTGTTTCCTTTTCCTTTTTTAAAAATGAATCTATAGACATTTAATACCTATATCTTTTCATTATTATTTATGATTTTTCAGATCTTCTCTTGTATTGGTGTTATGGCTTTTTCTTTCTTTCAGATTCTTCATTGGAGCATATCTACATCTTGGTAGCCCATGAAAGAGGTCATGCAACGTGTAGCCCATTCCAGGTAAAAGTGTTCACTAAAATTAGTTGTTGTTTTCTCTTTTGTTTGACAAAATATTTCAGTAGCTAGTTAATGTAATGGGAAAACACAAACAGTATGCTTCTGCATAGTTGTCGTATGTCTTTGCATGACTTTAACAGGGTTAAAGAAACTTTGGTTCATCGTAATTCAGTTGCTGACTAATATGGAAACCAGTGAGAAAGACTATGAATGCATCTTTTCAAAAAGCAAAGAATGTGAAAATTACAACAAAATGTTTTATGACATGTCAATTAGTAATATTCCTGAGTAATATTAAACAGAAAAGTAATATTAAGTTTAAAAGTAATATTACACTTGTCATGGGAGCTGCTTGATGGCAAGTGACAAAGCATTCCTTCCAACTCCCTTTTAAAACTGTAGAAATGCCAAACCACCCAACTGTTGCATAAACTTGAAATTTTGCCATTGCCCGAGCCCGCACAAAGCTGCATCCGGGTGCATCTTTTGTGGTTGGGGCTGAGAAAGGAAAGGCGTAAGGATGGTGTGCTTGTGCATGCACACTTTCATGGGTGCTAGGAAGGTCTGCAGGGTTATTGAAGCTCCTACGAGACCTCTTTTGATTTTTGGTGCCCACCCTCAGTTGCAGTGCAGGAATTTTTCCATTTGCTTCAGGGTTGAGTGGAAATGTTTTGCTTGTCTGTAGACTGGCTTTGTTGGGCAGGCTTTTTCACCTACTCTGTACTGGATGCCAGAGGGTGTTAGGGCTTAGTGGACCAGTGTCTTTAATGAATTGGTCACATTTCACAGGAAGGTGTGGGGATTAAAGGGGAATTAGACGCACTTGTGAGCACTCTTAGGCACCTTTAAAGGTGGTAGTCATCTTTGGAGGTCAGGTACTAGCTGTGGGGCCCTCAGCTTGGATATGGAGCATCTCTTGAAGCTAACCTATTTCACCCACTCAGAGTTGAGGGAGTCTGAGTGGGGGTGGTCAGGAAGGCCTCCCTATGTACCTTAATGGTGTAGCCCAGGTAAGGGGTCATGGCCCTGGCAATGATTGGGCTTGCCCATTGCATTTGATAGGTTAGCTACCCATATGGTTTCATCTCCCTTACAGATGGTTTTTTAAATAAAATGTGATCTGACAAAACAAATTATAATATCCTGAAGCAGGGCAGCATCTTTTGGTTTGGGTCCCAGCGCTCTATGAGCTCTCTCCAAATCCAGTTTCAAATCTGAAATCAGGTAACAGTGAAGTCAGTCATTTTGCAGTAAATGTTTCCATATTGCCTTCTTCTGTTATTCTGTGCATGTACACATTAATTTTTCTGTTCCTATTCCTGGTTTTGTTGAACTTTTGCTTTGTTTCAACATTTCTCCCTTTCAGCTTTTCGATTGCCTCCCTATGTGTGGTTGAAAGATCTACAGCTCCAGAGCCAGTAGTTTCAATGCTTTCAGTGTGCATGCCAAAACAATTAATTTTCATTGTAACAACTCTGTCCACCTGTCCATAAGTTCCTGCTTAAAGGTTTTTAATTGCATGTAAATCTCATCTCTCTCAGTGAGCGCTCCCTCTGTTTGAGCTTCCTTGTCAGTTTTATGTGGCACATGCGCCATTTTGGAAGACTATTTTCATTGCAACGGGAGAGAGGACACTTCCTTCTTATGGGGTTTAAAATAATTGGTGAGGTTAGATTCCTTACTCCTTGATGCACTCACTTCTATGCCCCCCTCGGTTCCCCTGTTTTGAGAGGGCAGTGATTAAGTGAGGCAACTTACACAATTAAGCTGTGGAGCCGCTGGGTCACATGTCCATCTTGTGCTGCTTTCACCAGCCCTGTCCCATTTTGCCTCTTATTTCCTAGTTCTGGATGCAAAACATGCAAGTTGGGGCTTAACATAGGAAGAGCTGCTTGGAAGAAACTATGTGTCCAGAGGATAAGTGTGTACCTCAAGTTCCCCATACATGCTCTAGACTATTCACCAGATTTGGGAAGACAATGGTTACATTCCCTTTATTTTCTTATTCTGGCAACTTGTATTGTACTTTCCCCAGAGTTGTACAAGTTAAATCTGTAGAAATTAGGTTGGAGGTTCATTTTTAAACTAATCACACCTCTTAATCATTAATTTATCTCACTCTTCTTAAAATCATTTTGGCTAGTGCATATTGATACAGCTTATGCAACTGAATTCCCCAAATGTAATTATGTGTTGCCTCTTTCAGCTCACACTTGCCTGTATTTGCATGGATGAAGCAGTAGCACGTAAACTGGAAGCACATGGATAGACCCAGTTATATGAAAGAATAAAGACGGTAGAAGCAGAACTCCCCAATCTCAGACTGAGATCTTCAGTGTTGTCCAGGCAGCAGAGTGATAGGATTAAGCAATACTGGGACAGTCCTTATCCCAACCTTTTACATAGTCTTGCTCATCTCTTGGCCATGCTCCAGTAGGAAAAATATGCTACATGTCTGTACATAACATATAATCAAACTGATGGCTAGGTTTGAAAGGAACATTACGGTTGGTTTGCATTTTATCTCAGGCTCATGTCTTCACAGCTGCACGGTGACATTTCTGTCTGACAGGTATATATTGCCCAACCAACTTAACACTTTACTGCCTTCTGTGGTTTCATGCTGCTTAACAGAACTCTGCAAAAGTTACTATGTAATGTGAATACAATGAATTAAGATAGTTACTAAAGGATCTCGTGTCAGTTTAATCATCTTTCTTCTTTCCAGGAGATATATATGCTTATTTCTAAGTTTGAACCTGTTCCTAAACCCATTTGAATTGCAAGCTTTGGTTAGTTACAAGCCCAGCATTGTCATCTTCCTGGCTGATGACCTTGGCATTGGGGATATAGGCTGCTATGGAAACAATACAATCAGGTAAATGCTTCTGTAGAGATGTTATACCCTCCCATACCAAATTCTATAAATACTATAAAAATCTATAAAATATGAATTTTTGATGTACAAGGAATTCCTTCTAGACACTAATTTTATTTATCTATTTATTATTGCATTTACACCACCTTTCCTCCAAACAGGTCAAAGTGGCATACATGGCTCTCCTTCTATCCCTATTATCCTACCAACAACCCTGTGAGGTAGGTTAGGCTTAGAGTTGGTGACTGGCCCAAGGTCACCCAGTGAGATTCATGGCTGAGTATGGATTTCTCCTAGGTACTCATCTGATACCCTAACCGCTACACCACACTAGCTTTTATAAATATATAAATACATCACTTTGGAGGGGGTACTCCTGGATCTGGCTTAACTCCTGTGGTTGCTAACTGGTGTGATAGCTGCATTCATTCCTAGAGTGATCAGATCTGGCCATTGTAACGCATGCCTTAATTACATCAAGATTATCTTAATTTGCTCTACATAAGACTGCCTTTGGAAAAGTGTCAAACTTCAGCTGGTCCACAATACAGCAGCTGGAGTTCTGACAGGAACCGTTTGTAGGAACATGTTCTAGATCAGAATCTAGCAAAGCTGCTACAGAAAGGCTGTTTCTGGGCCAAATTCAAAAGTGCTGGCCACCATATTAAAAAACCCAAATGGCTTATGGTCAGGATCTTCTCATATGAGCCTTTCCATTCATGCATATCAAATAAATAGGCTCTTTATGTTCTGTCCACTTCTGGGGCATGATTGGCTGGACACAGAAGAGGTCTTTTGGCACTCCCTTTCTATGGTGGCCCATCTTCCTCTTGGCCTTTCACCAGCTTGCAAAGTCTTTTCTCCGGACTGGTTCAGATACAATACTAAACCAAAGATGGGAATCTGTGGTCCTGCAGACATTGTTGAACTACAGTGCCCATGATCTCTGACCATTGGCTATGATGGCTTGGGATGATGGAAGTTGGAATCCAACAACATCTGGGAGGCAATAGGTTCCCTATCCCTGTGCGAAACTATGGTTTAGCATTGTATGCATGAGCCTCAGGCTTGTGTGCTCTCTCCTCCACTTGTACAGCTGTGAGAAGATCAGAAGCTTTCACTTCCATTTTCAAGGGACCAGTTTAGCTGTATGTTCAAACTCAGCCAGCATGTTGTTAGTCTTAATAACAGTGTACAGTATAAAGTTAGCATGTTTCAGTAAACCGTAGTGAAGACTAACCCAGTTTGGCCAGGTTTGGACATAAGATTAAACTACTATCAGTTAAAAATAGAAGTGAAAGTTTCCAATCTCTTCCTTGTTGGTATGCTGGAAGGTGGTGTTGGGGAGCTAGCAAGCCTGAGGCTTATTCAAGTAACACTAAGCCTTAGTTTAACATTGTGTCTGAACACACACTCTCATATGAGCCTTTGGTTTTGGCTTACCAAGCTCTGTTGGTTTTTTATTGTCTCATGAAGAACTTACTTTTCTGGCAGATGTTTGCCTTTCAAATTGAGATTTATTTTAATTGACTCCCTGGAGAATGAGTTTTTATGCTGAATTTATGCACTGTATTCCCCTCTCATAAGTTTTGTGGGGGTTTTTGCTTGGTGATGATCTATTGCAGGAGTAGCCAATGTGGTGCCCTCCAGATATTTTGGAGTGCAACTCCCATCAGTCTCTGGCTATTAGCCACGCTGTCTAAATCTGATGTGAGCTGTACTCCAACGACATCTGGAGGGCACCGTGCTGGCTCCCTCTGTTTTATTGTGTTTAAAACGTAAACTCCCTTGAGTATTTTGTGTTTTAAGAACAAAACACAAAGGTGGGATCTAAATATTTTAATAAGTTTCAATATAAATATTGAATATTCATTGATCAACATGCATATCTGAAAATGTGGGTGTTTTACATATATTATCATATTAATGTGTGTGTGTACATACATACACTGTTCTTTATGTTATAACCTAGGTCATCTATTTCTACTTACACTGGAAAGCTCAATATTGTATCCAACAGAGTTCTGCTCAGAATAGAACTACTGAAATCAATGAACATAAGTTAGTCTTGTCCAGTAATTTCAGTGCTCTGGGATTACTCTGAGTATGACTAATGTTGGATATAACCATTAACTGTCTCAAACAAATAAGAAGAGAAACTATGGGCTCATCTACATGGTGGTTCACTGTGTGTTTGGTGCTACTCATATCACATTTTAATTTGCATGGTTCATGTGATGTTACTGGCAAACAGAAGCTATTACGCAGTTTCCCCCCTGTAAATCCGTACTAACCCAATCCACTGATAATACAAAAAGGGAAGAAAAAAAGTCTTCACCCCATATCGCTAGTGCTTGCAGATGCTTTGCTCTGATGCTTTTAGATGGGTGTGCCAATTGTTCCCCTCTCCATGCCCACTCTCTCCACCTCCCTTTGTTCATTTTATTTCCTGTAGGCTGACAAGAAATGCCTGGCTGCTCTCCTTCGTTCTGCTGGTGTTTTTTATGTTGCTGCAAACGGTGCCTTTATTTTATTTTCCCTCCTAACTTGTGCACAAAAACATAACACTGCTCAAACAAAGCTTTGTATTTCAGCTGTATCCGACCAGGAAAAACACAGATATCTAGGGGTTTTTTTAAAGGAACCCATGCAGCATGCTCAGTTGCCTAGAGGGAGTGAATGTGTTAAATTAGAGGGTGTGGTTATTAGGAAACTGCATGGTTGATCCTTCCCCACAGTGTGAATAGAAAACACCATGTTTGCAGCTGGCATTGAGCCCCTCCTGTGGACAGTGCAAATAGGTTAAAAACAGCATCTTTAGTACAAAGTAATGTCCCATGTGAATAAGCCCTACATGTTTCTCAATTGCTGCCTGTCATCCCATAACTACATACCAAGGGCTACACCAGCTGACCTGTTTATTGGGCATGCATCCTGATTTGCTTACAAAAAGCTTATGAAGAGGTTAGATTATGTCTGATCTTTACTAAGCATTTGTTCTGATTTGTTTGTGGGGAGGTTATAAAACAATTAGTATTCATCCTGATTTGGTTGTGGTTTCTCATTAATCATTAGTTAATCTCACACTTTTCAGTGAATTTCTCCATCACTTTCCAGACATCAAAAATTCAGTTTTAAAAAAGTGGATTTGTACTAGGGTGACAAAGCACTTTAATCCACTTTAACTACACAAACCTGAGGAATCCTTTGACTTCTTCAAGAAGCTGAGTGTCTAGCCATTCTCTACTTGCTTTCCAGTTCCTCTGCTCAAACCAGTTGTGCTTCTGTTGTTGTTTCCTTAGGACTCCTAATATTGATCGGCTAGCAAAGGAAGGTGTGAAACTTACTCAGCATATTGCTGCAGCTCCACTTTGTACTCCAAGCAGAGCTGCTTTCTTAACTGGAAGATACCCAATCCGATCAGGTTTGCTATATAGTTGAAAGGCACAAGTAGAAACAATTGTCTTTGAATACAGTTGTGGAAATGTTCTGTACGTTAGTACTGGGGTATTGGATATCATTGGGGAGGGTGAGAAAGGGACTCTCCTGATAATTTTACAGTATCATTAAAGTTGCTAGTTTTTCATTCTTCCCTTTGAGGGAGGCTACATTATGCAGGTTTCACAATGCTCATTGTTTCCATCGGTTGTCCATTTAATAAGGCAGGGAGAGGAAATCTTAATCTGCCATTAGAATTATATTTGGGCAACTTGTTGATGTTCACTGTCATATTACTGGTTGTCGTTATCTCAGGTATGGCTGGAACAGGTCATTCCCGCGTCCTTCAGTGGGTTGCTAGTTCAGGAGGCCTTCCCACGAATGAAACTACTTTTGCCAAGATATTGCAGAAGCAAGGCTATGCCACTGGCTTAATAGGTAGGAAAACTTGTGTGTAGCATTTAGGTGAAAAAACGTGCATATATCATTAAAGGCCATGAGGTAGAGCAGTAGCCCCCAGCACCAACTTCTGGGTACTCCCCTCTAGAAAGGGCCAGTGCCTCCAAATCTAATCCCACAAAGGCAACCCAGAAGGATACCATGGCTAATGGTATAGAATGACACTTGAAGGATCTCATTCCCTCTCTGTCTCAGCAATAGGCTGGAAGCCA
Organism: Rhineura floridana; assembly: GCF_030035675.1. Classification (NCBI taxonomy): domain Eukaryota; kingdom Metazoa; phylum Chordata; class Lepidosauria; order Squamata; family Rhineuridae; genus Rhineura; species Rhineura floridana. Next base: position 66,306,890 of record NC_084484.1, on the reverse strand, counting down.
GAATGAAATGGATCTAAATCATCTAAATCCAGAACTATCTAGAGTTGAGATACCAAGACATGCTCTAACACCTTGATCAAAAAGGATAGATTCAACACCAGGCAGTAGATCAGACAGATCTGGAGTAAATTTCTTTTGAGAAAATTGGCTTACACCACTGCCTCCTTTAAGGCAGGATGCAGGCCTGGGTTCCTACCATTTGGGAGTTTACTTGTTTGGGGGCAAACCCTGCTGGCAGTTTCATCAGCAGAGATAGAAGCAGAGATCTGGCCACCAGTGCCAAAGCCACCAGCAGCTTTTAAATTCTTAAAGGAGGGGAGAGAGAGAAGGGAATGAAGCTATGGTTGCCACCATTATAAGTGTCCCCTCAAACCAAAACCATTTGATGAAACTGAATTGCAGCCCCCAAAATCATCTTCAGTTATTTTGGTGACCATTTTCGTGTAGCACAGTGGAGAGGCCTCCCCTAGGGGAGGAAACCATGCCCTCTCCTAGACTCGTGTACCTGTACCACCTCTGACTGTTTTAATCAGCCAGGAAGGGCAAGAGTCAAGGGTACAAGCAGTAGCTGTGCAAGCAGTCTGTCAACCTCCTCAGGTTGCTCTAATCCTAAGGTATCCTTAAAATCATGACCTAATGGCACACTGGTTGCATTTATATGGGGCTTCTTTGGAAAGTGGCTGGTGCAAAATGCTATGGCCGGGCCACTGACAGGGCTCCACTATTGAAAGCATTTTTTGATTTTCCGGTATGTGTGTTTTGAGCAGAGGTTGGAAAAGTTACTTTTTTGAACTATAACTCCCATCAGCCCCAGCCAGCATGGCCACTGGGAGTTGTAGTTCAAAAAAGTAACTTTTCCAAGCTCTGGTTTTGAGTTCCAAAAGCTCTGATCAGTGTCCCACCACTGTCTGCACAGTAGTTAGTGGGTATGTGAAGCAGGGCCTTCTTGCCTGTGATGCCAGAATCTGGAACTCCTTCCCGCAGAAGACCTGCCCCCTTCCCTTTCAACCTTTTTGTAGGTTAGTGAAGTCCACCTTTTTTATGCAGCCTTCATAATTTTGACTGCTTTTTTGTATCCACTGAATGATGGTTGTTCTTTTATTTTATTTGGTTTGATTCTGTCATCTTGGTGTTTTTACTTTTTTGGTGTTTTTACTGTGTTTTAATTATAACTCTGAAGACTTTGCTGGAAAGCAGCCTATACAATTAAAAACAAATATATAATAAAATACAAAAGGAATACTGAGCATTCCCCGCTCCTGCCCCCCCCCCACGCTGTCCCAGATTTGTGTGGCTAACTGTCTCCTGGCAGTGGCCATTCCACCAGGGCGCCTCAGTGGAAGAGATAGGAAGCAAGGCTCATTCCATCAGTTCTGCTGGAAGACCACCTCCATCAGGCCTCCTCTCCCTCAACTGTCATCTGGAAACGGCCATTCCACCAGACTGGCTTAGTGAGAAAGATCAGAAGTAGGGCTCATTCCATTAGCTCTGCTGAAAGACCAGCTCATCAGGCACCTCCTACCCCTGAACTGTTTCTACGACAGCTGGTTATTATGAGAATTACTATTTCCTTTTTTCTGCTTCCCTCCCTGCCCTTTTTCTCTTATGTGTCATTTTTTTTTAGATTCTAAGCCTGTGGGCAGGGACTGTCTTGTATTAACTGACTGTATGTAAGCCACTCCTGGAGCCTTTTTGCTGAAGAGTGGGGTACAAATATAACAAATAATTCCTTTGAGGAAAAACATTTTAATGTTTGAAATGCATTGGGGAAATTGGAAGCCAGTTTGTCAACACCCCTGCCTTGTACTCATTGGTTGTCAATAGTGTCACTTTTCTTCCACAATTCTGTTTTTCAGGGAAGTGGCATCAAGGTGTGAACTGTCAATCCCGTAATGACCACTGCCATCACCCCTTAAATCATGGATTTGACTATTTTTATGGAATGCCACTTTCATTAATGGGTGATTGTCAAATAACACAACCTCCAGAGAAGGCTATGTCCCTGCGAACCAAACTTTGGTCTTATACCCAGATGATTGCCCTCGCTGTGCTTACACTTATAGCAGCAAAACTCACTCACCTGGTGCCTCTCAGTTGGAAAACCATCTTCCTCCTGGCTTTGTTTGGCTTTTCCTTCTTCATTTTCTGGTTCTCAAGCTTCGGATTCATAAGATACTGGGACTGTATTGTGATGAGAAACCATGAAATTACAGAGCAACCAATGAACGTTGAGAGAGCTGCACCCTTGATGCTGAGGGAAGCCATTTCCTTTATTGAAAGGTAAAACAAGATTCCTTTTATAAATTACACAAAGTTGCAAAATGATGAGAGAAAACATAGCACCCATATTGATTAAAAAAAAAAGACCAGTCATGTCACTGAATGTAGTGACATTCAATAGAGGCAGGCGCAAAGAGGCCTTTATCAGCAGCCTCCATTATTTTTCCGTCTGCAGAATGGCTACTTTGCCTCTCAAATTCTGGAATTCTTGAGTCACAACTATTATATATACTTAGAATATTATGGTTCGAAGGGTAGAAGCTTCCTGATAATTGCTTGATCAGACAAAATGACAGTTTCCTGAGAGTGTTGATTTTGATTAAAAGGGTTTGAGAAGACATTGTCCAAACATCTGCAAAGAGTATTATCTTCACATAATTGAATAGAAACCAAGGCACTGCACTGGGCTTTTTTTAAAAAAAATACTATTAGGTTACAAGCTTTGAGATGGTTTAATGCAGAGCTGAGGAAACTGTGGGCCGCATTCCCTACTAGGCAACCTCCCAGGGGCCACATTCCAATGGTGGGCAGAGATACAAGCAAAAGTGGTGAAACAATGAATGTTAATTTTACATTGTACAGTATTGTTTCTACACACACTCTCTCCTCCATCCAGGCAAACAAGGAGCATGGGCAGAGTTCTGGGATACATTCTAGCCAGGCAAAAATACTCAAGGAGGGTGAAAAGCAGGGCTGGTGAGGGGTGTGATCTGGGGAGAGTCTCACAGGCAGATAGAGAGGTGTGGAGGGCTGCATTTGCCCCCCCAAACTTCCCCATCCTTGATTTAATGAATCCAGTACTATCACTATAGATTCTGCGCAAGGCACTGACAAAAATATCAGAACATCATATGCACATGCACACAATTAATTTTCTTCTGTGGAAGCTTACTTTTGGCAACTTATTTTTGTAGGAACAAGCAAGGGCCATTCTTCCTCTTTGTTTCTTTCTTGCATGTTCACACGCCACTGGTTACAACAAAAAAATTCATTGGAAAAAGCAGCCATGGATTGTATGGCGACAATGTAGAAGAGATGGACTGGATGGTAGGTAAGTCTTTTTTAAAAATAAGATTATTAACAGGTGGGCAGAGGAATCCAAACCCTGATATGCCATGCTGAAGGAGGTTTGGGTGAGATGGACGGGTATCTCCAGTTTACTAGGGATGGGGAAGAAATTCATTCCAGTTTACATCTAAAGCTCTATATATCAAATTTGCACTTTCCAAAACAATATGAGAACCGTGCGGGACCACTCCACCTACTTCTTCTCTCTTTCTGTGAATGATCCACACGAAGATCACTGCCATCAACCAAGATGGCAGTGGAGGCTTCTCTAAGGGGCTGATACCCCTGCTGCCATCTTTGCTGATGGCACGTATGCACGCTACACTGCGTGCGTGCACATGCTTGACATCAACCGAAATGGCAGTAGGGGCATCAGCCCCTTAGAGAAGCTTCTGCTGCCATCTTGGTTGATGGCAGCTGAGCGTGCAGCACACAGAGCATTTACAGAAAGGAAAGAGAGATAGGTGGAGTGGGCTGGTGCCGTGGGCCCAAATGGTCTGTATGGGGGGGCCCTAGGAGCTCCATCTCTGTGATCTGCAGCAGGGTCAGGAGTCAACCCTGCTGAGAATCGCAGAAGGTGAGCGCTACCCCCATACCTTAAGGAGGGGCCCTTCAGGGGCCCTTGGCCAGGGCCAGACCTGGCCGCCCCTTGGCGCTGGCCTTGTAAAGGAGTCTAGGATTCTTTGTAAGGAGGGGTAGAGGAGAAAGGGCCCCTTGTACACACCAACCTGGGAGTAAGCACACTTGAATACAATTGGGACTTAGCATGCATCTAAACACACAATAATCATTCCAGATTGGTTGAGGCCTGGAGGGGTAGGGAGCAGAGAAGAAAACATGTCCCTTCCTTTATAAAAAATGAATCATTTTGGTTAAAGGAAGCAAAATTTGATGCCTATGATAGTAGCACTAAGGCTGCAATCCAATACATGTCTACTCAGAAGTAAGCTCCACTGGGTTCAATGGGACTTACTCCCAGATAAATATGTATTGGATTGCACCCTAAGTCCCCCTTTGTAGCCATTTTATACATCACAACAAGCCTGTGAGGTAGGTTGGGCCCAAGGGCATCAAATAAGCTTCATGGCTGAGTGGGCATTTCAAATCCTTTTTGCTCAAAAATAAAAAAGAAAAGTGCTATAGTTTTTATGAAGTATTAATAAGTAATCACAAAAATTAACCAGTGCTTGATTTTAACTATTTCAATCTTGAATTTATCCCAGCATGAGCATCTGAGCAGAACTGCTATAAATCTGAAATCATTTTCAACCCTCTCCATCTGAAATACGATGCCTGATTGTGCACTGAATGTAGCATTACCAGCCTAAGATCAGCAGGTGAAAGACCTACGATAACATAACTCCGCCTCCCCAACAGAAACGCACACCCAGCTATGGATCTGCACACAAAAGCACACACACATATCCCCCTCCCCAACTTATTTTTTTCTCTTTTCCTCCCTAATTCCTGGCTTTGGGCTGGAACAAAACCACACATCCCCCCCCTTTTATTAAAAAAAAAGAGAGAGTTGGCAACACACTTTCTGTCTCTCTGCTCCAAAACAGTAAGGTACCAATCTGAGGTTTCTAGTTAACGCTTTAGAGTGCACCTCCCCCACCACAAAAATCAGTCATGTGGTATTATATTTGCATTCTCAGAGTTTTCTGACGATCTTCCTACAGTTGTTATTGAGTTACACACTTACTTGGTAAGCATGCATAGGAATGGGTCGCAAGGCTGCCATCCAAGGCACAGTTACTTAGGAGTAAGCCCACATTGAACAAAATCTCTTTCTCTCTAAATGAACACACGCACCCTTCATAAAACTCCTCCCTGGGGCAAAGGAAAGGAAGCACTTGCTGGCAGACAGCAGCATCTTCAGCATGCAGGGACTCATATACTGCTCCATACTTCCCTTCAAAACTTTTTTAAAAGCAAGCCCCAGTGTCTCCCCCAAAGGTTTCTGCTGGCTGGCAGCCTGAGCTTGCAGTGATCATAAGAAAGTAAGTACCTGAGCTTGGCTGTCCACCCTCCTCTCTATGTAAATGTCACTGTTCACCTTGCTGGATGCAAGGCCCGTCTTTGGCTCAGCACCTGGGAATTGCATAACTTGATTGGCTGTAAAGACATAGGGACTCTAAGAGGGGGTTAGGGGGGCACCTGGAAAAAAAAATTAACTGGTATGACCTGAAGTGGCCCGTTGTGAAAACACACCTGACTAGGAGAAATTTGCACAAATATGCTGAAGAATTTTAATGAGTATTTCTTTTTAAACAAACAAACACATATATTGTAAAACTGTGGAGAACTGAATTTAAGACTGGAAAAATGAGAGAACCGAAAAAGTGAAAGAACCAAAACTGATGGATTCTTCCATCCCTGCTCTCCACCTAGCTCTGCCAAGCCAGACTAGGCTTCACTGGTTGGGGTGATCCACCACCACAGAGCTCTCAACTGTGTGCTGCCTAAACCATGGATGGGCAGAAGCTACCACCAGTGATATCCCTGCTGGCCATTGCCAGCATATAATGGAATGTTTGGGAGACGGGAGGGGCATAGTTGGGCCAGCCAAGGATCTGCTAGGTCCTAAGCCAGTCCAGTTACTGGCGAGTTGTAGAAACAGGCCTGATCTAAACCTTTCTACTGCACCAGCCTGGAAATGGTAAAGCAAAAAACCAGAATTTTCTTGTCTGTCCCATCCCCCATTACCTTCTGCCCTGGCTGTGATGAGCAGCAGAGCTCTGGGGGCAGTGATGGGGGCCTGGGGTTTAGATTGCTCTGTAATAGATATTATTATGTTAACATGTAGATTGGCCCCGTGGTGGTGTTGTTTTACTTTTAGCTGCTTCCACATAGTAATTTCCCACTCAGATATCTCTGCTCATAATGTCTGGTCTAGCACTACGCACTATGTGACTATTCCTTATCACATCTTACTATATTTGGAACTTGGTAGATCCAGGAACTCTGGATTCAAGATAAGGAATGCAGTTTTCTTACTACCCGCACCACTGTGCCATCTTCAGTTATTACTACACCTTATGAGAAACTCAATTGAACTTAAACCCATGCTAATGTGGTTAGGGCTGGGACGTGTGGGGGTTATTCACCACATGACTTTGTAAACGTACTATGCAAATAATGTGTGAAAAACTTTTGAAGTTGACTGAATTACATATATGACTATTGGTCAAACAGAAAGAAGTAACAAATACTTTTGAAAGCTAATGACTTGCAGTTGAAAAAGTAAGAAATAGCATTCATATTCTGCTCACTGGGCCTATGTAAGCATGAAATAAAAAGCAGCATTAATAATTTCCAGTAAGGTAAAATATGCTATCCATTGCAGTGGGTGTCTTTCATGGGCTCAGTTAATGCCATACCTGTACATTTCTTGGAATTTCATTGAAAACCTGTAAACATTTTTTAAATATGATTTTGCTTTAAATTTGAAGTATGTGGCCTTAAACATGAAGCAGCTGGCTGAGTGCAGTAGTGCAACAATATTACTCACATGCATAAAACTACTCGGCTACAACCAGAAAATGTCACTATTGATTTATAGGAAGAATTTTGGATACTCTTGACAAGGAACATTTGAAAAACAGCACGTTGACATATTTTACCTCTGACCATGGTGGACACTTAGAAGCTCAGGAAGGAAATGCTCAGCGAGGTGGCTGGAATGGCATATACAAAGGTACAAATTCTGAGTTCATCCACTGTTCTAAAAGATTTTCAGTAGTTTATTGCATTTGACAGCCTATCAAATGTTACTGTAGGAAGTGTGTGACCTTATCTGAAACATTAAAACAAGCAGGCTTACTAAAAGGAGGTGTCAGCAATTCACAGAACACTGACACATGTATAGTTTACCTGAGAGAATGGCAAAAAGGATTCAGGATGACTAGTATGAAAAAGGTTTAAAAAGAGAGAAAATCTGAAGTGGCTATATAAAAAGAAAATTTTTGAAAATCATACTCTGGGGGCAGAGACAACCTAACAGCATGCTAAATGGGGCCCTTTTTATTCTCCTAGATCCCTCAACAGCTTTCTGGGTGCTAACCTTCTGGATAATTAGGGGCACTGTGATTCAATGATTCCATTTCTACCTGAAGGGCTGTTTCCAGAAGGCAGTGCCAGAGGATTACTATTCAGTTACATGACCTTATGCTATGAAGTCCCACAGAGTTCCATCTTGTCCCTATTCTTTTGAATGGCTATATGAAGCAATTGGGTGTGGTCATTTCATCAGTATGCTGATGACACCCTATTTCTCCTTTACATCTGATTCAGGGCCAAACTGCATGTGGTGTTAGTCATGTCTTTAAACAAGCAAGCTTAACCTTTATTTTGTAGAAAAAGCCAGTGTAGGGCCCCAGTGAAGAATGTGCTCCTAATGAAGGGCCCAGACACTCAGGGCCAGAGCTTCGAAAAGTTACTTTTTTGAACTACAACTCCCATCAGCCCCAGCCAGCATGGCCGCTGGATTGGGCTGATGGGAGTTGTAGTTCAAAAAAGTAACTTTTCCAAGCTCTGCTCAGGGCTCATCCAGACGACTGCAAAATGTGTGACACGCCCGCTATGTGTATTCATTATTTTTTGGTCGTCCAAATGACATCTCACGCTGTTATGCATTTTCACGGGTTAAATCCGCTCTTTGCAATACCGGCAAAAATGTGATTTGCTGTTTAAAATTGGGAATCATCCACTATGCCTTCAGGAGTTAGGATGCAATACTGTGGACTTGTTTCCCCTTGCCCCTTCTCCTCATTCCAGCCAATCACGTATCTGCACTTTTGCGCATGTGCAAGAATAAGCCCGGGAAAATTGAACCAATCATCGCAATGGTGGGATGTTGGGGAGGGGTCTGCAACTACTGCACAGATGCATTTTATTTTTTGCCAGCCTGCAAACTGGGTGGCCGCTCTGGGTGAGATCTGCAATGCACAGCAAGCGAGAAAGGGGGGATGGTCGGTTTCAGCCTGCCTCTGGAAAGCTTTGTCAATTTCATTGTACTTGCTGGGGGTTTTGCTTCAAATCAGAAAAGCATACATTTGTTTAAGTGTAATATCGCAAATACAAACAAGAAAAGGGCTTCTGGTCGGTTTCAAGCCTGCTCCGGAAAGCTTTGTCAATTTCATTCCCGTGGGAAGGGAAGGAAGAAGGAGGGGGGGGTGACAGTTTCTTGCTTTTTTGGAGAAATAAGTGCAATTGCCAGCGTGTCTATCTCCTTAAATATCAATAAAGGCAGAAAAGCATACATTCGTTTAAGTGTAATATCGCAAATACAAACAAGGCAGGCGTGAAACCGACCAGCAGCCTTTGCTTCCGAGGTGAGAACTCCTTTACAGCTATATTGTGCTTCATTCCAAAGGGGGAGAGGAGCATACGTAATTTTTTTGCTGGCCAATTGGTTGATAGGGGGAGGTTTTAGAGGCGGAGCTTGGAAACAGCGAAAAGAATGTAGGGGTCTTACCGCTGCGTGTGCGGGTGCAAAAAAGTGTGTTTTTTTAATTGGGAAACAGCGAACTAAAAGGCAAAGTGAGGGACTATCAGATGACAAACCAAATATGGAAACCGTGGATTATCCCGCTCCGTTTGGACAAGCCCTCATTTGCTGTTGAAAGTTGCTCCCTATCTGGCCAAAGTGCAGTTGGTTCCAAACAAAGCTGTAACGTTACTAACTGGGTTTTATTCCCGTAAATCTGTCCTGTGGGTTTACCCAACTCCTTGGAGGAGACTTGTGGGGACACATGGGAGGAAAAGAGGAAGGAGGAGGTCCACTGTGTATGTGAAAGTCGTTCTGCTCATGCAGTGACTATGCTAGATTCAGCTCTGGGACTGGCCCATGGAAACATACCTCAGTGGTGTTTAAACTGTCTGGATTACTGGATTACACTGCATGTGGGCCTGCCCTTGAAGATGGTCTGGGGGTTGCGGCTAGTGCAGAATGCAGCTGCTAGGCTGGTAAGTGGGGCAGCCCAATGGGACCATGAATCACTGGTCCTGCAATTGCTGCACTGGCTACCAGTGAGCTACCAGGCCCAATTCAAGGTGCTGCTGCTAGCATATAAAGCCCTAAATAGCTTGGGACCTGAGTACCTAAAACAGCACCTTCCTCAGTATCAACCTCAGACCCTACGATTGGTAGATGCAGCCTTGTTGATGGTACTACCTCTGGGGACTGCTCAGTTGGCATTGACCAGTGATACGGTCTTTTCAGTGGCAGTTCCCTGTTTGTGGAATGTCCTGTCTGTTGAGATGCATCTGTTTCCATTATTATTGATTTTCAGGAGGAATTTGAAAACATTTCTGCTTATTCAGGCATTTGATGACTGAAAAACACAGTTCCTAGCATCCCAGAGATCACTGGTTGACAGAATGTTTTTAACTATAACTGTTTTACAACGTTTTACATGTTAGAATGCTTTTTTAAAAATGGTTTTACTATTGATGTGTTTGCCATTCTGGGTTCCTTCAGGAGGAAGAGCAGGATATAAATTCAATAAATAATAATGCTCAAACAGCACTGGTTCCTGGTCCATTTCTATTCATAAGTTAAAAAAAAAAAAAGCTGGTACTTAAGGCTTTACCTGGCTTGTGTCTGGGTTATATTAAAGATCACCATCTTCAACAAATCTGTAACATACTTCGAGCGCTAGGCAAAAGCCTTTTTGTTTTTCCAGATTATTTATTTTTTATTTATTAAATTTATATCCCATCCTTCCTCCCAGAAATATTTATTTATTCAAATATTTATTTATTTGTGGCAGAATGGTTTTTATCCTGCTGTACATCTTGGTGGTTGTGTTTGGTGGCTTTGTCTTTTTCTTTGATTAATTTGTGTTATTTTTTCCTTGAAGGGTGGGGTATAATTGTATTACATAAACTGCCTAAAAGTGAAGCATAGTTTATTCTACTTTCCATGTGAACAACATAACTAGGGCTGTACACAGACCCCTCCCCGATCTGCCCTGCAGCTCCAATCCACACCCCCTTCTTGATCAGCAGGGCTGACGCCAGGCATGCCAGGGCCCTTGAGCACCAGCCTGCCCCTGGCCCCGGCACACGCACACACACCCCACTACCTACCTACCTTGCACTCCTCTTCCACGATCCATGGCAGGATCACTGCAACAGATTGCAGGGAGGGAACTTCTGAGCTATTCACCCATTCCCTTGCTCCACTTACCTCTTGCCTGTCTTTTGAGGCTGCTCACGCTGCGTGTGCAGAGCTGCCATTAACCAAGATGGTGGCCAAGGTTTCCCTAAGGGGCTAAAGCCTTCGCCGCGATCTTGGTTGATGGCACACATGCATCCTATGCATGTGCATCCCTGTCATCAACCAAGATAGCGGCAGGGGCATCAGCACCTTAGGGAAACCTCAGCCACCATCTTGGTTAATGGCAGCCCTGTGCGTGCAGCCACAAAAGACAGGAGAACTAGGTAGGTGGAGCGAGGGACCAGGTGGGTGGCTCAGAAGCTCCTTTCCTGTGATTGTGGCAGCGATCCGGCCACAGATCGCGGAAGGAAAGCACTACTCTCCTACCCTATTTAGAGGCCTCTCAGGGGCCCTCGGCCAGGGCCTGACCTGGCCGCCCTTTGTTGCCAGCCCTGCTGATCAGGCTGATCCGCCCTTTGGCAACCAGGCACCACCCACCCTGCTCCATTATTTAACCCTAGATCAATTTGGGGGTAGGACTAATGTTTAATATACATTTTGGGGGGGAACCCTGCATCTCCTTCCTCTCCCCCCAACGAAAAGCAGGAGGACTCAATCTTGCATTGTGCTACTCCTTCATCAAGGAAGCTGTCATGAAGAAGTGGTAATGTGTACCATACAGGATCAAATCCTTTGCTTAGCAGCTGGTAAGTAGAAGATTCCATCCTGCACTGTGCTACCTTAGGGAGCGGGACATCAGGTGGGAAGAAGGAAAGGCTGGGCAGGAAGGAAAGATTGGGTGGGGAAGCCCACACCCAAAAGCATCCATGCCTCCTCCCCACCTTCTCCTGGAAAGATGCAGCTGCCAGCTGGTTGGGTAGGTGCCTCGCTTCTCACAACTTCTCTTTCTTCAAGCCTGACCCTTGCCTCTTTTATCTGCCTGATGCCCCATTCCCCAACAACCCCAGATTATTCTGGATCACCCAACCCATGGCAATCCAGGGCTACCTTAACCCAAGTCAACCAATACCTAGATTTCCCTGAATCAGTCCAATTTGGGACTTGGTGCACAGCCCTAATAATAACCACATGACAAGGGGTTAAATTTTAAACGTGGGGGGGGGAGACTGTGCTGTGCAAAATTTATACTGATAGGATTTTCCAAGAAAATAGGTTTAAATAAAAAGGAATCTACATCTCTCAAGTAAAATTAATATTAATACAATTATATGGTAAGCTGAATGAACTTGGATATAACATTTTTTTCAGTTGAGAATCCTTACTGTTTTGAAACTGGTGTTGTTGTATGAAACTCTAGGAGGAAAAGCCATGGCAGGCTGGGAAGGAGGGATCCGTGTCCCTGGATTATTTAGATGGACAGGAATGCTACCCGAGGGCAAGGTTATTCCTGAACCAACCAGTCTAATGGACATTTACCCCACAATGGTTCACCTGGCTGGCGGGACAGTTCCACAGGAGAGGTATGGGTGCTGTTGAGCTAGACTCTTTCTTATATTTACCAGTGTCTCAAAAATGGCTGAAAACTGAGACATGGCCCTGCTTATGATTTAATTGTATACAGGTGGCTAACCTCTCCTGATAAGCTAAGTAGCATTTGGAATCCAGAGCACTTCAAAATCTGCATTCTGATGCTGTTTCAAATCTGAGACACTTCATATGCTGGCATGTAACTTTCCCTTAAATATAAATATGAGACTAAATGTATGAATGCAGAAGGTGGGCAGTCCTCTTCTCCCAGGCATTTTAGCATGTGTTTTTTAAATTGTTTTAATTTTTTTAAATTGTGTTTTAAATTGTTTTTAAAAGATGTGTTTTAAATTTGTATATTTGTTTTTAATGTTTTTAGTTAATGTAAACCACCCAGAGAGCTTCGGCTATGGGGCGGTATACAAATACAATAAATAAATAAATAAATAAAATATGCACATGTATAACAGCAGAAAAGAGATGTTAGCATAGCTTCTTAAAATATAGTTATGCATGTTTTCTACCTTCTTGGTAGGCTTGCTTTCATAGAAAAGGTAACATAAAGTGGTCCACAGGTAGAATGAAACCAAAATGTTCGAAGAAGGAAACTGCTTTAGTGAGGCATGAGCAAATAGAAGACAAATATAGGGAAAAGAATAAAAATAAGCATTAATATGCTGAAAGTGTGAAACAATAATACCAGTACGCCTTTGAACACGTTGGTTAAGTTGCCCTAGAATCCTTTGATATTCTTCCAGCTGAAACCATCAAACTGGGACATTACCATAATTACCAAATTGCCACGTATTTGATTTTTGAGAAAAACAAAGGTTAATTGCAGGAAATTTCTGTGTATGGGCATCATACATGCATCTTGGAAACCCGACTGGGCCACAGTTCCTAGATTGTATACAGATGTATGATATGCACATATTACATGGTATACTGCTGGTAAGTCCAGTGCAATAATCGTAATGTGTGGAGCTGCCCTTACCTACCAGTGTTTTGAATTCATGCATCGTATAAGTTTTGGAACAGAAAAATAAGAAATGTATAGCTTCCACACACTTAGATGAAATATTTTAATCTCAAACATACTGGAAATAATACCCCCCCTCCCTGCATGCTTGTGAATAATTTCCATTGCCCATTGGGGACTTGCTTCTGAGTAAACATGCATAGAACAAGACAGCATTTTACACTAGGGATGGTTTAATGTGGTAATAAGAACATAAAAAGAACTCTGCTGGATTAGGCCAAAAGCCCATCTAGTCCAACACTCTGTTCTCACAGTGGCCTGCCAGTTGCCCATGGGAAGCCAACAAGCAGAAGCTGAGCACAACAGCACTTTCCCACTTGCGATTCCCAGCAACTGGCATTCAGTGGCATATTACTTAAACAGCAGAAGAGGAACATAGACATTGTGGTTAATAGCTGTAGTGAAATGTGTCTTTAGGTTAGATGCACAGCAAAGAAAGAGTTCTCTTTCTCTAGAGGGTATTACACACCCTAGGGGGAGCTAGACTGATTTGGTTACTGGAGGTAGTCATTGTTGTGTGTCCTGGGTGAGGCCTAGCACAGAACAAGCTCAGATGTTTTACTGTTTAAGAATTGTTAAATAAAGAAGCTCTTATTTTATCTTCGGTCTGATCATGATCAATATAACATGGTGTCAGAAGTTAAGAAATCCTCATAGTGTCTCCAGAGTAGCAGGGCTCCTGGGACACTGGGAAAAAAATGGCAAATTTTTCCCCACCAGAGGCCTTTGATTTCACCAGGCCTGCAGCATGGCCAGATTGGAAGCAGAGGTTTTCCAGTTACTGCATTGCTACAAAACTGAATGAAGAGAAGGAACAAATTCAAGTATGCTCCTTGATTTATGCCATGGGCCAGCAAGCAGAGCAGATATTTAAATCATTTGAGTTTGCTGCTGCAGAGGACCAGATGACTGTCTCCTAGTCCTGGGGAAATTTGATGAATATTTTGTGCCAAAGAAAAATGTAATTCATGAGAGGGTATGCTTTCACCAGAGACATCAGAAACCAGGGGAATCTGCAGAGGCCTATATAAGATGGCTACATGAGAAAGCTGATGAATGTGTTTTTGGAGACACCAGGAGTGAAATGCTCAGAGACCAATTGGTAGTGGGTATTTTGGATAAAGACCTGTCCCAGAAGTTGCAGATGGAATCCAATCTCACTTTGGAGAAAGCTGTGGAGATAAGAAACTCAGAGCTTATAAAAAATCAGGTCCAAGACCAGGGTGCTTTAAAAGGGCTGCAAGAAATAGCCAAGAAACCCCTGCAGAAATGGAAACCCCAGACTCCAAAATACCAGAAACAGAAATACAGCCAAACATCTAACACTCAAATAAAATCCCGTAGATGCAGAAGATGTGGGAAAGGGCATACACAAAGAGCAGTCTGTCCTGCAAAGGCTGCAGAATGCCACAAATGTAAGAAGATAGGTCATTTTGCTGCTCTGTGCTGCACTAGAATGATGAGTGAAACTGTGGTGCAACGTTTCCACAGACATTCCTGTCAAAGGTGGAACTTTGAAGACACCACCAGTACAGATAAGGCTCAAAGAAGGGGCTGTACCCAGAGCTTGGAAAAGTTACTTTTTTGAACTACATCTCCATCAGCTCAATCCAGTGGCTATGCTGGCTGGGGCTGATGGGAATTGTAGTTCAAAAAAGTAACTTTTCTGAGCTCTGGCTGTACCTTATGCTATTCAAACTGCCAGAACAATATCAGTTCCACTGCTACCCAAAATAAAGGCAGAACTGGATAGAATGGTTCGCTGAATCTATCAGAAAACCTACTGATTGGTGCACGCCAATGGTTCCAGTACAAAAAAGGATGGAACAGTACGCATATGTGTGGATCTAAAACTACTAAATAAAGGTGTCAAGCAGAAAAAGTCCATTCTTCCTACTATGGATGATATCCTGCCACAGTTAGGGGGGGCTGTATATTTTCATTGCTTGATGCTGCAAGTGCATTCTGGCAGTTCCGCCTAGCTGCCGACACTGCTAAATTGACTACATTCATCACTCTGTTTGGGAGATACTTCTTCAAGGGATTGCCATTTGGAATTTCAAGTGCATCTGAGCTGTTTCAGAGAGAAATGTCGGAGCTGTTACAACACTTGGAAGGCATTTCAGTGTTCATGGACGATGGATTGGTTTATGGTGCCACAATGGCAGAACATGATGAAAGATTGGCCAAAGTCTTAGCAACAGTAAAAGCAGCAGGGTTAAGACTCAACAACAGCAAATGCATCTTATGCCAGAAAGACCTTGCATATCTTGGACACTGCATAAAAGCATGGTGTGAGTCCAGATCCTAAGAAAATATAAGCCATTTCTGCAATCAAACCTCTGGAGTCCATCACAGGACTGAAAAGATTTGGGGGCATGGTACATTATGTAGGATGTTTCCTGACAAATTTGGCAGAGAGACTACACCCATTAAATATACTTTTGAAAGCAGAACAGCATATGGTGCTGGGGTCCAAGCCAAGAAAAGGCCTTCTCAACAGTGAAAAAACTTTTAACAGAGGTTCCAGTACTTGCTTACTATGAAGTTAATCAGCAGACCATAGTGAGTGCTGATGCCAGCCGTTAGGGCCTGGGAGGAGTACTACTCCAAAATCATAATGGAGAATTGAAACCAGTGGCCTATTGCTCAAGAACACTAGCAGAAGCTGAGACCCGATATGCTGAGATAGAAAAGGAATGTCTAGCTACTGTTTGGGCTTATGAAAAATTCTCAGAATATCTCTATGGGCTAGAATCATTTACATTCTGTACAGACCATAAACCCTTGGTACCGCTGATAAATTGCAAAGACCTGGATTGAGTACTGTGATGTTCCTATATTAATGTATATATGGTAAGTGTTGTTGTTTTAGAAGATACATGGTAAGTGGAGTGAAAGAGGGGGAGTGAATGGGCAGTAGAATGCGAGGTGATTGGCTGAGTGTTTAAAATGGCTGAATGTATAAAAGGAAGAGTGAGAGTGGAATAGGGGGGAGAAGAGAAAGAGTGGATTGCTTGGTGGGGTTTAGAGAGTTGTTTACCAGGAGGGAGGTGGAGTTCGGATTAGTATTGAGTAAAACCATATGCTTATGTGCCTTAAGAAGAAATCTTGTTAATCTTGTTAGCTTTGTTATCTTTAATAAATACTTAATTTGGTTTACCAAAGGTCTGATCCTTGGCTGGGGTTTCACAGACCAGAAGGGAGGGTAAGGTAATGACCAAGGCTGAAGGGGAACTGTAACAAATGGTGGCAGCGGTGAAGAGAATAACAATACCAGTATTCAGAGTCTCTGGGAATACTAGTATTGGGACGTTACTGGTGGTTGCCTAGCAGGGGGATCTGTTGAGATCTGTGCTAGAGCGGATAGGTAAACCATAAGAGAGTGCGGTCCGGACTGGTGGAGTCCCTGGTGGTGCCTAGAGACAGGCAGTAACCTCGAGCAGGTAGGAACCTGACAGGGAGAGCCAGGGAAGGACGCATCACAAGTACCAATACAATGTCAGCAACTACTTTTATGCATGATGAGGTACAATCCTCAAGCAGAATATAGACAAGGCAAGACTCTTGTAGCAGACACACTGTCAAGAAATCCACTGGAAACTCCAGACACTGAAACAACCCAGTTAGTTGAGGAAATCAAAGCCTATGTAAATATTCTACAAGCTTCTAAACCAATATCTACCACACTACTTCAGTGCATTCAAGCAGGTACCAGCACTAACCCAGATCTTTCAATGGTGCTGAAATTTGTCAGAACTAGTTGGCTATTGTACATGTCTGAAGTGACAACTAACCTTAAACCTTTCTTTGTAGAAAAGTGAAGCCTTGCAGAATTGGAACAAACAGTCCTATTTGGTGATAGAACTGTCATTCTTGCTACAATGTGACAGAAAATGTTGGTGAAACTCCATGAAGGTCATCAAGGAATCACTAAGTGCAGAGAATGTGCAAGAATGGCTGTTTTGTGGCCACAAATAGGGCAAGACCTCAAGGCAATAATAACAAACTGTGAGTTTTGCCAGACAAATAAACCTTCATAATGGAAGGAACCGCTCATTACCACTCCATTGCCAGATAGACCATGGAAGAGAGTGGGAACAGACATCTGTGAGTTACAAGGACAAAAGTACTTAGTCAGAATAGACTATTTTGCCTGATACATAGAGATTGCATACATGCCTGATTCAAAAGCTCTACTGTTATCAGTTGTCTGAAGAATATCTTTGCCAGATGGGGATGCCCAAATGAACTGGTAACAGATAATGGACCACAATTTGCAGGGGAAGAGTTTACTTTGTTTGCAAAGAAATATGACTTTTGTCACATTACAGCCAGTCCCCATTACCCACAAGCCAATGGGGAAGCAGAGACAGCAGTACAAACAGCAAAGCCAATCTTATGTCGGGAAGATCCCTTCCTATCACTGCTGAGCTACAGAGCAACACCTATCAATGCAACAAAGTGCAGTCCTGCACAACTGATAATGGGAAGACAATTAAGAGCACCAATTCCAACCTCAGAAACAAATTTGTATCCTAAGTGGCCTGATTTGGGAGAAGTCTGTGTCACAGACAACATGGCTAAAAGAAACTACAAATATTACTATGACAGACATTATGGAGTAAAGACACTTCCAAAATTACAACCTGGTTCACAAGTAAGACTGAAACTGGATGACCAGAAAGGATGGTCTGAACCAGCAACAGTCCAGAGCCGAAGTCAAACTCCAAGATCTTATGTTGTCCCTACCAACAATGGACCATTCCGAAGGAACAGGAGACATCTACAGTTGGTTCCCAAACCACAATCAATTTCACAAAATGAGAATTCAGAGGCAGAAATACCAGAAGAGCAGCATTTATTGCCAGAATAATCTCAAGACTGAGAACAAAGAACCGACAAATTCTTGTGAGCCAGCATCACCTGCCAAAGATAGCCTATCTCTTGAGAGTCCGAAGACAGTGACATCCAGAGGAAGAGTAATTCAAAAACCAGAACATTATAGAGACTAAATGTTATTCTACACAATATTTGCTGGAAAAAAACACACAAAAGTTAGAACTCAAAGAAAAGAAATGTAGTGAAATGTGTCTTTAGGTTAGATGCACAGCAAAGAAAGAGTTAACTTTCTATGGAAGGTATTACATACCCTAGGGGGAGCTAGACTGATTTGGTTACTGGAGTTAGTGTTGTGTGTCCTGGGTGAGGCCTAGCACAGAACAAGCTCAGATGTTTTACTCTTTAAGAATTATTAAATAAAGAAGTTCTTATTTTATCCTCGGTCTCATCCTGATAAATATAACAATAGCCATTGAAAACCTTATCCTCCATGATTTTGTCCAATCCTCTTTTAAAGCTATCCAAGTTGATGGCCATCACTGTTGTGAGAAATTCCATTGTTTAACTATGCACTGTGGGAAGAGGTCGTTCCTTTTGTCTGTCCAGAATTTCCCAACATTCAGCTTCACTGGATGTCCACAAGTTTTGGTGTGATATGAGACAGAGTAAAATGTAACTTTATCCACTTTCTTCACACCATGCATAATTTTACACTCCTCTGTCAAGTCCCTCTTACTCACCTTTTCTGTAAACAAAGAAGTGCTCCAAACTTTTTTTATATTGATTTTTGTGTTTCTTGATTTAAACTGTGATTACCCTAGTTTCCAATGAAATCATGCTTTAACATCGGGTAAGTGTTCCTGATTAGAATTCTGCATGTGTGCTTCAATCCACAGGCAGAGAACAATTCATTCCAATGAATGGGACAACTCTATGTTAAGACTGTTTTATAAATTCAGAAATGGATAGGGAAGCCTTTCTGGTGGTAGTACATACCAGAGCATTCACATATGTAAGGGTTTACTGGATTTAGAGTAAAGTATGACAGATCCTATCCCAGAATACAATTGTGATAGAGACAGACAAACACACACACACACACACACACAGAGAGAGAGAGAGGCCCCATATTGGCTTACTACCTTAAAACAATAAAAATATTACTTTAGATACAAACTAGCAAATACCTACTCACTTACTTTTGGCATATTACAAATGTTGCATTGTTTCAAAGTTCTGAATGCAGAACTAATTCAGAGATAGTTTGTTGAATATCTTACTATCATTTGCTTTGTCCCTTCAGAGTAATTGATGGCCGGGATTTGATGCCTTTGCTGCAGGGATCAGTGGAGCACTCAGAGCATGAATTCATGTTTCACTACTGTGGAATGCATTTACATGCAACACGTTGGTACCAGAAGGACAGTAAGTATAAGAGCTACCCCCTTGAACAAAGAACTGTTCAATTTCTGTTCAAAATAACCTTTAACAAAACAATGGCTTCACCTGGCAAAATCTGTTTTCTGAAGAGATAATGTAATAATAGTGCTAGACAAAGGAAATTAATGAAAGTCAGTGATGAAGACTGAGCAGCTTGAGACCTTCATTTTGCAGGGTCATTGTGAGGATAATATGGGATAACCATGGATTAGGTACAGGGAGAAATTCAATTCAGTTTTAATTTAAAGGTGAACCTACCTAATTTGCACTTTTCTGAAACAGTATGTGGAAAAAAACACAGTCATCATTCAAAATTTGCACTTATGTGAATTTTTCAGTGCAGTTCTCCAGCCAAGTAATGTGTACAGAATGCGTATATTAAGGGAAAGTATGTAAAAATGCATATATATTGCACAATCTATTAACTTCCCTTTCAATTTGGTGAAAGAGCAATCACTTTTAGGCAGTGCATTACCATACTCCCCCAACACTAATTCATAATTTTCCTTTCAGCATGATACTTGGTCTTGAGAAGGCTTCAGCATTTAAAATTGATTCCTTTCCTTGGTGTGTCTGCATTTTTAGCTGTCCCTTGTCTCATTCCCCTTTGTATTCTTTATATGACAAAAGGACAAATGAGTAATAAGCCATACATCAAGATAATACAAAGTGACAAAGAGCAGGCCTGAAGCTTAAGAACAGATCTTTGGCAGCAAAGGTCTCCAGCCTGTCAGTCATTATGGCTGCCTGGACTATCTACTGAGGAGCAGGTTAGTTTGGAGGTAAACATGCTGATCTGCAATTTAAAATGTCAAGCTCAAAGGGCAACATTCATCACAGTGTCTGAAATTGTAAGTTTATAGTAGAAACCTAACCATGTCTACTCCAAAGTAAGTCCTATTGAATTCAGTGGGACTTCCTCCCAAGTAAATGGGGTTAGGATTGCAGCCTTCATGTTTTTTCAATGAGGCACTGTCATGAAACCTGGCAGCAGATCCCTCAATCTAGGACTAGATGGGCACCTGTTTTTGGACTGATCTGAGACATATCAGTCTACACACACAAGAGACAGACCTGACATATATGTAATCTTGGAAACGGAGCTGTGACTTTAATTGTGCAAAGGCACTGACAGGAACAATCACAATGTCAAAACAGTCACCTTGTGATACCTTCATTGGTCACTAAGAGGTTAAAACTGTTTTGTAATTAACCTAGAATCAGGATGTGCTGCACTTCTAATACAGAGAAATATGGGAATCATATAGAAAATGAGGACTCAGCATGAGTCAAGACCATCTCAACTGGGGAAGGGGAGAAAGTGGGGAAGGTGCAGTTTCTCTATGAACAGCCACAATGTTTTTTACATGTATATTCCACATTTCTTCCTTCATGGAACCATATGCAGCATATATGAGGTTCCCAGGCAGTCTGTCATGAGCCCTGCTGGAAGGGGGTGGACGGACAAGAACGAAGCGGAGGAGGACTTAGGAGTGGGATGCTCGAGCCGGTAAAGGGCTGAGAGGGTAATGGGACTCTGAAGGCACCCCAGCTCTGGACTTTGAGAGTTCAACCCCAGCAGCTCCAGATATCCCTGTGGAGTCAGCCTGACCAGCCACTTGTTTCCCAGCCTGACGCTTCCCCTCTCCCTGCACCTGCATCGCCAGCAGGCAGCCCTCCTCCCTCGGAGGGGGAAGATGGGACAATGATGGAGATTCCGCCTTTGCCTCATGCCAGGAGGCAAATGTGGTGGGAGATTCAACAGACACAGTTGAGGCGGAGTCTTTGCCTGCGTGCACGCTCCCAACAAGTGACAGTTGGCACATGCAAGCTGGGTGCCTGCCCAGCCTTACTTAAGCCAAGTGGGAGGGGGAGTAGTTGCTGAGGCAACGTCTTAGTGCCATGAACATGTGCCTAGTTAGACCTAGAGAAATGCTGAGTTCTGAGTAAGCCATAGGTAGAGTCATGAAGAGCGCTGAATTGAAATTGTCTCTTACTACAATAAATGAAAAAAAAAACTCAGCCATGTCTGAGTTCTTCGAGTTCAGGCAGGACACAGTCTCCCAGCCAGGCACTGACCCAACACAGACCTAGCTTAACCTTCAGCAAGGTAGTGACCACATATGCCCTCAGACTATATCCTAGAACCACTCTTTCCTTTGGTCACTTCCATCATGCTAACGAGTGCATGATCAAGGTACCAAATTGGGAAGCTTTTTTGTCTTTTAAGGATTGCAGTTGATATTTTATTTATTTATTTATTACATTTGTTAGTCGCCCATCTGGCTGGCTGTCCAGCCACTCTGGGCGACGTACAAGATAAAAACATACAAATACATAAAAACATTAAACATCTCAACAATAATAATAAAACCTAACCCACCCCAAAAGATCTGCCTGCCTCAGTTCCTAAGCACAGGGTGTAGCTATATTGATACAAACCAGTCTGCATGCTTTCTTAGCCACAGGCAGTCGAAAAGACTGATGATATTGTGCATAGTTGACACCCATTTTAATCATATGGATTCTTTTCCTACCAGGTGGAAATACATGGAAGGCCCATTACATGACACCAGTCTTTCATCCAGAGGGAGCCAGTGGTTGCTACAAAACCAGATTTTGCCCGTGTTCTGGGGAAGGTGTAAGACATCACAATCCTCCTCTGCTGTTTGATCTCTCGAAGGACCCATCAGAGGCCATGCCTCTGTCACCGGATACTGAGCCACTGTTCCAAGCAGTTCTAAAGAGCATAGACAGAGCTGTGGAGGAGCATCGCAGGACTCTCAGGCCTGTCCCACAGCAGCTCTCTCTTGACAACACTATCTGGAAACCGTGGCTGCAGCCATGCTGTGGGACATTCCCATTCTGTTCATGTGACAAAGAAAAGGATGACATAGAAAACAGACAACAGTTTTAAAGTTTTCTATGTTGGATGAATTAGACCTATTTAGACCACAAGAGACCTTGAGTTGGGGTGGCTGTGTGTTCTACTTTTCATAGTCCTCTGTTTTGAAGGGTTGTCTGAGGGCTGTTGTCTGTTTGAAGGTGTCTTCTGTTTGAAGGCTTTCAAGTCCAAAGCTGCATACACACCATATATTTAAAGCACATTCCCATACATGCACTTGCACACACACACACAGTCCTGGGAACTGTAGTTTACTCTTCGCAAAGATACAGTTCCCAGCACCATTAATGAACAACAGTTTCCAAGATTCTGGTCAGCAGACTGAGCAGGCACACAGGTCTCCAGGTGTCTTCCTCTCTAGGGTAAGATGTATTTCTATTTAAATTATAGTAATTATTAGGGCTGTGCACCAGATTTGGTATTGGCTGCGTCAGGCTGAGTTAGCCCCAGATACCTGCAGGTCAGGTTGGTGGCCTAGAGCAATCAGCAGCTGTCAGAGGGCAGGGCAGCAGGCCAGAAGGAGAGGCAGGACAAGGTAGGAGTGGGAAGGTAGAAGCCTTTGGGAGTGGGGTACTTCTTTCCAACCTGACTGCCTTTCCTGCCTAATGCCACCTGACCCTCCTTCCTGCCTGATGCACCTCCCCTGAAGTACCAGA
Organism: Rhineura floridana; assembly: GCF_030035675.1. NCBI lineage: Eukaryota > Metazoa > Chordata > Lepidosauria > Squamata > Rhineuridae > Rhineura > Rhineura floridana. The sequence continues at coordinate 66,284,007 of NC_084484.1, read as the reverse complement.
TCAATGCCTCCACTCAACAGCTGTTGAGCAGGGGAATTGACCCTGCAGGGTGCTCATTTGCAAGTGGCTTCCCTGCAGGGGTTCTGCTTCAAAGACATTGATCCTGCAGGGTGCATGGTGCTCATTTGCAAGTGGTTTCCCTGCAGAGCAGCGACTTAGGAAGCATCATTCCACAGAAACAATGTCTTTGCTCAACAGCAACCCAAAGAATTGAAACAGACACACACAGTCTCAGTCCGGGGGGGGGAGATGCAGTGTATCCTTCTCCTACCCCCCTCCTGACCATATGTTCAATTAGTGTGTTTAAAAACCTAATTACATATTAGCCCTGCCCCCCCAAATGAATTCGGGACCAGATCTGATGGGGGACAGGTGGTCTTCCACTTAGCACAGGGCAGGTTGGCTTAATGGTAGACCATGGCCCTGGGGTGAAGGGGTGTGTGTGCACATCCCTAGTAATTATTTATAAATTGTGCCTATACATATAAATGACCCTATGTATATTTTATGAAAATCTCTGTCCTCCTTTCTCCTTTTTTTGTGATGCAGTTCAGGGGAAGGGGAATGCATAACTGGCCATCCCAGCTAGAGTAAAAAACAACAAGCAGGAGTCTCTTTGGAATAAAAGGAATGATTCCCACACACACCCTGCAAGAAAAAAAAAGACCTTCTAATAAAAGAAATAAATAACAAAAAGGGGATGGAAGTTCAGGAATTGTGTTGTATTTTATTTTCGTAAAAAAATAAGGCCTCAAAGTGAAACTGTAATTCAATTCATTCAGTCTGTTGTATCAAGGCAACACCTTTCATAGAGATCAGGACTAACACAAGACATTGCAGTGTTTGAGGCAGAAAAACAAAGGGTGCCCCCCTCAACAAAAAGAGCAGTACTAGCACGTTAAAGACTAACAAATGTTTTGTAGTAAAAGGTTTTTTTGAGGGGGGCGAAGTCCACTTCATCAGATGCATCACAGTTAGTGATCCATGAAAGCTTATGGAACAATATTGTTGTGAGTTTGGGGGTTGGAATGGATAATTCCTGAGTCCCCTTCCAGCCTCTGATTTGGAACCCTGTGCCTTGGGGGAGGGGCTGCCTCTGCTGGCCAGATGAGTTAATTTTGTTAAGCTAATAGAGTGGCCAGTTTGCTAATGGGTGTTTCAGGTGCCCAGCAACTGGTGAATGGGCCAGGAAGATCCTTTTGTCATTGAAATTCTTCAGGAGAGCCTCCCCCCCTCCTGGTGGCTAGCAGAGGTTTGTGCTTTGAGTGTGTTTAGAGTTGTCTGGAGAACAGCTGGGAACTGGAGGCAGGCAGAGAGGCTGTCTCTCTGCACCATGGCTTTAGGATGCCTCCTGTAACACTGAAGGAAAAGCTGGATATTGGACTGCTGATGCCTTGAACCCCTCCATCCTAAGCTCAGGTTGGAATGTGTGTAAATAAACAAACCATATTTCATAAAGACACCACAGTCTCCGCTGACCTTCTTCTCAAGGAAACCAAACCCTGGATGAACGCAGGGACCCCTGAAATCTCACCGCTCAGAGATTGGGGAGGTGCACGACACTGGTGTCAGAAGTGGGATTGAGTTTCCTGGGAAAAGCATTGGGAGCAAGGTGTGCCTGAGTCAAGATGGAGGGGATAACAGCAACCCTCCTGGGAAAGATGAAATTGATGTTACAGCAGCAAGCAGAGCAAAGGCGACGAGCGCCAGGAGCACTGGCAACGAATGAGGGAGATATTGGGAAGCACCTTTGGAGGGGAAAAGGTGAACCCATGTGAGGAGGTGAGAGCCCTGCCTAATCAGCCACTACAAGTGGTTGAGAGTGACCTGGGAGTCCAGCTGCAGACCACCCAGACAGGGGTGGCTAAAGAGATCCAGAAAGTCAATGAGCAGCTGGAGGGCTTGGACTCTAAGGAATTGCAGTCAGTAGCAGAGGAGGAAGACGTTTTGATTGTCCAGGAGCCTGCCGCGGGGGGGGGGGACACCAGAAAGCTGGTAGTAAAGCCCTAAGATTTGAAGGACGACAGACTGAAAAATGAGGAAGAAGCCTTGGAAGAAAGTGGAGGCTGGAGAAGAGATGCTGCTGATAGATTTCTCCACTCCATGTGTGCCTGCTGTTAAAGAAGTAATGCAGGAGGAAGAAAAGGCCTTGGAGAAAGGTGAACTAGAGGCTGGAGAAGAACAGCTGTTAATAGATTTCTTCGCCCCGCATGTGCCAGCTGTGGAAGAGAAAGTGCAGGAGGAAAAGTTGGAGGTGTGTGTGCGAGAGGAGCTGCCAGCGCCTGGAGAAATGGCTGTGCAAGAAAAAGTGCAGGAGGAGAAGCCTGAGGTGGGAGTACAAGTCCAAGAGGAGCTCCCAGCGCCTCGAGAGATGGGTGAGATAAAATCCCCAAGTGACTTTGCCCCTTGGGTGCCCCATAATGGTCTTATAGGGTGGGATGCAGCTCCTATGATGGGTGCAGCCCCTGAGCAAATTCCAGCAGTGAGGGGCACCCAGCACCCTGTAAGTTTTGAGGGCAAGAGACACTGGGAGGGTTACCTGCCTCTGTTTGGGCCCATGTTTCACACTGGAGATGGGGAGGCAGAACAGAGAAGATTCCTTTCTGCCAACCTGGGTGGACCAGGCCAGCTAGTCCTGAAGAAGATGCCCCTAGATAAAGACTTGTGGCAGGACTTTGATTTGGAGTTTGGGGCAGGAAATGAAGTGGACTGGCTTAAAGACTTTTCCCAGAGCAGAGAGTGGGAGGAAAATGGCTACAGTCTGCCATGTGCTGATGAGGAAACAAATCTGTTCCTGGAGATGAGTCCCAACACCCTGCAGACAGCAGCAGGGATCAACTTGGACTGGGAACTCCATGAAGCCCCAAAACAAAGGGCTATATGGGCAATCTCATGGTTTGGGGATGGGGGTTTGTGCTTATGGGACTGTGTACTGATTTGCTGTAGGAATTCTGATTTGTAGTATTGCCTTTTGAAATGCTGTTGATTTGTGCTTTTTGTATGCTTGTGGGGTTATGAGCTGTTTAATGATTTTTTAGAAATTATGCTGATAGGTTTGTGCAATAAGGTTTTAATGTTAAGATTTACTATTCTGTGACTGTTGGATTGTGAGTGTATGTACAACTGTTTGGGGGAGCAAGGGAAAATGTGCATGTGTGTTTGAAGGCCACTGTGCTGCAGTGGCACAAGGAAAGACGAAGGAGCTCCAGTACTGAGGCTGTAATATTGCTTAAACATGTGCAGTAACTCATGGTGTCACCCCCATGGACCTCCTCCCATACCAGACCATACAGAATCCTTAGTAATGTTTTTTGTACTAAAGTTACTCGTAAATCCCATATATCACTGAATGTAATGGCAATAATAGTGACATAAACAACTAGCAAAATTAAAATTACACCTTTAAATTACAATATCATACGCACAGCCTAAATGTATTTACATTTATACATAGTTTCATGTAGTTAAAGTGAAAATTCAGTAAGAAAGCAATAGAATTCAAAGTAAAAACGTTTAAGAACTACATCAAAATTATGTTCATTTTAACACAAACACAATTCTTTGTTATGTTTACTCAGAAGTCCCATTAATTTACAGCACAATCCTAACCATGTCTACTCAAAAGTAAGTCCTAATGAATTCAATGGGGTTTATACCAGGTACATGGGATCAGCATTCCTTTACTCCCAGTAAAGCAAGTATTGGATTAAAGCTTTCATATTGGAAAGGTTTTCAAAGCACTGCCCTCTCCAACAGCCCAGAGTCTGACTGCGTGCTACACACAAGAGAAAAAAAACTTTAACCCATATTCTTATTATGTGGCCCTGGGAAGATCTATTGCCTTGTTAAGCTGAGTTGGGACTCTGAAAAATGCTTGTCAGAGTTGACTTTGAAAACTGGGCAGCACTTGACAGTGAAGAACTTGGAGGTGTGTGTCTCTGTGTGGTCACTTCTACTCCTTGTTTTTGAAGTATCCTGACAAAGTGGTGACTTCCTCTTCAGTGCACAGTTAAACTATGGAATTTGCCCACAGATGTAGTTATGGCCATCAACTTTGGTGGCTTTAAAAGAGGATTGGACAAATTCATGTAGGATAAGGCTGTCAACAGCTACTAGTCCTGATGACTATTTACTACTTTCAGTATGCCTCTGACCACCAGTTTCTGGGAATCACAAGTAGGGGGAGAGGGCTACTGCAGCCAGGTCCTGCTTGTGGGCTTCCACTAGGGTTGCCAGGTCCATGGCCTGAGACTGATTCTGTATCTTTAGGACAGCCTTTCCCAACTAGTGGGCCACCAGATGTTATTGGACCACAACACCCATCAGCCTCAGCCAGCATTGCCAATGGTCAGGAAAGATGGGAATTGAGGTCGAACAACATCTGGCGGCCCACTAGTTGGGAAAGGCTGCTTTAGGAGAAGAGAAGGTCAGCCAAGTGCAGGTGTTCTTGCAACTCTGTAATGGGAAAAACCACAAGGTGGTCTCCCTCTCCCCTCCACAACTTTTAAAGATACAGAAGACCTCTTGGTTGCCAGGCCTGGCCTCCAAGAGGTCTTCTGTATTTTTAAAAGTTGTGGAGGGTGGAGGGAGAATTCCACCTTGTGGTTTTTCCCATTACAGAGTTGCAAGAACACATGCACTTGGCTAACCTTCTCTTCTCCTAAAGATACAGGATCAGTCTCAGGCCATGGACCTGGCGACCCTAGCTTCCACAGGCATCTGGTTGGCCGTTATGAGAACAAGATGCTGAATTAGATGGGCCTTTGCCCTGATCCAGCAGGGCTCTTCATATGTTCTTTTGTTGTCCAACCAGCAAGCAAGAAGCAATCATCAGTTTTTCTGGGGTCAGAGCACCTCAGACAGCCTCAATCATGAACTTCTTAAGATGTACTGATGTCTGGAGCTAAGCTTGGAGTTCATTTGTTTTTTCATGTTCTTTCCTGCAGTGCTGTCCCATAATGGCCCACTTGCAGCTCTCAGAAGTGTAGCCCTGCAAAGAGACTATTAAATTGCAGAAGCCCAAGGCATTGCCTAGCAACCATCTGCTGTACCCTGCAAGTACTTACCTGTTTTTATCAGCCTACCTGCTTGTCAGTCTGTTTTCAGGCAGAATTGTTTCCACCTGCAGCTCTCAGAGGTGTGGCCTAGCAAGAGGATATGTAGCTGCAGAAGCCCAAGGCAGTGGCTAAAGGACAGTGCCTGTTTGGTCCAATGAGGGACCATGCTTATACAAAGCTGGCAGGGTCTACCTCAGCTGGGGTGAGGGGCTTCTGCTGGTGTAGGTACATCCTAGTTCCCTCAGCCTGGCATAAATACAAGTTGGATTGCACCTTAATTTGTCTGAATGTATGTCCATTTAAAACTGCCTTGAATATTGAGGATAAAAAACAAGCAATAACAATGTGGGAGGTAAAGATGAAAAAGGACAGACCTCCTGTACCTTTAATTAATATCATTTGTAGACCACTTCCCATCCAGGATCCCAAATTGGCATACAGAATAAAATCCAACATTAACATGTTAAAAACATATAAAATCAAACAAGTACTGAAATATATATAATATTAAAATATCAACAGCAAAGAACAAATAAATGCCAGGGATATGCACAGTATCTAAAAAGGGCCAGTGACCCAGCTGGGGAAATCCTGAGCAATCCAACGTGTTTTTCACACTTTTCAGAAGTATTCTACTGTGGATGCCTCCTCTATAGGAGTGGGGGAAAGAGCATTCCAAAGAATGAGTGCCACTACAGAGAAGGCTTGTTTCTATGTCATCAACAAGCAACACATCATAAAGTGGGATGACCCTAACAAGGCCTCTTCTGATGACCTTTATGTCCTAGCAGGTCTGTATAAGGTGCTCTTCTAGGTATCCAAGTCCCGAGTTCTTTAGGGCTTCATACATCAGCAACAAAACTTTTAAAATGGTTCAATAGCTAATAGGCAGCCAGTGCAGTGCTTTTAGCACAGGCGTAACATGTGCATGACTAAACATCTTGTCCGTGCCCTCAAGCCTCAAAAACTGAAACAGATCCCATAAAACTAGGTAAGACTCCATTGGACATCCATCTGATACTGTATCAATAGTATCAATTCAAGTTGGCATAGGTTTTATCTTCAAAGTGTTTTAAAATTTGTCACAGCATGACTCAAGAGTGCAAGCATTCAATTTGCTGGGGTATATGAGAATAATCACCGCACCACTCGGAAAAGCAATGCTGGATGGCTACTCAAGGCTGTGATGGAAGCAGCAAAACAAACTTCTCTGCAGCCTTCACTGCCATGCAGTAGGTACAATTATGCACTCTAGCACATGTCCAGTTGGCTTCACTTTGAATCTTACACCACTTGCACTTTAGTTTTCATTGTCCTTGTGTACCGCAGAAAACCAGGAAGCAATCTGGGCTCTACAGTGCAGGACAGGACAATTGGGAGCAATCATGTCAAGCGCCCACCCCCATCTGCATTCCATAGTGACACAAAGACCTCAACAGGATCACCACCGGCTTTGGTTTTGGATTCCATAAGTCTCCAAGGGCAGACCATCTTAATAGGTCCCCCAATTCTACATAAGGTGACTAGTACTAAAAGTCCAAGCTTTACCAGAGAGTGGTCTGACAATAACAGTGGGGTGAGTTAAGCCCCCCTCAATGTCCAGATTGCCCTGTTCACACACTGAGGTAAAGACCAAAACAAAGGTATGCCCTTCCTTACACTTTGGCCCAGACAGATAGCCCCATGGTTGCAGGCCTTGAAATTCCAATGCAGCTTCAGTGTGGATACTGAAGTCCCTCAAAACAAATGGAATGGGGTTCTCAAGCTTGAGACCATCTCTGCCTGCTCAGTTAGGGTGGGCAGTACACCAACAGCATCCCCAATCTGTCTCATTGCCCCAGTGTCATGTACAGGCCCTCATAGCCAACAGCAAGCCCCCCCACCTGTGTCTCTCTTACAGCCCTGCCTCCAACAATGGCCCAATATAGAGGGCTGCTGGAAACTGCTGATTCACTTGTAGTCCCCTCCAACAGAAGCCCTCTGACCAGTTCAGTAAGTCTACTCAAGAGGAAGAAGATGCCACAAAGAGGTAGCAAGCAAATAACAAGCACAGTCTCTCAGTTCAGGCGGCTGGTCTTACTTCTTTCCCTCCTGCTGCTCTGGTTTGAAGCTACACCTGCTGAAATTCCTTCTTTTACACAACTTTTAAAGGTGACATAACCCTGCCCTGTATTTTGGATCTGGCCACTCTAGTGACAAAATGAAATGTAAAAATCAAACAGATTTATAACTGGTTTTCAAAGCACTGCCCTCTCCAACAGCCCAGGGTCTGACTGCGTGTTACACACAAGAGAAAAAAAACTTTAACCCATATTCTTACTTACTCAAACTGAAGACCTCAAAACCACCATTTTAACGTTGTAATGAAGCCTAAGCACTGCCTGGGTCAACAAACCACAAGCCTGGCTCCCCTTATTGACTACAATCCTGAAAGGGCGGGATTAGAGGCCAGAGCCTGGAAAAGTTTTTTTTGAACTGTAACTCCCATCAGCCCAATCCAGTGGCGATGCTGGCTGGGGCTGATGGGAGCTGTAGTTTAAAAAAGTAACTTTTCCAAGCTCTGGCTAAAAGCTGCTATAAAAAACAAATTAAACAGTTGCAGGGGGGCTGACGTTTTGGTGTATATCTCGGGAACCAGACGACCTAGAAACTTAGTGTTGTTTTTTTAATTGAAGCTGAGACTCTGGAGATTAAGGTAGGGACAGCTCTGGGTGTCACCCCCTCTCGGTGTCACCCGGGTGTGGTCCGCAGCCCCCGCACCTGCTTAGTGACGCCCCTGTATATACTTACCCAATTTATGAGATTTTCAGATAAACGGGGAGTGGGGGGACCACCATTTTCTGGCATTGCAATGAGGTTTGCTAGACACTGCCCAGGTCAACCAAACTGGCTTCACACTGATTGGCTGCAATCCTGAACAGGCGGAGTTAGACTGAGTTACGAAGTGCTATACAGGACAGATTTGTTTTTTAAAAAAAGATTTAACAGTAGGGGTGGCTGACGTTTTTATGTATATCTTGAGAACCGTACCACCTAGAAACTTAATTCTTTTTTTAAATTAAAGCTGAGAATCCGGGCCACCTAATGGGCTAAATGGACACTGGGAGGCATGCAAAAAATCTGGGTAAAACCCAGCTAACCAGGCAATATGGCAACCCTAACTACAACTCCCATCAGCCCCAGCCAGCATGGCCACTGGATTGGGCTGATGGGAGTTGCAGTTCAAACAAGTAACTTTTCTAAGCTCTGCCCAGAAGCCCATGCTTCTGGCACATGTCTTTGGTCCACCAATCAGAGGAGCAGAAGACTTCCCTGGCTCCCTCTGTTAACAAACGGCTCGCGAAATTCTCAAAACTTTAACAATCGGCTCTCACAAGCCTGTACGAGCTGGCTCCAGCACACTGCTGGTGTCACCCCCTCTGATGGTGTCACCCGGTACGGTCCACACACACCCCACACCCCTAGTGACGCCGCTGGGGCAGGTAGAAATTAAATGGAGTAAGCCTTTTTTGTATGGACATACAAGTATGGGGAAAGCTTCACCTGTTAACATTCTATCTGTCAGACATATTATTACTTCTGTGTGCCCCCCTCCCCAGATGACCATTGCCATTCCCTCCCCCCCGTTTATCTTTGCAACAACCCTGTGAGGTAGCTTAGGCTGAGACAATATATGTACATAAGCAGAAGTTGGTAGTTGTAGTTGGTACAGCATTAATAAAGTATAGCCCCTGAAATGTATTCTGGTAGAGTCCAGTCCTATATATGTCTGCTCCAAATTAAGCCTCATTGGGTTAAATGGATAAGTATATAGGACTGCAGATTAATTTTTACCTCTGAAAGGAACGCACTGTCAGACATAGAATATAAGAGACATACTTTTCTAGATGTGTTTGAAACAGATGGGTAGGTGGGAAGAGAGTTGGGTCTTCAACATAGTGCCCTCCAGATGTTGTTGGACTACAATGCCCATCAGTCTGAGATAACATAACGACGCTGAAGTTGGTTCCTAGTTCCCAGTCCCAAGTTCACAGCTACAATAACTCCAAGCCAAAGTTAACATGTCTCTGAACCCCAACATATATGTTGGAGTACCCCATATCATATATCGCTGTGATCTGGGGAGTCTCCCCATCAAGAATAACAACAAATTTATTCAATCAAAATTATCAGGGGACTTCCGGGAAGGGTGACTTCGCTTGTGCCTGCTTTTGGGACGGGCTCCCGCCTCAAAAGAAGCTTATTCAGATATAAATCAGTCAGAACATTTTTTTTTTTGACTGATGAAATTTCTCCCGGGCAGGGAGAAACGTAGAGATCAACCTCAAAGCCTGTTTTTGTTGGGAGGACTGGATTTCATTAATTTATGAGATAAGGTCCAGCCAACAATGCCGGACGGACTTCCTAACAAGCTCTATCTGCTTAAGCGATACGTTTATCTTTTCTTGAAAGAGAGAACGGACTAACAGGCAAGCACCCTTCTTTCTATTATTTTTTTTACTTGGTTTAAATTGTTGCAGCAAAAGGAGATTTGTCAGATTGATCGGCTTTGGACAACTTCTGGGTGAGATATAGCTCTTCTCTGTTATTCACGAAATTAACAGCTTATCTCTGTTTCTGTCGCAAAAAGCTGTCCTGGAAGTGCATTCTAAAGATAATAAACAGAAGAGGGATTTCTATTCCTGATTTCTATTCCGAGGAATATTATATTGTCTGGGACTATTCTCTTTTTGGTCTATTTTATTTTGACGAATCTGCTTCTTCACGACGCCACTAACTGTTTTGATGCTGGGAACTAAATTTATTTTGCATTCTTGAACATAGAGAGATAAGGCAGGTTGCTCTGTTTATACTGTGATGTCATCAAGCCTGGAATATTAACCCAATTGTTGCTGAAATAAGAAGTGGTTCTTCTTTGTTTTTGTTTTGCTTTGTTTTCGTGGTTTTAAAAATGGCAATCAAGAAAGTGGCTGAGAATCTGGAAGTAATTATGTTTCAGAAAATAATGGATGAGATTGAGATAACGAAACAAACCCTGCGACAAGGTAGTAAGGAGCTGAAAATTGAACTGAGCAAAATGACGCAGGAGTTTAAAGAAATAGGGGACCCTGTGAGAGAGGAGAATGAGATCAGAGATGAGAAAAGAAAAAATAAAGGGAAGATACAAGCCCTGGAGATTGGAACAAATGTGGAATTGGAAAAAGATCTGGAGTTTATGGATTTTAGAAATAAAATCTACTGTTTGGAATTTAACGTTATCTCTGAAGAAATTAATGAAGATATTAGAGATAAAGTTATCAATGGCTTGGATAATCTTCTGGACTGGAATAATGTGATGGAACTTGATATAGAGAAAATCTATGGAATTAACTGCAGTCATGTGACAATGGAAAAACTCTTAAGAGATGAGCCAGTGCATTTTCTAAAAAAGAAGAACACAGATATGAATTTACAACAATGTTTCAGCAACTTATTCAGAATGGATGGCAAGAAAATATTTGGGATAGAGGAAATTCCCATCAGACTCTTATTATATGACTACGGCTACAACAGCAAGATTATTATGGAATACTGATAATGGAAGATTGGACACTGAAATTACTGGACTTAACAGGACTATTGAAGATGGAAGATGGAACTAATAGGGATAATGGAATAATGGCTATTGAAATTATTGGACCTAACAGATTCTGATGAGATGGATTAATCGAAATGTTTATTTGGACTATGATTATGACAATAAGATTATTATAATTATTAACAAGATGGATTAATTGACATGTTTATTTGGAGAAAAATTGATAGATATATTTCTTAAAGAATTGAAACCTCTCTTTGACTTTTTGTGGAAAGAATAAAGTAATGTTTATGAGATTTGATGATTAATTAAGATAACTACTGGAGGAAAGTGATTTTATAATATGATTTAAGAGACAGGATTGTTATATATTGTAGACCTATAACTGATTTGATATGTGACAAATGGGAAGTCAACATTTTATTTTTTTTGTTTAATCATTTTTGTTTTGTTTTGTTTTTTGTCTTTGAATGTTTTATGATTTTGTTTTCTATGTTTTATGAAAATTTGAATAAAAATTATTGTAAAAAAAAAAAGATGTAATAAATATACTAAGAATATTAAAATATTAAAATATTAAAAAAAATTATCAGGCTTCTGAAATGCTCATAAATGCATAATGATGTCATAAAATCATAAAAAATAAGTAACTGGGTGTGCCCACCCCATAGTCTGTTCTGGGCCAGGACAACTCATACACCCCAGGGAAGGGAAGGGTGTCTTCTACAAGATGTCAGTGCGTCCTGCCTGGCCCAGAGCTTTCGCTGGGTGCAGGACAGGGATAAGGGCATATATGTGCAACCCAAAGTGACAAAAATATGCAGAAAGCAATAAGAAACTGGGAGTGCCCACCCAAAAATCCGCACTGTGCCAGGCAGTAGTGTAGTGGCAAATTCAGAAGTGCAAGATCCCTTCATGATAGTATCAGCCACAGCCAGAACCCCCCTCCCCCCTTATTTTGCTCCTGGGTTGAGAATGAGGTCCTTGTTAATGCCTTCTCCCATAATAACTGATGTCCCTAGGAGACAATCAGTATGAAAGGGGAGAGTATTAGCTACTGAAAAGAGTCTTCTCAGTGGGTGACTCACGTCCTTTCACTCTGATTGGCTCCAATCAGCAGGAAAGGACAAGGAAGCATATTAGAAGAATCTTCTTTTTTTTTTTTTTTCAATAATTTTTATTCAGATTTTCATAAAACATACAAGACAAAATCATAAAACATTCAAAGACAAAAAACAAAATCAAAAATAGTTAAACAAAAAGAAAAAAAGAAAAGAAGAAAAAAAAAATAAAAAAAAAATAAAAAATAAAGAGTAAAATATTGACTTCCCATTTGTCAAAGATCAAATCAGTTATAAGTCTATAATATATAGCAATCCTGTCTCTTAAGTCATATTATAAAATCACTTTCCTCCAGTAGTTATCTTACTTAATCATCAAATCTCATAAACATTACTTTATTCTTTCCACAAAAAGTCAAAGAGAGGTTTCAATTCTTTAAGAAATATATCTATCAATTTTTTTTTCCAGATAAGCATATCGATTAATCCATCTCATTACTAATTATGATAATCTTATTGTCATAACCATAGTCAAAATAAACATTTCAATTAATCCATCACATCAGAATCTGTTAGGTTCAGTAATTTCAGTAGCCATTGTTCTATTATCTCTATTAGTTCCATTTTCCATCTTCCATCTTCAGTAGTCTTGTTAAGTCCAGTAATTTCAATATCCAATCTTCCATTATCAGTATTCCATAATAATCTTGCTGTCAAAGCCATAGTCATATAATAAGAGTCTGATGGGAATTACCTCTATCCCAAATATTTTCTTGCCATCCATTCTGAATAAGTTGCTGAAATACTGCTGTAAAATCATATCTCTGTTCTTTTTTTCAAAATACACTGGGTCATCTCTTAAAAGTTTTTCCATTGTCACATGGCTGCAGTTAATTCCATAGATTTTCTCTATATTGGGCTCCATCACATCATTCCAGTCCAGAAGATAATCCATGCCATTGATAACTTTATCTCTAGTATCTTCATTAATTTCTTCAGAGATAACATTGAGTTCCAAACAATAGATTTTATTTCTAAAGTCCATAGACTCCAAATCTTGTTCCTGTTCCACGTTTGTTCCAATCTCCGGGATCTCCTCTCTCACAGGGACCCCTATTCCAGTCTCCAGGGTCTCCTCTCTCACAGGGACCCCTATTCCAATCTCCGGGGTCTCCTCTCTCACAGGGACCCCTTCCAGGGTCACCTCTCTCACAGGGACCCTTATATCTTTAATCTCCTGCTTCATTTTACTCAATTCAATTTTCGTTATCTCAATCTCATTCATTATTCTCTGAAACATAGTTATTTCCAGATTCTCAGCCACTTTCTTAATTGCCATTTTAAAAGAAAAATATAGGAAAACCACTTCTTATTTCAGCAACAATTGGGTTAATACTCCAAACTTGGTGACATCACAGTATAAACAGAGCAGACAGCCTTATCTCTCCAATAGTTAAGTAAACAAAATGCAGTTCCCAGGATCGAAGCAATTAATGGCAATCGTCAAGAAACAGATTCGTCAAAATAAAATAGACCAAAAAGAGAGTAGTCTCAAAACAGTATAATATTTTTCAAAATAAAAATCTGGAATAGAAATCCCTCTTCTGTGTGTATCTTTAGAATGCAAATCCAGGACAGCTTTTTGCAACAAAAACAGAGATAAGCTATTAATTAGTGCGTAGCAGAGAGAAGTTACGGCTCCCCAGTGAGATGTCAAAAACCGATCAATCTGGCAAATCTCTTTTAAACAACAACAATTTAAGTCAAGTAAAAGAAAAATATAGAAAGAAGGGTGCTTGCCTGTTAGTGCGTTCTCTCTTAGAAGATAAGATGAACGTTCGCTTTAACAGATAGAGCTTGCTGTTGAAAATCCGTCCCACCTTCGTCGGCTGGACCTCGTCCCATAAATTAATGAGATCTGGTCGTCCCAACAAAAATAGGCTTTGAGGTTAATCTCATTAGAAGAATCTTCTCAGTGGCTAACACACTCCCCTTTCATGCCGATCAGCTCATATGATTCTGGAGACATAGGGACCCTGCTCCCAAAAAAGTAAGGGGCAACTTACTGGACAACTACACCCCTGCTGCCAGGACAAATCATACATCCCAGGAAGAGGGAGGGTGGCCTCTACAAGATGCCAGTACTTCCCACCTGGCCTATAGTTTCTGCTGGGTGCAGGGCACCCATAAGGTCATCTGTGCAGAACTAAAATAATGAAGAGTAAGTAGAGAAAAATATGTAATTTGGGGTGACCACTCCAAAATCTGCTGTGAGCCATGAAACATCATTCACCTGAGCAAAGGAGAGAGTGTCCTCAATGAGATGCCACTGCATCCTGCCTGGAATGGATTTTCTTGTGGACACACAAAACAGATATGTGCATCTATGCACAACAAGCAATGTAGAACGTATATAAGGAACTGTGGGTTCCCACCCTGAAACATGCTTTGGGCACTACAAGTCATACATCCATACATGCAGGAGAGGGTTCCTACCCAGTTCACAGCTTCTTTTGTATGTATGTTATAGACAAGGGCATATATGTATTAGAAAAATAGTGAATATGTAGAGGAAAGAAAATAAGAAACGGGAGTGCTCATCCTAAAAGATTATTTGGGGCACCACATATCATACTTCCATGCATCTGGGAGAGTGTGTTCTATGAGATGCCATCCATGCATACTTTAGAGTATCATCTATGAAATTACATCTTCTTCAAGAAATCATTGTTTGTTGACCCTGCTGCAAGTCCTTCTGTCACTAGCATCAATGGCTTTTAAAAATAATAATAATTGAGCTATAACAGAGTAAATAACAGGGAAGACCAATACAATTTTTTTTTAAATCCACATAGATCATAAGCACTGGTCGTAAGCACTGGCATAGCATAGACGACAATGTATCATTTTCTGGGGTGTCTGATTTATCTTGGCCCAGAGAAGATTTTGTGGTGAACACCCCCAGATATTTATTCTTTGCTTTGCTTTTTGTCTCTTTTGGTTGTGCATAGATGCTCTTTTACATGTCCTGAATCGAACAGAAACTCTGGTCTAGGTGGGAAGCATTGGCATCTTGTAGAAAATATCCTCCACTTTCTTTGGATGTATGATTTGTCCTGGTCCAGAGTAGATTGTGGGGTGGGCACCCTCAGTTTCTTATTTTTTTCTGCATCTTTTTGTCAATTTTGGTTGTGCATATATGCCCTTATCCCTGCCCTGCACCCAGCAAACGTTGTGGGCCAGGCGGGACATACTAGCATCTCATAGAGGACACCCTCCTCTTTCCTGGGATGTATGATTTGTCCTGGCCCATAGCAGATTTTGTCTGATGTGCTCTTTGAGCATCCTGTTCTTTTGAGACATAACAGAAATGTATTGCAAAAGCAGCATTTCAAGTGTAAAATTTGATTACAAGTGAATTATATGTGTGTTGGGGTATCACCATTGCTGGAGGTGGGGTGGGAGGATGTGAGATCCTGTTAATCTTACAGATAAAAAATATATTCTACTACCCTCTGAGTGTGTTCTTGTTTTTAATGTTGTTTTAGGCTACTTAGATGTGCAGCAGCCGAGGCCAGCACCTTGTAGGCAATTTTTTTTTTAAAGTAACTAAAATGTAATTGTAGTGATTACTTTTGAGTAAAAGTAAAGTAATCAGTTACTTTCAGAGCAATTGTAATTGTAACAGTAACTACTACTTTTTGGGGCCATGTAACTATAACTGTAATTTATTACTTTTTAAAAGTAATCTTCCAAGCTCTGCGTGCAACTTGTAGGCAGTTTTTGAGCAGCCATTTCATAAAGAACCCAGCTTCCATTAACCCCTTGTTTACCATAACAGTAAATATATACAGTACAGAATCTTCAATATATTTTACAATATATTTTTATGTTTATGTATTTATTTTTTATTTATTTTTTTTATTTGTTAAATTTTTTATACCGCCCCACTAGCATAGCTCTCTGGGCGGTGTACAACAAAGAATACAAATATATACAATAAAATCCCATAATAAAATACAACAAAAATATAAGAGAATAGGAAAACTAAAAACAGTTATAGTACATGTTAAAACTAGATTAAGTTAGATTAAAATGCCTTAGAAAAGAGGAAGGTTTTGACTTGGCGCTGAAAAGATAGTAACGTCGGCGCCAAGCACACCTCATCGGGGAGACTGTTCCACAGTTCAGGGGCCACCACTGAGAAGGCCCTAGTTCTTGTTACCACCCTCCGAGCTTCTCTATGAGTCGGAACTCGGAGGAGGACCTTCGATGTAGAACGTAGTGTACGGGCAGGTTCATATCGGGAGAGGCGTTCCAGCAGGTATTGTGGTCCCGTGCCGTATAAGGCTTTATAGGTTAAAACCAGCACTTTGAATCTGGCCCGGAAGCATATTGGAAGCCAGTGCAAGCGAGCCAGAACAGGTGTTATGTGTTTGGACCACTTGGTCCACGTTATCAGTCTGGCCGCCGCGTTTTGCATGAGCTGTAGCTTCCGAACTGTCTTCAGAGGCAGCCCTACGTAAAGCGCATTGCAGTAATCCAATCGCGAGGTTACCAGAGTATGTACAACTGGTGTGAGGTCCTCCCTACTCAGGTAGGGACGTAGCTGGGTTACCAACCGAAGTTGGTAGAACGCATTCCGTGCCACCGAGGCTACTTGAGCCTCAAGTGACAGGGAAGGATCTAAAAAGACTCCCAGACTATGAACCCGCTCCTTTAGGGGGAGTGTAACCCCGTCTAGGACAGGGTGTATATCCACCACCTGATCAGAGAAACCACGCACCAGCAGCATCTCAGTCTTGTCTGGATTGAGCCTCAGTTTGTTAGCTCTCATCCAGTCCATTATCGCGGCCAGGCAACGGTCCAGCACATTGACAGCCTCACCTGAAGAAGATGAAAAGGAGAAGTAGAGTTGCATGTCATCAGCGTACTGATGGCAATGCATTCCAAAACTCCTGATGACCGCACCCAACAGCTTCATGTAGATGTTGAAAAGCATGGGAGACAGAACTGACCCCTGTGGGACTCCACATTGGAGAATCCACGGTGTCGAGCAATGTTCCCCAAGCACTACCTTCTGGAGACGACCCGCCAAGTAGGAGCGGAACCACTGCCAAGCAGTACCACCAACTCCCAACTCCGCGAGCCTCTCCAGAAGGATACCATGGTCGATGGTATCAAAAGCCACTGAGAGATCAAGGAGAATCAACACAGTTACACTCCCTCCGTCCCTCTCCCGACATAGGTCATCATACAGGGCGACTAAGGCTGTCTCGGTGCCGAAACCGGGCCTAAACCCCGACTGAAATGGATCTAGATAATCGGTTTCATCCAACAGCGCCTGGAGCTGGCCAGCAACCACTCGTTCCAAGATCTTGCCCAGGAATGGAACATTCGCTACTGGTCTGTAGCTGTTGAAATTTTCTGGGTCCAAGGAAGGTTTTTTCAGAAGTGGTCTCACTGCTGCCTCTTTCAGACTGCCAGGGACCACTCCCTCTCGTAAAGAGGCATTTATCACTTCCCTGGCCCAACCAGCTGTTCCATCCCTGCTAGTTTTTATAAGCCAAGAGGGGCAAGGATCTAGTACCAAAGTGGTTGCACACACCTGTCCAAGCACCCTGTCCACGTCCTCGAGCTGAACCAACTGAAACATGACAAGACTGTGCTCCGGACACCGCATTAGCATCAACTGCTATAAACTGGGAGTCTAAGTCCCGGAGGATGCATGAGATCTTATTCTGGAAGTGTCCAGCAAACTCATCACAGCGGGCCACCGATGACTCTACCATGTCCTGAGGGCCAGAATGCAGTAGCCCTCGGACAACTCTAAAAAGCTCCGCTGGGCGGCAAAGAGATGACTTAATAGTGGCAGCGAAGTGTTGTTTTTTTGCCACCCTCACCGCTCTTGAGTACAGCTTAGTGGAAGCACTTACCAGCTCATAATTGCATCCATCGGGAGTTCGCCTCCACCTCCGCTCAAGCCGCCTCCTATCTTGTTTCATCGCTCTCAGCTCCGGAGTATACCATGGAACTGTATGAGCTCTACACAGGAGAGGGCGCACAGGAGCAATCGTGTCTACAGCCCGGGTCATCTCCGCATTCCACAGTTCGACCAGGGCTTCGACAGGAGCACCAGTCTTATCAGCCGGAAAATCCCCCAGAGCCCTTTGAAAACCTTCAGGATCCATTAGTCTCCGGGGGTGGACCAATTTAGTAGGTCCCCCACCCTTGCAGAGGGGAAAAGCCACTGAAAGTCTAAACTTCAGCAAGCGGTGATCTGTCCATGACAAAGGGAGAGATGTAAAACTCCCCACATCCAGATCACCATCCCCATGTCCAGTAGCAAAAATAAGGTCTAGAGTATGCCCCGACATATGTGTTGGGCCACTAACATATTGGGACAGCCCCATGGTTGTCATGGAAGCCATGAAGTCCTGAGCCGCCCCAGATAAAGTAGCCTCGGCATGGATGTTGACATCCCCCAGTACCAATAGTCTGGGGGATCTCAGCAATACCTCCGAGACCACTTCCGTCAGCTCAGTTAGGGAAGCAGTTGGGCAGCAAGGTGGGCGGTACACCAACAAGATTCCCAGTCTGTCCCTCTGACCCAACACAAGGTGCAAACACTCCAGACCGGTAACTGCATGGACATGGTGCTTGATGAGTGAGATGGAACTCTTATAGACCACAGCGACCCCACCTCCCCGACCCTCGGATCTACTATGATGCTGAACCAAGTACCCCAGTGGGCAAAGCTGGGAAAGACTAACTCCTCCCTGTTCACCCACCCAGGTCTCAGTTATACATGCCAGATCGGCTGTCTCATCCACAATCAGATCATGGACGAGGGAGGTTTTATTATGCACCGATCTGGCATTTAAGAGCAACAACTGGAGATCTGAGGGCAGGCTGAGAGGACAACCAACAACCCTGCGGATGTGAGAAGGACCGGAACAAGGCACAGCCACTACAAGTCTGGGCCGCGTTCCCCTTACCTGGCACGTCCTTCGCACAATGCCATACCTCCCTCTGCCCGTCACTACACTGATTGGGGCCCCCTCAAGTCCCCCCGATTGATGACAAAACCCCTTTCCCAGGCACATAATGGCACATATATACAAACACACACACTCATTCACATCAGACACAATCACATATACACACCAATATTCATTCAAAAATCAAATACACCAACACAATCTCCACACTCTGTACAGGCAGGCATCAACGCCAGCACCAACGCTGTTACAATAGATACACTCGCATTCAGTAATAGCTGAAAGGAAGGGGCAACAATGCCTCATGGGCTGGCTCTTTGTCAAATCAAAGTCAGGTGCTGATGAACATCAGGTGGAATCTGTTGTTAAACATGGGCAAGATACCATTTATTTATTTATTTATATCCCACCTTTCCTCCCTGCAGGAGCCCAGGGTAGGGCGTATCGTGGCAACCAGGACAATGTAGAGCAGTGGTGATGTCTTGGACCAAACACAGTAGGAGAAGAAAAAAGAGGCAGAACACATGTTTCTGTGATATGCGCTTAAAAGGACGTTACTACATTCAATGCATCCCATGTTACAGTAACCAGAACACAGTAAAGATCTTCTTGAATACTTTAAAAATGCCTGCCATAGCCACAGAAAAAGGGACAAGAATCCCTGCAGGGATGTATCAGTACCAGAATCTAAAGGAGCAACCTTTTCAGGCAGGATGTAAGACAGGAAATCTTCTCTGTCTCTGATTTTAATCTGAGCATGAGAAGAACTGAGGTGCTTATAATGCACTTTTGTTTTTAGTCCAACATTATCAAGTGCCCCAGTTTCATTTCCAGGCCCAGTTCTGGCAAACTCCACTGGTATCTTTAATAGGCACAGAAAATTAATTGTGTGCTGTGCCCAGACATTTTTCTCCTTCCTCCTGAGATAAGGCACTCTGAAAAAAGAAAATTTGCCTTGCATGTAAATGCAGATGTTCTCAAACTCCTCCTTCTTCAGGATATAAATAACCAGGCAAAAACAAAAGAAGAAAGCTATGCTAGCACATCTGACATGCCTGTCTGGGTGGTTCTTCTCCCTCACATAATAAGATGCTGTGTATAGAATAGGGATTGGGGAGAAATTTGATTCAGTTCACATTTAAAGTCAAAATAATCAAATTTGCACTTTGAAAAACAATATCAGAACCGGAACACAGCCATCCTTCAAAACTCACAATAATCCAAATTTTGCAATACAGTTCTCCAACCAAACAATATTTACAAAAATGCATATATTGGGGGAAATCTGTATAAAATGAATATATTTGTGAAATTAACATACAAAATGCATTATATTAGGATAAATTGCTTGCAAAAAATATGTAAGCATACAAAAATGTATTTATTAGGAGAAATTTGCACTAAAATTTAGAAAGATTTTCATGGTGTGTTTTTTAAAAAAATGTAAATTGATGCAGAAATGTGGAAAACCAAATTTAAAGATTAGAAAAATGAGAAACTGAGAGAACGAGCAAAGTCAAGGAAGCTCTTAGAGGCAAAAAGTCTTCCTTCAAAAAATGGAAGTCTTGTCCGAATGAAGAAAATAAAAAAGAACACAAACTCTGGCAAAAGAAATGCAAGAAGACAATAAGGGATGCTAAAAAAGAATTTGAGGAGCACATTGCTAAGAACATAAAAACCAACAACAACAAATTCTATAAATACATTCAAAGCAGGAGACCATCTAGGGAGACGATTGGACCCTTGGATGATAAGGGAGTCAAAGGTGTACTAAAGAACGATAAGGAGATTGCAGAGAAGCTAAATGAATTCTTTGCATCTGTCTTCACAGTGGAAGATATAGGGCAGATCCCTGAACCTGAACTAACATTTGCAGGAAGGGATTCTGAGGAACTGAGACAAATAGTGGTAACGAGAGAGGAAGTTCTAAGCTTAATGGACAATATAAAAACTGACAAATCACCGGGCCCGGATGGCATCCACCCAAGAGTTCTCAAAGAACTCAAATGTGAAATTGCTGATCTGCTAACTAAAATATGTAACTTGTCCCTCAGGTCCTCCTCCGTGCCTGAGGACTGGAAAGTGGCAAATGTAACGCCAATCTTCAAAAAGGGATCCAGAGGGGATCCGGGAAATTACAGGACAGTTAGCTTAACTTCTGTCCCTGGAAAACTGGTAGAAAGTATGATTAAAGCTAGATTAACTAAGCACATAGAAGAACAAGCCTTGCTGAAGCAGAGCCAGCATGGCTTCTGCAAGGGAAAGTCCTGTCTCAGTAACCTATTAGAATTCTTTGAGAGTGTCAACAAGCATATAGATAGAGGTGATCCAGTGGACATAGTGTACTTAGACTTTCAAAAAGCGTTTGACAAGGTACCTCACCAAAGGCTTCTGAGGAAGCTTAGCAGTCATGGAATAAGAGGAGAGGTCCTCTTGTGGATAAGAAATTGGTTAAGAGGCAGAAAGCAGAGAGTAGGAATAAACAGACAGTTCTCCCAATGGGGGGCTGTAGAAAGTGGAGTCCCTCAAGGATCGGTATTGGGACCTGTACTTTTCAACTTGTTCATTAATGACCTAGAATTAGGAGTGAGCAGTGAAGTGGCCAAGTTTGCTGATGACACTAAATTGTTCAGGGTTGTTAAAACAAAAAGGGATTGCGAAGAGCTCCAAAAAGACCTCTCCAAACTGAGTGAATGGGCAGAAAAATGGCAAATGCAATTCAATATAAACAAGTGTAAAATTATGCATCTTGGAGCAAAAAATCTTAATTTCACATATACGCTCATGGGGTCTGAACTGGCAGTGACCGACCAGGAGAGAGACCTCGGGGTTGTAGTGGACAGCACGATGAAAATGTCGACCCAGTGTGCGGCAGCTGTGAAAAAGGCAAATTCCATGCTAGCGATAATTAGGAAAGGTATTGAAAATAAAACAGCCGATATCATAATGCCGTTGTATAAATCTATGGTGCGGCTGCATTTGGAATACTGTGTACAGTTCTGGTTGCCTCATCTCAAAAAGGATATTATAGAGTTGGAAAAGGTTCAGAAGAGGGCAACCAGAATGATCAAGGGGATGGAGCGACTCCCTTACGAGGAAAGGTTGCAGCATTTGGGGCTTTTTAGTTTAGAGAAAAGGCGGGTCAGAGGAGACATGATAGAAGTGTATAAAATTATGCATGGCATTGAGAAAGTGGATAGAGAAAAGTTCTTCTCCCTCTCTCATAATACTAGAACTCGTGGACATTCAAAGAAGCTGAATGTTGGAAGATTCAGGACAGACAAAAGGAAGTACTTCTTTACTCAGCGCATAGTTAAACTATGGAACTTGCTCCCACAAGATGCAGTAATGGCCACCAGCTTGGACGGCTTTAAAAGAAGATTAGACAAATTCATGGAGGACAGGGCTATCAATGGCTACTAGCCATGATGGCTGTGCTCTGCCACCCTAGTCAGAGGCAGCATGCTTCTGAAAACCAGTTGCCGGAAGCCTCAGGAGGGGAGAGTGTTCTTGCACTCGGGTCCTGCTTGTGGGCTTCCCCCAGGCACCTGGTTGGCCACTGTGAGAACAGGATGCTGGACTAGATGGGCCACTGGCCTGATCCAGCAGGCTCTTCTTATGTTCTTATGTTCTTATGTTAACCAAAACTGACAGGATTCTTTGGGGGAAGCCATAACTGTTTATACAGAAGCGGCTCTCCTTGGGTGGCTGACACATAGTGTCTAAGGAAGCAGTGTTTTAATTTTAAAAATTTAGAAAATAAAAAAAATCATTCCATCCCTAAAGACACTGCTCTTTACATTTAAAACAACAACAACAACAGGAAACTCCTTCGGACATATGTTCAAAGCACTGCCTCCCCACTTTTCTCAATTTTAGCTTGCACAGTTGAGGCAAGTAACCACATAAAAAACGGGGGGTTGAATGTTGGGGAACTGGGTGTGTAAAAGGGGGCAAGAACGATTAATCAGGTATCATATTAACCTTTAGAAATTAATTTATTGATCGGTTCAAGTGATCTATTAATGACTGAAGGCTTACTTACAAGGGGTATTCAGTGGCGACAAAATTCACCTCATCATATAGCATTTGGAAGCTGCCCGATCTGCTATGTATCGATTACATTCATTATTTAGGTCCAAATTTGATCAGTTAAATCCAAACCTGTATTTCACCCCCATTGACTATAATGGGGAATCTAAATGCAGCTATTTATTTTTCCTTTTCACATAAGTGGATGAAATGTACAGGTAAAGGAGTTCCTCCAGCGTGGATGAATCCTGCCAAAGTTAGGCTAACCATTCAAGTTTTTTTGTGCATGGAACCTTTATGTTTATTTAAAAGCCTCTTAATTGTTGACATTTTCTGACATAATTGGATGCAAATTATAGGCATGGCTGTTGAGCAATGTTGCTAAGTCATTCCCCGAGGTAGGAAGGGGTTAAAGATGACTACTCTAATTGTGGAGGCCACACAGCTGCGGCTTATCAGTTGGCTGGGCATAAAGCCTGCAAGCCCAGAACAGGATGTGTGGGGGTGATAGGAGAGAAGCTATGTACGTTGGTGTGTCTTGGATAAAGGGTGTTATTGCAAACAATTCTGAGTCGTGATTTCTTTGCTGAAGAGCGTTGTTACTCCGCACTGTGCCCTGTGCAACAAGAGCAGCTGGCTAGTTGGTTCAGGGCATATGAGCTCAACAATGGCTGCCCCTTCTGAGGGGATGATATCTGCCAAATTTCAGAAAGATAGATGCAGTGATTCTCCCACATGGGCAGCCTTTACCATTTTTGGGTGGAAAACAGAAATCGTGTTCCTTCCCCTAGGTTTTTTTTCGGAGGGGGTCAATCAGCTTTAAAAATTGGGACATCAGGAAAGTGCCCCTCAATAAGAAACCTGCCAAAGTTCAGGAAAATAAGTTCAGAGGCTATTGTGCCAGGTGATTTTGCCTTGGTTTTACATATATAGATAAAAAGAAAAGACAGCACCTTTGGGCAAGTCATTCTAAAAGCGAGGGGGGCAATTATTTCCACTAACCAGAGCTTGTTGAGTTTTCCATACTAAAATAGGGGGAAAGGATTAGGGCATACAGGCAGGGCTTAATTTCCTTTTTTAATCATAAGGTCACAGGAAATATTTCCTGTTACGGTGTTTCAAACTGTTAGTTTGAACAGTAAAGAAATACCAGTAAGTAAAGTATAAGTGAATGAAGAAAAGCATAATAAAGGAGCAGAGAGATATATACCTTCCTTTGACAGACTTTCTAGTGCAAACAAGCCACTTGGAAGAACAGAGCAAACATTTTGAAATGGTGACAGTTGTAAGATCATTTAGCCTGACATTAGAAATTCAAAGGTTGCACTACATCTCCAAGAGAATCTTCCTTAAAATGTTCAGTGTGCTTTAATATGCATGTGATGGGGAAATTTATATATACATACATGCATGGCTAATGGGGAACTCAATATACATAATCAATAAGCAAAAACATTCTTTTATAAAGCTATAAAGGTTCATAACATTTTAATAGTTTAGTAGGAAGCCAAATCTTTTTCTCTTTGGAACTGACTTCCATTACCATGCTGGTTTGTTTGGAACTAATTGTAATCAAAACAATTGACAACACTGTGCTGAATATCTCGGTACCTCTAAGACGTAGAAAAAATTGCAGAATAGCTAAGATGCTTAGCTCACTGTGTACTTTCATGTGAAGTACTGAACATTGCCAAATTCATTAGAACACCAAATTCACTAGAACACGATGCAGAAAAGTACAGTACCTGTGCAATGCCTATGCAAAATGCCTGTGTAATACTATCATGTCTATGTCATTCTGATGTGTTAAATCCTGATTGGTAGATGCTAAAGTCTTTGTCCTGAAATGTATAAAAAACCCAGGCAAACAGTGCCAAGTTGCAGTTCTCCACTCACTAAGAGGGAGACTGACTAAGTGTACACTTGTCATCCAATAAAAGCCTACCCTTTTGCTGCAAGCCTGTGTCTTCAAAATTTTCATTTAAGGACCCCCAGCAAAGGATCCCAATGGAGAAATACAAAATTCTCCAACACATGCTGTCTCCAGAGTAAGGCCCCCATTTGTATTATACATTTAAAAGTATCATACCACTTTAAACAGTTAAGGTTTCCATGAAAGAATCCTGGAAATTGTTGTTTGTTAGGGGCACTGGGAGTTGTTAGGAGACCCCCTGTTCTCCTCACAGAGCCACAATTTCTGAAGTGGTTTAGCAATCTGTCAGGGATTCCTCTGGTTCCTCAGCCTTACTTCACATAAAACAGGCTTCCTTAACTTTTTCGCTGCCACCAATTCACGCAGAATCCTTCTTTAAACCCTCCTAGTAGCTTCTACAGAAGGGTTTAGGCATGAGATGATGCCACCACTGAGAGTCAGTATAAATCTTGAACTACTGTATGTTGCAGGTTTATTAAAGTGATATTACTTACAAAAGAGAATATGGATGCTTATTTTGGGATTTTATAAGTGCTTGCTGACAGGTTCTAAAGTCTCCAGAGACAATGTTGCTGACCTGAGCCTCCAAGTGGCTCTCCCCACAGGCCAATTTCCCTAAACCTCACCCCAGCCAATTACTTCCATGATCCAGTCCAGCTACTGGGTCCAGTCTGCCTCTGAGCCCACAGAGCTCATCTGATTGCACTCCTGGCTGTGGGACAGTTTAGCCAGTGTTATCTCCCCACTTGCATCACTTCTCTGTGCAAGATCTTACCTCAGGACAGCCCCTCAGACTCAGTCACTGGCTCCCTGCTGATCTTCACTAGACCATGATTAATGACATCTTAGGAAATGGTATATAAGCCTCAGTCTTTCCCTCAGCTATTCTCACCAGCCAACTCCTCACTCTATCACCAACAACCAACTCCAGCTGACCTTTCTGACTGCCAACTGTCAGTTAACCCTCTACTGCCTGGATCCTCCAGCCAATCTGAAAGAATTTACCTGATCAGGCCCCATCTACTAGAGCAGTGGTTCCCAATCTGGGGGCCAGGACCCCCGGGGGGGGCTAAGTAGGAATCCAGAGGGGCCGCAAACAGTTAAAAATTGATTTATTTATTTATTTATTTTAAAAGTCTTCACTGCCTAGATACTATCTGCTCCCCACTGCCACTGCATATCACATCTCCCCCTTGTTCCAAACGAGAGGGGAGAACTTTGCTGAACTGCCAGAGCATCTTTCAGGCATGCCGAGGGCAGGGGTCTGCCTATAAAACATGTGGCAGACACCAAAGGAGGCTGAGGGCAGAGCTACCAGGAAGAAGAGGGAATTACTATCTGTGACTCGTATCTCCTCACACTCCCATCTCCTTGTTGTTGCTGCTGCTGCTGCTGCTGCTCAGAATGAGAGGGCTTTTTGTGAAGCAAAAGAAGCAAGGTTGCAAGAAAAGGCTGCTTTCCCCCTTCCTTCCTGGCAGCTAGTCCTGCCTTTTTTGCCTCCTGTTTTGCTGCCACCTCCTTTTAAATGTTATTCTTATTTGTGAGGCCGCCTAGATCTCACCTTTGGCCCGGACGGAGCCAAGGCTCAGTGAGGAAGCTCAGGACTTGCTTGCCCCCCATCTCTGAGGCTAAATGTCTGTGCCAGCATCCCCCCTTTTTTCCACCTATCCACCGACCCTCCATCTCTGTGTCCAAGATGCTGCAGCAGTTGAGGGCTTTCCCCCTTCCATGTGCCCGAATACATGCATACTTGCAGATGCTTGCAGCAGGGGCAGGTGTGTGTATGCGTGCGTGTGCTGATCTGCTTCTCTCTCGTTCCCCAAGTGCACGCCAACCAAGTCATCAGTTCTGATGATCATCCCAAGGCCTAAAAGCACAAACCCTCCTCCTCAGTCTATCCACCCTTTTGTCTTTACAATATAGCATCCCCACCACTATCACATTGCTGCTTCATTATTATTATTATTTAAAAGCTCAACAGGTTGGCTGAGGTTGGGGTCCACATACAGCAGCTGCATTTATTTATTTGTTTGTTTGTTTATTATTGCATTTATATCTCACCTTTCCTCCAAGTTGCTCAAGATGGTGCATATGGTTCCCCCCTCTTTCCATTTTATCCCTACGCCAACCTTGAGAGTCCGGAGATTAAGCTGACTCACCCGGACACCCAAGAAAGACCCCCAAAATCCAGAGTCCAGGTGAAAGCTGGACACTTGGCAACCCTATCCTGTACTCATAAACATTGAGAAGCACTGTACTAGAGTCTTAAAGTGATTGTCTCTCTCTCTTTTCAGAACCTGTCACCAAGCAACCACTGCCAAGTAGGCTTTCAACAATGTACCAAAACAAGGCCCCATGACAGTCACAAAGGTCATATAATATTTTTAAAACACAAACAAACACATATATAGCATTTCTTCACACAATCAATCCCTCTTTCCAGGGAACTCTGGAAATTGTAGCTCTGTGAGAGGAACAGGGGGGTCTCCTAACAACTCCCAGTGCCCATAACAAACAACAGTTCCCAGGATTCTTTGGGGGAAGCCATAATTGTTGATCCAGAAGCCCTTCTCCTTGGGTGGCTGACACATAGTGTCAAAGGAAACAGTTTTTTAATTAATAAAATTTTAAAAATAAAAAGTGGTATGATACTGCTTTAAATGTGTAGTACAGATGGGGCCACAGTCCTGAGTAAAAGTGTGTAAGCATGAAAAGGATTGCTGCCTTAGTCTGTAAAAGAGTTAGATAATGATGGAATAGAGCAGATTTTCCTCTTCTCCTTTTTGTTGTTCTTTTAATTTTGTTTTGATTTATACCCCAAATTTGGCATGGGGCACCCTCAAACTTTCCTCTCCTACACCTACACAATGTGCAGAAAGCTGGGATGATTGTAGGGCACGGGTACCAACATGATATCCTGCTAATGTTACCCAATCAACCGGTTGTTCAGAGAAGAAAATGCACACCACCTGTCAACTTTCCGAAGTCACTCATCAAATGTCTAACTCATTCAAAATAGCAATTTCTTATCCTTTCTGCCCATCCTCAAATTTCCGTCTCCTACACTGACAGGTTTCAGATCAGTCTGTTGAACCATTATATTAATACTTGTCTCCAGCAGTTTGGTGTGTGATGCATCTTGTCTTTCTTAAGGGGATTGGGCTGGAGGGCTTTTGCAGGTTTCTTTCTGAACTTCAGCTCTGCAATTCAGTTACATTGACAAATGGATAGTACCAAACTTATAATAGATGAAAGGATAAACATTTGTGCCTTCATGTGTGCACATTTTCACACTTCGTACAACTTTCCAGACAGAATTTTTTCTTATTTTTGCTGGTTGGTTTACATCTGTAACTGAAGCCTCAATATGTCTATTATGAAATTATCCACTAGAGGGCAAAGATACCCAAGCTTTATGCATTCCAGCGGCTTCAAAATGTCTCCGGTACCCTGGAAGATTAAAACAAGTATAAATGAAACAATGTTTTGTGAAATACAACCAAACAACCTTGCAAAAACTGCATGAAGAGACCTCTGTGAAAATTGAATGTTAGCTATTAAAGCGTGGTCATTCTTCATTCGTAGCACTTTGTACGTAAGACTGAACATAGATATTGCACTTGCGGGATTACTCTGTATATCAGTGATTCTCAAACGGTGCACTGCAGCACACTGGTGCGCCGCAAGAGGTGACTAGGTGTGCCGCAAATATTATGGAAGTATATTTTAAAAATGAGAGGAAACCCATTTGTATAGAGATTTATTACAGCCATGATCAATTAATCCAGATGATCCAGAGCAAGCTTGAGTGAAGTTCTGTTTGTTGCTTTTAAAACTGTCTTTATATATATATATATATATATATATATATAAATTTTGTACATGAAGTGCGCCAGAAAAAATTTGTATGTTTTACAGTGTGCCACAAACCAAAAAAGTTTGAGAACCACTGCTGTATATAGACAACTATATTGTGGACAAAAGGGTCATCAGACATATGTGCACATAAATGCACAGATGCTACTTCTGGTCTCCACAGCCTACATCTAAGTGGTGCTTCTACCTACATTGGTCTTGAGGGTCCCCAGAGGTGGTAGTGACCAAAGGAGGCTGTCAAGTTACCTGGCTTGATGCCAGCAATGCAAATATAGGTGCTCAGGGAACAAAAATCCCTACTCTCCCTTGGATACTTCTAATGCTCCTACCCAACAAATAAGGTGTGAAACTGTTATCTAAACACATGCTAAACTAGAGCACCTTGAAAAGAATGTTGCTCACCTCTTTTTCCATCATCATCTGTTGCACGCATTGGCCGTAGGGTTGTACAATGATGAAAAAAAAATGCTGCTTGGTCAATTCCATATGCAAATTCATGCATTCTTTCAAACAATTGTGTTCATAACTTAGTAACATGATTCTGGATTTGGTTGAAAAACTCTGGAGGCAGTTTGATCTTCCACATTCAGAGCTTTTAGACAAGCTGATTGCATAAGGAAAATAGCTGTTCTGCCTGTAGCTGTGTATTCTGAATCGTGGACCCAACTCTCAGTTCAGAAAATAGCAACCACATTTGTTAAGCACAAGGGTCCCAATGTAGCATACAGTTTGCTTTTAGTTTAAAATACACACTTCATCAAAAAGATATGTTACATGCGCTTAAGCTACATTAATTTCAATGGCACTTAGGCACATAAACACTGAGTTGCAGCTACAAGCTTCAACTCTAGAGATGATTTACAAGCTTATTTGATGAACCTAATAATAACCAATTCAAGAACCATAACAAGCCATTGCTACTTTCATTATTGTTTCCATGTGCAGTAGTGGACTGTTTGCCATATGTAGAGGATGGAAGGGAAGTGTCTGATGTGCATGAGATGTACAAGCAAAACCAAATCGAATCGGAACTTTATTGTATAGCCAAAGGCCATAACAATATATACAGAATAAAAATAAAGCTTTCTTGCACAAAGCTCTTATTAAAATAAAGATCCATTAAAAGACTGAACACTTAAACCTTGAAGATAAAATTTTATGATACCGCATAACTCTTAATGTGGTTAGCCCTCAACTTCTTAGCTGCGGATGAAAATTGGGCTACCAAATATGTAATATATAAGTATTTATCAGCTAAACGTTCCACTACCACTTCTTGGGGTGTTCAGTCCGAGAACATCCAAAATATATCTGACAGGAATTTTTCCCTAGGTTCCGTATACAGAGGGCAGTACAAAAGATAATGGGTTATATCTTCAATCTGGTTATATCCATAAATACAGTTCTGTTCTATGACTGGAATTCTGAGGTATCTCCCATCGAGATATGCAGAGGGCATCTACTGGAACCTAAGTTCAGTAAATGCCCTTCTGAGCTGGGGAAAGGTGAGAACCTCAAGATACTGAGATCTTACGTGATTATACTTAAACTGGGGATACCAGGGAGAGAAACGTGCAGCAGCTATGGCTGCTCTATCTTGAGCAGCATCATAGTCGAAAATCCAATTCCTGAGAGCAAGTGGGCTAAGAATTAAAAGATTTTCCAAGGAAAGATTATACCCCTCGAGCTTGTTTGGCACTGCTTAGCCCAACATCCAGATCTTAGTTGCTTGAGCCAGCAGAGTTTAGTAAAGGAGTGGTCCTCCATCCCATTTAGTCTGTGCCAGTATCTAAAATAAGCGAGGTCTATTCTTGCAGATATTGATGGGAGCCTGAGCTCAGCTCTAAGATGGGCAGATGGGGTCCCTGACGGGAGCCCCAATAGCTGTCTCATAAATTTATTTTGGAGGACTTCCAACGCTTGCTTAAATGTTTGTCCCCATAATTCTGCCCCAAAAAGCATTTGGGGTACAATTTTAGCAGCATAGACCTTAAGGGCAGGACTGACTAATTGGCCCCCACTGGTGTGAAAAAAAACCCTAAGCTGACCATCAGATCTGGCGCATAGTAATTTAATGGCTTCCAGGTGTTGTTTCCAGGACAGTTTCTTGTTAAAATATAAACCTAGATATTTAAACGAGTGGACCTGCTCCAAGGGGAACCGATTAAGCACCCATTTGGACTTCGGTGCCCTTTTGCCGAATACCATAACCTTAGTTTTGGAGTAGTTGTCAGCTGCTCCTCCTTGCAGATCTCCCCAAATTTGGCTAACATCCTTTTAAGGCCAATTTTATTGAGGGATAGTAGTACTAAGTCATCAGCATAAAGCAAAATTGAGATCTTATGCTACAAGCAAAACCAAACATATAGACATCCTTTTTCCCCAGATCAGGAGTGGGGAATCTTTTTTGTATGGCAGGCCAGCTCATTTTCTCCTCCCACCTCTGCGAGCCAACTTCGACAGGTGGGCAGGACCATGCGCCAGTCAGTCATCTTATTTCATAATGATAGCAGGTGCCTGGCACCGGTCAAAGCACAGCAGTCCCCAAATTTCCATCAACAAGTTGGTTGTCAAGCATCAGGGAAGCACTGCAGAAAGTGCTTTGTAAGTACAGTGCCAAGTACAGGGCTTGCAAAGTGCTTTCTGTAGTGCTTCCCAAGCACTGAACAATCAGCTGTTTGTCTGGTACTTGGTTAGTGCCATGCAAGGAATTTTGCAAGCACTGCCAGTTATCCAGTCTTAGCCAAGCCTTAGCTGTCCACAGTTAACCCACCCCACAGGTGGTCTAGGCCAGGTGGGTGTGGGTGTGGCTTGGCTAAAATGGCCTGGGAGGCCAAATTTGGCCCATGGACTGGAGGTTTCTCACTTCTATCCTATATGGGTTTGTTCTCCTCTTCAAAGAGTACACCTTCTTATGTGTGATTGGACAGAAGAAATATGCATGGAAATAATTGGTTCATACCTAAGAGTAAGTGGAGAATAAGTAATTCTTTTCTTCAGTTATTACCTCTCTTTTCTTCTCCTCTAACTTATGGATACTTCATAAGCTTTATTTGAGCATTCACCGGAGAACCATGAGGGAATGCAATGGGCTAGCTCTGCCTCCTGCATGACTTTGTGTGATGTTGGAATGCTCCCAAGCAGACACACAATATGCTGAGTCTGAAGGGGGGCACATTTCATCACATGAAGGATTTTCAACATGACACTGTAAACCCTCACCAATCAGGGTTCAAATTGCCAGCTGATCACGTATTGGATCAGGAGTCTTCCGGGTGTGTGTGGCACCATCCAGCCTAATTTTGGATTTCCCCAAAATCCTTATGCAGCTCAGCATAAGGGTTTCCAGACAGAAAAATCAACCCAGCAACCAGTAAAAAAAAAAAAATCCAATTGCTTTCCACAATTTCCAATTGCTTAGGTAGTCCTTTATATAGCAAACAGTTAAAAAGTGTTTTTCCCTTGATTGTCCAACAGGAAGGAAAATCTAAAGGCCAGGAATATGACTAGAAGGAGAGGCCCTTGAGGCAGAAGTAACAAACACAACCTAAAATGTTTATTTTGTCTCTGCCTTTCCCTAAACTTGTAGCATGAGCAAGTTTCTTTTTTTGGGGGGGGGTGGTTGGAATCTAAAACTAAGACATCTAATCCAGTGGCAAAGCCAAGCTCAGGAGCTCACTGTCATTACTAACATAGTTCAGTTTATGAAGAATCGGAATACAGGGACAGACCACAGGTGAAAGGGGACTGTAGCTATAGGCAAAGTGAAGCTTTTGAGTCTGGTATTCCTGGGGGGTCTCTCAAGAAAGGATGAGACAATTCAACAGATTAAACTTCATTAATGTAAGTTAATTCTTTTGACATGGAGGAGGACTGAGGTGGAAGGTCACTACTTTCACTTTCCCTGGACTGGCCCTCACATCCTGTCTACTGGGGGGGGGCAGGAAATTGGCTGGCACTATGCACCTTCTCCCCCACCCCCCATGTCCCACCTAGAAAGGAAGGCTGGCTACAGGGCTGTGCCTATATGATTAAAAAGATGTACAGAAAACTCGTATGCTCTTTGCTATTTAATAAAATGGGAAGCAGTCCTTGCTGAATTCCATTCCCCCCCCTTTGTGCGTTAAACATTGTTAGAGAATGTGAAAAGGGTTTCTGTATCCTTTTTAAAGGCTGATAATAGTTTAGGTAAAACAGGAAAATTCCACTGTGTCCTTAAAAGACCTTGCTGTTCTTGTTTAACTGATTTATTTTACAATTTAACATTAATGGTTTGGATTCAAAGATCCATCTATATGAGAAGATTCTTGGAAGCGATTTCCATTCATGCATTTGGGAGAGGGGTCACTGCCTATTCCCCAAATGCAACTCCCTGCAATCATAAAAATTGGAGGACTCTGAAGGCAGACCGGGGGGGGGAGTGGAAAACAGCTATCTGCAGATAGTGGACAACACAGTAATTATGAAGCTGAGTCGGGTATCTAGCTATACACATATTATACAGCCATGAGACTGGCTGTATACTGTAGCCAGCATGGATTTTTCACATTCTATCATGTTAAATTGAAAATATCCCCTTGCCATTCTGCGGTTTCCCATTAGCTCATTTCAAAACAAAATCTTACAAGACTTAGTAGTCCTAAACTCAGAAACACTTGCTTAACAACCCTCTAAGTTTTCATGGCAATACACAGAACACTCAGAGAGAATCTAGAGTTCAAAATGTAAAACAAGAGAAAAAAAATCCAGACCTCTGTTGAACTGTTTTTTGTCAGTGGTTTCATAATTTGTTGAAATTAATTAAAAATCAGCCATATTCACAGAGTACTGGTAATCCTATTACTGACCTTGCCCCATACTCTGACCTTCATCTTCTGCAGTTTAAAAGTAAAATAAAAATAAAAATGCATGACTGATTTTTAATTAATTTAAGAAATTTAATATTGGAGTCTATTATAATGCAGGCATGCTCAGTAAGAACCAACTGTCCATGTTCTAAAAGCCAGACTAACAGCTGTTTGGCTTGGCTAATCAGGGGGCCACACCCACACTAGACATTTTTCCACGTTAAACAGTCATGGCTTCCCCCCAAGAATTCTGGGAAGTGTAGTTTGTTAAGGTTGCTGAGAGTTGTTAGGAGACTCCTATTCCCCTGACAGAGCTCCAGTGGCCAGAGTGGTTTAACAATCAGCCCCACTTCCCAGAGAATTCTGGAGATTGTACCTTTGTGAGGGGATTAGACTCAGCACACTTCACAAACCACATCCCAAGATTCTTCGGGAAAGCCATGACTATTTAAAGTGGAATAAATGTCTGGTGCGGATGTGGCCAGTGACAGCTTTGATTTAAATTTGGGTGGGAGACTACGCATGTGTGCTATAGAACAAAAAGGTGGGGAAACTTCAAAAAATGATGATACTGTTCACAATGTTCCTTTTGGAAAAGAAAGGGGCTTTCCCTCTGCCCAGTGCCCACCCAACCCAAATTGTGTTTGAATTTTTACTAATTTGTAGGACAGTACAATATCTCAGAGATGATATGGTACATTCACTATAGCTGCCCAATTTCCCTGCTTTTTAAAGTTTGATAGAAATATCTGTTGGCTGTAGGCATATTCTTAAACCACAAGGGGATTCTGCCTATTAGAGAATTACACCTGTGTTAGAAGAACAGTGTGGCTGCCTATTAACTACTGAGCCAAATTCAAGTTTCTGTTCTATGCTCATATATAAAGTCCTGAACAACGTAAGACTTGGATACCTGGCAGACCACATTCCCCCCCATACAAACCCAGTTTATCTGTATGATAATCAGAGATGGACCTGCTAGTTGTGACACGGCTGAAAAGTTGCCATCTAGCAACAATGCAGAAGCAGGCCCTTTTTGTAGTGGCACCAATCTTCTGGAACACCCTCTGCTGTGCAAACTAAGAAGCGTCAACTGTGATGTGCTTTAGATGCCTATTAAAATGTATTTGTTTCTTTTGGCATTTGCTGACTGCATTTTTAAATTGCACTGCTCACTATTTTGCTTCAGAAATTTGTTTCTGGATTTTCATTGTGATACTGACAGTGTGTATTTTATCTTATTTGTACTTTAGCTTTGTGATGTTATCATTTCTTACTTTGTAAACCACTTAGAGCAGTAGTTCCCAAATTTATTATCTCCATGGACTACTTGCAAATTGCTGATGGTCTTGGCAGATAATGATTTTTCTGTCTGTTTCAGCAATTATAATGTGCTATGCTAAATGCTGTATGATTTTAACTGTATTTTTCTTGCTTCATACATTTCCATAGAATACAAACAGTAATACAATAAAATACAATATAAGAAAAGCAATAAAAATACAATTAAAAACCAATATGTATATTTAATGTGATAGATGTGCCATCTCCAGCTTTCAACCACAAAATATAGAGATGCCACGGACCACCTGAATGAAGCTCACAGATCACTGATTTGGAAACCTCTGGCTTTGTTACATTAAGTGGTCTATAAATTGATTGATTAAATAAATAAATAGGTTCCTGGCATCCCTGGGAAGCCGCTAGGGCCTCACTGCTGATGCGTCCCCTGCTGCCACCATGCCTTATTGGTGTTGCGCTATGTGTAATTGTGTTGCTTAATTTCATTTAAAGCAGCACCACAGCAAGTGTAACAGCAGATGTTGAAATGTGAGTGTGCCAGCGTGTGTGTGCGTTTACCTAAGAAAACAGGCTTTTACCCTGCATCAGCATCACTGAGACTAGAGACTTAGTAAAATAAGAAAAGCTACTTTATTTATAGAAATACATTGTAGATAGAAAAGCAAATCTAGTTCTAACTAACTAAGTTGGAGGCATAACACCCAGGTGCGGGAGTTAGCCCCATGCTTGGAGAGAGCAGAGACAAAGGGATGTCTCCTCTCTCCTGGACAGCCGGAGAACAAAGGAAAAGGAAAGGGTGGAAGGAGGAGGGGCAGGTAAGCTTCCCTAAAGACTAACAGTCTAGCGACAGACGGAAGTCAGTCAGAGCATCACAGGTAAACAACCCTGTCCATCTGGAGGACCCTAGCTCTATCTTCCTTCTGGAGCACAAATAAAAGAATAAAACAGGAGTTGCTCTTGCCCCACTTCCAACAATTGGGGGGGGTGGCACTCCAAGCAACCCTAGACATCTGCATCAAGCTACCCTTTTCATTTCATACAATGCATCTGACCTAGTGTCACTCTGGAGTGCTTCTTGGAGTTGCTGCCACCAGGTAAGCCCACCAAGGCCCACTAATAGCACAGGGAGTCGACCAGAGGATACTTTGCCCTAGACTCCCTGAAACCTGGAGCCAACTCTGCAAATCTGAGATGAGAAAGGGCAACATTGCTTTGACAGAAAAGTTAACACAATAAGCAGATGTGGTCAATGGCCTCATGCTGTCGAAGTCCTTCAAAGAAATATGCAATCCATTCATTTCACATGCTTAACAAAGACTCTTCAGCTAGACTTTTTGTAAAACTAAAGCCATAAATCATTTTGGACAGGTGCATTTATCTCATAAAGTTCATTTTATCTTCCTAGGGTTCTTACATGAAAAATTTTAATGGTCTGTGTTGGCATCTTAAGCACACAAGATTACTTTGCTGTGCTCCACTTGTAAGTCTCTTTTCTTCTTCCTTCTCTCTCTCTGTTTTGTTTTGCTGGCTGTTAGTAAAATCCAAAAACATTTTAAAGAAAAAGATAGCTTTTAAGACAGGGTGACATTCAGAAATCAGACAAACAGTTCAATATCTCACTCTTGCAGATCAGAGGGCTGCCGTTCTCCAGCAAATGAGGTTCAAGGCAGATTCCAACATGAAACAACTGAACTGGAACTAACAGCTTGCCTAGAATGCTGCTGTGTCATTCTAACATGGTTTCCCCAAGCCCCCATCCTCACATTCTAAAGGCCAGGGTGTTATGCTTGGAGTGACAAATCAAAATATAACATGGGTTTTGAGAACAGACTTTTAACAGATAGATAGAATATAGATCTATGCCATGCAACAACTCCCATTCCGGAATTTCATATATATGCAAGTACTCGGGAGCATTTAATTGCAGAGAGCTTGAAAACTGCCCTCTTGCGGGGACGGTGTAAAAGCCGAAACGGAACGGAACAGGCTGGAAGGGGCCCTTTATAAAAGAAATTGATGCCAGAAACACTGGGATGTGTTAGAGACACTTGAGAACAACATTTAGGGGAAAAAACCATTCCAATAGGATTTTATTAACCCTTTAACAACCAAAATGCCCTCCAGAATGGAAAGAAACAGCCTGGAATGGCGACTTCCCAGTGAGCCAGACCTCCCAAATTCACCAGTCCCACATGACTACATGGGATTCATCCAATAAGACACAAAACATCCACGCAAACCACGTTCCGATACCCGTTCCGGGCTATTATACGCTTTTATGCTCCAGGGCCTGATGAACTGCATCCCAGAGTATTGAAGGAACTTGCGGATGTACTCTCAGAACCTCTTGCCATCATCTTTGAGAAATCATGGAGAATGGGAGAGGTGCCGGAGGATTGGAGACGGGCAAACGTCGTCCCACTCTTTAAAAAGGGTGAAAAAGAAGATCTGGGGAATTACAGGCCGGTCAGTCTGACCTCAATACTGGGAAAGATATTAGAACGGATAATAAAAGAGTCCATTGGCAACCATCTAGATGACAATGCTGTGATTAGAAGGAGCCAGCATGGGTTTGTCAAGAAAAAATCCTGTCAAACTAATCTCATCTCTTTTTTTGATCGGGTCACTAGTTTAGTAGATGGTGGAAATGCTGTAGATGTCATCTATCTAGATTTCAGCAAGGCATTTGACAGAGTCCCCCACGACCTTTTGATTAGCAAACTAGTCAAATGCGGACTACATGGAAATACTGTCAGGTGGATTCACAACTGGTTAGAAAACCGTACTCAAAGAGTGGTCGTCGGTGGCTCTGCTTCGGACTGGAAGGAGGTCTCGAGTGGAGTGCCACAGGGTTCTGTCCTGGAGCCGATACTCTTCAACATTTTTATCAATGACTTAGATGATGGAGTGGAGGGAAGCCTTATGAAGTTTGCGGATGATATGAAACTGGGAGGGATAGCTAACACAATGGAAGACAGGAATAAAATCCAAAGGGACCTGGATAGACTAGAAAATTGGGCTGAAATTAATAAAATGACATTCAATAAAGACAAATGCAGGATTCTGCATTTAGGCCACAAAAACAAAATGCGCGGGTACAGGATGGGAAATACCCGGCTTAGCAGTAGTGCGTGTGAGAAGGACCTTGGAATTGTAGTGGATCGCAAGCACACAAGAGCACTTCTTTGAACCCAGTTTTTTCCTGTGATAGCACATCTATTTCACAGAAGGCAAACTCTATTTCTCTACCCCTTCTGCCAGCCGACTTGCCCCTCCAATCTCTCTTTCTCTCTCTCTCCCCAATTCACCAGCCATTCGCAACCTGGTAGCAGCACCAGTAGTGCTGCTTGGTGGACCTACAAACAGCAAGAAAGGGTATTGCTGATCACCCCAGAGGTTCCTGGGTCATCCTGTGTTATCTCCCATTTCCCAACAAAAGGAGAGGCAGCAACATGTGTGGCTGTTCTGGGCTGTTTTACGTAAAAGCGTATTATAGCCCGGAACAAGTATTGGAATGTGGTTTGCGTGGATGTTTTGTGTCTTATTGGATGAATCCCATTGAGTCATGTAGGACTGGTGAATTTGGAAGGTCTGGCTCACTGGGAAGTTGCCGTTCCGGGCTGTTTCATTCCGTTCTGAAGGGCATTTTGGTTGTTAAAGGGTTAATAAAATCCTATCGGAATGGTTTTTGTTCCTAAATGTTGTTCTCAGGTGTCTCTAACACATCCCAGTGTTTTCGGCATCAATTTCTTTTATAAAGGGCCCCTTCCGGCCTGTTCCATTCCGTTCTGGCTTTTATACCGTCCCCCTCTTGTGTTAATTTCTGCTTCTCATCACAGGATAGTGTGGGAAATTTGTGGCAGTTTCATTTAGAATAATTCTGTGCCCGCCAGTTTGTTTGTTTTTAAGAAAAGTGGGGTACAGTAAAGCACATTTAAAGCCCATGGTTACCCTCAAAGAATCCTGAGAACTGTAGTTTACCCCTCACAAAGCTACAGTTCCCAACACCCTTAATAAAATACAGTTCCCAGGATTCTTTGGGGAAAGTGGTGTGCCTTAAATGTATGGTATGTTTACAGTCAAAGCTTCACTGCCTCTAGACGACTTTTTTTCCCCCTTATTCGCTCCTAAGCCCCGTTGAGTTCCCGGTTGCCGCCGAAATGACACAACAGAAAACTGCAGTTTCCAGAATCTCCATCATCTATTTCTCTTTCTGTGCTGAAGTAATTCTTGATTTTAACATTTAAAGCTTCTGGACAGCAGAGCTTTAACCAACAAGCCTGGATTCAGGAGGATATGGAACGGACAGGTTCATTTTGCTGATAAGAATAAAGGAAGTCTGCGCTACATTTTCTTCAAAGTTTGGAATTTTCCCTCATTCCCTTACTGAAGTTTAACCGTTTTCACTGGAGGCTTTTCATTTCTCTGTAGACTTGCATTGGCTCTGCCTTAAGTATTGCAACGTTGCCGTCCTCCTTACTTCCGCGTCGGCCCCAGTTTTCAGAATGGGAATCAGTCAGCCTTACCGCATGCTCAGCCAAGCAGAGAGAAAACGTCTGGCGAGGATCTTTCCTCGGTTTAAAAGGTGTGGCATTCCTGATTTATTTGGAACCTGGCCGGCGGTTTTTTGTGGGGCTGTTGGCTTCCTGTGTGCAAATACACGCAGTGTTTGCCCTCGTAGTCGTGTGATGCAGAACGTTAACTATCTGCTGTTTTGAAAATGTGCTTAGCTAGAGCCAGAAAAAAAGGAAAGTTTCTTTACTTGGCTTGCGTATTCTTGTCTTCTTTTAGACCATATTTTTTGAGACAAGCCACCTTCTGAGTTGCTGAGCGATCCTATACATAATTCCCATTAAATTCAGGTTTACTCCCAGTTAATAGGGTATAGGATTGCAGCGCAATTTACTGAATTAAAATAAAGGAATTACATATAGGGATAAGGTACCCATAGCCCTCTAGGGTTTTTTTTTACTCCAATTCCCACAAGCACCACCTAGCCTGATCAGTGGTCAGGAATGATGGGAGTTGTAGTCCAACAACATCCAGCAAACCACAAGTTCTCCATCCCTGAATTACAAGGTGTAGTAGATACTCATTGTTAAAGGAACAATGACGTTATGTAAGATAGTTTCAGTTATACAAATGGCTGAACTTTCTAGTTAACAAAACAACAACATGAAAAGGTTGGAAGCAGTGCTGCTTTTTTCCTCCCTATGCCATTAGCAGCAGCAATTAAGCAGATGAAGCTTTCCTGATCGCTAAATAAGTGCAGCTAATTAAAGCTTTACTTGCTTAATTTGTCAGGTTGCTGTTGAAAGCACAAAAGTAGGACAACTTTAAAAGGGGAGGGGGAATATCTTCATTTGAAAAAGTAGTGAACATCTCTTGTTTACTCTCAACAATAATGTATTGATGATGGGGAAAATGTGGTCATTATGATGTGGGGTGTATCAAACTACATCCTTAATCTAGTTTAATAGACATTCTATCTCTGCAGAGTACCTTAGTTCTTTGTGCTTGGTAACAGACAATTCTCAGCACCCACACTAAACTATGGTTCTAAGAGTTCTTTGGAGATATTTATAATAGCTAAACTAGAATAAATAAGTTTGTAGTGTAGATCAGTTAGGTGGGTGATCTCTGGAAAGTGACTGCAAAGCATCATTGATAAATGAGATGGACAAATATGTGTGTCAGTATTGCAGCACATGGTGCAAATACCCAGCACTGAAGCCAAGTAGGTCTGAGGCAATGTATGGTGGAGACTTGGTCAGCTCCTGTGTTTCCCATATTTTCAGACTTGGCCTTGGGTGACTAAAGGCAAGCGTTTACCAATTGGCAACCTGCTACATTTGGGCATAACAGCCCTGTGGAGAAGCTAGACATCTATAGAGTTTGCCTGAATGGTAAGGGAAACTTTACCATATCCCTGGATTGTTGACCATGTACACATGGGTTGTGCAATTCTCACCATGACACATTGGGTGATGCAAAACTTAATCAGAGAAATAAGCTTCCTGCTTGCCCTGCTTCTGAATTGCATTCTGGGTGGGGGTACGTACACTGAAGAATAAAAGTGTAGATGTTTTCCAGATACAAAAATCAGCATGGGGGAAAGACTGCAGTGGGAAGAGAGAGGAATGTAGGTTGATGGACTAAGCTTGAACCTATGTCAGAGAAGAGCCCAAACCATTTACAGCTGTGTGAAGGGGGAAACAGGCCCCTACTGTCACAACCCCACCTCGTTACAGGGAACATCTCTAGCAGAGACACTCCTGTACATGTATAGGCTTACCTATGATTTGTGATCCTGTGCGGTTGAGTGCCAAACCACAGGGGAAGCCTGTATGCATAGGGCTGTCTCCCTTCTACAGACTTTGGGATGTGAATGGTATGATAGGGGGTGCATACATGCCAGTCCTACCCACTCATCGGTCTACCTTCTCACTTTGAGCAGGAAAGTCTGCAGGAACATTCTGACAGTGTTCAGCTGAATTAGAAATGTGGGGGGAAACAGAATAATTTGGGGGGAGGGTTTTTTATTTTTCAGGGGGGAGGTTCCCCCAGAAAAGTGGAGCGAAATAGGACTTTTCTAGGATTTTTCTGAGCCTTCATATCTCTAAACTGAATGCAGTTAGAACCTTCCCTTTGATCAGGAACCCTAGTTGCTCAGGTTCCTGACTGGGCAGGATTTTAACCATGATCAGCTGAGGTATGGGCAGGGCTGGTGCACATGGGGATGTTTGTGGAAGAGTTTGAGCCCTCACATGTTTTTGCATGCCTGAAGCAGGATTTCAAGTGTACAAAGAAAAAAAGGCAGATGGGTCTGCTATTGGAAAAGGAGCAAGGATTTAGGGAAGGTGTTTAAAAACAGGTAGTCAATATTATCAATATGTTTCAGAGCCAAGCTTTGTTGGCTTCTGGCTGATTTGGAATGAACCTAGATGTACCGTGGTCATCAAGATAAGTATAAAGCATAGCAAAAAAAAGTTCTGTGTAGATTGTGTCTATGTGCTCAACTGAGTAAAGATTAAAATATTGAGGCAAAATAGATAGGCAGGGAGAAATATAGGAAAGTTGTGAATCCTTGTCTCTCCTCGTTTGCCTTTTGCTCTGCTTTGTGGAGCTGCTCTGCTGAGGTTACCTGAGGTTAACTGCAAGTCTAACTTAATCTTATCTTAGATCTAGAGACCTCTTTACTGTAGTTTGGACACACATATGCCCTTCCAATGAAGAGTTGTATGGTTCTCAACTTGAGGCGGGAAGGGGAAAGCAGGGATCCATCCAATACTTCTGTTTTCTGTGTACTAGCTTTTTCCATTTGTTGTTTTACCACTTTGGTATCTGTCACCCTGGGCTGCTGTGAGAGGAAGGGCAGGATGGACATTTAACAAATAATAATTATCTATATATGAAGACGTCCTGAAAGTGTTACTCCAGATTAACACCTGATTGTACTCTCCCATAATAATAATAATAATAATAATAATAATAATAATAATAATAATAATAATAATAATAATAATAAAAAATTTAATCTTTGTGTCGCCTATCTGGCCGAAGCCACTCTAGGCGACGTACAAACTAAAATTCAGTAAATTACAATACAATACAGATAAAATACAATAAAATCAGAACGATCATTAATCACAGCAGCATGAAATCAGTTAGGGCGATCAATAGATAATAAAATATCCCAAAAAAGTTAGCCCTCCCCGGAATTCCTGAAGGCCTGTCCAAAAAGCCAAGTTTTTAATGCCCGGCGA
This sequence comes from Rhineura floridana, assembly GCF_030035675.1. Taxonomy (NCBI): domain Eukaryota; kingdom Metazoa; phylum Chordata; class Lepidosauria; order Squamata; family Rhineuridae; genus Rhineura; species Rhineura floridana. The sequence continues at coordinate 66,241,554 of NC_084484.1, read as the reverse complement.
AATATATCCAAGGAAGGGGCATGGCGAAGATCGAATGGGAGGGAGTTCCAGAGAGTGGGGGCCGCCACTGAAAATGCCCTCTCTCTAGTCCCTACCAACCTAGCTGTTTTCGTTGGTGGGACTGAGAGAAGGCCCTGTGTGGCTGATCTGGTTGGGCGGCTTAATTTGTGGTACTGGAGGCGCTCCTTCAGATAAACTGGGCCGAGACCATATAGGGATTTAAAGGTTAATACCAACACCTTGAATTGGGCCCGGAAAACAACTGGCAGCCAGTGTAGGTGAAATAATACTGGCGTGATGTGATCACGGCGGTGGCTGTTTGTAAGCAACCGAGCCGCCACATTCTGCACCAGTTGTAGTTTCCGGACCGTTTTCAAGGGTAACCCCACGTAGAGCGCATTGCAGTAGTCTAATCGAGAGGTGACCAGGGTGTGTACCACCAGTGGGAGCTGATGAATAGGGAGGTAGGGTTGCACCCTCCGTATGAGATGTAATTGGTACCAAGCTGCCCGGCTCACTGCCGAAATCTGAGCCTCCATGGACAGCTTGGAATCAAGAACCACCCCGAGGCTGCGGACCTGATCTTTCAGGGGTAAACTCACCCCATTAAACTGTAGGTCAACAGCACCCAACCTATCATGGAGAATGATGGTCTCGGGGAAGGAGAGCATCCAGTTGAGGAAGAGGAAAACGATCCCTTAGAAGGGACCCATTCCTTGGGGGATGGGCAGCTATCCTCTCGTGCCGAGGATATATCTCCAGGGGGTGGAGGGATCCTTGTAGTGGGTGATTCGATCATTAGGAACATAGACAGTGGGGTGTGTGATGGGCGTGTAGACTGCAAGGTGTTTTGCCTGCCTGGTGCGAAGGTTGCGGATATCGCCCGTCGTTTAGATAGTTTGGTAGACAGTGCTGGGAAGGAGTCAGTGGTCGTGGTGCATGTTGGCACCAACGACATGGGGAAATGCAGCCGTGAGGTCCTGGAAGCAAAATTTAGGTTGCTAGGTAGGATGCTGAAAGCCAGGACCTCCAAGGTGGCTTGCTCTGAAATGCTACCGGTTCCACGCGCAGGACCAGCCAGACAGGCCCAGCTTCGCAGTCTCAATGCGTGGATGAGACGATGGTGTCGGGTGGAAGGGTTTGGATTTGTTAGGCACTGGGGAACATTTTGGGACAAGCCGGGCCTGTACAAAAGGGACGGGCTCCACTTGAACCAGAATGGAACCAGACTGCTGGCACTTAAAATTAAAAAGGTAGCAGAGCAGCTTTTAAACTGACTGAGGGGGGAAACCCGACAGGAGCTGAGAAAGGTCCGGTTCGGAATAAACCTCCCCCCTGGGATAAAAACCAAAGAAATGATGAAATTTTAAAAGGGGTAGGCCTAGAAGTAGGCATTGTGAGAGCAGGGGCACAGGATATAAATTCAGAAGAGCAAAATTACCACAGGCCTAACCACAAGTGCCAAAGACACTTGAAGAGAGACACTGCTTACAAGTGCCTGTACGCTAATGCTAGGAGCCTCCGAACCAAGATGGGAGAACTGGAGTGCTTGGTCTTAGAGGAGAGCATTGATATAGTGAGCATAACGGAGACCTGGTGGAATGGAGAAAACCAGTGGGATACGGTTATCCCTGGATATAAACTATATCGGAAGGACAGGGAAGGACGTATTGGTGGCGGAGTCGCTCTATACGTGAAAGAAGGCATTGAATCCAGCAAGCTCGAAACCCCAAAAGAGGCAGACTCCTCCACAGAATCGTTGTGGGTGGTGCTACCATGCCCCAGGAGGGACTTAATACTGGGAACGATCTATCGTCCCCCTGATCAAAATGCTCAGGGAGACCTTGAGATGAGATATGAAATTGAGGAAGCATCCAAACTAGGAAATGTGGTAGTAATGGGTGACTTCAACTACCCGGACATAGACTGGCTGCATATGTGTTCCAGTCATGACAAAGAAGCAAAGTTTCTAGATATTCTAAATGACTATTCCCTAGACCAGTTGGTCATGGAACCAACCAGAGGGACGGCAACCCTGGACTTAATCCTCAGTGGGGACCGGGACCTGGTGCGAGATGTAAGTGTTGTTGAACCGATTGGGAGCAGTGACCACAGTGCTATTAAATTAAACATACATGTAACTGGCCAATTGCCAAGAAAATCCAACACGGTCACATTTGACTTCAAAAGAGGAAACTTCACAAAAATGAGGGGATTGGTAAAAAGAAAGCTGAAAAACAAAGTCCAGAGGGTCACATCACTCGAAAATGCTTGGAAGTTGTTTAAAAACACTATATTAGAAGCTCAACTGGAGTGTATACCACAGATCAGAAAAGGTACCGCCAGGGCCAAGAAGATGCCAGCATGGTTAACGAGCAAAGTCAAGGAAGCTCTTAGAGGCAAAAAGTCTTCCTTCAGAAAATGGAAGTCTTGTCCGAATGAAGAAAATAAAAAAGAACACAAACTCTGGCAAAAGAAATGCAAGAAGACAATAAGGGATGCTAAAAAAGAATTTGAGGAGCACATTGCTAAGAACATAAAAACCAACAACAAAAAATTCTATAAATACATTCAAAGCAGGAGACCATCTAGGGAGACGATTGGACCCTTGGATGATAAGGGAGTCAAAGGTGTACTAAAGAACGATAAGGAGATTGCAGAGAAGCTAAATGAATTCTTTGCATCTGTCTTCACAGTGGAAGATATAGGGCAGATCCCTGAACCTGAACTAACATTTGCAGGAAGGGATTCTGAGGAACTGAGACATAGTGGTAACGAGAGGAAGTTCTAAGCTTAATGGACAATATAAAAACTGACAAATCACCGGGCCCGGATGGCATCCACCCGAGAGTTCTCAAAGAACTCAAATGTGAAATTGCTGATCTGCTAACTAAAATATGTAACTTGTCCCTTGGGTCCTCCTCCATGCCTGAGGACTGGAAAGTGGCAAATGTAACGCCAATCTTCAAAAAGGGATCCAGAGAGGATCCGGGAAATTACAGGCCAGTTAGCTTAACTTCTGTCCCTGGAAAACTGGTAGAAAGTATGATTAAAGCTAGATTAACTAAGCACATAGAAGAACAAGCCTTGCTGAAGCAGAGCCAGCATGGCTTCTGCAAGGGAAAGTCCTGTCTCAGTAACCTATTAGAATTCTTTGAGAGTGTCAACAAGCATATAGATAGAGGTGATCCAGTGGACATAGTGTACTTAGACTTTCAAAAAGCGTTTGACAAGGTACCTCACCAAAGGCTTCTGAGGAAGCTTAGCAGTCATGGAATAAGAGGAGAGGTCCTCTTGTGGATAAGGAATTGGTTAAGAAGCAGAAAGCAGAGAGTAGGAATCAACGGACAGTTCTCCCAATGGAGGGCTGTAGAAAGTGGAGTCCCTCAAGGATCGGTATTGGGACCTGTACTTTTCAACTTGTTCATTAATGACCTAGAATTAGGAGTGAGCAGTGAAGTGGCCAAGTTTGCTGACGACACTAAATTGTTCAGGGTTGTTAAAACAAAAAGGGATTGCGAAGAGCTCCAAAAAGACCTCTCCAAACTGAGTGAATGGGCGGAAAAATGGCAAATGCAATTCAGTATAAACAAGTGTAAAATTATGCATCTTGGAGCAAAAAATCTGAATTTCACATATATGCTCATGGGGTCTGAACTGGCGGTGACCGACCAGGAGAGAGACCTCGGGGTTGTAGTGGACAGCACGATGAAAATGTCGACCCAGTGTGCGGCAGCTGTGAAAAAGGCAAATTCCATGCTAGCGATAATTAGGAAAGGTATTGAAAATAAAACAGCTGATATCATAATGCCGTTGTATAAATCTATGGTGCGGCCGCATTTGGAATACTGTGTACAGTTCTGGTCGCCTCATCTCAAAAAGGATATTATAGAGTTGGAAAAGGTTCAGAAGAGGGCAACCAGAATGATCAAGGGGATGGAGCGACTCCCTTATGAGGAAAGGTTGCAGCATTTGGGGCTTTTTAGTTTAGAGAAAAGGCGGGTCAGAGGAGACATGATAGAAGTGCATAAAATTATGCATGGCATTGAGAAAGTGGATAGAGAAAAGTTCTTCTCCCTCTCTCATAATACTAGAACTCGTGGACATTCAAAGAAGCTGAATGTTGGAAGATTCAGGACAGACAAAAGGAAGTACTTCTTTACTCAGCGCATAGTTAAACTATGGAATTTGCTCCCACAAGATGCAGTAATGGCCACCAGCTTGGATGGCTTTAAAAGAAGATTAGATAAATTCATGGAGGACAGGGCTATCAATGGCTACTAGCCGTGATGGCTGTGCTGTGCCACCCTAGTCAGAGGCAGCATGCTTCTGAAAACCAGTTGCTGGAAGCCTCAGGAGGGGAGAGTGTTCTTGCACTCGGGTCCTGCTTGTGGGCTTCCCCCAGGCACCTGGTTGGCCACTGTGAGAACAGGATGCTGGACTAGATGGGCCACTGGCCTGATCCAGCAGGCTCTTCTTATGTTCTTATGTTCTTATGTTAACCTCCCCGTCACCCACAAGTAGCACCTCGGTCTTATCAGGATTGAGCTTCAGTCTGTTCCTTCCCATCCATCCACTCACGGATTCCAGGCACTTGGACAAGGTCTCCACAGCCATCTCTGGTGAAGATTTAAAGGAGAGATAGAGCTGCGTGTCATCTGCATATTGATGACATCGCAGCCCAAAACTCCTGATGATAGCTCCCTGAGGCTGTACATAGATGTTAAATAGCATGGGAGAGAGGATAGAACCCTGTGGCACTCCGCATGTGAGGGGCCAAGGGTCTGAAACCTCATCTCCCAATGCTACCTGTTGATGCCTGTCAGAGAGAAAGGAACGGAACCACTGCAAAACAGTGCCTCCTATTCCCAATCCTTCCAGGCGATCCAACAAGATACCGTGGTCGACAGTATCAAAAGCCGCCGAGAGATCCAGGAGAACAAGAAAGGTGGATTCTCCCCCGTCTAATGCCCTCCTCATATCATCCACCAGAACGACCAAGGCTGTTTCAGTACTATGTCCAGTCCTGAAACCCGATTGGTATGGATCCAAATAATCCGTTTCATCCAAGTGTGCTGCCAACTGGCGTATTCAAAGATATTGTCTTAGTTTCTAGGCATTTTGTCTTTCTTGCCAATTTCACACAAGTAAACCATCCTTTTGTGAATGTTTGTTTCAGGATCTATCTAGCTCCTAATCTGTTGGCCTTATTTATCATCCTTCATGTCTGTGAAATGAGTGCAGCTCTGGGCTTTAAACCTAATATTGTTCTGATGTTGGCTGATGATCTCGGGATTGGAGATGTAGGCTGCTATGGTAATGACACTATCAAGTAAGTTACTACCTCGGGTTACTATTATAATGTTTTAAATATACCTGAATCCTTTTAGCAGTATAAAACAAGAAACATGGCTTCGTAAAGAGCTTTGGTTTTTCTGACTTTCGGTTTATTTTACATTCCTGTGGCTTGTGTTTACTGGATTAACCACTAGGCTCATCTGCAAAGCAGTGCAAATCACGGTACCAAGTCTGTCAATATAAGTTGCCATACATTGCCTCCTACTTTTGATGCTTGCTACTTCATTCTATTAACTTATTACCTTTTCATCTTAGGACCCCTAATATTGACCGGTTGGCAAAGGAAGGAGTAAAACTTACTCAGCACATTGCTGCAGCTTCACTTTGTACTCCAAGTAGAGCAGCTTTTCTGACTGGCAGATACCCCATCAGATCAGGTTGGGTATATCTGGAATGCAGAGTTGCATATATTTGGAATGTCCAGTTGCATATGCAGACGAGCTAGTATGAATAGTTGAATGAGATAAACAGCAGCATGTTTAGAATAGTGCAGTTTTGTTCTATGTGGAATTATTTCAGTCTTGACTGTATTTTTGAGCACAATATTTGGATGGTGGTACACTTATCCTCCATAAATGTGTGTTATCCTCTTTTAAAGTCATCTAAGCTAGTGGTCATTGTATCTTGTAGCCATGAATTCCACAAGTTAATTATCTGTTCTGTAAATAATTTCTTTTGTCTGTCTTGAATCTGCTGCCAATCAATTTCATTGAAAGACTTTTGACTTCTAGTATTTGATGAGAAAATGGACCATTCTTCTTTACACACTTGTTTCACACCATTCATCATTTTATAAACAAGTGTTCAACAATGTATTGCCTTTTTTTTTTAAAAAAAGTCATATTAAATTAATAGTTTACCTGTAAAGAAATATTTTTTGACCTGAGAACAAGGCTTTGCTATAAGGGATTCTGGGAGACATCTTGCTGTGGGCATGCAGACTGCCAGGTGAAATCTTTGCTCAAAAGCAGGCCATTCTCACTAGCTGAGCTATGAGCTCATTAATTGGAGACCTGGTTATCTAGTCTCAGACTGGTATTCAAAGTCACCAACCGTCTCAGTAACTGTTGGAGTTCATGTATGAGAAGGTGCTAAAATTGCCTGGAACATTCCACCTTCCAGGAGCCATCTGATTGGCTAATATACTCCTTAGCTGTTGCTATGCTTTACTCTATAAGAGTTAGAACTGCCTTTGTTTAGTTGCCCCCATTTGTTGCCCTGACAGGATGTGCCCCCGTGGGGCCAGGTATCTTTGCTTTGCTGTGACCAGCTCTGTTGACATATTTTAGAGCTAGGTATAGTTGGCTTATTTGTTATTGTCCTATGTTTATTTCTCAACTTTTTATGTTTATTGGTGATTTATACCACTGCTATATGGTGTTCTGTGTTTAAGGAATTTTATGCTGCTTTTTTATACATTTGTATACACATTACAGTTAACAAAGTAGATGCGTTCCTGAAAATTACTTCTTTAACAGAAACATTGGTACCAGAGATAGGAATAATATGGAAATAATTAGGGATACACCTATTTCCTACACCTGCTCATAGATGGTGGGGGCAGCTTCAACAGGAGCTTTAAAGGGTGTCTACCCAGCACCCATCCACTCCCCCTCCTTCTCCTCTTCTAAATCCTATTGAATCCTTCCCTCCCCAGACCTAGGAGAAAGCAAGAGATCTCTTGCTTGACAGGTTTGTCAGTTTCACCCTGGCAAAGCAAAGGCACAGGCTTATCAATTTACTCATAGGAAAGACAAGACCCAAACTGTTCAGTTTCCCCTTAAAGCAAAGGCACAGGCTTGAAGGTTTATCCATAACAAAGCAAAGGTGGTCAGTTTCACCTTTAAAAAAGCCTTGGTTAAAGGGAGTTTTGTTCCTGGATGATCCCTTTACTGAGGTATTACTGTATAATGCACTTACAGTCTTTTTAATAAAACTATCTCATATTTACTCCTGTATATGTTTCAGGTAAGCCCGGGCACTAAATCCAGCACCTTAGCCAAACTTGGCTTTTTGCTACTGAATAGTCTTTTTGGCTTTGGGCTCCAAGAAGCAGAGAGTGTGGCTTTTAGCTCTTGCTCCTGGGAATCCTAATCAAGTTCATGTATTAAGGCTTGGGTTTCCCCTTGGCTCAAGCTGGTGGACTGAAAAGAGGTAGGGGCAGCATGATTTACCTTACAGGTCTGAGTTTTGGTTCTTTTCAACAGTCTTGGTAAAATTGGCAACTGAGGGTGCCTTACAAGAGCTGTGGCCTACAGGGGTCTGGAACCCAGTGACCTTGACATTACTAATCTGTTAAAAATGATTGCTGTACAAGGCAGGAGCCTCTTCTGATTCTCCTTACTGACTCACTCTTCTTAGTGGGTGCTATCCAACTAAATAATTGTGCTAGCGCAAGAATTAGCACTGGCACAATGGAACTTCCCCCCCCCTTCCTCTGTCTGTGCCTCGTGCCATCCCTAAATCTGCTCTGGAGGTTTGAGAAAATGCCCAGAACAGGTTTTGGGGGTAGAGGGGGAGAACGTTCCATTGTGGAAGGAGAAATCCTTGCACTGACAGAAGCAGTGACTTAGCGCTACGTTGAATACAGCCCAGTGTTGATAAAGGCAGTATGCACACATGCACATTCACATTTGCATAGCCAGTACTGTGTCATCATGGACAGAAAGCACTGATAACAAGGGACCCTTTTGTTTGCCTCGCCCTCCCCTCCAAGGTCAAAATTTATTTCTGCTACACTGTAGGGGCCACAAGAACAGTAGAATAACCTTCCACCCTTCCAGTTAGCAAACTGTACCGGGCACTGCTTCTTATCAGACATTGTCCTCCAAACTTCAAAATTCTAAGCCTGGGGTAGAGAACCTGGGCCCCTTCCAAAGGTTGTGGGACTACAGCTATCATCATACCCGACTGCTACCTGTGTCATCCAGAACTGATGGTTGTTGGAGTCCAACAACAGCTGGAGTGCACCAGTTTTGCAGCACTGTTCTGGGCCACGATAAGCTAGGAGACACTGGGATTTGTTGATGCTTCACCAGCCAAGCCAAATAATGATGAAGCAGGGAACTATATTAAAATGGCTATCCATTTTTATTGTTTTTTTTACCGCTTCTATAAATCTTTTCCCATCACTGGAATTGTGTTAGCATTCTGTTACGGTGAAATAGGAACATCTATTCTACTTTTGTTCAGTATTTGTAATAGGATTCAATATGAAGCTATAAATGTTGAATTTGCAGTGCATTATAATCTTTTATTCAGCAAATTATTCTTAGTATTGCTGAGATGAATTGCTTTGGGCAGATTTTGCTGCTTTAGCATTCACAGAATTTCATTAGCTTCGTATTACCTTGGAACATTAATGTGTGGCGGTGGTGCCATTCATGTCCCAGAGTAGGGTTGGCCTTTTACATGTCATTGGATAGCAACTCCTATCAGCCTCAGTCAGCGTGGCCAATAATTAAGGATGATGGGAGTTGTCATCCAACAGCATGTAGAGGGCCACAGGCTTCCCACTCCTGTGCTAGAATATTGTCATTTTGAATTTAGTTGTTCATATGTGTGCGTGCATGGAAGGTTTCACAGTTTTGTTCTTGCCAGTACTCAAAAGTGGCAGACTTGCTAAACTCTGGCCAAGTAGCCCATGAATTTAAGAAAATAGTTGCTTGGGCTATGGCCACTGGCAAAATCGCCCTGATGGTGCCAATTATCCTCTTAACTTCACTTTTGCCTTGAAATAAAATAGGTATTTCCTGCATTATCATTATCATTCCACAAAAACTTCCTAAAACTATGTGTAATGAAAATATTTCTGCTAATACCGGGGTTCCGAAACTGGTCCACGGACCACCAGTGGTCCACAGGCTTCACTCAGGTGATCCTCTGTATGTCTGCATTTAATATTCATATTGATTATTAATTGAATTTATTGCGTCATTTATTTCTTATATCTTATTTTATTACAATTTGAATTCTATTTTGAAATAATTTGAAATTTGAAAACCATTTGAAATAAAAGAAGCAATAATAATGCCATTAGAAATCATACAACATCTAGCACAACACATTACAATTGCTACAACAGACAGAAAAATCATGAAGTGGTCCGCCAAGACCCTTAGCAATTTTCAAGTGGTTTGTGGGGGGAGAAGTCTGGGAACCGCTGTGCAAATACACTTATCATTTCTCAGTCCTAAACAATGTTATAGGACTCATTTGAAAAGTTCAAGTCCACCAATTTGAGTTATTTGAAGATAAATTCCCCCCAGTCCTTCTGGCACAATTCAAAATGTTTATTTTCTTTGTTAATTTACTATCCTTGTACCCTGCCCTTCCTCCTGGTGAAGTTGCAACCCAGTTCAGTTTTTCTACAGAAAATGGATAACTGCCAACCTACTTGAAAAACATTTCAGGCTCTGATTTACTTTTATAAACAGTAAAGTTCCTATGAGGGATCTGTTATGCAAAATGTCAGGCTTTAAATATTAAAAAAAATACTTCTCTTAGTATTATTGAATACAAATGAGATGCCCATCAAATAATGGGAAGGTGTAAGATGATGATGATTAGAAATTTTTATATTGCCTTTCAGTAGACATTTCCAGGGCAGGAGCTCATCCCTTATTTAAGGAAGAAAGTGGTGCCTTTGTGACATCAGCAGCCACTGGACCAATCCCCACTGCTGCTTGGATCTCCTTGCCTCTTGGTTGCTAAGCATGTAAAAAAGAAAAGGAAAATAAATGAGCTGAAAGTTGGGGATTGGTACAGTAGCTGCTGCTGTCCCCAAAAGTCTTGATTCTTTTTGACATAATATTCATATCCTGTGTAAGTTGGGACTCGCCAAGCCAAATGCAATCCACTTGCCAATTGTGATATTCCACAAGGGATTCAATAAAGTCCCTAGTTTTATGGCTGCCTGGACTATGAAAACTGAAGGTTGTCAAGCACCTGGATGCATTCAACTGCTGTGACACTTGCTTTGTATAAATAAATAAAAAAAAAACAATTGTTTACACATTTTATAGTTTAACCTGAGATCCATACTTATTTGTCTGGGGAAGAGGAAAAACACATCTACACAAATAGCTTCTAGTGTTGTAGAACTATTTTTTCCTGTGAATACCTGTGCATAATGAACACAAGAAAATATGCAGAAACTTGCTCATATCCTCAATAATTGGTCAACCCCATAAAAAAAATGTTTCTCCATCTCATCCATGGCTACATCTGCACCATCTATTTAAAGCACAATTATACCACTTTGACAGTTATGGCTTCCCCCAAAGAATCCTGGGAACTGTAGATTGTAAAGGGTGTTGAAAGTTGTTAGGAGATCCCTATTGCCCTCACAGAGTGACAATTCCCAGGAAGCTCTGTATGAAACAGATATGGCCTATGGCCCATACTAATGCTGTTGAAATCAATGCAATGAACAGATTCCAAGCTCTGCAGAAGGTCCACTGTTTGCATAAACCTCTCATAATGAGTTAAGATTTCCCTTTTATTTATGCAGGACAAGCCTATGCTTTTTTCTCCCCCAGGTTTTTGCTGGACTATAATAATGTTGTTTTCTGTTGATTGTATTGCCAAGGTTTTTCGCTGCTGTTAGTGAGGATTGCTTTGTGGATTTTTATGTTTTTAATGTGTTTTTATTGTAACGTATTTTTTTTCCTGGAACGATGCTCTTAAATATGTTTGTAAGTTGCTGGGATACCCTTTTTGTGCAACCAGCAACTAACACATTTAATTAACTCATGAATTAATAATATGCTTTCATTCCCATTGTGTGCTTAGAGCTGCCCCCCCTATTCCCAATGAAGTGAATGGAGTAGCCTTTGATTGTATGAGAATCTCATGGATGACCCAAATGCCACATGTGCATGTAGCAAACCACTGGATGAATTTGTAAAGCTGGGTTATATGGCTGTCTTGGTAACATTTGAATCTAAGCACAACAGTGTCACAGATCCATAAAAACTCAACTAAAAACTGAACTGGTGATATATCTATGTGTGTGAGTTTGTATCCTTGCAATGCAGGCATGGCTTCAAGCAATGCATATCGAGCTTTGCAATGGAATGCTGGCTCCGGAGGACTCCCTGCCAATGAAACCACTTTTGCCAAGCTTCTACAGCAGCAGGGTTATGCCACAGGACTTATAGGTATGTGTTACATCCTTATATTCATAGATCTGTATTGATTGAAGGTCTTTGTACAAAAATAAATGCTTATTAAGTCTTGAATGCAATAGGATGTGAAGAAGATGAAAACCTACTAGTTCTAGGAGATAACAAAGATGTTTCTGGGCATTTCCTTATCATAAGGCCTGCAAAATGGAGGCACCTTTGATATTTGCTTAAGGCCCTGTTCCAACAAAATCCTGGGTTTGCTTGTTAAAATGAAGTTCCCATGCTGCTGTTTGCCTGGTATTTGCCTCTTTTTACCTGGATGCTCTTAGATAGATAGATAGATAGATAGATAGATAGATAGATAGATAGATAATACTTGGGACAGTTGGATCAACATAAGAAGAGCCTGGTGGGATCAGGCCAATGACCCATCTAGTTCAGCATCCTGTTCTCGTAGTGGCTAGCATGAGCTCCATTATTGTGATTGATGTGGTTTCAGTAATTTTATCCAGTAACCAGTCTGTTCTGTAATATGCATCTGAGTGAACTATAAACTTTGGCAAATATTGTACCAAAAGTGTTTGCAAATGCACCTATTTTCTCACATATTAATGACTTTAGATGGCAGAAGCAAAGTGAAAGGAGAAATCAGAAATAGCAGCTAATTTAAAAAGTAAATACTGTGGCTAGATTTATGTTGATAGGGATACATACATGTTCTAAATGTATCCAAATGCCAGTCTGTAATTGTGTAAACATTGTGCCATGACAGGGATGAATGTATCTTATAGTCATCATGAGATCTATGACCAGGTCAGACACTGAGGATTTTTTTCTGTGTGGTATCTCCTCTTGACCATCCCTGGAATTCATTAATTTGGAGAATCTAGCATGTGAAACAGATAACTATTCAGATATCTCAGTAATTGAAAAACATACTGCTACAATAGAGGATAAAAACATGTTTTCAGGAATCCATGGTTGGATCAGTGCTGTGGCACCAACCCTCTATGGAAAGCTTTTTGGTTTCTGGTGATAGTTGAAACATGTAATGTGGAGAAAGAACTTACCATAACCCATCGTGATCCTTTATATTGAATCATGCTATTAGTCCCATCTAGCCCAGTATTGTTGTCTTTGACTGACAGTGGCTTTTGAAGGTCTCAGTCAGATATCTTGCTTTTGAAGGTCTCAGTCAGATATCTTTTTGGGCCTGCTGCCTGAAATCCTTTCATTGGACATTCCAGGGATTGAATTTGGGATCTTTTGCAAGCAAAGTACTGATAGCCAAACCATACAGGGCAGACACATGTATTCTTGTGTCTGTCCTGTTCACATATAAAGAAGGGGTGGGGAGGTCCCCCTTTTTTCTTTTCTTCATGAAAGGGAGTGCACAGGTAAAGAGAGCCAAAGTCTGTCCCCTTCCCAGCCTTCTCTTGATCCACACAATCATTTTAAAGTCATTTTCTTCCTAACCCAGCTGTCTTCCAATCTCGGAGCTGGGCTTAGAAGAAATTGCTTAACATCACTTGATGTTCCAAAGACACGTATGTTCTTGATGTGTGAACAAGGCAAACATATAAATAAACACATGGAGTCTGTCCTGTCCTGTCTGTTTTGCCCCTAAAGTGTATGCAATAGCTGTGTCCACTCATTGTGAAACCCTTAATCTGTTTTATATAGTGAATTACATGCTGAGAATAAACAGCCATTGTGAATTCAATAAACAGAACTTTGGAACTGTACCTCACTGATGTGGGAGCACATCCATCCTGATTCATGGCCTTACTAAGTAGACTTGGGCAAGTCACTATCTCTTAACTTCATTAATCCTTCCTCTAAAATGTCACCTGTTCAGCTGACTTGTGCAAAAGTTCATTACCAATGAGTACAATGGATTTCATGAATAAGAAAAAGGCATCAGTTGATGCCATACAAAGTATCTTTCTTCTGAAAGTCCTTCAATCAAAGTATATTGATAAAAGGCACAGTAACTATTTTGAACCTGGAAGAAATTAATCAAGCAATACATATCCAATATGGCTTCCCTTCTATGTTTTGTATTTATTAGCTGGTCAGATTACCAAGAGTTGTGGACTAGCACATGATAGATTTGTGTCTGGCATATCCAAAACATAAAATTGACTAAAAGGCCTCTCTTTTGCTCCAACATTTTCTCTCTTCCACAAAAACTAGAGTGGATGAATCATACAGATAAGGTGTGCATGTGAAATGTTGTGTCCTCATTGCTGCCTTATGGAAGTCTGTCTTGGTCTATATGCTGGGCTACTGAGTGAACCAACCCAGAATCCTTAAGAGTCCAATGACTGGACTAGCAACTGCAAAAAGCCAACAGCATCGATTGCAAAGTGGAGTTTAGGTCGAGAGCCTCCCTTGAAACTGCTGTGATGCAGTTCTGCAGTTGTAAAGGTTCATAGTAGTTCTAAGATCCACAATAGTATTCCATCTGTATAACGACCGTTTTGAGAAATGTATTAACAGAACTAGGCCAGAAAATGACAAATTCTTATAAGCTCACTTTGTGATAGATTCCAGTGCTTCAGAGTCTGTTTTGTATTGGAAGCTACCCAATAATCTTGTTTCACTGGATATTCAACTTGCTGATTGCAAAACCTCTTGTGCTAGGTAATCTGAATTCACCTTGAACAACTAATTCTTCTTAATATCTAAGTAAAAATGTTACGGTAACACTTGTCAGATGCTCTTATATTATTTATGGACATAAACTCAGATGGATTTTCGCAGCCCAAATAGAATTTGCAAAAAAAGGTTTGCTTAATATGCATAAGGCTTCCAACTAAAGATTTTAATGGATTTCACACAAAAAAAACATCAGCTTCACTGTTAGGTGACTTTTAAAATGTGGGCATTTTTAAGGACACCCTCTAGTTCTATATCTCAGCTCCACTGTTCACATAAATTGGCTCTTCTGAATATCGACTGTCAAGGAGAATTTGGGGTTGTATGATCATTCTAGTCTACGTGTGAGTTACTTCAGGTGGTGACCTTTTGTATTCAATCACCGTGAATAAGGGAGTGTGCCTGGGGGGAGGAATATAAGCACCTTTTTTACTTAATCTGTATCTTAATGATATGGATTCCTACCTCTCTGGGCTGGAGTTTTCCCCTCTTTGTTTAAGGCAGGTGTGGGGAACCTTTGGCCCTCCAGATATTACTGAACTATAATTCACATCACCCCTAGGTATTGGCCATGCTTGCTAGGTCTGATGGGAATTGTAGTTCAGCAACGTTCTGGAGGGCCAAAGGTTCCCCACACCTAGTTTAAGGGATAGGAGTATATCTGTCTTAGTGTATACAGATGATGCTGTTCTTTTGTTGTATACTCGTGTGGGGATGCAGTGGCTTTTAAGGGCTCTAGCTTTCTTTTGTGCGGGGGAATCATTGCAGGTTAATTATGCCAGGAAAAAACCTAAGTCTTGAGGATAAGGAGGAAGAAATACTGATGGTAATTGGATAACCAGCTGCTCAAACAAGTTGACAAGTATGAATATTTGGACATAATGTTTAAAAGTTCTGGATCTTGGTCTGCACATTTGAAAGCCACAGCTTTGTCAGCCAACTGCCAATATTATTTTCTGTTTTTGGTGGGATCAAGTGGAAAGCGGTAGCTCCCCTGTTAGAGCTTTATAAAGTGAAACTACTCCCTCAGATGTTGTATGGAGCACTATTGGGAGTTAGTACAACACAAGTTCTTATATATAGTTTTGCAGGTACCCAGATCCACCTCTAAAGCAGTTGTCTGATTAGAGACAGCTTGTCACTGAGTGGGAATGTTGGTTCAGAAGGTAGCTGTTATTTTTTGGCTTAAGATAGTTTTTCAGCTGGTTTCACCCCTAGTTTTATTGGTATATGAAGACATGGAGAGGAACTCATGGGCTGCTATGATGTGTACACTTATTTCGAAGTTGGTTTTTTTGTTAGCCCACTTGATTATGAGAGGCTGTGACAGTGCTGAGGAGCAGGTCTTCAGCTGATTGATTGATGTTGATGGAACTTGCAGCCAGGTGTTACTCCAAAATGATATGTAAAGGTTTTGCTACTCTTCTTGGGAAATTGCCCCCATATTTTTCTCTTATTTACGTACAAGAGTTATGGCTTTTAACCAAATGCAGACTGAATTCTTTAGAGTTGAGGGATGTTAAGGAACATTGTGGTGCTTGGTATGGGGTGGTTCTACATTGATCTACCAGATGCCTGAAGGTAGAAGTAGAAGGTAGGGGCACTTTTTCACTGGAATTCTCTTTATATTTAGATCTGAGGATCCTTTCCCTTAAGGCCCTGAGTGATAGGATTAGTAAAAACTCTCCCTTAAGCAAAATGTTATTCACACTGACCGGAACATTTAGGACTGTGGAACTTGTAAAAATTGGCTTTAGGGAGCTGAAGATGCTTACCATTTTAGTTGATAATCTATGTCAACACATGTCAATCAGTTGTAATGGTATAAGTTTTAATCCTATTTTAATATGGCTGAATGCATCTTGTATGTACCTATTTTGTTTTTATTATCTGTGTAGTGAATGGCCTGATTGGCTAATGAGCACTAAATGTTGTTGTTTAAGGGAATTAAATGAGTAATTAGCATTTTGTTTTTCTGTAAGGGCAAAGTAGAATGTGAGGCAGTCTGTAACAGATTCCTAAAATGATACATTTATTAATTTTTCCTGTGAAATAAAGTAATAAGTTGTCGGGTAGATTCTAAAGATCCTGAAGTTTTAGCATGGGCCGTTTCTCATATACCTTCTGCAGACATAAGATGATTCCACTCCCACCCACAATTCTTCCATCTCTGTATGTTGTTGTTGTTATGTGCCTCCAAGTCAACTACGACTTATGGTGACCCCATGAACAAGTATGTCCTATACCAGTGGTGGTGAACCTCCAGCCCACAGGCCAAATTAGGCTTGCCAGACCTCCCCATTGGCCCATGAGGCCATATTGGCCAGGTCATGCTCACCTGCCCTACAGCTGATACCAGATGGGGAGCAGGTAAAGACATGGCTGGGCTGAAAGGGGGCTTGCAGGCACCTGCAAAGCCCTGTGCACAGTGCCGACAATCGAGTATATAAAGGAATACAGGACTCCATATTCTATCTGACAGCTTCAGATATATATGGAGACAAGACAGTGATGCAACTTACAGCATCTATCTTTTGTTTATAGCAGGGGTAGCTAAATCTTGGTTTGGGAACCTGACCCACCCACCCCAGCATATTTTATGTCCCTCTTATGACCCCACTTGTCCACTCAGGCTCTGTTTACAGCCTTCCTGTGGTCGTCTGGTTGACCACTGTGAAACAGAGTGCTAGACTAGATGGGTTTTTGGCCTGATCCAGCAAGGCATTTCTTACATTACCCAGCCCAGTCCCCTGATGGGAATGCAATACATCCTCTTTTCCACCCATCGGATCGGTCATTTGATGAGAAGGGAGAGGCGATGACCTTCCCTCTTCAACTGATTTGCATAGATTAGCCAAGGAGGGGGCCTATGTGTGTCAGTGAGAGTCTGTGTGTGAGAGCGTGGGGTGGCCACCAGAACATTGGTCAATGGTGAATGCAGCCCATAGGCCAAAACAGTTGGCCACCCCTCTTCTGCAGTAAATAATTTGAAGTCTAATGCTGTCAGGCATAGATGATCAGGGAATGCAACTTCAGAATTTCCTCGTAAGGGATCATTATAGGAGGGAAGTAAGAATTTGAGTGCACATTCACACCATACATTTAAAGCATACCACTTTTTAACAGTTACAGAGAATCCAGTTTGTCAAGGATCCTGGGAACTGTAGATCTGTGAGGTCAGCACACTTAACAAACTACAGTTCCCAGGATTCTTTAAAGGAAGTAATGACTATAAAGTGGCATAAGAGGGCTTTAATTCAGCTGTTGCCCCATTAGATTGAATAGAAACAGGACAAGAGTACAGTTCTACAACTCCATTCATTACAATGGTGCTTGAAAAGAAGATGTTCCTGAAGGATTGTGCCCCCAGTTTCTCCACAACTTTGTTGGGGGGGGTGGAATCCAGCCCAAATAATAGTCTATTTCCTACTTTGATTTCCAGGGAAGTGGCATCAAGGTTTAAACTGTGACTCTCTCAATGATCACTGCCACCATCCTTTAAATCACGGCTTTGACTATTTTTATGGCATGCCTTTCACTCTTCTCAACAACTGCCAGGACTACAAGCCTCCGGAGCTGGATGCAGCTTTTCAGGCTAAGCTGTGGTTTTACACTCAGCTGATTGCCCTTGCAGAGCTCACAGTTCTCGCAGGAAAAATGACTGGGCTAGTCTCCATTACATGGAAAGCGGCCACCTCCTTTGCTTTGCTTGGATTCCTGTTTTTTGCTTCCTGGTACTCCAGTTATGGCTTTGTGAAATACTGGAATTGCATCTTGATGCGCAACCACAACATTACTGAACAACCAATGAAGCTGGAGAGAACAGCTTCTCTCGTACTAAAGGAAGCAGTTTCATTTATTCAGAGGTAATTGAATACATTCCCTGAAATATCAAGCTGTGAAAGTGCTGAAGTTGACTAAATGTGTTCATTCTATTCATTTCTTTTAAGAAACAAGCACGGACCATTTCTGCTCTTTGTTTCTTTCTTGCACGTCCACACACCCCTGTTTACAACAGAAGCATTTCTTGGGAAGAGCAGGCATGGTATATATGGAGACAATGTAGAAGAAATTGATTGGTTAGTAGGTGAGTTGGCTTTCTCAAAGCATTCTTCTCTTGTTACTGGACAGGCCCTGGTTGGATAAACTAAATAAAATAATTAAACCCATTGGATGCTACACATAAAAACTGAAGAAGGCCTGAAGGTCGAAATGCATTAGGTTACAGTTTGATTGTCAATATAGTTCTTATTTGTTTGATGTTCTCCAAGGTTTTATACGTTGCATACATTGGATTTTATTGTTTTAAGTTTACTAATTACATATTTATTATTAGTATCTAATTTGTTATATTAAAATATTCTTAGCAGATTCTTGGTAACATGCATATGATTTCAGGTTTTATCCCAACTTGCTGTTTTATATTTGTGTTGTCTGTTGGGGTATAATTCCTTCTTGCTCAGTGTCTCTCTACTGAATAGAGTAGCTGTTTAGGCATGGGATTATTTATACTGTTAAAATACTGTAACTCTGTCCATTCTATGGCTGTCTTGAACACAGAATCATAGAATAGTGGAATTGGAAGCGGCCTATAAGGCCATTATTTCTAGATAGCAAGGATTGAGGGACTGATTGGAGATAAAACTACCCTTTCTTGTAGTAAAAAGGTAAAATGTAACATTTTAAATACATAAAAACTTATGTATTATAATATCCTTTCTTGATGCTGCAGTTTGTTACGTTTGTAATGGGATAATGACAGCCATGTTCTGTTAGGTTGGAGGAGGGGAGAAAGATTACTTCATGGCCACTGTCTATTCTACAACCTTCATCTTGGCTCATCTGTTCAGCAGTAATTGGATGCATGTCCTAATGAACAGCTAACTTCTTTCAAAATCATTGTGCAAGCACAGCCTAAATCCAACCTAAGAGGAAAAAAAATCAAAGAAAAGGAAACCAACATTATATAGTATAGCTACATGCTGCTGCTATAAGCTCTTGGAGAGGGGAGGTAGACAAAAACATCATAGGAGTGGGGATGGCGAAAACTTGTCTTCTGTCACCCCTATTCAGCCATCTCCCAATAGAGACTTGTTTAGCCATGTCCCATCTGGTGATGCAGAATGCAGTTGTTAGGTTGGTGAGTGTGGCAGCCCAATGGGACCATGTGTCACTGGTCCTGGGAAGCTCTGCACTGGCTCCCAGTGAGCTCCTGGGCTCAGTTCAAAGTGTTAGTACTAGTGTACAAAGCCATAAATGGCTTGGGACCCAAGTACCCAAAAAGCACCTCCCCCAATATTATGTCAGTCCCTATGATTGGCTGGTGGTGTCACCACTAGGTGCTATCCAATTGATGCTGACCTGTGACAGGCCCCTCTTGCTGGCAGTTCCCCATTTATGGAATGACCTTGCCTGGTGAATGGCATTTGTCTCCCTTATTATTAACATTCAGAAGGAATTTCAAAAAATTCCATGGCGAGAGAGAAAGAGTGTGTGTGTGTGTGTGTGTGTGTGTGTGTGTGTGTGTGTGTGTGTGTGTGTGTGTGTATCTATTCATCTCTTTTGAGATGAAGAGCAAGACAGAAATCAAATGAATAATAGGAGATAATATTAGAGATGGACCAGGTAGACTTTTGTTCAGATCCCCACTCAGTCTTGAAACTCATTGAGACACCATAGGGAATTCATTTGCTTGAATCACGTGGAGCAGCCTTCCCTTCCCCAACCTCATGTCCTCCAGATATTTTGGGTTGTAGCTCTTACAGACCCCAGCTAGCATTGTCAGGAGTTATGGGGATTATACTTCCAAAAAAAAAAACCCTTAAAAAGTCTGGAGAGCACCAATTTGAGGAAGACTGATATAAGTGGAAGGCACTTTTGCTCAAGCAAGGTGAGATTCTTGGATTACTATTGATTTCCCTCTGCACCTTTATTCCTCTGTGCTGCATCAAATGCTGTTCCAAGGAGCCATCCAACCTTCAGGAGTGGTATCATTTGTTTATTTCTAGTATTTCTTATACTCCCTTCACTCTAAGGTCCAAGGGTGGGTTACATGAACTAAAGCAGCCTTTCCCAGCCTTTGGGTCCACAGACGTTGCTGAACTACAATGCCCATCATTCCTGACCATTGGCCATGCTGGCTGGGGTTGATGGGAGTTGCAGTCCAGCAACATCTGGGAACCCACAGTTTGGGAAAGGCTGAGCTAAAGCATAGTCACAAAATGATGAATCATCAGTATATCATAAAACAACAACAATAAAATCACAAAACAGATGAAACTGACACATCCATTTACAAGGGGGGCAACTAAACATTCCTGCATCTTAAGTAGCCAATGAAAGCTGTAAAATGTCGGTTCTGGGTGTACTTCTGTGGGGAGAAGTTCCACAGTTTTGGAGGTGCCACAGTGAAGGGGACATAGAGAGCTACAGGAGGAGGATGAGACAGGCTATCTCTGTTTCATGAGCAGTTTTTAGCAGCTGAGCCACCATCATTCAGTTTAATTTGTGCCGAAGGACTGTTTTCAGGCTAAAGTGAGGCTAAAATTGTGTGCATGGATTGGAGGAAAGGTGAGATACAAATAAGATGAAAACATTGATTACATTTATTTAATACGCTATGTACCCTTTGATGTATTGCCTTCATAATAAATCTTTTATTTTTTTAACGTGTAGGTCAGATTCTAGATTCTATTGATGAGGAAGGCTTGAGAAACAGCACACTTGCCTATTTTGCCTCAGACCATGGAGGACAGTTGGAAGCTCAGGATGGAGCAATCCAGCTAGGTGGCTGGAATGGCATATATAAAGGTAAACAGCACAGTAATATAGACTATTTGCCTGTCCCGAATTTTGGATCACTGTGCTTTGGGTTGCATTCCAGGATAAACTGATGCCACTTCACCTGTTATGAAATTAGCAGGTTCATGTGTATACCAAATAAAGCCCTTCACATATTTTATTGAACATGCCCTATATATACCCACCTCGGGATATTGAATCCTATATTGTTGTTACGTATTATGAGGTACCGCACAGGTATGTAAAAATCTGCTAATTTTAAACGAGAAAGAGTCATGGATTTTCTCCCTATCTTATAGGAGTGAATAAGGAGTGTTGCAACATATTCTAAAACCTGCAGTCTGCCTTAATTTTGAATGAAATGAATGCCATTGATTTCAGGCCCTTTAGCTCAACTGTGTTGTGACTTAGGCAGTCACCATATTGATAGCTTAAAACAGGAATGGGAAAACCCCAGGGCCAACTTTGACAGGTGGATGGGGACAACCACCTGTCAATCATATGACATCATTATGGCATCACAAGATTGACAGGTGGGTTGTCCTGCCCACCTTCCAAAATCCCTTGCCCTTTGCAATTCTTTCTGCGCTTCTCCTTTCCATCCCCAATGTCAGAGGTGAAAGGGGTAGCATGGGGAAGCTTTAAAGAGCATTTAATGGAAACCATTTCCCCTTCCTTGAGCAAGGCACACTGAAGTGCACTTTGTTCCAGCAAAAGGACAATCGGGAGCCCACTTGAAGCTCCCAGTTGTTTCTTTGTCTTCCCCAAAAGGGCCTCGCAGGCCACATGGGGATGACTGGTGGACCAAGTTTGGCCCATGGGCTGGAAAATCTCTGACCTTGGTTTTTTTGGGAGTTTTGGGGGGGGAGTTGTTTTCTTTTGTTTAACAAAATAACAATTTCACCCATCTCTGGTTGGATAAAGCCTCTGCTAACTTGAAAAATGTGAGCCAAATGGATTATGTTCAGTTTGTATGTACCTGTAGCTGCCTTGAATCTCTATTGTGAAAGGCAAAGTATAAATATTTTAAATAAATAAATAATCTTCTTATAAAAACACATTTATTTAAACAGTATTTATATGTATAATTTAAAATAGCAAATGCTACTGGAGACCCCTTTAGAGTTAGCTGATTTTGTAAAGTTTGTACTTACTTTCTTTATTATTGTATGCCATTTGGTGCTCATAAACTTCCAGGGTTCATCTCTGTACTATCAAATGTAATATCAGGCTATGAGCAATATCTTGGGGGAATTCATAGGATGGATTAGGAAAGGATAGAAATGAGATGCTTTTCCCCGATTGGACATCTCTATAGATTGTGTTTCAAATCTCTCACGGTGACCGACCAGGAGAGAGACCTCAGAGTTGTAGTGGACAGCACGATGAAAATATCGACCCAGTGTGCGGCAGCTGTGAAAAAGGCAAATTCCATGCTAGCGATAATTAGGAAAGGTATTGGAAATAAAACAGCCGATATCATAATGCCGTTGTATAAATCTATGGTGCGGCCGCATTTGGAATACTGTGTACAGTTCTGGTCGCCTCATCTCAAAAAGGATATTATAGAGTTGGAAAAGGTTCAGAAGAGGGCAACCAGAATGATCAAGGGGATGGAACGACTCCCTTACGAGGAAAGGTTGCAGCATTTGGGGCTTTTTAGTTTAGAGAAAAGGCGGGTCAGAGGAGACATGATAGAAGTGTATAAAATTATGCATGGCATTGAGAAAGTGGATAGAGAAAAGTTCTTCTCCCTCTCTCATAATACTAGAACTCGTGGACATTCAAAGAAGCTGAATGTTGGAAGATTCAGGACAGACAAAAGGAAGTACTTCTTTACTCAGCGCATAGTTAACCTATGGAATTTGCTCCCACAAGATGCAGTAATGGCCACCAGCTTGGATGGCTTTAAAAGAAGATTAGACAAATTCATGGAGGACAGGGCTATCAATGGCTACTAGCCATGATGGCTGTGCTCTGCCACCCTAGTCAGAGGCAGCATGCTTCTGAAAACCAGTTGCCGGAAGCCTCAGGAGGGGAGAGTGTTCTTGCACTCGGGTCCTGCTTGCGGGCTTTCCCCAGGCACCTGGTTGGCCACTGTGAGAACAGGATGCTGGACTAGATGGGCCACTGGCCTGATCCAGCAGGCTCTTCTTATGTTCTTAACCATGTCAGTCACACATCTTGCCAATATTTGCAGAAATTTTCCATTTATAGCTGCATGCATCTAATGCTTGAGCTGCCAAGTGCACTCGTGCAGCTGAGCAGGGGTGGGTGGGGGTGGGGAACAATGTGACATTTTCCAGCCATCTGTAATCTACATGGAACAAACTATGAGTCAGTTTGATAAACCTATCTGTTTCCACTAATGGTCATAGTTCTTTTATGTTCCCAATATAGGGGGCAAAGGCATGGGAGGATGGGAAGGAGGAATCCGTGTGCCTGGCATATTAAGATGGCCTGGGATGCTCCCTGCCAACACTGTTGTTGACGAACCAACAACCCTTATGGATATTTATCCTACGGTGGCTCATCTGGCTGGAGGGACTGTACCACAGGACAGGTATAAATCCTATATCCTTACTGATGCTGTGTACTCTATACTGGAATGCATCTTGGAAAAGGCAGAATTCATCATGCATTTTATAATGTGGCTTGGAAGCAGTAGGCTTTGATAGTCAGAGATTATTCAAGCATGCACTTAGGTTTCCTTCCTCTTTTTTGTTATGTTTATTCTCCAGCGTTCTTGTGCAATGTTTGTCTTTAAGTAGCACCTCTTTGTAGAGAAACTGCACTTTGTCAACACTTTTACTATCTGTTGAAATGAAAGGGGGAGGAGACAAAGTTCCTAGCTCACCTGGTGCATCAGTTGTGATTATTAGTGCTGTGTAGGATATGGTTGCCTGAGTGTCACGGACACCTATTGCACTGTGTCTGTGACATCACTGATGTACATAGCTCATTTTGTGCACTTTTCGATTTTTTCCTTAGTTTTGTTTTTAAATTATTAAACCTGCTGCTCCCCTCCTGTAGCAGTGAAGCTCAAGCTTGCTCACATAGCACTTTTTAGATAGTTTTAAAAAATAGCAAACCTCTAAATAATTAACTGCAGTTCTAGAGAGCTTCTGCTTGGCTTTTCTTTCTTTTTAATTAGCACTTTGAATTATTTATATACTCATCTTCCCTCTTTGTTCTAACCACTTTGGCTATAATGTGAATGTGCCCATTGCTGTCAAATCTGTGTTTAGCAAAATGCTGAAAAATATGTTAAAAGACTTTTTCAGGAGGTAGTTCAGAAGCTGATCTGAACACATATGGGTCTGTTTACAAGAAAGCATCACCAAAACATTACTTTTCCCTTTAAGTTTTCTGCCTGATCGCTACTTCTTTCTCTATCGCTACAGAATAATTGATGGGAGGAATCTATTGCCTTTACTACAACGAAAAGTCAAGCATTCAGAACATGAATTCATGTTTCATTATTGTGGATCATACTTACATGCAGTACGGTGGCATCAGAAAGATAGTGAGTACAAAGAATTCTCCTAAGTGTGAAGATGAACCTCCTTTTGTGTATATATAAAATACAGATTATTTATATATATTTAGAAAATATATAACCCACCCTTTAGCTACACAAGCTGCAAGGCAGCTATAATTTGTAAAGGCCAAATCTGGCTAAAATTATTCTGTGTTGTTGATTTGCCACTCTGTGGACACAGTTGTAACAGTGGTTTCTGTCTGCTTATGGAGCATTATATTATAATGTATTATAATACAATCCTCACTCCTTCTAATAGTGAACTCATTTGGTGAGTGCTGACATGATTGTAGCCAAACAGAGTCACTGAAAATCAAGAGGGAGGTATTATCATGGTTGGGGGACTCCAACCAGGTTTGCAGAAATACAAAAAAAAAAATCCCTAAGTGAGAGGTCACAGTCAGCTAGCTGTTTGAGTGAGGATGTTCAGTAGCCACATACCGTTACGTGCCAGTTGAAATTTCTAACAAAGGAAAAAAGGTGGGACTTTAGTATCCTGGAGGGGGGCATAGCTTGCTGTTTGATGGTCAATTTGACTGTGGGGTCAATTGCACCTGAGGGGTTAAAACAGGTAACCAGCCACAGCAATTCTTTCCCTCGCATTGAGAATAGGTTCTTGGGCTAAGGATGTTCTTCTCCCAAGCCCTGAACAAATGCTGCCCTACAGCTGAGTGTGTGCTTCATGGGGGAGGGGGGTTGTGGGTAATATTCTGATCTCTGTTGCAGAGGGGTTCGGAATGAAAAGAACTAAGGAAAAAACCTACAGAGACACTACCACCACCCCAAAAGAAAATCAAACCAGAGCAGCTAATGTGCTTCCAGATGGGTGTTTATTGGGAAATCATTGCTCCTCATACAAGTTTTTTACAGTGTCTGCACTACATAATTGGCATCAAAATGCCAGCACGTACTCTCCCCCATTTAAATTGAATATATTCTTTCAATGGGAAATCTGACTCGTCAGTGATATCTCAACAGTTACTTTGCAATATTAAATCTCCATCTGGAAGCACCCTTGGAGATGAAAACTGGGGTGTTTGGGTGGAACGGGGAAGGGCATGACTGACTTGCTGGCAGCCTGGCTGGGAGCATTTGTACAAGGAGCTAATGATACACTGCAACATTTTTGGTGCAGGGCCCACTTGTATAAACCTATTTATTATAATCAAGAAGAAAGTAGAATTCTAAATCTAAAGCTTTGGCTTCTTCAGGACCACTTTAGTGTGCCTAGACTATACTGGGATACTTTAGACTTACTGACCCTGGTAATCATTGCCAAAGAAAGCAGTTACTAAGACTGCTGTGCATAACAGTTGTTGCCAGTAGAACTTGACAAAATTAGGTCAAATGGCCACAATCAGAAGCAGAGTCAGAGGAATACATTCTATCTAGTGCAAAGGGCTTTCAGAGAATTGCTCTTGTGTATTTCTTTGTTCTGGCAAGATAATCTATTTGAATTTTTAATTAAGCCAAATCTCCAGGGAATGTTGCCATATCCCATTATCTTCACAATTATTGTACCAAGGTATTTGTTTCTGCTTTTTTCCTCCCAGGTGGTGTGTTATGGAAGGCTCACTACATGACACCAATGTTCCACCCTAAAGGTGCAGGGGCTTGCTATGGAAGAGGGATTTGCCCGTGTTCTGGAGAAGGTGTAATGCATCACGATCCTCCTCTGCTGTTTGATCTCTCGAGAGACCCATCAGAGGCCATGCCTCTGTCAGCGGATACTGAGCCACTGTTCCAGGCAGTTTTAAAGCGCATAGACAGAGCTGTGGAGGAGCATCGCAGCACTCTCAGGCCTGTCCCACAGCAACTCTCTCTTGGCAACATTATGTGGAAACCGTGGCTGCAGCCATGCTGTGGAACATTCCCATTCTGCTGGTGTGACAAGGAAGACAGCAGTGCCCTTTCATAGAGAGGGCACAGGCCAAAGAATCCTGTTACAATGAAACTTTCTTCTTTTTGCTTTGTCCTGTCTCTCTTAAGAGCTAACAACCATGAAGGAAGATGCAGCCACAGCTTTTTCTGCCCTTCTCATCTCCCAGTACTATAACCTCTCTTCTGACCTGCTAGGCTTTGCACAACACAGGGAGGGGCAAGAGAGGGAGGGGACAACAAACTTTGAGTGGGACTCTGGAACAGCTGTGGGTGCATCTTCTTCCCTCATGGCTTCAGGGCCACTAAAGAGAGAGAAGAATTTCCAGGTGAACCTATCGGTAGGTAATTATACTTAAAAGGAGAGCTGGCAATAATTCCACATCTCCTATGTTTGCAAGAATCAGTAGCTCAAAATCAGAGCTTGGAAAAGTTACTTTTTTGAACTACAACTCCCATCAGCCCCAACCAGCATGGCCACTGGATTGGGCTGATGGGAGTTGTAGTTCAAAAAAGTAACTTTTCCAAGCTCTGCTCAAAATACCAAGGAGGAGGCAACACCCAGGCTTGATATAACCAGTTCTTTCCCCCCTTTGGAAGTTCTCACAAAGCCAGCAACCAAAGCCTAAGAATCGTACATGTTACAAGATTTCGTACATGTTACAAGATTTTGATTCATGGGGTTGTAGTCAGCTAAGTCCTACTCAGAGTAGACCCATTGAAGTGTATGAACTTAAGTTACTCATGTCTATTAAATTCAATGGTTCTGAGTAGGATTAGCATTGAATACCAGTTTTAGCCTTCTGGATTGGTTTGTTCTTTTTAGCAAGAAGGTATTCTTTTTTTCCTTGCTAGCATCCCTTTTCATTTACAAATGCAAACACATTGTTATGCTCTAGGGTGTGTCAAGCTTTTAAAACATAGTTTACACAACCATAGATGAGGGAGAAGAAACTAAATTGTAGGAGGGTGTAGAAATACATAAAAACCAAAATCTTATAAGCAGAAAAATAAACATAAAATAAAAATGGAGCAAAATAACTAAGATAGCAAAATGAGGTAAAGAGCAAACTAAGGTGTGGGTTCACTTGGCAAAAAGGGTTGCAAAAGTAGCAAGGAGCCAGACAGCAAAGTGCATTTATTAGGTCTCAAACAAAGCTTGAATACTGCTTCAAATGTTAGACTCTGAAACAGTGAACACACAATCACTATGGACCTCAGTTCTGTAATTTTCTGCTCCAATAAAATGCAAGTAGATATCTATTTTCCACATAAGCATCTGCAGTCCAACTTAACGAAATTAGTGACTTAGGTTGGGAACCAAATAGGATTCATACAAATCTGAAGCTTTTGCTGGATTATGATTTTTTTTAAAGATAAAATAAGTCTGCAGTCCTATACCCATTTACCTGGGAGAATTCTCCATTGAACAGAATGTGACTTGCTTCTGAGAAGACATACTTATGATTAAGTAAGGCTGTTAGTAAGGCTTTCGGAGTCCATATTTGAAGTACTAATAATGAGTGAGACTTTCTATTAAGCAACTTGATCGTGAATAGTATCAATGAAATTGCATAAAATAAATGTGCGCATGTTTCTGTTAATTTCACTAAAAAATGAGTGTTTAGTGAGATTTTACACTGGTTGGAATACATTTCCCATTGAAAAAATGGAGAGATCACTTTGGTGCCTATTAACTGTTTGAAGAAAAATAAAATATATACACCCCAAATATGACTGTTTCATAAGAATGAAAATTCTTGTTTCTGGTAGAAGTGTGACATAGATGGCATTTCCTATATGTTTCTACCAATATCTTGTAGCCCTGCCAAAATTCACTTCTGTTCCTTTACTGCTGTGACCTATATATCCTCTAGCAAATTACTTGGCAAGGGAAAAGCAATGTCTAAGCTTCAGGCTTTGACTTTAGAAGCCAGAGTTGTTTGCTTTATTTATTTAGATTGATAGTCAACCTCATTCTTTAAGGCTCATGCCATAAAGCATTTCCTTGTCATTTTTTATCTTCCTAACAGCTCTTTGTGTAACGTTTTCATACCTTCTATATTGCTTTTGAATATAGGAGACTGTTTCAGGTGGTATAGCTGTTTGGGGGGGGATTTCTAACTGTAGAAAAAAATACAAATGTCCATGTGTCCCAGAAAGTGTGCTCATCCATTCACAAGTGGAACCTGAAACATTTATGCTGCAGTGGAGTGCTCCTGTTTAGTATTTCAGTCTGTCAGCCATGCAGTCCTCCCAGGATCTCCTATTTCATTGTCCCTTCCAACTAGTTTCCCCTAATTTGTGTGTGTGTGTGCGTGCATGTGTGCATGCGTGCGTGTGCGTGCGTGCGTGCGTGCAAACTTTGGGACTCTACCGAGCCTGCTGATGATCTTGTACATGGGTGGTGCTGTTTTCATAAGGATCGCCACTCACACCTGAACATCAGAAATAACATGAGCAGTTCTTTGCACAGTTAAGCTGACTGCAGTAGTATCTACACCAGCTGACAGCCCAGCCACTAAGTGTAAGTTTAGGTCAGCCTTCCCAACTTGTGGCCTCCATATATTATTTTGGACTACATCTCCCAACATCCCTGACCATGAGCTATGCTGGCTGGGGCTGGGGGGAGCTGTAATGTAATTCTGAGAAATGTATAGCTATGGCATAAAGTGAGCAAAGACACTACAGTAGCTGGGGACTTGCTTTCTTTAAAATTATTAATGCTGCTTTTTATTTCACGGTTACAGAAGACCTTTCTTTCTACAGAAGAAGCAGAATATGAATGCTATTTCTTACCTGAAAGTCATTTCAGCTAGTGCTTTCAAAGTATTCCTTCTATATGGTTTACCTGATCAGTTTTTACAGATACCCAAGTTCACATTTCCTCACAGAACCCTCATAGTTGCTCTTTATAGGAGTGTAGGATTGCCATCTTACTGTTCATGTTGCTTTAACAACATCCTCCACATGTAGAAATGCAGTGGATGAAACCTTTTTCCAGTTGTGGAGATTTGCTGTGGAAAAGCTTCATCTGGTAAGCTTAGTGTATTAGACTGCTGTTAAAGACATCTTGTGAATTCCTTAAATAGAAAGGTAACGTATAAATACGTCATATAAATAAAGGCCAAAGAGCACGGAAGGGTGGGAATAAATATTGGGACTGTTTGGGGGAGGGGGAATATTCTCAGCAGATCTCAGAAGAGTAACTAACTTACCTGTTGTGGCAAATCCAGAAAAGAGCACTGTGGCATATTAAAGACTAATTGATGTTGTGTGGCATGAGCTTTTATAGACTTGTACCCATTTCATAGTGGGTGCTCATCTACAAAAGCTCATGGCACAAGAAATTCCTTAATCTATAGGTTACTATGTGATTCTCTGTTTTTTCCTTTACCCATTGTCCCTTCCATAGGATAATACAGCGTAAACTAAAAAAAAAAAAAATTCTCAGCTTTCTAGAGGTGAGAGGATGGTTAAGCAAAACCAATAGAAGGAAACAAAATATAACCAAATTCTCCTTACTTCTGGGACAATTTGAGAATAGTAGCTAGATCACTCACTGTTGGCACGTTGAAAGATAATCTTCAAGTGACTGGGTGCAGTAGAAGCTAGTAAAGGCCACTAGAGCTGGTGAGAGATGCAAAAGTGATTGCTTTCCAAAGGTAGACTTTGTCCGCTGCTATTCAGGGCTTCATGTCAATGTTTAACAGCAATTTTGTTGCAAAACCCACCAGTCTACTTGGCAAACCATTAAGCAAGCAGATGATTGAAAAAACACTTGGGAGCTGTCAAAAAAGAGAAAGAAAAAACTCTTGACAGCTGTTGTAGTTATATCACTTGCTAATGCCTAGAGGACTGGTGATGGTTCGCAAACTGAAGATTAGAATCTCCAGGTAAGATAACAGCATTCAACAAGATTAATTGTTTTCCTTTTTAAAGATGAATAATTCACTATATATTTAAATAGCAACTAATCCTGGGCCTCACCAGTTAGTTTTGCCAGTGATGTTTTGGCATTTGTAGCAGTGTCTAGGAGGACTGTTTGTGTTGCAAATGTGTGTTCTGTGCAGGCAAACCCAGATAGCAATAAAATCTCTCTGACCCTTGACATCCGGTCGGTCAGTGGTGAATGTGGAAGTGGATCTATGGTATGCAGTGAACTTGTCTGAGCGAGAGTGGGCTGTTTTTCAGCACACCAAAGATGTAGCAGGTGCTTAACTCTTTTAAGATGTTTACAGCATCTGAAGGAAATGGAGAGAGGAGGCTGGCTGCTTCTGCAGAAGTTGCATGTTGCACCTTTGAATGCATAAAGATTTTGAAACCAGGTTCCTTTAGGATGAAGAGCTAAGGCAACATAGGGGGCAATTTTGTATGAATACTGACTTTCTGTGGCAGCTCATCATCACCTCCTCAGACATTCCAATAAAGGGGGAAGTTGTTGCTCTAAGAGTGTTAATAGTGTTGATAGGAATGCCCTGGGAAAATATTTCATTGTGATTTAAAGTTGTGCCTATCCATCAAAACTAGATTCCCACACACACACACACACACCCTACCTCTCCACCTGCTCTCCTCATTAAATTCTGTGTTCCTGAATCAGCTTGGTTCTGTTTCGGGGGTGGAGGAACAGCCATGCATTTTAGGGGCAGCTAAGGCCATAGAGCAACTTGGAAGCTTGGTGGGTCCCTGATCGAACTCAAGACACCTTGTTAACGGTGTAATTGAATTTGGAATTGTGATAACCTTCCCAGAATCACCCTAATGCACTCTGTAATTCAGGGTACACAGAGTCAATGCATACTGCTAGTGGACACTCCTATCACTTGGTAAGATGGTACTGATGACCAAGCTATCCCAGAGTGAAAGAGATTTAGGGTAAACTTGTTTAACACCAGGGAAATGCTCATCAACTTGTCTGTGTGATTTTTTAGGGGGATGGGGTGACAGTCTAAACAAGAACTTAAAATCAAGTAAGGAGTCCCTGGTTTCCAGTTGACAGCCATTGGCCGGGGGGGTGTCATAGTACAGTATCACTTTCTTAAGAATAATCTCTACACTTTCCTCGAGGATGCCTTAAAATGCCATGTTATTGTGTGTAAATGAATGCTGAATTTGGATCAGTGTGTAGTAATCATTTATGACAGGGAAAAGTCACCAAGTGAAAGAGTGTGAATGTTTTGAATAAAGGGCTCTAGCTCAGTGGCAGAGCATCTGCTTTGCATGCAGAAGGCCCCAGGTTCAATCCCTGGCATCTCCAGGTGGGGCTGGGAAGGATTCACTGCCTGAACCCCTGGAGAGCCACTACCAGTCAGAATAGACAATACTGAGCTAGATGGACCAATGATCTGACTCAGTATAAGGCAGCTTCTTATCTTCCTGTGCTGCCATGGTCACGTGTCGTGAAGATTGCCGCAAAGGCAGGTTAGTGTTTGTGGGGAAAGGGAAGGAGTGATATTCCTAAAAGCACTTCAGAATGACAGGAAAAGCTTTCATAGGAAGCCACCTCATATAGAGTTAGGCCACTGAGTCATCTAGCTCAGTATTATCAACGATGAGTGTTAGCTATTCTCCAAGGTTTCAGCCAAGTATCTTTTCCGGCCCTGCCTGGAGATGCCAGGAGTCGAACCTGGGATCATTAGCATGAAAGGCCTGTGCTCTAGCACTAAGCTACGACTCTTCTCCTGAAGATTATGATCTTCTCCCTCCCATCATCAATTATTGTAGATAATCCAATTAGGACCTTCTAATCCAGATGATTTTGCTGCTGTTCTTATAGATGCTGTCTAGCTATTTTGCTAGTTTCCTCCCTATTAACCCAAACGTGCGGAGCAACCATGTCAAGACCCAATATTTTGCTTATAATGGCAGATGACCTTGGCTATGGTGATTTGGGATGCTTTGGTAACAGTACACTCAGGTAAGTGTAACCAGGGCTCAATCCCTAAAGGAGGAAGTGAGGAAGCATATGTGTGAGAAACGTTCAGAAACTTCTAATGGGAGAGGGTAAAAAGAAACAAATTGAAACTCAAGGCCCCTTTTGAGAGGGAGAAAATGGCATAGAAATTCAAAACCAGCATACATCAGTGGGACCATGTGACATGGTACTGTCCAGCTCTCAGTAGGTTGATTAACATCACTCATTTTTTAGAATCCTATGTTTTTGACGGCTACTTAATTTTACAAAGTTCCTGTGATAATTTCCATTGTGTTCCAAATGCGAGTAGCCACACTTGGAGCCTCATTGGCAGCCAAGATCTGTCTTGCAGGAGAGGACTTGGAAGGTTTGTCTTCCAGTGGGGCAAGTGCTTCTGCCCTCCATGTTCTTGAAGCATCAAAGGGCCTCCATCCTGCAGCTGACTCAGCTGGAAGGAAAGACTAAAGGAGCCGTTGCTACTCCCGCCTGATGTCTCTTTCTTATCCACCCACTGTTACAAACTCTGTCAATTTAAGCCTTGCGGATGAAAATGTCCTATCTTTTTTTCTTCTTTTGGTCATCTTTTTCTGTTTTTGTTTCTTTCATGGAGTTTGCCACTGAGTGGCAACAACAGGTCTACATTTTCTGTCTTGACTTGTCAATAAAAATGTAACTTGGGTGGGGCGGGAACTAGCTGTGATGCCATGCTTCACACAAATAGCAGCAATTGCATGATTCAAAAGTAAATTGCAGGCACAAGGGGTCTGGACTAGGAATCTGGATTAGGACCCCGGCATGGAGCGCAGGGGGCTTTAACCTTTTGTTCTCCACTGTTGTCACAATAGGCTCCACTGCACCTGCTGTTTCTCTTCTTTTAATGATATGACCTTCATTACAGTTTCAAGGTTCTTATACTCTGATAAAGTAACTAAGCACAACAACCAAGTAAGCACTCATTCATTTTGTGTAGAGGGCAAGCATGTCAAAAGGTGGTTTGGTGCTATGCACTCAGTCTTGCTCCTGAAGTCACACCACTCCTCCCATTACACGCACTCCTATTTCTATTGGGGAGAATTCCCATTCTCCCCAATGGGTCCTCATATAGCTAACTAGCACTTTGTATTCTTTTCTTTTCTTTTTAAAGAAATCATAGGGTTGTAGAATTGTGGGGGGTAGTCTAGATAATGGCTTTGGACCCCTTTCCAGCCTGTGATTTTGAATCTGTATGGATGGAGTTGTAGCAGAGAAACCTGCTGTACTGGTTAAGCCAGTTTCTTTAAGTTGATGAACCTGATTTACATGTCTGAAGATGTGGTGCAGAGCAGATGTGTTGCCATAGGAATGAAGCCCCTCACCTGGCTGGAGCTCCCTCCCCCCCCCCCCCCGATCCTTGGGGAAGAGTCGTTTTATTTATTTATTTATTTATTTATTTATTTATTTATTCAGCTTATATCCCGCCCGACTAGCAAACAGCTCTCTGGGCGGCAAACATAGCAACATATACAATAATAAAATTACAAAGTCAGTATAACAAATATAAAAATACACCATCTAAAATGGAAATTACAGCATTTACATAAATAACTTAAATTAAAATGCCTCAGAGAAGAGAAAGGTTTTAACCTGGCGCCGAAAGGATAATAGTGTTTTACTGCTGTGAAATTGGGAGCTGGAAAGAGGCAGAGAGGCTTGCCCCACTCTGTGCTGAAATCCAAGGCCATGGCTTTGGGGTGCCTCCATGGAAGCCTGATGGGGAAGCAAGATCTGTCGAAGTGTTAATGCTGTGATCTCCTTCCATCTTATTTTCAGGTTGTGTATATATATATATATAAAATAAATAAAACCATATATCCTAAAGACATCATAGTCTCCACTGACCATTCAAAGGAAACCAAACCCTGGGTAAGCACTGGAACCCCTGAAAGTTTCTCACCTCTCAAAGATTTGGGTGCACACAACAATATTTTTGGATAGTGTTACTGGATTACTAGACTCTGCTTATTTGGGTTATGGATTTTAGTTATGCTTTGTATTTATAATTTTTTTCAGTAAGCAGTATGGAAAAAGGTTTGATCAAGTGGTTTATACATTTTCTAAATAAATAAATAAGCCAAAGTATCTCTCTGTTACTTCTGCAACCCTCAAGACTGAGCAGTGACCAAAGAAAGACTGCACATTAGTTTAGTTGTTCTTATAACAAAACATTTTCTGCAGATGAGAGAGAGCATATTACCAGATTACACTAATATATTCCTTTGTTTTTACACCTTAGGACCCCTAATATTGATGGGCTTGCAAAGGAAGGAGTGAAACTTACTCAGCACATTGCTGCAGCTGCAATATGTACACCAAGCAGAGCAGCATTTCTGACTGGCAGATACCCCATCAGATCAGGTTGACTCCCTCTTTAAGTGGTTGACTAAAGGTTAGGGGCGTAGAGGACAATGATTACCGGAAATGATAGCCTGCCCTGATACAGAGCCTAGGAGTAGTGCGAACATACACAGGGACCTATTTTACTGTGTGGCAGTTGTGCAGGCATTTTCTTGCATAGCAGGACCTAGTGTGGCAAGACCCCGTCATACCTTCTGGCCAGCTGTCACACAGCACAGGACTCCAGTAGCCAGGACTCCAGTAGCCCTTCACACAGGAGAAGAGCCATAGCTCAGAGCAATGTTGTTCTTCCGCATGTGAGGAGTTTTCTGTGACTGTCCTAGGGGAACACTGGCAGATCCTACCATGGAGAACATAAGAAGAACCTGCTGGATTGGGCCAGTGACCCATTTAGTCCAGCATCCTGTCCCATAGTGGCCCACCAGATGCCTATGGGAAGCTC
Source organism: Rhineura floridana (assembly GCF_030035675.1). Taxonomy (NCBI): domain Eukaryota; kingdom Metazoa; phylum Chordata; class Lepidosauria; order Squamata; family Rhineuridae; genus Rhineura; species Rhineura floridana. The sequence continues at coordinate 66,206,434 of NC_084484.1, read as the reverse complement.
CAAGCAGGACCTGAGTGCAATAGCACTCTCCCCACTTGTGATTTCCAGCAACTGGCATTCAGAGGCATACTGCCTCTGGCAGCTGAGAGCTTTAGCCATCATGGTAAGTAGCCATGGATAGCCTTACCCTCCATGAATTTGTCTAATCCTATTTTAAGGCCATCCAAGTTGGCTGAACAACAACTGGGGAAGAAGTGTAGGGTCCATTATATTCCAGACTGTGAGGTAATGGATGGTCTGTGTAGACTGAGCAGTGTTTCAGTGACATCTGTTGATGATGATGACACCAGTTCATGCCTGCATTGCTTTTGGGGGGTTACTGCAAGTGGTCTTGCCTCTCTATCCCCCCACAGCTTTTAGAAGATAACCCCCTGCACACCCTTGCTTACCCCTTCCCATCACCAGAGCGAACACGGGACTAAGATGGACATAGGACTAATTTTTCCTTCCATTTATATGTTAGGTATGGCATCCAGAATTGAGACACGTGTCATCATCCGGACTGGTGCCTCGGGAGGGCTCCCTGCAAATGAAACAACATTTGCTAAGTTATTACAGCAGCAAGGTTACACCACTGGCCTTATAGGTACAGTATCATCTCAACTTATTTTTTTCCATTTTCCATGGACATTGCCAAGCTTGTTTGACCTGAAGTTTCAAGGTTTTATCAGCCTCCTCGGGTCTCCGGGTGAAGGAGTTAAATTGGAGGTTGAGCAGCCACAATGGAAAGGGCAAACTATTGGGGGGGCATTCCAGCCCTTCTCCCCACCCCATTCTAACATTTAAAACAGTCCCTTTTCCCGCATGTCCTTAGCATCTTTCTATCTTTTTGTAGGGGGCAGTGACTGAGAGGTAGGTATCAGTACAGGCATAATAAATTTCTCTTTAAAATGCAGCACTAATTCTGCACTAGAATCAGCTAGAAAGCTTGAGAGTTATTTTCTCTTTTTTAACTGCCAAGCACTCCGGGCTCTGTTAACCTAGATCTCCTGAACTCAAACCCTGCACCTTTGTATAGAGCATCTGCCTTGCATGCAGGTCCCAGGTTCAATCCCTGGTGCAGGGGAGGGCTGGGAATGTCCCCCATGTGAAACCCTGGGGGCCACTGCCAGGCAGAATAGACATTGCTGAGCTGTATGGACCAATGGTCTGACTCAGTACAAGGCAGTTTCCTATGTTTTGTGTCCTATGACACATACAGTATTGTATTGTTGCGTGCCTCCCCAATCTCAGAGTGGTGAGATTTCAGGGGTCTCTGCGCTCATCCAGGGTTTGGTTTCCTTTGGGAAGAAGGTCAGCGGAGACTGAGGTGTCTTTATGAAATATGGTTTGTTTATTTACACACATTCCAACCTGAGCTTAAGATGCAGGGGGTTCAAGGCATCAGCAGTCCAATGTCCAGCTTTTCCATCTGGGTTGCAGGAGGCACTCCAAATGCCATGGTGCAGAGAGCCAGTCTCTCTGCCTGCCTTCAGCCACCAGCCTTTCTCTAGACACAACTAAAAACACAAAACCTCTCCTAGGCTCCAGGAGGGGGGGGGGAGGCTCTCCTGAAGAGTTTCAGTGACAAAAGGATCTTCCTGGCCCATTCAGCAGTTGCTGGGCAACTGATAGACCCATTATCCTACCTGGCCACTCTATTTGTTTAACAAAAGACTCAACTGACCGGCAGAGCGAGTTCCTCATTCTAAGGCACAGGATTCCAAATCAGAGGTTGGAAGGGGACCCACAGGAGTCATCCATTCCAACCCCCCATACTCATGACAGTATTAATAATCCTGAAGCTTGGCTGGGCTTCAGATACTTACATGGTGCTATAATCATCAGGCTTGGATTCTCTACACAAACAGGGCTGGATGAGCTTATCCGTCCTCATATTGGATGGACTTGGAAACGAACTGAGTTTTGATGTCCAAAAATAATTGGAAATCAAGTTTGTTTGTTTTTTAATGGGAATAATTTGCTTTATTCAAGCTTTTAAAAATCAAGGCATCATTCAAGTGTGCATGTTTCATGAGTTTTTAGTCTGTATTGTTTTTGTTGTATTTTGTGATCCACCTTGGAAATTGCTGAATCAGTAGATATCCAAATAAACAAACATCAATGGAATCTCATTCATGCCTACTCAGAAGTAAGTCCCATGTCGGTGGGTGTAGGGTTGTAGCCTATGTCTTTGAGGGAGTTTTCTTCTTCTTCTTCTTCTTTTTCTTCTTCTTCTAAAAACACAATTCAGTCTTTAGATGTGGTGTTTTTTCTCTCTGGGTTAGGCTAAAATGTAAAAATAAATGGGATCCAGAACTGAGTAACGATCTATAGAACTTTCCTTTGTTAAATGGAGATAATTATGTGTCATACTGTATGGTATTCAATGCTAGTTCTACTCAGAGTAGACCCACTGAAGTTAACAGACATGACTAAATTAGGTTCATTAATTTCATTGGGCTTACTCCAAGTAGGATTTAGTTGAATATAATCCATCATATTTATAACACACTGAGGTTGTGTTTTGCTTTTTCTGCCTCAAACATGTATTGTTCCAAGTACAAACATGATGTGTATTAAGTTGGTTATCAGTGTGATTTGGGGTTCAAGAGCCACTGACAGTGATGACTTCAGCTATCGTTGTGTATTTTTTCAGGAAAATGGCACCAAGGTATGAACTGTGAATCCCGCAATGACCACTGCCACCATCCTTTAAACCATGGCTTTGATTATTTCTATGGCACTCCTTTTACGCTTGTGAACGAATGTCAGCCTAACAAGGATCCGGAGATGAGCGTAAAATTGCGAGCTACGTATTGGTTTTACACACAGATGGGTGCTGTTTTGGTGTTCACTCTTGTGCTGGGACGAACTACTGGTTTGTTCTGTGTGGAATGGAAAGTAACTGCCTTCGTTACTTCATGTGGTGTCCTATTTTTTATATCCTGGTTTGCCAATTATGGATTTTTAAGATATTGGAACTGCATCGTGTTGAGAGATCACATCATTACTGAACAGCCAATAAAGCTAGAAAATGCTGCCTCCAGGATAGTGAAAGAGTCCATCTCATTTATTGAACGGTAAGCAATTATTTATTTAACTTTGCTAATAATGCTTTACAGGTTTGAGAGGAGTGACCTGATTTTTAAACTTTCATAAACATTGCTTAGGAGGTGCCAAGACTACCTTTACAAGTATAGTATCAAATCACTGCATTACTCTAGTTTCATGGCATGCTTTTCAGACAATGTTGCATCGTTACAAATAGTTAAGAACTGTGTACCATGCTGAAGTATTGGTACATCTCAGCCAAGGTGTCCACATGCCCAATTGTAGTTGGGAATAAAATAAGCCTGAAATGTAACGTTTCCTTTGCATTTTAGTTGGCCTCAGAGGTTCATGAAATTTAGCATGTGAGACAGAACTGGAGTCATGTCTGTGTGCAATTTGTAAACATAAAGCTTTTTACTAATTTGGGCTGAACCAGTATCAACAATCATAATAGCTGTACAGTGTTTTTGAGTGTCTAGTGTACTGTATGTGCATTATCCTGTTGTAACCCTTTCAACAACCCTGTTAAGATAGTTGAATATCATCATCATCATCATCCATCATCATCTAGTTTGGTCTTCAATATAAATAAATAAACAAACAAATAAATAATATGGTATAGTACAAGGGCTGCCACTGTGATATCCTCCAGATCTTGTTGAACTACAGCATGACTGGCTATTGGCCATGCTGGCTGGAGCTGATGGGAGTCCAACAACATCTGGAGGGCACCACATTGGCTAGACCTGGTATAGTGGGTCAAATGTTTGGTTTGGATGTCTAGTTATTGGGTTCAGATCTCTGCTCAGCTATGAATCTCACTTGGATAATTAATGCTTTGTGTAAACAAAAAAAAGTTGAAGACATTTTATTTCATTTCCAGAAACAAGCAAGAACCGTTCCTCCTCTTTGTTTCTTTCTTACATGTCCATACACCCTGTTTCACCACAGAGATGTTTCATGGGAAAAGCAGGCACGGTTTATATGGAGACAATGTAGAGGAGATGGACTGGATGGTGGGTGAGTAGCATTTTTCTTCCTATATAATAAAAATGTAAGGCGTTGCATTGTACAGTGTAATGATGTCACACAGTATGACATGGGGCATGGCGGCAAGCGAGATGAGGGTACCAGGGAAACAAAGATGGTTGACATAGGAGCAAGGCGACTGGGCGGCTACGGAGCGGATGAGCAAGGCAAGCAGACGACCGTAGAGCAAGCAGGTAAGTGGCTAGGAGGCAAGTGGCAGTGCCCGTACCCACCTGGGTGGAAGGCAGATAAGCGGGCTAAGTGGGAAAGCATCTTAGGCATATTGTGCAGCAGCAGCAGTGTTGGCCTAGGTGGGAGGCAGTTAAGTGGGGTGCCTGGAGACACAGTCTGGGGCAGATTGTGAGTGCCTGGGAGGAGGAGGGGCAGTTTGAGAGAGCCGGGGGGGGAAGTTTGGGGGGCTTAGCAGTTGCAGGAGATGAAAGAGGAAGGTCCAAGAGGTTACCATAGGGGGGAGTGTCGGTTAGTGAGGGGTGGGGATAGTTTGGTGAGCGGTGAAGATAGGTGGGGTTGGCGAGTGAAGCAAGCAGGGAAGCAGTCCCTAGTAATGATCATATTTGTCTAAGGAACAAAGTACATAAGAAGAGCCTGCTAGATCAGGCCAATGGCCCATCTAGTCCAGCATCCTGTTCTCACAATGGCCAACCAGTTGCCCATGGGAAACCTGCAAATAGGACCTGAGTGCAAAGAGCCCCTCCTGTGGTTTCCAGCAACTGGTATTTGGAAGCATACTGCATCCACCTATGGAGGCAATGCATAGTTGTCATGGCTAGTAGCTGCTGATAGCCTTATCCTTCATGAATTTGTCTAATCCTCTTTTAAATGCATCCAAGTTGGTGGCCATCACTGCCTCTTGTGGGAGCAAATTCCATAGTTTATCCACGCTCTGTGTGAAGAAGTCCTTTCTTTTGTCTGTCCTGAATCTTCCAACATTCAGCTTCATTGGATGTCCACAAGTTCTAGTGTTATGAGAGAGGGAGAAAAGCTTTTCTCTATCCACTTTCTCCATGCTATGCATAATTTTATACAAGTAATGGACTTCCTGGGGCCTCTTTTTTCCTTCCTGAATTTGTAACCTCCTTGTTGTCTTTCAGTTGAAGACAGTGTTCAGTTTAGCACTTGATTTGCATGCACTTGAGAATATGGTTCATAAATCTGCAACCTCTCCTTCCCTGTCACTGTTCCATTGTGCTGCCATTGTCCCTTGTCTAGTTGACAGACTCAGGGATGTCTATTGTATAGTCATAGGAGGATAGGAGAAACTAAGTCTAGGATAGTACGGCAATATCATTTCAACATCTGGCAACACATTTTCTCTCAGCTCATGATTAGCTATGAATTTTACAAACATAATTTTATGTGGCTTCATATGAACTCTTCTGACTTTCCTAATTCTGCAGGAAAAATTCTGGCTGCTGTTGACAAGGAGGGCTTAAGGAATAACACTTTTACTTACTTTACTTCTGACCATGGTGGATTTTTGGAGGCTAGAGAGGGAATTGACCAGCTGGGTGGCTGGAACGGTATATACAAAGGTAAGATAGCCTAGCTTCAATTATCCATGCACTTGTAACCTCTTATTTGGATTATTCCAATGCGCTTTGTGCATGTGTAGAAACTTCAGTTTGTACAGAACATGGTTGTGAGATGGCCAACAGGACACAGCATTACAAACACATTACCCCACTACCTGAACACCTTCACTGACTTCCAGTCCCTATCTAGTCAAGGTGCTGGCTTTGACCTTAAAGGCTCTTCATGGTTGGGATCATTTCTTCCCACATGTACCTGCTCAGACCCTGAGATAATCATCTTCATGGGTTTCTTTCAGGTGGGGTACAGCAGGTGGTTACAATGGAAAGCACTTTTTCCACAATTATGGAATGTCCTCCCCAGATATTTTATTTCCTCAGACCTTTTAATTCTTGCCAAAGCTTTCAAATGTTGTGTTTTATGTCTGTTGTTTTATTATCTTAATTTAGAGCAGCCTTCCTAGCCTGGAGCCCTTCAGCTGTTGTGGACTACAACTCCCAAGTGGTCCAAAACATCTGAAGGGTGGCAGGTTGTAGAAGGCTGACAAAGGGTTTGTTTAATGCTCCACTATTAACTTATTGTCTTATCATGAAACTACTGGTTGAGGCCATCCAGCAGTTTAAACTGCAGTGCCATTAGTATGCGGATGATACACAGTTCTACCTCTTGCTTCTATCATCCAATCCCAGGGAGGTGGTGTAAGTGAAAAACCACTATTGGTGTGGGAGTGGGTGGAAGAGAACAAGCTGACACTAAATTTAGGCACAATGGAGGCACTGAAGGTCAGGAATTCCAGCAATCTGTGAGAAGTGGTTTCACCTGTTCTAGATGGAGTTGCTCTTCCCCAGAAAAAGCAGGTGTGCAGCTGCAGGATGCTTCTGGACCTGTCATTTTCCCTGGATGTTGAGTCGGTGGTAGTGACCAGGACGGAGCATCTTTTATCAGGTCTGGCTGATTTGCCATCTATGGCCTTCCTTAGAGAAGATGGCTTGTGATCAGTTATCCATCTCTTCGTTCAGGGGTTACCAAACCGTGGTCTGCTAACTTCATTCAGGTGTTCGGCGGCATGTCTGTAAAAATGCAATTAAACATCATACAGCATCTAGCATAGTCCATTACAATTGCTACAGCAGACAGAAAAATCATTAAGCAGTTCTCCAAGATGCTCAGCAGTTTCTAAGTGGTCCGTGGAGGAAGGGGGAGGAGTTAAGGAACCACTGTCTAAGTTACTTCTAGACTAGACTATTGAAATGATATCTTTGTGGGACTACCTTTAAAAAAACAGATTGGGAGGTTCAACTGATTGAAAATGCAGTGACCAGACTCTTTATCTGATGGCCGTTTATCAGATCATGTAACTCTGATCCAGTATCAACTTCAGCCAAGCAATATACTTGCATGTCAAAACATGAAAATGGAGTATGCTAAGCTCCTCCCACCCCCGGTTGGCATCTCTATTGCCCTGCATGAGGCAGAGGGTGAATTTTTGAAGTAGAGAGTCTCCTGTAGTTGTGAAGGGTCCCACGTGATTTAGATTGTGGATCTTCGTAAGTGGGGAGTGATGGGAATAGCAATGGGGGTGGAGCTTGGCACACTCAATCTCTGTGCTTACGTGTTGGTTTTGGATAGAATGCCCACAGAAGGCTTTCATTGGTTGTCTATTCAGTTCCAGGCTCAATTTAAAGACCTGCTTTTGGCCTTTAGAGTCATATATGGTCTGATACCTGATTACTTTAGGACCATTTCCTCCTGTATAAATCTGTCCAGGCTTTAACATCAGCCTCAAAAGCCCTGTTCTTTATGCCACCGTATTGAGCCATTAGGGAAGTAAGCGCAAGAGACAGGGCCTTCTCAATGGTGTTGCAGCAACTCTGGAATAGCCTACTTGTGGAGGTCCACCGGGCTCCCTCTCTGACTTCCTTTTGTAAGTTGGAAACTTTTTTAAAACAGCCTTTTAATGTTTGAAAAATCTTTACCGCTACTGGTTTATTATATTTTTTTTATTTTTGCTTATTATAGTATTTTAAAAGTATGTTTGCTTTATTGCTGTGTGCTAGTATTTTACATATTGATTGTATGCTGAAGCTTCTCCTAGTCTCTTATAGGTAGAAGAGTTGGATGCATACAGTTGAATGATTGGTTTTATCTGCTCTTTTATTATTCTAGGGGCTATACCCCTGCTCACATCACTTGCCAACCCCGCCTACTCCCCACAAACCTTCCTTGTCACCTATCTCCTCCCTTTACCCCTCACCAAAGCTAGCCACCCCTTCTCTTTCCCCTTGCCAAAGCTACCCACCCCCTCTTGGCAGGTTGCCAAAGTTACCCACCATGCTCATTATACCTTGCCAAAGCTACCCATCTTCTCTCTTTGCGGGTCATCAAAGCTATCCACCCCCTCTCCCTTTACTCTGCCTGCCTCAGTCTCCCTCCTCCACTGGCTCAGCAGGCCTCACAAGTCTGTCATCATGCTGTAGTTTGGAGCACCACATGTTGGCAGTCATGCAAACTGCAGCTGTTGACGACAACCTTAGAATTTTATGTATATAGGATTCAGCTGTATGCACCTGAGTCATATTCAGAGAACAACCACTGAAATAAATGAAGTTCAGTTAGTCATAATGTATCTGGCTACAACACATCCAAATTCATTCTTATTGTTTATCTTGTTTTGCTGTTGCCCACCTTGTTCCTGCTTCTAAAGAAAGGTGGGATGCAACTATTATAAATAAATTAGTGAGACCTGCAAAAATGTGCCCCTGTGCTCCTGTTCATATTATTCATTCCTTTCCCCCTCTCATGCAGTTTTGTTTTTCCCCAGCCTCAACAGTCAGTCAACATAACGTGGCTGCTGAGCACGCCCAGTCTTCATTGGACTTCTCCCTCTTTTTCCCCAGTGCCACCCCCATCCTGCTTTTCATGGTGCCACCAACACTCTTCTCCCCCCTGCCACCGTCCATTCCTCTTCTCCTCCTTCAACATTCCTGCTCCCTCTCCGCTTCTTCCTCTCTGCCTCACCTCACTGTGAAATGGGCTGGGGAGGGGAGGAGGTGGCCAGGAGAATGCCTGCAGTTTCCTGTACAGGCTAGTACAGCTGTTCTTTAATTCACTTTAAAACTTGGGGGGGGGATCTGATTAAAGCTAAGAGATTTTCTTAACATTCAAAACAGCCCTTCCAAGTGCTGTGGCAAGCCACAGTGGCAGTGCAGGCCTCTCTTTGGTAGGGTTGCCATATTCCAGTTCCACAAATCTGGGCAGGCTAATTTGCATATTATGCAAAGTATTTGCATATTATTTGCATATTATGCAAAGTATTTGCATATTAAGGTTTGGATTGTCCAGTTGTTTTGTTTTTGCACCTAGGAATTACCACCAAAAACTGGGGAAAGATGTGAGAAATCTTTTTTTAAAAAGCAACATTTTCAGCCTTAAATGCCTAGACTCTAGTTTCCAACACTATGGAATATTTATTGATGGATTAAGAGGATTTATATGCTGTCCTTCTGCTGTTAAAAACAGAGCTCAGCACAGTTTACAAATATAATAAAAACAATAAAAATACACAATCAATATAAAAACATAATAAAAACACAAAATAGCAACAAACAAAGTATGTCAGGGCAGCAGTATGGTTAACCTTTGCTGGTCATTGACCGAAATAAGCTTATTTACATTTTTTAGTATGGTTAACCATTACATATACGATATATTTCAGAGATGTGGTGGGTGGAGAAAAACAAGAAGCCAAAATGTTAGGAAAAGGAGTCTTTCATACCACATGCTCAGTTCTAAATACTGTTGCAGCAAGTTTTACAAGTTCTTCCAGTATTCCACTGGTGCAGGCACTCAGACATTCAAAGTATCTGTATGTTTCTTAGGTTTTGTAAAAGCAGAGCTTTGCTTAACTCAAAATTTCTTCTTCCTTTGATCAACCACATCTACACAAGTTCCACCTCCATACTCAAAATGAAAGTGGGCCTGGAAGTGTGCAACAACCCCACACATACCTTGCTAATTAGATTACCAATGCCAGGATGTCTGTCTTATCGACTACTCTCCTGCTCCCCGCCCCCGGGCATCATGAAAGACCCAGTCCTGGGCTCAGAAATAAAATAAATATCTGGTCCTCTTCAAAGTACTGATTAATTAATTAATTGTTTTAATTAAAATAATAATTATAAATTCTTGCTCTTATCACTAATGGGAGTTAATTATCTTGCATATGCTGCTATTGCTTCTATGGCTGAATCGGAGTGAGGTTAAAGATAAGTGAAATTCAAATAGGGAAAAAAAACACAAAAGGCAGTAACACTTTCCTAAATGTAATACCATACCAACCACAACAAGATTCCTATGAGTAAGGCAGAAAACTAAGCATCTCACAACCAGTCAGGATTCCTAACCAAAAACCAAAAATATGATAAATGAAGAAATATTTATATAAGCATGACTATCAAATATATTTATTATTTACACAGACTGTAAAGATATTTATAGTGCAATCCTAGGTTTATTTATTCAGAAGCAAGTCCCAGTGTATTCAGTGGGGCTTACTCAAACAGGGACAGAAATGCAACCTCAAGTGATAAGCAACTTCATTCACACAACCCAAAATTCCGAATCATAAGACTCCATACACGCACACACACGCACACACTGCTGATGTATAAATACATACAGCCCATATAACAGTTTATTGTCAAACCAGTTGGTCATTGCAGAAAAATCAGTATTAGGTTTTAAAAAATCAGTATTAGTTTCCTACAGAATAAAAACTGTAATACCTAAGTAAGCCCTGCCTACTTGCTTTAAAATAGGACTGGAGGAGGAACAGAAAGAGTTAGAACACAAACACAATTCTTTTTTACATTCACTCCAAAGTCCCATTGATTTTCAGCACATTCATAACCATGTCTACTCAAAGGTAAATCCTATTGAATTCAATGGGATTTACTCTGGGCATATGGGATTAGCATTGCTTTTACAAAAGCAAGTATTGGGAAGGTTTTCAAAACACTGCCCAGGATCTGACTCCTGCACACAAGAGGAAAAAAACCTCAAATGTATATACTTACCCAATTTATGAGATTTTCAGATAAACGGGGGGGGGAAACCACCATTTTCTCATATTGCAATGAGGTTTTCTAGACACTGCCTCAGGTCAATGAAACTGAAACACAACCCTGGCTTCACTGATTGGCTGCAATCCTGAACGGGCGGGGTTAAAGCTACGAAGTGCTATACAGTACTGTTTAACGAAAGATTTAACAGTCGGGGGGCGGTTGACATTTTTATGTATATCTCGAGAACCGGACCACCTAGAAACTTAATTTGTTTTTAATTAAAGCTGAGAATCTGGGCCACCTTAAGGGGCTAAACGGGCGCCGGGTGGCATGCAAATAATCCGGGTAAAACCCGGCTAACCGGGCAATATGGCAACCTTACTCTTTGGGCACCTTGCCTAAAAGGCCTCACTCTAAGGAAGGAGCCCCTTGGCCCTTTCTTATAATGAATTGTGGCAGAGAGGAGGAGGGGTGGTGGAAAGGCATGCCTCGTTAGCTGGCTTGTTAGCTGGCAAAGCTAATGAGGCAAGCAGACAAGCATCTAGAGGTGCCAATTTGCCATTTGCTGCCTTGATAACTGCCTCATTCAACCTCGTTGTTGGGCCAGCCATGCCTGATTGATAAATTTTTCATCTGTGTGGATGGTGTTATTTGGCTACATAAGGCACTCGGAGAACTGAAGTTGCTATTCATATGTAGGAACTGTTTCCCCAACTTTAGAAACTTTTGAATTTATTTATTCATTTGCAAGCTGACTTTGCTTTTCCAATGTTTTTGGAACTGATGTGAACCCTTTTAAGGCTTTTTTTCTCTTTGTTTTAAGATTGTTGATATATATTAATTGCACATGTCTGCTTCAATGTACTTTTTTATTTTCCCAGTGTTTAATGTTCTGGGAATGTTTCTGCTTTTTGCTTTGGAATGGTATGCATGCCTTGAAGTCTGGGGATTTAAAAAAGTGTAATGATGTGTAGACAAGATAGGGGGGAAGTATTACGTTTCAGCAATATATGAAGCTTAAAGGGAATTCCACTTGAGTATTCAGCACACAGTTTGAGAATGGATTCAGATCTTCATAGCCAAAGGCCAGCCTTATGGAGCCTGCCAAAACAAGAGAACTACCTCATGAGAGCGTTATCATGAGAAGATGTTCTCCATGTAGACCTGCATGTTTTCTTGTTTTCTGTCAGATGTTGATGGCATAAAAACTGATGTTATCCCATCCTCATTGTCACATGATGAAACTGTTTAAAAGAATGAGTTCGCTTCCAGATGACATGTTCCTTGAGTCTTCATTCTGTTTTGTTTGTGGGTGAGGTTATACAATGTTGCATCAAACAACCGTTATCTCTCACTTTTCAGTGCATTCTCCCATCACTTCCCTTATTGCAAAAAGTTCCGTTTTAAAATGTGCAGGACACGGAATAATGGGCTCAAGTTGCAGGAAGCCAGATTTCGACTGGACATCGGTTAGAGCCATACGACAGTGGAACCAATTACCTAGAGAGATAGTGGGCTCTCCGACACTGGAGGCATTCAAGAGGCAGCTGGATAGCCATCTGTCGGGAATGCTTTGATTTGGATTCCTGCATTGAGCAGGGGGTTGGACTTGATGGCCTTGTAGGCCCCTTCCAACTCTACTATTCTATGATTCTATGAAAAATTATTATTATGGAAAGCTAGTTTTGTTGCACTAGATCACCAAATCCACTTTTATTGCATAACCTGAACTGGCCAGTATGCAATCAAATACCACCCACAAAATACCAACAGTCCAGAAGTGACCTGGATTTCACATACCAACAGTCGCCTCAGAGTAAGAAAACAAGTGCATGAATTGGAGGTCTCATCAGGGGCAACAGTGTACATTTTTGCCATAGCTGGTAAAGAGCATGGTTGAAACAGAGCACAAGGAAATCTGCCACACCCAAGGCAAATATCTATTCTATCCTATTACCATTCTGTCTCTGGACAAAGATCAGTTCCTTTCACTTGGTTGAACAGCTATTTATTTTAAATTGTTTCTGCCCCACCTTTTCATTTAAAAGAATTTGCAAGCTGGCTTTACCATTGGGGGGGAGCGGAGGGGATGCCATAAGACGCAAAGTAGAATAAAATACAAAATATATAGTATGTCAGGTATATAGGAGAAGGCACCTGTCCAGAAGTGCTCCCATGAAACTGTACATGGAAGCAAATAGTGCTATGGGAGGCAGCACTGCAGGTGCAGGTAGCTAAGCACTGCATAGAATCATATGCAGACAGCCATTATCAGAGGGCAGATTGCCGATTGCACTATTTGTAGCCTACAGCCTGCCTTTTAGGCTTTATATTCTCCCAAGGAGGGTTGCAACAAATCAATACAAAATCACATTAACATGCCAAAATTTAAAATGGCAGTTTTTAAAAACTACTTTAAAACAGCAGCAACAGATAAAACAGTTCTTAACTATATCAGCCATCAAATCATCTGAATGAGGACTGATCTCCCCCCACATAAATGGCCAAAGGGAGAGGCCCATATGAATCCCTCTAGGCCACTGCAGATAGGGGAGATACAGGGGCCTGTCCTTGATACTTGGCAACCTAACCCCTCTCACCAGTGGATAACAGAGCAGGGCCTTGGATACGGATCTTAAAGCTCAGGCAGATACATATGACATATTTGTGGCAACAGTCTCGGTATGTGGAAGGAGATCTCTATTAATACGAGTGTTCTTTTTTGTTCACATTGGGATCTAGTTTTTATGCATTAATATACATGGACAACTGTTTGAACTATGGCATTCAACAGATTAATTGTAATTTTAACATGAGACATCGTGATCTTCTTCTATTACTACTTTTATGGCAGGTGGAAAAGGCATGGGAGGCTGGGAAGGAGGAATCCGTGTGCCTGGAATAGTTAGATGGCCAGGAATGATCCCTACTAACACTGTTATTGATGAGCCAACAAGTCTTATGGATATTTTCCCCACAGTAGCTTACTTGGCTGGGGCATCAGTTCCACAAGACAGGTACAAAATACTGGTCTAAAAGCAGATCAAGGTGAATTGGGTTTTAGCCATGAAAGACTTCAAAAATATATTTCATATCATCATCCATTTGTTTGGCTTTCTGACACATGACAGTTCTGAAACATCTTAATTGCTTTCCTCTACATGAGTTCTGTAAGGATTTTGTTAAAGAATGAAGTAAGTTGCAAAACTTGCTCACTGAGTTAGGAACATAAGAAACTGCCTTACACTGTGTCAGACCACTGGTCCATCTAGCTCAGTATTGTCTACACTGACCGGCAGCAGCACTCCAGGGTTTCAGATGGAGTCTCTCCCAGCCTTACCTGGAGATGCCTGGGATTGAGCCTGGGACCTTCTGCATGCAAAGCAGATGCTCTGCCACTGAGCGACAGCCCTTCCCCATTTGTCACTATAATGTGTGGCAGGGTACAAACAAATCCTTGTGGTCAATATCATTGTATGTTAAAGGTTCATCAACTTATTCACAAGGACATATTCAACACATTGACTATATGGCATGAAATTTTCTCTCTTGCTAGAAATTATTTAGCTTTTATAGTTCCCAAAATTCTTGTATGCTTTCACGTGTGCATACATAGATTTGTTGCACATGTGGGGGATTGTGGATTCCTTTTTATCTGTGTGTGCTTTCCTTTGCCACTCATAGAATGGCTACACCCTCTGAAATCAGCAGTGAAACCATGACAGAAGTGGGAGCTTGTAACTGAGCCATGTAACTTTAAGCACAAAATCTTACCTACTGAATATTTGTTATATTTTACAGTTTGGTTTTTTTTTAAAAATCTGTTTTATCACCCACCCTAGTGAAATATAAAGACATTTTGGCCAGGGGAAACTGATAAACCAGTTTGTTAGTTGTTAATTACAATGCTGGTAATACACAAATTGCAGCAATATGTCTTTGAAATGTGTCACCTTACCCAGCTCATCACTGCATCCTTAATCTATTAGAGCCCCAGTATCATTGTTTTTCTTCACGTAATTCTTTTAATTGATTGATTGATTGATTGATTGATTGCACTTTTAAACCGCCCTTTAGCAACAGGCTCTCAGGGCGGTGTACAATAATTAGATTATTGGCAACTGTGTATTAAGAATCAATCATTACTTATATCACGTTATTGAATGTATGATTTCCTTCATATTAGGGTAATCGATGGAAGGAACCAGATAGCTTTATTGCAGGGGGAAGTGAAGCATTCGGAGCATGAATTCATGTTTCACTACTGTGGGTTGTACTTGCATGCAGTGCGCTGGTACCACAAAGAGAGTAAGTATAATATCTTCTCCCGACAGCAGGTACATATGCATTACTGACATAAAATGCGCATCTCAGTCTGGATGATTCAGCATCGCCAATTTAACACCGACTTGTTTGTTTCTCAGTCAAAACTAGCTATAGGCTGGACTATATGGATTCCATTATTACAAAGAAGATAATTTGGTATTTGATAGTAAGTTTCTGTCTATTATGACTGCTAGGCTAAACCTAGAACCATTTTGGAAAGTCAAAGACCAAAAATGGATTCTCCCATGTCTTACCAAGGGCAGGTACACACACAGACACTAATGTGTGTTGGAGTATTAGGTGTTTGTGCACAGTACACACTAACCACAATGCACACAAAATAACATGGTTGTTGGGACATACATCTGTGTATATCTGAACCCTGTAATCTTTCTTTCTCCTGTCTAGGGATGGGGTCAGGGTCACAAAGGGAGCAAAACAAAGTCTCTTTCCTGAAATCTTTTTCAAAAGTTGAGTGTAGCTTTCCAGCCACAGTTGGCTATGGGGTACCAATGATATGTTGTAGATTTCATTACTTGCCTGTATTCACCTGTAGTCACACTTTTCTGAAAGTAAGCTCCGTTAACAGAGTGGGATTTACTTCCAAGTAAACATGCTTGTTTGAGCTAAGTGGGTTGAGCAGTGCTGACTTGAATACCAACCAATAACAATTTTGTGTGTGATGGATCTTGCATGTATTCAAGGAATTGGGCTAGGTAACTTGGGTAGGTTTCATTCTGCAGGACAGCTCTGTGATCAACAAAACTAAGAAATCAATAGGGCCAAGCTTAGCTCTTTTCCTAAAACAAAATAAGACAAAACAGATAAAGGAACAAACATCTTTGTGTTAATCTAGAAGTGTGTAGGTTTTTATATGTAGCATAGCTCATACTTTTCCCCTGTCTTGTTTGCCAATAGCTCTAACTGCAAGTTAAGTATGTATATAATAAAAATTTCCACAAGAGGGTGAAGGTTTCCAGGCTTTCTATGCACAAATACATATTTTATTATTTCCTTTTGCGATGTTTATTTTTCTGAAAAGTAGCTATCTTCACAGCAACAGAATTGCTTGTGCTTATGATGCCTGACCCTCCGTGGCACAGAGTGGTAAGCGGCGGTAACGCAGCCGAAGCTCTGCTCACGGCCGGAGTTCGATTCCAATGGAAGGAGGAAGTCGAATCTCCGGTAAAAGGGGTCGGGGTCCACTCAGCCTTCCATTCATCTGTGGTTGGTAAAATGAGTACCTGGCATATGCTGGGGGGTAAAGAAAGGCCAGGGAAGGAACTGGCAAACCCACCCCATATATATGGTCTGCCTAGTAAACGTCGCAAGACATCACCCTAAGAGTCAGAAATGACTTGCACTATAAGTGCGGGGACACCTTTACCTTTATGATGCCTGAATTTGAAATTGATTCATTTTTTGGCATTATAGCCCCCAAATGTAAAATCATGCAACTGCTTCAAAATGTCTTCAACATCCAAAAGGATTAGACAGAACCTACACCTATACTTTGTGAGATAAGCAAACACTTTGGGAAATGCCACAGGATCAGACCACTGTGCAACTCCTAGATGTACTTAAGAGCCTAATAATTGGTAGATCACATTCTAACAATGAAATGTCCACATGGTTTTCTTGCAAAATCCTTCTTTGATTAAAAATATATACTATTGTTCTAGTTTCATAGAATGAAGCTACATAGATTAGTTTAGTCTTAAGCAAGAATGATGTGCTCCTTTGACATTGCTCCAGTGGTATTCTCGGTTGCGGTTGATAACCTTGGCTATTGATTACATATATATACCAGGCAAAACTAACTCACACCAAAGTACTTTTTATAAGATGGTTCCACTGTATCTTCAAAGTTTAAGATAGAAAGTTACAGACTGTTAAATGAAAGAGGGGGCGATTAAGAAACCACAATTTTTGTCAAAACTTAATACCCTAATTCCATATACATCTTGAAAATAAATTTCATTGCATGCAGTGAGACTTAGTTTAAATATACTTAGGACTCTGAGTAGGAAGCATGAAATCCCAGGGAAATTGCAAAAAATTAAATCATAGCACACCCTCACCAAGAGAAGTTCATCTAACAAATGATGCCTAAGCTATGATCCTCTGAGCACTTATCTAGAAGGAAACCATACTGAGCACAGTGGGAATTGCTGCTGAATAAACATGCACAAGATTGAGAGGTTGAAAATATTCATGTGAAATGTGGCTTGAAAACAAGGCTCTGCTCTGAAACTAGAGATAATACCACCTCTCCCATTTCAACATCCAATTTATGGGTGATGGAATGGTAGTAACATTTCAGCTTTTTGCTTTTTGGGGGGGGGGGGAGGTAGATGAGATTCAGGCAAAAAGTAGGGGTTCATTGCAGAGTCCTGTTCCTGATGACCACAAGCTGGTAGCTGGCATTTTTCCTGCAAAGTCCCCTTGGGAATGTTACTATGGGTGCCTCCAGATTGTCCCTATTTTGCAGGAGGGATTCAAGTACGTGCAGGAAATTTAGGTTTGCACATTTAAAACAGATTAAAGCACAACAAAACCCGTTTGTTTTTTTAAACAGACCTTTTGCAGTTTGGAAAGTGATGAGCAAATGCGCTGAAAAGTGTGGTTTGAGCAAATGATTAACAGGAAGATGTATAAGCCAGGATGAATGCTCATTGCCATATAACTGCTTCACAAACAAATCAGAATGAATGCTCAAAAAAGACCAGACACGGTCTAACCTCCATGTAAGCTTTGGGCAAGCAAATCAGGATGAATGCTCAATAAACAGATCAGCTGAAGAAGCCCATCGACAATGCATAGGGTTGTATTCAACATAGCGCTAAGGTGAACGTGTTGTCAGCACAATGATTATACAGCCATGAGATTGGCTGTATACTATAGCCAGCGTGGATTTTTCACATTCCGCAATGTTAAATTGAAAATACCCCCCATGCCATTCTGATGCTTTCTATAAGCTCATTTCAAAACAAAACCTTACAAAACTTAAAAGTCATGAACTCAGAAACACTTTCTTAACAACCCTCTAAATTTTCATGGCAATACACAAAACAGTAACAGAGAATAGAGAGTTCAAAATCTAAAAAGAACTCTTTTGGACTTTTTTCTGTCAGAGTTCTCATAATCTGTTGAAATTCATTAAAAATGAACTATGTTCACAGAGTACTTGTAATCCTATTACTGACCTTGCCCCATACTCTGACTTTCATCTTCTGCAGTTTAAAAGTTTAAAAATGCCTGGCTGAGTTTTAATTAATTTAAGAAATTTTGGCTTGAACTCAATGATAATGTTGGGCATGCTCAGTAAGAGACAGCTGTCAGTGTTCTAAAAGCCAGACTCCCAGCTCCTAGGCTTGTCTAACCAGGGGGCCACACCCACACCAGACTGTGATTTCACGTGAGACAGTCATGACTTCCCCCAAAGAATCCTGGGAAGTGTAGTTTGTGAAGGGTGCTGAGAGGAGACTCCTGTTCCCCTGACAGAGCTCCAGTGGCCAGACTGGATTAACAGTCAGCCACTCTGATTGAAGGTCTGTGAGGAGAACAGGGCACCTCCTAGCAACTCTCAGCATCCTTCACTTACACTTCCTAGGATTCTTTAGGAGAAGCCATGACGGTCCAAAGTGACATAAAGGCCTAGTGTGGATGTGGCCAGGGACAGCTTTGTTTTAAATTTGGGTGGGAGGCTACATGTGTCTGCTGTAGAATAAAAAGGTGGGGAAAATGCTGAAAAGCAACGATACTGTTCACAATGTTTTCCTTTTGGAAAGGAAAGGGGCTTCCCTTCTGCCCAGTGCCCACCCACATAATATCCTCCCCTCCCCCCCTCCCCCCCTCCCTGTCCCTCTCACAGGTCAGTGTTGGACTACAACCTGGGAGACTAGGGTTCGAATCTCCACACAGCAATGAAGCTCACTGATGACCAGTCACTGCCTCTCAGCCTCAGAGGAAGGTAATGCTAAAACCACCTCTAAATACCGGTTTGCATTAAAACCCTATTCATAGTGTCACCATAAGTCAGGATCGACTTGAAGGCAGACCATTTCCATTTTCAAACATAATTGCACAGAAATAAATCCCACTGAACTCAGAAAGTATGCAAATGATCAAACCCACCCTCCCTTTTCCTCCCTTCTATCCCCTCTTCCTCCCTCCCTCCTTCCCCATCCCCATCCCCTTCTAATCCCATCCTCCCCCTCCCCTTCCTCCTCCCCCTCCTCTTCCTCCTCCCCCTCCCCTTCCTCCTCCCCATCGCCAGTTTTACCTGTCCTAACCATGATTGCATAGGAGTAAATCCCATTGAACTCAATAAGCATGCAAATGATCAGACCTGCCTTTCCCCTCCTTCCCCTCTCCTCTCCGTTCCTCCTCCCCTCCCCTCTTCTTCCTTCCTTCTCCCCTGCCCACTCCAGCCCTGCCTCCCTTCCCTCGGTCAGTTTTACCTATCCTAAGCATGATTGTACGGGAGTAAATCCCACTGAACTCAATAAACATGCAAATGATCAAACCTGTCCTTCTCCTCCCCATCCACTCCTGCCTGCTCTCTTCCTCCTCCTGCCCTCAGCCCTTCCTCCTCTTCCACTTCCTCCTCTTCCTCTTCCTCCTCCTCCCCTCCCCATCCCCTGTGGTCAGTTTCACCTATCCTAAGCATGATTGCAGGGGAGTAAATCCCACTGAACTCAATAAGCATGCAAATGATCAATCCATTCTCAGCAAACTTGCACAGGATCCCATTTCTTACCTCCCAGATTAGAAAGCAGAGAAATTCACTAATAGGCAAAAAACCTTGCAGTTTAAGAACGTACCTATAGCCCACAGCTATTTCTATCAAACTTTAAAAAGCAGGGAAATTGCGCAGCTATCGTGAATGCACCAGAGGAGCAGGAGACTTGACCTTCTCTCTGGGATACTGTACTGCCCTACACATTTGTTTTAGCATGTGTTTTAAATTGTTTTTATATTGTTTTAAATTTTAAAATTGTGTTTTAAATTGTTTTTAAAATATGTGTTTTCAATTGTATATTTGTTTTAATGTTTTTGATTGCTGTAAACCGCCCAGAGAGCTTCGGCTATGGGGCGCTATACAAATGCAATAAATAAATAAATAAATTTGTCAAAATGCAAACACCATTTGGGTTGGTCTTTCACAGTCCAATCCACTTCCTGTGTAGCTTGGAAGAATTTGATAACGTGCCTCTGAGCATATGGTGAGTGGTGGCAACACCTGCAATCAGCTCAAATAAAAGAAAGAACACTTTGCTGTGCTGATCTTGTTTAAGCAACATTATTAAGCAACATTATTAAGACAGTTGATATAGTTCAGACAGTCACTTTAAATATGTCTGATTTACTTTGCAATTTTAGTGAAGTTTCCTATAGGAAATCATTTTATTTTCTTTCTGTTTCTGTGAATATGTGAAGTACAGCAATACTTTGCAAAATTTACACTAAAAAAACTCCAAAATAATTGTGGAATAATGGCACTGACTATTTTGCAGAATAGTCTCCAGTGGACATGAGGAGTGTCTCAGTTTGCACAAGATAAAACAGTGGGAGGTGAAATATATTCTAGTAAAATTCTAGGTATACTTTATGTTTTTAATTGACCATGCCCACCTTGCCTTAAATGAAGTGGTTTAAACATAGCAGGCTGAAAACATGCATCTTGGGCAGGCCAAGTTTGTTTTTTCCAATAGCTAGATTCATTGCTTAAGTAGCAACATATTGTAATCAGTCTGATTTTACATCAAACTGCAGTTTCAGATTCAACTGTTAATGCACCTCAAATAGAAATAGAACATTACCTCCAATTTGAAACACAAAAGGCTATCTTCACCACCATATGACATTGACCAATAAAAAGGCTTTGAGATTAATAAATATAAATTTGACAAAGATTTCTGGGATGAATAATGAGGGAAATAAAATTTTCTAGATTAGATTCTCTGTAGAAATATTAGTAACACAGGAAAGAAGCGCAAAGTAAGAAGAATACCAACAAACATACAAAAATGGAATTCTCCATCTTTGGAGATGGCAGGTATTGCCACCACTCCCCATATGCTCAGAGGCACATGTTACCAAGTTATTCCAAGCTCCACAGGAAGTGGATTGAACTGTGAAAGGCCAACCCAAATTGTATTTGCATTTTGACAAATTTGTAGCACAGTACAATATCTCCGAGAGGATGTCCTCCTGCTCCTCTGGTGCATTCACTATAGCTGCCCAATTTCCCTGCTTTATAAAGTTCAATAGAAATATCTGTGGGCTATAGGTACGTTCTTAAACCACAAGATTATTTGCCTATTAGTGAATTTCTTCTTGCACAGTGGAATGTTCTCCCCCTCCCCTTCCCCCATGCACTCCCTAGATCTGTTCTGGGGGTTTCCCCAACCCCCTGGAGCAGATTTGGGGACAACACAGGGCAAAGGGAGGGGAAAAGTCTAACTATGCAAGTGGAATTCCATGCACTCGTGCAATTATTTAGTTGAATACAGCACGTAGGATTGTTCCCAGATCACTTCTGTGAGAAAAAAATGGCCACTAAGCAGCAGCCTCTGGTAACAACCTTCTTTGTCATCAGTGCTAAACTACTTTAAGCCAAAAGTTCTTTTCATGGCTCAGCCCTTCCTGAAATATGTAGTAATTCACTAATAGGCAAAACACCCTTGCGGTTTCAGAACATACCTATAGCCAATAGATATTTCTATTAAAAAGCAGGGAAATCGGGCAGCTATAGTGAATGCATCAGGGAGGAGACATGACGTCCTCTCTGAGATATTGTACGAGTGTGTGTGCACCCCACCTACCTGTCTCCTGTCTTTTGCAGCTATGTGGGCTGCACGTGCAGCACTACCATTAACCAAGATGGCAGCCAAGGTTTCCCTAAGGGGCTGAAGCCTCTGCTGCCATCTTGGTTGATGGCACTCATGTGTGCTAAACATGCGCATCTCTGCTGTCAACCAAGATAGCGGCAGGGACATCAGCACCTTAGGGAAACCTCGGCCGCCACCTTGGTTAATGGTAGCACTGCGTGTGCACTGCACATGCACTGCACACACACTGTGCATAGCCGCAAAAGAAGTCAGCAGAGAAAAGTAGGTGGAGTGAGAGAATGGCGGGTGGCTCAGAAGCTCTGTGGATTGTAGAAGGGGACTGTAGGGGTCCCTCAGGGTCCCATGGCCAGGGCCCCACCTAGCTGCCCTTTGGAGCCGGCCTTGAATCCCTTGATTATTAAAATCCCTTGGATTAAATCCCTTGGAGCAATGCATTTTTATCACCAGTAACTCAAAAGCCCCAAACATTTGAAAATGAGTCCAGACATCTAACTTCTGGCAGGCCACCTCCCATTAAAAAAATTAAACTGTGATGAAAATGCAACATTTTCTTAGAGCAGCCTAGTAATAAAATTGCATTCCAGAAAATTACTGTAAAAAAATTATTCATCATTTTTTAAAAGCCACTGAGTTTTAAAAAAATTGTATTTAGCCTATACTTATCATAATTATCATTATCATCAGTTGATATCCCACTCTTCCTCCCACCCAGGGAGGCAAACAACAAGCAGTAAAATATCTTAAAAATGTAAATGTACTGCCTTCAAGTCGATTCCGACTTATGGCAACCCTATGAAGAGGGTTTTCAGGAGGCTGAGAGGCAGTGACTGGCCCAAGGTCACCCAGTGCGCTTCATAGCTGTGTGGGGATTCGAACCCTGGTCTCCCAGGTTGTAGTCCAACACCTTAACCACTACACCACACTGGCTCTCATGTCTTAAATATCTTAAACAATTCCAATACAGATGCAACTGGGATAAAGGTTGTCTTTCCTTAAAAGGCCTTCAGTAGGTACTGCAAAGACAACAGATACAGCACCTGTCTAATATTTAGGGTAGGTAAGTATGCTTAAAAAACCCTTCTTGATTAAAAAATAGGACTGACCTCTAGTTGGCTTCTTCTTACATATGCATAGGTTAATGTAGTCCTAGATTCAGTGGGATTTCTTATTTGGATTCATAAAGACATTTCCATTTTTCCTTTATATAATGTAGCATTTTCTGTACTTCTTATGGATGTATAAGTTGGTGCAATTAAACTTCTCTCTCTTCCTGACTGCTGTTCACCAGGGGTATTTTTAGAGCCAATAGATTTTTGTGAAGGGAAGCGATGGAATTCCACATCTGTGGAGAAGCATTCTTCCAAGGCAGCTAGCAATTCATCATCTCTGACAGAGCTGTAGGAGGATAAAGGTTGCAGAAGTAAAGTCCTTGTTCCAGAAAATCTTCCTTTGGAAGAATCATGTGAATTAACTATTGTGAACTAATTAGACATCCGTTCCCGTCAGGCTGCCAGAAATAAGTTATGAGAAGGTCCATAGGTTTAAGCTAGGCACTGAATATGTTTGATTTCTTTTCTTTAAGGTGGTGCTCTCTGGAAGGCCCATTATGTGACTCCAAAATTTCACCCAGAGGGAGCTGGTGCTTGTTATGGAAAAAGGATGTGTCCATGCTCTGGAGAGAGCGTAACTCACCACAACCCTCCTTTGCTTTTTGACCTCTCACATGATCCTTCTGAGATCAACCCTTTGTCACCAGGTTCTGAGCCGCTTTTCAACACACTAGTAAATCAATTTAAAAGAGCAGTGGATGAGCACAGAAAGACACTCACTCCCGTCCCAGAACAACTTGATGTATATAATACTATATGGAAGCCATGGCTGCAGCCGTGCTGTGGGACCTTCCCTTTTTGTTGGTGTGATAGAGAAAGTGATATGAAAGCATAATTATTTAAAAAATAAATAATAAACGAAGTCTTTCCTTTGATAACAAACACTTCTGATATCTTAAATATGATATCCTTCATCCTGGCCTAGTTTGTGCACAATGCTAAGCCATTGTTTGCTATAATTTTATAGATTATCAAACAAAATGATGGCTTGTCTTCCACCTGTCCTTCACGTGTGCCTTTGTAACTTGGTGAGCAGTGGAGTTGGCTCGCCAAATAAACCGTAGATAAGGAAAGATGTTGTATTCACATGTAACGTTAACCATAATTAATACAAACTGGTTCATAAGCCAACAACAAAGCATGGCCTGAGATCATAATTTGTTGGCAATGAACAAACCACCAGGTGGAGTTCACACTTAATTAAGCCACTGGGTAAAGTTCACCCAGTTTTAAGCCATTGTTTAATAAGCCATATTTTAACAAGCCATAGCTTAGCATTATATGTAAACCAGGCCAGAGTTGACAATTTATTGCTGAATATGTTCCTTGAAGAGAATGAGAGGAAGGCTAGGGAGAGAATAGGAGAAAGTGAGCATGTTTGCTGAATGCATTAACAAAATATGTTTTAAAGGGTGTGAGTTTTTGAAGCAAAAGGCCTTAAACTGGGTGGGGAGGGGTAGGTTTGGCCCTAGCATTTTTAACATATTCAAGTTGGTGGGTAGAAGCAAAACTCTACATAGGCACTTGCAACTTTCTTGTACATCCTGAACCTTGAGGTTGATTGTCATTACTCCTCAATTCTGTATTAACCAGCCTTATTGCGGGCATCATGCATATGAAGAAATGTTTTCTGGTTAAGGAGTTATTCTCAATCTAGACCAGAGTGATAGTTCTACCTGCACTGGTCCTAATGGCCCTCACAGCTGAATGCTTGATGCCGACAATGAGAATATTGGTGGTTACATCATAATAAAAAAGCCCTCCTTTCCTTCAAATGCTTCATGATCTTGATTGTGCATGTTGACAGTACAAAGCTACATTGATTGGCCAGCCTCTGAGTAAGGCAACTTCCTATGTTCATAAGAAAAATAGTTCTGCCTATGGCAGTGAATTCTGGATGCTGTTTCCAACTCTCAATCTGAAATGCAGTGGCCGTATATTAAAATATGTTCACAGTGTAACAGTTATGTGTTTAAGCTCTGTTTCAATGAGACTTGTGCACATAACTATACACTGAGTTGCACCTACAAGCGTCAGCTCTAACCTTATAAACAGACCAAACTGCAACACTGCTAAATCGGAGTACTTGGATTTAAGCTGATTAATTTTCATTGAGAATGATGGAACTGAAGGAGCATGACTCTATCTATGGCAGCTTAGCTGTTATGTGGATTGAGTTGCTAGGAACCTAAAATAAATGACCAGCTTTCCAGTGTGAAGAAGAGATTAAGGAGACCTCCATTGAGTTGAACTCCTGGGAAATTTACACATTGGATACTGCACCATCTTAAATAGCTTCTTTCATACATCAGTCAAACTGTTGAAACAGATAATCCAGAGGTGATTTACAAGCTTATTTGATCCATGGTGTACTTGATTTAACAGAATAAGAGTGATTGAGCTGGTTTGCACAGAACATTAAACCAGAAGTGGGCAACTCTCCATGGGCCACTTTAACACTTTAAGTGTGCTCCCAGTTCTCCCTTTGCAGCTAGGGCTTGAAGTAAAAAAGAATTCAACCCCCAGTTGTAAAGGAATAAGTGCGAGTGCATTTAGAGTTCACTCCCTATTCTTTTGAATTTGGTACTGTTGCAAACTTGGCCACTCAGATATATGCATGCCCTTCCTTAGGTACTGGTTTTATGAGATAATTAGGGTCAAAGAATTATTGTTTTTTCTTATAGATACCCTTTTTGTTAAAATTACAGGGGGGGGGGTTCAAGCACACATCCTTTCATCACTTTAGTTTGTTCACATTAAAACACCTAGGGACACAAACTCAAAAATGCATCCTTGCTTCTTTCCTCTTGCTCTCATTAAACATCTTCACAAGTATCACATCCTTAGAATCACTGCTAGTTTTCTCTTCCAAAAACAGGTGAGTGGAAGCCCACACTCTTCCAAAGAGCATGAATTTGACAAATGCCCCAAGATTCAACCATGTACACTTCACATCTGATGCAAGTATTTGTTTTTTCATATCAGCATTGTGTCAGATAAAATAATTATCCCTTCTAAAGCAGCCCAGAGCATAGCACACATCACATTAGAGCTGTTGCAACAAGTGCAACAACTACAAAAGATGTTGTTACCACAGCCACAGATAAAACCTCATTCATCAACAGGGTCTATGGAGCATTCAAATGATTTTCACTCTAAAAACTATGGGGGCAATACTGTACATTTCTTCCGATAAAAAGCCAGAATCTGCTGCCTAATAAATCACACTAACATCATCATCTATGGCTGCTACACTTAACTGTCAAAATAATCAAAAGAATGAAAATAGGCAGATATAGAAATCAAGAATATAAAATGTTTATTTGATAATGAATAAAGTTACAAAAAAGGGAGGGGGATAAAAAAAATTGATTTCTATGTATGTTTACAAAACCAAAAAATATTCATGCAGAATTACAAGATAATAAGTATGGATGGAATATTCCTGACCTTGTTGGCAAAATCAGCTCCCTCTTTGCTAAGGCTAAACACATGGTCAATTTAGTTCTTGACCTTTCCCAGTATGAAACAGGGATATTCACAGTAAAATACAGGAGGGATGCAAACATTAGCAGAAATTATTTTAATACATCTCAACTTGTACAATGGATTAAAAAAATGGCAGTTGTATATTTAAAAACTGGAATTGTCCTTTAGTGGCTCATTTACAGGTCAAGTTTCTAATGAGAGTTATCCTAGGCAAAATAGAATTTTCAAAAAACTAACAATTTTATTATGGCATATATGCTTGTGGAATAAAGTCCACTTAACCGTCTTACTTTATGCAGTTGATGAAGTGAACTCCAGTCCATAAAAGCTTATCTGCTATATATTTTGGATAATTGTTTATCTTTTTTGCTATGCATTTGGCCACTTCTTAACCATATTTTCCATTATGGTTCTTGAGATCAAGAAGCAGACTTTCATTTGTTTCGATACAATTGGATGCCATTTTGAATCAAGATGGCACACTGAACCTTTTCAAAACTGCACTGATTTTTTGTTTTCTTAGAATTCCTGAACAATGCTAGGTATAAAGCTGCTAGTGATATAATAAAAGTGTTAGTTTTTAAGGTGCTGCAATAGGCTACCCCCTTGGAAATTGTTACTATGTTTAAATTTTGAATCAAGGAGCACCCAGAGCAACAAAGAAAACCTAAAGCTGTACCAACTATTCTACTTCCAGTTATTTATAGGATTAGATATAAAGTTTAAATATTCAATATCTAGTTTAGCAATCAAGCTCTTTCCTCACCTGTCTCAAATATATTGAAACTTGCATACAATGTGGATAGGTGCAGATAAATGAACCAAGTGCCTGCCTTCCTGGAGCTGTCAAAATGCATAGGGACATAAGGGCTGTAGCGCAGTAGTAGACAATTTGAATTACACGCAGACAGTCCCATGTTCGGTCCCTGGAGTCTCCAGGTAGGGCTGGGAGTGTCCCATCTGAAATCCTGGAGAGCCTCTGCGAGCCAGTTGTAGAAAACTGAGCTGGATGGACCAATGGTCCAGTTCCGTACAAGACAGCTTCCTATGTACATAATGTTCCATAGCAATTTATAAACCAGTACACAAGTCCTTTATTAGCACCATTGTAAGAGGTGCTGATTCCATGTACCAACCAATAAAACCCACCTCCTTACATCTTAAGTTATAGGAAGTCCTGAAGAAAGATGTATTTGGATTGTTCTCAATAGAAAAAGTTGAGCAGACTTTTAGTTGCCCTATAACAGAGGTTCCCAAACTGTGGTCCATGGACCACCTGTGGTCTGTGAGCTTCATTCAGGTGATCCATGGCATAGCTGGGGATTTGTGGTTACAGACAGGAGATGGCACAGCTGTTGTATTAAATATTCATACTGATTTTTAATTGTATTTTATTGCTTCTTTTATTTCTTACACTGTATTTTATTGTATTAAAGTTTGAATTCTATGGAATTCAAATTGGAATACAATACAGTACACCATATAAGAAATAAAAGCAGCAATAAAAATACAATTAAAAACAGTACAGCATCTAGCACAGTGCATTACAATTACTACAACAGGCAGAAAAATCATTAAGGGATCTGCAAAGACCCTCACAAATTTTCAAGTGGTGCATGGGGAAAAAGGATTGGGGATCACTGCCCAAGAAGCATTCTGTGGAAACCAGAAAAGCAAGTCCCCCCTCCCCCACAATGATTCCTGAAAACATTAAACTATGGTCATGATCCAGAACACCATGGAGGAAGCACATGAACACCAAAGATTCCTTTAGCCTCAAAACAGCCCCATTCCTCTTCTCCAAATGTGCACATGTAAGCACTATGATAGACTTTAGAGGGAGACAAGCACACCCCATTCCTCCCTACCATATTGATATAATTTATGCTTTGGAGTATGACTAGCTTATACCAAGCAAGGTTGGTTGAATGGGCATAGACCACCTTAACAGTCTACTGTATCGCCTGAGAACACACAATAGGTAGAGCAAGAGTGGGGAACCAGTGGAACCCCAGATGTTGCTGAACTACAATTCCCATCATCTTTGACCACTGGCCATGCTGGCTGGGGCTGATGGGAATCCAACAGTGTCTGGAGGACCACAGGTTCCTCACCTCTGAGGTGAGGGAGGGAGAAAAAGGGTTTCTTGAACATGGAAATTTTCCATAGATGGGTATTGTACACAGAAGGCTGTGTTTTTATGTCCTGCTTTAAAAGTTTTTGGAACTTTCATTTCCAAGATTTGTACTCTCCAAGCTGAAGAATGAAATAGGATACAGTATGTGGTTCATTAATCAAACCAATTTTTCATGATCTCAGATGGTGGGAATATTTCATAACGAGATGTAGATCAATATTAAAAATAGGACTTTGTATTTAGCACCACCTCTCTACGTACATGAATGAGAGTGAGAGTGAGTGAGAGAGAGAGAGAGAGCGCACTCTAGTGGATTCCAAAATGTTTATCATGTCAACACAACACACTCAGATACTAAAATGAATGGAGATTGAATAGCTGCAGCAGCAAGGCACCGTGGACTGTTCACTAAAACACCGACATGATATGCATACAGAAGTTTCCCTTTTCAGTCACTGGCATTTCCAGTTAAACATTTCTCAGGTAGACAAGACTAGAAGTTACTGTTGGCAGAATACTAGTTGACCCAATGGTCTCAATATAAGGCAGTTTTATAAGCCCATTGTGTTTCATTCTCTGTCATAATACATACGCAGTGGCATTTAGTGAGCACAGCCATATTCAAGGTGTTATTATATTTGCATTTCCCCCTGCATAACAGGAACAGCCTTGGAGATTTCACATACATTGTAAATGTAAACAGCAATCAGTCAACATAAGCATACACAAACAAGATCTATAATAAAAAGGAATCCAACTTCTTTTTAATGTTTTCAAAAGCATCTTTTCCCAGATAGTCAATGTGGCCTTCCTCCCATTTTCTTCGCTCATCTTCTGCACTTCGTTCCTCTGGTTCTGGCTGAATACAAGACTCTGAAGCAGAACTGGTAACCTCGTCCTGTGAAAAGGCAGCAAGACAGGAAGATCCAGAAACCCAGTTTGTATCAAGAGTTGAATGTGCAAAGCCCTGAGCAACTAAAAGATGAGCTACCTATTATTACAGACTAGAGCAGCTCGGGTTACTCAAGAAATGAGCTATGAGATTACAGGAATGGGAATATATACACACTGTTTACTCTGAGTAGCAATATTGAGGCGTTCCCCCTCTCTGGGATTCCAATCACAGGAAGTATGAGAGCCGGGATGGGGGGGTTGTTCTCTAGTCCTGTGCCCTTCATCACATCACCATGTCCCTGATTTTCCAGGGTTCTTAATTGCACAGGGATTCTACATGAGCATAAGAAGGGGATGGGAACATCTGAATAGAGTTAGTGCATCATGGCAAAAGTAGGCATGCTATAATTTTGGAAGTATATTCCATTGCCTATTCTACAGAAACATCTTTAGGTTCTTACTAGGTGCTTCACTTTTCCCTTACTCTCAGGGCTGGAAACAGTTTCAAGTGCTTGATCCAGAACATCTACACCCATGACAACAAATTTCCCTTTCCATTATTTTTTATAATAGAGCAAAATTAGCAAATCGTGTAGCTCAGCCTTTCCCAACCAGTGTGCCTCCAGATATTGTTGTCCCACAACTCCCATCAGCCTCAGCCAGCATTGCCAATGGTCAGGAAAGATGGGAGTTGTGGTCCAACAACATCTGGAGGCACACTGGTTGGGAAAGGCTGGCATAGCTATTTATCTGTATAGATTATCTTAAGAAGCTGTATATATTGCTTCATTCCGAAATCATAGTTTTCAGATCAGAATGCACAAATAAATATTGCCTCCAAGATGTACAACATAAAAAGGGGCTTTACCATTTTCACAGTGTCCTGAGGAGTAGGGTTAAGAGTAGGCTCTGCAGACGATTCATTTGGCTCAACAACATTGACTTCAAGACTGCACTCAGCTTTCTGTACAGACTGATAAAAATAAAGTCTCTGTTTACTAATTTCTCTTACTTACAGTTTTTAGCAAGCCATCCTGGATCATGCCCCATATTCCTCAATATGCAATCTTTTAGTCAATCATTTATTTCTAAGTTGAAAATAACCTACAGGTTCAATATAAATTGCCAGACCCTAAAGGAGTAGTAGCAACTAGCCTCTTCTGTTGTGATACATCTATTAATTTTGTTTTACATCTCAATGTATTAAAATGACCACCATTATGGTATTCTACAATCAACACAGATACGCAGTAACCACTAACATCCCATCCTAGTATATTTATATATAACGAATAAGTGGTAACTCACTAAATCATTCTCAGAGAAGACCAACTAAGTTAGCTAACGGAGCAATCCAACTCATGGGGTGCCGGCAGAAGAGGAACCACAGGAAGCTCTGCGGCATCCATTTGCCGTTTGGGAGCCACCAGGCCAGATGAACATCGGCTCAGCTGGGAGCTGTGCCCAGGAACGGAAAAGAAAAAGCTGACTCTCATGAATACACCTACCAGCAAGTAAGCGCTCCCCATTGACTTCCAGGAGAATGATTTTCTTTGACCGACCTTTTTCTCAGTGTAACCTTGGCATGGATTGGGAACCTCAGGAGCACTCCAAATGGGACTTGGATGTTGCACAAGTCCCCCTACCTCGGCCTTTCCTCAGACACACCCCCAGAATGCTGCTTTTGGGGTCTGGATTCTGCTGGCACCCCTTCTGCTAGGCTGGGCTTTCCTGGCAGACTCCCAGCTGAGTCAGCAGGGTCCCAGCTCCGCCACTGCTCAACCAGGATAAGAGGCTTCTACCAGCAGAGCTGGGATCCTGCAGGCTCAGCAAGGGCCACCATATACCACTCCCCTCCACCAGGCATAAATACAGGTTAGATTGCGCCCTAAGTAAGTAAGTATATGATATAATTGCAAAGAGCTTCATTCCAAGTAAGTGTGCTTAAGATTCCAGCCAGAGTCACCTAAAATTAGTCATTCTTAAAAGAGATACCTGAAATCCTAAACACACTGAACATGGAGCTTAGCTCCATTGATATCAACATAGCATGCTGTAGAGTAGGATTAGACAGCAGATAGTTTGATAAATCCTGCTCTAGGCATTGGTCTTCAACTGGCGGTTTGGGACCCACTAAAGGCTCACAGCCTGATCTAAGGCGAGTTGCAACAACAGCAGTAATACCATACAAACATAGATTTAAAAAACTAAGAGATGGGTCCCAAAATGAACATTTGGGTTAAAAAGGGGGTCCCAGCTCTGAAAAGGTTGAAGACTGCTGCTCTAGAGAGAAGGCACTATTCTCAAAGCTTGGGGTGGTTTCAGATGAGACAAGAAATCAGAAATAGAGTGACTCACTTTGATGCTGTGATCCTAACCATACTTATATACATAAGTACATACATAACAATTGGAAGCAGCTTTGAAATATTAAAATCATGATTACTATAACTAATTAGCACAAATAGCAAAAAGAAAGTACTTACATTTTGGGCAGGTAACTCATTAGGTGACTTTACAACAGTTTCCGATACATGTTCTGCATTTGCTGAGACTGGCAAACAATTGCTAATGACAGTATTTGCTCTTTCCATTGTAACTTCATCACCACTCAAATTAGGCTAATAACAACAAAGATTATTGTAATGTTGACATTCTCCATCCATAAAAGCTTCTATGTTTGTATTAAGTATTCTGTCTCCTTTCCACTACATTTCATTACATTTATTTTAAAGTAAAAAATAATTTTGACACTTTTCATTCAATTATCATTGCTAATAACTACATTACAGACAGCTCAGTGCTCTGATGTAGTTCTAGTTATGCTTTGAAAGGTGTTTGCATGTGAATAGATGTGCCAGGCAGGGGGTGGTCATACACATTCAAACACACATCCCACTGGCCAGGATCCCAAGAGATACTTTAGTTGTGCCTAAGTGGGGTTTTCGATCTCTCCCCTTCCTTTGAACAACAGACCCCTATGACAAATCATAAAAGCCTCCTCAGTTTCAAAAGTTGCTTTCCACAAAGCATAGGAGGTTGCTGTTTGAGAAACATGAGCCCAACCTCCCCAAGGATATGGAACTACTTGGACTGCTCCTGTCCATTTAAAACAGTATGTGGACAGACAACGTAAACTCAGATTTTACACCTTTAGGTCCTGGTGCACCACATGATACAGGAGCCTATACATAGCGAGATCTCAAAAACCGGATTGGGATGATTTTCCATAATTAGAATGTGTAACGATATGATTCATTTTTATTTCCTTGTAAATCAGATTTTAATCTAAGTTTTGTTTTTTAAAAACGCTACACAAAGGAGAGCCCCATGATTATTCACTTTCTTTCCAAGTCAACATAATGATACTATAATATGATATATTAAGTTTATGCTGGTAACAAGGAGACAAAAATATTTGGTTTTTTAAAAAACAGAGAGAGATGAAGGACTGTTCTCCCTTTCTCTCAAGTCATAAATATGTTAGATTCCACTGAAATCACTGGAATTTATTTCTGCCTTCTCTGTAACAGATGACATTCCCTGAACCCAGTCTCAAAATCTGAATCAGACACAGCATAAGCAGATCATAAGGAATGAAAGGGAACAAAACAACAATATGGCCTCCCCTTTAGAAAATCATTTTACCTCTTCTCTTTGGATTTGTGGCACAGAAGACTCCTGCAATTTTTCCAGTAATGGTAATATACTGGAACTGTATATTGTCCACCAGAGTTCAAGGAATGAGAGCTGACTCTGAGA
Source organism: Rhineura floridana (assembly GCF_030035675.1). Taxonomy (NCBI): domain Eukaryota; kingdom Metazoa; phylum Chordata; class Lepidosauria; order Squamata; family Rhineuridae; genus Rhineura; species Rhineura floridana. The sequence goes on along the minus strand of NC_084484.1, from coordinate 66,173,184 downwards.
TAATGAGGCTGAGCCATCTTCTACAACTGCTCTTGTTTGAGGATTGTATTTGTAGTTCCAGGGCTTTGCTGGTCCCAAGAAATGGACTACCTTTGCATCTTTGCCAAAACTGCCAAAAGAATACATATAATTATGTCATCTGAAGAATGAGTTTAAAATAAGCACCATTTTTAAAAGCAGATGCAAGGTGGTTCATATCTGCCACAGCATTAAAAAACTATTCATTCATTGATGAGTGAATAAAAAAAATTCCAGTGGCTTATAGCAATTGAAATTTAATACACAATGTCACTGCAAACACTGGACATAAGTACAAATAAGAAGGGTCCTGTTCACAGGCTTACAAACAAACAAAGAAAAAGTACACAAGGGAAGAGGAGGAAGATCAGCTTGATTATGCCAGGACTAAAAAGTGAGTTGATAAGAGGAATTTACATCTAGTTTGGCCGAGGGTGATTTTCCTTTGCTAGTATCCTTATTGAGATGGAGATAGTGCAGCTACCCAGCAGACTTTGGTCCTCTGTTTGATGGAAGAGGCCTCTGAAGACCTAGGGCAACTGACCTCAGAAGCAGTGTTCTTGCTGGGTGCAAGCAAGCTCCCTGTAGCCATTCATTATTTAGTCAACAGCTAAGGCCATGTTAATCTTCCCCTTGCCAACATGGTCTTCCTGGGCGGGAGATGTGCATCTTTCAATAGCTATTGTCATTTGGCTAGTGGCAAGGGTCAGAGAACCCTTCCCCTCACCTCTGCAGTCACAGGGCAACTAACAGCAGAAGCAATGTTTTTGCTGGTTATGGGGAAAACAGGAAGCAAACTCCTTGCCAACTGCTCATTAGACACTGGAGCATGAACAGTTTACGCACTTGGACAGCAAGAAACTAGAAGTTGGGCACTGTCAGCCTTTGTCACCATGTGCAACATGAGGGGCCTTTTATACTATGGTTGGAAGCTGATAGATGCAGGTTTGTGGGCTGTGTAGAATACAGTTTAGCCCAATGCCATTAGTTTGTAGTGGCATTGGAAACACTTCAGTCTCACTCACCCCGCTCCATCACCTATGGCCTCCAGTAAGCATAAAAGGCCTCCATTCCATTACCCATCAATAAGATGGGGGGGGGAATTGCCAAACTGTAGAGTCACTACACATTCAGTGAAAACATCCCATAAGTGTTGGAAGCCTGGTGGAGAGTTCTGGTTTTCCACTTAAGCATAGCATGGGGTTGTCTAATTTGCTTTTATATCACTTATCAAGCCAACAGTCTTTGGTTTGGTGTTTAATCAGGTGTTTAGATTTTTGCATGCTTGGGCATGTCATTGCTTTTTCTGGATTACAATATTCCATTCTGAATTCTGGTTTTCACATGATGGTCAGAAATAGCATGCTGGGAGCTTCTGCCATGTAAATAAATTAACCAATAGATCACCACTTTCATGACTTACATACATGGATTAATAATAATGACATGACATAAGATGATAGGTACCTTCAGTACAATTAATTATTGATTTCCTACATCAGGATTGCTGATGAAACTATACTGACTTATTGTCAGAGGGTCAACACCTATAAATGATCTTGGTTGTAAGTAATCTCGTGCTACATATGTATACACAGGTCCCATTACCAGCAATGCCAGACGAAAATCTGTGAGCACATGCCTTTAGGAGAGATGTATTTGCCCATGCAAGGCTTTGGCACTGGGATTTCAGCCCTGGACTTAATGCAACCACTCACCAATGTATTATTTAAAATATGTGTGTGTGTGTTTGTGTGTGTATGTTTATTTTTTTATTTATTTATGTACTTACTGTTGGAAAGCTGGGGCATAGGTGTAGACAACACTGCTGCTTAGATTATAGATAAAGGGCAAGTGTTTGTTAATGTCTGTTGTTGCCCAGTTGCTGAAGAAACTGTTTAACAGTCCCTGATCACCTCCTAAAGAATCAAAAAGAACACATGAAAAGTGCAAACCCATATTAATACAAACTATACAAAAATGGGGAATCTATCAGCCTCCAGATATTGCTGGACTCCAATCAGCCCCAGCAAGCATGGCCAATAATCAGGGATGATGGGAGTTGTGGTCCAGCACCACCTCAAGGGTACCATCCCTGAACTATAATATAAGCAACAGTTTCATCTTCAAACCCAAATTTACTCACACCCAAACAGTATTGAAAGGCCCCTTTGACCTCTTTGCCACCTTCACACATTTTCTATCTGTTTCCTGAATCTGATCTTTTTTTTATTTTTCCTGTTTTTACTTGACATGCCATATTTGGAATAAGGCATCGCCTATATATGAACGGAGGAACCTGGTACCCTTCAGATCAGCGATTCCCAACGTGGGCAGTAGAACCCCCCTGGGGGGCATTACAGCCTTTCAGGGGGGCGTTGGCATGACTACAAACTTTAGGGGGGCGTTTGGGTTCATTAGGGGGGCATTGACATTTGGTGATCTGATGCAACAGTTGAAGCATTTAAGTTTAATTTTATTTAATACACAAATCATTAATTTTTAAACTGTTTTGTCCCCAGTTAGAATGTATTTAATAGTCTCAATTCATGGAAATAACACTATAAATAGTGTGTGCTCTTTAGTAAAGAAATTCTGAATAGCGGCCAGTGTCATATCAGGGAATGGGTATATTAGCCACGCCCCGGCACTAGGTAATGTTCCGATGGTGTCTTGAGGGATGTTGGAACCAATCACGAGAGAGTGTTTGATAAGCTGGGTGTATTGGTGGAGGGCGCATTCTTCCAACGGATGAGTGCCGTGTGCAAACGGGTGACGCAGACAGTCAGTTATTCACCGGTTTTCTTCAGGAATGGGACACACTCGCTACCCGTTGTTTCTGTGATGTCTAAATGAACTTGTTTAACAAAACAACGCCAGTAGACTGAATGAGTTTGTTGTTAAGTAACACAGTGTATTCTATTGGTTCATACTGAGTGGACTTAATTAGTTTTTGCTTATGTTTGCTTAGTGCAGTGAATCCCATACTAGTGAAGAATCGAAACAGTTTGGATATTGTTAGTCGTGGTGACTTAAGACTATTACTATCCAAGTATACTCCAGATATTGTGAAGTTAGCCAAAACTCATCAAGCTCAAGGATCAAACTAGTATTTTATAATAAATCTCATTTTATTTACTTTTCTATAACTATGTATGTATATTAATAAATCATACTAAGAATTCAATGTGTAATCTATGTGCAATAAAAAGGCATGACAAGAACAATCAGTAATAATTGAAAATACCTTTTATGCATTACTCATACTTTAAGGGAAGAATAGGAAGCATTGGCATATACTTAATCTGAGGGGAGCGTCGGGCATAAAAAGATTTTGCAAAGGGACATTGGGTCGAAAAAGGTTGGGTAAAGCTGCTTCAGATGGTGTTGGATTCCAACTCCCATCATCCCTAAAGATTGGTTGTGTTTGTTGGGGATGATGGGAATTGGACTCGAGCAACATTTGGAGGGCCTCAGCTTCCTCATCTCTCTACATTTCTCTTTATGGAACAGTATGGCTGCAGGCAGAACTAGACTATTCAAAACACAGCTATTATGTATTTATTATTTATTTATTTGTTACATTAATATATCCCACCTTTCCTCCAAGGAGCTCAAGTGGATGTACAAACATGGTTCTCCCCCAACCCCATTTTATCCTCACAACAACTTTGTGAGGTAGGCTAGGCTGAGAGACAGTGACTAACCCAAGGTCACCCAATGAGCTTCATGGCCGAGTGGGGATTTGAACCCTGGTCTCCTGGGTCCCAGTCCGACACTCTAACCACCACACCACACTTGTATATACAAGTAGTATATTACTTGTATATAAAGTTCCTGAGGTGGAGTTATCATTAGCCAGCTTCCCCACCCAGCAAATGGTAGCCTCTGAAGCCAGAGTGGGGAAAAGTATTTGAGTGTAGTGACACTATGACACAAGGCACAATCGACTCGATGACACAGGAAATGGGGAAGGCTGTATATATGAAAGCCGTATATGGCAGTAGCTGCTGTTTGTGCTTCTTTCTTTTTTATCTAACTTCTAGTTCTGTTCTTTCATCCCAGCTTGTCACTTCATAGGAACATAAGCTGCCTTACACCGAGTCAGACCCTTGGTCCATCTAGCTCAGTACTGTCTACACTGACTGGCAGCAGCTCTGCAGGAATTCAGGCAGGGGTCTCTCCCGGCTCTACCTGGAGATGCCAAGGATTAAACTTGGGACCTTCTGCATGCAAGGCAGATACTCGACCACTCAGCTATGGCCCTTCCGCAAAGGACATCAGCACTCTTCCTAATGTGTCCACATCAACAAAAACTCATTTGCTATATTAAGAATCCAGCAATGAAGTTTGGTAAAGGTTACATCCAGGGAGATTTTTTTCCCTCTAATGTTTTCAGTCCTTCATCAAAAGTTTGCATCCTCAAAAGAACTTCACCAATGAAAACCTCACACAAACAGAGGGGACTAGGCTAGAGAACTTACCATCAAAGCTACCGTGTTCATTTGCAAACTGCAGGAGGAGGTTGAAGGTTTTTAAAGAAGGTTGGAAAACAAACACACCACTGTTAAAGCAGTCTGGCCAGCCAGAATCTGGAGCTGCTGAGAGTTCTTCCCGGTCAAACAGTTCGTCAATATTGCATAGGACCTAGAAAGGACAGGACAAGTTGACACTGTAGTAGATCACCTACAAACTTTGTACGCTACAAACTTCAGGGATCCAAAACTCTATATTAGCCCAACTGACTATGTTATTTCCTATCATTCACTACTCCCCTTCAGCCCTGCAGTCAGCATCAACATGAACACAATGATGTGTTGTTTTTCACATCTGAAATTATGGGATACACTTTTTATCCATGCTACAGGACTGATAAGTGTTTTTGGCTTTCCATCTCAATCGCAGAATAGAATATTGTACACCCTACGGTTTTTGTGGGGTTTTTTTAATAGCAGGTGTTTTATAACTGCACTGACTGTGCCATTTATGAATTCTGCACTGGACAATAAAGGAGAGATTTAGTCCTACAGTGTACAGATGTTGTTCATACATATGTGTTATGTATTTTACACACTTCTGATGTTTTTACACACACAAATGTCAAATACTTTCTCTCCTGCATATAAATCTCCTCAATTCAAATTCCAAAACCACCAACAAAAAAAGTTGGGTCTGCAAAAGTTGGCCACTGAGAGCACATTACATAATCATTGGCAACAGTTGGCAACTGAGAGCATGCTGCATAATCAACATGGGAAAAACTTGCCATTCCTGACCATCACTACCCTTACCAATGTGTCCGCATCCATGAAGACACATTTGCTATACTGAGTAAGAGTCCAGCAATGAAGTTTGGTAAAGGTTACACCCAGTTCCAGCCTCTCCAGCAGAGCCAAGTGCACAGAGTCATTGCTATCAATTTCATTCACATCGACCACCGCGTTAAATATGGTGCTGAGGGCAGCCCTGAGAAAACAAGTAAAATACAAGATTGGAAGCCTTAAGACTTCTCCTTTTATAAGGAATGCAGTGCATGGTTTCTGATTATTTTTTTTAAAGCAAAAGCTGAACTGAGAACAGCTGCTGACATTAATAAACAAACAGTGTCTACTAGGTGCAAGGTTAATAAACAAACAAAATCACATTAGAAATATAGAAGCAGAAAACACGTAGTCCATTTCTTATTATAAGAATTGGTTGCTGATAACTAAGGAGCAGGAGCAGGAGCAAAGTGCAAGGGAAAGAAGCTACAGGTCATAATCAATCTGAATATTTCAAATGTTGACAAATAGTCAAAGCTGATTGGCTATCATAAGACTTGGAAGAACTGTTCAATATTAACTTCAGAGCAAGCATTTGGTTCACTAGTGATGAATTTTGGGGTGGAGGATATTTAGGTAGTGATTGATCTGTAGTGGAGGAATTTATTTGTTTGTCTTATTTATTATTTAATTTCTATCCCGTCCTTCCTCCCAGCAGGAGCCCAGGGTGGCAAACAAAGCGCTAAAAACACTTTAAAACATCATAAAAACAGATCTTAAAATACATTAAAACAAAACAGTGTTAAAAACATTTTTAAAAAAACATTTAAAAAGGGTAAAAAACATTATTAAAAAGCATATTAAGCAATTCTAACACAGATGCAGACTGGGATAGGTCTCAACCTAAAAGGCTTGTTGAAAGAGGAAATTCCTGCTATGTAAATGAGTAGGGAGGGGGAAATGAGATAAGAACATAAGAACTCGGTTGCATCCAAACATCCATCCATCTAGTTTGGCTTTCTGTTTCCAACAGCAGGTAGCCAGACCCCACCGAATTCAATGGGACTTACTCCCAGGTTAGTGTGCACAGGATTGCCATTTCATATTATCCAATGTGCAAAGAAACACTTTCCTTTTGTCAATTCTGAATCGACTGCCAATCTATTTCATTGAGCAAGCCTCAGTTCTAGCATTATGAGAGGAGACAAAAGTTCTTTCTATCCCTTCTCTCCACACATTCACAAATCTAAGAGACCTGCTTTGTTGTCTCCCCCCCCCCAAACTGCAACAAGTATGCCTGCCTTTTCTTATGAGGTTTGGCAATAGGAAGTGTATGGGCAAGAGAATGAAATAGGGATCGGGGAGAAACACCACCAAAAACTATTATAAAGACATTACAGCCCTTTTCGGGCATCCAGTCTAAGATGTGCAAAGAAACAGCAGGAATGCATGGGGCAAGCCCCGCCCTTTCGATTATGGTATGTGCACCATGCACACTTCCTAGCCAATGTGTGACCTCTGTTAGTCTGAAAGGGGCTGTTCTGCTCACGTGTGGAATTTCCAACAAGGAATGGGAACCCCGATTAGCCACTTGTCCCTTCGCACATTCAAACCGAATGCCTAAATGTTATCCATGACTACGTGTGACAATAAGTGTTTGGAATTTTCATGGCTGACAGCCTGAAAATCCTTAATGGAGTTCTTCTCCTCAGCTACTCATCCAAGTATATCAGTCTCTGCTAATAGTTTTGCACATAAAATGGTCCAAATCAAGGGCGTTGAGTGGCAAGTTGTTTTTTAAACAAAACCCATTTGTTTGCACGTTCAGCCGCACAATTTAATTACCCTGAGCAGCTGGGAATTAAGCAACACATTAAACTTACTGCTTGCTTATTATTATTTTGTAATCAAGTAATAGAACAGCATTTACATTTACATTTTGCAATTATCGAGTTAATTGAATTTGGGAATGTGTCCTTACCTCATTGCACTGGAGACTTGAGGTGTAATCAGTACTGCCAGCCTTCTAGATGTGCTATAGTTCCTCAAGGACTGTCCAAGAACCAGAGCTCCATGGCAATAAACATCACTGGTAGCAAGGGTCACAAAGGCCTGGTCATTCACTGTGAACAAGCATTCAGAATGGTCATTTAATGAAACATCAGAGAGTTGGCTGGGCACCTTCTTATCTCACCCCGCTAAACAGGCATGCTGTAATTTCTGTAAAAGCATGTGGACTCCATGATAAGCTCTTTTGCTACCTAAAACTCCCCAGAGAAACAAGTAAAGAATTATATACGCTGGCAAAGTTTTTGCTTCCTGTTCATAGATTGTATGAAATCATGTCCCACCTATTGATTTTGTCGGGGGGAGGGAGACAGAGAATGTGGAGATGTGGGGCTGCTGTCTTTGCTGACAGCCACGCATCTCCTGTAACATTGGCTCCTTTTAGCCAATTCACACTTAGGCTAGTTGTCAATGTGCTATGTGAGGAAAGGTATAGGAGCAGATTTTTAGCTTGTGCCTGTCCCCTGCTGTACACTAAACATGGTACAGAGCTCTTGTACACAGGCTTCCACGTGTAGAGGCCCCTCCATGCAATTTTGTCCAAACTGAAAAAGAGGCAAACATATTGGATGAGCAGGCCCATGCATGCAAGTCCAAGTGACAGCACATAAGCCACACATTATGGAAAGGGAGAAGAGACAAGTGCCTCACTGCTCTTAGGATGTTGACATCAGGCCACGTATGAAGCAGCCCTTTATTTCCGGGCATGTGGCACCTATAGGCATGTAGCACCTAGTTACGGTTCGGCCTGTATGCGCCCAACAGGAATTGGACTATGTCAGTTATCACTTTCTGCCTTAACAAACCCTTTCCTCGTCCCCTCATCTATCACAGAATTCCAGTGCATTGCAAAAGATTGTTGGGGACTGTTATAGAATGCACAAACAGTTTATGCCTCATTGCTGCCCCACACAAGCCAAGAGAGTGCTCTACAACAAACTAATACTTTTCTGTTGTCAAACACTCTTTCAGGAAGGCTTATCTGCCATTGTCTGTATTTGTCTACCTTTCAGTGCCTACATCAATTGTGTAAGTTTCCACATGCTGGCCTGGCTAAGCAGTGATCACATCCTATTCATACCAAATATTCTCAGTGCAGTCAGTCCTAGGCCTGAGCTGTAAAAAAGGAGACATTCTCCAAATTGCAACCCTCTCATGATACTGTATAGAACGGTTGTACAGAAAGCAAGCAATGTAAAGAATCTAAGTATCATTAACTCTGTTTTGTTTAGTACAAATTCCTCCTTGGAAATGAGTGGGTGTTAAAATTAGGAACCACAGCGAAACATATAATTTCCCTGTTGAATTTGCAAGTTTCCCACTACTGTAACTGGATGTTTACTTTTGAAAGCAGATGTGTTGCTCATCAAACACTTAGCATGTAAAAAAGGGGAATTACTTCATTACAGACGATTTCTGGTTTTGCCGATTCCAGACTATGCTTGTGCTAACAGCAACTGGAATAAAACTTCAGGCACAATGGAGAATCATCTAGGATTTAAAAAACGTCATTTATATTTAAATATGGGAAACTAACAAAAACGATGCCATTTTTATGTTTTTGACAGAAAAGAGGCATATAGATGCTTCACAATGATACAAACATATAACTAACAACACAATCTGTTAGTTATCTGTTTGGGGAAGAACCATAGGTCAGAGGCAGAGCATCAGCTTTGCATGAAAGGATCCCAGGTTCAATCCTTGCCACTGCTAGATAGGACTGGGAATGTCGTCCGTTTGAAACCCAGTCTGTACAGATAATACTGAGCTAGATAGACTGATGGTCTGACTCATTAAAAGGCAGCTTCCTATATTCTATGTAATCTTACACATATTTATTCAGAAGCCAGCCCAAGGCCCGTAGCCAGTGGGGGCAGAGAGAGCCCACCCCCCTAAATATTTTCTTCCCCCCAAATTTTTTTAACAAAAAAATAATTACATTTATTACATAAAAACTTCTTCCCCCTACTTTTTGGGTGCCTGGTTTAGGTCATATGTTTAGGTCTGGTAAGCCCCACTGAGATAAGTATACACCAAGTTCTTTAAAAGCTCATTGCAGAGAGAGAGAGAGAAAATGAGAGACAAGACGTTTTACGTGCCATGTGTACTCAGTAACAAAAGCCAGCATACGGTAGGATACATCCCCTTCCTTTCACTCCCTTCTTGATGTACCCAGTATAATATATTAAAAGTGAAAACTGCTCCTCGAAAATTAATCTAGTTCCCAAAGGAGGAAACAAAGAACAGGTGGAGGAGGGGGGGGAATCCACTTACCAGGCATCCTTAATGCGCTGCTGGTAGAATGAAGCCTATACTGGAAGGATAGAAAAGGGAGGGGGAGAAAGAGAGCCTCTTCCACTGCTCCTTAGTCGTTCTCAGTAGGCCCCTCTCAGTCAACAAATCACCAGTTGGGATTAGCCTCTTTCTTTCCTGCCAATGGGAACAAGTGAATCGAAACATTCATACATTCCCCAGTCCTCGTGAGGCAAGGTTGTGGCTGCAGGAACAAATTTCCCTCACTTTGATTGAGGGAGAGGAGGAAAAGGTTGGCGGGAGAAGAGACATAAGGAATTTGTTCTTCAGTGGTGTTCAATTCCCACCCACCCCTTTTCTTATGAGTAAATAAAAAGTCAAAATGTTAACAATTTGGTGCAAATCTTTTAAAAGCAATGCAGAAAGACACACAAACACTTTTATTCCCTTTCACCAGCAACAGGAGGGCCCAGTAGGTTCATGTTCCTTCCTTCAGATTCTCTAGCAAAATATTAACTGTTTAATAGCTATCACCATTGACTGTGTATTTGTAGTAGAGAAGTGGCAGCGGGGTGGGGGTGGGGTTAGCAATGAGAACAAGCAAAACGTGACAATTAACAATGAAAAGAAAAAGAAAAAGAGCCTCCCGGTAGACTAACAGACTGCTAGTTTTTCTTGGACTAGCCTCCACTTTACACATCCAATGAGGTGGAAACCAGCACTGATGCCTCAACAGTAACCGGATCCTGAAAGGATATTTACACAGAAGTAAGTCCCTCCAAATTCAGTGGCATTTAGCTCAGTGTGATCAGGATTGTCGCTTTAGGGCACCATCCTATGCACGCTGACATGGGAGTCGGTACCGTTGAACTCAGCAAGACTTACTTCTGAGTAGGCACATGCAGGCAATTGTCTTGGTAATCTGCCAGCCTTCAAGGCTGCCACGAGCAGTAGTGTAGTGGCAAATTCAGAAGTGCAGGGTCTCTTCATAATAGTCACAGCCAACCCCCCTTTTTTGCTGTGAGGTTGAGAATGAGATCCTTCTTAATGCCGTCTCCCACAACAACAGACATCCCTCGGAGCCAATAAGCATGAAAGGAGAGAGTGTTAGCTACTGAGAAGAGTCTTCTCTGTGGCTGGCTCACCTCCTTTCACTCGGATTGCTTCCAATCAGCAGGAAAAGACAAGGAAACATGTTAGAAGACTCTTCTCAGTGACTAACACACTCCCTTTTCATTCTGATTGGCTTGTGGGATGCTGGAGACTTAAGGACCCTGCTGGGACCCTGCTCCCAAAAAAGTAAAGGATTTAAGACACACACACCCCGACCCTGGACTACTACATCCCTGGCCGCAAGGCTCCTTGTGTGTGTGTCTTTGCTATAACAGATCAAGCGTTTATTAGGCCGGAATTTATTAGGAATGTTGGCACCCCCACCGACTCACCCCCAGGGGGAAAAGTGCTATTAGTGTTGCATAGCCCATCTGCCGTCTCAAGCATCCAACATCTTTTCTTCTCCGAAGGGACGCTCCATCGCTCCCTGCGTTCATCCTGAGAGAAGCCCTACCATCTCCTCCCCGCCTGCAGCGCAGCTCCCCCTCCCTAGGACAAGGGCAGGGTTAGGCGTATATAGGACCACATTCCCTGCTTACCCTCGCTCCCTCCCGGTTCCATTAGGCTGCAACTACAAACCGTGCAAGTCTATATTGCGAAGACGACGCTGCCCTCCGCAAGTCCTCCAGCCGCCCTTGGGGGCGTCGCTTTGCAGTCTAGCCAATAGGATCGCGCCTCCCCAGAGTCGCCACCGCGGCCAGCCGACGGGGCGAAAGGCAATCTCTGACGCGCCAGTCCAGAGAGCGAGGGGAGGCTTCGCTCTCATTGGCCAGGGCTGCGGCTCCTCCCCCTCCGCCAGTCGCTGCGCCGATGCCCTCCTCCAGTTTCAGGCTGGGAAAGGAATTCGCAAGCCGCTCTTCGTTCCCGCAGCTCAAGAAAGCAAGAAAGAAGTGACCTGCGTTGTGACATCGACAGACTTGAGAGCTAGTGTGGCGTAGTGGTTAGAGTGTTGGACTACGAGGGTTCGGATCCCCACACAGCCATGAAGTTCACTGGGTGATCTTGGGCCAGTCACTGCCTCTCAGCCTCAGACGGAGGCAATGGTAAACCCCCTCTGAATACTGCTTACCATGAAAACCCTATTCATAGCGTAGCCGTAAGTCGGGATCGACTTGAAGGCAGTCCATTTCTATTTTCATATGCAACCTAATAATAGCAATAATAGTAATCATGACAACCACCACCACCTCTTAAGTGGTTTCATTAAAATAAAATTAAAATCATTAAAATTAAAACCAATGGCCTTTAAAAACAAATAAACATAATGAAATTATCCAGATAAAAAAGTCAAGAAAGTACAGATGCTCCTACTGTTGCTATTTGCTAGTTCCTATTTTCTGGTCCGAGTCCCTAGTTAATCACTGTCCCTATTTTTTGCCTCTCACAAGAAGGTCTGGTTGAAAATGTTTGCTATGAGTTGCTAGAGTTGGCATTGTTCAAGGTTCACACATTCGGCCTCTTGGGTGAACGCGTGCACAAAAAAATAAATGCGCAAAACCGCAGGGCCACCACATGATGGCCTGAACAGCTCTCCCAATGTCTTTTTCTTTCCTTAAAATAAGCTGCTGGAAGGGACCCAATTAGAACCAGTGTGGTGTAGTGGTTAGATTTTTGAATTTAGGCTTGGGAAACTAGGATTCACATCCCCAATCAGTCCTGATCCTGAAGCTCACAGGCTGATCTTGAGTCATTCACCGCCTCCCAACCTAACAGTTGTTTGTGAGAAGGAGAGGATCATGTAGGCCAGCTGGAGCTCCTTGGAGGAAAGGTGGGATTAAAATGTAATGATGATGATGATGATGCTAGAGGAGAGGGTTCAACTTCGCCCACACACCCACATCAAAAGTTCCTGAGCTATTAGCCTTAGGACGGGGGAGAGGTACTCATGGGGCCAGTCCTATCATTAGGCAAGTGGGGTGGTTGCTATTATGGGTTTCATGAAAAGGCAATAAACCGTTAGTTATTTCATGCATTCTGTTATTATTGTGTTTTTTACTACAAGGGGGGGGGAGTGCTTGTGGGATCTTCTGCTTCAGTTGCCAAATAACTTGACCTGCCTAGGATTCTATGCGCCTTGCCTTGGGTGTCAATTGCTGTTCTGCCTCAGGCAGCCAAATACCTTGAGCCAGCCCTGCATGTGGTACTTTTCCCTCCAGGGCAGCTTGCGTGTTTGTGTGACATTTTGCTCTGTGGAATGGAGTGAGGGGGAAATGATTAAATCCCCCATCCCAAAGACTAAGGCCCCATTTTAATTTAGATGCTCCTTCACCCCAATATGGCTGTGTGATGTGTCCTTCCCTGGCTCTCCCTGTCAGGTTCCTACCTGCTCGTGGTTACTGCCTGTCTCTAGGCACCACCAGGGACTCCACCAGTCTGGACCGCTCTCTCTTATGTTTTCTCTCCCCGCTCTAGCACAGATCTCAACAGATCCCCCTGCTAGGCAACCACCAGTAACGTCCCAATACTAGTATTCCCAGAGACTCTGAATACTGGTATTGTTATTCTCTTCACCGCTGCCACCATTTGTTACAGTTGCCCTTCAGCCTTGGTCATTACCTTACCCTCCCTTCTGGTCTGTGAAACCCCAGCCAAGGATCAGGCCTTTGGTAAACCAAATTAAGTATTTATTAAAGATAACAAAGCTAACAAAATTAACAAGATTTCTTCTTAAGGCACATAAGCATATGGTTTTACTCAATACTAATCCGAACTCCACCTCCCTCCTGGTAAACAACTCTCTAAACCCCACCAAGCAATCCACTCTTTCTCTTCTCCCCCCAGATTCTACAATTCACCACCTCACATTCACCCAGATTTACCTGTCATCCTTTCATTTATACTGTCAGCCATTTTAAACATTCAGCCAATCATCAAGCATTCTATTGCCCATTCACTCCCCCTCCTCTTTCACTACTTACCATGTATACTCTAAACAACCAGCACTTACCATATATACACTAATAAATACCTTGAGCCAGCCCTGCATGTGGTACTTTTCCCTCCAGGGCAGCATGTGTGTTTGTGTGACATTTTGCTCTGTGGAATGGAGTGAGGGGGAAATGATTAAATCCCCCATCCCAAAGACTAAGGCCCCATTTTAATTTAGATGCTCCTTCACCCCAATATGGCTGCTTTTAAGCAAAGGAAAAAGTGTAGGGAAATCGGATCATGGAACTACCCCCTCCTTCGGGGCTAGCTTCATCTGGAGGCTCCATGCAGCCTGTCATTTCACACACTGCAGCTCCTGACTTACGTAATTCATGTTGTTAGGAGTTTTGCTATCAGATTTCTTTGAACAGAACTATCACTGTGGCTTGCCTTAAGGCAATACTTGCCAGACTCTTGCACTTACTTGACAAAGGAATGTTAATAACCCATGATATTCAAGTGAGGTTGTCTCCATAGGAACTAATTGTTAGAAGATTGCTTCCTGACACAGAGAAAGGGTTAGGGGGCACATCTTTCCTCCTCCCAGCTAAGAATGATGTAATCTTGATTTGTGTGTGGAGTGTGGACAGAAACAATAGAAACTGCCTAAAGACACAAAGGGCACTTCCATACTATTGCGATTTTCAGATGGAATTTAGTCACATGCCTAGGTTGTGCAATTCAAGTTGATTTGGTGATCTTGTGCAACAAACCCGCTTCCTCCCCCCCCCCCCAAAATCAAGACTTTTTGCAAAAAGGAAAGTGATGGGGAAATGCACTGCAAAGTCTGGGATAACCTGATGCAGTATTGTATAACCTCACAAACAAATCAGAATGAATGTTCAATATATAGCAGGTGGTGTTTAATCTTCCTGCAATCTTTGTACAAACAAATCAGAATGAATGCCCAATAAATAGGTTGTCTGCAAGCAACCTCAAAGAAGGATGAGCTGAGTTTTGAGGGCCCTGTATGCTGTTACCATCTGGAGATGCAGGGGCACCTCTTTGGAGTTCTGATATGGTGCAATGGATACACTTTTCTTATATTTACTCACTGCTATTTCCTTCTTTTAGAATTAATTTTCTTTAGTCTATTTTTGTACTAAGTGGTAATATAGTAATAAAGGTGTTTAAAAAAAAACCCTCAAATGTTGCACTATGCTGCAATTCATCTCCAGTAGGGTTGCCACGTTCAGGGCCTGAGACTGATCGTGTATCTTTAGGAGAAGAGAGAGTCAGCCAAGTGCAGGTGTTCTTGCAACACTGTAATGAGAAAAACCACAAGGTGGAATTCTCCCTTTCCCCTGCACAACTTTGAAAGATACAGAAGACCTCTTGGTTGCCAGGCCCAGCCTCCAAGAGGTCTTCTGTATCTTTAAAAGTTGTGCAGGGGGAAGGGAGAATTCCACCTTGTGGTTTTTCCCATTATAGTGTTGCAAGAACACCTGCACTTGGCTGACTTTCTCTTCTCCTAAAGATACAGGATCAGTCTCAGGTCCTGAAACTGGCAACCCTAATGTATGGCTATGGATGAGGACAGGCTTGCTTGCATATACAGTGATACCTCAGTAAACAAAGTAGATGTGTTCCTGGACATTATTTCTTCAACAGAAACGTTTGTGCCAGAAATAGTAATGTAGGAGAAATTGACCCAGAAGATTGACGAGGAGGTAGAATGACCCGTGACAATTGTTCCTTCATGTCTTACTTTCTAACTCTCTGATTCTGAAAATTTAGCAGCCAGGCCCTTTTGGAGATTGCAAGCTTTTGAAGCTTAATTGGCTATTTTCTTAAAGGTGTAAGCTTATTAGCTTAATTAGCTGTTTTCTTAAAAGTAGCCACCTGTTCAGGACAACATCCTTGAAGTTGGGGAGAAGTTCTTACCTGTTTAGAGTGAATAATTGATGTTCTTGGCTCATTTGCAATAATATTCATAAACATTGATAAGGGTTGGGAACATGATCTTCAAGCCAGGTGCAACTAACTGAATGAAAATGGACTGCCTTCAAGTTGATATCGAGTTATGGCTACCCTATGAATAGGGTTTACATGGTAAGTGGTATTCGGAGGGGGGTTACCATTGCCTCCCTCTTAGGCTAGTCCTCCCCAGCTGGCGATGGCCTGCTCAGCTTGCCACAGCTGTACAAGCCAGCCCCTTCCTTGGCTGCAACTGCCAGCTGGGGGGCAACTGGGCTCCTTGGGACTATGCAGTTTGCCCACAGCTGCACAAGTGGCAGGGCATGTAACGCCTGAGCCACTCCCTGTGGAAGCGATCTTTAGCTGGCCCTTGATACCCAGGAGACACGAGCGGAAATTTGAACTCACAGACTCTGGACTCCCAGCCAGGCTTTCCTCCCCACTGTTTAAGTTGGTTCAAATTAAGTGCAACCAATTAAGTTGGTAAATACTTCAAAAAAAGGTGTTTAACAAGCAATGATAAGACCAAGAACATGACTATCACAACAGGTGTGATTAGTGAAGTTGTTGTTGAGAATCAGCACATAGCCTTTGGGACTTTTAATTATATAAGTCCCCAAGATTTTCACTCAAGTGAACTTTGACACAGACTTGGACTGGCAAGGTGCTGCGTACTGGCTATGAGCTGGGGTCTCTCCATTGTTATTCCCTTGGAGTTCCCAACAACTGAATGGAGAAAGTAAGCTCAGTAGATTTTGCTGTCTGTATCCTTTTACCAGCTGCTGAATAAAATCTTTGACTTCCACCTACCTGCATGGTTATCACTTCTGAATAGAGAAGAACCCTTGCCAATTGGCAAGACAAGTAATAACATGGAAAGAATAGGGATAGGTTCCTTCACCTGCTCATAGATGGTGAGGGCAGCTTTAACAGGGGGTTTAAAGGGTACCAACCGGGCACTCACCACTCCCCCTCCTCTGAATCTTATTGGATCCTTCCCTCCCCAGCCCTGGGAGAAAGCAAGAGATCACCTTAATTCAAAGCAGATATATGCTCGTCAGTTTCACTCTACCTAAGCAAACACACAGGTTTATCAGTTTATTGATAGGGAAGCAAAAACACTGGTTGGTCAGTTTCACCTTAATCAAAGGCACAGGCTTGAGAGGTTATCCATAGCAAAGCAAAGCTGGTCAGTTTCACCTTTAAAAAAGCCTTCCTTAAAAGGAGCTTCATTCCTGGAGGATTTGTTAACTGAGGTATTACTGTATATGGGGAAGGGGGAGGCAAGGCAGACTTCAGACAACTGAGAGCTGGCCCTGCTTTACGTTAAAGTAAGGTTTTGTTTACAAGAGAAGTATTTTTTCCCCAAAGGTGGCTGAAGACCACACACAAAGAAATCTATCTCAGACCTTTTCAGTTTTCTTTTAATGTGCAACATATTAATAAATTTAATTTTTTCCCACTACAAGAGGTCTTCATTTAGCACAGTTATTCAGATGCAATTTAGAATAGAAGGGAAAATGACAAGAACATAATTTCCTCCATAAATTCTACAAATAATATAGAACCAATACACTAACAAAGATGACGATGAGAAATTATTGTTTATTAAAAAATAAAGACAGAAAACTTGGGAGAGGGGGATTTATTCATTCCACACTTTAGAGAAAAATCTATACATCACAGTGTATCCTACTGCCACTTTTACTTACAATAGCACTAAACCAGAAATCCTTGAGTCCTCCTAGAGGATACTGGGTTGAAAGTACAGAGGGGCTGTGGGGCCCTATGTTTAACCCTGCCCCCAAGGTCATGTGAATTCTCCAATTACTCACGTGATAAGGATGAACCTCTGCAGCAGAGAGTCTTTCCCATGTGATGAAGAACTTTTCTCAGTTACATAGGAAGCTTCCACAGAGACGACAGCAACCTGTGTACATTCTTCTGACCCTGATGATGTCATTACCAAGCCGATGTTTCAGCCAATCACACCAAAACAAGTGACCCATTCGTGTAGTGTGTTGCCTTGAATAAATCATAGAATCATAACATAGTAGAACTGGAAGGGGCCTATAAGGCCATAGAGTCCAATCCCCTCTCAATGCAGGAATACAAATTAAAGCATACCAGACAGGTGGCTGTCCAGCTGCCTCTTGAATGCTTCCAGGGTTGGAGAGCCCACCACTGCCCTAGGTAATTGGTTCCATTGTCATACTGCTCTAACAGTTAAGAATTTTTTCCTGATGTTCAGCCAAAATCTGGCTTCCTGTAAACTTGAGCCCATTATTCTATGTCCTGCACTCTGGGATGATCACATCAGAGTTTTTAACACTGCACAGTGCAATGATACACTTTTTTCTCATACTAGGCTAAAACTTGTTTTTTCATTTGGTTCTCATAGCTAATTTAGGGATATTACTTAGAAGTGAATTTCATTTCTTTCAATGATGTTCGTATCTCACGTATATCAATAGAGTAAATTAAAGAATATCATGTCCTTCCATACAACCAGGATGAAAGAAGTTAATGGGGTACAACTGATGAAAATCAGAAGTGTCAACAAAATAACAGCAACCAAAAGAGATCTAAAAGGTAGATTTCAGTAAACAGCACAAAAAAATAAAATAGCCTTTGCTTACGATAATGGTGAGGGCCCTAGGCAAATAGATCTGGGGAGGGCATTCTATAGACAGGGCATCGCAACCAAGAAGCCTTGTCACCGAAGATGGAAACACCCAGAAAAGGGTCTCCATTATTGATCCTAATATACAGATAGACTTGTTGAAAGAATGAAGTTTGTCACATACTCTGGATCTCAAGATTGTTTGGGGGCTGCATTTACTGAACAGGACATCTGTTATTTAATAAAATATTACTAAAATGCATTAGACTCAGCCAAATAGCTAGCAATGTTTAAACTGAGATAAATCACTTTATACTGTCATAAAGATTTATTCAGACTCTGATTGTCAGTGGCAAATAATCCTACATGTTGTTCAAAGCTACCACTAACGTAACAAGCATGTTCTGATTTCACCTACATAAGCAGAAAATATAGTAGAAAGGCAATTTTGTTTTACAAATTATGAATTTTAGAATCTTTTTTAATGAACTCTTGTGTAGTTGTGTGCAATTAGTCTCTCAGTTTTAAACATTTTTCACCCAAGTAAAATCTCAATGAGAGGATCTATACATAAACATAACAGTGCATTAGAGTTTGGATGATCTTCTGGAAGTCAGCATTTCTCAGCTGGTTTCTTGATGGTTTAGACAACTGCTCCATCTAAAATTAAAAATTGCATATTCATTGGATAGGAATGCATTATTAAAAACATGGTCACTTCAGTACGGAGCCCAAAGTGCACTGCAATACAAATACACTCACCAGGCAGCAAGCCCCATTAAAACAGTGGGACTTGCTTCCAAATATACATGCACAGATCAGAGCCTAGATGCTCAAAAGGAAAAGTATGTGTAAGAGTACTTCATCAAACATTTATGTGGCAATTGCAATAGGTGTGACTACCCCAGTAATCCCTCCAGTAAATATTTCAAGTGTGAATGACAATTGTGCACCCGTAAATACTCAGGAATATTGCAATTGAGAGCTTCCTAATGCATGTTGGTGAACGTTTAAGGACTTAATCCCAGGTAAGTGTGTTTACAATTGCAGCCTTAATGTAACATACCAAGTTCTAGTCAAACTGACATGTTAGAAGTTGAAACCAGATCTATGCTAAATGTAAAATATTAGCATTTCTTGACTCCTATCATACTTCAGAATGCACTTTTCACTCTCTCAATCCCTCATTCAGCTAAGGGTAATGCAGGAATGACTTATGCCATCTCTGCCTGGTGTTAGTCAGATAACCCTAGTTATCAGGGAAAAGTCCATAGATGACTGATAGATAATATGCCATGCATGCCTATCATTCTTGGTTTAGTTCTTCAGGTCTTTGACAGTAAGCCTGGAAAAGGCCTTAGAGAGCAGTTGTCATCAGGGCAAGTAATAACTAGCTAGATCAAAGGTGGGCAGAAAGTAGATTGGAATCTGCTGGTATATCTCTGGGTGATTTGAAGTAGATTGGCAAGGATTTGTGACTCCCACTTTGCTTAACAAAATGACTTCCCACTAAGTGATCCTGCTGAAATGGAGAAAGCTGGGTGGGAGAATAACCAGGAATTTTCTGCAGAATACCTGAGAATGAGTTCAGTTCAGCTCTGGTATCCAGAAGAAATTCCTGAGCCAACTAGATGTAGTTGGTGAATCTCAAGGTTCTAATTAAAAACAAAGTAGATCCTGCAAACCATCCTCAGGAACTCCTTAATTTTGTCTTCTCCACCATCAGAGCACTAATGGCAGAGGAGGTACAGACCCAGAGGTTTCTACACCTGCAAGGAGGATTCCTTTATAGGTAGGCCTCCTGTTCTGCCTGTGGATCTCCCTCTCTGCCAATGGATCTCCCTCTCTGCCAATGGATCTCCCTCTCTGCCAATGGATCTCTCTGGGACCATAGGATCGCAGCCTAAGTCATTCAAAGTAACTCTAATCAGTTCTGAATTTTCATTGAAGGTGGTTTCACCTTTTGGAACCATAATTATTTTTTTAGTTCATCAGAGCAGTTATGTAATTCTTACAACAGTCATTCTTACCTCTTGGTTTAAAACAGTATCTCTTTTTCTTGTAAGCAGTATAGCCAGCTACAGCCCCAACAGCTAGCAGCACAACTACAGTCACAACGGGGGATGTAATCTGAGCTGTCGAACTAGAATCAACTATGGAGGAGGGGGGGAAACACAACACACACATTATCTTCTGAAATATATTAATCTGTTCTGTTTTAGAGTATAGACAGGGCCAGGGAACAACATACTGTAGGACATTTTTTCTAGGATAAAAGGAATCTATGGCCATACTACCCTGAATAGCCCGATCTCATCTGATCTTGGAAGCTCAGGAGGGCCAGGCCTGGTTAGTACTTGGATGGGACACCATCTGGGAAAACCGGGTGCCGTAGGCTTAGAGGAAGGCAATGGTAAACCACCTCTGAATATCTCTTACCATGAAAACCCTATGAATATATCCAAAAAAGGTTCATAGGGTCACCATAAGTTATAATCAACTTGAAGGCATATAACAACAACGACAAAAGGAATACTCCAGGTCTAGAAAGTCTGATGAGGGAATATTGCTGGTTTTCAAAAGAGAGAGAGAGATGAATACAATTGTTCACAGTCACAATGAATGAAGTAATGTCTAGTTGGATTCTCTCACCTTCATGGGAAGAGGCAAAAGTGAATCTTATTGGCAATGAGCAGAAAGACCTCTTTAATCAAGACTCTTTTAGACTGCAGTCCCATACTCACTTATCTGGAAGAAAGCCCCACTGAACTGAGTGGGGCTGACTTTCTGAGTAAACATGGATAGGATCGCACTGTTTTTAGACCTATATCCATGTTCAGCCTTCATTTAGATCAGAGTTGGGGAACCTTTCTCAACCACAGGGCTACATTCCCGCATAGGCAACCTTCTGAGGACCGCACGTCAACAGTGGGTAGGGCAACAGATGTGACTCATATGTTTGTATAGTAGGCTACAGTCAGCCACACAAAAGACAGAGGGTTCTATACATACATCTCTCCACCCAAGAGGCGTTATTACAGTTCAAGGATACATTCCAGCAAAGCAAAAGAACTGGAAGAGAGTGTGGAGCAGGGCATGGGGAGGAGGTAGAGCTTAGAGTCCTGAGGGCCAGATAGAGAGGCCTAGAGGGCCATATTTGTCCCTCAAGCTCGAGGTTCCACACTCCTGATTTCGATATATAGTTAAGTTATGTAATAACAATGTTCAGTCATTGCCTTTCATTTTCTTTGCGGTCCCACCCTCCCTCCTTCTTTGTAGTGTAGTACTGTGATCAGATTTCGACTGAACATCAGGAAAAACTTCCTAACGGTTAGAGCCATACGACAATGGAACCAATTACCTAGAGAGGTAGTGGGCTCTCCGACACTGGAGGCATTCAAGAGGCAGCTGGATAGCCATCTGTCGGGAATGCTTTGATTTGGATTCCTGCATTGAGCAGGGGGTTTGAGCAAGCCACTTTTATTTTGAAGGAAAATAGCTGCCCAGGCCACCATCCAGAACATGCTCCTGATCCACATTGGGGACGTAAAAATCACGTTCTGCTGGCTGCTCTTTACTTCAAAGAGCAACTTCAGGGGCAAATAGTAGCCAGAGGCTGGGGGACAGATGTTCAGCAGCTGGGACCCTGTGGGTGCTTTTTCTTCAACATAAAAGTGGCCAGTCTGAGGCAGCTTTTTAAAAGCACATTTATCATAACATGTAGTTTAGCTCATAATATAGTTCAAAAATTTTAAAAGCTATATGCCAGTCTTACCAATATTTCCACCTTGATCTGAAATGTGCTCATTTTCACCTGAAGCAAGAGGCAATAACAATAACATGATTATTTCAGGAAAGAGGAAAAGAGGGAAAGCAATGTCAAAACCACAGCAAGCAATCTAAACCTTTTTTGGCAACATATTACATTAACTGATTTAAAAAATACACATAGCTGCAATTGTGTCAAAGTATTCTTTCTGTTAGGATGTTGGTTCAATCTTTTATTTTTCCATTAGCAATAAGAATAGTGAAGATACTAATTAATAGCAACACATTCTGAGCAGTGCCGGTTCTAAAGGGCAGCCAGGTGGGGCACTGGCCCAAGGGCCCCTAGAGCTACAGGAGCCCCTCTGCTCCCCTTCCGCGATCAACGGAAGCAGGACAGGAGCCACAGATCGCAGGACAGGAGCTTCCGAGCCACCCGCCATTCCCCTGGTTCACCTACCTCTCTCTCTGCTGTTTTTTTTGCAGTTTGCCATCAATCAAGATGGCGGCCGAGGTTTCCCTAAGGGGCTGAAGCCTCTGCCGCCATCTTAGTCGATGGCACGCATGCGTATTACATGTGCGCATTGCTGCCATCAACCAAGATGGCGGCAGGGGCTTCAGCCCCTTAGGAAAACCTCGGCCACCATCTTGATTGATGGCAAACCTGTGTGTGGAGTGATTGCAGCCGCAAAACAGCAGAGAGAAAGGTAGGACAAGCGGGGGGATGGCGGGTGGCTCAAAAGCTGCTGTCCTGCGATCCTTTCCGCAGCTGCTTCCGCGGATCACGCAAGGGGAGCGGAGGGGCCCAGGGCAGGCTGATGCCCAAGGGCCCCAGAATGCCTGCAGCTGGCCCTGATTCTGAGACTCCAGCTCAGATCAGCCCCTGCCAGCATAGCCAATGGTCAGGGATGATGGGATTTGTTTCCCCTGCTCTAGTCTATGGACTTAGTCTTCAGATAGTGCAACTGAAATAATGCTGACATTGAGGGTATAATCACCATAAGACTTTATGTTTGACTCTTACTTCAAGCACGCTGGCTGATTCAGTGGTAGTTTTTACCTTGAACTCTCAAGATGCCTCTATAAAGAGCTTGCTGCAGTTTCAGTACAAGGTGAAGAGCATATTGCTACATAACATGTAGCACAGATATAGCCAATGTGGTGCCCTTCAGATATTGTCAGTCTACAACTCTCATCAGTCCCAGCCAGCACCACCAATGGTCAGGGATGATAGTCTAGCAATATTTGGAGGGCACCACACTGACTACCCCTTATCTATCTATCTATCTATCTATCTATCTATCTATCTATCTATCTATCTATCTATCTATCTATCTATCTATCTATCTATCTATCTATCTATCAATCAGATTTATATCCCATCCTTCCTATCAGTAGGAGCCCATCTAGTAGGTAGCTTCACTTGCTTGCTTGCCACTTCAAACACTTGTATGTTTATACATACAGTAAGTATTTCCAACTGTGTTCAGTGTGTTTCTCCCTGTGTTTACTCCTTAGTAAGACTGCAATCCTGTATCCACTTACCTGGAAGTAAATCACACTAAACTCAATGGGATAGGATTGCACTGTTATGGCGTTTAGGATTTCAGTCCAAAACATCTTGAGCTATTGATGGACATGAACCTTTCAGCTGTGTACCTACCCTGCTTGAGCCTATTGATGCATCCAGGTTTAAAAAGGCAAAGGAATTCTGAATGGCAAATTCAAGAGTTGTGACCACCACCAGCAACTTATCATGAGCAGAGCCAACTCTACCAAAGTTCAGGCCCAGCTAGTAATGGGCTCACTGCCAGTCTGCCCCCCTTTCTGAAGCAAACCTTCCCTTGCAACGGAGAGGACCAATGGTAAGGAGAGCTAGCTAGTGATGAAAGAGGCCTTGCAGACCTCATCTTTATGATCTGGACCCATCCATTTCCACCAGGGCACATGGAAATTTTCACTATCAGTGTCTTCCTGTTCAATTAGTTTGGGTAGAAACTGATGTTTCTGCAAATGCTCAGGAGGACCTCTTCCATCACCAACCAGCAAACCCCAACACTATTTTTCCCCTTTGTATGGGCACATTTGTTTGACAGGGTCTGGTATACCAGAAGTGCCAACATTCCAAATTTCTCAGAAGACTCTTGATTGAAAACAAAACATCTTTCTGATAGTCTTCTGAAAAAGATTGCAAAACCCAAATTATTTCCAATGGGGCAGGAAGAAGGAGAAATATTCCATTTTGTCCAGTTTCTTAGGTAATTATGGTTTCTACAAGCCACAGTTTCCAGATTCAAATGAAATGGGAATCTTTAATTTGTTACAAACTGTGAACAGAAACTTTGAATTCCCTCCCCTTGTGTGCAAAAGATGGGAGAAAAGGAGGTGGGGAGCCTCAGCACTTTCATGTAACAACAAATCATACTTGGTAGTTAGGTCTGAATGTATTTTGCAACTTGTAAAAGAAAAAAAGTGTTCTGTCCAATAGTGTTGCTCTGGTTTCAGAAGTTTCTTTGATCAAAAGAAAGCATCCATTAAAGGAAGGAGGGAGATTATTTTTGTCAATTTCTCCTCCCCCCTCCCCCACAATGCCCAGCATCACCTCCCAAGTAGTTTTGGTTTTTTTTATTATTATTTTTTATCATTAATTTTTATTCAAATTTTCAAAAACAAAACAAAACAAAACAAAAATAATTAAACAATAAAATAAAATGTTGACTTCCGATTTGTCGCAGATCAGTTATAAGTCTACAATATATAACAAACCTGTCTCTTAAATTATATTACAAAATCACTTTCCTCCAGTAGTTATCTTAATTAATCATCAAATCTCATAAACATTACTTTATTCTTTCCACAAAAAGTCAAAGAGAGGTTTCAATTCCTTGAGAAATATATCTATCAATTTTTCTCCAAATAAACATGTCAATTAATCCATCTCATCAAATCTGTTAGGTCCAATAATTTCAATAGCCATTCTTCCATTATCAATAGTAATTCCATCTTCCATCTTCCATCCTTGCACCCATAATAATCCTATTCAGTCCAGTAATTTCAGTAGCCATTCTTCCATTATCAGTGTCCCATAATAATCTTGCTGTCATAGCCATAGTCATATAATAAGAGTCTGATGGGAATTTCCTTTATCACAAATATTTCCTTGCCATCAATTCTGAATGTGTTGCTGAAATATTGTTGTAAAGTCATATCTCTGTTCTTCTTTTTTACGAAATGCACTGGCACATCTCTTGAGAGTTTTTCCATTGTCACTTATCTGTAATTAATTCCATATATTTTTTCTATGTCAAGCTCCATCACATCATTCCAGTCCAGAAATTTATCCAAGACATTGATAACTTTATCTCTAATATCTTCATTAATTTCTTCAGAGACAACGTTGAATTCCAAACAGTAAACTTTATCTCTAATATCCATAAACTCCAAGTCTTTTTCCAGTTCCACATTTGTTCCAATCTCCAGGGCTTGCATCTTCCCTTTAATTTTTCTTTTTTCATCTTCTAATGCTTGTCCAGTTGTATCTCTGATCTCATCAACCTCCTCTCTCACAAGATCCCCTATTTCTTTAAGCTCCTGCTTCATTTTGCCAAATTCAATTTTCATCTCCTGTCTACCCTGTCTCAGGGTTTGTTTCGTTATCTCAATCTCATCCATTATTTTCTGAAACATAATTACTTCCAGGGTCTTAGCCACTTTCTTGATTGCCATTCTTAAAACCACAAAGAAAAAAAAAACCACTTCTTATTCCAGCAACAATTGGGTTAATATTCCAAGCCTGATGACATCACAGTGTAGACAGCACAGCCTGCTTTATCTCTTATATGTTCAGGAATGCAAAACAAATTTAGTTCACAGCATCAAAACAGTTAGTGGCATCTTGAACAAGCAGATTCGTCAAAATGGAATAGACCAAAAAAAATAGTCCCAGACATATAATACTCCAAAATGCATAAATCAGATATATTTATTTTTCTCCTCGGAATAGAAATCCCTCATCCGTTTGTATCTTTAAAATGCACAATTCCAGGCCAGCTTTTTGCAATAAAAACAAAGATAAGCTTTTTCAATTTCTTTCCTCCTTAATTTCGTGAATGAAAGAGAAGAGTTATAACTCACCCAGGGATTCTTTATAGCTGATTCATTGACAAATCTCTTTTTGCTGCAACAATTTAAACCAGATGATAAAAATAGAAAGAAGGATGCTTGCCTGTTAAAATCCGTTTTTCTTTAAAGAAAAGATAAACGTGTCGCTTAATCAGTTAGAGCTTGTTTGAAAATCCGTCCGGCACTGCTGGCTGAACCTTCTCTCATAAACTAATGAAATTCAGTCCTCCCAACAAACACAGGCTTTTGTGGTTAATCTCTACGCTTCTCCCTGCCCGGGAGAAAGTCTTTACCAGTCAAAAAAAACGTTCTGACTGATTTTAAAACTGAAAAAGCTTCCTTCTGAGACAAGAGCTCATCTCAAAGGCAGGCACAGGCGAAGTCACCCTTCCCGGAAGTCCACCTCCCAAGTAGTTTTGGAGGGTCCCTGCTGGAGCAGATGGGGAGTGCGAGGGGGCAATAAAGATGAAATTCGCACAAAAAAAAAAATCACTTGCCCCTTCTATTCACAAAAACCTATGCTGGATCAAAGAGCCTTTGAGTAACAGAAGAGCAGCAATATATAATAATATAACATATAGAGTAGCAATATAATGTAACCCAATATAATCTAATGTTGCCATATTAACAGGAGGACTGTGAACCAACTCAAAGAACCTGATACAGTACCTGGTGACCTTGGAGGTAGAGGTTTCCCATCATTGAGATCCAAATCACTAAAATTATCTAAAAATAAAATAAAATTATGGTATTACTATTTCTCTCCAAATTATCTTTTCAAGTTTTTCCCAGGACTAATACTAATATTTTGCATAGTTTTCTCTCTTTAATCTGTGAAATAAGAAATTGGCTGCCTTCAGCTTCAAAGTGATTTGTTGGAGTCCATCTGAAAGCTGAGATCACAAAATTGCTGATATTTAACCATTCCCAAGAAACCAAAACCTAAAATTTAACAAATCTTATTTTTTATTTATTTAACAAAATGTATATACCGCTTGAATATAAAGACAGCTAAACAGTTTACAAAAAACATTAAAATTATCAATAAAACAATTAAAAACAACTAATGCAAAACATATTTAAAACTATTAAAACAGCTACTAACTAAAAAGATTAAAACAGATCAATATCCATGTGTCTGGATAGGCCTGCCTAGACAGAAAAGTTTTAAGCAGGCGTCGAAAGGAATACAGCAAATGTGCTTGTCTAATGTCAATAGGCGGGGAATTCCAAAGGGTAGGTGCTGCCACACTAAAGGAATGATTTCTTACAAGAGCAGAACGAGTATTATAACAACGCCTGTTCTGCAGAACAAAGTGCTCGAGTGGGCACCTGAGCAGAAGTGTTATATGCTAATATGGTCTCACCCTGTCAGCAATCTGGCTGCAGCATTCTGCATTAATTGCTGTTTCCAGGTCAAGTGCAAGGGAAGCCCCACATAGAGTGAACTGCAGTAATCCAAACTTGAAGTCACCAATGCCTAAACTACTGTGGCCAAGTTGTAATGTTAAGGAATCCAGTCCATGTTTTGTGTGTGTTCCAGTTCACCAGGGTCTAGAGCAGTAGATCAATATCAAAGTAAGTACACACTGTGTTATAGTAGTTGCTTGGATCAGTAAAACATAGTTCTAGATATGTAAAGTCTGTTTTTCAGTTATGAAAGAATCCTGCTAGAAGGCAGGCCCATAAGGCAACTCCTGTGAACTTACTATCAGAATAGAGACAGGGGAGTAACTTCACCCCATCCAGCAACTACAGGGTGTCTAACTTGGTCATAGCAATGAGTGAATCTACCATTTTCAGTTTTTCACAGTTTCTCATTTTTCCAGTCTTAAGTTCAGTTCTCCACATTTCCACATTAATTTGTAGTCCTCATCAAAATTCATGAATATTTTAGTGCAAATTCCTCCTGATATACACATTTGTACGTGATTTTGCCTAATATACATGTTTTTGCAAACCAATTTTCACAATAAAATGCATTTTCACTAATACATGAATTTTAATGCACACTTTATCCCAATATATGCATTTTTGTACACATTATTTGGCTGGTGAACTGCATTGCAAAATTCAGAGGAGTGCAAATTTGCTTGTGTTTCAGTTCTCATAAGGTTTTGGAAGGTGTGAATTAGGTAGATTCACCTTTAAAAGCAAACTGAATCAAATTGCTTCCCCATCCCTGCTTGCTTGTCCCAGACCATGCAGACTGAAACAGCTGCCTCAGCAGCCACTGCAAATGCCTGTTCTTACGCACATCCCCTTGGGCTCTTCATGGGCTTCCTCTGCAGTTAGCCTGCTGAGTGCCCACTCATCCCACCAGCTATGTTAATTACAAGTTACACTCACTCAACACAAGTTATATTCAAATACTTTCTTAACACCACAGTGTGTGTGTGTGCATGTGTGAATGCACTCAACTATGTATGCATAAGCAGGTTTGCAGAATGTGATTAAGAGCAAATAAAGAGGACAGTGGTAGTGCTTAACTCTTTCTTCACCACAATTTGCCCACTCCAAAACACACAGCCATGTGGCTTCCCACATCACTTGAAATGCATGACTTGAAATGCAGCAGATAGAAAATCTATTGGGGGGGTACAATTTGCAGCATGACAATGGTGGATAAGGAAGAGTTAAGCAGACCTTTCTTTACACACACACACAAACACACACACACACACAATCACCAAGCAATTGATTGAGCTGGATCCAACACTTGCAATTATTTCTATCCCTGATCCTCAGAAAAAGTCCTTCATAATAGTTCAGAATTAATTAGTCTTGTGGTTGCTCACATGGAGGCAACCAAACACTGGAAATCACAGTCGGGTCACATGATCCAAGTCTGGTTCTCCATGCTATGTTAGGTAGCATACAAATCACAATCAGCTAGCCAGGAGATTAGCAAAACAAAACTGGTTCACAGAAATCTGTTCCCCCTTTCTAGCTTATGTAAATGCCAGAGTGAGTACAGTGAGACCTCCAATAGACCACCACACATAATTCTGGAGGAATCTGTTGTCTCGAAAGTGGCACTGCAAGAGTTTAGAAAGGAATCCTGAATGGGTCAATTTATCACACAATAAACAGCTATTCTGGTTGTAATAATGACTCCATCAGTTTTAAGAAATTTAACAAAATAAATAAATGTGTTCATTGTTTAGACAAAAAAGTATAATGATTATATTTTCAAAATATACACCAGGGCTTTAAGGAATGTGTTGCTTGTGCATAACATCTAATTAAATCACTTCCGCAACCTGATGCACTCCAGATGTTTTGGACTGCATCTTCCATCAGCCCTTGGAAATGTGTTCTGGCAAGGGTTGATGGGAGATATAGTCCAAAACATTTGGAGCACATCAGATTGTAGAAGACTGAATTAGCCCATCATTAGGCTTGAGAGTACCTCAAAGTCAGATCTCCTTACCTTCATGTCTATCATGTATCAGATGGGATCACTTTGTCCCTAAATTCAGTAATCATGATCAAAATACATAGACATCGTTTGTTTGTTAAATAGCCTTTTACATTTACCATAATATATACTTACCAGAATAACCATGGCTTCCTGGCTGTGGCCGTGGCCGTGGCCGTGGGTTTGGTTGAGGGTTCAGGTGACCATCTATAAACCACAGATACAATTTGAAGAAATCAAAAATCAAATCAATGCACAGAATGTTTAAACCCAAATTATTATGAGACAAGTACCGATTTATTTAATTATTTAGCCTTTGCTGAATTTTTCTTCTAGCAATATCTTGAAGGTTTTTATTGGGCTTGAAAGGTAGAGCCTAACTTGCTCTAGCCTTTATTTTTTAAAAAGAGCCTGGTTTTTAAACTTTCTTTTTCATTTTCTAAGTGCAAATGTTTAGCTTGAATCAATCCTGACAATTAAGTTTAAATAAATATGTGTTATATTACAAAAACAGGTTGTTTCACCATCCAATTATTTTCCAGATTTTAGTCTGTTGTTTGTAACAAGGAGAAAATAGCCACTTTGCTTATGTTTCATTCTGTTGGTGCTTCTATGCATGTAGTGAGAGTACAGATGTGATAGCCACAAGAAGGTCACTGCATGCACCAATCATTCTTCATAACTGGTACAGTTACAAAGGGCAAAACACACTTAGAAGCTATTGTCTCAAGCCTTTTCAGTGGAAGATGCAACACATGATTCTTATCAAACAGTGCATGATCAAGGTGACCTTATGCACACTTATCTGGGAGTAAGCACCATTGAAAATAACAGGACTTACTTACAAGTAAACAGCCTTAGAACTGCAGGGTAAATATCTTTGCAAGAACTAGAACTTTACAGATGAAAATATTATTGCAAAATGTAGCTAAACTGGGATGGGGGATGGAGAAACACTTACCACCACCACCAAGGGCATCTCCTAAATGAAGATCAGGATCTAAAAGAAATTGAAGTGTATTACAAATGGATGAACATTGTCAAGGAAGATAAAATACCAGTTTTCACCAGTAAATGAAAACATTTTGAAGAAAAAAGAAAAACTGGAGCAACTCAGATCTAACTTTAATAGCCATTACATGTTAATGCCTAAACTTTTCAGCATTATTTGCAATCCACCATTCAGGGATGGGAATACTGTAGCCCTTTGGATATTATTGGACTCCAGCTCCCATCAGCTTGCATGGGCACAGGTCAGGGATGATGAAAGTTGTCCTACAACATATGGAGGACCATAGCTTCCACAAAGCTTATTAAAAATTACACAGTACACTACACAATATATTTCAGGAGGATGATCTGCTCTTGTCAGATATGCTAAGAGAATATTGCTAAAAAGATCTCATAACGATAGGGAAAACTTATGCTAAAACATTTGGGGGGGGGATCTTATTAGCATTTCCAATACAGTTAAGCATTTGTACAAGCTTTCTGAAAAGCAACCATAGAACACTAATCATTTCAGCAGCTGACAGAAATATATCAATGAACAGAAATAAAAAATGGCTTTTTTATATATCTTAACTATGGAAATAATTCTTACCATCATTTCCATGGCCACCTGAATGTGGTCTCAGGTCAGGATACAGCTTAGGTCTGGAGTTGTCACCTATTAAACATTTCCAGAAGTATTTCCATGAACAGAAATAAAATGGGAAGCAGAATGAATACGACTTTAAATTCATTTTCAATCTTAACTGTTAAATCTTAAATCCATTTAAATCTTAAACTTATTTTAAAACTTAACTATGGAAATAATTCATACCGTTATTTCCTTGACCACCTGATTGTGGTCCAAGGTCAGGATACGGCTTAGGTCTGGGGTTGTCACCTATTAATGATAAACATTTCCAGATTTAAATATCATCTACATACATGTTCTTTCTCTAGCAAAACCATAATCTTACCTTCCTTAGTTTAACACAGGGGTTGTGAAGTTTTTGGGGCCAATGGGCACATTTAGAATTTGCCATGGTACCCTTCACAAAATGGCAGCTGTGGAGGCATGGCAAATGGCTGTCACATCTAAAAGAGAGGGCTTTTTCAATAGTGGCCCCCACCCTGTGGAACTCTCTCCCAAATGATCTCCGCCATGCCCCTTCTATGATGAGCTTCCGCCGGGCCTTGAAGACCTGGCTCTTCAGGCAGGCTTTTGGGGTGGGTTAGGTTTTTACTGTTATGGTTTTAAATTTTAACATTTTAATGTATTGTTTTTTCTTGTACGTCGCCCAGAGTGGCTGGACAACCAGCCAGATGGGCGAGTAATAAATTTAATAAATAAATAAATAAAAGAACAGAAAATGAAACAAGGACACAAAATAGTGCAGACATGCTCCTGCATCAGCCTCCCAATCAATGGGAAAAAGGCACCTACACCAGTCATCGCCATGCTCACTCACAGAGTGAAGTTCTTTGTCACTCTCCTTTCTTCAGAATAGAAGGGGGAGGTGGTTGTCCATTGCTGACACTCAATGAAATGTGGGCATATTTTTGACTTTTTCTTGTCAAGTCGCTTTGAGACTTTTTGTTTGTAAAAAGTGACTGATAAATGAAATAAATAAATAAGATTCAAGGAGGCTTGTGGAATGCTGGAGAGGCCAAGCCAGTGCAAACAGAAGTGAGCATGAAGAGGAAACAATTCACTAATAGGCAAAAAAAGAATATTGCGGTTTAAGAACGTACCTATAGCCAACAGATATTTCTATCAAACTTTAAAAAGCAGGGAAATTGGGCAGCTATAGTGAATGCACCAGGGGAGCAGGAGACCTGACCTTCTCTCTGAGATATTGTACTGCCCTACAAAATTGTCAAAATGCAAATACAATTTGGGTTGGTCTTTCTCAGTCCAATCCACTTCCTGTGGAGCTTGGAAGAATTTGGTAACATGTGCCTCTGAGCATATGGGGAGACTTTGGCATTGGGGTGGCTTCAGTCACCATATACACGGCATGTATATTTATAGCATCTGCAATTAAAACTCACCCACTGAAGGCCTTTTGGTAGTTGGAGGAGGCTTCTTAGTAACTAAACATGAGAAATCAATGTTAGTGTACTGTACAGCTTATCGAAAGAAGACTTATACCAATCCTATACCCACTTACCTGGGAGTCAGTCCTATTGGTCTTATTTTGAGTGGACCTTTACATACAATTTCACTGTGAAACATGTTCAGCCTTTTCTTTTAAAGCAGGGGTTCGGAATCCCAGGCTTGAGGGCCAAACATGGCCACCTAAGCCTCACAAAAACTCTTTCTGTGTACTATGTACCCTCCCCAGGCCATCCTTATCTCTGGTCCTGCTCTATCCCATCCTCAAGCACGTTTACATAGCTGGAAGGAGTCCTTGAACTGCAATAGCACCTCTTGCTTTCCTGGACAGAGGATGGAGAGGTGTGTGGGTGTCGAAACCAATGGCTTTTAGATTGCTGAAATGTCATCTACAGCATGAAGGTAAGACTCACATTCATCAATCTGCCCACTTTTGCCTCTGTCCCCTCCTACAACATCCCCTAGAAGGTTGCCCATGCAGGAATATGCTCCTTGGACTGGAAAAGATCCTCCACCTCTGCTTTAAAGTACAAAGAACTCAAATGTCCCCTCTGGATTTATATTATGTTCATTTTTTTTTTCAGTTAGCAAGTAACTTTTGTTGGATACCCTGGGTTCAACCAAGAAGAATCAAGTTTCATGACATTTGAAATTATATTTAAAAATGAAGGATTCTTGGGCCAAGATCCAACTGCACACACATCTTCTGTGAACCACGCCCGGCTGAGCTCTACTCCTATGTAGAGAAGGTGCCACCCAGAACTGCTAAACCAAGTGCGGGGAACCTTTGGCCCTCCAGATGTTACTAAATTACATCTCCCATCAGCCTCAGTAAGCATGACCAATGGGCCAGGTATGACGGGAGTTGTAGATCAGCAACATCTGGAGGGCCATGGGTTCCCCACACCTGCCCTAAACCATTCTTTGAGTTCCAGTTTAAAAAGAGACAAAGAAGAACAGGCAGAAATAGCCTGTACGCTCAGTGGCATCTGTTGAGGGGCTCTGGGAGGGCCATGTATAGGCCACCCTCTGTATAGGTAGTTTAGCAAAAAAGTGCAGAATGGGTTAGGAAAAATTAGCATATACAGAATGGGGCGTGCACACACACACATACACGCAAACATTGAATCCTAGCTTTGGGTTTCCCTTTTGGTCATGACCAATAGAGGGAGATATCCAGCAAGTCATATTAAACATGCTCGCTTCCCCCCCCCCTTTAAAAATAATTAATTTTGAATGTCTTCGATACGTTTGTTATTTGTGTGTTTTGTTTGGTTTTTTTTAAAAAAAATCCATCCAGTATTCCATATTTATTTTTGTACAATGAATGTCAATTTTGTCATTGGCTTAAGCTGAAAGAGGGTCCATTTCATTCAGTTTAATATTTTGATCAAATAAATAATATTAAATTTATTTTCCCATGATTCTTACCTGTGTCAGGAAGAGCATCGGATAAGTCAAAGTCATCGTTGCCTATGAAAAGAACACAAAAGAAAGACCTTGCAACATCCAAAACTTCGACTCACTTTCTCCCCAGAATCATTACCTGCCAAGGATTCTACCCTGCTATAACAGCATGTAGCCTGAGGTTTGTATATAAATTCATGAGATTGTGGTTCTTCTGGGCTGATCTAGTCCAAAAGAAACCAAAAAGAAAGTCCTCTCCAGTTTGTACCTGCCCTTCCCTGATCCCTATGATTGAGGAGAATCTGAAGCACTCATGGAGGGGGGGATTCAACCTTTTGTCTTCATTTTGTCTGGGAAAGCATGCCGTTGGTGTGAAGAAGACGCTACTGAAACTAATCTTAGAATCTATATTAAGTATAGGGACTAGATAGAAAACACTGTACTTTCATTTTAATGCAGCCTCCAATTTCTATTACTCATTTTTATCTTGAATCCTTTAATAAAATGCTTGAATTAGACCTCTGGAGTGGGCTAGATATTTTCCTAATTCAGGATCTTTCTTGCCCTCTTAATCATTTGTCCATGCGCCAAGCTTTTAAAGAGAGGCAAGAAGAAGTGGTCTTGCTAATGGTACTTTCCTACCAGCGTGGCGTACTGGTTAAGGTGTTGGACTATGACCTGGGAGACCAGGGTTTGAATCCCCACATAGCCATGAAACTCACTGGGTGACCTTGGGCCAGTCACTGCCTCTCAGCCTCATGAAAACCCTATTCATAGGGTTGCCATAAGTCGGAATCAACTTGAAGGCAGTACATTTACATTTACCCTCAGGATAATTTCTGCAACTCTTAAGCACTTGTCAGGTGCAAGAAAGCAAAAGGAAAGGTTTTAGAAGCCAGTTAATGAGCTTAAGAATGATGTACCTCTGAGCCTGTTCTACCTTGCAAGAAAAGCAGGAGTTAGTTACTGACCTTAGTTACTGACCTTAGTTACTGACCTTGTACTACTCTCTTTTATTTGGTTAATCTGAACTGTTGTTCACACACTGGTAATGTCCAGGCTGGATTATTGTAATTACTGTAATGCACTCTATGTGGGGCTCCCCTTCAGGTTGGTCTGGAAACCGCAGGTGGTGCAAAATGTGGCGGTTCGACTGCTCACTGTGGCAGGGTATCACCAACATGTCACACCTCTAGTGAAATAATTTCACTGGCTGCCCATTAGCTACCGGGGCAAGTTCAAGGTTCTAGTTTTGTTGTACAAAGCCCTATATATTGTATTTTAAAGTCTGTTTTCAAGATGTTTTACAGTGTTTTTAGTGTTTTGTTTGCTGCCTTGGGTTCCTTCTCGAAGGGCGGAATATAAATTCAAATAAATGAAATGGGCTATATGTTCCATATTCCATACAGTGGCCTTGCAAAGAGTACTTATATATATAACTGAGGCAGCTCTAAGGTCTACAGCAGGAGTGGGGAACCTTTGACCCTCCAGATGTTGCTGAACTGCAACTCCCATCAGCCCTAGCAAGAATAGCCAATGACCAGAGATGATGGGAGCTGTAGTTCAGCAACATCTGGAGGACCAGAACTTCCCCATACACTGTCTACAGTATGCATATTCAATAGATCACTTCTGTTGTGTTGAGAATCTTCACACCACTGTTAGCCACCATTACTGTAAATGTCCAAAATGGGGTGGAATTCCTCCATGCAATGTTGAAAGTAAGCCTTTCAAGACAGCATAGCTGATGCATGAGAATTCATTATGTAAAGGCTCTTTGTGGTAGACTTGGTGTGGTAAAAACAAAGGGTATGCCCGCACAGAGTGTTTTGTTGTTATATGCCTTCAAGTAGATTAAGACTTATGGCGACCCTATGAATCAATGACCTCCAATAGCATTTGTTATAAACCTGTTCAGATCTTGTAAGTTCAGGTATGTGGCTTCCTTTATGGAATCAATCCATCTCTTCTTTGGCCTTCTTCTTTTTCTACTCCCTTCTGTTTTCCCCAGCATTATTGTCTTTTCTAGTGAAACATGTCTTCTCATGATGTGTCCAAAGTATGATAACCTCAGTTCATCATGTTAGCTTCTAATGATAGTTCTGGTTTAATTTCTTCTGACACCCAATTATTTGTCTTTTTCACAGTCGATGGTATGCACAAACTCCAACACCACATTTCAAATGAGTTGATTTTTCTCTTATCTGCTTTTTTCACTGTCCAACTTTCACATCCATACATAGGGATCAGGAATACCATGGTCTGAATGATCCTGACTTTAGTGTTCAGTGATACATCTTTGCATTTGAGGACCTTTTCTAGTTCTCTCATAGCTGCCCAGTCCTAGCCTTCTTCTGATTTCTTGACTATTGTCTCCATAATGCCTGTACCAAAGTATTGATGTCCTTGACAAGTTCAATGTCCTCATTGTCAAATTTAAAGTTACATAAATATTCTGTTGTCATTATTTTAGTCTTTTTGACGTTCAGCTGTAGTCCTGCTTTTGTGCTTTCCTCTTTAACTTTCATCAGCATTTGTTTCAAATCATTACTGGTTTCTGCTAGTAGTATAGTATCATCTGCATATCTTAAATTATTGATATTTCTCCCTCCAATTCTCACACCTCCTTCATCTTGATCCAATCCTGCTTTCTGTATGATATATTCTGCGTACAGATTAAACAAATAGGGTGATAAAATACACCCCTGTCTCACACCCTTTCAGATGGGGAACCAATTGGTTTCTCCATATTCTGTCCTTACAGTAGCCTCTTGTCCAGAGTATAGGTTGCGCATCAGGACAGTCAGATGCTGTGGCACCCCCATTTCTTTTAAAGCATTCCATAGTTTTTCATGATCTACACAGTCAAAGGCTTTGCTGTAATCTATATGGTCCTTTCATCATCCAATGTATATTTGCGATATGATCTCTGGTACCTCTTCCCTTGGATGCCAGCTCTTCACGATGAAAGCTTCACTAGAAATTTTCCCATCAGAATATAGAACTTGCATTTCTAAGAATATAAGACGAGCCCTGCCAGATTGGATCTAGTCCAGCATTCTGTTCTCATGGTGGCCAAGCAGATGCCTATGGGAAGACCACAAGCAAGGCGTGAGCACAATAGCACTCTCCCTCTCATGAGTCCCAGCAAGTGGTATTCAGAGGCATAGTGCCTTCGATGATGGATGTAGCTTTTAAAGTCATCCAAGTTGGCAGCCATCTCTACATCTATGGGTAGAAACACACTCACTGTTCTGCCGGTTCCAGTGCGTCTCCACCTCTCTCTTCTGAAAACAGGGGCATATGATGCTAGTCAAACGCCACCCCTTTTTACAGTAAAACCTGGTGGGATCAGCTTGAGTGCATTTTTTAACATTCAGGTTCAAAGAGATTTTGCAAATGATCAGCAGATCAACCCATACCCCCTCCAGGTGAGGCTAATGAAAACACTTTGTTCTGGTGACTAGTGTGTTTACAGCCTATATGCTGTGTGAAGAAATACTTTCTTTTGTGTGTCCTGAATCTCCTAACATTCAGCTTCATTGGTTGTCCTTGAGGTCTAGTATTATGAGGGAGGAAG
The DNA here is from genome assembly GCF_030035675.1 of Rhineura floridana. Lineage (NCBI taxonomy): Eukaryota > Metazoa > Chordata > Lepidosauria > Squamata > Rhineuridae > Rhineura > Rhineura floridana. The sequence continues at coordinate 66,135,600 of NC_084484.1, read as the reverse complement.
AAAAACTCTTCCCTATCCATTTTCTCTACACCCTGCACGATTTTATACACCTCTATCATGCCTCCTTATGCACCTTTTTTTTAAAACTAAAATGCTCCAAATGTTGGAACTTTTCCTAATAAGTTGTTCCAACCCCTTGATCATTTTGGCTGCATTTTTCTACATCTTTTCCAGCGCTACAATATCCTTTTTGAGGTGACGTGACCAGAAATGTACACAGTATTCCAAGTGTGGTCAAAAGACAGATTTGTATAAATGGTATTATGATATTGGCAGTTTTGTTTTCTGCCCCTTTCCCAATGATCCCTGACATTCACCTTTTTCGCAGCTGCTGCTGCACACTAGGAGAGAAAATCTCAGAAAGAAAGCATAATGATATTTCATAAAACACACCAGTCATCAGATTGAACATGAAACACGTGATGGAGCCCCTAGAGTTTAGAAGGCAGTTTGACTATAATTCTGTAAACTTACTTACAAATTCCCAAAGTAAGATGAATGGGATTGTTTGAAAATAAATATTTTTGTTTGCAGATATCGTATCCTCACACCTGTTCCCAAAGGAATAAAAATGTTTTCAACAGTGCCATGAGGTCAGTAAGATTTATTCCTAAAATCTTGAATTCTCTCCTCCAACTGGCACCCCATAAAATCCAGTTTGTACTTTTGTGTCTTGAATAATAGCCCCCACCGCACCCTGCTGCATGGTGGCAAACCTCTTTTAAACTAAAGGGGCTTTCATAAACCATGAACACTGGCTGAGTCTACCATTCAAAGAAGAAAAGTAAAGAATTCTACTTGGCATGCCCAACACTCTGGGAATGCCTACAGTAACTCTTTGGTATCAAAACAGCTATATTCAAAATATTTACCACATGGACCAGCTGTCCCCAACCTGGTATTGTCCAGATGTTGTTTAGCTTCCATCAGCCCCAGCCAACATATTCAGTGATCAGGAATTATGGGAATTGTAGTCTAACAGCATCAGGAGGGCACTAGGTTGAAAAATGCTGACCATAATAATAATGTTTTATGAATTTCCACTACCTCACTTCACATTCCCGTGGACTACTGGAGTGACACGGAAACGGAGAACATAATAGCTACAATCCATGCAATAGGATATTTATTTTTACTATGGCAGGGTCATCAATCTGCTTGATCATATTATGAGATGGTTTTAGCTCTCCACATGAGTAGGTAAATTTGAGTGGTTAGATTTTTTTTTAATCTGTGCAGCTCTGGATTTTTGAACATTTTCTTTACTCAGGCCTTTGGCTGAGGGGGTGTCTTTCCCTTCTCCAGTGTGTGTGTGTGTGTGTGTGTGTGAGAGAGAGAGAGAGAGAGAGAGAGGGTTCTGTCTGCACCATACATTTAAAGCAGTATCATACCACTTTAAACGGTCATGGCTTCCCCCAGAGAATCCTGGGAACTGTAGTTTGTTGCTGAGAGTTGTTAGGAGACACCTGCTACCCTCAGAGTTACAATTTCCAGAGATCCCTGGAAAAGGGATTGACTATTAAACCACACTGGTTTAACACCACAGCAACAATCACACATGATAATCAACACTCATGGCAGACAGCCCCTTAACTGTGTTATAAGGTTGAAGGCCCTGGAGCCTGCTGAACTAGAACTCCCACCCCACACACCTCCTTGTATGGCTGGCTATGCATTCCTGAGGTATTGTGTGAAGGACAACAAGGTCATTTTGTGAGCAACAAAATAACGAAGAGCTACTGAATAAATGCTATCTTCTCCTTGGCAGATTTCCCTCAAGCCTAGAAGAAATATCCCATTGTTCAAAGAAAAGTAGAAAAGTAGCCTGAGTTTCTCAGTGTCAGCTAGAAACACACACACACACACACATAAAATCACCTCATACCCAGACCCCTCCTTTGCAGGGGGGTGAGAGAGAAAAAGTGTCTTTTTAAAAGAGATTTGAGTTGGAGAAGGAAAAAAAAATGGTGATCTGAGCTCCAACACATGTAACAACGCTCTCCACGCAGGACTGCAGGGAGAAAAACCAGGAAAGGATTTTGTGTCTCAGCACACGCTTTGAGACAAACAGAATCTTTCCTGTTTTGGGGCCAGAGCTCTTCCACATCGCTTAAGCTGTATTCAACTGCCCACTCCTGGGCCTAGGATAGGTAATCTCTCCTACCTATCACTCTTTATAGTAATAGGGTCCTTTAATCTCTTTAGTCTAAAGTTATTAATGGGTTAGGACATTAATGATTAATGCTGCCACACACCCAGTAATTTTGTAATGCTATTCTGCTCTTTTCTCTCAATAAAAGAAAGCTTTGCTTTAGCCTGGTTTGGACCTGCATTTGGTGGATTATACACACACCATTTAGGCACACTTCAGGGCAAAGCACTTGTTTTATCCCTAGCCAAAGATCCCCCTCCTCTCAAGGAGGTGTGTTTCATGGGACATGTGGGTGGCAAGTTCACACACTCAGGTTCCCAAGAGCACATGTCGTAACAACTGTTCCTTTGAACCCACCTCTAGGAAATGTTATGTTAGGGCAGTCTGATAGACTTAATTTGAACACTGAGGCAATAAGTAGGCCTAAAGCTGGGATAGGGAACCTGTGGTTCTCCAGATATTGTTGGACTCCAACACCCATCAGCCATGGTGAGCATGAGGTCAGGGTTGGTGGGAGTTGAAATCCAATAATATGTGGAGGGCCACAGGCTCCCCATCCTTGGCTGAAAGCATCCTAAATTCCATCTGCAAATTCCATCTGAGGTCCAGGTTCATTCTGTAAATGTTGTCCCAGTGTGGGGATCCGAGGACAAATTAACACTAGAAACAGCAGGTGATATAATCTGAAGGCTTAGAGATATGTAGGCAGTGCAAACAGATTGGTAAAAATAGTCCTTTTTTATTAAAACCACAAACAAAAACCAAAATTTCCCTGTGGAATACAAACCAAAACAGACATGTGACAGGGTTCCTCCTTTTTTATTGCATAGCTTTGTTCCCAAAAGTTTAAACCTTGAGCTGAACAGATCAAGAGTATTGTTGTGCGCCTCCCCCAATCTCCGAGCGGTGAGATTTCGGGGGTCCCTGCAATCATTCAGGGTTTAGTTTCCTTTGGGAAGAAGGTTGCAGAGACTGTGGTGTCTCTATGAAATATGGTTTATTTATTTACACACATTCCAACCTGAGCTCAAGGATGGAGGGGTTCAATGCATCAGCAGGCCAATATCCAGTTTTGGCATGCAGGAGGCACCCCAAAGGCCATGGTGCAGAGAGCCAGTCTCTCTGCCTGCCTTCCAGTTCCCAGCAATTCTCTAGACATAACTCAAACTACCAGCCTCTGCTGGGCTCCAGGAGGTGGGGGTGCTCCCCTGAAGAGTTTCAATGACAAAATGGTCTTCCTGGCCCATTCACCATTGCTGGGCAACTGATCGGCCCATTATCTTACCTGGCCAATCTATTTGGTTAACAAAGAAGATTCATCTGGCTAGCAGAGCCAGCCCCCAAGCATAGGATTCCAAATCAGAGGCTGGAAAGGGGACTTATAGGAATCATCCATTCCAACCCCCATGCTCATAACAGTATTTTGAAAACCCAGTTATACATGCAGATTACTTTTCTAAAAAGGAACCCTCCTGAAACATGGGTGTGTTTGCTTTCTAATGAAAACTGGGAGAAGGGCAGGCCTAATGAACAAAAAACGGATTATGATTCTACTCCTCTGTGCCTCCCTTAAATTTTACACTAGGGTATCTGTATTTTAAAACCCGAGGAAATGGGATGTGATAAGTGACTCACTGGATGGAACGAGCACTTCATTACTCATCTCCTTGTGGACACTGTTATCTAGGCAATTTGCATTGTAGTCTCAATAGGTACCTCATTACTGGCTTTGGAGTGGCTCTACAGTTGGAGCTCAGGACAACACATCTTTTCAAGGAAGATGGCTCTGGTACAAAAGATTAGCCTAACCTACCTCACAGGGTTGTTGTGAATATAAAATGGGGAGGGGAGAACCATGCATGTCACCTTGGAGGAAATGTTGGATATAAATGTAAGAAATAAATAAAAAATAAATAAAACATGCAGTGCATTCAAAGGAGAATCACACACTCCAGAAAAATAAACTGGTTTGGGGAAGCAAAGGAGTGGCAAAGACCATTATTAGAGCAGCAATGATTTAATTCATGCTATATAGAGTGTTCTCCCTTTAGGATGAACACCTTAATGTGGTGAGGGGGCTTGAGAGTGTTGAAGAAGCTGAGAGCAATGCCGTCAGGAGTCTAGACCAACAGGCTAGACTTCTAGCAGGGGCACCCAAGGCGGAATGGTCAAAGCTGAGACACCAGACTAACATGCATCCAAACTCAGAGGAAGGCAATGGTAAACCACCTCTGAATACCTCTTACCACGAAAACCCTATGAACAGAGTATCCAAAATGCAACACGAGATAGTGCTGGAAGATGAGACCCCCATGTCAGAAAGCACTCACCGAGCTACTGGGGAAGAACAAAGGACAAGTACGAGTAGAGCTGTGACTAATGATGGAGCTGGGTCAAAGCCGAAAGGAAGCCCAGAGGCTGATGCGCACAGATGTGAAAGGAGAGTCCGGAGTTGTACGACGCACACAATAGGAACAAGGAATGTGAGAAGCATGAACCAGGGAAAGTTAGAAATTGTCAAGCAAGGAATGGAACGTATCAACATTACAATACTTGGCGTGAGTGAATTAAAATGGACGGGAATGGGACATTTTCAATCAGGCAACTACAAAATATTTTATGCAGGAAATGAGAAATCAAGAAGAAACCAGATTGTTTTAATAGTGAGAAGTGATGTAGCAAAAGCAATTAGGAACTACAACGCAAGGTCTGAGCGAGTGATATCAATGAGATTAGACGGGAAACCTATTAACATAACCATCATCCACGTTTATGCTCCAACAGCAAATGCAGAAGAAGAGGAATTGGAGAGATTTTACGCAGAAGTACAGGAGGAAATTGATCACACACCAAAACAAGATGTGCCAATAATTTGTTTCTTGCCAACACATTTTTTGAACAACCGAAAAAGAAGACTGTAAAAGTGGACATCACCAAATGGTCAATATAGGAATCAAATTGATTATATAATTGGTAGCAGAAGACAGAGAAGTTCCATACTTTCTGCGAAAACAAGACCAGGAGCAGACTGCGGTACAGATCATGAACTGGTAATATGAAAAATCATAGTAAAGCTAAAGAAGAACAACGAAGCAATCATAATGCCAAAATACAATTTAAATAACATCCCAGAAGAATATAAAGATCAATAAGGAACAGATTTGAGGCTTTAAACTTAGTTGACAGAGAACCAGAAGAACTATGGAGTGAAGTCAGAGACATGATCAGGGAAGAATGCAAAAAGACAATACCTCTAGTTAAAAAGAAAGAAAGACCTCAATGGATGACTGAAGAAACTCTTAAAATGGTTAAAGAGAGAAGGAAAGCAAAAGGAGATAGAAACAGGGTCAGAACCCTAAATGCAACAATAAAGCGACTAGTATGTAGGGCCAAAGAGAACTATTACAATAGTTATTGTCTAGAAATAGAAGAGGACAACAAAAAGGGAAGAACAAGAACCCTATTCCAAAAGATTAGAGAAATGAAAGGGAAATTTAAACCAAGAGTAGGAATGTTGAATAATCAACAGGAGAACACAATGACTGGTTGAGATGAAATAAAAGGAAGATGGAAGCAATACACAGAAGAACTTTATAAAAGAGAAGTCAGGATGATAGATTCATTCATGGAGGAACTGTATGATGAAGAACCAGAAATTCTAGAATGAGGTGAAAGCTGCTCTTAAAATACTTCGAAGAAACAAATCACCAGGAACAGATGGGATACCAATAGAGTTGCTACAAGCTACTCAGACTGAATCTGTCCAAATTGTGACAAAAATCTGTCAAGAAATATGAAAAACTAAACAATGGCCCACAGACTGGAAGCATTCAATATACATCCCAATTCCAAAGAAAGGGGATCCCAGAGAATGCAGTAATTACAGAACTATTGCCTTAATATCCCATGCAAGTAAAGTAATGCTCAAGATTCTACAAGAAAGGCTCTTACCATATCTGGAGTGAGAAATGCCAGACGTCCAAGCTGGATTTAGAAAGGGAAAGCCAACAGAGATCATATCGCAAACATACATTGGATAATTGAACGGAACAAGGAATTTCAGAAGAAAATCACCCCGTGCTTTATAGACTACAGCAAAGCTTTTGACTGTATAGATCATGAAAAACTATGGAATGCTTTAAAAAAAATGGGGGTGCCACAGTATCTGATTGTCCTGATGCGCAACCTATACTCTGGACAAGAGGCTACTGTAAGGACAGAATATGGAGAAACCGATTGGTTCCCCATCAGAAAATTGTGAGACAGGGGTGTATTTTATCACCCTATTTGTTTAATCTGTATGCAAAATATATCAAACAGAAAGCAGGATTGGATCAAGATGAAGGAGGTGTGAAAATTGGAGGGAGAAATATCAATAATTTAAGATATGCAGACGATACTATACTACTAGCAGAAACCAGTAATAATTTGAAACAAATGCTGATGAAAGTTAAAGAGGAAAGCACAAAAGCAGGACTACAGCTGAACGTCAAAAAGACTAAAGTAATGACAACAGAAGATTTATGTAACTCTAAAGTTGACAATGAGGACACTGAACTTGTCAAGGATTATCAATACTTTGGTACAGGGTTAGGGAGACAATAGTCAAGAAATCACAAGAAGGCTAGGACTTGGGAGGGCAGCTATGAGAGAACTAGAAAAGGTCCTCAAATACAAAAATGTATCACTGAACACTAAAGTCAGGATAATTCAGGCCATGGTATTCCTGATCTCTATTTATGGATGTGAAAGTTGGACAGTGAAAAAAGCGGACAAGAGAAAAATCAAATCATTTGAAATATGGTGTTGGAGGAGAGCTTTGCACATACCGTGGACTGCGAAAAAGACAAATAATTGAGTGTTAGAACAAATTAAACCAGAACTGTCAGTAGAAACTAAAATGATTAAACTAGGGTTATCATACTTTGGACACATCATGAGAAGACATGATTCACTACAAAAGACAATAATGCTGGGAAAAACAGAAGACAGTAGAAAAAGAGGAAGGCCAAACAAGAGATGGATTGATTCCATAAAGGAAGACACAAACCTGAACTTACAAGATCTGAACAGGGTGGTTCATGACAGATGCTCTTGGAGGTCACTGATTCATAGTGTCGCCATAAGTCGTAATCAGCTTGAAGGCACATAACAACAACAATATAGAGCCTTAATATACTGTGACTGAAGCTGGGGGAGTTCATGAAAGAAACGTTTTGATAGCGTTCCCATAATTCCTTGGTATCTCTAGGAGTCATCCCTGACTTCCATGCTAATTAACTCCTCAGACAGGCCAAGCTCACCAGTTAACCTACCACCCTCCTCAAAGTAACCCCCCAGTAAAACCCATTGTTGGTTTGTGCTCTAAACACATTTAATCTTAAAGGAAAGGTTACATTTGATGGGCACAATCAGCAGTGGTGCATGTGATAGGCTGATGCTGCCATCCTGACACCAGTGTTGTTACTGCTGCTTACTGGATGGGACAGGGTAGGATGCTGAACTGGTCCGGTGGATCCAACTAACGGCAACCCAGCCCCAGTGCCATACAGGTAAGCAGCCACGATGCTGATGTCAGGGGAGCATATGCACCACTACTGGGTGCAATTAGTAGGGTAGCCATGTGTCCAGTGCCAGTGGTTAGCCCGGTCAGGCACTGGCCAAGGCCCTGGAGGCTCAGAAGGGCCCTTCCTCTGGCCTGATCTAACTTCATCATGATACACTGCCTTCTCCCCCAGGTCCCCAGATGCTTTTCAGCAGTGGACAATGGTGCTGCTCTTGAACAGGAGCCAAGCTCACCTCACATCTGTAGTGGCTAACTGGCATTTTAAGTTACCTAAAGCAGAACTATGAAATGTATTGATTTCCCAGAGCTGTATTCTGGGGCACTGCATGGCTAACTTAAGACAGCAGATGGCCACCAAGGACAGCAGCCAAACTTAAGTTCCATTCTAAAGTGCCACTGCCTATCCACTGCTGAAGCATGTCCAGGAAACACAGTGAGTGGTGCTGCTACCAGTGTAGCAGTCATGGTAGTCAAAGCATATGATGATTGTCACCACAGCTACTGCAAGCAGGCCTGGGCCCTGCCCTGGTTGGGCATGTGCAACAGGGGGATGGGATCCCATCATCTGAAATATGCCAAAAGCCTGCCCCCCCCAGTCTGGCACCAGGCCTGATGCTATGTTAACAGAGGACAGTCCTCTATTTGGTTGTCTGGTTGAAGGCCAGTTTAAAGATAAGAACTCCTGAGAACTGACAGCAGGAGCTGTGACATTGCCCATCAGTAGCACCTGGACAGCACCCTGAGTAGGCAGGCACACAGGCCACCTGGTTAGTCTTTCCCACTATAGTGAGATGCATTGCATTTCTGTTTGAGTTATAGTGATTAGGTCTAAGCTGCTTCTTCTTTGGCAATGTATCAGTGACCACTCTAGGAGTCAAGTGGCCCATCCAAAGTGACAATGGAACTTGCCACAGCTAAACATTCTGTCCCATATGTGGTTTTGCTTGCTATATGCTGGACTGAGATTACATATGTAAGAAAATTACACGTTACCCCAATTAGTCAATACCCCCATTAGTCAATAAATCAGTGACACCTAAGCATCCATTCATCCAATGTTTGAAAGTGCCAAAAAACACAGTCCCCCCCCCCACTCTGCTTGAACAAGTGGCTCTATATTCTTGGATGTGCCATTTTAGACCATTTATTCAGCAATGCTAATGGCTTCTCACATTATCATTTTATCTGAGCAATGGGAGCAGCTTGTTCCTCAGCACTGTGATGGTACTGAGAAGCAGATCCAGTGTACAATATTATGGGGAACCTTGGTGCAGTACGAAGAGCATGCTTTGCAGAAGAAGAAATGTGTGCTTGCTTGGTAAAAACACAACTACCACCAATTAGCATTTTGTTCAAGAGAGTCATTATAATACTTTTTAATAATGTACACATGACATTGCAATGGGGGATGGTATAACTGTTCTCTGTTTTTCTTCCTTTCATAAATAGTTTTATCCATGGGTAAGCACCCACTTTCTACTACACACACAAATCCCACACTTAAAAAAAGCTTTTCCAAACTGCATTGGCAGGGGGATCAATGATATTTTAGGCATTATTAAACAGGGCTTGGTGTCAGTCACAGAAAAACAAACTGCATTTTTGCTATTTAATCTTGATTATAGCCACTGGCAAACCTTTGGAGTGTCTTCTCCAGCTCCTCATCATTTGCTTAGAATTATAGAATTGGAAGGTATCCATCCCCCTATTCATGCAGGAACCTTGTAACATATACAGTCTCAGAACTTGTTTCAGTTGGGCACATTTTCCTAAATTCACTGTATTCTACAGACAGGGAAAGCAAATTGATCAGCAGCACTGTTAGTAGCCACCTGGACATTGCCTCATAACCCAAGGGAAGAGAAGGAGGAGATTGCTTATGATCCAAAGGCCATAACTAATTTCTATGAAGATAGTGGTCACAAGCTCTTGGATGTGTGCATCTCTCACTAGCAGGTCACCAACATGACTCACCCTCTTGAAGTCATGAGGTGAGATGGAATTTATGACATTCAAAAACAACTTAAGTATGGGACTTCTGGGGAAGGGCATGGCACATGTGGTTGCAGTCCTCGTGTCAGCCTTTCAGTGCCCTAGATGGATATTTGATGTCTTGAAGCAGATTAATTTGGATAATTATGCAGTGACATAATTTCAGAAGCAGTCAGGATGCATATATACAACAAACAGGGCTGTCAGATATATTTGCATCTGAAAGAATCAAAATGGAGCATGGACTATTTAGAAATAGTGTAGTGTTGTGCTTTGCTGAGGGCGGGAACAGTGCATCAGGGCAGAGTGAGCATTGGGCAGAGTGGGCACTACCCTCTCAATAATATTTCTGAACCCCCAAACCTATAGCCCAGTCTCTCCTCTGTTCCCCACACACATATTCATATATTTCCTTTGGCTGCTTGGATGAATATCCCTCTTTTCAGCATTATGATTAATTCAAAGAAAAAGAGTTACTGGGAACTAAAAATTGTGTGGCCAGCAATTTAAAAAATAAATAAATTACGGAACTGTTAAGGCTGTTGCTCTGATTTCGAGCTGTATTGTTGTCTGGTATGGGTTCCTTGGAATAAAATTGTTTGAAAGCAAGGTTTTGCAGATAATTATCACTACATTGTATGTAAGGGTCATAATAATAATTTATTCACAGGTATTGAGGAGCTGAAACTGAACAGTAATGTAGAAAAGTGCAGGATCAGACCATTAACTGCAATTCAACATACAGCAATGTGTGCTTAAGGCTGCAATCCAAGGTACCTTTGGGAGTAAGCAGCATTGAACTCAGTTTCCAAGTAAAACTGCTTTGATTAGGCTGCATATTCCATTGAAATAACTGCAAGATTGCAGCTTTTGTGTGGAATTATTCAAGAAAAAGGAAGTTTACAACATTTCTTAGTAGGCTTACATCCAAATGTTGAACACTTTGGAAATGATTTCAGTGTGACATTATTTCCATTGCATAGTATCAGAAAGTTAAGGTGTTACAAGGGGATGATTTGATCACTTTGCCAGAACTGTCAATATGCAAAAGCAGTACAAAAATTATTAGTAAGACTGAGGTTTCCTATGAACAGACACGTATGAGATCACTGAAATCCTAAAGCAGTCTATGGATTCTGTTATAAGAGTGATTATGAAATTCTTCCAAGCTACACAACAAGTGGATTGGACTGTGAAAGACCAACCCAAATTGTGTTTGCATTTTGACAAATTTGAAGGGCAGTACAATATCTCAGACAGGAGGTCAGGTCTCCTGCTCCCCTGGGGCATTCACTATAGCAGCCCAATTTCCTTGCTTTTTAAAGATTGGTAGAAATATCTGTGGGCTATAGGTACATTCTTAAACCACAAGGTTTTTTGCCTATTAGTGAATTTCCCTGGGAGGTAAGAAATGGGATCCTGTGCAAGTCTGCTGAGAATGGATTGATCATTTGCATGCTTATTGAGTTCAATGGGATTTACTCCCCTGCAATCATGTTTAGGATAGGTGAAACTGATCACAAGGGATGGGGAGGGGGGAGGAGGAGGAGGAGAGAGGGGAGGAAAGGCAGAGGAGACGTCTGGGATGGGAGAAGGTAGGAGGGGGATGGGAGGAGAAGGACAGGTTTGATCATTTGCATGTCTATTGAGTTCAGTGTGATTTACTCCCGTGCAATCATGGTTAGGATAGGTAAAACTGACCGGGGGGGGAGGGAGTGCTGGAGTGGGCAGGGGAGGAAGAAGAAGGAAGAGGGGACAGGAGGAAGAAGGAAGAGGAGAGGGGAAGGAGGGGAAAAGCAGGTCTGATCATTTACATGCCTATTGAGTTCAATGGGATTTACGCCTACGCAATCATGGTTAGGATAGGAAAAACTGGCCATGGGGGAGGAGGAGAGAGGGGGGAAAGGGAAGGAGTGTATTGGAGGGGGGCAAAAGAAGGGGGAGGAAGGGCAGGTTTGATCATTTGCATTCTTATAGAGTTCAGTAGTATTTACTTCCATGCAATCATGCTTAAGATAGGTAAAACTGACCATGGGGAGGAGGAAGGGGAGGTGCAGGGGGGAGTGGAAGGAGGATATTGGATGGGGATGGGGAGGGAGGGGTAAAGGAAGGGGGAGGGAAGGGGCAAGAGGAAGGTGATAGGAGGAAGGAGAAGGGTGGGTGGGTTTGATCATTTGTATACTTTTTGAGTTCAGTGGGATTTATTTCTGTACACTCATGTTTGAAAATGGAAATGGACTGCCTTCAAGTCGACTGGTCTTATGATGACCCTTTGAATAGGGTTTTCATGGTAAATTGTATTCAGATGTGGTTTTACCATTGCCTTCCTCTGAGGCTGAGAGGCAGTGTCAGGCCCAAGGTCACCCAGTGACCTTCATGGCTGTGTGGGGATTCAAACCCTGGTCTCCCAGGTCATAGTCCAACACTGACCTGGGGGAGGGGCAGAGAGGGGAGGATATTATGTGGGTGGGCACTAGGCAGAAGGAAAGTCCCTTTCCTTTCCAAAAGGAAAACACTGTGAACAGTATCATTGCTTTTCAGCATTTCCCCCATCTTTTTAATCTACAGCAGGCACATGTAGCCTCCCACACAAATTTAAAGCAAAGCTATCCCTGGCCATATCAACACTAGGACTTAACTTCACTTTGGACAGTCATGGCTTCTCTCAAAGAATCCTGGGAAGTGTAGTTAGTGAAGGGTGCTGAGAGTTGCTAGGAGATGCCCTATTCTGGCCACTGGATGCTCCATTCTGGAATAGGAATCTCCTCTCAGCATCCTTCCCAAACTACACTTCCCAGGATTCTTTGAAGGAAGCCATGACTGTCTCACGTGAAATCAAAGTCTGGTGTGGGTGTGGCCCTCTGATTAGCCAAGCCAAGCAACTGTGAGTCTGGCTTTTATAACACTGACAGTTAGTTCTTACTGAGCATGCCCAACGTTATAATTGAGTTCGAGCCAAAATTTCTTAAATTAATTAAAACTCAGTCTGGCATTTTTTTAACTTTTAAACTGCAGAACATGGTCAGAGTATGGAGCAAGGCCAGTATTAGGTACTCTGCGAACATGGCTCATTTTTAATGAATTTCAACAGATTATGAGAACTCTGACAGAAAAAAGTCCAAAAGGGCTCTGGATTTTTTCCTCTCTTTTTAGACTTTGAACTCTCGATTCTCTCTGACTGTTTTGTGTATCACCATGGAAATTGAGAGGGTTGTTAAGCAAGCACTTCTGAGTTCAGGACTATACATTTGGTAAGGTTTTGTTTTGAAATGAGTTTATGAAAAGCATCAGAATGGCATGGGGAGGTATCTTCAATTTAACATTGCGGAATGTGAAAACGTCCCACTGGCTATAGTATACAGCCACTCTCGTGGCTGTATAATTAGCATCACAACTATTGGAAGAAGTACATCCCATGAAAAACATGGCATTCTACATACAGAGCTGCCCCTGCATGTGAACATCAAAGTCTCACTGACTTATATAAAGAGGCAACTCCCAGCACAATATTTTCAAGAACAAGAAAGTCCACATACCAAACTTAATGAGATGGCATAGACTATCATTCTTCACTAAACTCAAATGCACTTTCTTCTTCCCTACAACACTGTCATCCTTTCAGTCAGTCCCTGGCTGGTTATGCGATAAACTGCAAATCCTGCCCAGCAAACTGGTTTTACGATATTATTCATTTTGGAAAAACTGGAATCACTTTTGTGAATTAGTATTACTTACATGGATGAATTAAAATAGTTGAGTAAGAAAGCTAACTTGTTCAGTAATGCTAGAAACAAAGATAAAACACTAGATAAGAGTGTGCAAGCCATATAATAGGGCTGTATGGATACTACAGCTGTATTTGTACAAAGACACCTTTTTTAAGCACAGAAGAAGTAACTTAACTTGCATCCCTCCTACCTCTCAGTCAGACAAAATTTTCGTTTGCATTTCAGAGATTGTAGAGAGCATCAATTCATTGCAGGCTAGAGCAGATGGCCTGAGCTGTTTCTGCTTCCATGGCTGGCAATTACAGCCAAACACACTTCTGTTAAATAGATTTTCTAACAGAATGAGGTGGCTACCCCAGGAAGCTGATTTTGGGTGTCAGGGCAGCAAAGTTTTACTTATTTAATGCATTATTGTTATAGTTTTACTGCTAAGGATGGAAGGAAGAGCTCTGGCCCACCTTGGGTAAGATTCACCATGACTTTGGAGGGATGGGAGGATTTGCTGCTCTGCTGCAGATAGCAAAATGCCTCAGACTGGCCTTGCTCTTATCCTTAAGACTATCATAGGCATGTGTGTTGTATTCTGTTAACCATAAGTCTGTATTTAAGAAGTTTGTGATGAGTAGGATCCAGTAGCTGCGGAGAGAGGTGAAAGGAGGGAGAGAAAAGAGGCAGAAAAAAGTGACTGAGAATGTGACTGGAAGTTATGAATAAAAACTCCATGAGAAAGATTTGAATATTTCTTGTGTAGAAAGGGGTAGAGATAAAAATGTGTTTGATAAAATATTTATTTTTTCTTATTGGGAAGCAAAGGAAAGTATACATATATACCAGGAAAAACACATCTTCTTAAAATCTGCTTCTTCTAACTCATTTGTATTTTATTGTTCAGATATTGTCATTTCTAGCACGTGCCATCTCTCAGCTTTTATTTACTTAACAGCATTTACAGACTGCTGTTCAAGAGAAGTCTGTTCACAAGGCCACTTATGATTTAAAAATACAATTTTAAAAAAATCTTTATGATACTGTTAAAACAACAAAAATGAAAACTACATACAAGCAAATGTAAGAAAATTGCCATTAATCCTCACAATGCCCAGTGGAATAAAAATATCTTCAGCTGTCTGCTCAAGGAGACCACAAGACCTTTTTAGAGACAGTAATCCAGAACTCTGGGGCCACCAGAGAAAACGTCCTGCTCCTGGTGAATGGCCACAACTGCCTCACCATCCTAAAGGAGAGAACCTGGAGCAGGCTCTTGTTAATAGAACTTACAACCTTGGTGGCTTCATACATAAGAATATACTCCCTGAGACACTCAGGACTTAGACTGTAGAGGTCTTTGAACCTTGTATTAGCCTATAATAAACGGATTACCAGTACAGATGTTTTAGAGCAAACTCTAAAACTGTATGTACTAGCTACTACTTCAGAACAGTTGCCAAGGGTAGTCTCATGTAATTAGAGTAAACCATTATGGAGCTCACTGAGGCAGAAATGGAGCAAAATGTTTTCTCTCCCAGCAGCAGGTATAGCTGGCAAACCAACAAGTTGGTAGGAGACACTCTTGGCCAAATCCACTACCTGCTGGATCTAGGAGCATTACCACAACCACCACCCCATATAAGCTACCAAGTTGCCTCCTAAGGGAGAATGACCCTGAAACTTTTTGTTTTAGAAATTAACTATGGAAAGTAAAACACCATTAACAAATTGTGAGTATAATGGGACTTAACACTTCATTGATCACCCTGTGCCAAACATGAACAGAGCCACAACAGCTTCTTACCTGCAACTGTGAGCAGAAAACAACCTGTGCAAAAAAGGGCAGCTACCAACTTCACCATGGTTTTGTGATCCACCTTGTCTTTTTTCTGGAGTCAGACCAAGTAAAGTTGTTAAAGCTCTTCTAGTTTTGTACAAGCACCTCAGCTACATATTCCCATTCAACCACGAAACAGCTTGCAATCTCGTAGATGTCCTAAACACCCATGTCACACAGTAGAAAAGGTTTGAAGGCATCAAAATCCAGTCACAAAGTATCCTAGACAAACAGTTGGCAGCTGTATTATACAACGCCCACATATATATGCACGCACATCCGCACACCTCTGCTGCATACACATTCACCTATGAGAAAGAGGCATGCAAGTTAAGCAAAGGGGGAGGGCCCAGCCGTTAACAGTCTGTGAAAAAGCATGAACTAATGCTGTCCCCAACTTACCTCCCTTCCCATATAATTACATATTGTGATATGATGACACAGACAAGCAGGGTGTGGCATAAGTATGCATTATGCTAATCCCCAGCAGAGGGATATTGTCTGTGAAGT
Source organism: Rhineura floridana (assembly GCF_030035675.1). NCBI lineage: Eukaryota > Metazoa > Chordata > Lepidosauria > Squamata > Rhineuridae > Rhineura > Rhineura floridana. The sequence continues at coordinate 66,119,827 of NC_084484.1, read as the reverse complement.
GAGCTCTGCTGTAAAACCACTGGAGAACTTTTGTTCACATCTTTGCTTTTCAGAGACTGAGCACCAGTGCCAAGAAGGATAACCTTTTCGGGCTTCCCATCTGTTATTAAAATGGTTGAAACAGAGAGCAGATGGAACAAATGCCCAAACTATACATAGTCTATCTTTTAACAGCTGTCAAAACATGTCCTTTGCATCTGTAGGTGTTGCAACACAAGAACTTGAAAAGCTCCATGAATAAAATGTTTCCCCCCTGAAGATTAGTTAACTAAAATGCTTGATGAGGCTTCTTACGGATTGTAAAATTCAAATGAAAAAAAGAATGGCTTTTCCTCACATTCTGACTACCAACTTATTTATTTATAAACTACACTTCCATAAAAATACAAGGTGGTTTACTCCATAAAAAAATACAACAATAAAAACATCAATAAAAATATAAGTAAATACTAAATAGCAAAAAGAAATTCACAGTGCAAAGGCCTGTCTGAGTAACACTGTTTTTAGGCAATGCCTAAAAGAAGGCAGGAATTATTTCTGCCAAACTTCTACTGGCAGGGAGTTCCATAGGACAGGCCCTCCTACACTAAAGACTTGGCTCCTAGTAAAAGCTGACCAAACCTCAGGAATCACATGAAGTGCCCTATCAGAGGATCTCAGTGGTCGAGGTGGAGCATAAGAGATCTCAGTTGCAATATGTCTATTAAAACAGAAAACAACAAAGACTTTGAATTAGTATGCTGCAAAACAGTGTTTTAAGTTGTACATTATGCAGCCAACTGTTTGTCACCGGGAGTTATTTCATCAGAGTGCGATCATATATAAGCAGTCATTAATAGAGTTGGCAGATTTTTGCCCTCAGGTGATGCCGACCTCTTTAAAAGATTAGTAGTGCTAAGTATACTGCCACTGGGACTCCAGCCATATTCATTCTCAGTGTATTTTATTACACATATGCTGTATATATCCTGCTTTTCCTGCAAGGAACTCAATGATGGCATACATATTTCTCCCCCCTCATTTTATCCTCACAACTACCCTGTGAGGTAGGCTAGGCAGAGAGATGGTAACTGTGTTGTCCAGATGCTGTTGATGGGTAACTTCACAATTCCTGCTCTCATTCAAAGAGTGGACTGTTCTCTGTAACGATGGCACACGACCAACCTATAAATAGGCCTTTGGCCTGATACAGCAGGGCTCATATTATGTTTTTAAGTCTGTGTCAGATCTAGCACTCACGTCTCTCCATTGCCCTAGTCTAATACTCTAACCACTATTATCTGCTGTAACAAGGAGGAAGGGTGGCAGATTCAGTAGCTGCACAGCAAAGCTACCATTTCTATGGGATGACCCTGTTTAGTGTGGCTGGTGACATGGGAGAGGGGTGCCCCCTTCCCTTGTAGCACATCATTCGGCTCTTTTGCATGAAACATTTGGGAGTATTTCCAATGTGTTTAAGCTTTGTCAGGCAACCATTTTAAATTGTACCTCTCTCTTAGTGCTTCCATCTGTTTAGGACATATTACCTTGGTATGGACTATTCTGCCGGGAAGTATACATAGTTTATACACAAAGTTTACCTTTAAGGAATTTTATTATATTACAGCACATGTGTTGACTCTACTATTGTTATTTAAAATAACCATGCCTTCTCTCCTCTGCCATTTATGGAGGCTTAGAAAAAAACAGAAAGAGCATACCAATAAACGATCATAAAACAAAACCAACGAAAGCATTGTTATTTCATGATTTCAGAGTAAGCACATATTTGATTCAGCTCAGAATTCAATATTCTGAAAACCTCAGCTTTCATTTATGAAAAATATCCAACTCATCTTCTTGCTTTAATCGTTTAGAAAATGTGTGGACACATGAAAAGATAAAACTAGGGAGGTATCAGAGAATGAAGATCAGGTGCCTTTGGCCCTCTAGTTACTAAACTACAACTCCCATCATTCCTAGCCATTGGCCATGCTGGCTGGGGCTGATGGGAAATGCAGTTCAACAACATCTGGAGGGCCAAAGGTTCCCCCCATCTGCTGAAGGTAACCAGCAGGATATCCAGAAATCAGAGAGCTTGGTCCCAGTGAATTGCTCATTACTAGGAATCAGCAAATCTGTCAGTTTTGGTTTCTTATTTTCTCAGTCTTCAGTTCACAAATTTCCACATCAGTTTGCAATTTTTAAAAACAAGTCCTCATAGATTCATTAGCATTTTAGTACAAATTTCTCATAATATACACATTTGTATGCAGTTTTGCCTAATATACACATTTGTGCAAAGCATAATGCATGTTTGTGTTATTTTCACTAATATATGTGTTTTTACGCACACTTTACCTCAGTACGTGCATTTGTGTTCACACTAGTTGGCTGGAACAGCACTGCAAAATTTAGAGAAGTGAAAGGATGGCTTTGTATCAGTTCACATATTGTTTCAGAAAGTATGGATTAGTAGGTTTGCCTTGAAATGCAAGCTGAATTGAATTCCTCCCCCACCCCAACTCAGGACTTCAAACATATAGCAGAATCCCATAATTCCTCTTTTGGCACAGGCACATCTTTGTGTATATGATGAGAGAAGAGAATGGAGGCTGGTGCTGAATCAACCCTGGCCCTGCTCATGGATAGTTCCTCTTCCTGGGGCTCTTCTGCCTGTGAGGCTATTAGCCAACTTGAAAGAAGGGGGTGGGGTGGGGGTAGAAAGAGAAAGTAGCCAGGCATAGCTACTGGTATTGAGAGTGCTCCACCCTGGTCTCAAGTGAGGTATACACTGATACCTCAAGTCCAGGTAGTGACCAACACAATGTTGAGATTTACTAAGAGCTGTGCTTATTTTGTATATGAGTAATGTAATTATCACTTTCTATGATTGTCAGAGTTTACAGATTTGGAATAAATTTTACTTTTTAATTAGCATAAGCACAGCCCTGCTTATGTTCATAGTGAAAAATGCATTTCCCTGGTTGGCAACTTGCTTTCTTTTTTAATATCAGGACAAATAAAGTGAATAAAGACCAAGGGAGAAGCAACACTGGCTCTGTCCCTAACTTGGCTCTCACTCAAAAGGCAGGAGGCAGGCCATGGATTCTTTAACTCCCTCCTTCCTCAGTCACTGCAGTGAGAAAAACAACTGAGGCTTTGGCAGAGCTCTCACCTTATTTCTCTCAGATGCTCACTCAAATATGGGCAAAATGGCGGTAACTTCCTCAGCTGCGCATCCCCATCTGTGACTTAAATAGAAGTCCCAGGGTGTGATCAGATGGCACATGATGCTACAATGTTGCTGAAGCTAAGCCAAATCTGTTTCTGGATGAGACTGACTGAGAACCTATGAACAATGCCTTAAACTCCCATTGATGAATTGTGGGATATCAATAAAATTAGGTGAGCAGCCCAGACTGCCAAAGAGAAGTCTGTTGCTATTCAACCTTGAGAAGAGGTGATGGAGCCCTATCTCTTCATCTTGGTTTACATGAAGAACAGCAGCTGATGGATAAGCCTGTAGTGGGGACTCTGTTGAGGTCCTATTGCCTATTCCTAGCTCACTAGCATCCTTTTAAAACTAGACCAGCCTTTCCCAACTAGTGGGCCACCAGATGTTGGACCACAATTCCCATCTTTCCTGAACATTGGCAATGCTGGCTGAGGCTGATGGGAGTTGTGGTCCAACAACATCTGGTGGCCCACTAGTTGGGAAAGGCTGAACTAGACCAAACAGCCACCTAATTTTAAACCAAAACAAAACAGTCATCAGTCATCATTCACAAGCTGCTGATTATACTTTCAGATTTTCAATTCCAAATCATCTTCTAAAATTGTGTTACTATTTGTCTAGAGTTGAACTACTCCCTTTAAAATATGCAAACAAGCAAGAAAGTTTTAATTTAATTTTATTAAAAAACAGAAATCACAAGTATTATGTCTCAATTACCAAATCCTTGGAGGCTCTCACAATCTAAAGAGCCACAACACTAAATCGGGGACAGGGAACCTGACGATGTTGCTAGACTATGACTGCCACCATCCCTGACTGCCAGCCATACTAGCTGTGGCTGATGGGAGCTGGAGCCCAACAACATCTGGAGAGACACAGGTTCCCCATTCCTGCTCTAGTTAAAGTTTAACACATCCGCTTGTTATCCAATACCAAGCTATCAGTATATTTTAAGTTGTTTTATCGCATAATATACATGAAATGCTATTGGGATGAACTAAGACAATGCTTTCCATTAGAGATTAATGGCCTCATTGTATACATCTCTAGTCAGAAGCCCCATTGAGATTAATAGTTTACTTCCAAGTACATACAGTATGGGAGTGCAGCCAATTCTATATATGCTTCAGTGGGAAGTAAGCTGTATTGAACTCTGTAACACCTTACTCCAAGGAAAATATGCGAACATTTGGGGTATTAGGCACACATTCAGACTCTGTTGCTCAGGAATGACATGGAAATATCTTTAGAAATCAGCAGCATTCAAATATTAAGTTTAAAATTGCCCATGGTTTACAAAACGATTATTAAAAAAGTATAACCACTTTGCAAACTGTATTTAGTATCACCTAATTTATACACAGTTTTTGCTTAAGAACACTGCATTTTGATTGGATTAACGAAGACACACATTTGTCGCAGAACAGATGTCTAAATCAGTTTATAATGTGATGAAAAATTCATCTTGTGTACTATAAAAGGGATGCCATTTAAGGACCTATGCACCACACATGTGGCTAACTATCATCTAGTTTAAAAAGGAAAGTGCCACCCAATAACGTTTTGCTCTAGAAGGCCATGCATACGGAAATCACATTCTATGCGATACTTCAATTGTACATTGGCACAATGCTTAGTTAGAAAGTATCTAAAGCTGCTTTCACACATGGGGCTGATTGCGTTAGTTCAACAGATTAAAAAGGTAGCGCTTCTGTCCCAATTTCTAAAATTCCTTTCGCAATGCAGTACCTGTTGTATTAAGGAACTGCAGTTTTTTCAGCCGATATACCGGCATTTCGTGCAACTGTCTTTCACACCACTTGTTTTCATTCCTCACCCATTATACACATGTGCACTGTTCCCCTCTATGTAGGAGGTCTAAGATCTCATCCCATCACCATGCAAGCCCTCTCCCTTTAGGATCTGACTTTTAAAATTATTTTAGTGGTATCGACACAGGGGTGTGTTTGGGAAATGGTGCTGCTATCTGCGCTGATGCCAGAAAGTGGTACAATTTTTGTCAGGCAAAACAAACCTGTGTGACTAAAGGGTGGGAATGCACTGCATGCTGGGATGCCTGTCACGTGAGCGGCTACAGCTAGCAAAAAACTCCGTGATTTTCTGGGTTCCTAGCGTTGCTAATGGATTATTTCTGGTATCATTTATCGTGGAAATTTATGCTGAGCTTGCAGTACATTCCACTAGAATTCCAGAGCTAGCTTGTATGTAGTGTGAAATATCAAATATAATGAGCAAATTACCAGGTAAAACTTCATCAGAATAACGGAATAAAGTGCAGTGTGAAAGCAGCCTAAGAAACAAAAAATAATGCTCAGGATTTAACATTTGATGATGTAGCTGGTTACATTTTTTGTTGTCAACTAGTACCAAAATTCAACACAATTTTGAAACTGAAAGCATGTAGGCAGGAATTATTAAATCCTATCTAATGAAAATAATATTTTTTTATGCTCCAGTGGCCATTAACAAGGCCTTTCTGCACATTAAATGGAATACAGAGTGCTCAGTTCACATTGTTCTATCAATTACTTTCTACTATCTTAATGGCACTTCAAGGTGTACTACTTAAGGCATCTGCAATTGGTCAAATAAACCTTATTACTGGAAGCTATTTATTGAAAGATATAGCTAAGTAGTCACAATTTATTGGAAATATGAAACAAGAGGTGGAAGGGCACTTGTGAATAATAAAGAGATAAATCCCACAATCAAGAGGCACAATCTATCACAGAGTTTAAAATGGCAATTGCATTAGCTAAATTAATTTTGGTATTCTTGTATAAAACAATTCTGGCTCAGAGACAGTGATTGGGTGAGTTATATACAATATATTTATGCATATGCATAGCTTTACTGCAAAAAAAATCTACATTTTCCCCAATATAATGTTTTGCATTCAAAAGGACCCATGTGTAACATGTACTAGATAGGACTTTTCTTAGATCTCTTATCTGAGAGAGAATAAATATTAAGGCAATATGCATTTAGCACCTCCACCTTCTATGTATGTATTCTAGAGGAAGGCAAAGGTACAGTATCAGATTTGCTTCAAAACCTAAACAGAAATTAAAATTTTCATTATTTCTTGGAAGGCAAATGTATGTATGTATAAAAGCCTATTCCTCATATTCTAATGTTGCCCAAAAGCAAAAGCCAGAATGAGGTTATACAGGTTCTCAATAGCTGGGGTCAGTAGGACCAAGGAAATTTAGCCCTATGCCAAGGACAGGCCTGGAGGCTATGCTTAACTTCTATTCGTATAGGTGAGTGGTTGCCATATATTCTTATTGGGGGGAGAAAGTGCTGCACTTCAGTACACTAATGTGCTAAGGGAAAACATTCACTCCATTCTCAACAACTGAGAGGCCCAACAGGGGTCTTGCAGATGGTGCTAAGTGCATCTATGTGCAGAGAAGCACTGCATCTTTCAGGGGTCCATGCGATACATAGGGGCCTCCCTCAATATACAGCCTGTCCAATGGCATTTAGCTAGCCAAATTAAATAATTTCCCTTCTAAGGTTCTTGCCATATTGCTAAATATGAGACTTCAGACAAAAGCAATAGTTTCCAACAAATATGTTTGTTTTAAAGCCAGGATTCAGCCAGGATGCAACTTTGAGCTTCAAAGGGTAAACCACAGGCCCAAGTATTTTGATTTCTTAAAACATCCTTCTCCCTTTTAAAAGTCATTTCAACAGAACTATTTTAATTCTACTTTGCAACTCCATTTTTTGCTGCAAGAAATGTGTCGTGTTTTTCAGGGAAATATGCAGATTCTCTGTCCAGTTTTCTGGTCTTCTCTTCATCTTAAGTGCTGCTACTGTTTCTGCAAAAGTGTGCGTTGAACTAAAAGGGAAAAAATGAAACAGATTAAAAATGAAATGTATTAATGGATTCTCTCCTGGTATAAACAAAAAGAGGGGCTAAGTATACAGGTTGTTGTTAAAACTCCTTACAGCCCAAGCTTAAGCATGTTTACTCAAAAGCCCCACTTTCAATGGAACTTACTTTCTAGCAGGCCAAAATCCCTTCACTGAGATCCCTTTGCTCATTTTTTCTCCCCTAACTGTCAGAAAGATAGATGTGGACTGTCTGAAGTTGATGTTATATAAATTGTATTTAGAGAATGTTAATGTGCAGGAACTTGCTTCAGCTCTTGCAGCTCAATTCAGTATTTTAGTAACTACATTTTTATCCCATCCTTCTTCCTAAGTCAGGGATGGTAGAATCTGTGGCCTCCATATGTTATTGAACTCTCATCAACTGCAAAAGGCATGGCCAATAGTCAGGGATGAGAACTGTAGTCCAGTAATATCCGGAGAGCCATCCCTGCTCAAAGGAGTTCAGGGAGACATACATGGCACTCCCTGCCTGATATTTTCATAACAACCCTATGAGTTACATTAGACAGAGAGATAGTGACTAGCCCATTCTCCTAGTAAACTTTATGGCTCAGGTGAGATTTGAACCCAAGTTTCCTAGATTAACTGCATCATTATAGTTCAGTACTTGCACAAATGGTCTTATGCTCACATGGAGAACCACATTAAAAGGCTGCCCCGTTCTCTTCATATTGAAATGGGCCATCCCCTTCACATGCTTCTGTGTATTGTAGCCCCTAGAGAAATTTAGATGAGAGCACAGTCCTGCTCAAAAATTTTAATGTTTGAGTATGTCCAGAATAGTTTTTGCATTCTAAGCCCAACTGTATCATTTTTTGAAGCATTTCACTGAATCAACCACTAAGGAAAAAGGGGTGTTTTCAAACCATTACCTAGAGCATTTTGTCACCACTGCAGTTTAAAGCTTAAAGACTTTCTGCAGGTAGGCAATACATCAGCTCTCAGTCATCCTAAGCCTGCAAGCCCTCTCAGTGGTTTTAACAGCCCTGCACTTTGGAGACAGAGAAAAGAACAACCCTCTCATCGTAATTAATACAAACAAAAGAAAAAATTGCTGTCTTGTGGTCTCTTTTATAGGAAGCTGCTTTGTTCCATACAACACCATCAGCAAAGTTAATCTTTCCTGCTTCCAGCTTCCTTTCATGCAACTTCAGTTCTGTCCAAATTCTATTCACATTTCTCTAAAGCCAAGTCCTTCTAAACTTTGCTTTATTATACAGCCACGAGAGTGACTGTATACTATAGCCAACATGGATTTTTCGCATTCCACAATGTTAAATTGAAAATACCCCCCATGCCATCCTGATGCTTCCATAAACTCATTTCAAAACAAAACCTTACAAAACTTAGAGTCCTGAACTCAGAAGCACTTTCTTAACAACCCTCTAAATTTTCATGGTGATACAAAAGAGTCAGAGAGAATCAAAAATTCAAAGTATAAAAAGAAAGGGGGGAAAACAGACCCCTATTAGACCTTTTTCTGTCAGTGTTCTCATAATTTGTTGAAATTAATTAAAAATCAGCCATGTTCACAGAGTACCTGTAATCCTATTACTGACTTTGCCTCATACTTTGACCTTCATCTTCTACAGTTTAAAAGTTAAAAACGTGTCTGGCCGGTTTTTAATTCATTTAAGAAATTTAGCACTGGAGTCAATAAGCCCAGGCATGCTCAGTAAGAACCAACTATCAAGTGTTCTAAAAGCCAGACTTGCAGCTGCTTGGCTTAGCTAATTAGGGGGCAGCACCCACACCAGACCTTGATTTCACTTTAGACAGTCATGGCTTTCCGCAAAGAATCCTGGGAAGTATAGTTTGTGAAGAGTGCTGAGAGGAGAATCCTATTCCCGACAGAGCTCTAGTGGCCAGAGTGGTTTAAGAGTCAGCTGCTCTGATTGAAGCTCTGTGAGGGGAACAGGGTGTCTCCTAGCAACTCTCAGAACCCTTTACTAACTACACTACCGAGGATTCTTTTGGAGAAGCCATGATTGTCTAAAGTGGAATCTTTATTCTGGTGTGGATGTGGCCAGGGACAGCTTTGGTTTAAATTTGTGTGGGAGACTACATGTTCCTGCTGCAGAATAGGGGAAGGTGGGGAAAATGCTGAAAAACAATGATACTGTTCACGTTTTCCTTTTGGAAAGGAAAGGAGCTTCCCCTCTGCCCAGTGCCCACCCACCCAATTTCCTCCCTTTCCCCAGGTCAGTTGCACCTATCCTAAGCAGGATTTCACAGGAATGTATCCCACTGAACTCAAAAAACATGCAAAAGATCAAACCTGCCCTTTCCTTCACCTCCCTCCTATCCCCTCCCTCTTGCCCCTTCCCTTGCCCCTCCCTCTCCCTCACCCATCTGCTTCCAATCCCATCCTTCTGCCTCTTCCTCCTTCCCCATGGTCAGTTTTACCTATCTTAAGTATGATTGCATGGAAGTAAATACCACTGAACTCTATAAGAATGCAAATGATCAAACATGCCCTTCCTTTGCCCCCCTCCAATACGCTCCTTCCCTTTCCCCCCTTCCTTCTTCCCCTCACCTCTTCCTCCCCCATGGTCAGTTTTACCTATCTTAAGCATGATTGCACGGGACTAAATCACATTGAACCCAATAAGCAAGCAAATGTTCAGACCTGCCATCCCCTCCATCCCATCCCCTCCCTTTTGCCCCTTCCCCTCCTCATCCAATCTCCTCCTTCTCCCTCCCCCTCCCCTCTTCCCTCCCTTCCTCCTCTTCTCTCGTCCTCCCCCTCACAGTTAGTTTTACCTATCCTAACCATGACTGCACGGGAGTAAATCCCACTGAATTCAATAAGCATGCAAATTATCAGACCTGCCTTTCCCCTCCTTCCCCTCTCCTCTCCTCTCCCTCCCTCCTCCCCTGTCCACTCCAGCCCTCCCTCCCTCTTCTCCTCCTCCCCCCATGGTCAGTTTTACCTATCCTGAGCATGATTGCACAGGAGTAAATCCCACTGAACTCAAACATGCATATTATCAAACCTCCCCTCCTTCTCCCCTCCTGTCCTGCCGGCTCCCATCCCCCTCTTCCCCTGTGCATTATCAAATTCTTCCAAGCTATGCAGGAAGTGGATTGGACTGTGAAAGACCAACCCAAATTGTGTTTGCATTTCGACAAATTTGTAGGGCAGTACAATATCTCAGAGAAGAGGTCAGGTCTCCTGCTCCCCTGGTGCATTCACTGTGGCTGCCCAATTTCCCTGGTTTTTAAAGTTTGATAGAAAGATCTGTGGGCTATAGGTACATTCTTAAACCGCAAGGTTTTTATGCCTATTGCTGAATTGGTCTAATCCATGGTCCAACAATAAGAAGCTGCTGTCAGGCGTCCAACAATCCACTACAATGACCACCAGTTAATTACAACTGATATCATTTTTCACAATTGAGGCTACAATTCTAAACACTCTTACTAGGGAGTAAGTGCCATTAGACATCGTGGAGCTTACTTCTGAGTAGACATGCACAGAATTGTGCTGCACACCATTTGTTGTTTCAGTCATGCAGTTCAGGTTAAACACATCCCCTTGATCATAATAATTCATTTTCCATTATTTTCTTGCTGAAATTGTTCCTTACATGTTTACTTTAGAATTTTCCTTTATTACAGATAAATAACTGGAGGCATTCAAAAGGCAGCTGGATAGCCATCTGTCGGGAATGCTTTTGATTTGGATTCCTTCATTGAGCAGGGGGTTGGACTTGATGGCCTTATAGGCCCCTTCCAACTCTACTGTTCTGTGATTCTATGATCTAAAATTACTTGGGTTTCATAATTTTGATTAAGCACCAAAATGTACGTGAAAATTCAATGTTGCTCCAACACCTAAACTAGAAGCATGCAACAGACAAAATATTAAGATATAGATTTTTTAAAATCTAAGGAAATATATAAACATACAGAACATTTATGCATGTTTAGATAATTTGACACAAAGGAGACCTTTTGATATCAAAAGACTTATGAAAAAGGGTAGGACTCCCCACTACTTTAGGAATTTTCATTTATTTGGGTGCTTATAGCGTTTACTGGGATTTTTTCATCACGGTGATTTTCAACTAGAATTGTTTATAGCTGAAAACTAATGTTATTGCTTTTATGCTGCAAGTCACTTCATGTGCACTGCACAGAATGAGAAAGGTATTTTATAAACAAGCCTACTTCCAACCCCCATGAAGGGCTTCTGATGCAGTAAAATCTCATTTCCTGTAGAAACGTGTGTGTGTGTGTCTGCATGCCTACATTCTGACACACGCACATATGCAAAGCCCAACATGAGCAGGACCCTGTGTAAAGTGTCAGGAGATAAAGATATTCTGTGTGGTTACAAGAAGGCCAGGACTTACTTGCCTCCATCCCAAAAAAGTGAGATTTTATTTATTTATATCCTGCATTTCATTAAAACTGATCAACTGTCACAACTGAAATGTCTCTCCAACGAGGACAGTCTTCAGCTGGCACTGAAATATAAAGTCAGACCCAGCCAAACTACAAGAGGGGTGACCCCAGAGCACCACTGATGGTCAGTAGCACTAGTACATTACAGTCAACCAACTAGTCAATAAATACAAAATAAAATCACAGTCTGACAATTGTAATAGGCCTGAGAAATATAACATGTTTAAAAATTTTGTCACCTGCCATTGTGGTGTAGTGGTTAAGGTGTTGGACTACGACCTGGGAGATCAGGGTTTGAATCCCCATATAGCCACAAAGCTCAGTGGGTGACCTTGGGCCAGTCACTGCCTCTCAGCCTCATGAAAACCCTATTCATAGGGTCACCATAAGTCAGAATCGACTTGAAGGCAGTACATACATGCTCAAATATAAAGATACTGGCTCCCTCAAGAAAAGTACGTAAGAAAGTCTCTAAAGATTAGATTGGAAACAACATGAGAAGATGGGTCATGTGTTTTCTACCTCTGAAGATAAAACTTCAGTAAAAGAACAGATGGGTGACTGTTTCCACCTCAGTGCAATTATTGGGGCAACATTTATCTTTAAAAGGAACTCTTCAAATTGAGGACAGCACATTTAGGCATACCTGTAATGGATCTGAGGAACGATGGACTGAATTTCTTCCAGAGAGAGTTTAAGACCTGGAAATCCTATTGAAGTACCAAACAAAATGCGGTCCACAATTTTTGCACTGTATACCTGTATGGCCGCCAGCACAAAATATACCTCTTTTTGAGAATATTTTTGTTTTTCTTTGGCCTTTGTTAGTATCCCTGTACTTTCCATTTGCTAGACTCGTGAAACCAAATCTCAAGATACTTATAAGAATCAGCTTGTCCTAATCTGTGACAATCCATATCAGTTTAGAGAATAGTGAGCTAAATGGAGCAGTGATCTGACTCAGAATAAGCTTCTTATGTTCCTACATCGGGGGGAGGAAATAAATATAACTCACTGTGGCACTGTGAACTTTCCTGGTTATATAGAGAGCTTTGCCTAAGACCTCAAAGCATTTTACAAACATGATCTCCACAATCTTACAACAGTCCTGTAAAGAGGGCCAATAAACCACTGAGCTAATCAATAGGTTACCAGGGAAGACAGAATTAAGAGAAAACTGAAGGCACATTAGTAGTAGGTCTGGCCTTCTAAGTTGTCTTGATGGAAGACCATATAGAATTCCATATATAAAACCACTCTGAGCTCTTGAGATGTATGTTTGTGAAGAATCACATTTAAGTTCTGTTTTCATGAAGAGGATTCCTTACCAGGTGGCTCAGCATATGCTCCTTGTTGGCTTTCCATATTAACATTTTCTTGATCTGTAGGGACAAAAATAATTAAGATGCATCTGTGCTTCAGACAGAGTATTGCGTTTACACATGTTACTAACACCCAGGGTGGGGGTGGTTCAAACTGTAGGCCTCCAATTACATTGAGAAATACAATCCTAGTATGATATTTTACGTTATAAGGTGGCCATGTTATGGAGTCTCCCTCTCACACATGCCTTCTCATGTCAGTGTTAAGAAAAACATTAGGTGCAACATTTAAAAAGCAAAAACAAACAGTATGAAAAACCTTACCACTTGCTTTGAAGCAGAGCTTTTTCTTCTGGTAAGCTATAAAGCTCGACACAGCTCCAGCTATTGCCACAACAACTGAGCTAATGATGCCAGCTAACATTCCTTGAGAACCTGTGAAAAGTCAAAAAGCAGGTTTAGTCTGATCTGCCTCTCAAAAGTCGTACATCTTTTTAAAAAAGGCGGAGTGTTTTTAAAAACAAATTAACTACACAGGCCAATCCAAAGCATGTACATGTGGAAGAAATCACACTGTTTAATAGGGTTTGTTCCCAAGTAAGTATTTTCTTTAAAAGTTAGCCACTCACAGCTTCCAAAAAACGCAAATTTCAAAATGAATGTTATACAATCAAGTAATGATGAAAATTAAGAAATGCATTTATTATACAGTATCTTCCTCTAAATGAGAAAGGCCCTGAGTTCCCACTGGTCAGTTAGGCCTGAACAGTCACACTAGAACAAATACAATCTTTGCCATTAAAACTCCAAGCTGGATATTGGGAAGTGCTGGTTTCCAACATCAAAATGAATTGTGTTTCTAGCTGAAAATTCCAGGCAGCTGTAGGTAGAAATAGCGGTACAAAATAACACTTCATTGAGAACCAAATCCGCCATGACTTCACAAGCTACAACTCCTCCTCTGCTCCTCTTCAGCCCAGGAGGTAAGAGATTCCTCAGAAAGCAACACCGGCATGGCTGAGCTTCGGAGGAACAGGGTCTCAGTCAGGAAATTATTTAAAAAATGGCATTTCAGAAGGCAGTGAAAGGGACTATATTTGTTGGAGGAGGTGCTGTAGCAACTGTATTTGGCCTCTCACAAATTTCTCAGTATAGAAAAAAGCATATGGCGGAGGTCTCTGTAGCTGTGGCGTCCACTATCTCTCGGCACCGCTTCTTCTGCTGCAGTTGCAAGGGGGAGCTTAGCTCAAAATCGCTAATACTATCTGGTGTTTATCCACCTTGGCTTGACCAGAGGGCTTGAAGCCAGCAGCCAACACCACCATGGCTGCCTCCCCCAGCATGGTGGAGGGTGAGGAGGGGCACCCAGAGGAGTCCGGCATGACATTTGGAGTGAGGAACCGCCTGCTGCCCGCCACACCACATGCAAGGTTGCCAGTCCACCTGCCTGCCTACAGTCGCCATGTCATGGAGCCTGCTGCAGAAGGGTGGGGCACCAAGTGACAGAGTGAGGACGCTGGGGGGTGCTGCCATGTCGTGCATTCCGGGGAGCATTTGTGAGAGCCCTGGGTGCTCTGTTTCGTCTGGGACTCGACCGAGGCGTTGCCTTGCCCAGCATCTTGCCTTTCTGCAGTGTCCATCTGGCTGCTTTTTGGGGGAGCCTACGAGCAATAGCCTTCTCCCACTGTGGGTTCTCTCCAGCCACCAGTGCTTGGAGTTAGTCTGCCTTTGAACATGGAATCTTCATATAACAGCAGCCATCAGCAGAGACTCTAACATCAATGCTAGAGTGACAAAAAAGTGTGTTCTTAAGCTTTTGTACTGGAATGTTATGTTATTAATATTGAAATGTTATGTTATTAATTTGATATTTTTAATTGATTGATAGCTTGTTTTATGATGACTGTAAATGTGATAATGTTTAGGTAATCCATTGGAGTTATTGTTGGATTGTTATGTTTTGAAATGAATTGAAACTATTGTTATGTTTTTGAATTGATTGCTATTGATGTTGTCATTTGCATTTTTGTGTTATTGTAAGCCACTTTTAGCATATTTATATGGAAAAGTGGCATATAAATTCAAGTAATAAATAAATAATAATAAATAAACAACACTGTTCAATCAACTTCCCAACCAACATATACACATAAAGTGATGGCTCAGTAGTTGTCATCACTGACAGGGATTCTGGCTCATGAGAGGTTTCAAGGAAATGGATAGGAAGAGAAACAGAAAGATCAACTTCCTCCCAGAAAAAAAATGGTGAAAGATGGAGGGTCATCAGTTTTCTGCTTCCTTAAAAAAACCCTCAGACAATGAGAGAGGGGAAATCATATAGTGAAAACAAGCTCCTAACAACTGTAAGGAGTGATAGCATGGATAAAAACTGATTTATTTAAAATATGTTTTTTTAAAAAATGTAAGACGAGATGTAGTGTGGCTTTTTAAAATTGTGAATACCTTCTCTTAAAGCAGGGGTGGGAAGCCTGTGAACCTCCAGTTGTTGTTGGACTCCAACTCCACTGGGGATTATGGGAGTTGTTCTCCCACAATATCTGGAGGGCCACAAGTTCCCCATCCCTGTCTTAAAGAATGATAGGTTAATACTACATTATCTCAATTCAAGCATATTAGCTCTGCAGTTAACCACTAAATGTAACCAATGTCTCTAATAATGTTAAAAGACACTTTTCTTGGTAGAAGAACCACCAATATAATTGTTTCCCAAATATGAATCCTATCTCTAAACACAGACATTTCATTTTCATCTGATGAAAAATTAGCTTCTCCAGTCTGCCCAACAACTATTTGATCTGCTTTCACCCACTGGTCAGTTATCAACATTTACTATGCAATCCTACACATCAGGTGTGGCTAACCTGCAGCCCACATGTAGCCACCAAACAATTACTTCCTGCTCCCATAGACACCCCCACACACTGTTTTTATTTGTCTGCTTCTATGGGTCCCCCGCTATGATCACAAAAGTTTTTTTGTGGCCCCCTTAAGGCCCCTCCAAGAATTTTCCATGTTTGCTTTTTCCCTGGCTTGCTCGTTAGGGAGCAACAAACCAGGATCTTAGGTTTGGATATCACAGGAACCCAAGCTTAATTGTGGCTTACTGGTTTATCTCACTCTCTCTTGTTGCAGGGAGAGCCCTGCAAGAACAACTGCTTGTTACCAATAAACCATGAGAAGCCAGCAACCCTGGATTATATGCGAATGTGGCCATTTTGGACTTCACTTTTGTCAAACGTTGTGCTCCCCCCTGAATGTGAGTACGTAAATCGAAGTTTGATGCCATTAATAATAGTTCTATCCCACAACACTCGCACCAGAACACATGCAGCAAAGATAAAGGCATAGACACAGATGCTGCCGTTCACTATATATTAGCACAAAGGTTAAGTTTTAGGGACTACTTTAGAATCAAACGTTATAAATGCTGTAACAGGAACACACAAGCTTACCTTCTGTATTTTCATTGGAACCTGAGTCTCTTCGTCCACCTATGAAAATAGTTCTGTTAGAATATGCTTTTCACACAGCATCTTTTCCCCCCTGTACAGTAAAGTGTGCTACCTTCTGAATCAAGTATTAGCAGGGTAAAAGTGGGACAGCAGGATGCTTGTATTAACAAATAAGCAGTACACGAAGAACCAGTGCTGTTACGGAGATGAACATTTACAACCAAGCCTGAGCCACTTCCTTCTTCTTGCTTAATTGTTCAATAGTGACCAAAGACATTCTGCATATGATAGTCCTTGAAAGATACAGCGTGGTGTCTCTTGGAAGTTAGCTGGTGCTCCTTGCCAAAAGTGCTCACCCAAACCTGCCCTATCACTTATCCCAAGTCAAGTGGAGTCTCAACTTTGGAATGATGCCCCCTTGTGTTATGTCTGTTCCCTTCATTGTTGGGATTTCATTTAAGTGCAGTTACATTCTTATGCTGAAGCACCAGCCCATAATTGTTTACTAACATGGATACCAGCATAGTATGGCAAAAATATGATGCTAAACAAATGTTTTATACGAGCCAGTGGCATTTATTATCCCATCTTTCTGCTTAGGAATACAGCAAGTTGCTGTTTATTATGCATCCAGTCTCTTATTTTAGAAGCAGTTTGATTTAACAAACTTATCTGGAATACTAAATACAAATATTTTCCAAATTACATCAAAATCAAGTGAGTAGAGTGTTAGCAAATGTTATATTTGTTCTATTTATTAATAAACTATTTTTACAAAGAGTATTGTGGTACATTAAAGACTGACACATTTATTATGGCATAAGCTTTTGTGGACCATTTCATCAGATATACAATGTGTTATCCTAAAGTGACACACATGGGTGCAGGGCGGGGATTTCAGAAGGAAATGATCTGCAGCAGTTCTTTGAGAATGTTGAAGGTCATAAAAAAACCCTTCCCTTCTCAATATTTGTGGGGTGGAGGTGAGAGAGAGAGATGTAATTAGTGCTGCACCAGCTATAAATAAAAGTGAGATGGCAGCAAAGAAAGGAAACATTCAGATTGTGGGTAGTTCTCCCTTTTAGCTGCAATCTTATTTCAGAGGTATTTCCGCACCAACTGTTTTTAGTCCTGATGTGTTAAAGGTACTGTGAATAGGAGGAACAGTCCACAATTCATTTTGATCCCTGTCCTTACCTACTGCTTCACACCAGCAAATTAATCTCTTGCTACCTGACCAAACATCATGGGCTATCCTCTCTCTCTAGCTCCAGGCTTGCCAGTCTTTTTTGTTTTTCTTTTACTAATGATTGGGTCATCAAAATTCATAGATACATCCAAAGCCTATGACTCTATCATTATTCATCATCACCGCCGCCACCTTCTTGTACCTGCTTGACCAGAGTCAGCTCATATTAAAACATAGCCCAGACATGCAAGCAACTACTCTCGTTTTATTTTGAGCAAAAATTATCCTTAGATTAAACTTCTTTTGATAAAAGGTATTGACTGTCCTTACAATTAAACTGTCTTGATTGCTTGTTTTTTTCCCTTTTAAGAACCTTGTGCTTGTTCAAACAGTTCACAATTCCTTGAGAAGGATTTTGCTTAATGTATGGGAAACATACGAACAGTGGTATCACCAAGAAATTAAGGGACTACAAGTTACAAGTCAAAACAAAAAAATTAACAAGGGCACATGTACTAAAACATACCTGTTCCAAAGATTTTTGCAATGTTAAATCAAATCAAACATTAACATAGCCCACATACGTGCAGAAGGGTTAGAAGCTGTCATGATCCCCACCAGGCGAGAGTGGGCAGGTGGGGACAAGACAGAGGAAGAGGACGCGACCTGAGACGAATCACTTGGGGAGGGGACTGGCAGTGGAACGGACTTAGAGGGTGCCCTGACCCAACTTGAACTCCACAGTCCCCGCAACTCCAGACCCCCGTGCGGGAGCTCAGTCAGGCCCATCAGACGCTTCCCAGCCAGAAGCACCTCCACTTCCCATGCCTAATCTGACAGTTAATAGTCCCCCTCGGAGGGGGAAGACAAAAGAATGACTGAGGCTCCACCTTCATCCGGCTCTCGAAGACACTCAAAGCGGGAAATTCAACAGACTCAGCTAAGGAGGAGCCTCCATTTGCACACATGCTCCCAACCTACTTAAGCAGACTCAGGGGGAAACCCAGTTGCTGAGTCAATGTCTGTAGTCGCGAAGTCATGCTTAGCTAGTGCTAGAGAGAAGCTGAGCTCCTAGGAAGAGTAGCTAGTTTCATGAGGTGCTCTGCATTACAACTGTCTATTAATTTAATGAGAGCCAGTGTGGTGTAGTGGTTAAGGTGTTGGACTACGACCTGGGAGACCAGGGTTTGAATCCCCACACAGCCATGAAGTTCACTGGGTGACCTTGGGCCTGACACTGCCTCTCAGCCTCAGAGGAAGGCAATGGTAAGCCCCCTCTGTATACCGCTTACCGTGAAAACCCTGTTCGTAGGGTCACCATAAGTCGGAATCGACTTGAAGGAGGTCCGTTTCCATTAGTTTTAATAAAGAGAAAACACCACTGTCAAGTCTGGGAAGGAAAGTTTTGACTCATCCATCACCTCCTCCAGCCAATGACCCCATGACGGAAGAAATGGAAGTGAGTGGCGGAGCAGAGAAGGGCTACAAGAGAGACTTTGAGACCTTGTTAATGGAACTACAGAGCCTCTGAACTGAAACCCAGTCCCTTCAGATCAAGAACCAAACCTTGTGCCTCCAAGTGACTCATTTGGGGGCTCAGATGAATACCATTTAGCAGGGGCAATGCCCCATCCAGCCTGTGCCAGTGCCCTCAGTCAAGACGCCAGTGGGGATCCCCATCCGCTGTGGTGGGAAGCTAGAGCAGTTTGCCATGTTCGTAGCCCAGTGCGAGCTCTACATGCAAGTGTGGCAGTAGAAATTCCCTAATGACTCATTGAAGGTGGCCTTTGTCATCAGCCTCCTACGGAGAGGCTGCCCCACGGGCCACCCCATTGTTGCTCCACAATGACCCTGTGCTAACCCAGTATACCAACTTCATTGAAGCCACGGCAGAGATCTTTTGAGACCCCCAGTGAAAAGACACTGTGTCCTGCCAACTGGGAAACCTGAGGCAGGGAAAAAACTCCATAGCAACTTACACAAACACTATTCGTATTCTGGCCCAGGAGACAGACTTTAACAAGTTCAGTTTAATGTACTTTTACCAAAATGGTCTCAGCAGAGAGATCCTGGATGAGTTGGCGCACACCCCACAGCTGAATACTTTCCCAGAGCTGGTCCAGCTGTGCCTGCTGATAGGCAGCAGAGTTGAAGGTCGTTGCCAGGAGTGCAAAGCTGAGGTGGCTCGAATCCTGCCTCCCATACCTCTCCTCCTGCACCTGCTTCTCTCCTAGCATGGGAACCTTGACGCCAATAGGGGTGGAGCCCATGCAGATAGGAGGTGTAGCCATGCCTGACAGAGGCGGAGAAAGAGAAGCGTCGGAAGGAAGGGCTGTCCCTATATTGCGGTAAGGCAGGGCACTTGGCTAAGACATATTCCTCCAAATTGGAACAGTCCCCAGTGCAGGAAAACATCAAATCCCAGCTCTCATAGAGGTCCACGAGCTGTGATCAACTGTGATTTAGTGACCTCAAGTTACACCTCTCCTGCCAAAGTCCACCTGCCAGTCCGCATAGGTCTGCCATTAGGTCAAGACATCCAGGTGTTTACCATGGGCAACTTGGGCACATCCAGCAATTTCTTGGACTTGGGCTTCGCCAAGAAGCACAGCATGCCCATCGTCAACCTCAAGAAGCAGCTTTCTGTAGAAACTATAGATGGGCGGTCCCTGACTTTGGGTACTGTCACTTGGGCCATGACAGAGTTACGAGTGGAGACTTTGGGTCATGTGGAAAGGTTATTGTTTTACCTAGCTGCCTTGCCCAATTCCCAGTGGTAATGATGATCCAGTCATTTCCTGGGGGCAGGCTACAGTGACCTTCCAGTTGGATTACTGCAAGCTGCACTGCCACCCTCCAGAAACGGTCGCTGCAGCAACTTTGGCAGTCACGCCCCTGCCCAAAGAAGCTACTCTGCCCACAAAATACGAAGTCTTTCAGGATGTTTTTGATAAGAAGGAAGCCAACCAGCTGCCACCCCACCGTCCCTACAACTGTGCCATAGACTTGATCCTGGGAGCCAGCATTCCCTTGGGGTGAATATATTCCTTGTCAGAGCTAGAGTTGGAGGTGCTGAGGGAGTTCCTAGACACCAACTTGCAGTGGGGGTTCATCAGACCATCTATCTCTCCCACTGGGGCCCTGTTGCTGTTCGTCAAGAAGAAAAGTGGGGAGCTACACCCTTGTCAAGTCTACTGGGAGCTAAACAAGATCACCATCCCCAAAAGATACCCCTTGCCTCTCCTCTGCAAAATGCTGGAGCATTTGCGAACAGCCAAGATATATACCAAGCTGGACCTGCACGGAGCCTATAATCTAGTCAGGATCAAAGAGGGAGATGAGTGGAAGACTGCCTTCAAGACCCGGTATGGCCACTTCTACTACTTGATCATGCCATTCAGACTATCGAGTGCCCCAGCCGTCTTCCAAAATGTCATGAATGACATCTTCCGAGACTACCTGGACGGCTTTGTGATAGTCTATTTAGATGACATCCTTATTTACCCTGACTCCCCAAATCAGCATGAAGCGCACATCCAAGCAGTGTTACAAAGACTGAGAGAGCATCACTTGTACGCGAAGCTCAAGAAGTGTGGCTTTGACTTGATCACCCTGGACTTCTTGGGATATCAGATTACCCTCATGGGGGTTGAGATGAACCTGGAGAAGGTGTGCAGTGTAGTCTCTTGGCACCTGCCCCAAACCAAGAAGGACTTACAGAAGTTTCTGGAGTTGGTAGTAATTGGCAAATGTTTCATTGCTGCCTTCTCTAACATGATGGCCCCATTAACCAACTGCTTGAAAGGACCTGGCCCCTTTTGTTGGACTGACGCAGCCCACCAAGCATTCGAGAAATTGAAGCTGCTGTTTTCCTCAGAACCCATACTCCAGCATGCAGACCCCCATCGACCTTTCATAGTGGAGATGGATGCCTCAGACATAGCCATCACAGCAGTGTTATTACAACCAGCCAAAAAAAGGGGGTGCTTCAGCCCTGTGCCTACTTCTTGCAAAAGCTGTCTAGCGCGGCAAGAAATTACACTGTTTGGAAAAAGGAGCTACTAGACTCTAGGGGTTTGCCACTAGTACTGGTAGACATACAGATGGAAAAATGGCACCTCTAGAAAGAGGTGCATTCCCACATTCTGAGCTGGGTATGGACTTAGCAAACTTTGAAGGAATTATGAACAATTCTAAGCCCCAACTGTTGCTGCAGTTGCTACATGCAAATGAGTGAGAGAAAGTGCTATAAAGCAGACTGTAATACAGAGGAGATCTTTCCTCTCACTTTATTTGAGGAAGGAAAAAACCACATTCTTCCTAAGGGGCAGATTGAATGAGTAAATGGTTATGAGTAGATGGAAAAAGCAGACTTAAGAGTCAAGTCAGCCACATTACAGAAGGAAAAATCTGCAATGTTTTCTTTGAGAAAGTAAATCAGGGTGACAAATTAGGGCTGCAATCCAGTCTACTCAGAAGTAAGTCCCATTAGGGTCAATGGAACTTACTCCCAGATAAGTGTGTATTGGATTGCAGCCTAACTCTGTTTCCCCAAATCTCAGGGTGCAATAGCAGACACTGTTCAGAATGTCATTAGGTCTCTCAATCTTCAACGGGGTTTTCTCCATTTAAGTTGTTATGGAACACAGCCTAGAGGCTTGTTAGAGATTATAAAGAAAAACTGGGAAGGACAGTAGATGGACCAATGAATATCCTACAGTTTTTTGTAGAAATGCATGGGGGGGAAATGAAACACACCAATCAGTTCATTAAAGAGAACGTACAGGAAGACTAAGATAAAACATGTCAGATGGTATAACTGGCAGGCTAGACAACAAGCTCTTAGTGCTGTTGTTGCCCATCTGAAAGGAGATTGTTATCAAAATGGCTGGGACTGTTTCAGATATAACAGGGCAACTCTGCACATGATGAGATACAATTGTTGGAAGGGAAGAAGCTATAACATACTACCGTATATTCCGGCGTATAAGACGACTGGGCGTATAAGACGACCCCCAACTTTTCCAGTTAAAATATAGAGTTTGGGATATACTCGCCGTATAAGACTACCCCTGCTTATGACATGCAAGCGATGTACCTTACCGGCGATTGGCTGGTTGTTGTATACAAAGCCTATCGTGCGAAGGCAAGAATGTCTTTGAAGTCAAGACTAGGGGCGTCAGGCCCCTCCCACTCTCCAGTTCATTCTTGCCTTCCTACGAACAAGATTGAGATCCTATAGCGTAGCATTTAGCTAAGTATTTGTTTGTATGTTTGTTTGACAGGGTGCGGAGGTAGTGTTTCTTGTGTGTCTCCCTAGTCCTTCCCTTCCCCTGTCTTGCTTTTCACTGCTTATTTCAGCTTATTTCATTTACCCGGGCAGTTTATTTTCCCTGTTGATTGTCTGACGGCCCCTAGAGCGACCGCGGCTGCGGGTCTCTACGGCTTTGGCCGTTTCCGAGCTTTTCCCCCTGAGTTCTGTCACAGCCCTTGCGAGCTTGCGGCTGTGACTTTCCCGTAGCGGCTTTTCTGGGCTGGGCTGCCTCGAGCCGCGTTCTGTGGCATCGTTGGAGAGACCGTGGCTGCGGTTCTCTCTCAGGTGGGAGCTTGCGGCTGCGGCTCCCTGCCTTTCCCCGCCACCTCTTTTTAGCTTGCCCGGGTATTGCCGCGCTCCACGGGAGCCTGCAGCTCTCTCATTAGAGAGATTATTTTTCCTTAGCCGCACTCCGTTGCTTTAAATTCCGCCGCGGAGAGCTCTGCAGTCGGCGCCGTCGGCTGCTTGTCCCTGCTGCCTTACACTTCACAGTATTCTCCTGGCCGTCCCTTCCTGGGGTTTTTCTTTTTCAGAGCCGCTAGTGCGGCTATCGGCCCCGCGGCTGCTCCTGCGAGCCTGTGCTGGGCAGTTTCTCCCCAGTTCAACAGCATACGGCCGCCATTGCCCCTTCTTCTCTGTCATTTTTTGACTTAATTTTCCCGCTCTTTTTCAGCACCCAGCGTATAAGACGACCCCCGACTTTTGAGAAGATTTTCCTGGGTTAAAAAGTCGTCTTATACGCCGGAATATACGGTACTTTCTAAAGAGTTAACAGAGAACAGAAGCATTAATGTGTTTAAGCTCAGAACTGTTTAAAAAATGGAAGAATTAAGAATGTTTAGAAAACAAAGAGGATTCTGAGAATGTAGAACTGTGATCATTTTGGCTTATTTAACCACTGGATATAAAGGAAGTTCCTGGTCAGTTTTAAATATACATCTGCTTTCTCAAGCTTCTTAATGAATGTTTTCCTGTGTATCTCATATCATATATTGCAAAGTAAGCCATATGCTGGAAACTGGGGGTCGGTGAGTAAGTGAACTATTTTAGAGTCCTTGCAAGTTGCAGCTGTGAACTTGACCAAATGGGTTAAAACCCCTCCCTCAGTTTGATTTTACAATTTTTTTGCTCAGAAGATACTAACAAGTCTGAAAAACCTAAATTACATTATTTGAGGCCATTTCTTAAATCCTTGCCAAGGATGTAAGGTGAAACCTTTGCCACTGCTATACTGTGCCACAGGAATTTCCCCCCATTTTTAGACATTCATTGTTTCACAAAATTAATTAGTAACAGAATAAATTGAAATATCATTAAATCTATTTAAAAGTTCTATTTTTTCCCCAGGCAACTATTTCTAGGAAGCACACACTGATGCACACAGTTTTCATCGCCTCCACCCACCCTTGGCATCTAAACAATGTAAGGGAAATTGCTGTTGGAGATGGGGAACCTGTGGCCAAGTAATTCCAAGTAAAATTTTTAATTTGTTTGAGTACCAAATTGAATGCCACACCACAATCTGAATTTTTACTTTATTCCCTCTCTATTTAAAGCAAAACATGCAAATCCTATGCTTTTAAAAAAGCAACACACGTCGTAAACTTACCTTCTTCTGACTTATCCGCAGGCAATTGACCATCAAATAAATCCGAATCACTAAATCCTTTACAAATAGAAAATTTGTTAGAAAAAGCTTTTAAAAAACAAAACACCAACCACATAATTTAAATGTATTATTTTCTCTGGAAGTACACCATGGTGTTCTTGGTGCTTTTCTAGAGTCTGTAATGGAAGCTATAATCCCAAGTATATTTACCAGGAAGTAAGTCCCACTGAATTAAACTAAATTGGTTAAGGATAGGTTGTAAGACTTGCTGACCTAATGTCTGAAGTTGCTTAAGGTGGACAAGATGAACAGTCATGCTGGTGCAATTTCAGAAAGATGTTGGTATCATACACTTATGTGATTATCAGGATGACAGCACTCACCCCCTGCAGTCCCTTTTATTACTTATGTTATCCAAGACTTTTTTCTAAATTGGTCCCCATTTCCTTCAAAAGGTCTGGAGTACAAGCAATGCTGATTTAGTTCTAACTAGGTTCACAAATCACTTCTAATCCCTGATTAGGATCAGGGCTGGTGTAAATCTCCTTCTTGTTTAATGCTGATAAAAGAAGGGAGTGGAAGAATGAGTGGGACAAAAGAGCGGGAGGGATTGCCAGAGTCCTGTGGCCCACTGCTAAACTCCTTAGCTTTGGTTAAGACATCAGCAGTATTATATCTGCACTAGGCTGTAAATTTAGGAGATGGTGAAATATTCAAAGATTTGAAGCAGCAGCAAAACACAGATGAAAGTTATCATCTTTCTTCTCTAACCTCCTAGTAGATTTTGGATTACTAACCACGACTGGTACTGTCAGCCTAGGCTCTGAAGATGTATTTCCAGAGAATCTTACCGCCAGAGTTGTCATGACTTCCAGGCTTTGGCTGAGGTGGTACTGGCTGAGGAGGTGCTGCTGGTGCTGGGTTGCTGGGGTCATCTACCAAAGGAGAGAGAGATGATTCAAAACATGAAAAGCAGAAACAACCTAGAGGATCTGACATTATAAGAATGATATCACATTTTCCCTGTTCATTAAGTAGAATAAATAAGGTACTTGAAAGCCCGCCCATAACAGTAAAAAGCATACTCTAGGTTAAGGCCAATACACAGGCGTATGTACATAACATCCATGCACGCTCCCATATTATTCTGTCACTTTCTTGTTTAGCGGCTTTCATATCCCCACCCCCCACATCCAGATTTAAGGAGGTGTTTGGCAGAGGGCTTTTCCCTTTTTCCTGCTGGATTGAGAATGAGATCCTTGTTAATACCTTCTCTTACAACAACAGATGTTCCTAAGAGCCAAAAAGCATGAAAGTGTAGTGTTAGCCACTGAGAAGACTCTTCTCAATAGCTGACTTACCTCCTTTCACTCTGATTGGTAGGAAAAGACAAGGACGCATTCTCAATGGCTCTTCTCAATGGCTTGTAGGATGCTGGAGGCAGGGACCTGCTCCCAAAAAAGTAAAGGGACTAAGACCCCCTGAGACCCCAGACGACAACACCCCTGGTTATACTTGTTTTGGAATATGAGCTGTCTAATAGGTTGCTCCATAGAAGTGCCCATAGTTGGTTTAATTCCCCAGTGGAAAAAGCATTTGTGGGAGGGGCATTTGGAGCGGTGGTGCAGAAATGCACAACAATAACTATATTACACAGGACAAATGAAAATGTCACATACTCTTCATGTCACAAACAGCCTCATTATGTATGACATGGGAGTGTATGCCAGACTCAGGCACTTTCTACAATTATGCAGAGAACCTTTAATGTGAATCCACAGTTTATGCACATACAGCACTTTACAAATAGATGACACTCTGGCTGACTGCCACAAAAATGGCCAGCTGTGTAAGAACAAAGAGACCTTCACTCTAGAGCAGCCTTTCCGAACCTTTGGGTCCCCAGATGTTGATGAACTACAACTCCCTTCATTCCTGGCCAGTGGCCATGCTGGCTGGGGCTGATGGGAGTTGTAGTTCAGCAACATCTGGGGACCCAAAGGTTGGGAAAGACTGCTCTAGAGCTTTTAGATGTTGGTGGTATTTATTTATTGCATTTATATACCACCCCATAGCCAAAGCTCTCTGGGCAGTTTACAACAATTAAAAACATTAAATACAAATATACAAATTTAAAATGCCTGGGCGAAGAGGCAAGTCTTGACCTGGCACCAAAAAGATAACAGTGTTGGCACCAGGCGCACCTCATCAGGAAGATCATTCCATAATTTGGGGGCCACCACTGAGAAGGCCCACTCCCTTGTTGACAGACTCCCAACTTCCCTCTGAGTAGACACCCAGAGGAGGGCCTTGGATGTTGAGCGTAGTGTATGGGTAGGTTCATGTCAGGAGAGGCGTTCCATCAGGTATTGTGGTCCCAAGCCATGTAAGGCTTTATAGGTTAAAACCAGCACCTTGAATCGAGCTTGGAAACATACAGGCAGCCAATGCAAGTGGGCCAGAATTGGTTTTATATGTTCGAACCATCTGGTCCGTTACCAATCTGGCCGCTGCATTTTGCACAAGCTGCAGTTTCTGAACCGTCTTCAAAGGCAGCTCCATGTAGAGCGCATTGCAGTAATCTAACTTGGAGGTTACCAGAGCATGGACAACTGAAGCCAGGTTATCCCTGTCCAGATAGGGGCGTAGCTGGGCCACCAACCAAAGTTGGTAGAAGCCAATCCGTGCCACCGAGGCTATCTGAGCCTCAAGTGACAGAGATGGCTCTAGGAGAATCCCCAGGCTACAAACCTGCTCCTTCAGGGGGAGTGCAACCTCATCCAGGACAGGTTGGACATCCACCATCCGGTCAGAAGAACCACCCACTAACAGCGTCTCAGTCTTGTCTGGATTGAGCCTCAGTTTAATAGCCCTCATCCAGTCCATTGTCAGAGCCAGGCACTGGTTCAGCACATTGACAGCCCCACCTGAAGAAGATGAAAAGGAGAAATAGAGCTGCGTGCTGATGGCAACGCACTCCAAAACTCCGGATGACCACACCCAACGGTTTCATGTAGATGTTGAACAGCGTGGGGGACAGAACTGATCCCTGTGGAACCCCATACTGGAGAATCCCCAGGGCCGAGCAATGTTCCCCAAGCACCACCTTCTGGAGTCGACCCACCAAGTAGGAGTGGAACCTCTGCCATGCAGTCCCTCTCACTCCCAACTCAGCCAGTTTTCCCAGAAGGATACCATGGTTGATGGTATCGAAAGCCGCTGAGAGATCAAGGAGAATCAACAGAGTCACACTCCCCCTGTCTCTCTCCCGACAAAGGTCATCATACAGGGTGACCAAGGCTGTTTCCGTGCCAAAACCAGGCCTGAAACACGACTGAAATGGATCCAGATAATCGGTCTCATCCAAGAGTGTCTGGAGCTGGCCTGCCACCAGTAGTTCAAGGACCTTGCCCAGGAATGGAACATTTGCCACCAGCCTATACTTATTAAGGTTTTCTGGGTCCAGGGAGGGTCTCTTCAGGAGTGGTCTCACTACCGCCTCTTTCAGGCGGCCAGGGACCACCCCCTCTTGCAGAGAGGCATTAATCACTTCCCTGGCCGAGCCAGCTGTTCCATCTCTGCTAGCTTTTATTAGCCAAGAAGGGCAAGGATCCAGCACAGAAGTGGTTGCACGAACCTGTCCAAGCACCTTGTCAACGTCCTCAAGCTGTACCATCTGAAACTGATCCAAGAAATCAGGACAAGGCTGTGCTCTGAATAGGTGAATGGGCAGAGAGAAAGAGGACGCACAAAGACTGATGCTGGTGCCTGTATATAAGAGGTGCCTGCCTCAATATTCAAGGTCTGTGTCTGAACCAGCCATTATGCTGCATATATTAACAGGAATATACACAATAGTGAAAGAAAGAAGATGGGTGGGGGCTGAAAATATCTCCAAGATAGGGAGCTAGATGGGAACTGTGTGCGAAAGCACTAATATGTACAGGTTAATTGTTTTGTTACCTCACTGGAAAATTACCAAATTCTACTATAAAAGCAAATACATCTCAAGGGTATTTGCTGCCAACCCTTAAGATTCTTCTTGAAAACTAACCAAGGAACGAACTGTAATACAGGGAAAATATTTAAAATAGAGCCAAACACACACACACCTGATTCAAATGGGTTAAAACTGGTACCAAGTTCATTTAGTGAGGGCCACCTCAGTAATTTATCACAAGCATGAGGACAACAAAAAACCTGGGTATTTCAACTTAAATAAAATGTGCATAATATTGGTAATTATTAGCTATAGTACTTGATGAAGTACCAGTGTGGTGTTGTGTTCAGGGTGTTGGCCTAGGACCTGAGAGACCAGGGTTCAAATACCCACTCAGACATGGAGCTCGCCAGGTGACTTTGGACCAGTGAGTATCTCTTGAGCTTCAGCTACCCAACAGGATTGTTGTGAGGAAAAAATGGGGATGTACGCTACCCTGAGTTCCTTGGTGAGGGGTTCCAGACAACAGCAGGACAAGCAAATTTCCCCATCAGTTTCCCCAAATTTCTTTTGGTTCAGAAACAATATTATTACGGGGTAGAGACATCTCAGTAAGCCCCTTTAATCTGTACATTACTTCCTCACAGTCAGTACTAATGTGATGTCCTTCTAATTATTAATACATCCAGGTGAGGGACGTACAAATTACCAGCAGTGACTAAAGCATGTATGCAAAGAGCATAGGAAAGGGAAACGGCAGCAGTAGCGCAACATCAGCTGTCTACAACTGGGCCTGCAGATGTTTTGGACTACAGCTTCCATCACCCCAGTAAGCATGGCCCAACGATTGATTGTAGCCCAGCAACATTTGAGATAGTATGCAAGACGTTATGGAAGATGGACAGGGAAATTCTCTGGCTAATTTTAAGTAGAGTCTTGGATCCAAATGAGCTGCTGCCTTGTCAGTTATATTCACTTATGGTGTACAATGTCAACTTTCCAAAACAACATACTCGCTATACTTATATAGAGTGGCGGCAATACTTACTAATGGCGTCTTCCAAGTCAAAACCTAAATCATCATCTAAACAGGAAAAACAAGGCTGTTATAATTTTTCTCCCAGAAGCAAAATATTTCAGGTAAAATTACTAAGATTTTAAAAATAATTAGTACCTCATGCAGAAAAAGGGGGCAGGAGGAAATCTGAACACGCATCATAGAAACCACAGGGTGGAAAGGAACAAAAAATGTCTCCCCACCTTATAATAAGTGAGAGAGAATGATGGGGAACAGTAATCACTGCTTTGCTAAGTGATCTTAGCAGAGTGCTTTGATAGTTTTTTTTAAAAAAAATTATAGTGGGTTCTTTCAACTGCTATGAAACACACGACCCAATCTGAAATATAGTAAGTCAGTCATGTTAATGACAAAAGTAACTTGCTGGCCTGGCATTTCCCTAATTTCACTCTTCCTTCTACTCTTGGGTGGTCCAAACATGTCATTTACACTTTAGGTCCTCCCGGTTGCATTTAGGTCTCCAGTGCAGCCCGGCAGTTCTCTACCATCCCACCATGACCTTCTTTACCCACCAAAATATACAGCAACAGCAACTGCTCTTGCCTCTGTTCCTCCCTCTGTAGTCCAAAGAAATAGTTAAGCAGAGCTGTTTGATCCAGGCAGGATCATGCTCGAGTATATATCTGTACTCATTAGCCATTTTTCAATTTTGTAACAAATAAAAACCTTAATTTTTCATCAAAATTGGCATTCTGTTGTTACTCCTCCCCCATACTTGGTGTACAAGGCAATGCCCCATGGCATGGCATACCTCTAGGCCCAGTATCTTGGAAATCATACTTCCGTTTGTGACATGTATACACTTCCATGTACATAGGTGATCAAGGATGCATGCTGACAATATCCATTTGGATTTTTATCCTACTCTGTACTAGGGATGTACTAGAATGCCATCCAATTCAGATCTGGTACCAAATTTTCTATTAATTTCTGTTTTATATCAAGACTCTGTATTTGCTCCTTTAAGATCTTTCTAAGATCATGCAATCGTAATCCTTGCTGCTACCAACAAAAAACACACCAACTTCTTATTTCATTCAGAAATAAATTCTATATTGCTAATTGTGGTGTCAATGTGATTTTTTTGTTGGGTTATGTGTTCAATCTCCTTAATCACAGATGACCAAAATCTGCAAAATTTGACACTACCACCACATATGTACACAAGTACCGGTTCTTTGACACCCCCTCCAGCACATTGAAGATGTTCCTGGGTTCATCAATGCTATTTTTCTAGGTGTCAGATACCACTGATATATGATTTTCAGAGAAAATTCTCTGTATTTAGTTGCTATTTTTTGGTGTAGTGGCTTATTCCATTGTGTTACCCACTCTTCCCTATCTATTTCAATTCCAAGTTCCTTTTCCCACCACAATTTTAATTCTGATGAGTCTCCTCCTATGTCATCCATGTATTAGATGTCAGGCCCTTTGAATTCTCTGAATATGTTCAATCTGCTTGTAATAGCTAACAAAAATGCTAATGCTGTTGGTAATTTTCCATCAATGGTCTCTTGGGTTTTCTATATAAATTTAAATTAGGCAGATGATTGCTTGTCAATTCTGCCTCTTGCCTCAGGTTACTGTGGTGCTGACCAAAGATGTTAATGGCGATTATCATCATCTCCTTGAGACAGAACCTCAAAGGAATACATACTGTAGCACTTCACAGCGAAGCTGTTTATGTTAATAACTATGTCCAATTAGCCATGGATTTGTTTTTTTAAAAAGCCAGCGTTGCTGACAGTCACAAGCATTAGTCAAACCCAATCCAAAGACATTCCAGATTTACAGATTCTGTCAGAATTCGGTAACAAATCTGAAAATGCCAAAATTCGCCCCCATCTCTAAAGCTAGTATTAATCTCTTAAATATGGTAAATCTGTGTGTTGCAGCTTCTTTTATTTCTAGATTATTTAAAAAAATGATTTGTTCCCATAATAACCATGGGACCTTCTCCAATGAGCATTCCGTTCAGATAAAGATCACAGAGATGATCTAATCCCTTGGCACACCAGCCCTTAACATCATACATATGATTTTTATTGAAAAACACAGGGTGGTATGCCAAGGGAATCAGAGGAGACATTGCAGGAAGTAAAACTTTGCAGGTCCCAGGCTATGGTCTGAAGGCACATAAGACTAGCTCCCCACTGAAGATAAAGAGGGTCAGGTCTGGTCAGTGCCTGGATGGGAAACTGCTTGGGAACCATATGTAAGCCACCTTGGGTTTCTATCATGAAAAGAAAGGTGGGGTATAAATGTAATAAATAAATAAAACCATTACCTTTTCCTTTGAGGCCTTAAATATTGTTTATGTGAATCCATTTTTCATTTCATTCAAAGATCAGAGTTTATTTTTAAGAAAGGGAAAGGCATTCATTGGGATCCCTTCTTTTGAAATCATTTCTGTTTGTACCCATTGCTTATGTATATCTCCGAATACAAATGGGATAATATGGCCTATTTGATTTGCCAAATAATACATTTCTAAATTTGGAATTCCCCATCCTCCCACTTTAGAGTTAAGATATAAACCTTTTTTACTAACCCATATTATTTTTTGCCCCAAAATAAATTGATTTATCTGTCGCTGCCATAAACGTAATTGCTTTAAAGGGACCTCAATAGGAAGAACTTGAAATAAGGTAAGTTTTGGTGTTATATTCATTTTTATCACAGCCAATTTATCCATCAAAGTAAAGTTGGTTCCCCCCCATCTTTTCACATCTTTGTTAATACTCTGCCAAACATGACCATAATTTTCCTATTTTGTTCAAATGTTGACCATTGTACTGTACTGTCACTGAGTGTTTTTCCATCAAGTCTGAAAGTCTGGAAAGTTACAAGACGTGTCTGGAGAAGCAGCCTTATCTGCTGTGCCTGGCCTGAGAGAGCAGACATCCAAGGCCAGACAGGTTGTCATGGTAATGGGAGATAACAGCTGGGAAAGTTGTAACAGCCTGCTGTTAGTTCTTCCTTCTTCTGTGTCTGTCTTACTTTTGCTTTTGGAGAGAGATGACGTACCAAAGGGGGGGGGGGAATGAAGTTGCTTGTAACTGCTGCAAGCCTTAGTGTCTGAGTAAGACTCTTAAAACTTTCTCAAGCCTCTGTGAAGTTTCTTGCTCAACTTAACTCCAAAGTAACGTGTTGTTTCACGCAACAACACTCACACATCAACAGGGTTATGGGCCCAGATCCACAGCGCATTACACAGGAGTAAGTGGCTGGTCTGAACGGCAGACGGAGATCCAGAGGGCAGCGTGATTGATTGTGCCAGACAGAGGTGAGCGAACATGGCTGTAAACTTGTCTGGAGGCTTGCCAATGGAGAAACTTACGGAAAAGAATTATGGCAGCTGGAAGCCAAGGATGCGTGCTTTCCTGATAAAAGAGGATTTATGGGAAGCTATTGATGGTACACCCCCTGCACCCCTTACAGCGGCCTGGACACGGAATGATGAGAGGGCGCAGGCTTTTATTGCTCTGGCTCTATCAGACTCTCAACTGCTACACGTGAGAGATGTTACAAATGCCAAACAGATGTGGGACGTATTGGAGGCCCTTCATGTGCAACAGACCGCGGGATCTAGATTGTGTTTGGCACGGAAGCTGTACCAGATGCGCTTCACGGGTGAGTGCGATATGAGTGAGCATCTCACGGAATTCAGGCGCTTGTTTGCTGAGTTACAGGATCGAGGAGTCGAGCATTCTGTCCTTCAGAAGACCTATTTGATCCTGGCTTCACTCGATGGGAGTTGGAATAATTTTGTTATGGGAATTGAAGCCATGCCTGACGGTGGCCTCGATGTTGCGTTTATTGAGGAAAAGCTGAGGCGAAGAAAAGTGCCGTGCCGAAGGAGGCAGTCGGAAGCAAGCAGGATTACAAGCAGGAGCAGCAGTGGCTAAAGGCTTGTTATGTCTGCAGAGCTCGTGGGCATCTCCAAAGAGACTGTGCAGTCAAGCGAAGCTCCAGGGACGGAGGCTGGAAGACGCATAGCAGCAGTGTGAACTTTGTTTGTAAACAGAAGTCTCAAGATTTAGGACCTGTTGACTGGATTCTTGACAGTGGTGCGAGCCATATATTAATCAAAGACAGGAGTTTGTTTTATTCATCTACAGATGAGCAGGACTTTGTTCAACTAGCGGATGGATCGCAGAAGAATGTGGAGGCTCGTGGACTGGTGAGATTTGATAAGCTTGGAATACTGTCCGATTGTTTGTTTGTACCAGAACTGTCTCATAACATGTTGTCTGTGAGAAAACTGACCAGTTGTGGGTTTTCAGTGTTGTTTGACAGAGACAAATGTTATGTAATGAGGGGAGATCAAGTGTGCTTGCAGGGAAGCCTGAATGATTCTCAGTTTGTAATAAAGAGCAGTCAAGCAGGGTGTGCTGTGTTAAACGCTGAGGCACAGACACATCAAGGCTGCGTCCATGAATGGCATCAGAGGCTGGGGCATGCAAACTTTGACACGATAAAGAAAACCCCGATGCATAGTGAAAACATGCGTTTGAAAGATTGTGGACAGTTAATGATGGATTGTGATGCATGCCATAAAGCAAAAATGACAATTGCACCTATAAACAGGGAGGCTGAAAGGACCACATCGGCTCCCTACCAGCTAGTTCATGTTGATTTATCAGGGCCAATAAACACTTCACGAGGAGGTGCTAAGTACTTTCTGGTAGTGGTAGATGATTTTTCGAGATACACTCATCTTTATTTACTGAAGCAGAAAAGTGAAGCTGAGCAGAAGCTGAAACTGTTCATTAAGAGAATTGAAACTCAACATGGCATCACGGTGGGGGCTATACGCTCAGACCAGGGAGGGGAATTCACAAGCAAAGCATTGAGTGACTTCCTCAAGAGTAAGGGAATAAAACAGAGTTTCACAGCTCCATTTAGCCCGTTTTCTAACGGGACTGCTGAGAGAAAAAACAGGGTGCTTCAGGAAGCAATGAGAGCCATGTTAATGGATTCCAGTTTAGGGAATTCCTTCTGGGCAGAGGCAATTCTGTATGCGAATTACATTCACAACAGGGTGTTACACAGTGCCATTGGAATGTCACCCTATGAGAAACTCACTGGGAGAAAGCCGAAAGTGCAACACATTCAGAAATTTGGAGCTAGATGCTGGGTCCACATTCCACAGGGAAAAAGAAGGGGCAAACTTGCACCCAGAGCACAACAGGGATTTGTTCTGGGGTTTCAGAATGCATATTTCAGAGTTTGGATACCAGAAACACAGCAATTAATTCTGAGCAGAAGCATTAAAGTTGCAGAAAAGCCTTTGGATCAAAGGCAAACAGTCATTCTTACAGGGTCAGCTGACACACAAGCACAAACACAAGCACAAACATTTAAACCAAACCTTGACATAAAAGTGGAAGGCACACAAATTCCTCTCAGGGATGCATTAAATGAACTCATTTGTGGGAAACGTAGAAATAGGAAACGCAAGGCTGAAGAAATGGAATTTCCTGAGCAAGCTGTGCCAAGTACCAGCTCAAATGGGGGGGCTGAGAGAGCAGAAGCTCTAGTGCCTTTGAGACATTCTGAGAGATCGAACATTGGAAAACCGCCAGAAAGATATACTGTGGGATTAATAACCAGTCCAGGGATGCACAAAGCGGTTGAGATGGACCCTGAGACATTGTATCTGACTTGTGTTCAGCCGAAGTTTGATTGAATAAAGTTTTAGCTAAATGTACAGAGATATTCTGAACTGTACTGAAATGTAGACTGGATCTGTATGATGCAACGTACTAAAATGTATTGCAAGATGTATTGTAGAAATGTATTATTGTTATTGTTGTACTGAATTACAGACATGATGGGAAAAAAGGGGGATATGTTGACCATTGTACTGTACTGTCACTGAGTGTTTTTCCATCAAGTCTGAAAGTCTGGAAAGTTACAAGACGTGTCTGGAGAAGCAGCCTTATCTGCTGTGCCTGGCCTGAGAGAGCAGACATCCAAGGCCAGACAGGTTGTCATGGTAACGGGAGATAACAGCTGGGAAAGTTGTAACAGCCTGCTGTTAGTTCTTCCTTCTTCTGTGTCTGTCTTACTTTTGCTTTTGGAGAGAGATAATGTACCGAAGGGGGGGGGAATGAAGTTGCTTGTAACTGCTGCAAGCCTTAGTGTCTGAGTAAAGACTCTTAAAACTTTCTCAAGCCTCTGTGAAGTTTCTTGCTCAACTTAACTCCAAAGTAACGTGTTGTTTCACACAACAACGCTCACACATCAACATGGTGATCTGTAGTTCTGGTTATTTCATCTTGCTGTGGCAAACCGGGATGCCTAGGAGTCTTGGAAATCATTTTTGAACACTAGAGGGAGCATTAAAGCATAAGGCCTCTGATTTTTGAAAATTCCCTGGGAGGCCTGTAGCCAGTTCAAAGGATTCAAATTCTCTTTTTAAAGCCACGGCTGTTTTCCAAGGATCTGAAGTTGTAATGACTATGTCATTAAAGCCCTGTTACTAGGGTTGCCAGGTTCAATCCCTGAGACTGATCCTGTATCTTTAGGAGAAAAGAAAGTCAGCCAAGTGCAGGTGTTCTTGCAACCCTGTAATGGGAAAAACCACAAGGTGGAATTCTCTCCACCCCCGCACAACTTTTAAAGATACAAAAGACCTC
The DNA here is from genome assembly GCF_030035675.1 of Rhineura floridana. Lineage (NCBI taxonomy): Eukaryota > Metazoa > Chordata > Lepidosauria > Squamata > Rhineuridae > Rhineura > Rhineura floridana. The sequence continues at coordinate 66,083,707 of NC_084484.1, read as the reverse complement.
TTGGAGGCTGGGCCTGGCAACCAAGAGGTCTTCTATGTCTTTACAAGTTGTGGAGGGAGAAGGGAGAATTCCACCTTGTGGTTTTTCCCATTACAGGATTGCCAGAACACCTGCACTTGGCTCACTTTCTCTTCTCCTAAAGATACAGGATCAGTCTCAGGGATTGAACCTGGCAACTCTACCTATCACATACTTTCAACTTTATGTTTACCCCACCACGTCAAACTAATTGCTAAGGGTTCTAATGCTAAAATAAACAAAACAGGGGACAAAGAACACCCCTGCTTTGTTCCCTGTTGAATCTCAAAGCACTATGAATCCAGATTATTTACTTATTTATTTATTTATTTAATTACGCTTTTAAACCGCCCTATAGCAACGAGCTCTCAGGGCGGTGTACAGCAAAATAAAACCACATTTAAAAAACGAACAAGTGTGGATTAAAACATACAATATAAAACATATTTAAAAACAAAATTAAAATACGAATAAAATAAAAATACAATTACAGTTAAGTTTAAAATAAAATTAAATTTAAGTTTAAAATTTTTAAATGCCTGGGCGAAGAGGTAGGTTTTTACCTGGCGCCAAAAAGATAACAAAGAAGGCGCCAGGCGTATCTCATCATTATTTACCCTTATTTTAGCCTTAGAAATCAAGTAAATATGTTCAGTCAACCTTTTAAATTTGGGCCAAACCCCATTTTTGTTATCACTTCAATCAGAAACCCCCATTCCAAACAATCAAAGGCTTTAAATACATCTAGGGCTAGTATTGCCAGAGGGGAAGATGACATTGCTAAAGTGGGTTGCATTATTTTCTTTTTTAGAAAATGGATTACACATGGATTATAGCAATTATAGAAAGAGTACTGACATATCCACAAGAAACAAAGCAAAATCAAAACCAAAGAATTAAGGCAGAATTGGCAACTATTTGTCTTTTACTCATGAAAATTCAGAACAAACTAACTACAATTGATTTAAACTACACATAGTGCCATTTATAACCCAAATCTAGTCACATACACTTGAAAAATAATTGCATATGAGTCTCAAATCACTGTTCCAATTACTGCTATACCCACCTTGTGTTGGCTTTTTTTTAGGTGTAACCGGCTTCTGTGTCGGAGCTGCAGTATAAGAAATGTACAGTGCTTAATATCATTTGAACTAACAGCTGCAATAGGGAGAGCATGCAAGGACTGATTTTGTAATCCAACACTATAAAATTAACCAAAACTGGGCACTGCTAGGCTTCTGCTTGCTAATAAGATAGTGGCTTGATTTTATTCTTATTGTACCCCCACCCTGAGACATTTTGTGAAGAGTGAGCGACAACTATACATCATGAATAAATAAATACAAAGAATCCAGATACAAAGTACAACTCTTGCAGTTCATTTGCACAAAGAATAACGTAGCACTGCGCCAAATCTCCAACAATCTTTTATTGTAATAATTTGAAGGGGGTAGGAGCCAAACAAATTATTTTTAGAAAAAGGGGAGGGGGAGCAGAACGTCACTTTCCTTTTTAAAAAAGTGAATGATAGTGCACATGGTTACTCCAGAAGCCCTGCCAGGCTGGAATCTTGTCAGCAAAAAGCCCTGTTCTTCTGTGAGCAAGCAGAGGCCTTTTAAAAAAGAAGTTTGAAGTAAAAATGTAAAAATAGCTCTCTGCCACCTCGTTCAATTCCTAAGGTAAGCCTAGCCCCTCACATTTTTTAAAAAATGTTCTCCTAGAGCTCATCCACACTGGAGTTTAATGCTGATTTGAGCCTGTTTGTGTCTCTATATTCTCATTTTTTGTGGTATCCATACAATGTCCTACAGATAAGGGAAGAAAATCCAATATAAAATTGCATGTTACCTGTGGACACACTGTCAACACATGGTGTGGGTGGGCTTTTTTACATGTGTGGTGACTTTTCACTCTGAGTGCTGTCTATTGCTATTCTCCTATCTTCATTTTGTTTCCATCAGCCCAAAGAAAAGGGTGTAGCCTGCCCTTTTCTTCCAGTTGTTGCTGAAGGTACTTTCAATGTATTTTTATTCTTATTTTTTAAACAGCTCTTTTGCCCAGAACTGCTCTTGAACAAAACAGCTATATTAAGAATAAAAATTGCTGTCACATGTATAGGATGCAGGAAAGGAAAGGAGGAGGAAAGGAAGCAGCAGTCTTTCATGAGAACAACTACCAATTCTTTTCTGGCTTGAAGTGACACATTTTTAAATTTTATTTTTACCGCTTTTTTGTGCAGATCTGGCATACTGGAAAACTTGCATTACAAAAAGGTGTGCTTCCTTGGTTGGAGAATACACACTTGTTAAAGTTTTATTTTTTTACTGTTTTTGTGCAAATCTAGTATACCAGAAAAGTTGTATTTCAAAGATATATATATATTAAAAGTTGTGCATGCACAGCTAAAAAAATAACTGCACACATGCCCACAGCAAACCTCAGGTTTCCAGAACTAATGGTGGGTGGGGAAGCACTATGTGACCCATGTATGCATGAATGCCTAGTATGTGCATAGTAGTGTTCCTTGCAAAAAAAAAAAAAAGCCAGAATAAAAATGCCTCCTTCACAAGGAGCAAAGTTTTTACCAGGGGGGCAGGGGGAGGAGAGAAAACAGCAGGATTTGGCACAGAAATAGGTGTTACATGAAACATTAAAAAAAGGCCCTGCCTAGGCTTTGAAATCAGTCTCATCACATTCAAATGCGTTTGGTCTCAGGCATGGGAGTGTTTCAGGGTTGTAGCCCAAACTATCTACCTGCTTCTGTTTAGCACAGCTTCTTCATTCAGAATTAGCTTGCCAGTTTACTTTTAAAATTTACAAACAAAATACAAGTTAGATCTACCACTTCATCTGAAAGACAAATGCATATCAAGCATCTACATGCTTTTATAACTGGGAAACGTTTAGGAATATGGAAGTAGTGAAAGGGCTGGGGGGGGGTCTAATGCACTAGTTTTTCCAGAATGAAGCAAGCAGGTGTGGACCAGATTGCGTCCTGGACAGGAGATCACCGAGAGTTCTATGGGAGCCTCTCCACATTTTCTGAAGACAGAGTGGGACGTAAGTATTAAATACAGACTGTTATCTGAACGAATACAAACATTAAAAATTGATTTACTCTTGTTTTCCATCTTTATTTTCAACAGGCCAGGGTATTACACAGTCAGGGCATGAACGTATGAGCCAAACAAGCACACAGAAGCAGGAGGCCTTTGTGTGTTTCAATGTGGGCCTATCCCCTCCTTCTGTTCCTGAATTATCAAGGACACTCCTCTACCCCTGCTAAGAGTCATTTCTCTACCAGCAGTGACTCCATTTAGGAGAAAGCTGTCGGCAAAAGATTCTGCAAACTGATGTGCAGTGTCACGCTGAAGCTTTAAACAGTCCACCTTTGCACCTGTTTCATGTGTGACTGGAGCAAACCCATACTTAAAGACAGAGGGCTGCCATTTTCATGTGCCACCACTATCTCCATCTTTGCAGGTTTTTAGTAGCTGGCAGTAGGGATGAGGGAGAAATTCTACTCAGTTCTCATTTAATGGTGAATTTACCTACTTTGCATGAACGAATATGCACCAAAACAGCCTTCCTTCAAAATTTGCACTTCTCCAAATTTTGCAGTGCAGTTCTCCAGCCAAGTAATGTGTACAAAAATGCACATGCCAATATAAACCGTACATAAAACTGCATGTATTAGTACAAACTTACAAAAATGCATTTTATTATGGAAAATAATAATTGCAAAAATGTGTATATTTGGAGAAATTCACACTAAAATGCTGATAAATTTTCATGAGGGCATTTTTAAAAAATAATAATATGCAAACCGATGTGGAAATGTGGAGAACTGAACTTAAGACTGGAAAAATGAGAAACTAAAATTGACAAATTTGCCCATCTCTAGCAGACAGGTAAGTGCCATAACCTGAAAAAACTACTTAGGCTCCTGCAAGGGATTTGTGTCAGCCCAGCAGAAACATTTTAACTATTTTTGGGGGGGTGAGGGGGAGGTTAGGGCTTGAATATCACATCACCATCACTTAAAAAAAAAAAAAAGAACAGTTGACCAGGAGGCTGCTGTTTTTCCTTCAAGCATGTCTTGGACTCCCAGTATGCACTGACCATAAGATTTAGTTCAGCTTTGTATCCATCCAAATCCAATGCACACCTCTCATTAGTTTCACAGTTTTCTTGATATTGCCTGTGCATTATACAGTGCTCAGCTGGCATGTTAATCACAGCCCGCTCTCATGATCCTGCAGATTTTTACTATAATTTCTTCCCCGTCCTACTCCCAATATTCTAGGACTAATCTGTGTTTCCCATCTTTTTAAAATAAAGATCTTCCTTCTTGATTGATCATACTGAAATTACGTACCATAATGCTACTTAAACAAAGGCAGGGTTAAGATTTGATTTAGACTAAAATCCTCATCATACTGCAATATTACCGTTACTATAAAACCCACAAAAAGACTGTAGTTAACTTACCAAGATCTGCGAGAGCATCTTCTAAGCTTAAATCTTGTCCTGTACAATTAAAAGATATATCTATGTCATCATTTCATTCTAACCCATAGGACTATTGCTCTGTACAGCAGCATGAGCCCAGTGCAGACAGACTGTGGCTGGCCTGTTAGTCACAGCAAGAAAACAAACCGCTTTTCCTCCCACTTCACAAATGCTCACCCTTCCTTTACTTGTTAGCATCAATATATTTAACCTTGCCAGATGTGCAGCAGAAGGACAGCCAGGAAGCCAAAAAGAAAACCTAAAAGATTATGATATAGAATCACAATCCTTCCATAGGGCTGTTAGCCAAGATGGTGAAATGGAACCTGTGTGTTCAGAGACACTTTACCTCTAAATACCAAACACTGTTATTATCATACCCTGATTATAATCTGTGGGAAGCAGAATACTAACCTAGATGGCTCCTCAGTCTTCTTATGTTCTTAAGATAGTATTTGGTTGTGTAAATAAGCCTAATGCCATACAGCAGGGGTCACCAACATAGCATCTATGGGCACACATGTGCCCACAGAGGCCTCTCCTGGTGCCCATAGAGTCCCCTCTGAAAATAGGTTTTAAAGAAGCACTCAGCTTCTTCGGTTTGCAAATGTGCCCATGGCCCTCAAAGGCTGGCAACCTTGAACATCCAAAGAAAAGCAGTCAAAGGAAAAATTGATCACTACAGGGTGAATATGTGATCATAATGCAAGAGATTGCTTCAAATGGCTTTTCTATTCTTCTGTTTCTCAGCAAGACTGGAGGGACATTACAGGGTTACCAGATACATCTCCCTGGGCCTCTGCCGACAGTGGGGATACCCTCGCACCCCAACCCACAAAATGCCTGGTATTTCCCTTGGGTAGAACTATGGGTTTTCAGAAGGGAAAGGTTCTCAGGAGCAGTCCAACAGATCTTCTCCCACAGCACCACCACACAAAGTTGGAATAGCAGGTTCTCATACTCACAGCTGACCTCTTCTTCCTGCCTTGCACTGAGTGACTGGTTATGTTCAAGACAGGATACTTCCAGCCTTCTAATACCTGCATGGGGATGGTGTTTGCCCAAAAGCCCTGATCTAGGTGATCCAAGACCTTGATCTAGGTGCTTCTAGGATACATGTGGCCACCTTAAATTTTGCTCGAATTTGATTTCAAGTTGTCTTTCGATCCTGTACCTAAAATGAATCCATGGATAAGTGCACGACCACATCCATGCAAGATCTGGCCCACCTCACAACAACTACTACCTCCAACATTCAATTCTCACAGGCCTAAGGGAAATGAAAACAAAATAGAGCCTAATAATGAATGGATCTTCAAGGCAATCACTTCTTACACTGATATGGCTGGCTGAGATATATTGACCTGAAATATTGTATTCTGAATGGCAGGTAATAAGCCTATTAAATAAAATAAGCCTATTAAATAAAATAATAAAGGCTGAGGTAGAAATGTTGTAAGCAGCAGTAGGAATTAATACAGTGGTTGGATGAACGTTATCTTCTATTTTATTTTCAGCCATAGACAGTCCATTAGGATACAAGTATGTGTGAAAATTAATTGGGGTTTTTTCTAAATGTTGCTGAGGTGTTTTGGTTTTGTGGTGTTTTCCAGATTCAAAATTGATGTTTTAAAACACATACATTATTTTCTGTACAATTACTAACAGAGATTTATGGAGAAATACAGCAGGAGAGAGAAAGTTCTATTCACATATTGACAGCTGTAGTTTACTAAATGGCTATAAAATGCCTAAGTTAAGGGGGAAACACAACTTAGCAAAACTTACTATGGATCCTAACTTTTCTCAGCAAATGGAAAGAACTTTTGTTTAATATAAGGATAGCTATGCTCACAGATGGATCCCTACCATGGAGAAAAGAGTTAGGATCTAAGTCAATGACATCAAAACTAATTACAATATTAAGAAATATTTCACTTTTGCAAGATGAGAGACAAAAACAAACAACCTGTTCAAAATACTGGGGGGGGGGTTCAGTTGTAAGCTATTTTTTATGTATTTTGATCATTTGTTTGAACAGCCAGACTTCTAAGTTTCTTTTATCATCTGCAATCCATTTAGCTGCAGAGGAACACCAAACTCATTGGGGTATGAAGATTCAGAAGGTTGCTGTGGTGGACACCCTCGCCTGTAATGAGTAACAGATAGGCATGCATTTGCCGTATTATCTCTGTAAACAGCTCAATTGAGAGATTTGGACATTTGAACACTTTTAAGGTAGAGGGACTGGAATATAAGCATGACTCATGAGAAGAACAGGCAGCTTGCAACAGTATTAGTCATCTCATACTATGCAGATATCTGTGGGCATCATTCTTTCCAATGAAGCAAAAACTCTTGACAGGATGTTTACATGCGCTGCCAAGCAGCCTTTTATAATTAGCTCTGCAGCAACATACCATGATGTTAGGAAGACTCAACACTGCACTGCAGTTTTTAGGATTGCTTCTCTCAGCACACTGTTCAAGCCACAAAGCTGTTTATGTACTAATTCAGTTTTCTGTCCAAGAAAAAGCCCTTCAAAGCCCATTCTAAAATGCAAGGGATCAAAAATGCAGTTCAGTTGGAATGGACTTAAGTTAGGGAAGGCCACGATTCCTAAACTTAGAAGACAACACATTTTCACCCCTGAGCAGCTCTGCATGGCCCCAAACTGGATTGGGATCATGGCACACAATTGTGGAAAGTTAACCCCACTGACCTGATCCAGACTTGGGCCTCAGGCAAGTGCTTTTTTTGGGGGGTGAAGAGAAATGATTTAAAACACACTTTTTTGAAGCATACTTAACAGAATGTGGTTTCCCTCCATGATCAGCTGCTTTTCCTACCAAGGCTGCAACACTCATCAGTGAAAGTTAACTCCAGGGACTTCGGGGTTATCCTGTTTTCACCTGCACATCAATCAATGTAGCCCATTTACTCCTTCCTTCCTCCTCTAGGTGACCATTAGCTCAGCTGATTTCCTGGCTGGGGACAGCACCATGACCCCACCTAGTACCACATCACTGTCTCAACAGTGGCAATAAACACTTGCTAGTTCAACCATAAGACTAGCTTTGTATTAGAGATTTCTAATAGCTGATGAAACATGAAAAGACATTAAGAAGGAATACTGTACTTTCTAAGTGAATCTAATAGAGTCAGTGTGGTATAGTGGTTAGAGTGTCAGACTAGGACCTAAAAGACAAGGGTTCAAAATCACAGTCAGGAACCTCACTGGGTGACCTTGATCCAGTCACTGTCTCTCAGTCTAGCCTACCTCATTTATTTATTTATTAAATTTATATACCGCCCCATAGCCGAAGCTCCCTGGGCGGTTCACAACAGACAATATCAAAATACAATAAAACACATATTTAAAACAATTCAAACAACATTAAAAATGGGCTTCCTTAAAAATTTTTAAATTTAAAACGTTTATAACACATATTAAACACATATTAAAACACTTATTAAAATGCCTGGGAGAAGAGGAAGGTTTTGACCTGGCGCCGAAAAGATAGTAATGTTGGCGCCAGGTGTACCTCATCAGGAAGACTATTCCACAATTCGGGGGCCACCACTGAGAAGGCCCTTTTTCTTGTTGCCACCCTCCGAGCTTCCCTTTGAGTAGGCACCCGGAGGAGGGTCTTCGATGTTGAGCATAGCGTACGGGTAGGTTCGTATCGGGAGATGCGTTCCACCAGATATTGTGGTCCCGCGCCGTGTAAGGCTTTATAGGTTAAAACCAGCACCTTGAACCGGGCCCAGAAACATATAGGCAGCCAATGCAAGCGGGCCAGAATCGGTGTTATATGTTCGGACCGCCTGGTCCCTGTTATCAGTCTGGCCGCTGCATTGTGCACGAGCTGCAGTTTCCGAACCGTCTTCAAAGGCAGTCCCACATAGAGCGCATTGCAGTAATCTAATTTAGAGGTTACCAGAGCATGGACAACTGAAGCGAGGTTCTCCCTATCCAGATAGGGGCGTAGTGGGGCCACCAAACGAAGTTGGTAAAAGGCACTCCGTGCCACCGAGGCTACCTGAGCCTCAAGTGACAGGGATGGTTCTAAAAGAACACCCAAACTACGAACCTGCTCCTTCAGGGGGAGTGTAACCCCATCCAGAACAGGTTGGATATCCACCATCCGGTTGGGAGAACCACCCACTAACAGCATCTCAGTCTTGTCTGAATTGAGCCTCAGTTTATTAGCTCTCATCCAGTCCATTGTCGCAGCTAGGCAACGGTTCAGCACATTGACAGCCTCACCTGAAGAAGATGTAAAGGAGAAGTAGAGCTGTGTGTCATCAGCATACTGATGGCAACGCACTCCAAAACTCCTGATGACCGCACCCAGGGGCTTCATATAGATGTTAAAAAGCATGGGGGACAGAACTGACCCCTGTGGAACTCCATACTGGAGGACTCAGGGTGCCGAGCAGTGCTCCCCAAGTGCTACCCTCTGGAGACGACCCGCCAAGTAGGAGCGGAACCACTGCCAAGCAGTACCGCCAACTCCCAAATCAGCGAGTCTCCCCAGAAGGATACCATGGTCGATGGTATCAAAAGCCGCTGAGAGATCAAGGAGAATCAACAGAGTCACACTCCCCCTGTCTTTCTCCCGACAAAGGTCATCATACAGGGTGACCAAGGCTGTCTCCGTGCCAAAACCGGGCCTAAAACCCGACTGAAATGGATCCAGATAATCGGTTTCATCCAAGAGTGTCTGGAGCTGGCCGGCAACCACTCGTTCTAGGACCTTGCCCAGAAATGGGACATTTGCTACCGGCCTGTAATTATTAAGGTTTTCTGGGTCCAGGGAGGGTCTCTTCAGGAGTGGTCTTACTACCGCCTCTTTCAGGCAGCTAGGGACCACTCCCTCTCACAATGAGGCATTAATCACTTCTCTGGCCCAGCCGGCAGTTCCAGCCCTGCTAGCTTTTATTAGCCAAGAGGGACAAGGATCCAATCTAGAAGTGGTTGCACGCACCATTCCAAGCACCTTGTCAAGGTCCTCAAGCTGTACCAACTGAAACTCATCCAAAAAATCAAGGCAAGACCGTGCTCTGGACACCTCATTCGATTCAACTGCTACAACATTGGAGTCCAAGTCCTGGCGGATGCAAAAGATTTTATCCTGGAAGTGCCTAGCAAATTCATTACAGCGGGCCTCAGAGTTGTTGTGAGGATAAAATGGGAAAGGATAACATGAGGAGGAGAAGAGTCATTGGAAAGGTAGGATATAAATTCAATAATGAAATAAATATAATAGTATATTAAGCTTCCAATTTTCAAGATATAAATATCAACATCCTACTGTTTTGATATCAAATAAAGATATGGCATAGCAGTGGGGAGCCTCTCTTGAACTACCTAAGAGCCTTTTCTGAATAGCAATAATGTTACAATTCTGACCATCTGAATTTAACCAAACATTTAACTTGGACAAATACATCTGGCTTTACCAAGTGCATTTGACTCAAATCAACTTCTGTTCATTCATTCACTGGTTTATTTGTATGACACTTTTTGGCCAAGGCCCCCAAAGCAGTGAACAGAACAATGCAGAAGAAAATGAAATAAAGTTACAGCGAACACAAATTCAACGGTAGAATCCAATAAATCAATAAAATATAAAATAACAAAAACCAGGCAAACTATAATCGACACTTTATACATTCATGAATTGCTTTTGTGCTCTTACCACAAACACAGCTGCCAACCACAAACAAGAGCCCACAGAACAAACTTCCCCCTGAGAGGAGCTACAGCTGCGGCAAAGTTCTTACACTTGCTCTCCAGGGTGGGGCTGGTTGACACAACCTTCTGGCTCCTCAACAGGCTGGAGTTCTCCAGATGCAGGAGCAGGTCCAGTAAAGAAGGTCTGGGGAGGCTAAAGATGGCATTCACCTCCCAGCCAGCAATAGTCCTGTTAGTGCTCCCTATTACTGCTTCAAATAACTTTGCATAGAAGCTCTGGGGGATTTTTTTTTCCTGAATTTTTTTCTGAATGTGGGCCACAAAAATGACCTACGGCTCTGCACAATGTAAAATGGAAACCACATATAGTATATTCTTGCCCCATAATGTTCCAGCTCAATCCCACGACGTTCTTGTCCAACCCACTCCACCCCCTAAATTTTGTAGCCTGTACAGATTATTTATTTCATACAAGTTCTGATACTACATTATTTCTGCTTCTGCGGGAAAGGGCAAGCAACTATACAGACTGTTGAGACAATGGCTTTTGAAGCATTTCCTCAGTCCTGTTAGCATCTGATATCACTAGGCACTTAAGCCCCTTTAAGAAAACCTTCCCAGTGCATTCAGTGCACATGTGAAGGGGAAGTAGGATCACACTCACTATCCACCCTCTTCATAGCTGCAAGTTCATTAATAGTGTGAAAGGGGGCCTCAGCACATACAGATGTGCATGCATAGGGCTACTGCACCCAAATGAAGACCCTGATCAGCCAGGCTTCTTTATCCATGAACAATGAATGCACACAGCCACAAGGAAGGAGTTTAGCCATGGATCGTTTGGTATTCAGGGGCATGGCTAGCGGACACAATCCCAGTCCATTCTTACATGTTTCAGATTTCCTGAAAGGGGCTACACATTTACAGGTATACATGTACAGCCATAAGAACTAGAAACATGCCTTTAGAAATAATTCAATAAGGATACAAAGAATACAATGACCTGTGCATAAGTTGGGGCCTACAAAAATTGTAGGAAGCTACATTGGTCTACTAGAGAAAGGAAATATGTTGCTGAACACGATGAAAAGCCCAAGTCTGCAGTGATTGCCTAGGACAGAAAGGAGGTGTTACACAGCCTTTAAAAAATTAGGTTATACTTCGTCCAGATGTAAAGAGACCTCTGGCTGCACTTAAGCTTACCGAGACAAAATGCCAATGATTGCTCTCCATTTAAAAATATAAATAACATTTTGTTTGAATTCATATAATGGCTGCCAGGATCTTAATTGCCCAATATTAAGGGGAAAAACATAAGTTTCATTGGTTACTCAACAGGCAATAAAATGTTGGTCTCTACTGAAATGTCTAACTTCAATTATTTGATGCTAGGTAAAAAGAAATGTGTGGCAAATATGGGCATAACTTTTTTTAAGTACTGGGATAGACAGTACTTAAAAGCTTTTAAAAAATGTTTTTAAAGTTGTTTTGTTTTAATGTATTTTAAAGTCTGTTTTTATGATGTTTTAAAGTGTTTTTAGAGCTTTTGTTTGCCGCCCTGGGTTCCTGCTGGAAGAAAGGGCGGGATATAAATCAAATAATAAATAAATAAAATAAAGAGACATGGAAGGAGATCATGCATAAGTTGCTGCCAAAGTTTTTAAGAGTGGCAGTCTTTGCCATAATCCTACCCACACTGGAGTGTGATGCTTTCATTTTGAAAGTGGGAAGAGCTACACCTCTGTGGAGCACCAGTGCATATCTGCTGGAAGCACCAAAGCTGACGTTTGTTCTCATGGTTGACTCTAGAGCTGTGTTGAGTACCTCACACATTACTTCCTTCCATCTGCAGTCCTTATTCATTGCCTATTTCTTTCACAAGGGAAAGAGAGCACATTCTTTGAAGCAGGTGGGACCATTTGCAACCCACGGGATAAATATATGCAACAAACACAAAATTGCTGGCAGAAGTTCAAGGCTTATTAAATAAGAGAGTTGGGGAAAAAACATCTGGAGTGAGTTGCCCAACAGCTTGTCTTCTAGCAAAAACGCTGTACTTCCTCTGTTGGTCTTTTGGTGCCAGTTTTGTAGGAATAAAGCCCTATACACAAGAGAAAGAATGCACAGCTGTTGCCTGGTGAGTTTAAAATGCTTGGATTAATTTAATTACTGTATTTTTAGGATTTTCCCTACATTATATATTGAGGCAAGGCACCAGTCTCATACTAATATACTTACACTGGTGATTTCTTTGGTAAAAATGAAGTGCTGGTACTCATATATTGAAACATGACTGCTGTGGGCAGCACACACAAAAAAGAGAGATGGTAGTACTGTGTACTGGTGAGTGCTATCACAACCGCCCCCCGCTTATACCCTATTATCTACTATTATCCCCACAACAGCAAACAGCATAAAATACAGTAACCATGAAATACAAACAAAACAAACACTGACATTTCTGTTAAGCTGTCATACTTTCAACATTCCTGAACCTACAAGATCCCCACTTGCTAACATAACTAGGACCTGATGCAACACCTGATAACCAGATGACAACCGCTAAATAGTAAGTCAATCTCTGTTAGGACAAGATCACACATCAAAACGGCGAGCAAGGGCCATAGCTCAGTGGCAGAGTACATGCCTTGCATGCAGAGGGTCCTAGGCTCAATCCCTGGCGTCTCCAGGTAGCATAGAAATGCCCCATCTGAAACTGTAGACTAGGGATGGGAAACCTCATGCCTGGGGGCCAAATGCAACCCTCCAAATCTTTCTGCGGCCCTTGGAGCTCTCCCCAAGCGACACCTCTCAGCAGCCCTGCTGTGCCCTCCCTCAAGTGCTTTTGTCTGGCTGAAAGATGTCCTCGAATAATGCCTTTTGCTGGCCTTGGAGGAGGATGGAGAAGCATGTGTATGTAAGCCTCTGGCTCGTATGTGGCTGGAGCGGACCTGACTGTACAAAGGCAAGAGTTACACCCATTGGTCTGCCCACTTTTGCCATGGCCATGCAGCTCCCAGAAGGTTGCAGTGAGGGAAATAGCCCTTGGGCTGAAAAAGGTTCCCCACTTCCGGTGTAGACAACAGTGTACTAGATGGACCAATGAGCTGACTCAGTAGATGGCAACTTCGAATCTTCCTAACTGCTAACATTAGACATTAAATCTTATTTCACAGCCTCATTCCTAACTGGGGATTTTGCCTTCAGTAGTGAGAGGCAACTACTATGACAATTCATGTAACTGATGCTAAGCATTCCCCATGTTTCACCTGACATATTATGGCTTCTCCAAGTCTCTCCAAGCATCTAAAGAAAGCAGTCCATTTTGCCTGTGCTTATGCACCATGCGCATGTTCCAAATGGTTACACGCACCTCGTGGCAAGCTACCAGTTGATAAATATTGATCAATACTTGCCCATTGTTGCAAAGATAAATGAGAAAAGAACAATTACAAAATGTTATGTGCATGAATTCATACAATTACTTCCCTGTCAACTTATATACTGCAGGACTCTGTTGTTCAGTGGTTGGTAAGGAAGTGATTAACATGCATGATGCATGTGAACAGTCATAACAGTTCCACAGAGATCCCTCACCCAGTCCAGTACACATCACACAGAAATTGGACCCAACTACTTTTGTGTATGCAAATCAGTTCTAAAATGGCTTATTGGAAAAAATTAATGCTGACCTTAGGAGGAGGAGGAATGGAAGACTTGCATCTTGTCCAAAAGGGGGGGGTTCTGAAAAGTTATAGGCAGCAATCCTAAGCAACCTGGATAGAGGCCCTGTTGAAATCTGTATTTATTTCCAAGTTGATTTGCTTCACTGGCAAACAACAAACCAGAGCTCTGGCATTCAATGTGTGATTTTTTTATTACAGGTCTCTAATCTAATAAGGATTTCTGGTATTCTTTTACTAACAAAACGTGAATGCATTTGTAAAATGTCTATAACAGAGCACTATGCTGAAGTCAAAAGGCTATATAGCTAGCTGCTGCTGCCTAAAATGGGAATTTATGTGTGCCAGAATTCCAAAATAGAAAGCATTTCCAAAATGGAAAGCCATTCAAGGAAAGCGCTTCCCTTGTCAAGTTAAACCTAATGCAAGTAGAGCAAAACAAAGCTGCTCACTTGGTATGCATTCTACTTTCATACAGCACAGATCATGTTTTCACACAGTACAAAGTAAAAGGCACAACTCAAAAAAGCAGTTCTCACTGAAATCAACAGGTGGAGGCCAAAAGTTCTCTTCCGTCAAGGAAGCCTCTTCCATTCCTTGAGTGTAAGGAAACCTTTGGACACAAAAATACTTGAACGTTCAGTTATGTACGTAAACCTGAACATCCTTCTTTCTCTACATCAGCCTTCCTCAACATAGTGCCCTCTAGATGTTTTGGACTCATCTCCCATCAGCCCCAGCTAGCCTGGCCAAAGATCGGGGTGGTGCAAGTTGTAGTCCAAAACATCTGGAGGTCACCAGGTTGACGAAAGCTACTCTAGATAATGTACATAAAGATCCGGCTTTCAAAACATTTTAAATTAACCCTTGGGGGACTATTTGGGTTATATCTCACCTTCTTTAAAGGAAAAAAGCATAAGTCAGAATCAATCCTGTTTGTCCTTTTTCCTATTGGCTTGCCACATCTGTCCCCTTGATTGTTCCATTCTGGAGCTTTACTTCAGCAATGAAAATCTATGAGCCAAAGATGGTGCACTAAAAAGTGAGTAGCAAGCAATTCTTCATCAATATTCAGGCAAGAGCTTCGACCAAATATTCTGAAGTCAAAATGCACAAAGCCTATCATTTATTTTTCTCCTCTCCTAAGTATTCTCACTGTAACTCCTAAAAGTTAAAGAAAAAATATTGGTTTAGATCCTGAAAGCATATAACTTCAGTACTCTTCAAACCGTTGGTAACTGAAAGTAGTTTTTTCAGAAGCCAGAACAGTGCTGAAATGGCTCACTGAATGCTATTAAAGAGCCACTGTGGCACAGGAGATTAAGTGGCAGGCTTAAGGCCCACTCAGCTGCGAATGTCACAGAGCGGGTTTTAGACTTGAGTCAGGATCATCCCTTAGGCTTACCTAACTGAGTAGGTTGTTCTAAGGCTAAGAGTCAAACATCATGTGCAACTTTCCCCTACTTTGTTTTCATTTCTAACCTAAGGCAGCCTCCAATGGAAGGAGTGTGTGGATCTTAACCCTTTGCTCTCTATTGCTTGCCCAACTCAACAAATTGTCTCCCCATAAGTTGCTTATAGTTCTATGGGGGGGAAAGACAGAAGAAATGAAGCTAAAAACAGCTTTGGGACAATCTGCAGATGTGGAAAAGGAGGAGAGAGGAAAGGGTTAAAATGCCATCCCCCCCCTCCTTCCCTCCCATAGGGCTTTGAAGCTTGAGTGGCTGCTTTAGATAACAAAAAAAAGAAAAGAAAAACATCATGTGCAGTTTGAGCTATAACCACACATCTGAGCTCCAAGAAGAAGGGCTTGTTACACATGTGTTTAAAAATATGATTACTTTCATTATTATTCATTATAGCATTATGTTATATAATAGAATGATTTGCTGTAAAGCAGACAACTTCTTTCCTCAGATACACCAGGGCCACTTCATGTGTTCCCTACACAGATGACTACTTAAGTGTGACTATAATGTGATATACACATCACATACATAGTCTGTTCTACCATATGCACAGAGCAAAATAGCTGTATGCTTCCTTCACATATGTTTGTGCATGTGGTTCTCCCTACAGCATGGTGATTCTGTGTAGAAAAAAAAAAGAATGTCTCGAGCAGTTCCCAGATGTCCTAGAAGGACAGAATTCTACCCTCATGTGCATCTCTCCCCTCCCATTCTTGCCTTACAGAAAGGGAAACGCCCTTCCTTGTAATATATGCCTTCCAAAACAGTCAGCTGAAAGAATAGTCACTATTCACCCATTACTGTACCGTTCATTACACTGTTAATGCCAAGTGTTTCATAACCATGGAAATTCTCTTTCAGTGCTTCTATCACTATTCAGCAATAACATTTCTAAGCCAAAAGTTTAGGAATAGGCTGCAATCCTAAATACACTTACTAAGGAGTAAGACTCACAGAACTCAGAGACTGAATCATGGGTTCGTACATAGGATTGCACTATTAATAATCATGTTACTAAAATGTCAGGGCTTCCATTCCACGCGCCCACTAAAATTCTACAGGTTCAAAGACTATTAGGTTGCAGTTAGGCCTAGCAAGAGTACAGTAGGGCCCCACTCATACAGTGGGTTACGTTCCAGACCCCCGCCTAAAAGCGAAACCCGCTGAAAAGCGGAACTCATTCAGCAGAATGGCGCCCAATGCCTGAAAAATGCCATAAAAGCGGAACAAGCGCCGTATGAGTGGGGCCTTACTCTAATTGAAAGCCGCTGTAATGGCAGAACACCGCAAAGCAGGCCGCCGCAAAGCGGGTCCCTGCTGTACTCACATAAAGGTATAAAGGTTACCTTTCCAAATCCTACTTGTTCAGGATGCTAATTCAACAGCAAATAAAGAAATTAATTAGCTGCTAACCACAGCCTGGCATGAGCAACCAGCCAACAGGAAGAATGAATTTCCACATACTTTCTAAAAACAATACATTATAGCAAGTTCTGTAACATGATGCAAATTGGCAAAAGTCACACCAGTGTGGGATGTACTTCCACAAGGCCAAACAATTAGCATCTCCCATCCAAATGGACACTGCACAGCTCCTGTTCTAAGCTGAGGCTCCTACCAGGCCACCTGACCAGTGTTGTTTACTCTGCATAAGGTTATGATACCAACTCCTTAAACAACTGGGGTGGGGGGCAAGATGAGGAGAAGAGTGGGTTCTCAGTTCTTTGCTAAAGGACCCCACACAAAGATCTGCGGGCATCATGTCTGCTATAAAGTGAAGTCCGAAAATGGATGTCGAGTCAAGCTCTTTTCAGTTCTTAACGCTGACCACTCTTTGCAATGTAGACACAACGTCGGCAGACAGGATTCCCCTGGCATCCTTTCAATGCACTCTGAAGGGGGAAGTGATGTGGGATTCTACAAGGCCAGTGCAGGAAAATTATTTCAGATTACTTCGGCGCAACTCCTAGGTGTGATCTTGTCCACGGGACCTAGTGATAACCCTGCCTGCTTAATCTTCTCGGAAGCGCTGTTCAGTCCCAATTTAGTGCCTGGCCTTAATTTGATTACCGCCCAACTCGGATCAAACGTCTGCTACTTCGTTGCGATTCCACCGCGAACAACAAGCCCTCTACCAGGGATCAATTTGAGACAGAGCCTAATTTTAAGCCGAGCCTCAGAAGAAGAGAATACCTTTGAGCATGTACAGATTGGACTCGATGGACAGGCCCCTTCCAACCCTACTGTTCTATGATTACCTCACCCCACCCAGGGCGGCCCACTCACTGAGAGCTGCAGCAGAAAGACTTCCCAGCTTCCAGAACGAGACTTGCAGGCTGAGGACGGAGCTGTTCCCTCCGTTTCTCCCCATCGGGCGGCTATCTGTGACCTCTCCCTACCCCTCTCAGTCCCTATCCCAATGCCTTTGTCCAAGAGACGGGCTGCTATTGAAAAAGGCGAGCGAAGAGAGCGAGCCCTTTGATTGGAAAAGCAAGTAACAGCGGCCACGTCCGACCTCGCAGGGCGCGGGCAAAAGGTGTGGGAGAGGCAAATGGACCCCGAAGGGAGCCCCATCTTACCTCTGCAGTGGGCTGCCAACAGCAAAAGCACAAAAGGGGCCAAGAGGGCGAGCCCACGCATGGTCCCGCCGCCGCGCATGGCTGCTTCCAGGATCCAAGCCTTGTGGCAAACTTTGCTACGCTCCCAATCCCCCTCACGTTAGCCCCTGCAGACTGCGAAGATCCTCTGCGCACTTTCCACCCCTCTCTTTTTTTCGCAGAGGGTAGAGACAAAACACCCTCCTCCCTTTCTTTCTGCGCTCTCTCGTTAACGTAATGCTGCAAACAAACAGCCCTAAAGTTACAGTCCGACAGCCGAACGAGGACTACTGCTGAACTCGCTCTAAGCTCGGAGACCTGCCTAGGAGGCGAACGACCAATCCCGAGAGGATCCTGAGCGCTAACAGCCAATGGAGGGAGGCGAAGGAAACCTCTGCGCACACCCTGATGGCAAGGAGAAGACACTTAGCGTTGAGTCATGCCCCAATGTAATAGGAAACCCGCGGGCAGCCGCTGACTGGGTTGTGGCTTTCTTCCTTCTGCATGAGGGATGCAGGGAATTAGCAGCATGTAAGCCTACAGCTGAGTTCACAGTAGTTTACTGTTGAAGAGTCTCAGACTTTGCGTATGCATTACTGTAACAAGAAAAACGGAGAGTTTAGCAGTCACAGGTATGAAGGCCAGTTGGTTCATCTTTTCATAGAGAGTGTTGTCTATATGTGATGGGAAGTTCTTTGAGAGCCAGCCGACTTTCAGAACCGGAGTTACAGCGCTAGAGAGGCTCAGGTTCAAATCCGCCCTTAATTCCCAAAGTTCACCCCGGGCCAGTGAGACACACTCACCCCAACCTACCCCACAGGGTTAGCCTGAGGATAAACTTGGAGGAGAAGAACCACGTGTGCCATAGTGAGCTCCTTGGAGGAAAGCAGGATATAAATGAAATATAGACATAAAATATTATTGCTTTCCGAACACTGTGAGGCCAGGCAAACATTTTGATGTCATATTAGGGTTGGATCTGAGACAGGAGAGCATTCATACAACCAAGTCAGTGCTGATGTTGCAGTCATCAAGTGAGGAACAGGAGTGCGTGTGTGAAACATTTATGGCACTTTTCTTCTGGCTAACAACACTGACGACACATTTTTAGATCAGTGGTACTGTAACAAAATACATGGCGGAAGTATGGGGAACTTGTAATCCTTCAGATGTTGCAGGACTACAACTCCCATCATCCCTGACTCCTGGCTATTCTGGCTGAGGCTAATGGGAGTTCAACAATATCTGGAGGGCCACAGGTTTTCCAGTTCTGGAATAGAAAAAAAGCTGGTCATATTTGATATTATTTTATGTTACTGGTTTATGTTATTATTGGTGAGTGCAACAAAGTATTCTTGCCTAGTAGGCATCACGTCTTTTAATAGCACTGAGCTATGCCCTGTCCTCTGTGCACAAAAGGTGCACAGATGCTTTATATAATATAATAAATAATAATAAATTTTATTTGTTGGTCGCCTATCTGTCCAGGTTAGTGGACACTCTAGGCGACTTACAATAATAGAGAGCAGTACATAATACAAAATAAAATACAAGCAAACACAATCATAATCAATTTAAAACCAATTTCTATTTAAAACCTTATAAAATTAATCCTCCCCAATCCCATAGGCCCGCCTGAATAGCCAGGTTTTTAAGGCTTGGGGAAAACCCATCAGGGAGGGAGCATGTCGGAGATCAAAAGGAAGGGAATTCGAGAGGGTGGGGGCCACAATTGAAAATGCCCTCTCTCTGGTCCGCACCAGCCTAGCTGTTTTAACCGGTGGGACCGAGAGAAGGTCTTGTGAGGCTGATCTTGTCAGATGGCATAATTGGTGATTCTGTAGGCGCTCCTTCAGATAGACTGGGCCGAAACCGTATAGGGTTTTAAAGGTCAGCACCAACACCTTGAATTGGGCCCGGTAAACAACTGGTAACCAGTGAAGATCTATTAACACTGGCGTGATATGGTCACGGCGATGGCTGTGCTTAATCAAGCGTGCCGCCGCATTCTGTACCAGCTGTAACTTCCGGACCGTGTTCAAGGGTAACCCCACGTAGAGTGCATTACAGTAGTCTAAGCGAGAGGAGACCAGGGCATGTATCACACGTGGGAGCAGATGAACAGGAAGGTAGGGTCGCAGCCTCCATATCAGATGTAACTGATACCAAGCTGCCCGACTCACCGCCGAGACCTGAGCCTCCGTGGACAGCCTGGAGTCAAGAATGACCCCGAGGCTGCGGACCTGGTCCTTCAGGGGTAATCTCACCCCATTAAGCATCAGGTCTGTAATACCCAGCCTTCCTCTGTCTCCCACAAGCAACACCTCGGTCTTGTTGGGATTCAGCTTCAGCCTGTTCTCTCCCATCTATCCACTTACGGATTCCAGGCACTTGGACATGGTATCCACAGCCAACTCTGGTGAGGACTTAAATGAGAGATAGAGCTGAGTGTCATCCGCATATTGGTGACACTTCAGCCCAAAACTCCTGATGATGGCCCCCAGCGGTTTCACATAGATGTTAAACAGCATGGGAGAGAGGATAGAGCCCTGTGGCACCCCACAATTAAGAGGCCAAGGGTCTGATACCTCATCTCCCAAAGCTACCCGTTGGTGCCTATCTGAGAAAGTCACAAATCTTAAGTTCCCCACTTATTCTGAACTTCAGGAACAATTCTTTTATTTAGTGGTGCTCCGGATTTGATCTTCTCCAACTCCAGAAGAACACTGGTGGTGATAGGGTGTTTTTTGCCCGATAACCAGAATAATTCTAGAATTTCACTAACTTGAATCTAGTAGGTGTGTATTCTGTTGCCAGCTAAGTTTACTGGAATGTAACATTCCTAGCAACCCTTCCTCTCCTGTTGGAAAAGAATTTAAAGGGTTTGTGCCAGCATTATTCAAGGCTCTTCCTTTTTCTGCTGTGGACTGAAAGCATTGCTTCATTTGGCTAAGGGCAAGGTCCACATGTTTTGTTCCTATATGGGCTATGCATACATGTCTACCTTTCTTTTATGCTAAAGCATACTTTCTGGAGAGGAAAACGTATCAACTTATTTGGAAGACCTAGGGAAGAAAATGGAACAGGAGATAGTATGTATCAGAAATGACAAAACATGTAGTCTCACCACAGTGTTTAAACAGTGCATTTCGAAAACTCAGCACAATAGGATTCAAAGCAGGCAAGTACCAGCTCAGCGTTAATAGATGAGCTGCAATGAATCACTTGGTCTGACTAAATATCACATTGTTGTCATTTGCACAATCTTCAGCATTTCTCCAGGTAATATTATTATTGAAAAAATGTGCCAAATTGTTGGTAGCTGCTTAAACTATTTGTGATTTATCCCACAAAATCTGGAGGATTTTATGAATTGTTTAAATATTAGTAATCCCTTCTCTTCTTGACTCTTCTTGGTTCTGTTAAATCAAGGACATGCTTCATTACTATATTCACTGGCAACCTAGTGCAGAAGAGTCTCTGCTAACAGATTCCTCATCACTCCTCATGAACTTGTTGCATGAAACTAAGACAGGCTTTGAAGCAGCCTTTTGCTTAGTTGCCTGTGGTGATTAGAATCTGTTCCAGGCAACCAGGCAAAGAAACTCAAAGGGAGTTGAATTCTTTTACCAAATGATAAAATTAATATGTGACAAATGAAATGCGTGGGCAGCCTGGCTAGTGAATATATTTCTAGTCTAATTAACTTTTGTGTGTCTCAACTCACATCTGTATTGTACCATGTGTGCATTTTATGCATTTCATACATTTATCTAATTAATGGAAACTGCAGTTTGTAGACATGAAATGATACTGAATAAGGTGTTTTGTCAGTATGACCATGTAAGGTAACCTGCAGGATTGTACGGGTTCACTAGACATGATACCAAGGTTTCTCTGTCCACAATCAACACCACTGTTTATTTATTTAATAAATAAATCTAGGGCAAGTTCAATTCTTCACATATAAAATGTCCACACCTTGGAACATCCTGCATGCTAACTGGGCTGTTCAGTTCCTCAGACCATTCTCACAAATACACACCTTCTTTCTTTTTATACACACACCTTCAGAGAAAATTGTGCTGCCATGCCAAGACTTACTTCAAAATAAACTCGTCTGCACCTGCTCTCAGTCTCCTTTCCTGCAGGGCCTATTCCACTGAGAGTGACTGTAAGAAACGGTGTCCTACCCTAGAGAACTGAGATCCAGGAGGAAAGACTTGAGCAAGGTTGCTCAGTGGTTGCATCATAGCAGCAGCAATGGCAACACAGCTGATAAACATCCTTGAAGAATATGGGGAAAGGGATGTCACCTCAAGGAGAAGGCTAGATTGATGGGCAGAAGTGGCACAAAATACAAATATAAATGGCTGGTCATCATAATGAGCAGAGCAGTACAACTCATGGGAAGCCAGCAGAAAGCTCTGTGGCATCTATTTGCCATTCAGGAGCCACCAGGCCAGCAGAATGTTGGCTTTGCTGGGAGCTGTGCACACGAACAAGAAAGAAAAAGCCAGCTGTCCCAAATACCTGTACTGGCAAGTAAGCGCTTTGCATTGGCTTCCATTAGAATTATTTTCTTAGACCAGCCTTTTTCTCGGCATAACTTTGGCCCAGATTGGAACCCACAGGAGCTTCCAAATGGGAGTTGGATGTTGCATAAGTCTCCCACTCAGCCCCTCCTCCAACCCCCCCCAGAACACCCCTTTTTGGGGCCTTCCACTGGCACTCCTGCCAGGCTGGGCTTCCCCAGTGGATTCTCGGCTGAGCCGGCAGGGTCCCAGCTACACCAGGGTGGAGTGGCTTCTGCTGGTGGAGCCCGGCAGACCCAAGATCCTGCCAGCTCAGCCAGGGGTCCACCATATCCCACTCCCCTCAGCCTAGTATAAATACACGTTGGATTACACCTTAAAACAGCAATCCCAACCCTACCCCCAACTACCTGGGAGTAAATCCCACTGAATTAAGTGGGACTTAACTTCCGAGTTAGCTGCAGTAAGAATTCTAGCCATAAGCACAAATTCCTGCAATCTCCGAAGAGAGAGCTTTTCTGTATATCACAGACTCACAGTTGCTCCTCAGCTTCAGAACAGATACCATGTCAAATTGATGCTACTTACCAGTTTTTCCTGTTTTCATCTAATTTGTTCGTCTGAGTTTATCTTCTCTTGTCAAGTTTTTCTTTCTCCATCTTCCCCACCCTGTTAAGCTTCCAAAGGGGGGTTGCTCTAATTGAAAAGGTCAAGTGACAGTCTTGCTGACAAGGTGGCAGTTGGTTTTCTGAGTGATAGCACCCACCCTCTGGAATGCCCTGTTTTGGGTAATTCATGAGGTGGAGGCAGTAGCAACCTTTAAACACCTCTTTAAAATGTGTATGTTTACCCAAGCTTTCATGGACTCTGGCTCTTAATTTCTATTTTTCTGTTTTGTGTTCAGCTCAGTTTTATTTGCGATACTCAATTACATTTTATTTTTATCAAGTTTTTAGGATTTTTATTGAATGTTACATTTTTATTGCTTTTATGTAAACCGCTTAGAGATTTATTATTTAATTACGTGATATACATTTTAAATAAATAAATATTGATGCATCCATATATTAGATTTCATGTATTGTGAAATGTACTCAGTAGTCCTGGCTCAAGGACTGAGGCAGTTGAGTAGCTCTGCAGCTATATCCACGACTGAGCAATCCTATTCAGGATCCACTCTGCTCACCCTGTATGGGGAGGGGGCTAGAAAAGGTGCCCTAAACATAGTCTGCCTCATCTCTCTTCCTGACTGGATTATCGTGTCCAGTGGGGTCACCACTTAGCGGTCGCAAAAGACAATTGAACTTTGGAACATGGAATTTATGGACATTGCTGGACAATACAGATAGTGAACGTCCTGAACGCAGGACTGCCATCATTGTGAGGGAGTTGAGATGTTTTAATATTGACATAGCAGCACTCCAAGAAACTCGGAGAAGGACAATTAAAAGAAGAAAAAGGAGGTTATACCTTCTTCTGGAAAGGACTGCCAGAACAAGAATGACAAATACATGGAACAGGCTTTGCTATTAAAAATAATCTTGTGAAGCTCTTGTCAGAAGTTCCTATTGGCATTAATGAACGACTCTCAACTCTCCGGTTAAAACTTGCCAAAAACCAGCTGGCAACTATTGTAAGTGCTTATGCACCAACATTAGATGCTGATGAAGACATCAAGGAAATTTTTTATACCCAGCTGGACACCATCTTATCAGAGATATCTAAGGAGGATAAAATTATCCTCTTGGGCGATTTCAATGCAAAAGTTGGGTGTGATCTCAATTTATGGCCAGAAACCATTGGAAAAGAAGGAGTTGGCAATAGCAACCTGAATGGCATTCTACTTCTGACGAAATGTGCACAGCATAATCTTGTTATTATAAACACTTTCGCCAGAAAAATAAATTTAAAACATCATGGAAGCACCCTCCATCAAAACACTAGCATCTCCTGGATTACGTAATTGTCTGTGCCAGAGATTGTCATGATGTACTCCTCACCAGGTTCATGATGAGTGCTGATGACTGCTGGACAGATCACCGATTAATTCTATCCACTATGGCCATTATTATTGTTCCTCAACATAGGCTCCAAGGAAGAAAACCAAGGCATAAAATGAATGCCCATGCCCTTCAAGATCCTATTAAGTGAGCCTGCTTTCAAACAACTCTCAAGAAACATCTACCAACAGAACTCCCTGAAAATGTTGAGGAACCCTGGATTAAACTGAAGACATCCATTACTGCAGCATGTGAACAAACTATTGGATACCAAACTAAGAAACATCAGGATTGGTTTGATGAGAATGATAGTGAGATTGAACATATCATTGACAAGAAAAGGAAAGCCTTCCAGATATGGCAGAAAGACATTAACTGTGCTACTAAGAAAAAAATCTATGCCAGTGCAAAGGCTGAGATCCAAAGAAGAACTAGAGAACTTAAGAACGCCTGGTGGATAAAGAAAGCTCAAGAAATCCAGCACTTTGCAGATGCTCACAATGCAGAGGGCTTTTTTAATGCCACAAAGGCCATCTATGGACCAACAAATTATGGTACAAATCCCTTACGTTCAATGGATGGTACCAAACTTCTTAAGGATAAAGAGTCTATTGCACTGCGCTGGAAAGAGCATTACCATGGCCTCCTTAATCGTAACTCTATTGTGGCTGGTGAGGTCTTCTCGCAAATTCCACAACAACAAACTAGAGACAAGCTTGCAGTATCCCCTAATCTGGATGAAGTCAGTAAAGACATCAATCAAATGAAGAACAACAAAGCTAATGGATCTGATGGGATTCCTGCTGAAGTCTTTAAAGAAGGTGGGCCTGAACTTACACAACAACTTCATAAGCTCATTGAAAAAATCTGGATGAGGGAGGAGATCCCGGAAGACTTTAGTGATGCCATAGTTATCACCTTTTTTAAGAAGGGTGATAGACCAGATTGTAGGAATTATCGAGGTATCTCTCTTCTTGCTACTGCAGTTAAAATCCTTGCAAAAATCCTCGCAAATAGCCTCTTACCAATCTCACAGGATGTCCTCCCTGAATCTCAAAATGGTTTCCGCCCTTCCAGGGGGACAGTGGACATGATCTTCACTGCACCACAGCTTCAAGAAAAATGCAGGGAGCAGAATAGACCTTTATATATAGCTTTTATTGATCTGACTAAGGCCTTTGATACTGTGAATTGAACCGTTCTCTGGACCATCCTTCTGAAAATTGGATGCCCTGATAAATTTGCTCCTGCCTTATTTGCTGTCTTCATTGCTATGATTCTACACCTTATTGAGGGGAAACTTCCTGTTGGTGTGGAAATCATATATTGAACAGATGGAAAGCTTTTTAATCTCAGTAGGCTGAAAGCAAAAAGTAAGGTAATGTCAACCTCTGTCGTAGAACTTCAATATGCCAATGATAATGTGGTCTCCGCACATTCAGAGAAAGATCTTCAAACTATCCTAAATGTCTTTGCAGAAGCATATGGAAAGCTTGGGCTCTCACTTAATATTAAAAAAACCAAAGTGCTTCATCAACAGGTGCGAACTAGTCCCTCTGTAGCACCATCAATCCAGCTTAATGGTGTGACGCTGGAGAACGTCGATCACTTCCCCTATCTTGGCAGCCATCTCTCTGTAAAAGCTGACATAAATGCTGAAATTCAACATAGTCTGAGCTCTGTGAGTGCCGCATTCTCCCGAATGAAGCGTAGAGTGTTCGAGGATTGGGATATTCGCAGGGAGACCAAAATGCTTATTTACAAAGCCATTGTACTACCGACCTTACTGTATGCCTGTGAAACATGGACCATCTATAAATGCCACTCCCAACTTCTTGAAAGATTCCACCAACGCTGCCTCCAGAAAATTCTGCAAATTACTTGGGAAGACAGACGGACTAATGTTAGCATTTTGGAAGAAGCAAAGACTACCAGTGTTGAAACAATAATCCTTCAACATCAACTTTGCTGGACTGGCCATGTTGTTCGAATGCCTGACCACTGTCTTCCAAAGCAGCTACTTTACTCCCAACTTAAGGATGGAAAATGGAATATTGGTGGACAGCGAAAGAGGTTTAAAGATGTTCTTAAAGCGAATCTAAAAAAAAGTAACATGAGCATCGAGAACTGGGAAGTTTTGGCCCATGAAATGGAGGTCGGCTATTATCAAAGGTGCCATGGAGTTTGAAGAAGCATGAATACAGGGCGAACTGGACAAACGAGCCAAGCGGAAGGCATGTCAAAGAAATCCTCAATGCGACCATCTTCCATCTGGAAACCTATATCCTCAATGTGTGAGGCTGTGTGGATCCAGAATTGGCCTCCACAGTCACTTACGGACCCACTGTTAAAGCCCTTATCTTGGAAGACAATCTTACTCGGCCATGAGAGATCGCCAATGAATGAATCTTCAGTTATATCTGTGAGTTCACCAGCTGCCGATTTAAAGACTTGTTGTAAACTCAGCTCCGTTGCACACATTTTGTATATGTTATCCCATCATGCCAACAGAGCACATCGGGTGCACCTATACCAGAGGTGGGGAACCTCTGGCTCATCAGCCAAATTTGGCCCACCAAGTCTCACCATGTGGCCCATCAGGCCATTTCCCCTAACCCCAAAGGTTGTCAACCTTTTTGGACCAGAGGGCACATTTCAAATTTTGAGAGAGTGCTGGGGGCACCAGTCAGAAAATGGCTCCTATGGGGGCATATTATAACATAAAATTAGAGAGTAGTCATGGTGTATCTTTCCCCATAATTGTATTTCCATACTAGCAAAGGCTTGCCCTGTTGAATTTCTGCCTTCCATCCAGCTGCTAGGGCACAAGAACCTGTTTTTCCCCAATGCCAAACCTAAACCAAAGCCTAGCCTGCCATCCTGTATCCACTTACCTAGAAATTTCTGAGAGAATATGTGTACCATACAGTGAATTCTTAAGGAATCCCTGGACTGTAGCTCCTGCAAAGCAGGAGATATGCTAAGCCTCTTTGCAAAGTTTTCTCTTTTGAGGGGAGGGGGATTCTTTAATATTCACCCACCCTTATTGTGTAGTAGTTTATAACAGAAAACATTTCTAGGCACTAGTTGATCTCAGGTGAACCCAGGACAGGAAAGATGCATTCTGGTTGCTAGGGAAAAAAAGAAGGGCAAACTATGGAGTTTCCAAGGACTGGAAAAAAAGACAGAAGGGGGGAAAGTGCACTAAAAGGGAGGGGGAAAGAGCAGCTGTTTAGAAGCCCAGGAATGCCTATTGACTAGTGTCCAAACAACTCACTTACCAATCATAGCTCTGGTTTCACTCATTGGCCAATACAACTGACAGGCAGGAGCAGCCAGGCTGGCTTATTTCACAGAAATAGCTTAGAAGGATGCCTGCACATTTTACTCCTTAACTTACTTTCTAAGAGGGCAAGAGACTTTTTGTTTTTAAATGAAAGCTTAGATTCTGGGCTACCTACTAGGGAACCACTGAAGGCCTTCACAGGCACCATGGCACCCCTGGGTGATGGGTTGGTGATCCCTGCCCTAAACCATGCCCACCTGCCCCACATCTGATGTAATATATTGTCCTGGCCAGCCCCATACGACTCAGACTCACTGGTATGCTTTTCTCTGTTATGTTTACTGCAAAATCGAAGCTTAGAGCATTTCATAGAACAGATTACAGAATACACAGATCTCTGTGATCCCGTATAGCATCATTAGGCATGGCTACTCTCCAGCCAACATGCTGTCACAGCAACTTGACATGTCTCCTGAAGGCGGGCTCACTGCTTGCTCAGGAACTGTCTCCCAGATTGGGACTGGATGAGCAAAGGGGCATGCCTTCACAGGGGCTGGGGAGATGGCTCAGTCTGTTCGCCCCCGTGCATCCGCCAACATGTCCTTGGCACCAGTGTAGAGTCAGCTCTGCCAGGTCTTCTCCAGTCTCCTCCCTTGGACATGCCTCCAATTCCTTCCCCCACCAGAGGCTGTAACGGGTGGCTCAGAAAGACAGGTGGAGGCAGGAGACACAGCAGAAGGAGACTCCTCGACCCTTTGGTGGCAATAGGCACCTCAGTAGCTAGACTACTGAAGTCCTCACCCTCTCTCTCTGCAGACCACTAGGACCCTCCCCAGGATTCCAGTCCTCATCCTCCTCTTGATCGTTTTGCCAGGAGTACTCAGTGGGGCCCATGACATATAAGATGTCTGGAATGGGACAGATACTGACGTGGCTAGAAAGAAACAGAATTCAACAGACTTAAAGTGAAGTTCCAACTGTTCCTCTGCTGGCGCAAGCTGATGAGCAGGGGGAGGCAGACCTTGCTCCAATAGCACCAAGTGGTTTGCACTGAAGTGCTGCTAAAACAGAGTTTTTACTCTCTGGTTTAGCATCAGTTTCAATGGAACCCCTTGGTGTTATTGGAGCGGCAAAGTCCCTTGTGCTAGTTGGGAGGCACTGTCCAATGGACTTTGACAGGTGGGCAGGACAACTCACCTGTCAAGCATTTAACATCATAATGGCATCAGGCAATTGACAGGTAGATTATCCCACCCTCCTGTCAAAATTGGCCTGCAGGGGTGGGGGCAAATAAGGAACTGATCCGTGGGACCAAAAAGGTTCCCCACCCCTGACCTATACAGACTGTGTAACTTATGCATAGCCATCTTAGTCCGCCCAGGAACTCAAAGTCAGAGAACCTGCAGAGGCATTATTAACTTGGAACTAGTGATTTGCCTTCTGGCTACTTGCTAGTCATGCATTGGACTTAATGTGTCACCTGCAAGACCCTCTCTTGGTCTCAGAGAGAGATGTAAAGTCCCGTTTTGTTCCGTAGGGGAGCCAGCTGCTCTCCATTTGTGGATTGGTATGTTCACGATGTACTTGCTTCTCATGTCTGAATCACAGGCCAGACATCTAGGTGCCCATCTTGCCATTGTGTAGAAGCCACAGAGGTTATCACTTCAGTGTGATGTTTTAGGAGGGAGCAGAAGGAAGCACTAGAATTTTGAATCCCAAAGACGAAACCAGAAAATAGTTGTCACAGAAAAAAAGTGTATTCTTGTTCAAAATGTCATGTTTTGAAGTTAGGGAGGGAGCCTGGAGATCTGCTGAAAGCTACTTTCGGAATGAACAGACTGAAAGGGGGCCTTCAAGGGCAAGGGTGGGCTTCCTGCCCTCCTAGCAAAACAAAAGATTTTGAAGTCCCTGTTGGTAATTTGATAAATGTGTGTTTGTTTCCAAACAGTGTTGCTGCTGAGTGGGCAAACAGGCAACCAACATTTGGGGCCGGGTTAGCCTATTAGCATGACAGAAAGTGAATAAAACTATTTGCCTATTAACTGTAGCTCTCTGACTTCTCATGATGGCTTCAAGCATTCAAAATTAGGCTTTTTTTTAATGAAACATGCTAGAATTATCAAATTGGTCTCCTTCTTCATGCCAGTGAAGTATGAATGACTTCAGAATTGGTTGAAATCTGAGTTGTCTATCTATCAATTTTCCTGCAGCTAGGAAACAGGATGTTAGACTGTGCTTCTAAATCTCATTGCTGAAAAATAGATGTGTTGCTTTCAAGCAAACCACACTGTGCAATCTGTTGTGGCTAAACAGCAGTTGCAATATTCCTTGGGGAATGTTTTTTCCCCCCTGATGATTATTCAGGATAATGTAACTCCACGTTCAACTGCCTCATGAGATTTTAATTTGTAGGAATATTCCCACAAGTCACTATGATGAAAACAATTATAACATGGGAAAGGATTTAACTCTCGTCTGCTCAGAGGTCAGACACAAGTAATAGCAGTGGTAAATCAACATAGTAAGGATAAATAAATGTGGTAAGAATCTTAGAGTAGCTCAGCATATCAGTATTTGACTTGAAAGCGGGGTTGTCTGCTTCCAATTCTGAGAGGGCTGTATATATTATACCATCCCAACACTACCCTTATTTAATCCTCATTCCCCCCACCTTTTTTGCCTCTTAGGAAGATTTTCAAAATGTTCTTTGAGTGTGCCCATTTGCACAAGAGTGCAATCACTTCCTTTTTAACAACATCTAGTACCCACCAGTTACAATCATAACTGAACAAATTTGAGTAGCGCCTTTTAAATAAATAAGCATAAGGAAGTTGATCCATCTTGAGATTGAACATTCTCGAATCTTTAAAAGAAAGAAGCTGCTGTGGTGAGCTTGCTCACTTTCCCTTGCTTCCAAGGACCAGACAACTTGCTGCGGAGAAAATGAACAGAACATTTAGCAAGCAATCTCAGCCAATGTGCCTATTAGATTGTGCAGTGATCTTTGATATGAAAATGGGTACATACACCTATCCAAGAATATCTCGGTTTCTCGATGGAAAATGTTGGAAAGCTACGCTTCAGGGATAGAAAATTGTGCCCATGGAGGATGCTTTCAACGTGCAACGGAGAAGGAAAAAGTCACACTTGGAGCTAAACTGCATGTTACAGACAATAGCATATATAACACAATGCTGAGAGCTAGCAGAATGGCCTGAAGAAAAGCTAGCCAGAGAAGTAGTTAACCCTTTCTTTGCCTGTTTCCGCTGCAACATCCCATCCCAAGTAGCTTCTCTCCCCTGCTCCCAAACAGAACAGGGCTAGATATTTTTGCAAGGGTAAACACATACCTGGAGCGCCAATGGAGAAAAAGTAGCTTGGGAGGACAGGAGTTGCAGCATACAAATTAATGTATATTAGTTCTTATAGTCAACCTGTCTGTAATGTTTAGGACACAGCTGGAAAATACAGTGCCTTGCAAAAGTAATCATACCCATGACCAATGCTCTCATATTACTGAATTACAAATGGTACGTTGTAATTTCATTCTGTATGGTATTTTACTTATATGGGAGCATTGGTCAGGGGTCTGATTACTTTTGCAAGGCACCGTATGTGGAGAAAGGCTACCAAGTCACATCTTTGTTATCAAGTGGGAAGGTTTCTAGGTATATTCTGGGTGTAGCACTCAAATAAAACAATTTCCACTCACCTATTCCCATTCAGGCAAACAGAATTCAAGGAAGTCGTAATCAGTATTGCAGCATGAAAGTAGAAGATGATGATGGCTGTGTAGTACCAGCCCTAACACTAAGTGAGACCCCATCTGTGCTATACATTTAAGCAGTATCATACCACTTTAAACAGTTCTGGCTTCCCCCAAAGAATCCTGGGAACTGTAGTTTGTTAAGGGTGCTGAGAGTTAGGAAATCCTTATTCGCCTCACAGAGATACAGTTCCAAGAGTGGTTTAGCAATCAATCCCTCTTCCCAGATAATTCTGAAAATTGTTGCTCTGTGAGGGGAATAGGGGTCTCCTAACAACTTTCAGCATCCTTAACAAACTATAGTTCCCAGGATTCTTTGGGGGAAGCCATAATTGTCTAAAGTGGTATGATACTGCTTTAAATGTATAGTGCAGATAGGGCCTGAATTGCATCTACTTTTAAAGGGTTGCAGGTAGGGTTGCCAGGTCAGAAGCATTCCAAACCCTGAGATTTCACAGGTGATGTCACAGCGTGGGTTCTAGTGATGTCATAGGGGCAGGCCCTAGTAATGTCATAGGGTTGGACCCTAGTGATATCATTAAGACTGATACATTCAGCATCAACCACAGTTGCTTGGAGCATCGCACTCAAACAAAAAAAAATATCTGATCAGAAATTAAGATAGAAATCTTAGCTAAATGAAGGTGTTCCCAGGTCCAGCTGAAGTGATGGTATCATTCCTTCTCACCTGCTTAGAGAGCCTGGGTAAGGAACATTTAATCTAGCCTACTTGCTTCTGACAAGAAGGGTTTAAGTGCCCTCAGGACAGGACAGTCACCAGACGGCCACTGTAGGAAGAAAGGAGCCTAGTGTTGTGGAAATGTTAGATGAGGGCACTCAGGAGTAAAGATGGATGCCCCTGAAGACTGCAATTCTAAACACATTTACTAAGGGACTAAGCCCCATAGGACTCAACAGGACTTACTTCTGAGTAGATATGGTTAGGATTGTGCTGTTGATAAGGCTTGACTAGGGATTCTCCCTGCCTGCCTTTTAATATGGCTGCTGCAAACTTCTTTACAGACTTGACCCTTCACTGCAGAGATAGGTTTGAGAAATGAGTAAGAGTTAAGAAGATTCTCTACTCTTTCCTACTTACTCTGTGGGCTGCTATAAACTCACTTTGACAGCCAATCTAATTCCAGTGAGTAATAACTGACCAAGAGAAAACACACATAGTTTGGTCTACCTTCAAAGGCAGTACCTTGGGAACAATAGCAATTGAAGCCACACTTCCCAGTGTGTGACTTCTCAATACTATTGGGCAGAAAAAGAACCATCATGCAGATAATAAGGTGCATCATCAGTTGGTTTAAGGGGCTTTTGAGCACATGGAACCGCTGTTGTTGCTTCTATGGATGTAAGGGAGTGAGGTCAGAGGTAAATGAAATGCAAATAGAAAAAGACAAAGACAGTGATGATTTCCTAAATGCAATACCATACCAACCACAACAAGTTTCTTATGAGTAAGACAGAAAACTCAGCATCCCACAACCAGTCAGGATTCCTAACCAAAACAAAAAGAATCCTGGCAGCCAGTCAACCAAGGTCACAGAAAGCCCAGGGGCTACAGTTAGTGCAGAATGCTGTGGCACAATTGCTGATATGAGTGAGACTCTATGAGCACATAACACCTCTGCTTTGAAATCTTTACTGGTTGCTGATTTATTACCAGGCCAAGATCAAGGTGTGTTTCCATGTTACAGGTGCCACATAGTACCTGTTCTGCTCTTGTATGAAATTGATCTTTTAGTGTGACAGCACCTATGGTTTGGAACTCCCTGCCTATTGACATTAGGCAAGCACCTTCATTGTACTCTTTTTGGCACCTGCTAAAAACATTTTAGGTGAGCCTACCCAGGCATGTAAAAACTATTACGTTTTTGTATCTGTCTATAACTCATAGCAGGTTTTATTATTTTTGAATGTTTTTAAATGCCTGTCTTTAACTGTTTTTGAATGAAATGAAATGATTTTTTTTCATTTTATTTACATCTATATACCGCTTTATTGTAAAAAAAACCTTCAAAGTGGTTTAAAGAAAGAATTACAACAATAAAATGATTGGCAAAAACAGTTAAAGACAGGTATTTAAAAACATTCAAAATAATAAAACCAGCAATGAGTTATAATTTCAGAGACACTGTGGCCCCTGGGTCTCTTTCCTCTTTTAGGCACAAAATAATCTACCTTATGCTGACTCAGGCCATTTTGGTACCACCTAGCTCAGTACTGATGACATGGACTAGCATTGGCTCTCCAGGATTCCAGACAATGGTCTTTTCCAGAGACTGAAATTTGGACCTTTGCATGCCAAGCTTATGCCTTACTACTGAGCTAAATCCCCTTTCCTGTTTACAAAAGAATCTTTTAAAATAGTTCTTTTCAATTCACTAATGAATGCACAGCATACTAGGGCAGATCCACACCATGCATTTAAAACACATTCAACATACATTTGAAGCATATGAATCTCACCACAGAATCATGGGAACTGTATTTTGTTAAGGGTGGTGGTAACTATAACTGTGAGGGGGAAACTACACTTCCCAGGATTATTTGGGGGAAATCATGTGCTTTAAATGTGAGCTGGATGTGCTTTAAATGTATTATGTGGATCTGCATTACTTCATAAAGTTTGTCTGCATATAAATAACTTTAATTAAATTTTAAAATGGAAATTTAAAATGGAAACTACAAAGTTTACTGGGTGACCATAGGTTATGCACCGTCTCTCAGCCTAATCTGCCCCTCAGGGTAAAAACAACAGAGGGGGACCATGACCACCCCAAGGAAGAAGGGCACACTTAAAATGTAGAGGAAATAATAATTTATAACCATAGTGTGAAATCAGATATAGTATGAAGAAATATTTATATAAGCATGACTGTCAAAGATGTTTATCATTTACACACTTTTAAAGATATTTATAGTACAATCCTATACATGTTTAGTCAGAAGCAAGTCCCAGTGTATTCAATGGGGCTTACTCAAAGAGGAAAGCATGCACAGGACTGCAATTCAGTGATAAAAAACTTGTGTCACCCAACCCAAAATTCAGAATTATGCCACTTTAGCTACAGTAGGGCCCCGCTTATACGGCGGGTTCCATTCTGGACCCCCACTTGAAAGCGGAAGCCATAGACTATAATGGGGCCGTCGCGCAAAATGACGTGAAAACGTCGCAAAATGTCACAAAAGAGCAAAAATTGGCTTTAAAATAGAAAACGAAAGCCGCCGCATTAGCAGAATGCCAGGAAGCGAAGATAAAATGTATAATATGCCATTTTTGCAAGTAATTAAAAAATCTGCATGTACATTTTTGTTATAATTATAACTAAAATTGTTTATTGTGTATGCCTATCAAGATCCTGCTGTGATCTTCTGTTGTAGTGCAATCCTATGCATGTTTACTCAGAAGCAAATCCCAGTGTATTGAGATCTCCTTATACTGCTGAAAGCTATACATTTACTGAATTTCGGATGTGAGACAAACAGGAAAAGGAAACTGTTTTCAGAACTTGAAATGGGGCTTAGTTATTGCCTGGGGGGGTCAACAAATCCTTTGTCAAGGAACAGGTTGGGGAAGATAATGTGGAACACAGGTTCTCCCTTCCTATTCTAAAGCAAAGGGAAAAAATAGCATTTGTCTCAATTCCTGTTTTCTCATATCCAAGACAGCAATAGCACTACAGGGTTTAGTTTCCTTTGGAAGAGGGAACACCAGAGATTTATGGTGTCTTAGTATTACAAATATCCAAGCAGAGCATAGTGGAAGCCAATAGGCACTCTCACAGCAGCAAGCAGCTGATTCCTAAAGAACACTTTGTATTACCCCATCTCTTTGAATGCCACATCCCCAGTTTCAGCTAGCTTCAGCTAGAAACTACCAATGCTGTATTTTTCTTGTGACAGCTGCCTTTTGCAGTTTGTCTACCCCATTCCATCCCGATCCCTACCCCGAAGACCCGATGATTATCTCATACAAGACACTTGAGAAATTCCTGATTAGCTATCATTGAGGACACATCTGTCGATCATCATGACTAACAAAGGCATAATCAGACAAAAGATACAAAAGATTAATTAGTATTTCAGTGGTGTGTTATGGCCAAAGAGCCAACTTTACTACTAGGTGTCCCTACCCTTTTGCTGACTAACTTCTGTCGGTTGTGGGAGTGCCTATTTGCTTCCATTGTGCTTTAGTTGGATATTTGTAATTAACAGCAAATATCTTGCATGTGACCAATACTATGGAAGCAACATTTCCTTCCCAGCGCCACTGTGGTGCACATGCCTCTCTTGCATAGATTTGTTAAGCAGAGAAAAAAGAGCTGGATGCTAAAAGGGATACAAAACAGGCTTAGGTGTTGGCAGTATGGGTGGGGGACATATAGGAATCCAGTAGGATGAGGGCTTGGAGGTATGGGCAAACAGCAAAAGCCCTACTGAGACCCAGGACAAATGGCTCATTAAGGAGGAGTTTGAATGTGAGAACAGCTGGCATGTAAGCATGTGGATGAGAAGGAGGCCCAATCAGCAGGTGGCAAGACACACACCAATGCCAGACAGACAATGTGAGTTCCTGGCAGAACCAAGATAACATGGTTTGGTGGTGTGATATGCTTCAGATGTCCCATTAGTCTGACTTTACTTCCAGGCAAGGTGTGGGTTGGGGCTAGGGGCGGATAGATTTGTCAATTTGGGTTCATCTCATTTTCTCAGTTTTCCAGTTCATATTTCCACATTTCTGCATCAGCTTCTTTTTAAAACCCATTATGAAAATTCATCAACATTTTAGTGGAAATTTCTCCTCAGGTACACATTTTTGTGTGCAATATATACTGATATACACTGTACATTTTTGCGAGTAATTTTCCCTAATATAATGTATTTTATATATTTTCATTAATATATACATTTTTACACGCATTTCTTCTAATATACACATTTTGTGTTTATGATTGTCAAAAACAAAACAAAAAACAGAAGTAGCAACAACAAAAAAGCCTGTGTACCAGAATTATTGAACTTCTGCTTTTATTATGGGGAAAATGTATTTGGAAAGAAATGCACCCATTTGGCTTTAATTAGTTTTGACTGACTCAGGCCATCAGTGGAAAACATTCATGCTTCCTTCCTCCATCTAAAAGATATTAGCTGTGCAATTTGACTGTAGCTGTACTGTTCCAGAGTTTGTTTCAGCATGGAATAGGAATAGGATTGCCAGGTCTCCGGTTTTTGGCCGGAGTTTCAGGGAAAAAGGGGCTGTCTCCGGCCTCCGGCAATACTTTGCTTAAACTGGATGATCTCCGGCTTTTCATTGGCCGCCTTCCCGCCCTTTGTCATTGAGGCAGGGAGAGCTGGTGCCGCCGGGGCCGGGCTCTGTCTTCCCAGGCAGCAGCCTGTCTTGGACAGGGGCGGGCGGGAGCGGCAACGAGGGGCTGGCCCTGGGCGCGCGAGGCGGGTGCTGCTTAAAAGGCCAGTCGGGCGAGCGCGGCACTGTCATTCTCCCTCCTGCTGTGGGCGCCGCTGGGCGGGAGTGGCCGCGATGGAGCTCGGTAGTGGCGGCGGCGGCAGCCGCAGCGTCTCTGGCTGGGGAGCGCATCGCGGCTGCTGCCGCCCAGCGGCGCCCACAGCACAAGGGGTGAAGCGGCCGGTCGTCCTCGGGGCTAAGAAGGAGCTGGCCCCATCCGGCGTCCACTGCTGCTGTGGGTAGCAGGCTGGAGAGAGAGAGAGAAAGAGAGAGAGGCTGGAGAAAGAGAGAGATGCTGGAGAAAGAGAGATAAAGAGAGAGAGGCTGGAGAAAGAGAGAGATGCTGGAGAGAGAGAGAGATGCTGGAGAAAGAGAGAGATGCTGGAGAGAGAGAAAGAGAGATGCTGGAGAAAGAGAGAGATGCTGGAGAGAAAGAGAGAGATGCTGGAGAAAGAGAGAGATGCTGAGAGAGAGAGAGAAAGAGAGAGATGCTGAGAGAGAGAGAGAAAGAGAGAGATGCTGGAGAGAGAGAGAGAGAGAAAGAGAGCGATGCTGGAGAAAGAGAGAGATGCTGGAGAAAGAGAGAGATGCTGAGAGAGAGAGAGAAAGAGAGAGATGCTGGAGAGAGAGAGAGAGAGAGAGAGATGCTGGAGAGAGAGAGAGAGAGAGATGCTGGAGAGAGAGAGAGAGAGAGAGAGCGATGCTGGAGAAAGAGAGAGATGCTGAGAAAGAGAGAGATGCTGAGAGAGAGAGAGAAAGAGAGAGATGCTGGAGAGAGAGAGAGAGAAAGAGAGCGATGCTGGAGAAAGAGAGAGATGCTGGAGAAAGAGAGAGATGCTGAGAGAGAGAGAGAAAGAGAGAGATGCTGGAGAGAGAGAGAGAGAGAGAGAAAGAGAGCGATGCTGGAGAAAGAGAGAGAGAGAAAGAGAGAGATGCTGGAGAGAGAGAGAGAGAAAGAGAGAGATGCTGGAGAAAGAGAGAGATGCTGGAGAAAGAGAGAGATGCTGAGAGAGAGAGAGAGAGATGCTGGAGAGAGAGAGAGAGAGTTTGGCCCTAATCCTCAGTTTCTTACTATTTCCTCTGGATAATTGCACTGCTGGAAATGGACAGAATCATCATGTAATTGTCTTTTCTTGACAGGTTGTGGGAGTGAGATTGAAATGACAACAAATAGGAATGTGTGCCATTGTTCCATTTTTCTGCACATTTCCCATCTCCCCAAAGCAGCCTTCCCCAACCTGGTGCCTTCCAGATATCTTTGGGCATACAGCTGCCACCAGCTAACATCTGGAGGGGACCAAGCTGGGGAAGTCTGCCCTAAATTGTCAGCTGCTTCAGGTCTATCAGATCTAAGCATATGGTCACCCTGTTGTAGGAAAGTTCCCAATAAACTGACTCGTGTTGTCTCATTAAGTCTCTAATGTGGCAATTTAAGCGAACAGACCTGATCTTGTTCTGGGTTTTGGACATCCAGCAGGGGCTTAGACTAGAAGGACTAAAAGGCCCCTTCTAGCTCTGTGATTCTATGCTACATGTAAGTGTGTGTGTGTGTGTGTTACACACAAACGCACAGGCACACACACAAGCATACTTTCTTTCTTTGATCAATTTTGCTTAGAAAAAAAGTATCTTGTTCTTGTCAGTTGACTTCCTTTTTTATTCTTTGTATGTACTTAAACAAGCTGGTCTGTTTTAAAAGAAAAGCTTGGTGGTGTTTGTGAGAGCCCACGAAAGAGCAATTTCAGGTAACTGCCACAGCCAAATGGTTAAGAATTGGCCTTATGTCATAATGTGTACTGGCTGGTCTCTACAGAATTCCAAACACCATTTCAGACTTAAGGCTGCCATCTATTATCCCAAAGGCAGCCAAAGTAGCATCCTCCAGATAGTGTACTAAAACTCCCATGAGCCCTATCCTGCTTGGCCAGCAATCACAATAAAGTCCAAAAACTTGACTGCATCTGTTTAATTATATGCATGGAAATGGAAACGGACTGCTTTCAAGTCGATTCTGACTTATGGCTACCCTATGAATAGGGATTTCATGGTAAGCGGTATTCAGAGGCGGTTTACCATCTAAGGCTAGTACTTCCCACCTGGCTAGGGCCTGCTCAGCTTGCCACAGCTGCACAAGCCAGTCCCTTCCTTGTCCGCAACTGCCAGCTGGGGGAAACGGCTCCTTGCGACTATGCACCTTGCCCACAGGTGGCAGGGCACATAATCCCTGAGCCACTCACTGTGGGGGTGATCTTTAGCTGGCCCTTGACATCCAGGAGACACGAGTGGGGATTTGAACTCATAGACTCTGGACTCCCAGCCAGGCTCTCCTCCCCACTGTGCTATACCATCTGTTGCATGAGCATACAGTTAACATACAACTGACTTCATAGCACCATGCAGATAACTATGCAGCGCATAGTTAAACTATGGAATTTGCTCCCACAAGATGCAGTAATGGCCACCAGCTTGGATGGCTTTAAAAGAAGATTAGACAAATTCATGGAGGACAGGGCTATCAATGGCTACTAGCCATGATGGCTGTGCTCTGCCACCCTAGTCAGAGGCAGCATGCTTCTGAAAACCAGTTGCCGGAAGCCTCAGGAGGGGAGAGTGTTCTTGCACTCGGGTCCTGCTTGCGGGCTTTCCCCAGGCACCTGGTTGGCCACTGTGAGAACAGGATGCTGGACTAGATGGGCCACTGGCCTGATCCAGCAGGCTCTTCTTATGTTCTTATGTTCTTAACAACTGGCTCACTCTGCATTAGCATAGCTGCTGCAAGCACTCTTAGTTCATTTTTACAAGATAGTTCAACATGCTATCTTGTTCATTAAAAAAATGCATTCATTCCTGACTTTACCTCTTACCACTTCTCCAGGCTGTAAAAAATAAAATAAAACACCTTCCACTTTCCTCTTTTGTATCTTTAATTCAGTTGTTGTTAATGTGCCTTCAAGTCAATTTCAACTTATGGTGACCCTATGAATCAGCGACCCCAATAGCATCTGTCATAAACCACCCTGTTCAGATCTTGCAAGTTCAGGTCTGTGGCTTCCTTTATGGAATCAATCCATCTCTTGTTTGGTCTTCCTCTTTTTCTACTTCCTTCTGTTTTCCCCAGTATTATTGTCTTTTCTAATGAATCATGTCTTCTCATTATGTGTCCAAAGTATATGTGTCCAAAGTCAGAGGAAGGCAATGGTAAACCACCTCTGAATACCTCTTACCATGAAAACCCTATTCATAGGGTCACCAAAAGTTGGGATCAACTTGAAGGCATTCCATTTCCATTTTCCATCCATACTC
The DNA here is from genome assembly GCF_030035675.1 of Rhineura floridana. Lineage (NCBI taxonomy): Eukaryota > Metazoa > Chordata > Lepidosauria > Squamata > Rhineuridae > Rhineura > Rhineura floridana. The sequence goes on along the minus strand of NC_084484.1, from coordinate 66,043,358 downwards.
CCTAAGATGGTGAGAAGGAATGACCTTGTCACTTCAGCTGGACCTCTTTTAGGTAAGATTTCTATTTTAATTTCCAATCAGAAAATTTTTTTTGAATGGTATGCTGCACGCAAGCGTGGTTGATACAATGTATCATGCTTCATGACGTCACTAGGGCCCGCCCCATGATGTCACTAGGGCCCGCCCCGTGACATCACTAGGGCCCGCCCCATGACGTCACTAGGGCCCGCCCCCATTTTCTCAGGTTTTTGGATGGTTCCAACCTGGCAACCCTAAATAGGAAAATAATTTTATGACAACAATCAAAAGGAACTTTTTATGTATATTTATGTTCAGTCACTTTATATCATATATGCTAAAATATGCTATGTCAAATCAGCCTTGACAAATGGAAACCCGTGAAAGTATATGCTAAACCCTTACTCTAAAAATGTTCATTTTTAAATGTTAGAACAAGTTAAGTAATTTCCACCCACTCTATGAGCACACAGTACAAGCCTAAACATGTTTACTCAGAATCAAGCTCCACAGTGTTCAGCTGGGCTTACTTGTAGAAAGTGTGTTCAAGTCTGCAGCTTCAGACATCATGATAAACCATTGTTTGTCATGATGGGAACAAAACACAGTGAGCCTCAGGTTCATTCAACTCACCTTCTTCAGCTCAGCTGCAAGAAGTTTAAGAGCGTTCACTTCCATTTTTTATTAACTCGAGCTTGTTTCATCTTTTACCCACCAAACCGGCTAATCTTAACTACAGTTTGTTTGAAACAAGCCAGCTTCATCTCACTTGGTTTATTCAAATCATAGTTCAGATTAACCACAGCCTGTTGTGTTGAGATAAAATGCTAACCTGTGGTTAAACATGGAAGCAAAAGCTTTCCATTTCCTTCTTGTGTTGCTTCTTTTGCTTCTTCCCCTTTTTCCTCCTATTTTTAAAAGTAAATCCTACTTGTTACTGTTTTTCTATTCCATTGAATTGCCCACTGGTTTCTCTCCTATACCTTTTTCAGGAAACATGAGGACTGGTGGACTAGGGGCCTTGGCGTAATCCTTTCTCATCCATCCCACTACAGTTTTGAATCCAGGTCCCATAGTTCCCTCCAAAACAAGTAGCTGCCAGTGGGGAAAGTGGGGTTACATATAGATGACCAAGCTGACCCAAAGGCAATTTAGTAATGGGCTCAGAGTGTGGGCAATAGTGTGCTTACCACAGTCCACATTGCTTCATCTGTTCCTGCTTCAGTCTCTGTTAGACATCTCAAAGCTGATCTCTCTATCTCACTACCTACTTTTCTCACTAGCCTTGTTTAGCTGGATACACTCTTGAAACTGACCTTGACGTGCATGTCTGACCTATTATTCTGTTGGCACAAGCATTTAAACAACAGAACAGATTTCCTTGACATGTGGTGGGCTCTACTTCACTGGAGATTTTAAAGCACAGGATGAGTGGCCACCAAAGAGATATTTTGTAGTAGCATATTTTCTACAATAGGCAAGGGGTTGGACTGGAAAACCTTTGAGGTTTCTTCCGATTCTGATTCTCAAGCTCTTAGATGATCTGGCTCACCTATTCTTTCCCCTTGAAAGCCAAAATAGCATAGTACTGCTACACTTAGGGATACTTAGGGATGTCAAACCTGCTTAGCGATTGACATCCTGCTTAGGGATGTCAAACTTCTGGAAATTTTGAAGTCATGGGAAAAAAACAGTTTTTCCCATTTTTTGGGGGGGGATGGAATTTTTGAGAAAATTGAAAAAATATGCAATCCTTGTTTTAGCTCCCTTTGCGTATAGAAAATCACTTTTTTTAACTTTAGGATAGGGATGGGATCTGTTGGCTGGTGCCAGTTCAAAAGCATTCCGTTGACCTAACCAGCTGGCATTGATTTGAGTTTGTTTTTTATCCAATAGCCGCTGCTTTTACCAATCTGTGGGTTCTTTTTGCCTGGAAAAATATTGATATTAATATCAATATTTGTAAAGGAAATATCAATATTTTTAAATGAAATAATCAGTATTTTTAAAGGCAATATCAATACATTAGCATTCTTAGAATCAATGTTTTAGAGGTGGATCTTTTTAAAAAAAAGTCCATTTTCAAAAATAGACACAAATCTGCTATATTACTATCTGATCGTCAACAAATGAGAATAAGCAAATTAATGGAAAATTTGCTACCAAATCCAAACTGGACGGAATTTTAGCATATCCCTATTTTAGGAACATAAAATGTATCCTAATTTAGTTTGCCATTAAGTTATTATGTTTGGTATATTAAAAGTACTGTTTATTCAGAAAATTACAACTTGAATTTACTTTTTAATTTTTTTGTTACAAATGGAACTTCAAGCTGCTGAACTGTATGGAACCTAGCATCTCTTTCATTTTGCCAGTTTATGAGGACCAGGCAAGATAAATCATCAACATTATACTAAAAAAAGAAATGTCAAGTTTATGTCAAGCTGGCATAAAGCACTCATTGCCATAGAAAGAATTGAGAAAAAGAGGGGGTGAGGGAAAACCAACCCTCAGTAAATGCTACATGAAATGTAATCAGTCCTCATTTTCTGAGCTATCACCATCACTTTCTGCTTCTTCATATTCAGGACCATTACCAGGCTGCAGCAGCCCTCAAAGGCGGCAGTGGTGATGTGATGCCACTGCTGGGGGCTTAAATAGACCTGTTTGCATCAGCGCGCTGTGTGCACATGCCTGCCATCACCCAAGATGGTGGCGGGGGTGTGTGGCTGCCCCCACCACCATCTTGGGTGATGGCAAGCGTGTGCACACAGTGTGCTGATGCGGTGACACAGGAAGTGGCATGGCTAGTCCATACCAGTGTGAAGGGTGTTACCTGGGAGTGTGGCTCCCAATCTGCACCAGCATCAGGTCACAGGGCGCATGCTCCATGACCCAATGTTACATCCACTCAGCCCCAGGGGCCCTTGTCAGCCTCAGGGGCCCTTGGTCAGTGCCCAACCTGGCTGCACTCTGGTGCCGGGTCTGTTTGTATTAGTCATATATATCATGAACTTTGACAAACTGAAGGTTTGCACAGATTGAAATAAGCTTCTATACCCTTTTACATGCCACAGCCCAATTTTTTCATTTTTTCATTTTTTCATTTTTTTTGGGGGGGGGGAACAAAAACAAACGGCTTTTGGGAAAATAATTTTTAAAACGGTGTTGTTGTTTTTAAGTTTTCCTAGGTTTTTTTCAGGCCTTCACATCTCTAGTCCTGCTTGGACTTGCTATCCCCAAAGAAAACCTGTTCTTACTTAAATAACTTTGAATAAATTAACAATTACCCCCTGAGCTGAAGTTTTCACATTTCAGCTAACACTGAGGTGTGGTCTGTTTTTCTCAAGTGTATATGAACTACTAGGTTTTGTGCTTTGTCATGTCATTCAGTTCATTGTCTTCACAGATGTGACTCACTGGTTGTGAATTTCCCTGTCTTATTTCTGTTCTGTACATCTCTCCCTGCCTTCTGTCAGGGTGTAGTGAGAAGAAAACAAAGCTCAGTTCATATGTTATGTGTTGTTGTATTTGCTTGTATTTGCAGAGTAACATTTTGCTCAGCTTTCTGTGCTGGTAGCTGAGTTTTAACTTGCAGTAAATATGAATGAAAGAGGAAATCTCCAGCTAGGTTGTTTCAAAGCAGAAGAAACAAGATATAATTATTTTACAGCTGTGCATTGCTTTCAAAGACCAGTGCATTCATACTGGTGAAATCATGAGTGGATATGATCAGAAAGGCTAAATGCAGCTGAATTTATCATAGATTATATTCTTCTCATTAAAGGGCTGGGCTGAGTCAATGCTAAAACAGACAGCTGAGACATTGGTGCCACCAAGCAAAAGTGCTGAAGGCAGAGAGGTGTCAGTGTTGTTTAAAACAGTTGATACCAAACTGAAATAATGAAAATGGGTTTTTTAAAAAAAATATCCATGGCTGGTAAGGATGTATGATCCTTCTTTTCTCATGCAGGATGAAAAAGACTGTAATGTACCAGGCCCATAGCAATGTAGTATATCAGGGCTGGGGATCCTTTTTCAGAGCGAGGACCCCATTCACTTTGGGACAATAAGCAAAATGAAGCCAGATGCACAAGCAAATCTCCGTTCAGGCTGGTGGTGCTAATTTGTGCTATCTGAAAGGCTGACAAGAGCAAACCTCCTCTCAGAGGATGGATAGGATCATGGCTAACCTTGGCACACTTTCCCAGTTACTTCTGAACCTTGCTCTGTGGCAGCACAATTGAGGACCAAAGCTGATGATGTTAATTGCATGAGTTCAATTAATAGGCACATTTTAGATATGTAAATAGGAGCCACAGGGAACCAGGAGCAGTCTCAGTGCAATGGGGATCGGTGGGAAGGGAAAGTTTAATCATTGCTTTTCCTGACACAGTGCTACTTCCTCTTAAGAGCTGCTGTCTGCATTCAAAGGAAGCCACCATTGATGCCTGTGGAAGCTTCCTTTGAAAAGCAAACAGCAGCTTCTGAGAGGAAAGGCTAATTGGCACTGTGGCAGGCAGAGAAAGAGTCCAGTTTCCCCTTCTCTTTATGTTACTTCTGCTGCCTAAAGCAAAGGACAAGATGTCCCCCGCGCCCCGCCCTGTATGCAGAAACCAACTAGACTGGCTTCTGAATCTTACTTCAGTACTGGAGACAGGACAGAAACTTAGGGACTGCAAAACAAGTTACCTGGCACATGCAGCTCTGTCCTCTACCACTTCACCCCTGTCTATTCCTCTATGACCACATTTACTTCACACCAGACAGTTATACCACTTTAAAGTCATGACTTCCCTAAAAGAATCCTGGGATGTGTAGTTTGTGATGGGTGCTGAGAGTTATTAGGAGACCCCTATTCCCCTCCTAGAAAAACAGTTTATAGAGTTTTCTGGGAACAAAGGCTGACTATTAAACTACTCTAGCAATTGTAGCTCTGTGAGGGGAATAGGGGTCTCTTAATACCTGGAAACCATCAGAGAGTACTGTTGCACTCCAGTCCTTCTTTCAGATTTCCTCTAGGCATCTGGTTGGCCACTGTGAGAAGAGGATGCTGATTAGATGGGCCACTGGCCCAATTCAGCAGGCTCTTATGTTCTTATGCTAATCCGTTTATCTTATCAAGTCTCTCCTCCAAGTGTCTGCAGAAAAAGGTCTGTCTTAACCAGCCACCTAAAACTATAAACCTTTTCAAAGAAAATTTACAACTTTTCATCTCAAATGCTATGTGTATATGAGATGAACCAACTCATCGATTTTTGGAATACCCATCTCCTTCTGCCATGTTCATTTATTTTTACACCACTTCACTAATAGTGGAGTTTATATACAGCAGCACTGGGGAACCTGTAGCCCTCCAGATGTTGGATTCCAACTCCCATCAGTCCCAGCCAGAATGGCCAATGGTCAGAGATGATGGGACTTGGAGTCCAAGCACATCTGGAGAAACACAGCTTTCCCACTTCTGATATACAGTAACTGAATGTTTCTGGAAACAGAGAGTCACCAGCACGGGAAAACCTAGTGCTGACAATCAGGCTTGTTTTAGAGTAGAAGGAAGCTATTGAAAAAGTAGCAGAAAGGCTTATGGTGCAAGGGATATGTGTACTGATATCCTTATGGCAGTGCAATCTTAGCCTCCAGGGAATTCCCATTATGGATCTCTCTGACTGATAGTGTTCTCTGACATTTCTGTCAGAAAAAAAATAAAACAAATTAAAATTATCATATAGCCTCTGCATATGATGAAATTATCATATATGATAATTTAAGATTTCTGGGTTTGGTGTGCCACACATCCTGTACACCCTATCTGGTGCCTGATGCAGCTGCCTCACTCTGTCTAATGGTAGAGCTGGCCTTGCTCACCATCCCAAGGGTGCTCAGGGTTCTCCATGGATGCTATTAACATTTCAAAAACTTTAATTCATGCAATTAATGTCATGTCTAGTTTGATCAGTCCCTTGTACTGTCTCTCTGTCTGTCCTGGAGCAATGTGGCTGATTGAGTTGTCCCAGCAATGGGATTATGGTGGAGTCCTATCCATTTTGCCAACTCTTGAGACAGTATAAGATCACAACCCTGTCCCAATGTAAATCAGTAATACCTCAGTTAACAAAACCTCCAAGGAAGAAGCTCCTTTTAACAAAGTCTTTTTGGGGTGGGGGAAGGGTGCACACTCTGACATAGTCAGAATGTGGCTCCTTGTCTACTAGATTGTGGCTGCAGCAGGCAGCTATCTCACCTGTGGCTAGAATGGCACTCTTTGCCAGGTGGTGCAGGCACCTCTGCAGTAAACAGTGCTCTGGGTGCCCTGGAAGCACTGTTTACTCCAGATGCATCTGCTCAAGTGTAGAAGAGGATGGCAGTGTGTGTGTGTGTGTGTGTGTGTGTGTGTGTGTGTGTGAGAGAGAGAGAGAGAGAGAGAGAGAGAGAGAGAGAGAGAGGAAGCACGGGGGTGGCGGCTGCTCCTTGCCTGCCTGCTTAAGTGTGCGGAGAGGAGAACTGTGCTCAAAGCTTTGGATTGCTATAGCAAGATGCTACACAATAAAAGAAAAAAGGCAAGGCAGGCATCCCTGGATGCATTTTGGAAGAAGCCTTCAAGTGGACTGTATGCAAGGCTAACCACACCTGGTTGTTTCATTTCAGACATGTGTATTGTTAGTTTTGAATAAAAAGTTTGCTGAAATATGTTGAATTACTCTTCTTTTTTGTGGTATAGGAACTTATCCCTACTCTTTCCATGTTGTTCCTACCCTCCGGTACCAAAGTTTCTGTTAAAGAAGTAATGTCCAGGAACGCATGTACTTCATGAACTGAAGTATTACTGTATAAAAGATTTAAAATGTTTCATAGTTGTTTAAAAAGCAGTGTTTCTTTGCAATAAGCACTTAATGAGTTTTTATACCTCAGAAATATAATGCAAAAATGATGGGGGGGAAAAGCTTCTTGTCTCACTATTTCTGATCTTAAGGAACTTCTCGAGATCCTTTCAAGTACACAGGAGCCAAACAAAAAATGACCAGGTGTTGTCCATTCCAGAGAGACCATTTGTAGCCAATAGTTGAATAGAGTGCAACTATTCTGTTTATTATTCTTTGCTTCCCCCTTCTGGAAAATGGTAGTGTCTGAATTTTTCATCTGCACTGTTAAATCATACTTGTCTTCCTTTAAGTTTAAGTTTCAGTCTTAAAAATACAATCCTTTCTGGAATCCATAGTGTCTTACATGGATATCTACTGTCAACAGTGCCAGTGCAGCATGTAGCTACTGATGATGTCTTATGCTATTAAGGCTGATCCTTATAATGGTTATAACCATTGTTCATGAACTTTTGAGACCATGAGCTCTGACATTGATCCTAAATAACTAAATTGAACTTATAATCATTCAAATATTTTTAACACTTTGACTCTGATTAATATTCCACTCTAGGGTTGCCAGGCCAGAAGCATCCCAGACCATGAGATTTCAGGGGCGGACCCTAGTGATGTCATTGAGGTGGGCCCTAGTGATGTCATTAGCATGATATATTAAGCACCACAGTTGCTTGGAACATACTATTCAAATAAAAACATTTCTCTGAATGGAAATTAAGATAGAAATCTTAGCTAAATGAGGGTATTTCCAGGTCCAGCTGAAGTGATGGGATCATTCCTTCTCACCTGCTTCGGGATCCTGGGTAAGGAACATTTAATCTAGCCCACTTGCTTCTGACAAGAAGGGTTTAAGTGCCTTCAGGCCAGGCCAGTCACCAGAAGGCCATTGTAGGAAGAAAGGAGTCTAGTGTTGTGGAGATGTTAGATGAGAGCACTCAGGAGTAAAGATGGATGCCCCTGAAAGCTGCAATTCTAAACACACTTATTAAGGGACTAAGCCCCATAGAACTCAATAGAACTTACTTCAGACTAGATATAGTTAGCATTGTGCTGTTAGTAAGGTTTAACTGGGATCCTCTTCAAAGATATTGATATTCAAGCAGGATTGACAACCCCCTGCCTGGAATGTCCACTATTGGTCAAGAAACAAACTGTCATGCAACCAACAAGGTGCATCACCAGTGAGTTTAAGGGGGTTGAGTTGAGCACATGGAACCACTCTTCTGGCTGCTATGGATGAAAGGGAGTGAGGTTAAAGGTAAATGAAATGCAAATAGTAAAAGAAAAACAAAACACAGTGATGATTTCCTGAATGCAATACCATGCCAACCACAACAAGATTCCTGTGAGTAAGGCAGAAAACTCAGCATCCCACAACCAGTCAGGATTCCTATCGAAAAACCAAAACTAAAAAATCCTGACAGCCAGTCAGCCAAGGTCACAGAAATCCCCATGCAGCTCAACCTGACCCGGGGGCTGCAGTTAGTGCAGAATGCTGTGGCATGATTGCTGACATGAGTGAGACCCTATCAACACATAATACCTCTGCTCTGAAATCTGCGTTGGTTGCTGATTTGCTACCAGGCCAAATTCAAGGTGTGCTTTCCATGTTATGGGTGCCACATAGTATTTGTTCTGCTCTTGTAAGAAACCAGTCCTTTAGTGTGGCAGCACCTATGCTTGACATTAGGCAGACGCCTTCATTGTACTCTTTTCGGCATCTGCTAAAAACATTTTTGTTTAGGCAAGCCTACCCAGGCATGTGGAAGCTATTGTTTTTTAATCCGTTTTTAACTCATTATTGGTTTTATTATTTTGAATGTTTTTAAATAACTGTCTTTAACAGTTTTTGCCAATAATTACATTGTTTTAATTCCTTCTGTAACCCGCTTTGAGGGTGTTTTTTTTTTTTTTTTACAATAAAGTGGTATTTAAATGTTGTAAATAAAATACATAAATACATTTTGGAGTCACTGTAGCCCTTGGGTCTCTTTCCACTTTTAGGAACAAAGGAATTTGCTTTATACCAATTCAGACCATTTGATACCATATTGCTCAGTACTGATGACATGGACTAGCATTGGCTCTCCATAATTGCAGGCGATAGACTTTTCCAGAAATTGAACTTTTGGACCTTTGCATGCAAAGCATATGCCCTACCACTGAGCTACACTCCTTCCCCTCCTGTTTAAAAAAGAATCTTTTAAAATTGTTCTTTTCAATTCACTAATGAATGCACAACATACTAGGGCAGATCCACACCATGCATTTAAAACACATTCAACATACATTTGAAGCACATAAATCCCACCACAGAATCATGGGAACTGTAGTTTGCAAAGGGTGCTGGGAACAATAACTGTGAGGGGGAAACTACACTTCCCAGGGTTCTTTGGGGGAAGTCATGTGCTTTATATGTAAGTTGGATGGCTTTAAATATATTGTGTGGATCTACTTCCAAAACTTTGTCTGCATGTAAATCGTTTTAATTAATTTTTTAAAATGTAAATTAGCTATAAAGTTTACTGGGTGACCATGGGCTACTCACCATCTCTCAGCCTATCTGCCCCTCAGGATGAAAACAACAGAGGGGAACTATGACCACCCCAAGGAAGAATAGCACACTTAAAATGTAGAGGAAATAATGTACAGCCATAGTATGAAATCAGATACTTATCGGGATATGGTATGAAGAAATATTTATATAAGTTTACTATCAAAGATGTTTATTATTTACAAACCCTTAAATATATTTATAGTGCAATCCTGTGTTTGTTTATTCAGAAGCAAGACCCAAGTGTGCACAGAACTACAACCTCACCCACCCCAAAATTCAGAATTATGCCACTTTAAGCTGTTTTGCAACTGTTTTATACTTGTTTTTGTGGTTATTGGATTTTAAAGTGATTTATTTCTTGTTGTGAGCCTTGGTTTCCAGTCGGCAACCCTGCTTCACAGGGAAGTTGGAAATATTTCATATACATACTATTGCGCTGCAGCCAACTCAGAAGGGACAGGAAGGGGGGAGGCATGAGTTTCAGGCACCTCCGCAGCCAGAAGAAGCAGAGTTGGGGATTGTTGTGTCTGAGCAGGATCGTGCGGGAGGGGGGCAGCCTGCTCTCCAGCCAGTTCCCATGAGTAACGCCCTTTCCGAGGAGCCGAGCGCACCGCCCCCAGTTGATGCAGAAGACTTGTGGGGGGAAGCTTCAGAGTCAGTGCCAGCTCCTCCTTTACCAAGCAGTTCCCAGGAGGATTCCAGTGTGGCACCGCCCCCTGACCTCGAGCCCGTTGCTCAGGAGCAGGTGTCTTCAGATGAGCTGTTGGATGCACGTCCCCTGTCTCCTCATTCCCGTCGCCACGAGAAACGGACAGGGCAAAGACAGGAATTACGAAGGAGTCAGAGATTACTTTCGAAAACATTTCCTATATAAGCCTGCTGCTCCCAGTGAGGGGTCGTTGAGTCAACTTCCTTCACACGCTGCAGAGCATGTCTAGAGTATAGTTAGGGAATCTAGTGAGTTAGCGTAGGGTTTCCTATGAAGCGCAATGCACACTTGGAGGAAACAGATTACTTAGATCCTTTCCAATCGGGCTTCAGGACTGGACATGGAACTGAAACAGCCTTGGTCGCTCTGGTGGATGATATGAGGAGGGCGTTGGATAGGGGAGAACACACTTTCCTCGTCCTCCTGGATCTCTCAGCGGCTTTCGATACCGTTGACCACGGTATCCTTTTAAATCGCCTAGAGGGATTAGGAATAGGGGGCACCGTTTTACGGTGGTTCCGTTCCTATCTCTCAGACAGGCATCAACGGGTGGCATTGGGGGATGAGGTTTCAGACCCTTGGCCCCTCAATTGTGGAGTGCCACAGGGTTCTATCCTCTCCCCCATGCTATTCAACATCTATGTGAAACCGCTGGGAGCCATCATCAGGAGTTTTGGGCTGCAGTGTCACCAATAGGCAGATGACACTCAGCTCTATCTCTCATTTAAGTCCTCACCAGAGTTGGCTGTGAATACCTTGTCCAAGTGCCTGGAGTCTGTAAGTGGATGGATGGGAGAGAACAGGCTGAAGCTAAATCCCGACAAGACCGAGGTATTGCTTGTGGGTGACAAGGGAAGGTTGGGAGATTTAGACTTGGTGCTTAATGGGGTAAGATTACCCTTGAAGGACCAGGTCTGTAGCCTAGGGGTCATTCTTGACTCCCAGCTGTCCATGGAGGCTCAGGTTTCGGCAGTGAGCCGGGCAGCTTGGTATCAATTACATCTGATACAGAGGCTGCGACCCTACCTTCCTGAGCATCTGCTCCCACGAGTAATACATGCTCTGGTCTCCTCTCGCTTAGACTACTGTAATGCGCTCTACATGGGGTTACCCTTGAAAACGGTCTGGAAATTGCAGCTGGTACAGAATGCAGCGGCACGCTTGATAAAGCATAGCTGTCGCCGGGATCATATTACTCCAGTGTTGGTAGATCTACACTGGTTACCAGTTGCTTACCGGGCCCAATTCAAGGTGTTGGTGCTGACCTTTAAAACCCTGTATGGTTTCGGCCCAGTTTATCTGAAGGAATGCCTCCAGTATCACCAATTATGCTGCCAGACAAGATCAGCCTCAAAAGGCCTTCTCTCGGTTCCACCAGTCAAAACAGCTAGGCTGGTGCAGACCAGAGAGAGGGCATTTTCGATTGTGGCCCCCACCCTCTGGAATTCGCTCCCTCTTGACCTTCAACGTGCCTCCTCCCTGTTGGGTTTTCGCCGAGCCTTAAAGACCTGGCTATTCAGGCAGGCCTACAGGATTTCTGGGGTGGATTAGTTTTATGTTGTATTAATTGAAGGGTGGTTTTAGATTAATTGATGATTGTGATTTATGCTTTGTATATTGTATTTATACTATTGTAAGTCGCCTAGAGTGTCCGTTAGTTCGGACAGATAGGCGACTAAGAAATAAAATTTTATTTTATTATTATTATTATTATGTATCCATTACTCTAATAAAATGAGATTTACTTGCACACACACTCCAGCCTCATTCTTTCGGCTCTGGACGGGACACATACACACTGGAGATATAAAATACATACACCCTATATAATAGTTTATTGTCAAAACCAGTTGGTCATTGCAGAACATTTTTAATAAAATAAAATCAGTATTAGTTTGCTACATAACAAAAGCAGTGATACCTAAGCCCTGCCTAACTGCTTAAAAAAAAAAAAGGATTGGAGAGGGAGAGAAAGATTTACAGCGCAAACACAGTCCTTTGCTATGTTCACTCAAAAGTCCCATTAATTTACAGCAGAATACTAACCTTGTCTACTCAAAAGTATGTCCTACTGAATTCAATGGGGTTTACTCTGGGTATGTGAGATTAGCATTGCAGCTTTACTCCCAGAAAAGTGAGTATAGGCTTAAAGCTTCATATTAGGAAGGTATTCAAAAGAGACTATGAATTAGACAAATAAACTGCCCTCTTCAACAGCCCAGGAAAATTTAAACTTGTTTGACTCCTATAATTAGAAAAGTGTAACATATTTTAATAGCATCATAAACTGCTTGTACACTTTTTGAAAATTTCTGTTAAATAATTATTTGAAAGATAAAATGTATGCTATTTGTGCAAGTAATTAAAAACTCTTCAAGTACACTTTTATTAAAATCATAACTGAAATTGTTTACTGTGCATGCCTACCAAAATCCTGCTTTGAATGGGTGTTCTAGATCTCTTGCACACAGGGAGAAAGGAACTTTTGCTACTGCTGAAAGCTATAAACTTAATTTATGAGATTTTCAGACAAGCAGGAAAAGGCAACAGTTTTCTGAATTTGCACTGGGTTCTAGCTATTGCCCACAGTCAACAAATCCCTTGTCAGTCACAACTCTGACTTCACACAAGCTACAAACCTGAAAGGGAGGGGTTAGAGCAGCCAGTTCCTATTTAACAGACATTGCTGGGTGTATATCTCCTGAACCAGACCACCTAGGAACTTTTGTTTTTTTCAATGAAAGCACAGAGTCTGGAGATTGGGGTGACTCACCAGGAGAAGTGAAAACTGGAGACCCTAATTGATTCCAGTCTGTGAACAGACAGCAGAAACCTTATCAAAATAATGGCTGTATTTCACATTGGGCCTAATTAACACAGTATAATGGAATACATACACGATACATAGCATATTTAAGAAATAATTAGTTTCTAATTTGTGTGCTTGACCTTGTGCTCATTGCAATAAACAGCAAATGAGCTTGATTTTGTTTTTGTATCTGCTGCTATTGGTATTGTTTTTTATCTGCTGCTATTTTCTGTGTCGTTTTAAACTGTTTTAGCTGTTTTTACTGCATTTTGTACATCACCTTGAGATGTCTGTGGAAAGTGATTTAATAATAACAGTAATGACCTTGAGACCTCTTCTACAACAACCCATATTCTCAATAAATCTGATTTCACAAATAGCGCATTGAAAGTGTAAAATCAATATTAAGGGACATTTTAATGGTGACACATAAGTAATTGTGGTATGTGATATGTACAAAGCCTTCACGAGGAAATAGTTCGTTGTTATCTAAACAGGAGAGGGGGAGAGAAGAGATACTGGAAGAAATTCAGAGACTAGATTCTAGTCACTAGAACAAGCCCATGAATAAAAACATCCAAATTCGAATCTAACATAATTAAGACTTAAACCTGAAAGGGGTATGAGATTTGCAATTTTAAAAAAATGTATGAGGAAAGAAAAAAGGCCCATAAGTTTTTTCCAAGGAATCCTACAACAGACATGAAATCTTTGATGCAAGCAATAATGGCAGAGGAAGGGTATGTGGTAAAAAAAACCTCTCACCACAAATAACAAAACCATTTTGCCATTCTACAGAAGATGGCCTGCTTGCTTCACAAAACAGTGATATTCATTTTTTTATTTTTAGACATTTCAGAATGTGTGTGGTGAATTGTGAGGCTCAATGTTTCTTTGTAAACATCTCCTTGCCTGTGGAAAGCTATCAGCCTAGATTTCCCCCTGATGTGTTGTTTTATATCATGTGCTGTTGTTTTAAACATGAGGAGGCATTTGAACATACATAGTTTGAAACAGTTTATTCCCTGGAGGGCAATAGCATGTGATTTTTCTGAATGCCTAATTCAACTGTTATTCACAGCCTGGTATATGGATGAATGAGATAAATAGGGTTGCCATATTCCAGTTCCACAAATCTGGGCAGGCTAATTTGCATATTAGTTGCATATTATGCAAATTATTTGCATATTAATATTTGGATTGTCCAGTTGTTTTGTTTTTGTGCCTAGGAATTATCATGAAAAACTGGGGAAAGATGGAGAAATCTTTTTTTAAAAAGCAACATTTTCAGCCTTAAATGCCTAGACTAGTTTCCAACACTATGGAATATTGATTGATTGATTAAGAGGATTTATATCCTGCCCTTCTGCTGTTAAAAACAGAGCTCAGTACAGTTTACAAATATAATAAAAACAATAAAAATACACAATCAATATAAAAACATAATAAAAACACAAAATAGCAACAAACATAAAGTAAGTCAGGGCAGCAGTATGGTTAACCTTTGCTGGTCATTGACCGAAATAAACTTATTTACATTTTTTAGTATGGTTAACCGTTACATATATGATATATTTCAGAGATGTGGTGGGTGGAGAAAAACAAGAAGCCAAAATGTTAGGAAAAGGAGTCTTTTACGCCACATGCTCAGTTCTAAATACTGTTGCAGCAAGTTTTACAAGTTCCTCCAGTATTCCACTGGTGCAGGCACTCAGACATTCAAAGTATCTGTATGTTTCTTAGGTTTTGTAAAAGCAGAGCTTTGCTTAACTCAAAATTTCTTCTCCCTTTGATCAACCGCATCTACACAGTTTCCACCTCCATACTCAAAATGAAACTGGGCCTGGAAGTGTGCAACAACCCCACACATACCTTGCTAATTAGATTACCAATGCCAGGATGTCTGTCTTATCGACTACTCTCCTGCTCCCCCCCCCCACCAGGCATCATGAAAAACCCAGTCCTGGGCTCAGAATGAAAATAAATATCTGGTCCTCTTCAAAGTACTCATAAGCCTCTTGTTTTAATTAAAATAATAATTATAAGTTCTTGCTCTTATCACTAATGGGAGTTAATTATCTTGCATATGCTGCTGTTGCTTCTATGGCTGTAACGGAGTGAGGTTAAAGATAAGTGAAATGCAAATAGTAAAACAACAACACAAAAGGCAGTAACATTTTCCTAAATGTAATACCATACCAACCACAACAAGATTCCTATGAGTAAGGCAGAAAACTCAGCATCCCACAACCAGTCAGGATTCATAACCAAAAACCCAAACTAAAAAAATCCTAGCAGCCAGTCAGCCAAGGTCACAGAAATCCCCATGCAGCACAGCCTGACCTGGTGACTGCAGTTAATGCAGAATGCTGCAGCACAATTGCTGACATGAGTGAGATCCTATCAGCACATAATACCTCTACTCTGAAATCTGCATTGGTTGCTGATTTGCTACCCGGCCAAGTTCAAGCTGTGCTTTCCATGTTATGGGTGCCACATAGTACTTGTTCTGCTCTTGTAAGAAATCAGTCTTGTAAAGTGGAGAACCTAAGCTTTGGAACTCCTTGTCTATTGACATTAGGCAGATGCCTCTTTTCAGCACCTGCTAAAATCAGTTTTCTTGAGGCAAGCCTCTCCAGGCATGTGGAAGCTATTGAGTTTTTAAATCTGTTTTTAACTCATTGTTCATTTTATTATTTTGAATGATTTTAAGTATCTGTCCTTAACGCTTTTGCCAATAATTTTATTGTTTTAATTCTTTCTGTAAACCGCTTTGAGATTTTTTACAATAAAGCGGTATATAAATGTTGTAAATAAAAATACATCAATAAATGTTGGAGTCACTGTGGCCCTTGAGTCTCTTCTCACTTTTAGGAACCAAGGAATCTGCCTTATACTGATTCAGGCCATTTTGTACCATGATTTCTTAAATGCAACACCATACCAACCACAACAAGATTCCTATGAGTAAGGCAGAAAACTAAGCATCTCACAACCAGTCAGGATTCCTAACCAAAAACCAAAAGTATGATAAATGAAGAAATATTTATATAAGCATGATTATCAAATATATTTATTATTTACACAAAGTGTAAAGATATTTATAGTGCAATCCTAGGTTTATTTATTCAGAAGCAAGTCCCACTGTATTCAGTGGGGCTTACTCAAACAGGGACAGAAATGCAACCTCAAGTGATAAGCAACTTCATTCACACAACCCAAAATTCTGAATCATGCCACTTTATGCTGTTTTGCAACTGTTTATACTTGTTTTTATGGTTATTGGATTTTAAATGGCTTTATTTCTTGTTGTGAGCTGCCTTGGTTTCCAACCCTACTTCACAGGGTTGTTGGAAGCACTCCATACACGCACGCACACGCACACTGCAGATGTATAAATACATACAGCCCATATAATAGTTTATTGTCAAACCAGTTGGTCATTGCAGAAAAATCAGTATTAGGTTTAAAAAAATCAGTATTAGTTTCCTACAGAATAAAAACTGTAATACCTAAGTAAGCCCTGCCTACTTGCTTTAAAATAGGACTGGAGGAGGGAACAGAAAGAGTTAGAACACAAACACAATTATTTTTTACATTCACTCCAAAGTCCCATTGATTTTCAGCACATTCATAACCATGTCTACTCAAAATTCAATGGGATTTACTCTGGGCATATGGGATTAGCATTGCTTTTACAAAAGCAAGTATTGGAAAGGTTTTCAAAACACTGCCCAGGATCTGACTCCTGCACACAAGAGGAAAAAAAACCCTGAAATGTATATACTTACCCAATTTATGAGATTTTCAGATAAACGGGGGGAAACCACCATTTTCTGGCATTGCTATGAGGTTTTCTAGACACTGCCTCAGGTCAACCAAATGCAACCCTGGCTTCACTGATTGGCTACAATCCTGAACGGGTGGGGTTAAAGCTACGAAGTGCTATACAGTACTGTTTAAAGCAGTGGTTCTCAACCTTTTTGCTCCATTCCCCCCTTTCACTATTGTTCAGAATATAATTCCCCCCTTCCCAAGATAGTCTCTCATAGCGTGTTGACGTTTCGCGAGTGACGGTGGTGTTTCTTGTGAGAGAAAAATTTCTTAGTTTATATTATAACAGAATTTCTTGGAGCACTTTCTGGTCTTTAAATAATAATTTAATTTTGCAAATGAAAATAATTTTGCAAATGAAAATAATGCAAATGAAAATAATTCAATAAACTTTATTGAATGTTGCAGATTAAATTAAAAATAAACTACAATTTTACAGATTGTACATAATCTACAGGACATCACACTTTGCTGAATAGTGGTTCCAATCCCCCCCCTGGAACCTTAAAATTCCCCCCCGGGGGGAATTTCCCCCTTGTTGAGAACCCATGGTTTAAAGAAAGATTTAACAGCTAGGGGGGTGGCTGACGTTTTTATGTATATCACAAGAACCGGACTACCTAGAAACTTAATTCTTTTTTTAAATTAAAGCTGAAAATCCAGGCCACCTAAGGGGCTAAACGGGTGCCAGGTGGCATGCAAAGAATCTGGGTAAAACCCAGCTAACTGGGCAATATGGCAACCCTAGAGATAAAGCCTTTTATGTATATACTTGGATGCCACTGTGGATGGAAATTCTCTTCACAAAGAAATTTAGGAGAAGCAATTGGACAAGTTTATTGCAATAAAGAAAAATACTGATGTATAGCAGGAGAGAGAGTTACCTGCGCACATGAGAAAATATCTCTTCCTGTGACATAGACACACACACATAGGCATGGCAAAGCATTAACAAGATTACCATATTTGGAAATAAGGTTATACATGAGGTGGTCTTCATGGAAAAGAGTTCACATGTACAGATATTCCAGTATTTTCCAACATATATGATGACCTCAAGCTGATTGTCCCCAGTTCAGGCTGACAGCCCAGATTTTCTCCAAATTATTATAAATTTTCTGTTGTCTACTTCCATTTTCTGAGAGCACACAGATGTTTTGTGCAATGTTAAGCACTCCCTCTGTCATGCCAGCTACTGCAGCTTTATTATTTGTGATTAATATAAGAGCACTTATTAAAACCAGCTTGAAGCATATTGATGGTTAGGGTCTCTGTGGGATGGTCGAGATCTTCCTCACCATTCTTCCTCTAAGGAGTTCAGAATAACTTGCATATGGTTCTCAAAAGGTCTCCTAGTTAAGCTGCTTATGGAACCTGATCTGCTTAATTTTGGCAGTAGAACCTCATATTTTACACACTTAAATGGGCAGGAACACATTATCTGTCAAAACAGGCTAAATGCTAACTTCAACATTTAATCATATAACCCTTAAATGGATGTGATTCTGATACACTGAATTGTTGGATGTGGTTATGTTGCAAATATTGCTGTCCATTCCCCTTGGTAGGCTTTTTCTGATTTACCACCAAGAACAAGAGGTCAGTCAGTCGAGGGTTCAACCCAAGTTTATTCTGCAGAATAGAGACACACTCACATGCTCATGCATAAAAGTAAGTTGCCTGCCTGTTACTGAGCAGGCCCCCCTTTTATACCTTATATCAGCAATGCTTTGTGGCAAGGTACAAAGCTAAAGCAGTTTAACAAAGAAAACGACTATTTGCCAGCTACATCTGCATAAATAAGATGCACCAGAACTCCCAGCTAGTTTCCTTATCCTTATCTCAGTACATTGCAATCTGTCCCCTGAGACCTTTGAAGTGACTGTACTTTAGTTCTGTTATGCACATTATAACACAATCTGGATTTTCTCAACAGTTACATGTTGTAGGTAATATATTAACAGCATTTAGCCTTTCTTTAGTAATGTGCTCCTGCCCATAAACAAAACAGTTTGACTGATGAAGTTAAGCAGATCAGGCCCTGTCAGCAGTCCTATACACTCTTGAGATAAGTCTAGGGTTGCCATATTGCGCTTTAGCCAGGTTTTACCCAGATTCTAGCCATGCTACCCGGCACCTGCTTACCCCAGTAAGGGGCCCAGATTCCCAGCTTTCATTAAAAAAAAAAGTCTCTAGCCCTTGTGGATCCAGAGATACAAGGCAAAATGTGGAGGCAGTTTTCTGCCCATTTTGTGAAATATCAGCCTACTCCCGCCTTCCATTGTTGTTAGCCGACGAGGGACACCACAGCTGTCCTGGGAAAATCAAGAATTTTAGCCTGCCTGCCTGCTGCATATGCAGAATCTAGCAGTTAAGAAAACTGCACATTCTCATTTGATCAACACATGCAGCTCCACCCCTTACCCACAGACTTTCTGGTTGCATCAGCAAGGAGAAGCAGCCTTCATCTCAATTGCCTCTGTGTCTCAGGGTATGTGTCTTATGTGGTAAATTCAATGGGAGGGTCTTCTTGCCATCATGGAGGATGGAATAAAGGGGTTTGAATCCACCAAATGTTCCCTCCCCAAACAAATACAAATATAAAAACTGTTGGAATAGGCAAATGTTGCATGTTCCCTTTAAGGGATATTTGGAGGATATCCCATGTACCTGCTTTACCATGATGTAACTTCCTAATGGGTGGCATTACTTACCTGACTTCCTCCTCCTTTGTCCTGGGGGATTTTTGAATATCCTTTTTTGCTGATCTTCCCACCATTGGGAGAGGCTGCATGGCAGATGCTCTCTCTGCTGATAGCATCAATACTAAAGACTAAGATGGACTGAGACTATTTTTCTTTCATCTAAGCTAGAGCCTATGTTTCTGAACATATGAAGAATTCGTGAGTAAATGTTTTCTCTTTTACCTAAGAAGATTGTGTCTGTTATTTATATAGAGAAAGGTGGGCCTGGTTTACGTTCTCATTCTGCTGCTTGTATTTTTATATCTCTGCTAAGAAATAGGACCAACCAAATTAGTTCCTATTTCTCTCTGGTATTTTTATAATACCGAATAAAAACAAGCCTCTCTGTAGAAGAGGCTGAGGTATTAGCATTTGTATTTTTTGGCTCTGCCCCCACTCTTTAATTGGTCCTTACTCCAAAGTAAAGTTTTGTTGGAATGCAGACTCATTCATCCTGTTGCCCGGTACAGCCTCTGTTCAGCAATTCAGAAAAGGCTAAAAACTATATTTTTTAATATGTTTCCTTCTTCAAAATGATTGGCAGGCATCTCCCCACCAAGTATCACCCTACATTATTTCCTCCCCAGGGATGGATGTGTACTATGTGGTATATTTTGCTCTTAGTGCTACATGTCTGCCCCCTGTCAGTGGCTGAAATCCCTTATTCCTAATGCCAAATTAATAAAAGCAAACTTAGAATTTAGTGCTATAGAATGCACTCAGTATATATTTAGAGGATCCATTTTCTTTATTACTATTTCACACATTCAAAGCCCAATTCTTGTTTTTGCATGGACAGGGGAGAATTCCCTTTATTTAAAATCTGAAATGAAAATGATTGGTTTGTAGATATCTTCTTTTATACAGCCAAATTTCAAACATTATTTTTGCTATGTAAACTACTTTGGAACTTTTTGTTAAAAAGCAGTATATAAATATTTTTATTACTGTTACTATTTTTGGCAGGAGTGCATACTACAATGTATACTCAAACTAGTCTGAAGTTCAGGCAAACCTTGCTGCACACCAATACTGTGTTCTTTCTAGTGGCATATTAAATTAAAGATAGAATACATCATTCCTAGTTACTTGCAGACCTTCAGTTTACTGCTCACAATAAGCATAAGCTTGGGTGTCTTCAGGTACTTCAGACTTTTGCAGGAGTATAGTCTGGTGTTGGAAAGGATTCTATGATGGCACTGCTTGCTTTGAGGCTCAGAGGCACGTTACCAAATTCTTCCAAGTTATACAGGAAGTGGATTGGACTGTGAAAGGCCGACCCAAATTGTGTTTGCATTTTGACAAATTTGTAGGGCAGTACAAGAGCTCAGAGAGGAGGTCAGGTCTCCTGCTCCCCTGGTGCATTCCCTAGAGCGGCCCAATTTCCCTGCTTTTTAAAGTTTGATAAAAATATCTGTTGGCTATAGGTACGTTCTTAAACCACAAGGTTTTTTGCCTATTAGTGAATAACATATAGAAGTCTTTGTGGAGGCTACTAACACTGGCATGGACACTTTCAATGTAATAAAGGGAATCCACACATGTTGGTTAATATGCACAAAAGATGACATTCAAAAGTACAAATGACTCGCTTCTTCTAAATTAGCTGAAATTCATTTCAGGGTTAAAATTTGACCATATGTGAGATCCATTATGTGTCACTGCTTCTCTCATTATGATAAATCCAATTATGTACAATGTGTAAATCAGTTAAGATAGTACCTAGCAGCTTTCAGCTAATGTCCATAATGCTGTATTTCGGTTTCCTTACTTGCTTCTGTAGTGATGAATTTGTACAGAAAAAACTGGTTCATTGTTTGCACCTCGATTCTAGTTTCTGCCATTCATTCCCTGGATTTCATGACAAACCACCAAGGCTGAGGTGCACCTAGTGTATGGGATGTTACAGTGTCAGTGGATGAAGCTGTAAACATTAATTAAATAGGTCAATGCCACCTTTGAGATTGGAGCACTACTGTCACTGACAAATTTCTGGCCCTACTCCATATAACCCTAACATATAAATCCTAAAAATAAAAAGAAATTGTTGGAATAGATATAAACTAGTTGTAACCAAAAAACCTTGGCAGGCATATTCCTGTTAATCCCATTAGGTGGAGCTATTAGATAAGTCAATCAAAGAAAGAACCCACTATAATTTAGAAAAATGTTGTGTTTTCCTTTCAAAGAAATTTCCCTTATGATGCATGCTCTAGAAAGCTTAATTTTAGATAACTTGTATGTTATTCCTGTGGCCTGTTGCACCTCTAATTTTTCATTAGATTAACATAAAATTAAGAGTGAGCCACACTATAATGGAGCCATTCGGGTATCCATTTTGGGAAAGATAAGCACAGAAATAGCAGACTAAGGTCTCATAAAAATTCAGAAGCAAAAAAGTCAAAATAACCCTTGGCATTAAAAGTGGAGAATATACAAACATGCCATAAGGCTATTAAAGTATCTCATAACAAGCTGATCAAGTGGGCATTTAAATTCTGCAGTGAAAACATCAAAGTAATATCTTATCTGGGGCGGCTCAGGATTTCATGGTCTCCATGACAACCATGGGACTGTCCCAATATGCCATTGGCCCAACACATGTAGCAGGGCATACTCTAGACTTGAATTTTGCAACTGGACATGGAGATAGTGATCTGAATGTGTGGGCCTTACATCAGTCCCTCTGTCATAGACAGATCACTGCTTGCTGAAGTTTAGCATTACAGTGGCTTTTCCCCTCTGAAAGGGTGGGGGAACCTATTAAGTTGGTCTGCCCCCAGAGACTAATGGATCCGGATGGTTTCCAAAGGGCTCTGGGGAGTTCTCTGGCTGATAGGGCTGGCGCTCCTGTCGAAACCCTGGTTGAACTGTGGAATACAGAAACGATCTGGGTGGTTGACATGATTGCTCCTGAGCGCCCTCTCCTGTGTAGAGTTCGTATAGCTCCATGGTATACCCCAGAGCTGAGAGCAATGAAACAGTACAGGAGACAGCTCGAGTGCAGATGGAGACGAACTCCTGGTGGATGCAATTAAACACTAGTAAGTGCTTATGGTAAGCTGTATTTAGGGGCAGTGAGGGCAGCAAAAAACCAATATTTTGTTGCCACTATCAAATCATCACTCTGCCGCCCAGCAGAACTCTTCAGAATTGTCTGGGGGCTATTACATGCTGGCCCCAAGGACATGGTAGAACCATCTGAGGCCTGCTGTAATGAATTTGCTAGGCACTTCCAGGATAAAATCTTAGGCATCCACCAGGACTTAGACTCCAGTTATAGCAGGTGAATCAAGGGAGGTATCCAGAGCACAGCCTTGTCCCGATTTCTTGGATGAGTTTCAGTTGGTACAGCTTGAGGATGTTGACAAGGTGCTTGGACAGGTTCATGCAACCACTTCTGTGCTGGATCCTTGCCCTTCTTGGCTAATAAAAGCTAGCAGAGATGGAACAGCCGGCTGGGCCAGGGAAGTGATTAATGCCTCTCTGTGAGAGGGAGTGGTCCCTGGCTGCCTGAAAGAGGCGGTAGTGAGACCACTCCTGAAGAGACCCTCCCTGGACCCAGAAAACCTTAATAAGTATAGGCTGGTGTCAAATGTTCCATTCCTGGGCAAGGTCCTTGAATGAGTGGTGGCAGGCCAGCTCTAGACACTCTTGGATGAGACCAATTATCTGGATCCATTTCAGTTGGGTTGCAGGCCTGGTTTTGGCACGGAAACAGCCTTGGTCGCCCTGTATGATGACCTCTGTCGGGACAGAGACGGGGAGTGTGACTGTTGATTCTCCTTGATCTCTCAGCGGCTTTCGATACCATCAACCATGGTATCCTTCTGGGAAGACTGGCTGAATTGGGAGTGGGAGGGACTGCATGGCGGTGGTTCCACTCCTACTTGGCGGGTTGGCTCCAGAATGTGGTGCTTGGGGAACATTGCTCGGCAGCCTGGACTTTCCAGTATGGGGTTCCACACGGTCAGTTCTGTCCCCCATGCTGTTCAACGTCTACATGAAACCGTTGGGTGCGGTCATCCGGAGTTTTGGAGTGTGTTGTCATCAGTATGCTGATGACACACAGCTCTATTTCTCCTTTTCATCTTCTTCAGGTGAGGCTGTCAATGTGCTGAACCAGTGCCTGGCTGCGACAATGGACTGGATGAGGGCTAATGAACAGGCTCAATCCAGACCAGACTGAGATGCTGCTAGTGGGTGGTTCTTCTGACCAGATGGTGGATGTCCAACCTGTCCTGGATGGAGTTGCACTCCCCCTGAAGGAGCAGGTTCATAGCTTGGGAGTTCTCCTAGAACCATCTCTGTCACTTGAGGCTCAGGTAGCCTCGGTGGCATAGAGTGCCTTCTACCAACTTCAGTTGGTGGCCCAGCTACACCCCTATTTGGACAGGGATAACCTGGCTTCAGATGTCCATTCTCTGGTAACCTCCAGGTTAGATTACTGCAATGCGCTCTATGTGGGGCTGCCTTTGAAGACGGTTCAGAAACTGCAGCTTGTGCAAAATGCAGCGGCCAGATTGGTAACAGGGACCAGACGGTTCAAACATATAAAACTGATTCTGGCCCGCTTGCATTGGCTGCCTGTATGTTTCCAAGCTTGTATAATACTATTCATTTGAAGCTGAAATAGGCTAATACATCTCTTAGGACTAGGGTTTCCAGGCTCAGGGTCTGAGACTAATCCTGTATCTTTAGAAGAAGAAAAAGTCAGCCAAATGGAGATGGAGGGACTGTACACAAATGATAGCAAAATATGAGGTAGCTTGCAGTCTGGTCTCACTGTGGGAAATGGAACTTCCTTCCAAATAAGGGTGCAAAGGACTGCCACCTTGGATGTCTAGTATAAGCATGTGGGCCGAGAACTCACATTATGCCAGGACTAGAAATATGCTATTGTTATGCTGGTGGAATGGCTGTCATATCTAGTGAGAGCTCAACCCAGAAGGGGAAAATGTCCCAGTGACCCTGGATACTCTGCCAGTGCCCACCAGTCAGGGACTGTGCTGGCAACATTGGTCACACCTACATGTGGAGACAGTCAAACTCACAATAATGGGGACATACCCCCAGCACCCCACCCCTGCATCAAAATGCACACAACATACAAAATGAGAACACAGCATCTGCACTCCATCAGCCCCACAGGCACAGCCAAGAATAGCCCCACAGCTATTCCTGCAGGCAGGGTTTCAAATATGTTTATGCTCCTCATACAAGAGCTATTTTGCAGCACAATACTCACAATGCAGAGGATGGGGGAGAAATACACAACACAGCATCCACAGAGCTACCCTCGCAGGACACCTGCAGAGACCACACACAGCCCTCATGGGGCAAGAGTTCAAGACCTATTCAAGGAGGGAAAGGCTGTTGTGATAAATAGCCAAGGGGAGTGGACAGAATATGAAAGAAGGACAGCCATAGACGTGCCCTGCCGGCAGCAGTCTCCAGTGGACTCACTCCATACAGCACACCATTGGTTTGGGAAGCAGGAAATGGGAGTTTTAACCCCACCATTCATCCTTTGCACGCCTATTGAAAAAACAAGGGAGTATTCCCAGGACTCAAACACAAACACACAGTGACTAATTCATTTACCAGTAGCAGACAGTGTGACTTATTGGAAAGAGGAGAGGTGAGGCCTCAAGGAAGTCAGCACAACGCAAACACACTTGCATGGGCCCTGGATTTGCTTTGCCTTCTCCTACTCTGTGGTGGCAGGGATGGCAGATCTTAGGAGCCCAGGAGGGGGCTGTCTGCAAAAAACCCCTAACGGAACAGTGTCCCTACACATCCCAAGTCCCAACAGGACTACACGCCCGATCATTTCCCCAGCACTCAATGTAATGTTTAGTTGCTAAAAAATATATATATCAAAATTTGCATGTATTTTTCTTCCCCCCTTTTTCTTCATTTAAGAATAACTTTTTTAAGGCTGTGCTTCTCTTCTCTCCAGTTTAATGGTATAACTCTTTATTCTAGTTAGAAAGGAGAAGCTGGGAAGTTCCTGATTGAGAAACACAACTGCAAAGCCTCCTTGAATTGCACAGTTCTTTGACTCCTGGCCTAAAGCAGTAGTAATCATCATTTTGTTTCTGCTGGGGATGGGGGAGGGGAGTGAGATTTTTTTCCCAATAACTAACCAAACAAATTATTGAAAGAAGGTATGAGCATGTTTAGCGACTTAGTTCAGCAATGGTTCTTAGAAGATGTTATATTTTGTTTAAAGTGAATGACTAACTTAATTTAATCACTTCAAGTGTGAGAAAATCCTATTAGGTTTATCTTTGCTGTATGCAAATGTAACACTTTCATAACAGTCTATTTTAAGCAAACCTCAGTCTCTCTGGATTTAATTTAGCTTGGGTGAGAAAATCTGATCACTTCCTGATCATTGGTGTAGGATGTTTGGGAATGATTTTATTTTCATTTTAAACATGATGAGCTTTGCTCTTGTTTTGCCATAATGCATTTTGCAGACATTAAGAATGTAAAAATTGCTATCATTCATCTTTTCCATTGTATTCACAGGAAACACAGTTTAAACTGTAGGCTCCTTTCTGTCTATTTCCAGTGTCATATGCAGCATACCTATAAATATCAGTTGCTGTAAGTTAGCCAGTGCCCAGCCTAGTCAACCTCTGTCCCTGGGAACTCATAACCTGCTTGTGGGCTTCCCGTAGGCGCCTGGCTGGACACTGTGAGAACAGGATGCTGAACAAAATGGGGCTTTGGCCTGATCCAGCTGTACTCTTCTTATGTTTTTATGTTCTAAGATTTTAAGCTGGCAGGCAAAACCACTTGTCTTCTTGTACCTAATGACAGTGCTTTGTTCTTTTACCTACTTTTCAGCAACTATTTCATCTTCCCCAACAAATATTCTATGTGTTCCAGGTGAAGCTATCAATCAGTACAGAATATTGAGTGTACAGTGAATCTTCTGTGAGGGAAGTAAAAGTTCAGTTTGGCTGGGAAAATGTCACAGGATCTACAAACAAGACAAACTTTGTGATGTTAACTGTGGAAGGGGAGTGGGTGTATGAAGGAGCTGTGAAGGCATGAGGACAGTGGGCCAAGGAGGCAGTCAACATACAGATTTCCACATACCGATTTGTACTGACTGCATATATCTTGGGCTGTCATCTCCAGTTATACTGTAACTGTGAGAGCTGTCAATATTAAATTAGTTTTTATAATTTATCTCTGTATAGGGCTGCACATATCCTCCTTCAGACAAACTGAATCAGCCACATCGTCTTATATCATACTTATTGGAAGGATCCCTACAGCTTGGAACAGAGAAGTTCCACCATAGTTCCAAGTTTTTTGGGCCCACAGACATATTAATATGAATGGCCCCTGCAACCCTGCTGCTCTGATTTAACTTAACCTTTTTTTCAAACAACGTAAGAACATAAGAAGAGCCTGCTGGATCAGGCCAATGGCCCATCTAGTCCAACATCCTGTTCTCACAGTGACCAACCAGTTGTCCATGGGAAACCCACAAGCAGGACCTGAGTGCAAAGAGCACTCTCCTTTCTAGCAATTTCCAGCAACTGGTATTTGGAAGCATACTGTCTCCACCTATGGAAGCAAGCCCAAATGACACTCGAGGTTTAGCAGGCTGGATTTTCTTGACCTTGGTCTGGGTTAGGGTTACCAGGTGTCAGGTTTTTGGCCAGATATTCCAGCTTTTGGGGGTCCTCTCTTGGTCTCCGGGTAACTCATCTTAATCTTCGGACTCTCAGCTTCAATTTAAAAAAAAAAAAAATTCTAGGTGGTCTGGTTCCCAAGATGTACACCAAAACATCAGCCGCCACCCCCGTGACTGATAAATCTGTTTAACAGATCTGTTATAGCAGTTTGTAACTCTAACCCCGCCCTTTCAGGATTGTAGCCAATAAGTGAAGCCAGGGCTGTGATTTGTTGACCTCTAGGGAGTGCCTAAACCTCATTGCAATGTCAGAAAGTAGTGGTATTTTTCCCTATTTATCTGAAAATGTCATAGATTGGGTAAGTATATAGCTTTCAGGGTTTTTTTTTCTTGTATGCAAGAGCCAAACCCTGGGCTGTTGAAGAGGACAATGCTTTGAAAACCTTTCCAATATGAAAGCTTTAATCCAATTCTGGGAGTAAAGCAATGCTAATTCCACGTACCTGGAGTAAACCCCATTGGATTCAATAGGACTTAGTTTTGAGTATACATGGTTAGGATTGTGCTGTAAATTAATGGGACTTTTGAGTAAACATAGCAAAGAATTATGTTTTTGTTGTAAATCTTTCTTTCCCCCTCCAGTCCTATTTTTTAAAGCAATTAGGCAGGGCTTGCATAGGTGTCACAGTTTTTATTACATAGGAAACTAATACTGATTTTTTAAAAAATGTTCTGCAATGACCAACTGGTTTGACAATAAACTATTATATGGGGTGTATTTTTATGTCTGCAGTGTGTGTGGTGTGTGTGTGTGTGTAGTCTTTCCAACAACCCTGTGATGTAGGATTGGTGATTGGAAACTAAGGCAGCTCACAATAAGAAATAAATCTCTTTAACATCCGATAACCATAAAACAAGTATAAACAGTTGCAAAACAGCTTAAAGTGGCATGATTCTGAAACTTGAGTTGGGTGAATGAAGTGTATTTATTTATTATTTGATTTATATCCTGCCCTTCCTCCCACGAAGCTCAGGGCAGCAAACAAAAACACTAAAAACACTTTAAATATAATAAAAACCAACTTTAAAATATATTAAAACAAAACATCTTTAAAAACATTTTTTAAAAAACTTTAAGAAACATAAGGTTTAAAAAAATTAAAAAGCAATTCCAACACAGACACAGACTGGGATGTCTGAAATTGAAAGGCTTGTTAAAAGAACAAGTTCCTTATCACTTGAGGATGCAGTTTTCTGGACATTTCCCTGTTTGAGTAAGCCCCATTGAATACATTGGGATTGCTTCTGAGTATATAGGATTGCACTATAAATATCTTTACAGGTTGCGTAAATAAACATATTTGATTGTCATGCTTATATAAATATTTCTTCATAATGTGTCCCAATAAGTATTTGATTTCACAGTATGGTTGTAGATTATTTTTTCCTCTACATTTTAAGTGTGCCCTTCTTCCTTGGGGTGGTCATGGTTCTCCGTTGTTTTCATCCTAAGGGGCAGATAGGCTGAAAGATGGTGAGTAGCCCATGGTCACCCACTATACTTTATAGCTAATTTCCATTTTGAAAAATTAATTAAAACAATTTACATGCATGCAAAATTTTTTAAGTAGATCCACACAATACATTTAAAGCACATCCAACTCACATTTAAAGTACATGACTTCCCCTAAAGAATCCTGGGAAGTGTAGTTTCCCCCTCACCACCCTTGTTCCTACCACCCTTAACAAACTACAGTTCCCATGATTCTGTGATGGGATTCATGTGCTACAAATGTATGTTGAATGTGTTTTATATAATAATAATAATATAAAATTTTATTTATCAGACGCCCATCTGTCCGACTTAATGGACATTCTGGGCGACGTACAATATAAAATACAATCTCAACATATACATAACCATCACAGTATTAATATCATAACATATCATCTAACAAACCATCCTACACTAACACAGTATAAAACCTAACCCACCCCAGAGATCCCATAGGCCTGCCCGAAGAGCCTTTTAAATGCATGGTGTGGATCTGCCCTAGTATGTTGTGCATTCATTAGTGAATTGAAAAGAACTATTTTAAAAGATTCTTTTATAAACAGGAGAAGGGCTTTAGCTCAGTGGTAGGGCATATGCTTTGCATGCAAAGGCCCAAACTTCAGTCTCTGGAAAAGACCATTGCCTAGAATCCTGGAGAGCCAATGCTAGTCCATGTCATCAGTACTGAGCTGCATGGTACCAAATGGCCTGAGTCAGTATAAGGCAGATTCCTTTGTTTCTGAAAGTCGGAAGAGACTCAAGGGCCACAGTGACTCCAAAATGAATTTATGTATTTCATTTACAACATTTATATACCACTTTATTGTAAAAAATCTCAAAGCGGTTTACAGAAAGAATTAAAACAATAAAATTATTGGCAAAAACAGTTAAAGACAGGTATTTAAAAACATTCAAAATAATAAAACCAACAATGAGTTAAAAACAGATTTAAAAATGCAATAGCTTCTACATGCCTGAATAGGCGTGTCTAAACAAAAATGATTTTAGCATGTGCTGAAAAGAGGCGTCTGCCTAATGTTAATAGGCAAAGAGTTCCAAAGTGTAGGTGCTGCCAGATTACAGGACAGATTTCTTATAAGAGCAGAACAAGTACTATGTGGCACCCATAACACTGGAAGCACACCTTGAACTTGGCCTGGTAGCAAATCAGCAACCAGTGCAGATTTCAGAGCAGAGGTATTATGTGCTGATACAGTGGCATACCTAGCATATTTGACACCCGGAGCGGATCATTTTTTAACACCCCCCTCCTCTATACAACACAATTATTTTCAGTAATAATCATGAAATGAAATGAATAATAATAATGGCCAGAAAAGAAACGCAGACAGTATTTCAGCCCAGTTGCACGACATCTCTCAAGGGAACCACAAAGATGCTCTGCACATGCTTAGAGGCACACACTGTCCTCGCCATCATTCTTTCCCATATTCCAGTACTGATCCCGCGCTCTGAGGCTCAAACAAAGCTGGCAGCGTCTCCCTCTCAAAGCCCATCCTCATCTATCTGCCCATCTGTCCGTCGCAGCACTGGGCGCCTCCATTGGCTGCACCTGGGGCGGACAGTAACCCTTCATGTAACTAGAGGCATAAAATACTTTTTTTTTAAATCCACAAACTGAATGAGTTAGCCTAAACAGACCTACCATTGGGACCTGGTTCAGGCATTGGTCGATTTTCCTGCAAGGAAACAAAACAGACAACACTCAGCTTTTGTGAAAGCTTGCTACTGCTTACTCCAGGATTATATCGAGGATCTATTCAGGTGGCCTACTATAGTAAATTCCTTGCCATCCCAAGGATAAATGGCGTTTTGTTTGTACAGTTGCAACCCTATTCAGAGATAGATGAATGTGGAAATAATATAAACAGAGCTATTTGAGCCACTCATGGGTCAAAATATGAACGGGGCAACCACTGATTGTTTCTTTTAATGCCTACTCTTAAAAAAAATGTGATCCTAGTCATTAAGAAACATTTGTTCAGGCCTTGATCGACCTAATTTGATCAGTGATCAGCAACCCTAAATCAGTTCCATGTTCGGCCATGTTACAGATGACATATAGGCTGATTTTTTAGATATATGAAAGCTAGATTTTCTCATGATAAAGGAATTGGGGGGGCAGACAGATTTCAGGGCTTTCTTTTCTACACAGTTTCTATTTCTGATCAAACTGGTAGAAACCTCCTATGCAGTATTTAACAGTGCAATCCTGTGCATGTTTACTCAGAGGTAAATTCTACTGTGTTCAATGGGACTTACTACCATAGAATTGCCACTGAAATGTCCCAATATCATTATGTAGTAGATACGAAAGCTAGTGCTTTTTTGTCTTTTGAAAACAATCAGATGCATTAACTCCATTTTCCTTTTATGTCATCTCTATCTGACATTTCTTTCTATCTTCTCATTTGCAGCACACATTCAAGATCTGTTAGAATAATTAGTAAAGGTTCAATGCAAACCTAAAAATATGTCTTCATTCATTAGTCTTCCCTCCTCTGTCATTGTAGCAGTTACAACTTATGATACTCTTTCAAGGGAATCATTCTGCATTGTACACACAACCTTATTACAGAGCCACAAGAGTGGCTCTATACTACAGCCTGCACTTATTTTTTGCATTCCGCAATCTTAAATTGAAAATACCTCCCATGCCATTCTGCTGCTTCCCATAAGCTCATTTCAAAACAAAAACTTACAAAACTTACAGTCCTGAACTCAGAGACGCTTGCTTAACAACTATCTAAATTTTCTTGGCGATACACAAAACAATCAGAGAGAATTGAGAGTTCAAAGTGTAAACCAAGAGGAAAAAAATCCAGACCCCTGTTGGACTTTTTCTGGCAGTGGTCTATAATTAGTTGAAATTAATTAAAAATCAGCCATGTTCACAGAGTATGTTTTACTCCTATTACAGAATCCTATTACTGACCTTGCCCATACTCTGACCTTCATCTTCTACAGTTTAAAAGTTAAAAAAAAAATGCATGGCTGATTGTAATTAAGAAATTTGAGTCTATTATAGCATCGGGCATGTTCAGTAAGAACTGTCAAATGTTCTAAAAGCCAGACTCACAGCTGTTTGGCTTGGCTAATCAGATGGCCACACCCACGCTAGACATTTATTTCACTTTAGACAGTCATGGATTTCCCCAAGAATCCTGTAGTTTGTGAAGGGTGATGAGAGTTGTTAGGAGTCTCCTATTCCCCTGACAGGAATAGGCTGCAGTGGCCAGAGTGCTTTAACACCCCCTCTTCTGGGATTGCAGTTCTGTGAGGGGGCCTTTCCTAGCAACTCCCAGCACCCTTAACAAACTATATATCGCAGGATTCTTTCGGGAAAGCCATGACTGTCTAAAGTGAAGCAAAGTTCTGGTGTGGATGTGGCCAGGGACAGCTTTGGTTTAAATTTGAGTGGGAGACTACACTATTATTATTATTATTATTATTGTTATTTCTACCCCGCCTTTTGGCCAAAGGTCCTCAAGGCGGCTTACAAAAAAGTAGGCACAAGCATAAAAATACATCAATGAAGGCAATACAATTTACAAAAATTAAATAACAAATATCATTATTTTAAAATGTGCCTGCTGTAGAATAAAAAGGTGGGGGAAACCCTGAAAAACAATTATACTGTTCATAATGTTTTCCTTTTGGAAAGGAAAGGGGCTTTCCCTCTGCCTAGTGCCCGCCAATGCAATCTCTTACCCTCCCCCTTACCCCTCCCCTCCCTCCCCTTCTCTCTCCCTTCCCCTCCCCCATCCCCCTCCCCCGGCTCACATTCACCTATCCTAAACATGATTGTATAGGACTAAATCCCACTGAACTCAAAAAGCATGAAAATGATCAAACCTGCCCCCTCCTATCCCCTCCCTTTTGCCCCTTCCCTCCTGCTTCCTTCAACCCTCCCTCCTCATTCCCTTCCTTCCCCTTCCTTCTCCCTCTTATTCCCTCCCCCATTCCCTCTCCTGTCCCCTTCCACTCCTCCACCTCAGTGGTCAGTTTTACCTATTCTAAGCCTGATTGCATGGGAGTAAATCTCACAGAACTCAGTAAGCATGCAAATGATCAGACTGCCTTTCCCCTCCCCCTCTCTGCCCACTTCAGCCCTCCCTCCCTTTTCTCCTCCACTCCCATGGTCACTTGATTGCATGGGAATAAATCCACTGAACTCAATAAGCATGTAAATGATCAAACCTTCCCTCCCCCCTCCCCCTCCCCCTGCTCTCATCCTCCTCCTCCCCCCTCCCCCCATGGTCAATTTCACCTATCCTAAGCATGATTGCAGGGGAGTAAATCCCATTGAATTCAATAAGCATGCAAATGATCAATCCATTCTCAGCAAACTTGCACAGGATCCCATTTCTTACCTCCCAGATTAAAAAGCAGATAAATTCAGTAATAGGCAAAAAAACCCTTGTGGTTTAAGAACATAGCTATAGCCAACAGATCTTTCTATCAAACGTTAAAAAGCAGGGAAATTGAGCAGCTATCGTGAATGCACCAGGGGAACAGGAGCCCTGACCTCCTCTCTGAGATATTGTACTGCCCTACAAATTTGTCAAAATGCAAACACCATTTGGGTTGGTCTTTCACAGTCCAATCCACTTGCTGTGTTGCTTGGAAGAATTTGGTAATGTGCCTCTGAGCATACAGTGAGTGGGGGCACCACCTGCCATCTCCAAAGATGGAGAATTACATTTGTATAGGTGTTCTTCTTACTTTGCTTCTTTCCTGTTACTACTGTTTCTACAGAGAATCTAACCTAGATAATTATATTTCTCTCATTATTCATCCTAGATATCTGTAACAAATTTATTTTTATTAATTTTACAGCCTTTTTATTGGTCAATGTCATATGATGGTGAAGACAGCCTTTTGTGTTTCAAACTAGAGGTTATGTTCTATTTTTATTTTGCGTGCATCAACAGTTGAATCTGAAAGTGCAGTTTGATGAAAAAAACAGACTGATTATGTTGCTACTTAATGAATCTGTTTTCAGCCTGCTGTGCTTAAACCCCTCCATTTAAGGAAAGGTGGGCATGGTCAATTAAAAACATAGAGCACACCTAGAAATTTGCTAAAATATATTTCACCTCCCACTTTTTTATCTTGTGCAAACTGAGACACTCTTCATGTCCATTGGAGACTATTCTGCAGAATAATCGGTGCCATTATTTCTCAGTTGTTTTTGGAGGCTTCTTATTGTAAATTTTGCAAAGTGTTGCTGTACTTCACATGTTCACCGAAATAGAAGCAAAAGAAAATGATTTACTATAGGAAACTTCACTAAAATTGCAAAGTAAATCAAACATATTTAAAGTGGCCATCTGAACTATACCAATTGTCTTAATATTGTTGCTTCCTCTCTGCTAAAACAAGATCAGCACAGCACATGTCTTCTTTCTGTTATTTGGGCTGATTGCAGGTGTTGCCACCACTCACTGTATGCTCAGAGGCACGTTACCAAATTCTTCCAAGCTACATAGCAAGTGGATTGGACTGTGAAAGACCAACCCAAATTGTGTTTGCATTTTGACAAATTTGTAGGGCAGTACAATATCTCAGAGAGAAGGTCAGGTCTCCTGCTCCCGTGGTGCACTCATGATAGCTTCCCAATTTCCTTGCTTTTTAAAGTTTGATAGAAAGATTTGTTGGCTATAGGTATGTTCTTAAACTGGAACAGTTTTTTTTGCCTATTAGCGAATATATGAAACAAACAATCCTAGAGTTTGTACAAAATCTGTAACCACTAAATCCTTATTAAGGATTGTCTTCTATGTTTTTTTCAAATGAAGCAATGCATATGTCTTGTCCTGTGCCTGTACAAAATTTAGCTTGGCATGAGCTGCTATAGTTAAAAATGGGCACTGTTTTAAAATCATTATTGAATTATATACAACTCCAACTCTATTGTTGGCATTCTATTTAAAGATGACAACTGACAGAATAAAGATGTTACCTAATTTTTTTTAGTGCACAGTTGCTAATTGTCTCTTTTCTGGTATATCTTACAAACGTGGAGTGCTAGCTCATAAAGAGTCCCTTGCAAGAACTTAGCTCTTTGACAAAATAAAGTGGCCAGTTAAAGCTTTGCAAAAGTTGCCAGTTAGATTAGGAGGTGAGCAGTGTCGATCATATATAAGCTCATTATCAGTGTGATTCTATTAATGTCTTCTCAAAATTAAACAACATTTAGTTCATGAGTTAATGAGTCCCAATTTTTCACATGAATAAAACAAGGAAATGGAGCACAAACAAGGACAGATCATAGGACAGAATGTGGACTGCAACTCCTAATACATGGGAAGATGCATTTGTAGAATCAATAACAAGTGTATAAGTGTGTCCCAAGACTAGACTTTACAAATGAAGGCAAAACATACATATGTCAATTATTTACATGAATGTCAAAATACTGTACAGTACAGTTTATACAAGATAACCACATAATTTCACGCAGAGGGGATTTCCTAATCTCAAACCAAAAACTCAGTCACTGTTACTGCAGTTTTATACCTCCCAGAGGACATAGCTAATTGGGTGGTATTAAAGTGCCCAAATAAATGAATACATACATAAAATAAAATCCTTACACTCGACCATTCCATACTAAAACTTACAGTGTTGGGTTAATCAATATGTCATTTAAACCATGCTCAGCATGGCCAGCTGAATACCATAAGCTAGCAGCAAGCTGACCGGATGGTTGCTTTGTTGGCTGATGAGGACACAATCAGAAATATGGTTCAATGTAAAGCTCCTATTGTCTTCTCAACTGGACCCATTAAAACATCCCATTAAAGCAGCTCAAAGTAATACAGGACACATTAGCTGGCTAAATGGCAAGAATATGCAGATGGAAAGACTCTTATTATGTCTAACAATGCTGGGGAAAAAATTATAGTCTTATGGAAACTTTGAGACATAACAGATTTATTGTAGGACAGGAAGATGCCTTAAACCAAATCAGACCAATGGTCCATCTAGCCTGGTATTGTTGAAGTGACTGACAGTGACTTTCTAATGTTTTTAACAGGGTGGCAGTAAGTATAACCCAGTCCTACCTGGAGATACCAGAAATTGAATTGGGACCTTCTAAATGCTCCACTACTGAGCTCCATAAGCTCTTATTGATTAAAGTCCACTTCAGTTGCATGAATTCCAACCTTCTGTTGGCAAATATGTATTGGGCGAAGGGTGCGGGGAATGATAAGCAGTAAGGCCAAAAGATCATGAAATTTAAGAGATCTCTGTGCATAGTTCAAAATATATATAGGATAACAGTAATCACTCAACATAGCAGTCACAGGTGACAGTACAATCTTCCTAGCTTTGTGGTGCTAATTTAACACTTGCAGTAGAAAAGTAATCTTTGATTCTAATTAAAACCTGAATGAACAGAATCAAATCTGTTAATAAATTGTAGTCCAGTGCATTTACACTTGAGAGCATCTCTTTGAAGTCTTTTTTGTTGAGTAATAGTGACCTTCAGATCAGCAGCAGAGTGCCTTGAGAGAATGAACTCTTCCTTCCTCCCCCCCCCCAGTTTCCAAATAATGGAATTTCTGTTTCACATTTGTGCCCATTTATGCTTTTATACAGACGCTGACCTGTTGGACAGATGTGTACAGCAGAAGGACATTATTGGCAGGCAATTCAGTTCTGTAACAGTATTGCCTGAATGGATAAGGAAAAGGCAACAGCAGGGGAACCAGTCTCAGTCAAGATACTGAAGAGTTTTGCACTTTTTGTTAATGCCTAACATGTTTCAGCCAGAACAGGCT
This sequence comes from Rhineura floridana, assembly GCF_030035675.1. Lineage (NCBI taxonomy): Eukaryota > Metazoa > Chordata > Lepidosauria > Squamata > Rhineuridae > Rhineura > Rhineura floridana. The sequence goes on along the minus strand of NC_084484.1, from coordinate 66,006,780 downwards.
GTGTTGGGCTTTTTTTAGGGGCTTGTCTGTTTTCTTATAAAAAAGCTCCGGAGGAAGACTTCTTCTGGCTGAAACATGTTGAACATTAATAAGAAGTGCAATACTCTTCAGCATCTTGGGACTGGTTCTCTTGGGGTTTTCCCCCTGTCTTTTCTCCTGGATGCTTCTCTTTTTTTCCTGTATGAGTGAATATGGGGAAACAATTAGCATCTGATTTGTTGCCTTACATAGTTCTTTGTCTATATTAGAGGTGTGCACTGGCCACTAGAGGTGTGCACTGGCCACAAGATTTGCCTTGTACCTGTATCAATAGCTGTGTGAAGCAGCCCAGCATGTTTCAGAGCTACTCTGTGGGCTGGTTCACATATGAGCCAAGATCCACATTAAAAATGCTGCTTTTTTAATCATGATTGATTTTGACAGTTCACATACTTCCGCCCTCGCTATGAATAAATTGGCTGTTTTTCTTTTTAGCATTCACACGCATGTGCGATTATTGCTATCAGCATTTCCTTGTTGCCGTGCCCACCACACATTAGAATGTTAACTGTGGAGGCGGGGAAGGGGCGGTGTTTCCCTAAACAAAGGGAGGAATAGGTGCTTGAAAGAAAGGGAATCACGTACAGCTGCCCTACTAAAGGAAGCATTGACCGTTTAATATTATTGCAGTGGGATGAGTGGAGCAGATGCTTGGATGAGATGCCAAGACAGCTCCCCTTTCCCCTGTGCTTTTGGGTGCTTATAAATTACCCCTGTGGCGCCTTTGCCAGACTCCTCTCACCGTTGCTGCGTGCGTTCCAAGCCTGGGTGTAGCGAGTGGCGCATAGCGGCTTGCGGTCCCTCCCCCCGCAGCTCAAGTGAGAGAGCTGGCCAAGGCTGAAGGGGAGTCTCCCTCTCTGGTGGCCAGGAAGGAATTTCCCGAGCTCCAGCTCTTCCCTGCTACCCTTGGGGAGTTGTTGGTGTCGCTGCAGAAGGGAGAGAATGAAGGGGTGGGAAAAAAACCCCACTTGCGAGCTTCCACAGAATTAGATATTCTAGGGTTAATAATTTGGATGAATGTGATTTTGTTTAAAGGAGTGGGGGAGAAAATGTATTGGGGGGGAAGTGGGAGAAAGCAGGAGAAAGGAAGGCAAGAGCGACTGGAAGTTGCTTCGTCAATGGCAGGAAACAAAATGACGCCCAGAGACAGTTAAAGGGGCAGAGAAAAGGGAGGATCTAAGGGCGAAGAAACTGCACAGTCAAAAAAAAGGCGCTTAAAAGGTAATACATGGTAGAAGCGCGCCAAAGCAGGTGCGGATTTTAAAAGCAATTTCAGGTTTTTGTCACATCGATTTAATCCAGAGTTAAAGGCAAAAGCAGCTGAATGTACTCGCATTGGGAAAAAAGTCATGCAAACGGTCCAAATTAAAAGGATCTGCAAAAAACATCAGATCCGAATTATACTGGCATCTGATCAGGCCCACAGTCTTTCCAATTTAACTTATTATTCAGGACTAAATTTCGTCTGTTAAAAACGAACTTCTGGTTTTCCTCATTCACTATAATTGGGAATATATATTTGACCATATAACACCTGTCCTGGCGCAGCTGCACTGGCTACCGATATGTTTCCGGGCCAGATTCAAAGTGTTGGTTCTTACCTATAAAGCCCTAAACGGCATTGGACCGCAATACCTGATGGAGCGCCTCTCTCGCTATGTACCTACCCGTTCACTACGCTCGACGTCGAAGGCCCTTCTCCGGGTCCCAACCCATAAAGAGGCCCGGAGATCAACAACTAGATCTAGGGCCTTCTCGGTGGTGGCCCCCGAACTATGGAATGCCCTCCCAGACGAGATACGCCTGGCGCCTTCTCTGTTATCTTTTCGGCGCCAGGTAAAAACTTACCTTTTCACCCAGGCTTTTTAAATTTTGTAAATTTTTAAATATTTTAATTTAACATTCTAAACTTAATATGATCTTAATTTATAAATCTCAATGGCAATTTTATTAATGTTTTATAATTGTACTATATATATATATATTTTTCCACACTTGCTCATATTTTAATTGTGATTTTATTTGTTGTACACCGCCCTGAGAGCTTTCTGCTATAGGGCGGTCTAGAAATGTAATTAAATAAATAAATAAATAAATAATAAAAATAACTATAACTTTGTCCCCTTTTCACAGACTTGGATGGAATGTACAGCCATAGGAGCCCCTCCAGAGTGGATTAAACCAGCCAAATTGTTGGGAGAGCCATCCAGGAATTTTTGTGCAGGGTACATTGAACATTTGATTTTGTTAAAAAAAGGAAAATATTTTTTGTTTTCTGCCAGACTTCAGTGCAAATTTAAGGCATGTCCACCCTTTGTAAGGCTGCCAAATGTCAGAATGATAGCAGTGGTTCTCCCATAAGGGCAAATGTTCCTTTTTTGGGGTGGCTACAATTGGAATTATGGGTGTGTGTGAAAAAAAGATCATGGATCTCCAGGAAAGACTGGGATGGAGGAAATGTCATCCTCTTAGCAATCATGGGACTGTGAGAATTTACTCTCCAACATGTAATTTTGAGGATAACACCTTGTCAGACCATAGACCCCCAGGAAAGACTGGGAGTAGGGCAAATGTTTCCTCCTAGTAAGAACCCTGTTTCCCCAAGGGTAGTTGTTGGGGGGTTGGCTTTGTCTCCCACTACAGATTTTTGGGGATATAGATCACTTTCAGGGTAGAAGCACACTCACTGTTCTGCCGGTCCCTGTGCATCTCCATCTCTCTCTTCTGAAAATGGGGGCACACAATGCTAGTCAAACCCCACCCCTTTGTACTGTAGAACCTGGTGGGAGCAGCTTAAGTGGTTTTTTTTAAAAAAAATCAGCTTCAAAGAGATTTTGCTGCTGATCAGTAGATCAACCCCTTCCCACTCCAGGTGTGGCTAATGGAAACACTTTGATCTGGCAACTAGTGTGTTCACAGCCTTAGATAACCTGTTTATTGTGCATTTATCATGATTTATTTGCTGAGAGGTAAATAGGTGATTCAGCTATTTATCTAGCATTGATCCTTATTTGCTTGAGAGGTGACTAGACAATGCTGCATCAAGTGTTATCCTGCAGTTTTCAGTGCGTTTTCTTGTCACTTCCCTTATTGGAAAAACTCCAGAATTTGGGGAAATTGGTTGTGTTGCACAAAAGCTATGTCAACTTTAATAGTGAGACCTGAATTTGCCAGTATGTCATTGAATCCCACACTAAAATAGCAACTGTCTGGAAGCAGCTACAGTCTCTTCCTCATGGGGAGAGAGAGATCTATTAATTGACTTGCCTGTGCAAAGGGTGGTGTGGGGAAAACAGTATAGATCCACATGAAGGACATACATGATTTTTAATTCCTCCCCCAAATCACTGTGATTGGAATGTCCAGGGAAAACAATTCCCTCTGATAAAAAACTAGATTCCCCACCACATTTTTACCTGTGCCTCCCTGGAGCTTAGGACAGCTTGGTTTCACTTAAAAAAAAACAGTGGCTACTTTAACAATGCAGCATTTGTGTGGCACCTGAGTCCTCTGAGCAACTTCAGACTTTAGAAAGATACCTTGTTAACAGCACAATTTGACTCAGAAATGAGAAAATTGCAGCTGGATCACCCCCAATCCAGCCCATGCATATCCCTTATATGTGGCTCTGTTAGTTGATCCATTGTTGCTGGTCAGTAGCTGTTTTAGGTTAGGAGTCTTTCTGAAGGCAAAGGTAGGTCTACCATCCTAGACGTATGAGAGGGAAATATAATTGTCCAGAACAGGCTGTACATAATTGATAATGCATTAGAGTGGTTCTACCTGGAAGCTGTAGGTGACATTTACTTATTTGTGCATCACTTAGGGTGGCTAACAAGCATGAAAACCAACCATAAAGTTGGTTTTACTTTTACAATTTTTCTTGTAAAAGTATAACATAATATCAAGAGACAAGTTGCGGTAGAGATGCAGTGTTCTGTTACTCTGTTGTCTGGATCTGTTCAGTAGTTAGCTACTCCTGAGTAGTAGTCTGGCCTTTTAAAATATGTTCCTTAACTTGATTGGGCAGTTATTGACATTTTAGGAATGCCTGACATAAATCCTTCAAATGTGAGTTGCTGTCCAATCAATGCAGTTGTATCATAAATGTTAGGGATAGAATATAGATTGTGTAGTGTTCTCTGGGTAGAAGCTGCAAGCATGAACATATAAGTAACAGTCAGTAGGTTTTCAGTATAAGGTGTTGTTTATATCAGTATTGATCAAACAGAGGCACTGTGGTATTCAGAATTTGCTGTTTGGACTGATCCAGGCACTGTCTGATGAAAGGGTAGAATTTTTAAATGGACTTTCTTTGCTTCCAGTGGCCCCAGAAGATAAATATGTTGTTGCTATATCTCAGGTAGGCTTTTGGGGACAAGAGCTAAAGAAACATTGTTCTAAGTCAGCCATGAATATGCTGGCATGCTCAGAGCTTGGAAGTAATTCGTTACAAGTAACTTGTAAGTTACTTGTAATTCATTACTTTTTTGAGGAACAAGCAGATAATTCCTTTACATTTTAATTGTAATAGAACTTGGAGTACTTTTTTTTTACTTTTGTGGAGTAATTTCCAGCATTACTTTTGGGCATTACTAGGGACGGGGACCAGGGGAAGTCTTCTGCTCCTCTGATTTGTGGATGAAAATCATGTGCCTCCAACTGGGCTTCTGTGCAGCGTCCCTCTTCCCTCGTGCTCTGTGGGTTGGGAGGAGGTGGAGAGTGAGACAGGGTGGAGTGGAGAAAACAATTGTTTTAAAAAAATGGATGGTGGTGGTGAAGAATGGAGTGGAGGGAAAAATGAGCCAGAGGGCAAGAACTTGGATAAAGGAGGAGAAAGAGGCAGCAGCAGAATGGAGATAAAGAACTGTGGAAGTGAAATATGACGTGTGTATGTGTGTGTGTGTGAATACTGTGTTTGCACTTGGCACACAAAGTGGCCTCCACCACCCTCTCTTGCTACTGTACTGCATTTGTAGTATTTTAACTTTTTTGCATCTCAAGGGAAAATGTTTGCTTTGGTGAGTGTCCCTTAGTTGGTGGCAGGGCAGGGTCCAGGAAGTGGTTGAGAGAGATTGTGTTTGCTGGCTGAGGAGGGGGGATGCACTTGGTTTGATGTGCAAAGATCTGAGTAGTGGCCTCTGTCTTCCTCCCCACCTCTCTTATCAGCAGAGAGACCACCATTGCTATCTTATGGATAAAAAGAATTATTCTACTACCTCTGTACGTGTGTGTTTATTTTTAATGTTGTTTTAGGCTACTTAGATGTGCAGCAGCCAAGGCCAGCACCTTGTAGGCGTTTTTTTAAAAAAGTAACTGAAATGTAATTGTAGTGATTACTTTTGAGAAAAAGTAATCAGTTACTTTCAGAGCAGTAATTGTAATGGCAATTACTACTTTTTTGGGCCATGTAACTGTAACTGTAATTTATTACTTTTTAAAAGTAATCTTCCAAGCTCTGGGCATGCTATGGAGCCATGTGGGTACTTATGGCAGTGCAATTGGCTTGATTATACAAATTGCCCCCAAATGTCTGGAAAGCTTCCCAGTGACTCCAAGGTTGATATTTAATCTGAACTCGAGTGCCTTTGAATGGTTTTACTATCTCATTTTAATCATGTATATTGTCTGCATTTTCAGTCACTGAACATGTTCATCTATTATTTTGGCTCATTATCAAAGATAAGGAAAAATGAGTGGCCACCCTGACCACTAAATTAGTATAACTGTACGAAAGATTAAAAACTTAAGCTTCTGTTTTTGGAAAATATTGATTCATTCCACCTTTGTACTCGCGTCTACATTTTGATAACGGCTATTACATCTTACTAATTGTTTCCTTGTTGATATGCTGCTCATTTCATCATACTGTAAGTCAGACCAACAAACTTCACATATTAGCTACTTAACCTTTCTATTCTTTAGTGTTGCAGCCTTCTGCTTTTTCAGATGCCCTCCCCCAACATTCTGAGTATAGCAACAGCAGACTACATTGCAGGGCTAACATAACCTATACTTTCTCAGCCACAATACCCTGGTGCAATATGGGTACACTAGTGATGGATTTGATTTGCATTTGCAGGGTTTTTTTTAATGTTTACATACTGAGGAAAAAATCGTGCATGAAATTAATCATGAGTTAGAAAACACATGAAATCCTATTTTTGCTGCTCCTTTTTTCTTTTGGGTAGACATGCATACTTTTAAAATGAAAGCTCAGAGTCTGGGGAGTCAGGGGAGGGATGATGTGGTTGGTTTTTTTTGGCGAAGGGTGTTTGAGGAATGCCAAAATATAACTGCTCAAAGTATAGTGAAAGGCATGAAGTTAGTACTTTTATTGAATTTTGAGGGAGATAATGAAAGTCTGGTGTACAAAGATTTGATTATACCTTCTCAACACTGGCAAGGTTAGCAAAAGAGTAGAAAAAGCTTGTATTTCAATTCAGCTATGGAGGCAGCAGGTTTTGAACTTAGCATTATTAGAGAAACTGACTGTGTAAGTTTGAAAGGCTAAAGGACAACCAAACATGGAGGAGTTTGAAGGAAGGTTGTATGCTTTTATTGCATTTGCGCATGAAGAAATAACTGTACTCCTCCAGAGACACACAGATCACTGTGTTGAGGCATCTTTCAAGACCTCAGGCATGTGTGATATAAAGAGTAGTGGAAAATGCCGACTCTTGTGTCTGCTTGTTTATGTTGGCTTGTGATCTGTGTTATGCTGTGATGTTCATTTCATGTGATGTTCTACTCTGCACTATTTGTAGTGAAAAATCAATTAAAATGAATGCCCCTAACTATACCCTAATTGAGCCAACTTTAAACATTCTTGTTGACCTAATTTAAAGGTGTAAACAACTTGGGTCCACCAGAATATCTAGCTGACTTCCTTCCTGGAACAGGCCAGTACGTACCACCAAAAAAAAAAGCAAAAAAAAAAAAAAAAGCATTGAGCATACTACAGTTTCAGCATGTAGATATGTGGATTGCATTCAGAGCAGAGAAATACCTTATCTGACAGAGCATTCATACTGCAGAGTATGGATCTGATTTATATCCCTTTGCCATGCAGTCATATGTGGTGTAGTGGTTAAGGCAGCCTTTCCCAACCAGTGTGCCTCCAGATGTTGTTGGACCACAACTCCCATCAGCCTTAGCCAGCATTGCCGATGGTCAGGAAATATGGGAGTTGTGGTCCAACAACATCTGGAGGCACACTGGTTGGGAAAGGCTGGGTTAAGGTGTTGGACTACGACCTGGGAGACCAGAGTTAGAATCCCCACATAGCCATGAAGCTCACTGGGTGACCTTGGGCAAGTCACTGCCTCTCAACCTCAGAGGAAGGCAATGGTAAACCTCCTCTGAATACTGCTTACCATGAAAACCCTATTCATAGGGTCACCATAAGTCGGAATTGACTTGAAGGCAGTCCATTTCTATTTTGTGATTTCCTGAGCTAGCTGTCCCCAGAAGTTTCTAGTCTTACTTCATGGGATGCAGAATGTTTCTGTCAAACACACAAGGTTTATTGTCTGTTATAATCAATGAGTACTTTAGCTGAGTATACTGACTGCTAAAGATAAATTATTCTAGCTGTCCTTGCAGAAACCATTGCTCTAAGGTAATCCAAAGCTTTTTCGTCATGCACAGGCCAAAGAAATCTTGCAGGGTTGGTTGGGCTGAAACTGAATGACTGAATTAATATACTGTATATAATTTTAATATGAAATCTGAACACTGACTTGTGGATTTGTAATATTGAGACATATATGAGAAGCAGCTGATTTGTGCTTTATTTTCCAGTTCTCCACATAAAGCTCTCTGAATACCAGTTAAGCTTTTTTTATATAACATCTAGTGCCTCTTTCTATAGATTATGACCTTTCATAAGGAGGGAATCTGATGCTGTAGTGAGTTGGCAGCCCCAGACCATAAGCAAGTGAGCTTTTCCTACATGCACAGACAAGGCTCTAATCTTATGCACACTTACCAAGGGGTGTAAGTCCATTAACATAATAGGGACCCACTTCCAAATAATCATGAATAGCATCAGGCTGCACAAAATCTGTATTTTGTATCTCTTCACTCCACACCTCAGAATAGTAGGTAGGCCCCATGTCAAGGCTTCTGTAACTGCTCCATACAGTATATGTATGCATTAGCTTACTATGTGCTTTGCACTCTCTGCTTTGCACACCTCTCTGGTGTGGAGGAAATTTCCACAACTACATCACAAAATGTTTTATCCACATGCCACATAATAATTAACAGTTACCACTAAGAGCAAAATAACAGCATCACTAACAGGTAGACTGGTCCTTATAATGATGGCTGATTTGCATGACCACAGGCCACGCAACCTATCGTTGTTCAGTTGCTTTCAACTGAAGGTGCAAAGAAGTGCCCTGATTGAAAAATTCTGTGTTTCGTATCAGGTGAAGTGATACCACGATCTGTCTGTGGTGTTTGATATTCATTCCTGATGGCTGTTTCACACATTCAAGTCATCACTCAGTGCTGCAGTCAACGTGTGTGTGTGAGTGAGAGATTTCATGTTGAAGGTAGGACCATCTAAATACGAGAGAGTGGCAGTAACTGAATCTTTAATCTGAAGTAAAGTCTGCTTGTCTTTCCTGGGAGGTCGTGACCTTCACCTGGTACACTCACCTGAGTGTGTGAACCTTCTCCCCCGCTCTTGTTTTTACGGAAGCATTCCTCTCTACTTATAAGGCGACATCAGGTTTGTAATGAAAACTGAAGCTAATGAAGACGGCAGTTAGGAGGTGGGTGGGTTTACAAACCCTGCTTTCATTCCTCCCCCCCCTCAGCATTTCGCATTCCCCTGCAATTACAGCCACAGCACAGTCACACACACACACACATACTCAATGACAGCCGAGGTTTCCCCGGCTACACTGACAGTTTGAGAGAGAAGGACTAGACAAGGCGTGAGGGGCGGGCGGGTGAGTGGGAAGGAGGCGGGAAAAAAAAGAGAGAAATGAGCTCTGCTGGGTGGAATACTAATCAGGCAGGTTCCCCCGTCTGCAGAGAGCTGGCTGCCTGTGCTGCAGAAATGCTCACAGACGCACTTTGACAAGCTCTCCCAACACCACACTCAAACGAAGGGAAAGCACCGCGGTGGTGCGGGCAGAAGGAAGTTCCAGGCGCGGGCCCTCCCTCATTCCTCCCGCCGCCTGCCGCTGCGCGCGCCTTTTCCTCTCTCAGCGCGGCATGTTTTTATCCTGCCGTTGTCCTTTCATGGCTTTGCGCGCGGAGCTTCCCAGGAGCCCGGCTTTTCCCACCTGTCACTACCCGCGGGCTGCCTCGTCGTCGCCCAACTTTGAAGGCGCTAGCTCTGCCGCCGCACCCCCCTGGCGCGTGTCCTCGGCGCGTTTCTGAAAGGGAAGGCGAGCGCAGAGGATACAGAGAGAGAGAAAGAGAGACCCTCTCTCCCGCCAACCCGCGGAGTCCCAGCGGCACGGGGCGCCCATGGCAGCACCATTGGGCAGACTATCTTCTCCCCGCCTGCCCCCTCAGCTTCCCGGTGGAGCGCTTCCCAGCCTCTTTGCAGCCGGAGACTGGCAGCTGCGGCAGCAAGACCAGACGACCAACGGTTTCTGAACGCCCCGCGGGGTCAGTCTCTTCTCAGGGCGCCCTGACCGGGGGAGGGGAAGCCCGCCCGGCGACTCAGCGTCGCGCCCTCTCCTTGTCAGTTTGGCACGAACCAATGCAGATGCCGCCCAGGTTTTAGCGGGGCTATTTCAGACAGCTGGGGGAGTTTGGTTTGGAGGGTGGCGGTGGGGCTAGCTCTGCGGGAGATCCTTCCTGGTCCATCCATCACCGCCAGACTTCTCCATCACGGGCACTTCTTAGACGTGGGGTTTGAATTGCTCACTGATCTTCTTCGACTGCGGCTTTCCCCCGGGTGTCATGCAGTCCCTCATTTCTCCTGTGACCAAGGCGATTCTGGTGGCTTTGTTCATCTTCGCCATCCTCCTCATCCTCTATGTGATTCTGTGGTACATCTGCCGAGATGTGGATTGCGATCATGGGATCTGATGTGGCACGCTGCTGGGCAAAGGCTTAAGGGACGAGTTCTTATTGCGTGGCGAACTGTAAGGACGGCTCGAAAGGAAAAAAGAGCGGGGGAAGAGGTGGTAAGGGAAGGGGGGAAATAACGGCGAGAAATCAGAACCAAGACTTCTAGAGCCTCTCAAGAAAAACTACCAGCAAAGCTAGCCCGAGACTGACCTTCAGAGATCAGGGCGACCGGGTGAGTCTCTCCACTTCTTGTTTACAAACCGGGGAGGCCAGGGGAATAAAATTTCTTAATTATTTTCAGCAACGACGGTGGGGAGGAAAACCAAGATATATCATTAGAATATCAGTTTATTTGTTCCTTCAGAAAGCACTGCAGTGTCGGACTGTTTTGACTGCCTTGCATAGCTGTTCCATAGGCAGCTACAGTTACCACCATAAGAGTGTATGTGTAAGGATAGGGGCACAGATCCCTTGTCAGCTTCTTCTACTTATGTGGTCCAGTATGTTTTCCTTGCGTATTTACATCTGGAGAAAATGCAAAGTAGCTTTTTCTGTCTACTACCTGCCTCTCTGGATCCGATACTGGGGACAATTGGGGACTTTGTGGGGCTCAAGAAAGATAGAAGTAAATGTCTGAGCAAGACAGAAAGCTTTAGTACTTTTCTTCTTTTTGAAAAAAGACTGTCTTTACAATGCACACAGGAGCTATGTGTGATCAAAAAGGTGTGAAGCTGTTATCAAGGACTGTTAGGTTGTCTTTGCAGCCCCCAAATTGGTATGCAGGAGGTAACTGCACTGCTAAACAGACCATAAAGGTAAGCTCGTGTGACAGAAGGAACAAATGCTTTGTGAATTCAAAAGGTGGAAAATCAAAAAAGTAATTGAAAATTAGACCTGGTGTAGGCAAGATTCCAAGAGCATAAAAATATGTTTGATAGCATAAGCACTTTGGAATGATTTTGCACATTAGACATTTTACACTGCATAGATTTGCATTTTAAAGTGCCCATTGAAGGTTTTCGGGGTATGTGTGGAGGTATTTACTTATTGGTGGCTAAAGCATTTGAAATAGTCTTGGAGGTGGGATAAGTGGAAATATATACTGCATGCATCCTTTTTAGATGATACCTAAGATTTTGTATTTAAAACAACTTCCCCAGCCCTGACCTATTCTGATAGTGGATGAAAGCTCATTCCATTAAAATATATTAGTGGGATTTTGCCACTGAACTAAGTGGGAGGTGAATTGCACTCAATGTGTTCAATTGCAGAGTCAGTAAATGTGTGTATTGCTATATCATCTTAAATATTGGGAATGCTATAGGAAACACATCCTGCTCTCTTCTTATATTGTCTGCACAGAGAAGAGAGAATGTGGATATCCACATAGGAAACTAAAATAATGAAGATGTCAGTAATGATGATCGTGACCTCTCTTACCCTAGCCTTTGGTAAAAGAGTAGGAAGAGGATATCAGACATACTGACTAGATGGAGGTGATCAAATGGAGATGTCTTTCTGAAATTGAGATGGGGAGGCAATAAACCTTCAGGCTGTACTATAGACAGTAGATTAACAGAAGAAGGTTTAGGAATGAGAGCAGAGACTATAGGATGCATTCCCTGTCATTGGTGTATATGCTGTGTGAGATAGAGGCACTACCTCTGTCTTACACTGCATATGCACCAATTAAGAGGAACACTGTGGGAGAGACAAGAAGGACATTGATTTTGTTTTAACTCTCCAACGGTGACCATGTAGCCAAAGTGCAACTCTGTGATGTGAGATGATGTTACACTGAATTGCCTCAAGGTGACTTCTTACTCATCTAACTTTGTTTATATATCCTGGAAATGAAAAACAAAAAGAAATGCCCTTATGTAGTTATATCCATTCAGCTTTGCTCCTACTCACACTGCTTCTCTAAGGTCTTCTGGTCTAGCTGGTTGATCAGTCCTGACATTACTGTTAATGCACCCTACCAACTAATGTGATTACAGCAGCAATGTCACCAGTGTTTACATGCCTGGCAACTGCATTGCTGAATCCATTTGTTTGTTCATCTCCTCTCCCCAGCTGAAATGCCTGCTGCTCAAGACTCTGTGAGCAAGTAAAAGGTCACAAATATCTAAAACAACTTGCCCATCTTTGCTGAAAACTATTTCCTGCAGTGGTAGACTCACTGTGCATGGATGTTACCTAAAATACCATATGATTTTCTGTAAATAGAAAGAATCTTCATTGAACAATACTAAGTACATTTACAAGGCCTTTCAAATGTTATGCACTTTTTTTTGAGCAAATGGAGATGCCATCCACAGGAATGTTCTCCTGCATAAGCCCACTTTGAAATGAATGGAGTTACTAAAGAGCATGGTAGTGTGTTTGCATTGCTCTTACTCATTTCAGTGAGGGTTGTACAAGACAGATTTCTGATGGATTGTGCCTTTAGTGTTGAAACCTGCTGTAGAAAGGATAGGAGGGCTAATGTATACAGAAGAAATCATTTTTTTCATATCTCAAACTATTGTGCAAAGTATAAGTTTAGTAACCAACTCTTAGATTTTATTGATTTTTTCAGGTGAGAGGGTGTGTGAATTCATATGCATGTCACATGTTTAAACAGCATCACATTTGTACAGGTTGTGAAATTGTGTTTTTTATGTAATATGCATATCTCTTATTATTTCAGTACTAGGAAAAAAAACTTTTTATATATGTTTTGCAACCGAATATATTCAAGCTGAGTGATGTAGTTCATAACTCGCACTAACTATATCTCAGCACTTCAAATATATATAATGTGACACTATGTATAATGAAATATAGGCTTTTACCAATTAAAATGGCTCTACAACACTTAACATCTAAGCATTTACTTGGAAGTAAGTATCAATGAAAATAAATGGAACTCACTATCCAGGTAAATGCATTTAGGATCATAGTGTTGGGATTATGCAGCCAAATTCTGTGCATGTTTACTTGAAAGTAAATCCACAGAACTCAGTGGAACTTGCTTTTGAATAAACGTACATTGGACCAAGCTATTAATATTGTTACAAAACAACTTCACTCAGTTTACAAATGTCTTCTCATAACAAACAAGGCCTTTCAATGCTGTTTTAATATATAGCTTTAGAGAGTGTTAGTATGTGGGAGAACAAAAAAGTCAAATGCAGTTCTGCTTTCTGCTTTATCTCCCAGGTGCAAAAATGTTGTGAGAATGTATATTTATTTCATTTTAAAGTTTAAATAGTTGCTGCTGTCACTATAGGATCACTATAGTACACTCAGCATATCCCTAGAAAAAAGCAACATTTGAGAATCAGTGTCTATGCTCTTCTTTAGCATTCTTGGGGAGGTGAGTTAGAATTTGACCCAACACTTTTTCTATTCATCCCTGTAAAAAAAAAAAGGGGAGGGGGGAGAACATGCTGCTTGAGAGACACTTGCTATTTACGGCACTTATTCTGTCATCTTATTTACATTCATCTTGTGGTAAAATAGGGTTAACAGGAACAAATGATATGTGAACTACTTTAATAACTCCTGCAACAGGGTTACAAAAAGTCTGCCTGATATCGGGTCAGATTTATTTGCACCCCTAGCCCAGTATTGTCTGACTGGTAGTAGCCCTCCACAGTTTCAGGCAGAAAGGTTTTCCTTCACATCACCTGTTACCTGATCCTTTTCACTAGAGATGCCAAGGAATGAACCTGGGACTTTCTGCATGCAATGCTTCTTCCCTTGATATATGGAATATTAAATCTTATTTGACCAACCCTAAACATTCAGGGCAAAATCATTAGGTGCCACAAAGGGCATGTGATCTGTCAACATTTCTAGTTTCTGATTTCTTCCAAAGTTGTACGGATAAAGTGTTGCACTTACAATAGGGAAACCTAGCTTTACAGACAACTTTGGCCAAGGAAGCCTTGGCTTGACCATGAAGCTCACTAGATGACATTGCCAACCCTTATCTCTCAGTCTAACTTTATCTTATAGAGTCGTAGTGCTGTGGGGGGGCAGGACAATATATTCTGCCTTGAACTCCTTGGAGGAAAAGTGAGATATAAGTAATTATAGTAATTGCTAATTATGCTCTTTCATGTCCCCATATCCGGACAACCATTAGTTATAATTATTAGAGAGGGGCTAACTCCTTCTTGACTGTTATGTAGCAGATAAATGAAATGGGTGATGGTTTTCCCATGATGATGTAGCAGACGGGGGGGGGGGAGGTGTATCTGTTGATAATCCCCTAATCTCAAATCTGTAAAAGGCACAGAAGTGAAAGAACTGGCAGTCCTACATTTCTTTAACTTTATAGAATTTTTTTGTGTGTGCAGTAAGCAATAGGGATATGTCGTATGGTTACATTCATGTATCTTCTTATACAATGCATATTTTCCACATTCTTGTGATCTAAGTTCCATCGTCTGTGTATTGTGGTATAAATTGAAACTGGAGAGAGAAAAACCAGGCAAGCATAAAGCAAGATTAAGACTGGGAAATTCAAAAGTAAGTGTTAAAGGCAACTTTAAACAACTTTTCCTTTCTAATTATATAAATATGCAGCTCAATGTGTCAGGCCTCATAGAATAATAGAATCTGAAGAGCTCCATTGAGTCCAGCCCCTTGCTCAATGAAGGCTCTGCAATACAGGATGTAACTATAGCATCTGTGTCAAATTGTTGTTCAGCCTCTGTTTAAATACCTTCAAGGAAGGAGAGGTGACACTACCTCCTGAGGCAGCCTGTTCCACTATTGGATAGCTTTCACTCTTAGGATGTTTCTTCTAAAGCCAAGATCTGCTACCCTGCAATTTCCACCTGTTTTGGTTCTAGTCCTGTTCTTTGCTTCACCTTCTGTATAACAGCTCTTCAGATGTTTGAAGACTGTTATCATATACCTATCTTCTGAAACTCTGCTATAAAAAGGATTAAGGCTGTTACACTTTGAAAATGTTAAGCTTTTTAATAGGCATTTGTCATGGATGTATAGTGCTGCTGCAGCTGAAATACAAAACCTGTGGCACAACTTAGTTTTAGATCCACCCACACCTCCACCTTGGACTAATACTAGTAGTTGCAGATCATACATTAAAGATGCAATCCAACTCACTTTTCTGCCGGGCTGGGGTGAGTTGGATGCTATGGAGCCCAGGATGCTCCAGCAGCAGACCTCCACCACAGCTGAGCTGTGGCACCGCCAGGGTCTGCCAGAAGCAACCAGCCTGGAGAATGGAGGGCCAGCAGAAGCCCTGAAAATTAAGGTTGGGGCAGTTAAATAATTTTCTTGATTATTCCACTTACTTCCCAGGAGGGCTTACTGCCTGGGAGGCCTGTTTGTAGGAGTCAGCACTTCCCGGTCAGCTCGTGTGTGCATCTCCCAATGGAGAGGGCGTTCAGCCTGGCCAGTGGCTCCTGAGCTGTAGGAAGATCCTGCAGAGCTTTCCGCTGGCTCCTCCTCCCCTGCCCCCCTCCCCCTTGCTCTGTGAATCCAAGTAATCAAGACTCAAAGAGTGTTTCATAATTGAAGTGTTTTTGCCTTTGCCAGTTCTACATAAAATAGCTAAGTACTTTAGAATGCAATTCTATCCTTCATTTACACTGACAGAGGGACCATCTACACAGAGGAACATTGCTAACACTTCTCTGACTAGAACCCCAACAGGTACCTCATCTTGGGATACCAGGCACAAATACCAACCTGAAACCTCCACTGCTACAACTGGGACTGCATATCTCCACATGGTAAGTGAGGGAAGAGAGCAATTATCCTGCAAAGTGTAATTCCAGCAATAGTTTCTTCCCCTTGATATTGTATATGTGTTTTGCCCAAACTGTATTGCAGTAATGCTCTGCTCCCTCAACAGCTGGGTGCAGTGACTCTTACAATGTGTTATTCCAAAATAAGGGGGTACGTTCTCTGTTGGCATAAGTCACAGCACTCCACTCTAACCATTATCATCGCTGGTCAAACACTAATGAACACTTTTGACTGGCAGGAGCACATCCTGGACACATGGAGCAGAAGAAGCTGTTCCTACAGATATGTGTGTGCGCGCGGGCACACATACACACACACATGAGTTCCACTGCAACCTTCAGGGGGAAGTATGACCTCAGTCAGGTCCCCTTCCTCAGGGCTGGAGAAGATGAAGCAGGAGCACTGACAAGAGTAGTCAGATGGCCCCACTCCTTCTTCCTTCTCACCTTGTCACAAACACCTATTGTGTATCCAGGTTCAAGGACTGTGTGTTGCGCTATTGCCTATTTCTTGTTACTCTATCTATGTCTCCCTTTGCTCTCCACAGACTGCTGTCCCACATGGAAAGGACCTTCTCCCACATATCTTTCTGTGTAGGCCAGGAGGGAGGCCCAACCCACGACCAGCAGCAGTATCTCAGAACTCTTCAAGCTGTTCCTCCATGCTGAGGCTAGCCTACTTGCTCCAGGCAGGCTCCTGATCCCTTGCCAATTCCATGAAAGTTATGCAATAGGTAATCAAGTAAAAGTCCTAATGTGGAACTGCACCCATGAGAGAGGCTGCTGTCACCACTACCCTGCTGTCATTTGTATCACTGTCCAAGGCACAGAACCCTGCTGGGATGGCTGATTGGGAACCCTATACATGTGTCTTTTCCTCTCCTTCGCCTTAAATTCTGTTCAATAAAGGCTATGACTGTGCCACATTTGTTTTTTTTCTTTGTTGCTAGGGAATAGTAGATAGGGATCCCTTTCCCTCCCCCTAGTATGATGTGGCTTCAGGATGGCACTCTAAGGGAGAGAGGGCAGGGAACCTGATGCTACCAGATCTCAGGGCCCATGGTCCTTTCAATCTCAGCACTGAAAGTGAGGGGTAACAACATAAGAAGAGCCTGTTGGATCAGGTCAATGCCCTATCTAGTCCAGCATCCTGTTCTCACAGTGGCCAACCATATGCCTTTGCGATGCCCACAAGGCAGAAGGATACTGTCTCTGACCATGGAAGAAGAGCATGAAGATATAGGGTTTCCTCAGCAACCCATGTGCTCCCAACATATATGACTGAATTATGTGATGAGGGGAGATATCCAGATAATTGGTCAATTGCCTGCTTTGGATGAAGTCGTACTCCCTCTGGAGGAGCAAGTAATAGTCTGGGGGTGCTCCTGGATCTATCTTTGTTGCTAGAGCCCCAGGTGATCTCAGTGGCTAGTACTGCCTTTTACCAGCTTCAGCTGGCAAGACATCTGTGGTTGTTTCTCGACCAGGATAGCCTGACCACTGTTGTACATGCACTGTGACATCCAGACTGGGTTACTGTAATGTGCAGTATGTGGAGGTGCCCTTGAGCTTGGTCTGGAAGCTACAGCTGATGCAAAATGCAGTGGTGCAACTGCTCAGTGGGGCAAGACATTGCCAACGTGTTACCCTGCTGCTGAAAGAATTGTACTGGCTGCCCATCAGCTACTGGGCTACGTTCAAGGTGTTGGTTTTGATGTTCAAAGCCCTATGCAGCTAGGGGCCAGGATACCTGAAAGACTGTCTTACCCCTTATATACTCAGTTGATCCCTCTGCAGGTGAGGGCCTCCTGCAGATACCATCTCATCATTCCACACAACATAGGAATCATGCCTTTAGTGTTGTGGCACCTACCCTTTGGAATTTTCTCCTCTTAAATTTTAAACAGGTGCTGTCTCTCGTCTCTTCAGCACCTGCTGAAGACCTTCCTCTTTCAACAAGCCTTTTAAGTAGAGACCTTATCCCAGTCTGCATCTGTGTTGGAATTGTTTTAAAGATGTTTTTAAAGGTTTTTTTTTTAAAAAAAGATGTTTTTAAGATGTTCTTTAAGATTTTTTATTTTATTTTAAAGATATTTTGTTTTAAAGATGTTTCATATATGTTTTTAGTGTTTTGTTATTTGTTTGCTGCCTTGGGCTCCTTCTGGGAGGAAGGGCAGGATATAAATTTAATAAATAACAATAGTATGTCCCAGGATGTTTCTGTTTCCTGTTTGCTTCTACTGCTGAGTGAGTAGGGACCTGCTCAATTGTGTCTGCAATGTGGGTTTGAGTCCAGGTAGGTCCCTTTCCTTTGTCTCTGACTTGACTGTCGCTGCCAACCTGGGATGCAAAAGGTGAGTGAAATCGTATGCTCCTATCCCTCCTGGTGGTGCTTGAATTCACATCTCCTGTTTCCCAACCTCATGCCCTATGTAGTGATTGACTGGAGGTTGGTGCTGTCAGAATGTAGATGTGGCTTCTCTTTTTGTATCTCCTGGTTCTTTTTCTCTCTCAGTGGATCTTAAACTCTTGTCCAAAAGAGCATTGTGTTTGCCAAGGGAGCTGCTGGGATCCTATGTTGTATGGTCTCTTCTTCCTTCCCTCCCTTTGTGTGTTGTGATTAAAAGCAGTGCTGTAACTGAATAGCATTTGATATAACGGGAATTAATCTTCTGTGTGCAGGCACTGCAGGGGTGCCTACAGTTCTGGCTGCTAGTCTTTTCCTGTCTTTGCCACAGTAGTTTACACAGTGGAAAGTGTTGCAGAATCATATCTGGCAGGATGTGAGTTGCACGTGAGGCGAGAGGATATAATAGGGGCATGTCTCTGTCAGCATAAGTGAATTGGCTCCTCCCATGTCCTGTTGACATGGGGGCATTTCTGCAGTCTCACCATATCACATCCACACCATGTCTGCAACTTAACCACATCATCTCTGCAGCCTCACAAATACTAGCCATGATTGGTGATAGGCACTGGTGGTATTGAGATGGACATCTTGTGTTTTTCAGAGTAGTGTGTTTCCCCCTGTTGTTCAGGGCAGACATTGTGTCAGGATAGTAGTGGCAGTATAGTTGTAGCCTCTCTTTCCCCCTGATGTCTCGGAGTGTATGCTCTGCCCAGCTGCAATCCTAAACACACAAGAGAATAATCTCCATTTTTGTTCAATGGGAATTACTTCTGACATGCTTAGAATTACACTGTTACTCCTATAGAATGCAGCCCTGCTCTGGTTAAGCTCAATGGCAAAACATCAATTGATTTTAATGGAGCATGGATGCTGTTCTATTGAAACATCGTTAATAAACCTGAACGTCCCTTTATATTGTTGGGTTATGAGTGGGAGTAGGGTGTGGGGGGTACATTTGATGCAAGGTGCAAATATATTAGAGGAGGGACTATAACAGGAATGGTAGAAGAAACAGGACTGGATTATGTTTTCTTAAAGATCAAAGAATTAAAAATAAAAGATGATGTTTTAGTTGGTAAGCTTTAAATGGGTAAAAACAAAATTTAAAGAGATTTCCTGTACCCTGTCTTTACATTCTGCTGCAAAGATCAGAAAATGAATCAACTCCTGATTTATAATTTTCTTAAAATGACTTTCCAGAGGTTTGGGTTCTTTAGGGAGTACTGAAAAGCCTGTTAGAAAATCCTGTATCTGAAAATTTGCAAATATTTTATTAACTTTTAATACAAGCTTCTTTTTTTCAACATGTTTTGAATGTTTCTAGGGTATATTGCAAAAAGAAGCAATCTATATAACTATTCACTAATACGCAAAAACCTTTGTGGTTTAAGAATGTACCTATAGCCCACAGATATTTCTAACAAACTTTAAAAAGCAGGGAAATTGGGCAGCTATAGTGAATGCACCAGGGGAGCAGGAGACCTGACCTCCTCTCTGAGATATTGTACTACCCTACAAATTTGTAAAAATGCAAGCACAATTTAGGTTGGTCTTTCACAGTCCAATCCACTTGCTGTGTAGCTTGGAAGAATTTGGTAACATGTGCCTCTGAGCATATGGTGAGTGGTGGCAACACCTGCCATCTCCAAAGATGGAGAATTATATTTTTGTATGTTTGTTGGTGGTCTTATTTTGCTTCTTTCCTGTGTTACTAATGTTTCTACAAAGAATCTAATTTAGAAAATTTTATTTCCCTCATTATTAATCCTAGAAATCTGTGTCAAATTTATTTTTATTAATTTCAAAGCCTTTTTATTGGTCAATGTCATATGATGGTGAAGACAACCTTTTATGTTTCAAATTGGAGGTTATGTTCTATTTCTGTTTTGGGTGCATTAACAGCTGAATCTGAAACTGCAGTTTGATGTAAAATCAGACTGATTACAATATGTTGCTACTTCAGCAATGACTGTAGCTGTTGGAAAAAAAGGATGCATGTGTTTAGCCTGCTGTGTTTAAACCACTTCATTTAAGGCAAGGTGGACATGGTAAATTAAAAACATTAGAGCACACCTAGAATTTTGCTAGAATATATTTCACCTCCCACTGTTTGAGCTTGTGCAAACTGAGACACTCCTGATGTCCACTGGAGACTATTCTGCAGAATAGTCAGTGCGATTATTCCACAATTATTTTTGGAGTTTTTAGTGTAAATTTTGCAAAGTATTGCTGTACTTCACATATTCACAGAAATAGAAACAAAAGGAAATGATTTCCTGTAGGAAACTTCACAAAAATTGCAAAGTAAATCAGCCATATTTAAAGTGACCATCTGAACTATATCAGCTGTCTTAATAATGTTGCTTCCTCCCTGCTAAAACAAGATCAGCACAGCACGTCTTCTTTCTTTTATTTGGTCTGATTGGAGGTGTTGCCACCATTTATCATATGCTCAGAGGCACGTTACCAAATCCTTCCAAGCTACACAGCAAGCGGATTGGACTGTGAAAGACCAAACCAAATGGTGTTTGCATTTTGACAAATTTGTAGGGCAGTACAATATCTCAGAGAGAAGGTCAGGTCTCCTGCTCCCCTGGTGCATTCACTATAGCTGCCCAATTTCCCTGCTTTTTAAAGTTTGTTAGAAATATCTGTGGGCTATAGGTACATTCTTAAACCACAAAGGTTTTTTGCCTATTAGTGAATTTCTCTGCTTTTTATCTGGGAGGTAAGAAATGGGATCCTGTGCAAGTTTGCTGAGAATGGATTGATCATTTGCATGCTTATTGAGTTCAGTGGGATTTACTCCCCTGCAATGATGCTTAGGATAGGTGAAACTGACCACAAGGGATAGGGAGGGGAGGAGAAGGAAGGAGGGGAGGAAGGGCAGAGGGGAGAAGGAGAATGGGAGCAGGCAGGAGGGGGAGGGGAGGACAAGGGTTTTGATCATTTGCATATTGAGTTCAGTGGGTTTTACTCTCATGCAGTCATGCTTAGGATAGGTAAAACTGACTGGGGAGAGGAAGGGAGGACTGGAGCGGGTAGGGGATGAGAAAGAAGGAAGAGGGGAGGGGAGGAGGAAGGGAGAGGAGAGGGGAAGAAGGGGAAAGGCAGGTCAGATCATTTGCATGCTTATTGAGTTCAATGGGATTTACTCCTATGCAATCATGGTTAGGATAGGTAAAACTGACCATGGGGGAGGAAGAGAGGGAGGAGGAAGGATTGGATTGTAAGGGGGCAAAGGAAGGGGGAGGTGAGGTTTGATCATTTGCAAGCTTATAGAGTTCAATGGCATTTACTTCCGTGCAATCATGCTTAAGATAGATAAAACTGACCATGTGGAGGAGGAAGGGGAGGAGGAGGAAGGGGAGGAGGAGGAAGGGGAGGAGGAGGAAGGGAAGGGGGGATTGGAAGGGCATGGGAATGGGGAGGGACAGGCAAAGGAAGGGGGAGGGAAGGAGCAAGAGGGAGGGGATAGGAAGGAGGAGAAGGGAGGGTGGGTTTGATCGTTTGCATACTTTTTGAGTTCAGTGGGATTTATTTTTGTGCAATCGTGTATAGAAATGGACTGCCTTCAAGTTGATTCCAACTTATGGTGACCCTATGAATAGTGTTTTAATGGTAAATGGTATTCAGAGGTGGTTTTACCATTGCCTTCCTCTGAGGCTGAGAGGCAGTGGTTGGCCCAAGGTCGCCCAGTGAACTTTATGTCTGTGTGGGGATTCAAACCCTGGTCTCCCAGGTTGTAGTCCAACACTGACCCAGGGGAGGGGCAGACAGGAGGAGGGGGAGGGGAAGAGATTGGGTGGGTGGGCACTGGGCAGAGGGCAAGCCCCTTTCCTTTCCAAAAGAAAAACATTGTGAACAGTATCATTGGTTTTCAGCATTTCCCCCATATGTTTTATTCTACAGCAGACACATGTAGTCTCCCACCCAAAGCTGTCCCTGGCTACATCAACACCAGGCCTTTATTTCACTGTGGACAGTCATGGCTTCTCTCAAAGCATCCTGGAAGTGTAGTTGGTGAAGGGTGCTGAGAGTTGCTAGGAGATGCCCTGTTCCCCTCACGGACCTTCAATCAGAGTGGCTGACTGTTAAATCAGTCTGGCCACTGAGATCTATCAGTGGAATAGGAGTCCCCTCTCAGCACCCTTCACAAACTACACTTCCAGGATTCTTTGGGGGAAGCCATGACTGTCTCAAGTGAAATAAAGTTCTGGTGTGGGTGTGCCCCCTGATTAGGCAAGCTCAGCAGCTGTGAGTCTGGCTTTTAGAACATTGACAGTTGTTTCTTACTGCCCGACAATATCATTCAGTTCAATCCAAATTTTCTTAAATTAATTAAAAATCATCCAGGCATTTTTTTAACTTTTAAACTGCAGAAGATTGAGGTCAGAGTATGGGGCAAGGTCAGTAATAGGATTATAGGTACTCTGTGAATGTGGCTGCTTTTTAATGAATTTCAACAGATTATGAGAACTCTGACAGAAAAATGTCCAAAAAGGGTCTTGTTTTTCACCTCTCTTTTTAGACTTTGAACTCTCTGTTCTCTGTGACTGTTTTGTGTATCACTATGAAAATTTAGAGGGTTGTTAAGCAAGCGTTTCTGAGTTCAGGACTATAAGTTTTGTAAGATTTTGTTTTGAAATGAGCCTATGGGAAGCATCAGGATGGCATGGTGGGCATTTTCAATTTAACATTGCAGAATGTGAAAAATCCATGCTGGCTGTAGTATACAGCCACTCTCGTGGCTGTATAATAAAATCCTTACCAGTTACAATACAAAGTAGTTTGATTTCTTGGGAACTGCTATTTCAATGCCAACTTATAATATAATACTGGAATTTAATTTTTGTGAAAAACAAAAATCTTGAATTGGACTCTAATTGTGATATTTGCAGCAGCATTTTAGAAACTTTCAGAGGTATAACAGCATGTTTGTCTTGAATTTAACAGTGAAAGAAATGATTAATGGTTTCAATATATGTGAACAAATATATAATATTTGGAAAGGTGTCCAAATTAGTGCAGTTAAGAACAGTTCAGTTCACCATCTCAATTCAAAATTATGTCCGGCATCAACACAGACCAAAATCACCTCCATCTCTGGAACGGTTGTGCCAAACTAAGAACATGAGTTCTAGTGTTATGAGAGACAGAACTGGATGTCACAGAGAGGGTAGGTAGGCTTTTCTGTGTCTTCAGCTCTCAAATTCCTCTGGGTACCAACCCATCTAGATGCCCGGAGGACTGTTACTAGATCTAGGGTCTTTTCTGTAGTGGCCCCCGAATTGTGGAACAGCCTACCTGAAGAGATCCGCCTGGCGCCTACAGTACTTTCCTTTAGGCACCAGGTTAAGACCTGGTTATGCTCCCAGGCATTTTAATGTTTATGTTTAATGTTTTAGCTTAAATTTTGCTGATATTTGTTATTGATTTTATTGTAACATTGTATTTTAACTCTGTTGTACACCGCCCAGAGAGCTACTAGCTATGGGCGGTTTATAAATGAAATAAATAAATAAATAAATAATAAATAATATGATGTTTTTAATAAATTTGTATATGTTTATAAATGTTATATTGGTTTTAGTCTTCGCTGGAGGTGTGTATGTATATAGTAGGCTGCATTCAAAGTTGTTCATTTCATTTATGAATTGCTTCCCATGAGGTATCCCAAATTTATTTACAATAGAATCAAACCATACATGGAACAACTACACATAGCTTAAACATATGCATACATATATAAAAAACCCACACACAAACAACACATATAAAAATAAATTTAGATCTAATACAGATAACAACTGGGGAAAAAAGGTCCTCAAATGCAAAGATGTATCACTGAACACCAAAGTCAGGATCATTCAGACCATGGTATTCCCGATCTATATGTATGGATGTGAAAGTTGGACAGTGAAAAAAGCGGATAAGAGAAAAATCAACTCATTTGAAATGTGGTGCTGGAGGAGAGCTTTGCACATACCATGGACTGTGAAAAAACAAATAATTGGGTGTTAGAACAAATTAAACCAGAACTGTCACTAGAAGCTAAAATGATGAAACTGAGGTTATCATACTTTGGAAACACCATGAGAAGACATGATTCACTAGAAAAGACAATAATATTGGGAAAAAGAGAAGGGAGTAGAAAAAGAGGAAGGCCAAACAAGAGATGGATTGATTCCATAAAGGAAGCCACAAACCTGAACTTACAAGATCTGAGCAGGGTGGTTCATGACAGATGCTCTTGGAGGTCACTGATCCATAGGGTCTGCATAAGTCATAATCGACTTGAAGGCACATAACAACAACAACATACTCAGTTAAGACCCATTGAAACTAATGGACACAACTAACTTAGGTCCATTAATTTATTTAAATGGGTTGATTCTCACCATAACTTGGAGTCCTAAATAGCTTGGGATCAGGTTTTCTTGAAGACCACTTTTTCCCTTATAGTCTTACCAGGTCTCTGCAATCTGGCATATGGAGGAGGGCCTTTTCTGCTGTAGCACCCATTTTGTGGAATGAGCTCATTATGGAATTCAGACAAGAACTGACAGTGGAGAGGTTTTGTAAAGATCTTGGTGTTTACTCTTTCTGAGATTTGTTTTGGTTGATTCTGGCTGCTATAGTTTTGCAATGATGTTTTATTTATTTATTTATTGCATTTGTATACTGCCCCATAGCCGCAGCTGTCTGGGCGCTTTACAACAATTATGATTATTGAGTTGTTTTAACTGTTGTTACATATTTTCATTGTTATATATTGTGAACTGCTTTGTGATGCTATAAATAAAAAATGGTATACAAGGTTTAAAATAATTAAACTTAGTTGGGTACAATCCAGTGACATTATTTTAAACATTATTTTTAATGTAGAGGAGAGAAATCAAAATAATATAGGGAAGGCTAGTTTGTTAAGACGAAAGTATAACAAATACTCTTAGACAGAAAACAACGGGTTGGAGTGCTGATCACAGAGGAAGGAAATGGTTGCTTATAAAGGAAAACAAAATCACCCCTATACTCAGGGCTGTGGAGTCGGAGTCGTGGAGTCGGAGTCGGAAGCAATTTTGGGTGGAGTCGGAGTCGGTAGAAATGTATTGACTCCGACTCTGGCTTCAAAATAAAAATAATAATTTAAATTTTCTGTTTTAATGGATTTTAAGGTCTTTTTATGATGTCTTAAAGTGTTTTTAGGGTTTCTGTTTGCCACCCTGGGATCTTGTTGGGAGGAAGGGTGGGATATAAATCAAACAATTAAATAAATAAATAAATAATATACATTTGCCATTTATGAAGGAGTCGGAGTTGGACAGTAGAAAAACAGAGGAGTCGGAGTCGAAGGTTTGATGTACCGACTCCACAGCCCTGCCTATGCTTTAAAGAAACCTTTAGGAATGGTTGTTGTATACAACTAAATCATACTCAGTGTAGATCCATTGGAATCAATGGACTTGAATCACAGTGCAATCTTAAACATGTCTATTCAGAAGGAAGTCCTATTGGATTTAATAGAGTTACTCTCAGGGGTTAGGATTATAGCCTTAGTTATGACTAACTTGTCCACTGATGTCAGTGGGAATGCTCTGAGTATGGCTTAGTTGGATACAACCCTGTGAGAAGTTCACATAATTAAAATTACCAAGGATTTCTTGCATGGCTGGCTTTTTTATGTTTGATTCTTTTGTTTCATTAAATGTATAGTCTGTCTCTCATACTTATACATAGGTCACAGGTCCAACATGTGTAAGCAGCTTTCTGTATGAATAATCAAATCAAAAGCAGGTGTGCATCCTCTTTAGCTTCACAGTGCTCATACAGGCTCTACTGAACTGACTCAATAGCTGCATTCACTATTGTTTATTTTTAATTATAGAATCACAGAATTGTAGAGTTGGAAGGAGTCTATAAGGCCATTGAGTCCAACCTCCTGCTCATTGCAGGAATCCAAATTAAAGCATGCCTGACAGGTGCCTGTCCAGCTGCCTCTTGAATGCCTCAAGTATTGGAGAGCCCACCACCTTCCTCCGTAACTGGTTCCATTGTTGTTCCACTCTAACAGTTAGGAAGTTTTTCATCTTGCAGATGAGCAAAGTAACCATGACATATTTCATCTAATGTTGAGATAATTTTCTAAACATTCTTGTCCATGTAGCTTTTTGGATGAGGTATCAAAACAAACCAGGATTAAGTCATGATAGAATGTTTGGATGTAATGAGAAACAATGGTTAACATAAGGCACAATTTGTAAGCCAACTTCCAGTTGTGGTTTCGTATTCTGGTTTGCTGGCCACAAAGAAGCCACAGGTCATTGATGGTGAGTTTATATGTACAAACAAACCAGAGTTAAGCTAAACAAACCATGGTTTAGTGTTACCTGTGAACAAGGTCAGCACATAGGAGAAGAGACCTGATTCCGTTGTGGCACTGTAGAAGCACAGACGTTATATGTGTGTAAAAAGGTGGTGAGAACTGACAATGGATCACTTTCCAAACTGGTGTTTCACTGTTCTATTTAAATTCTCACCCTGTTCCTATTGCAAATGTTCAGTATTATGTTTATCCTCAGAACACCTGTGATATCGTTTTAGTTTTAAAATGTGATGAGCCATTCTGACCTAGCAAATTTTGTTCTTGAAATGCATAACCTGGATTGTCAACATCGAAATACTGTTCTCTGGATCACAATATTGTTATAGGATTGGGGAGCTGGTCTAGATGATGTCTTTGGACCCCTCTAATTCTGTGTCTGAAAGGATGGAGTTTGTAGTAGAGGAATCAATTGAACTGTTCAAAACAGTTTCTGTGTTAACAGTTCTGGCTAAGTCAGTCACATACTCCATCAACATGTTTAAAGACTTGGTCCAGAGCAGGTGTATTGCCATAGGAACAAATGGCTGGTGATGCTCTTTCAAGGGTATGGTGTGAAGGCACAAGAGGCCAGCTCCCTGTTGAAGCTAAGCAGGATCAGGTCTGGTCAGTGCCTGGATGGGAGACTGCCTGGGAACCATATGTGAGCCGCCTTGGGTTTCTATCATGAAAAGAAAGGCGAGGTATAAATGTAATAAATAAATAAATAAAGAGGGTAGCCCCCCTCACCTGACTGGGGACATGAAGTAGCCATTGTCTCTGTGTGTGTATAGTTTGATGTGGAGCTCGGAACTGGAAAGACATAGAGAGGCTTGCTCTCTGTGCTGAATCCAAGGCCTCTGTGGAATCCTAATGGGGGAAGCAAGATCTGTTGGAGAGTTAATGCTGTGAGACCTTCCATCTTATGCAAAAATTGTGTATATGTGTAAATAAAAACATATGTATATCCTAAAGACCCCACAGTGTCCATTGATCTTCATTCCAAAGAAAGCGCAGCCTGGGTAAATGCTGCAACACCTGGAAGTCTCACACCACTCAGAAATTGGGGTGTGCCCAACAATGTAGCCCCTAGTTCATGACTGTTACTTGCAGGTTGTGGACTTGGAGCTCTAGTAGTTTGTATAGGAGAGAGTGTGTACATGTGTATGTTGCTTTTTTTAAGTAGGGAGGAATCTGAATGAGCTCTTTCTCTGCCTTCACTGCTTCTAATTCTTACAGATAAAGACAACAGCAATATTAGTGCACACAGCAACATCTGCCTTTTCTGATATTACATTGGCATAAATATCAAGTCATATCATACTTGTTTTGTCTCCTTACATCATTTTTAATTCAACATGAACAATGCAATAATATACATGCCTTCTCAGAAGTAAGCCCAGCTGAATGAAATCAGTATGCATACATAGGATTGTAGCCTAAAGTTAAGCATCATAGTAATGTAAAGCTTAACTGCAGACAACAT
Source organism: Rhineura floridana (assembly GCF_030035675.1). Taxonomy (NCBI): domain Eukaryota; kingdom Metazoa; phylum Chordata; class Lepidosauria; order Squamata; family Rhineuridae; genus Rhineura; species Rhineura floridana. Next base: position 65,978,671 of record NC_084484.1, on the reverse strand, counting down.
GGGGGGGGGGAGGGAACAAATTATCTGCTGAGAATCTAGAATGAAAATAAATGCTACTAAAAAAGGTGTGTGGGATAATTTATCTAAGCGATATATGAGGGGGGATAGGGATGGTGCAGCAACTCTCTCTCAGTGATTTGAACAAAAACAATATTTTAGTTGAATTTTAATACATTTTTAATAGAAACTGCACAGACTATGGGTAGGGACACACTTACTGTTGTGTCAGTTCCAGTGTGTCTCCAGTTCTCTTTTCTGAAAACAGGGGCACATGATGCCAGTCATACTCTACCCTGCCATTTAAAAAAAAAATCAGCAACTGATTGGTAGATCAATCCATTTGTCTTCCAGGTGTGGCCAATGGAAATTCTTTGCTGCAGGCTCAGGCAGAAACAGTGATTGGCCCAATACTTTGCTGTAGGAGGTCCTGAAAGGTCTGAAGTCAGCAGTGGGGAAGGGAGGTGTGGCCAGCAGAGGGCACAGTAGCTTCAAAACAGAGCCAGAAAAACCATTCTGGCTGCTTTTGAAGCAACTAGTGTGCTCACAGCCTTTTTATCTGAATATAAATGTTGAGGGTGTTTCTTGTAATGTGAAATATGGTCCTTAGATCAATGGGAATGTAAGATAAACCTTGCACATATATAATATGGAACATGCAGTTTATTCTCCATTTCTAATGTAGGTTATATGTTCAGTGAGCCCCAATTAATAAACACTTGACAAATATATTTGAGAAATAGACTGACTGTACCTACAATAGTAATTAAGTAAGGTCTTCATTAATCATTGTCTTTAGGGAAAATAAATTGACACAATTAGCTAACTTGTAGAAAAGATTGCTTTGAAAACCTCTTTTAAATTAATGCATTTTGGAAGATAACAAGTTATCACTGCCACCCTTATGAGATACGTATATTGAACAAGGATTAAAACTAAGTTGACAATCAGTCGCTGTTTTAATGACTTGTTTTCATTTCATACAGTAATACCATTCTATCTGGCCTAGTGGGGATTGCAGCTAAGTGGGTGGTTAATGGAAACATGGTATCAGTGAAGATAAAATACAATGCTGGGAGCACACAGAAAGACATTCACATGGCTTAACTTTACAACTGAAGTAAGTGTTATGGAATGTGCATTTAGCCACTGATTGCCTTAGCAAATTACAACTCTACTGTACCTGCTAAACAGCTGAGGGCTATGCTGAGAAAGATAGAACAGTTGTTATCTGGGAGCAGATTTCTTCTTTGTTTTAATATGATATAAAGGAGGTCTTTGTGTTGCCAGCTATTCCAGAATATGAAGGACTGAGTTAGACTGAGCAAGGAATATGCTCAGTTGCAAAAAATGACATTTGCATCCTAAAGAAGACCTTTAACAGCACCAGTACAGTGTGGCTTACATTATTTAAAGGATGAAGAAAATACAGAAGTGGCACTAAATCCAATTATTCTTGATCATCAAATTATTAGACTAATGGTATTTTGGATACAATGTATTAGCTGTCTTGAATAAAATATCGGCTCAGTCTCAACATGATCCTTACCAAAGGGTCAAAAAACAAAATGGCAGCATATGGAATCTATATAAAATAAATTAAAATAGCTTTGTAGGTATCTTTTAACACATTTCAAGTTATCAGCTTGATATGCATCTGTTCTGTTCTTTGCTATACCTCACCCTTCTACAGCACTTCAATAAACCTGCTTTATGTAATGCTGACTGAGAGTGATGTTTTCATTGTTTCTTCCCCTTCTTTGAGGGGGAAAGAGGAGTTTTCTTTCCCAAGGAAGGAAAGCTCAGTATGAAGTTACTCAGTTTTCTTTCAAATGGAGCTGCATAGGAGTCATATGGTGCCTTTGAAGATCTTATTATTTATATTTGTAGAATGGGAAATGAGGTTGTTACCTGACAAGCAGAACTGGTGCAGATTCAGAATCCAACAGGCTCAGGACACATCAGGCTGTTCTTGTTATCCTTCCGGTTTCAGCTTCCAAGACAGCTAATATCTAAACTATTAATTTCCCACCTTACATGCAGAATATGTAAATTCCAGGAAAACCGTAACATCCTTGTAGACTCATAACAACAAAAGTGATGCAGTGCAATCCTATGCATGTTTATGAAGAAGTAAGTTCCACTATGTTCAATTGGTATTTACTCATAGGTGTTTTTAAGATTGCATCCTAAACAGTGAACTTCATCAGGGGATAGAGGAGATGGACTGTATATACTACATATAGTATGGAGATGCTCTCAGAATTCATAGCACCTAATATGAGATTAGCTGAATACATTGAGTGGCTCAGGGGTTATGTGCCCTGCCACCTGTGCAGCCATGGGCAAGCTGCATAGTCCCAAGGAGCCCAGTTACCCCCCCAGCTGGCAGTTGCAGACAAGGAAGGGGCTGGCTTGTGCAGCTGTGGCAAGCTGAGCAGGCCCTAGCCAGCTGGGGTGGACTAGCCTCAGAGGGAGGCAATGGTAAACCCCCTCTGAATACCGTTTACCATGAAAACCCTATTCAATGGGTAGCCATAAGTTGGGATCCAGGCAGTCCATTTCCAGTAGACCTGTGTTTTGTTTCTGAATTACAGTTGTGCCCGTCTGGGTTATCTATCTGATAACACCTCAGGTGTGTAGTGTAGTCGACTTTGAATTCTGCATGATTCCCTGTAAACCTGGCACCTCAAAGACATTGCCTCCTTCAATGCCCTGTGTCCGCAACAAGGCACTAGATGCAATAAATACAGTGGTGGGGTGGGGCACTGTGGCCCTCCCAATATTATTGGACTCCATCTCCCATCAGCCCCAACTAGCATTGTCAGGGATGATGAGACTTATAGCCCAGCAACATCCAGAGGGCCACAGATTCCCCAACCCTGAACTAATGCATGGGTTACATTATGTATGTACAAGAAAGTTACATTAGTACCACAACCACTGGTGGCTGGTGCCCATTGGGACTGGTAGGGCAGAAGGCAGGGAGACCATCAGTAGGTGGGGCCAGAGCCAATGACAGACAGAGCCAACTCATTCTAGCTTTGTCTCCATACTCTTAGACTGGTTGTAAGAAAACAGGCAGGTGAAGGCTGGTTGAGGGCAGACTGAGGTTAGTGGGGCAGCACCCCTTTAGCCCTAATCGACCATCCTCTACATAATAAAGCCTTCATACACTATTAATCAAATTCACAAACCTGTTATTTTTCAAATCATTCTTAAAGTTACTGCCATCTTCCTGCTAGATTTATGGGGAAGAAAGTTTGAAACATGCCAATATTTACTTAGTATATTGGAATCACAATTAGGTTAAATCAAGAAAAAATATGTTTGAAGCTTTGAGCAAAACCGTCCAGTCTTCCCCCCCACCCCAACATTGCTCCATGTATTTCATTTGTTTGGATAAGAAGTTAGCAAGCCTGAACATTTTAATTGACTTCTTGTCAAAATTATGAAAATGCTAAACTTTAACACCTCATTACAACCTTGAAATTGCTAAAAAGATTTTAATTTTTTGCATTATATAAGCTATATAGACTTGTAAATGCTGTCCAAGATGTTTTCTGAACTTGCAGACACTGAGCCTGAAAAAAATACTTCATCTCAGTGGCCGGTCCTGGATTAAGACATGTCACTGGCTGGATCATGCCACAACTCCTGACATTTTGGAGGTAACAGGAGTTCAGGCAATCCTTTATGTGCCAAATTATGTACATAATTCTTTAGTACTACATGTGCACCTATTCCATTCTGACTGTGGGCAAAGATGTGCATTTGAAATTTTCATAAAAACGTGTATATAGAATGTATGATTAAAACTTGAAAATGAGAAATGTTTGACAGTACCTGTGACCTTTCATTTTTATCCTTCTACATAAAAATATAAGATGGTAGTTTTAAATGCTTAAAATTGCATAAGTGAGCATGGTTGACAGTGGATGAAGTGGTAGTGGAATAAGCAAATGTATGGAAAGTCAGAACTACTTCACAAACTGTCCAATAACAAGTTGTCAGGTAGGTTTGGTTTTAGCCAGTGTTCAGCCTCAGAACTTGTATTTCATGTTGGAGCTCAGCTTTGGAACATATTATATAGTAATTTCATTCATTCAATAAGTTTTTTTATACTGTCCTGCACTGCAGAAAGCACAGAACAACAAAGCAAAGTACAACAAAATATAATAAACCATTAAAACCAATTCACTTAAAATACCTACATAACTCGCAGAGCAATTCAATATGGGGGAAGCCAGTGTAAGACATGCTAGTGAAAGGTGCTGCTGCATCCAATTGCAGTTCAGGAACCCCTGGGATGGCGGAACGCCGGCTCAGCTAACAGAGGTGGGTGCAGGGACCCAGAAAGCAAAAGGCTGACATCCCAAATACCCTTACTGGGGAGTAAACCCTAGAAAATGTGATGAGACACATCACAAAGAGTCAGGCAGAGGATGTTCTGGGAATAAAGCGGGGGAACAGACTGCCAGAATAGCTGCTATTGCCATGAGAGCAGCAGCCACTCATGGGGGGGAAGGGCAGGGGCAAAGTTCCTAGGAAGGCTGCAGAGGTTGGGAGCAAGCACTGAGAAGCCCCACGCAGAGCCAATGGGAAGTACCCAGGGAGCCCCAGCAACAGAATGCAAATGAACACACACCATGGACATGGTGCACGTGCGCAGCATCCATAGCAACAGCCAATCAGAATGTCACTCCACACAGCATGCAGACCTGCCAGCTGTTCTGCCAATCACATGCATGCACAGGCAGTGTGACAGTGCAGCCAGGTAAAGAAACGCATGGAGACCACCAGCACTCCCTCCCCCTTTGCACCCATGACAGAAGCCCAGAGAGCATCCCCAGTACACACACAGGGGTCCACAACCCCAAAGAACAGACCATCCACACAGGGAGATCTGGAAAGACAGTTTATTAAGAGATACCGATGTGACACATGCAGCCCCACCTAAGGCAGTAAGCACTGGAATTGTATGGTCAATAGCATCCTCTGACACACCAAGGAGCTTGTGCGTGGTGGCGTTCCTATCCAGGAGGCCATGGCCGAGGCTCTCACCCCAGAGTAGAAGGTCCTTGACCCAATCCTGCCAACCAAAGCCATCTGTAGAACCAGCAAGGATTCCCTGACAGGTGGGCAGTTATGAAGGGGTTTGGGCAGTGGCTGATGGGCCCTCAACCAGCCTCACCAGGTGCCCTCCTCCTTCCTGCAAGTCCCTCCATCCTACCTGTACCCAGGGTGACCAGTGACGCCAGCCAGTGGTGGTGATGTGGGGTGCCCATCCCTGGGGCTGTAAAATAATGTGTTCTGGGTACATTTTGTTTTCTGAAAATATTTTTTAAAAGATAAAACGAAACACAGTGCTTGTTTTGTGTAGATTAAGAATAATCTATAATGTTACAAAAAGTCCAAATTTTTCAAAGAAGGTGTTGTGAAGTAACTTTATTTCTAATCAGAACAGACACCAGCCTCTTGTGGAGAAAATTAGTATTTTGTAAATCATTCTAACCCATTTCTTGTTAGTTTACAACAGTGTAAGATAACTAAGCAATCCCCAAACAGTTCAGCTGTTGTTCCCTGAGGATGCCAGAGGGCTCATCTACACGGTGGTTTAGTGTGCATTTGGTGCTACTCACATCTCCTTTTAATTTGCATGGTTCACAGGACGTTACCGGCAAACAGAAGCTATCATGCAGTTTCCCCCCTGTAAAGTCGTACTAATTCAATCTACTGATAATATGAAAAAGGAAGAAAAAAAGTCTTTACTTTGTATCTCTTGTGCTTGCAGACACTTTGCTCCGATGCTTTTAGGTGGATGTGTCAATCGTTCCCCTCTCCACACCCACTCCCTCCTCCTCCCTTCTTTCATTTCATTTCCTATAGGCTAACAAGCAACTTCCTGCTGCTCTCCTTCATTCTGCTGGCCTTTTTTATGTTGCTGCAAATGGTGCCTTATTTTTATTTCCCCCTTAACTTGTGCACCAAAGCATAACACTGCTCAAACAAAGACTTGTATTTCAGATGTATCTTACCAGTGAAAATACAAATAATCGCACTTCTGGGTTGTTTTTTTAGAAAAATGAAACCTACTGTAGATGGTAGAACAAACTGAGCATGCTCGGTTGCCAAGCAACCAGAGGAAGTGGAAATGTTCATTTGGTGGGTGTGGTCATTAGGAAACTGCATGATTGATCTTTCATCTCAGTGTGAATAGAAAACACCATTGTTTGTAGCTGGCATTGAGCCCTTTCTGTGGACAGTACAAATAGAAAATGGAGATGAAATCAGCATCTTTAGTATGAAGTTATGTTCCTGTGTGGATGAGCCCAGACTCAGTTCATTTCACAGACTGAACTCAAAGCTTGAACATTCTTTTTGTCATTGTGGACCAAGAGGTGAGGGAGCCAGCCATAGGATGGAACAGAAGGTAGTCCAGGAGGAAGTAAAATGAATTAAGTCAGGGGACATGAAGCTGCAGCAGGAGGGCCGTGAAGGGAAAAGGTAGACAAGGGTTAAAATCTAACGAAGAAGGAAAGAAAAGGAGAGGAGAAGTCCACAGGAATTGTTCTGAGAGAAGAAAATGGAACAGTGGGAAAAAGAAGGCAGCAAATAACATGTCCATGCCCTACAACTGGTGCAGGAGTGCAGAGGCTGTGGTTAGCTATGTAGCCTTGTAGCCAGCCCTCCTTGTTAAGTGGGCAGCCACATTTCTAGGTGGGGCATTTGGGACAGAGAGGTGCATAGCGCTAGCCAATCCACCCTCTTCATTGATGGAGAGGATGTGAGGGCCGGGCCAGGAAGGGAGAGGCAGTGATTGTCCCTTCTCTATCCAGAGTGTGTTAACTTACATGAATGAAGTTTAATTTGTTGAATTGTCTCACCTTGTTTGGAGAAATCCCCCAAGGAATACCAGACTCAAAAGCTTTGACTTTCCCATTTCACCTGTGGTCTGTCCCTGTGTTCTGATTCTTCATCAATTCAGCTACTTTGGTAAAGAGCTCCTGAGCTTGGCTTTGATGCTGCATTAGGTTCTCGGTTTTAGATTCCACATGAAAACCAAAGTTGCCCACATTACAAGTTTAGGGAAGGGCAGAGAGAAAACAAATAGTAAAGGGTGTGTTTGTTAACTCCTCCTTGAGTGTACCTCCTTCTCCTCTTGTTCCTGATAGTTAGATTTTCCTTCCTGTTGGACAATCAAGGGAAATATTTTTAAATGGCTACTACATAAAGGACGGACTAAGCAACTGGAAACTAATTGTGAAAAACAATTAGATTTTTTTTTTACTGGTTGCTGGGTTGATTTTTCTGTCCAGAAACCCTGAAAAGGTCTTATGCTGAGCTGCACATATTGGGAAAATCAGAAATTAGGCTTGAATTACAGCTTAGGTGTCCAGCCAGCCAGCTAGCTAACTGTAGTATACCCATCAATATTTCTATTCCTCTAGGGTTGTTTTCATCCTTTGCCATCAAGTAATCAAGAAAAGGAAGAAAAGATAGCCACTATGAACGTGAGTGCTTTAAAAAAGTTAGCCATTTTTTCAGATCACTTTAAGTTATCTCTTTCTTTCACCCTTTAGCAATAAGCACCCAATCCTGCTCTACTCATTATAATAACGGCAGAATAAAAAAACTCTTACTTCTTACTGCAGGTAAACAATCATGCTTCTTTACTGCTGGCTGGGTAGACAGCAAAACTGAAACTGAAACTGAACAGCAGAGTAAAGGAAAGTCCAAGGGGCAAAGTCTAACACTAACACATAATACAAAGTTCTAATAGTTAACTCTTCAAAGGTCATTTACTGTAATGCAGCCTTTTTTTCCAGGATCACTTAAGTTATTATAGGGTGATTGTGATCATGAAAAATCCACCCTCAGTCAGGGAAAGTCTTGAGTGAGCAGACTTTTGGGGATTCTTCCAGATGAGGCTTTTGTTGTGCACTTGCTCTGCTTGGTTCACTGAATTTTTCAGAGGGTCCTATTAAACTGCTCAGGTTCTTAAAACAAGGTATCATTCTTTAAAGGGAGGTTGTCATTGTTTGTCATGTCACAAATTAAAAAGACAATTTCCAAAAAAATCTGGGGTGTGTATGTGAAACACAGCTTGAGGGGGGTGCCCCCATTTCCCCCCTCCCCCAGCTATAGGCCTGTAGCTAGGCTCAGGGAAGAAGTCAAAGGTCACAACAATAAAAGTGTTTTCAACAATGTCTGGATTGGAAAGCCAGCTGAAACAAAAGAACACTTGGTGACAACAAATACAACCACACATAGCAAGAGAACTCCGAGGGTAGCACTATTTGGAGTCCTAAGAAGCAATGGGGGGAATGGATACACAGGTGAAATTAACTCAACCCAGGGATGTGAATAATGTGCAGTAAACTAAAGGTAGTTGTTGAAGTGTGTGGACTGAAATGTTCTATGGAGTCCTAATATGAAACTTTACATTGTGGGCTAGCAAGGGGCAACTTTAGAAAATGCAGCCATTTAATATTAAAACACATTTATAACTGTATATTTAAAGTATCTTCTGATATACATGATGCTACTTAGATAAAAGTATGCATGTTATCATTGGTCATTATTCAGTGTAGCACCCTAAACTGATTTTTTTGTTTAGAAACTGTAAAGAAACAGTGCCATGCTACTCATACTACAAAAGCTACACATGAGATGATGGAATGCTGAGGTAGTAGTTTAACTGCCTCTTTAGATTGCAGGTGGGGAAATACAATTTCTGAATGTAAAAGAAAGTTCCTTTTTTTCCCCTATCACATGGGGGAGACATTATAGACCAATTTGTCTAATTGTATGAAGATTTGTTGGTTGCAGAATAAGATAGTAGAATGTTGAGATAATAGAATGGAGAATATCATATAAGTCTGCAGATGCGGATCACATTTGGATGTTCCCTGGTATAAAAATATTGAAAATCAACATAATAGGGAAAGGTCAAGACAGGAACCGTTCTATCAGACATGCTAATTATATACTTGCAAGGAGGGTTTGTTTTGTTAATATGGGAACATTCTAAAATGGTATTTCCCTGCCTGCAGTCTGAAGTGGTACAGTCTACACTAACACCTCAGCACTCTATCACTTCACTCCATGTATGTGTAAATTAGCCCCACGTTATCTTGCCATTTCACTAGGTCAGCTTTGCAGTGTATCTTGTGAAAGTGGCTGCAACTGACATGGTAAATATTCTTACCACCTGCCAGAAGATGCAGATAATTAAGCTTACCAAGTGGTTACAAACAGATGGTAGTAAGTTACCACTTCTAAATGGCTATCTGTAACTACTCTGTTTTATTTATTTCTTTATTTATAATCTTAGAACTAGAAATACCATGAGCAGGTCTGCTAAAGAAACAAATGAATCATTCTAAGTTAAGATAACCTTTTCACATAAAACTGAATTTTAGTGGTGCAAATGTCAATGAAGACGCAGGACTTGGTCCTGGGCCCAGTGTTCTTCAACATTTTTATTAATGACTTGGATGAGGAGGTGCAGGGAATGCTTATCAAATTTGCAGATGATACAAAATTGGGAGGGACAGCTAATATCCTGCAGGACAGAAACAAAATTCAAAGTGATCTTGAGCCTGGAGCATTGGGCTGAAAACAACAAATGACATTTAACATGGATAAGTGCAAAGTTCTACACCTACGAAAAAGAAACCAAATGCACAGTTATAAGATGGAGGATACTTGACTCAGCAATACTCCATGCAACAAGGATCTTGGAATTGTTGTTGATCACAAGCTGAATATGAGCCAACAGTGCAATGTGCTGGATAAAAGGCAAATGCTATTTTAGGCTACATTAACAGAAGCATAGTTTCCAAATTGCGTTAAATACTAGTTTCCCTCTGTTCGGCACTGGTTAGGCCTCATTTTGAGTACTATGTCCAGTTCTGGACACCATACTTTAAGAAGGATGCAGACAAACTGGAACAGGTTTAGAGGAGGGCAATAAGGATGATCAGGGGACTGGAAACAAAGCCCTATGAGGAGAGACTCAAAGAATTGGGCATGTTTAGCCTTGAGAAGACTGAGGGCAGATAGCCCTCTTCAAGTACATGAAAGGTTGTTGCACAGAGGAGGGCTAGGATCTCCTCGATAGTCCCAGAGTGTCTGACACTGAGCTGCGGATCTCCCCCCAGTAGGGTGTCTCAGGGATCCACAGACTCCCAGAATTCTCTCTGGTTGACTCATTTCAGCTTGACCAAAATTAGCTATTCTTGACAGCGACATATTGTAATCAGTCTAATTTTACTTCGAACTGTAGTTTGTTAATGCTGTTAGCAGTCAGTGCTGTTAATGCACCCAAAATAGAAATAGAACATAACCTCCAGTTTGAAACACAAAATGCTGTCTTCACCATCATATGACATTGACCAATGAAAAGGCTTTGAAATTCATAAAAATAAATCTGACACAGATATCTAGGATAAATAATGAAAGAAATATAATTTAATATAACAAGTACGAGTAACGCTGTGACTAATGACGCAGCTGGGTCAAAGTCAAAAGGAAGCCCAGAGGCTGATGGGCACACATGTGAAAGAAGATTCTGGAGTTGTACGACACACACAATAGGAACATGGAATGTGACAAGCATGAACCAGGGAAAGTTAGAAATTGTCAAGCAAGAAATGGAACGTATCAACATTACAATACTTGGCGTGAGTGAATTAGAAAGGACTGGAATGAGACATTTTCAATCGGGCAACTACAAAATATTTTATGCAGGAAATGAGAAATCAAGAAGAAACGGGGTTGCTTTAATAGTGAGAAGTGATGTAGCCAAAGCAATTAGGAGCTACAACGCAAGGTCTGAGCAAGTGATATCAATGAGATTAAACGGGAAACCTATTAACATAACCATTATCCAAGTCTATGCTCCAACATCAAATGCAGAAGAAGAAGAATTGGAGAGATTTTATGCAGAAGTACAGGAGAAAATGGATCACACACCAAAACAAGGTATGATGATAATCATGGGGGACTGGAATGCAAACGTAGGGAACAGAGAAGAACTAGGAATTGTGGGGAAATGGGGCTTAGGTGACAGAAATGAAGCAGGAGAAAGACTTATTGAATTTTGTGAAGCCAATGATTTGTTTCTTGCCAACACATTTTTTGAGCAACCAAAACATCACCAGATGGTCAATACAGGAATCAAATTGATTATACAATTGGAAGCAAGATGGAGAAGTTCCATACTTTCTGCAAAAACAAGACCAGGAGCAGACTGCGGTACAGATTATGAACTGATCGTATCGAAAATCAGAGTAAAGCTAAAGAAGAACAACAAAGCACTCATAATGCCAAAATACAATTTAATTAACATCCCAGAAGAATATAAAGATCAAATAAGGAACAGGTTTGAGGCTTTAAACTTAGTTGACAGAGAACCAGAAGAACTATGGACTGAAGTCAGGGACATTATCAGGGAAGAATGCAAAAAGACAATACCTCTTGTTAAAAAGAGAGAAAGACCTCAATGGATGACTGAAGAAACTCTTAAAATGGTTAAAGAGAGAAGGAAAGCAAAATCAAAAGGAGATAGAAACAGGGTCAGAACCCTAAATGCAACTATACAACGACTAGTACATAGGGACAAAGAAAACTATTACAATAGTTATTGTATAGAAATAGAAAAGGACAACAAAAAGGGAAGAACAAGAGCCTTATTCCAAAAGATTAGAGAAATGAAAGGGAAATTTAAACCACGAGTAGGGATGTTGAATAATCAACAGGGGAACACATTGACTGACCGAGATGAAATAAAAGGAACATGGAAACAATACACTGAAGAACTCTATAAAAGAGATGCCAGGATGATAGATTCATTCATGGAGGAACCATATGATGAAGAACCAGCAATTTTAGAATGTGAGGTGAAAGCTGCTCTTAAAATACTTGGAAGAAACAAATCACCAGGAATAGACGGCATACCAATAGAGTTGCTACAAGCTACTGAGACTGAATCTGTCCAAATTTTGACAAAAATTTCTCAAGAAATATGGAAAATTAAACAATGGCCAAAAGACTGGAAGCGTTCAATATATATCCCACTTCCAAAGAAAGGGGATCCCAGAGAATGCAGTAATTACCGAACTATTGCCTTAATATCCCATGCAAGTAAAGTAATGCTCAAGATTCTACAACAAAGGCTCTTACCATATATGGAGCGGGAAATGCCAGACGTCCAAGCTGGATTTAGAAAGGGAAGAGGCACCAGAGATCATATTGCAAACATACGTTGGATAATGGAATGGAGCCAGGGATTTCAGAAGAAAATCACCCCGTGCTTTATAGACTACAGCAAAGCCTTTGACTGTGTAGATCATGAAAAACTATGGAATGCTTTAAAAGAAATGGGGGTGCCACAGCATCTGATTGTCCTGATGCGCAACCTATACTCTGGACAAGAGGCTACTGTAAGGACAGAATATGGAGAAATCAATTGGTTTCCCATCGGAAAGGGTGTGAGACAGGGTTGTATTTTATCACCCTATTTGTTTAATCTGTATGCAGAATATATCATACAGAAAGCAGGATTGGATCAAGATGAAGGAGGTGTGAAAATTGGAGGGAGAAATATAAATAATTTAAGATATGCAGACAATACTATACTACTAGCAGAAACCAATAATAATTTGAAACAAATGCTGATGAAAGTTAAAGAGGAAAGCACAAAAGCAGAACTACAGCTGAACGTCAAGAAGACTAAAGTAATGACAACAGAAGATTTATGTAAATTTACAGTTGACAATGAGGACATTGAACTTGTCAAGGATTATCAATACCTCGGCACAGTCATTAACCAAAGTAGAGACAATAGTCAAGAAATCAGAAGAAGGCTAGGACTGGGGAGGGCAGCTGTGAGAGAACTAGAAAAGGTCCTCAAATGCAAAGATGTATCACTGAACACCAAAGTCAGGATCATTCAGACCATGGTATTCCCGATCTGTATGTATGGATGTGAAAGCTGGACAGTGAAAAAGGCGGATGAGAGAAAAATCATTTGAAATGTGGTGCTGGAGGAGAGCTTTGTGCATACTATAGACTGCGAAAAAGACAAATAATTGGGTGTTAGAACAAATTAAACCAGAACTGTCACTAGAAGCTAAAATGATGAAACTGAGGTTATCATACTTTGGACACGTCATGAGAAGACACGATTCACTAGAAAAGACAATAATGCTGGGGAAAACAGCAGGGAGTAGAAAAAGAGGAAGACCAAAGAAGAGATGGATTGATTCCATAAAGGAAGCCACAGACCTGAACTTACAAGATCTGAGCAGGGTGGTTCATGACAGATGCTCTTGGAGGTTGCTGATTCATAGGGTCGCCATAAGTCTTAATCGACTTGAAGGCACATAACAACAACAACAAGGTTAGATTCTCTGTAGAAACAGTAGTAACACAGGAAAGAAACAAAGTAAGAAGAACACCAACAAACATACAAAAATGTAATTCTCCATCTTTTGAGATGCCACCACTCACCATATGCACAGAGGCATAAGTTATCAAATTCTTCCAAGCTACACAGGAAGTGGGTTAGACTGTGAAAGACCAACCCAAATTGCGTTTGCATTTTGACAAATTTGTAGGGCAGTACAATATCTGAGAGAGGAGGTCAGGTCGCCTGCTCCCCTGGTACATTCATGATAGCTGCCCAATTTCCCTGCTTTTTAAGTTTTGATGGAAATATCTGTTGGCTGTAGATACATTCTTAAACCATAAGGGTTTTTTGCCTATTCATGAATCTTTTTTTTTAAAGGTCAGGGTGCTTATTTAAAGAAAATAGATATGGTTTAAAAGAAATAGCACTGAACATGAAAAAAGTGAAACATAAATTATAACCACATAAAGGCCCATTGTACAGCTTTCCTGTTGACAAATCATCTAATCAATTTATAAAGATATTCCCATAGTGTCTGGTATAATTTTGTTTTGCCATTCTATAAAAATTGCTGATGTGTTATTCAGAACGTCGCTGCTCAACCACTGGAGGACGTTGATTTCAGTAAGTGTGATGTAAGCCATTTTGTTTCTGAGACTAATGGTTCAAAGATTCCATCTCTTTGAAAAGAAAAGTTCATGGTAATATCTCTGAAAGGATCTTGTCCATGGAACCCAGGTAGTAACTAAAAAAAGGAAGTGGGGAGAGGTATTTTCTGATTATTGCTAAATCTACACCAGAGCTTGGAAAAGTTACTTTTTAAAACTACAACTCCCATCAGCCCCAGCCAGCATGGCCACTGGATTGGGCTGATGGGAGATGTAGTTCAAAAAAGTAACGTTCCCAGGCTCTGATCTACACCCCCTTATGTTCTGCTTTTGATGCTGCAATCCTGTATCCAATTACCTGCAGTTAGTCCCACTGAATTCAGTGAGATTAGGTATACTTCTGTGCAGACATGTATAGGATTGTGCTGTGATGCTCTATACTGTATAAATATTCAAAATAATACACATTTAATCAATTACATATATATCTTATATATAATTGGTGGGGTGGGTGGGAGAGAGATCAAGTTTTCCTAAAAGCCTTCTGGAGAAAATGATTTAAATAGGTAAAAATTCATAGGAAGAGTCATAATCCAAAGTTAAGCACTTAAGAAATATTTATTTCAATGGAAGAGAAGTACGCATATGATTAACTCTCCCTTTGACATTAGTAAGATCTAAGGGTGCTTAACTTTGCCTAGATTTGGTGTACAAAGCCCTATATAGCTCGGTACCAGGATACCTGAAAGACCGTCTTACCCCTTATATACCCAGTCGATCACTGCGCTATGCAGGTGAGGGCCTCCTGCAGATACCATCTTATCAAGAGGTTCGTTCTGGACAATATAGGAAACAGACCTTTAGTGTGGCAGCACCTACCCTGTGGAATTCCCTCCCTTTGAATATTAGGCAGGCGCCATCTCTGCTATCTTCGGTGCCTTTTGAAGACTTTCCTCTTTCAACAAGACTTTTAGGTTGAGACCTATCCCAGTCTGCGTCTGTGTTAGAATTGCTTAATATGTTTTTTAATAATGTTTTTAACCCTTTTTAAAAGTTTTTTTAAAAATGTTTTTAACGCTGTTTTGTTCTAATGTATTTTAAGATCTGTTTTTATGATTTTTAATGTGTTTTTAGCACTTTGTTTGCCACCCTGGGCTCCTGCTGGGAGGAAGGGCGGGATACAAATTAAATAATAAATAAATAATAATAAATAGATTGTGATAATGCTCTTCTGAAAGCAAGTGCAATTGCTTGCAATGAGTCATCTGTTCCGCACCTATTCCTTGCCAGTAGTCAGACTTCAAAACTTAAGAATATGATGGAATGTGTACAGGGTGGCCATATGTGTTTCTTATAGTCCTCTGTTTGAAGGGATGTCCTGCCCAAGTTGAGTTTAAAGATAAAAAAACTCTAAAACTTCAAGGCGCTTGAAGTTGCCATCAACAGTTAGCACCTGGACAGCAGACTTAGCATGAACACAGGTCACCCTGGCCACTGTCTTCCTCACTATGGTGAGATGTACTATATTTCCATTTAAATTATAGTACAGTAATCATTAGGCCCTTAGGTTCCCTCTCTGAGGGAGGCTCAGAGGGTGGTAACAACAGTTGTAGTTTCCCATGTGTGGAATACACTCCACCCTGGAGTCTGCCTGATGCCTTCATTGACATCTTTTTGGACTTAGGTAAACTAGAGTGAAGTGATGTTGTATTGGTGAGCTGCCAAACCTTTTTGTGGCTGTATGGGAGTGGTTATTTTTATTTTTGTTTGTTTTATGTATGATATATTATTTTGGCTTTTAATTATACTGAAAGTTGCTTGGAGATCTTCAGGTAGCATTTAATTAATACATTGAATAAATAATAAGAAAATTATAAATTTGCATCTAATTATATAAATTAGCTTAAATAATTTTTATGCAAGTCTGTCTCTTACTTTGTCCTCTTTTTTGGTGATGTCTTTAACCTTTTTTCACAGTGCATAAGTGGCCACCCTAAATGTAGAATATTTTTAAGGTGGCTCATCTGTGATATAGGGACTGAACCTCTTTGTTGATTTTATTTAAATATATTGTCCAATATCTTATATTGTGTCTGTGTGTACATCCTGTGTATGTGTCAGCCTAGGAAGAGAAAAGAGTCAAAGACTGGGGTGGATTTAGGAAAGAGGGCATCAGCATGCAAGAGACAGAGAAAAAATGCTGGTGGTGATTTTTTTTTAATGAGTTATATAGGAACAATTAAAATGTTGTAGCATATCCTCACACCCTAATAGGAGTGCTCAGCTAAACCTTCAGGAAACTGTAAACTGAGAGGAGCTTAACCAGGCCAATTGTGACACTCAGGCCTGGCTCCAGTGTTATTGAGGCTAGGTGCTGATCACGGAGCAGGAGCCACCCTCACAGATAACACACACCCCTGCCAGCGGTGTGGGCTGGTTGTGCCACTTCCCATATCCTGCATGCTTGCCATCACCCAAGATGGTGGCAGGGGAGTCAACATGCCCCAACTGCCATCTTGGGTGATGGTAGGCGTGTGTGTGCGGTGTGCTAACACAGAGATGCGGCTGGATCTATTTAAGGTGCTGGTGGTGGTGGTAGTGCTGCTGCACCGCTGCCTTCGAAGGCCCACTGCAGTCTGGTGCCGGCCTTGGTGACACTCATCATTCCTAAATGGCACCATTACTGTCACAATCCTGTCAATACTCAACCACCTGGGTTTGCTATTAGAATGATAGCTACCATTTAAGCATATTTTATTTATTTTATTAGATAACACACTCTTCCATGAAGTCAATATTGGATTGGAACAAGCTAAAATATTTCAGATAAAGGTTTATATATATATATATATATATATATATATATATAAGTTAGATTTTGATTTGGTTAGACTGACTTACTATGACCTTCAAAAAAGGGTATGAATAACATGACTCTTGGGTTCCATACACTGATAACAGCATCTGGAAACACAACTTGACAGCTTTACTCAGTATAAGAAGGCAGCTGAAAATGCACAGCAAGATGCTGATGGCAAGCAGTAGGAGATTTTTCTCAGTGCCTTTCAGGTAAAGAAAATTTATTACAGGGGACTCATAACGGAATTTGGAAACTCCTAACCAAACAAAAATCTACATGGGAATAACATACCTAAATCATGCTGTGGAAATATGACAATGAAATGTTGTTGTTAACTTTACCACTTCACCTATTACTGTAGGTACCTAAGGGAATATTGCTTATACCAGGCACAATCCTTTCCCAAAGAGAGCAATTAGATTTTTTTAACAGACTTACACCATAATCCTAAATATGGTTTTTTGGGGATATAAGTCTGACTGATTGCAGTGAGCCTTACTTCTAAGGAAGTGAGTTTAGAATTTCAGCCAAAATACTGAATACATTAATTCTAATGAAAATGCTTTTTATACTAAACTAGTAGTAAGTAAGACAACTGCAAACCACTTACTCCATACTGGTCAACATTAGATATTTGAGTCAGGGAACACATTTTAGATAACAGAAACAAAACAAAGCTTCTTTAATTCCCCACCCTACCTATCACAGTGGAAGTTTACAGTGTGTCCTTATTGTATCCTTGCAACAGCACAGTGGGATAAGTTATGATGAAAATAATTTCCCTGTCCCATCCAGAGCTGGAACCACGAGACGGAGACGTGGGTGCAATTAAATCTTGCTTTATTAAAGTAATGGATACATCAAAGACATTGTGCTTCATACAGAAACCTGCCTTACTCACTAGAAATCCCTATCTGCGCTCTAGACATGCTCTGCAGCGTGTAAAGGAAGTTGACTCAGCGACTCCCCTCTGTGAGCTGCCAGTTTAAGTAGGGAACGTTTTCGATCGTAATCTCTGACTCCTTCGCAGAACCTGTCTCTGCCCTGTCTGTTTCTTGTGGCGGCGGGTGTGAGGCAAAGGGGGACGTGTTTCCAACGGCTCATCGGAAGACACCTGCTCTTGGGCTGCAGGCTCGAGGTCAGGAGGGGGCGCCACACTGGAAGCGTCTTGGGAACTGCTTGGCAAGGGAGGAGTTGGCATGATCTCTGGGGCGTCCCCTGATGGGTCCTTGGGGACAACTGGGGGCGGCGCACTCTCCTCTTCAGAGCTCTCGCCACCCGTGGGAACTGGCTGGAGTTCAGGCTCACTGCCCCCTGTGAGGCGTCCTTCCCTGGCTCTCCCTGTCAGGTTCCTACCTGCTCATGGTTACTGCCTGTCACTAGGCACCACCAGGGACTCCACCAGTCCGGACCGCTCTCTCTTATGGTTTCTCTCCCCGCTCTAGCACAGATCTCAACAGATCCCCCTGCTAGGCAACCACCAGTAACGTCCCAATACTAGTATTCCCAGAAACTCTGAATACTGGTATTGTTATTCTCTTCACCGCTGCCACCATTTGTTACAGTTCCCCTTCAGCCTTGGTCATTACCTTACCCTCCCTTCTGGTCTGTGAAACCCCAGCCAAGGATCAGGCCTTTGGTAAACCAAATTAAGTATTTATTAAAGATAACAAAGATAACAAGATTAACAAGATTTCTTCTTAAGGCACATAAGCATATGGTTTTACTCAATACTAATCCGAACTCCACCTCCCTCCTGGCAAACAACTCTCTAAACCCCACCAAGCAACCCACTCAGTTCTCTTCTCCCCCCCTGATTCCACTCTCACTCTTCCTTTTATACGTTCAGCCATTTTAAACACTCAGCCAATCATCTAGCATTCTACTGCCCATTCACTCCCCCTCCTCTTTCACTACTTACCATATATACATTAATATAGGAACATCACACACACCCCCAAGGTCCCGAGCAGACTCAACAACTCTTGGGCTTTCCATGCCTTCTGGTAGCTGAGGCGTCTGAAACTCATGCCTCTCCCCTCCCTGCTCCTTCAGGGAGAGCCAAGGCTCAACATTGCCCAAGACTGAAGCCATGAAAGTAATTACTTAATGATTAAACTTTGGCCTTCCATATCCAACATAACATGATTTACAAAAGGATTGCCACCTTAGTCAATTTATCTCTACAAGAATCAGCAGCTATTGAAAGTGCCACTGGCTATGTAACTAGGGTTTACATTTGATAAGGAAGGATTTGCAATAATTCCTCATGGACTGATCTTATGAGCCATTGCAGAAGCACAATTTGTAGGATTGGACATAAAGGCTTGTTGGATATCAGAAAGAGATCACAACTACTTTTCACCTACAGCTACCTTTCGTGCTGGCTATAGTTTGTTCTTTTCAGTGAGGGTACAGAAGACAAGGGTTTAATATAGCAAATGGGTTTTTCAGTTATCGCAAATGGGTTATTTTCAACAGGGTTTTTTAAAAACAAAATTATCAGATTTTCCCTGGACAGGGTAAATATTTATTAAATGTGTGTGTGTATGTGTGTAATGTGAACACAGGCTGGCTTTTTGATGTCAGTGCTATCATGGCCACTGAGAAAAACCTGCATGCAAGAGGAGCACCAATCCCACAATAAACACCCATCTGGAAACCCTGATTAAAAAATGATGTATCTCATCCTTCCTCTGTTTGTCTAGGGATTGGACAGCCAGTATTTTCAGGTTGTTTCATGTTCCATTAGGGTTTAAGTCTGAATGCTTACTACTTGGCTGTTAGAACAAATTAAACCAGAACTATAATTAGAAGCTAAAATGATGAAACTGCGGTTATCATACTTTGGACACATCATGAGAAGACATGATTCACTAGAAAAGACAATAATGTTGGGAAAACAGAAGGGAGTAGAAAAAGAGGAAGACCAAACAAGAGATGGATTGATTCCATAAAGGAAGCCTCAAACCTGAATTTACAAGATCTGAACAGGGTGGTTTATACCAGATTCTCTTGGAGGTCACTGATTCATAGGGTCACCATAAGTCGTAATCAACTTGAAGGCACAAGACAACCGCAACAACGCTTACTACACAGTTGTGGAATGCCCTCCCTAAGGAGGCTTGTTGCCTGGTGCCCACTTTATAGGCTTTTCAGTGCCACATGAACACCTTTTTTAATTTCCCAGGCTTTTTAATCTTAAGAACGTTTAGTGCCTTTAACTGAGCGGTATTAATGTTTTGCTGCTGGTGATTTTATGTATTTGAATTTGCATTTACATTTATTATTCTTTGATTTTTTGCTTGTTTTAACCTTTATGATGTTAATTTTTCTTCTTAGTTGCACAGAGAATGTTAGTTGTTGGCCAATATGCAAATACTGCAATAAATGCATAAATGCATAAATGCACACTGAAATCAATAGGGCACACTTCTCAATATATATGCTTAAGTTTCTGCTGTGGTAGCAGGGTAGTCCAGCCACCCATTCTTCACAGGCATCCCAGTCTAATTAATCATCTGAGTTGCTGGTTTTATTCATATGGAACCCATTAATGTTTCTTCTTAAATTTATCTCCATGTTTTGTTGGGTACTATTATTTCAGCTAAATCATTTTTAAAAGGATCATGGGGGCAAATCGAGGGTCCAAAATGTTTACCAGGCCTTAGTAGCTTGCCATAATTTGTTATTGCCAGAGAATACTGAGCCCTTCCCTCCCTCCAAGTTAAAGGAAGGGGCAACATCTTGTCTCTGATCTTGTATTGAGATTGTTGCTGCTTTCTGAGCGACTCTGAAGTCCAGCATGAGCAGAGGGTTCAGCCCTCCCTTCCTTCTCCATGCCTGAGAAGAGTGAGAACTCATCCCAACATCCAGCTTTCTGAATGGCTCTAAAAACTGTAACTGGTTCTTCACCCACATTGTGCTTGCCAGACCAAAATATATAGTTACCCCTGGCAAACTGGTAAATGTATTTGTGGACTACTGAAAACTGAGGCTTATAATCATACACCCACAAAAAATATTAAGGTCTCTCTCGTAGCATCAAGAGCCGTAAGGATTCATGAGAATGGGGCAACTCAATGAAAGACAAATGTTGTCTGTAGCAGCTACACTGATACATCAGGGAATAGAAACATGAAATAGCTAGTCAGGGAGCAAGGGGATATGTGCTAAGTGGTACCATTATCCAGTGCACTGATCAGGAAAAGGATTAGGAGGTTATTAAGGGAAAATCATTGAAACCATCAGGCCATTCCACAGCAGCGATAAAAAAAGGCAAACAAGATAATAGGCTATAGAAGAAAAGACACAATACAGAATAAAGCAGTGATGCTATGTGAGAAGGAGCACTGGGGAAGACAATCCCCCCCCCCCCGGAATGAAGGCCAGTACAGAATCATATAGTGAGTGCAAAAGCCTTTGCTAATTTACATATAGTCAGATCTATTAGATGTAAGGCCACAGCTGATGAAAATACTGTAGTTGGGACATCTCAAGCAAGCCATCTGTGGTTCAGTTCCTTGTGTAACATTTAAGAGCCAGGGAACAATCTGTGACATTGTGGAAGTTGTGAGTCCCTCATCATATCATCGAAATCTTTCAATGACAGAGTCCTATTGCTCTTGATCTACAAAAGGTTCTCGTATCTGGTCTGGGATGTGTACAGCATTCCTAATGCCAAGCAGGACAGAAAATCAAGTCCAGTTGGCCTGGAGTAACCCCAGCCTACTTTGATTGCCTTTGTATTAAAAAGAAAACATTTGTCTCAATGAACACTGGGATGGCCTGTTCGTTTCTATACCAGGGAGTGCTCCCCATCCTTGTAGCAGGGAGTGCATGTCTGTGGAGCACATTCCCTATCTTATAGAAAAATATACCAGGCCCCATATAGGTGGAACTCCATCTGCATAGGAGAGAGCCTATTTTGTGGTTCCTAGATGTATTCCTTTGTGGAACATTCTACATTAATAATTGCCACACGTTTCCCATGCATTCAAAAGCTTCTCTGAATTGCAGCCAATATATTTGTTTAAAATAATTGTTAAAAACATTCATTAGCATGTATATGATAATCTGGTGAAATGATTCTGCAGAAACAATATGCAAGATTTCCCCTTCCCAGGAGGAATAAATCTTTATGTGTGTAAATTAAAAGAGGTTATTATGGAGCTCTCAAAGCTCTGAAGTCCTGGGTAGCAACAGAAGATAATTAAAAGCTGAAGGCATCAAAAATTAATTGCAAAGTCTCTTTCCCCCCCTCAAGTGTCATAAATACATAAATAAATTGTTAGAATAAACAAACTTACATGTTCCCTTGTAAAAAGGGAGATGTTCTCTTTAAGGGATATTTGGGGAAATATCCCACGTATCTCTGGTTTATCTCACTCTGCTGCTTGCAGTTTATATCTCTGCTAAGAAATAGGACCACGAAACTTAGTTCCTATTTCATTTTATATTTTTAAAATACCAAACATAAATCACAGCTAGATAGTGTACAAAAATTACATGGAAAACATATTGATGGATGCAGTGGGTGAAAGGTAGTCCCATGATACACACATTCATGGATAGGTCTAGAGACCCCATCTTCTACTACATAGCTGACAGATGTTCTCTGAGTAATTGTGCAATATTAAATAAAACACTACTTCACTTCCATCTGGACTGATATTGTTATCAGATATCACACAGAATAGTTTGGTTTTCTGAATGGTTGAGGAAAGAATAGCAATGATACCACATCTGATAGTTGAGGGAAATTTAATGGAAAAATAATGTTACCACAGCATTTAGATTTTCTTCAGCATTTTCATTTGTTTGTGTGATTCAGAAAATGTTCAAGTGTTGCAGAGAGGAGTGCTTCTGTTCAGGGAGTCACTTACCCATGCCTGCTTCCAGGATACTTGATTGCATTACTTCTCCCCTCAGTTTTCCATTTTCCTCTACCCCTTTAGGGATTATTTTTCTAAGGTTTCCCACCACCACCAAGTCTGTTGATACCTTCCTCTTGTGGGTGGATGGTGCTGTTTGGGGTACATAAGGATCCACACTCAGATAATGAGTTTGGTGGCTGAGGCTGATGGGAGTTGTAGTCCAAAACATCTGGAGGCCTGGGTTGGGGAAGGCTGGTATATAGGATATGAGGAGAACAGCCAGTGGGAATGAATGGTTATCTCTGAACAAAAATTATAAATTTTGTTCTCTGAGCTGGCTACATGCTGATTTATTTCCATCACTAGTTCAGATTTTTCAATTACATTTCCATTTGACTTTAAACAAAATACATCTAGCAAATTGGAGCCGTTACCTACCCTAGTTAATAGGGCATCAATCATCTTCTGTCTTTTGGTGAAGAAAAATGATCTTGGTTTGCTGTTTCATATTTATTGCTTTCTCATTGTGTGAACTGTACTCTGTAGCAAATGTATCTATGGATTAGATCAGGGCAGCAAATGTGGTGCCCTCCAGATTTTCTTGGACTACAACTCCATTTATCCCAGACTATTGGCTATGCTAGTTGGGGATGATGGCAGCTGGAGAGAGAGGCGTGCAATTGACAAGAAACAACCATCCCCTTCTGTTTACCTACTTCATTCACTCCTCCCTCTAATCAGTTTCATGTCAATTGCACCCCCACACTACTTCAGTGGGAGAGGCGTGCAATTGACAAGAAACAATGAAACTAACAAAAAAAAACCCCATCCCCTTCTCCCTTAGCAATAGTGATACTCTGGAGGTAGGAAACAGCGACACCAATTCTTCCCAGAGGAACGCTGACTAGTGTGAAATGAAAACAGTGGATTTGAAAGTAGGAAGTGTGAACTTTGCAAATGTATTGCGATGGCAAAAGCTGCATCTTTAATATGAAGTCCAGCTCCTGTGTGAATGATGGTTGGCAAGATGGGGGTAATTGGACCTTGGAGTTGGTTAAGTTCTCCTGGAGATGGGGAGTGCTTTCTATCTGCCTCGAGGAGGCAATAGTAAGACCATAAGAACGTAAGAAGAGCCTGCTGGATCAGGCCAGTGGCCCATCTAGTCCAGCATCCTGTTCTCATAGTGGCCAACCAAGTCCCTGGGGGAAGCCCGCAAGCAGGACCCGAGTGCAAGAACACTCTCCCCTCCTGAGGCTTCCGGCAACTGGTTTTCAGAAGCATGCTGCCTCTGACTAGGGTGGCAGAGCACAGCCATCATGGCTAGTAGCCATTGATAGCCCTGTCCTCCATGAATTTGTCTAATCTTCTTTTAAAGCCATCCAAGCTGGTGAGCATAGCTATAGCTGTTGGAGCACAGATAGCCATCTTGAGTCTCAAAAATTGCTCTTAAATACACTTTCCCCCTTACAAATCAACATGAAAAGGAGGGGTCTGGGTACAAGGTGATCTCATGTTGTATGTGTATTTCTTGCTGACACTCAGAAAAACTATTTCTGCTTTCTAATGCTGTCTTTGAACAGTGGGATTGTTCTGCTGGGCATGAGGGAAATCTGCCAAAAATAACATTTTTGAGATAACAGTTAATTCAGGGTCTTCACATTCCTCCAAAAGTGCCAAAAGATGGTCCTTGCTTCTTGTCCTCACTTCACAGTACTTAGGAAGGCACAACGAGCCAGAAAACAGGGGGTGTGGGCTGGGAAATGTAGTCCAGAATATTCCAAGGCCTTGCTACCCTTTCGACTCCAAATGAACCAAAGTGGAGGTTAGCTCAAGCACACATAACAAGTGAGAAAAAAAGTTACAATACTTTATTTGAAAGATTTAGCTAGTGGTCTATGGCAGGCAGGCAATAAACAGGTAAAGCAGCTAATGAATCTCACGTTTCCTTTCAGCCATTGAGAGCCCCAGAAAAGCAACGGTGGAGAGATCCCCAGCTGGCCCCTACACAGCACCTCCTCCTCAGTCTGTGTTGACACTCCCCGAGCAGGAGTTAGAGACCCTTATTTATACCCAAATGAGCCCCTGGACCTGGGTGCAAGTTTGCATCAGTGACTTTAACTAGCTATACCTGTGGGGATTTTTTTTAAAAAATGGATCTCACTTCTGCCTTTCTTTATCCATTCAGTTGGTCAGTGTCCTTGATTTGTAGCAGCCTGATTCATTGCAGCTGCCTTCAAAGGCCAAGTTCCCAGTGCATAGCAGTGTGTGTGCAACATCCTCCCTAATGGTTGGCATCCACTATCTATTTTTGCTAATTAAGGGCCTCTCTTACTTCATTTGTGTTATATCAACAGAGCTTGTCAGACTTATGTACTATTGTATTCTACATAGGCCAGGTGAGAAAGAAAGCAACAAGCCCACTTGGCTGGGATACATGGGGTATGGGGCATGAGACAGGAATATAGAGCAGGGGGATGGAGCATGCCACACTAAGCTTCCTCCTTACATCAAGACGTCTTGAGGCTATGTCCCATACAGTTCCCCTCCCCACCCCAAAGTTTCATGTTCAGCTTCTGCAAGCACCTCCTTGAGGACTTATTAATATCAAATGTCCACCATTAAGATGGATACAATAATAATAAAAAGATGAGTAGAATGTGAAGGAACAAGAGCCTGTACACTGTAGAGATCTCTGGGTGGCACAACCCCCTCATAATATCCCTGTAGTTGGAGATACGGTGACCTCGAACTGGGGGTGCAAGCAGATGGGCCCCCTCCATACCCATAATGATATCCCCAGATTCAGTGTTTTAATTTCCACAATTGAACTGAATGGCACCTATTTGTTTATAAAGAACAAAATAAAAGAACTAAATTCTGGGGCACTATGTGATGAGAGCTAAATCTGCCCCCTGCCCTAGTGGCTGAAGTGACGCCCTCTGTCTTAACTAAAGTTCTAGACTGCAGCCCATTCACTGAAACCGCTCTCTCTCTCTCTGCCTCCAGGAAGAAAAGCCAGCACCCTCAAATCAAGGAGAAGGAAGAGAAGAGATAATTAGAGGCCAGGAAGGAGGCTAGGGGCACAGCAGCAACATGCACCTGGTGCTGGGATAGAAAGGAAAGGTCAGGCTGCCACTCAGTAGATAGAAGTGCAATGGTGGTAGATGACCTGAAAAGTCAGCAGCAGCCAGAGCTGCCTATGATCCACTTGCCAGCCTTGTAGCCAGCCTTTCTTGTTAGATGGGGCAGCCACATTTCTAGGTGGGGCATTTTTGGAGGGGAGGTGCACAGCACCAGCCAATTCCTCCCCCAGCTGGTGGAGATGACGCGAGGGCCAGGCCAGGGGAAAGAAAAGACAGTGACCTTCCCCTCTCTCCTCCTTCATGCAGGGAGTGTGTTAACACTCTTATCTTTCCGGCGCCAGGTCAAGACTTTCCTCTTCTCCCAGGCATTTTAGCATGTGTTTTTAAATTGCTTTTTATATTGTTTTGAATTTTAAAATTGTGTTTTAAATTGTTTTTAAAATATGTTTTTAAATTGTGTATTTGTTATTATGTTTTTGATTGCTGTAAACCGCGCAGAGAGCTTCGGCTATGGGGCAGTATACAAGTGCAATAAATAAATAAATAAATAAACTTTCATAACTGGCTATGTAAAGGTCAAGTTAACAGAAAATTTAATATCAACACCAGGAATTAAATGACCGGGATATTTTTTGTTTCATAAGAAAAAAGGATGTTAAGGATACAGTGGACAAGGGGATATCAAAAAGTGTAAAACAAACAAAATAGCTTATGCTAAAACTAAGAAGTCAAAAACTAGTGTGGAGCTTGTTTTTTTAAGAATTTAATTCTCAATTTAATTTTGCATCACCAGCACCAATACAAGCAAACAAGCAAACAAAGAAGGTTTAGAAACAGAGTAAGAGCACATTACAACACAACCGTAGTCAAGCATGTAAGGAGAGTGGTGCTGCAACAAGTATTCATAACTTTCTTGTTGAAGTCAATTAGATTTAGGCGTTAATTTTGTAAACTATTTATTGCATAATAAACTTCCTTTTGTGAACTTATAAAAATGTTTGATAAACATGCAAGAAAGCTTTTTGAATTGTAGGTTCACAATACACTGTTTCAGAGAGAGTGAGAGAAAAAACCTCACGCTGAGCTGCACATATGGAGAAAATCAGAAATTAGGGCTGGCCAACCAGCTTACTATAGTGTGCACAGCAGTGTTTCTATTCCTCTAGGGCTGTTTTCATTCTTTGCCATCAAGTACTCAATAAAAAGAAGAAAAAAATAGCTGCTATCACTGTGAGTATAGCGAGTGCATTAAAAGAGTAAAGGGTAACTTAGGGTAAAAAAAATTTCAGATTGCTTTAAGTTATCTCTTTATTTCACCCTTTAGCAACAAGCACCCAATCTTCCTCTACTCATCACGATAACTTCAGAATAAACCAACTCTTACTTCTTACTGTAGACAAACAAACATGCTTCTTTATTGCCGGTTGGGTAGAAAACACAACTGAAACTGAAAAGCAAAGGAAAGTACAAGGGGTGGAGTCTAACTCTAGCCCATAAGACAAAATTCTAATATTTAACTCTTCAAGGGTCATGTTACTATACAGGCTTGTTTTCTCAGGATCAAGTAATTATAGGGTGATTGTGATAATGAAAAATTCACCCTGAGTCAGGGAAAGTCTTGAATGAGCAGACTTTAGGGGGCTCTTCTAGATGAGACTATTGTGCACTTGCCCTGCCTTAGTCACTTAATTTTTCAGAGGGTCCAATTCTGAAATTCCTGCTGTTCTTAAAACAAGCTGTCATTCTTTAAATGGAGGCTGTCATTGTTTGTCATGTCACAAATTAAAAATACATTTTTTAAAAAAGAATCCTAGGGGAGCAAAGCACAGCTCAAGGCAGGCTGTGCTCCCATGTGCCCCACCCTAACTACAAGGCTGCCACTTGCTTGCTTTAAAGGGATGCCTTTTGTGACGATCCCACCAGCTGGCTCTACCTGTGATACTCCCACCAGGGCCACCACCTGTCAGGATCTCATTTTTTTAATTTGTTCTCTCACACACTCTAGCACAGATCCCACAAGATCCCACTGCTAGGCAGCACCACCATTCACTCCCTGTAAACAATACTGCTACAGACTTCGCCTTAGACTCCCTATGGCTTGTTACTTTGTGTCTGGGTGCCCTTGCTATCCACAACCCCCTTGTATCTTTGTCTATAAAGCATACAATCCTGGGTTGCTCTGGATACTTGACGATGTTACAATATCTCCCTTCACCGCTGCCACCATTTATTTGATACTGTTTCCCTCCAGCCTTGGAAATTACCCTGCCCTCACTTCTGGTCTGTGTATCCCCAGCCAAGGATCAGGCTTTTGGTAAACCAATAAAAGTATTTATTTGATAACACCAGGAAATAACAAGATTACTTTAGGAATGTACAACAAGCGTATGGTTTCATTTAGTGTCACTCTTTATCTTTCCAGTCTTATATATTCTGCCTAAATACCAGTCAAATATAATCCAACCCTCCCTCAGAACTCTGCCAACCAACTCATTCAAATAACCCTCCACTAACGACTCTCACAACTTCCCCCGACTCAACTGTCATCCTCTCATTTATACCTTCAGCCATTCAAACAGCCAATCATCATCCAACATTCTCCATCATTCTAGCCCATGTACTCCCCCATCTTACTCAGTCACTTACCATATATCACTTAATAAACCCACTCTTACCATATTTACAGATATTAAAATACAGGGACATCACACCTTTCT
This sequence comes from Rhineura floridana, assembly GCF_030035675.1. NCBI lineage: Eukaryota > Metazoa > Chordata > Lepidosauria > Squamata > Rhineuridae > Rhineura > Rhineura floridana. Next base: position 65,950,113 of record NC_084484.1, on the reverse strand, counting down.
CTCCTCCTCCATGGATAAACCTTTTAGTGTCCCTCAGTGTGACATGTTCCCTTTGTCCCCTCAGCTTGCTTCCTTTCTTTTGGGGACTGTGATTGTGGCTGTTCTCTGACTTCTAGACATTAGAAACAACCAATGAAAATACATCTTTTTAAAAACTTAATATAATGACTTAGTGCACAATTGCTACAGAACCGGACTAATGCCAAACCCTTCAAACACCACATCTTTTGTTGTCTTCTGGAAGCAACTTGCAATTCATAGAACTGAGCTATCTCCTCCCTCAGTTGTTTTCCATGTTAGAATGTGACAGAGCCCAGGAGTGGCCTAATATCACAAATAGTGCAATTTGCTAAAGAAGGATATGATTCAGAGGAAAACTGAAACATTAGCTGCAGTTCCAGCTGAAATTTGGGAGAATATGCCTCTTTTACACAATGTTTGCAACAGATGGAAAATTAAAACATAAGAACATAAGAAGAGCCTGCTGGATCAGACCAGTGGCCCATCTAGTCCAGTATCCTGTTCTCACAGTGGCCAACCAGGTGCCTGGGGGAAGCCCGCAAGCAGGACCCGAGTGCAAGAACACTCTCCCCTCCTGAGGCTTCCGGCAACTGGTTTTCAGAAGCATGCTGCCTCTGACTAGGGTGGCAGAGCACAGCCATCATGGCTAGTAGCCATTGATAGCCCTGTCCTCCATGAATTTGTCTAATCTTCTTTTAAAGCCATCCAAGCTGGTGGCCATTACTGTGTCTTGTGGGAGCAAATTCCATAATTTATCTATGCGCTGAGTAAAGAAGTACTTCCATTTGTCTGTCCTGAATCTTCCAACATTCAGCTTCTTTGAATGTCCACGAGTTCTAGTATTATGAGAGAGGGAGAAAAACTTTTCTCTTTCCACTTTCTCAATGCCATGCATAATTTTATACACTTCTATCATGTCTGCTCTGACCTGCCTTTTCTCTAAACTAAAAAGCCCCAAAGGCTGCAACCTTTCCTCATAAGGGAGTCACTCCATCCCCTTGATCATTCTGACCATTCCTGACTTCCCAGGAGGATCCCTCCGCCTGTGCAGCCTCTGAGATGGCTCCCGTCTTGGATGAAACTTTTTCAGTTTTAAATCCAGTCAGAAGGGTCTTTTTTGACTGGGGATAATTTCTTCCGGATAAGGAAGAAACGTGAGATTTCCCACACAGCTTTGTTGTGATTGTTGGAGACTGGAATTCGTCAGAATTGTCTGTGAAAGAAGGTCTTCCAGCAGCTCGGATGGAGCGAGGATTTCTAGCTAGCTCAGCTGAAAAAGTGACCTGTTTTTTTTTTTTTAGAAAAATGGTTTAACAGGCAAGCATTCTCCTGTCTACGCTTATCACTTTCTTATCTACACAGCTAAAGAGATTTGTCAAAGAATCAGCAATTAAGAAAACCTGGGTGAGCCAAAACTTTCCTTCCTTTTTACTCATGGAACTAAGGGGGAAGAAAATAAAAATAGCCTATCTTTTTTTATTGCAAAAAGCTGACATGGAAAATAGCATTATAAAGATTACAACGGATGAGGGTTTTCTTTTTGACTTATAAGACTTTGGTGTAATATATGTCTGGGACTATTTTTTCTGATCTACTTTTTTTTTTTTTGACGAATCTGCTCATCTTTTCTGCTACTAGTTTTTTGGACGCTGTGAACTAAAGCTGTTTTTGCACTTCTGGGCATATAAGAGATAAGGGCTGTCTAGAGTGTGACGCCAGTTGGTTTGAAAGATTAACTCCTTTGTAACTGGATAAAGAAATAAACTGCTCTTTGCTTGGGACATTGAAAATTGAAGGAGTTTTGTTCCTTTGGCTTTAAGAATGACAATTAAGAAGATCATGGATGTACAAGAAGGGACTTTATCTTTAGACATGTTTCAGAAAATAATGAATGGGATTAACTCAATAAAACAAGAACTGAGAAATAATAGTCAAGCGTGGAGAATTGAATTTGACGAAATGAGACAGGAGCTGAAAGAAATTCAGGATTCTATGAGAAAGGAGAATAAAGAGGGATCTGGAAAACCAAAAAAGGATGAAAGAGAAATTAAAGGCAAGGTTCAAACTATGGAGATTGGATTAAATATGGATATGGAAAAAGATTTGGATTTCCTGGCTGTGATGGATTCTGGAGATAAATATTACGGTTTGGAACTCAGCGCTGTCACTGAAGGAATTGAAGAGATTGGAGATAAAGATATTATCGGTTCAAAAAAATTCCTGGACTGGAAAGATTTGATGGAACTTGAAATGGAGAAAGCTAACAGAATTAATCCCTGTTTTGTGTCAATGGAAAAATCTTCAAGAGATGTGCTAGTGTATCATGTAAAAAAGAGGAACAGAGTTGCGGCTTTGCAACAATACTTCAGTGATATGTTCGGAACTGATGGCAAGAAAATATCTGTGAAAAAGGAAATTCCTATCAGACTCTTATTATATGACTATGACAGCAAGATTATTGGGCGTGTAAAGATGGAAGATGGAACCAATACGGATAATGGAAGAAGAGCGATTTGAAATTACTGGACTTAGTAGACTTGATGAGTTGGATTAATTGACATGTTTATCTAGAAAAAAATATTGATGGACATATATCTCAAGGATTGGAAACTTCTCTTTGACTTTTTGTGGAAGAATAAAATGATATGATGTTAATGAGATTTGTACCCAATTAAGATAACCGCTGGAGGAAGGTGATTTTATAATCTATAAGATACAGGCTTGTTATATATTATAGACTTATAGCTGAACTACGACAAATCGGAAGTCAATTTTTTTATATATTTTTTTCTTTTTATTGTATTAGTTATGGAATTGTGTTTTTTCTTTTTGTATTGTTTTGGTTTTGAAAATTTGAATAAAAATTAATTGGAAAAAAAAAAGATCATTCTGACCATTCCTAAAAAAGCTAAAGTTAGACCCTTTGGCCATGGAAAACACTGTTCAGTCTATAATTTGCCTTTTTGGGTGAAGCAATAGAGCAGGGAGTGGCCTCTCAACTCCAGACAGTTTTGAGTAATATTGATTATTTGGATCCATTGCAGTCTGGGTTCAGGCCCAGTTATGGGACGGAGACAACCTTGGTTGACCTAGTGGAAGACTGAGAGGATGGAGTGGTACTCTGATAGTTTTCCTGGAGCTCTCAGTGACTTTTGGTACCATCAGCCATGGTGTCCTGTGGGGTCTATCGGGATTGGATTTAGGAAGCATTGTATTACAGTAGTTTTGGCCCTTCTTAGATGGTTATACCCAGAAGGTAATGCTGGAGGACTTTTGCTCCACCCCATAGGCATTGGCTTGGGGGGTTCTGCAAGGGTGTATTTTGACCCCCTCCATTGTTTAACGTTTAGATGAAACTACTAGAAGTTACCCAAAGGTTTGGGTTCCAGTGTCATCAGTATGTTTTCCCTTTTCAGATCCCAGGGAGGCTGTTGATATTCTAAATTTCAAGCAGTTCTAGGATAGCAAAAAAGCTGAGGTTGAATCCAAGCAAGACAGAGTTGCTGTGGGTGTGGAGATCCCCAGTTTGGGAGTGCTCCTGAATTTGGCATTTACTGGGGAAAGCCAGGTGGCATCTGTGACCGGGCGTGCTTTTTACCAGCTTAAGCTGGTATGCCAAATGGAGCCCTATCAGGAAGGAGCTGCCCTTGTCACAGTGCTACATGTGCTCTGTCCACGTCCAGACTAGACTACTGTAATGTGCTCAAAAAGGGTCTGCCTAAAGACTGTTCAGAAACTTTAGCTAGTCCAGAAAGCACTCAACATGAGACTGCCTTTAAAGACTGTTCAGAAACTTCAGCTAGTGCAGAAAGCAGGCGCCAGAGTCCTATGGGGCACTGCAGTTTGTGTCTATATCATCTTTACTATACCAGCTGGACTGGATACTGGTCCATTTCTGGGCCCAGTTTAAAGAACTAAGTCAATGTTTTTCAAACAGTGACCCTTGGGCCACTTTCAGGTGGGCTTCAGTGCCACCAACCAACAGCAGCAGACAGTCAAATAATTTATAGTTATATGCCATACCTATAATATATCAGCCTCCTTTGCTTAAAGAACACAATAAACTTATTTTGAGTCAGACCATTGGTCCATCTAGTTCAGTATGGTCTACACCAAGATAGAGAAACTTTTCAGCCTGGCGGGTCAAAATTATTATCTTGGCAAGCTCCATAAGCCAAGCTTGACAGGTAGGTGGAGCCATCCATCTGTCAGTCATAGAGTCATAGAATTACAGTATAGAATAATAGAGTTGGAAGGGGCCTTTATTATATCCAAACCACTGCTCAATGCAGGAATCCAAATTAAAGCATCCCAAGATTCTTCTTGCGTGTATTATTACTGAGCCAAGTATCCCCCATCATATAACTTTGCATTTGGTTTCTTTTTCCTAGGTGTAGAACTCTGTACTTATCTGTGTTAAATTTCATTCTGTTGTTTTCAGCCCAGTGCTCCAGCCTATCAAGATCACTTTGAATTTTGTTTCTGTCTTCCAGGGTATTAGCTATCTCTGCTAATTTTGTATAATCTGCAAATCTGATTAGCATTCCCTGCATCCCCTTATCCAAGTCATTAATAAAAATGTGGAAGAACATTAGGCCCAGGACTGAGTCCTGCAATACCCTGCTTGTTAAACGCCCACTCGCACCCCAGTTTGAGAAGGAACCATTGATAAGCACTCTTTGAGTATGATTCTGTAGCCAACTATGGATCCACCTGATGTTCCATCTAGCCCACATTTAGCTGGCTTGCCAATCAGAATATGATGGGGCACATTGTCAAAAGCTTTGCTGAAGTCAAGATATATTGTGTCCACAGCATTCCCACAATCTACCAGGAAGGTTACCTGACTTTTGAAATGTGTTTCCTAGCAGTTTCTTTGAAACCTCTTCAAAATGCACTTCAAAGGCAATGTACTCTCAGTACTCATCAGCTGATGAGCAATAACAGGAATCACCTTTGAAGCACATTTCCAAATGATTACAAATGGTTGCTTGGAGGAGCACTTCCAAGTGAAGGCCACACCTTTACCTGCCTCCTACCTGCCAGCCACATATGATGTCAGGGCTTAGGCAGGTGGGTGTGGTTTGGGGAAAACAGCATAGCAGGACACATTAGAATCCCTGCCAGGACTAATTAGGCCTGTGGGCTGGAGGTTCCCTATGCCTGGTCTATACACTGATAGGCAGTGGCTCTTCAGGGTCTCTCCTAGTCCTACCTGGAGACACCAGAGATTGAATCTGGGACCTTCTGCAATCATGGCAGGTGCTCTACCACTAAGCTATGACCCTTCCATTTCTTTGTGTTACTCCATGAGTCTCTGGGCCATAGGCTACGCTGCCTAGTTTGGGAAGGCCCACAGGTAGAAACCATACCTCGGTGCCAGAGTTTCCAGTTCATTTCCAAGCGCAATTCAAAGTGTTGCTTATTATTTATAAAGCCCTAAACAGGTCTGGACTAAGATATCAAGCTATTAGAATGGCTGCCTCCCCTTATATTAATCTTCCTGTCCCCTCTTGATTGTGTTATTGCCTTCTGAGGTTGGTTGCAACACACAAAAGGATATTCTTTGTGGTGGAGCCCTGTATGTAGAACTCCCTGTCCCAAGATATTATGCTTTCTTTTCTTTTTTTATTCTGTTGCTGCTTAATGTATTGCTTGTGAGTGCTGTTCTTTCCATTCTAGCTTTTTGCTGCCGTTTTTAGTTTATTTCTTTCCGTGGTTGGATGAATGTGGCTTTTGGCTTTTTTGTTTGTAAGCTGCTTCGAGCAACTTCTTTATGGAGGGGGAAAACGGAGTATACATTTTTAAAACAAATATTCCTGTATATTCTGAAAGCCAAAGGTTCAGTCCTTGGTATCTGTAAATGAAAGGACCCACATGCTAGGGGTTGTTAAAACATTTGCCTGTGATCCTGGAGAGCCACTGCCAATCAGAGTGGTCAGCACAGGGCTAGAAGAACTAATGGTCTGAACCAGTATGTCTTGATTACCTGCCACTTTACCCTGCTCACCTTATCCAGAGTTCCCAGACTCCTTGTCATTGCTCTGTTTCCACTGTTTCCCTATATCCTAATGGGAGGTACACACAGTATTAACATCCTTCCCCTTAAGTTTCTTACAAGGGCACTCATGTGACCAATCATATGTGCCCATGCAGGACCACGCATGCACGATCCTATCCACTTTTGTGCCCTATGTGACAGAGTACAGGTTCAAATCTTCAGATATGTTAATTGATGTAAATATGTAGAATATGGCCAATGAATGAAAAACTGCCTCAAGGGAATGTGTAATGTGCAGAAATCTATTTTTTCTTCCCATAAGAAATAACATTCATTTTAGCCAGTGCAGTGTAGTGGTTAGACTGAGTGTTGGACTGGGACCTGGGAGACCAGGGTTCAGATCCCCACTTGGCCATGAAGTTCACAGGGTGACCTTAGGCCAGTCACTGTCTCGAATGAATGAATGAATGAATGACTGTCTCTCAGCCTATCCTACCTCACAGGGTTGTTATGAGGATAAAATTGTGGGGGGGAGAACGATGTTTGTATGCCACATTGAACTTCTTGGAGGAAAAAGTGGGATATTGGAGGTTGCTGATTCATAGGGTCACCATAAGTCATAATCGACTTGAAGGCATATAACAACAACAACAACAAATGTAATAATAAATAATAAAGAAATTAAAATTTGTAATTGAGTCACAAACTCTACTGAATTATTGACATGAATGCATGTGCTTTGAAGGATGATTCTTTGAGGGATGTTTTGGGTACCACAAGCATTCTTGATCGATTGAATATAGGAAGTAAGAATAGGGAAATATAATTCCTTTAATTGGAATGCTTTTTTCATATTTTGATGGAGAGGTTTGACTAACCTAAGCTCTTTATATTCCCATGTCATATTATCCAAGAGCAGCATCAGCAATATATATTATAGTCAGTGACCTCCATCCTGGATAGTGATAAGATGGGCTGTGAAGTCATGTGAAAACATTTTAACAAGAAGTCTGACACCTTCATGGGATAATTGTATTAGAAACATTAGACTTAAAAATGGAGTGGGTAGCCACCCCACCCTCTTTGATCTGTTTGTTTGTGACTTCCGCCCTCTGGAGAGTTACAGACCAGGGGTTTCCAAACCTTTCCCCCCCCACTGTGGACCACTTGAAAATTGCTGAGTCTTGGGTGACTGCTCAGTTATTTTCCCTAACTGTTGTAGCAGTTATTATGTGCTGTGCTAGATGCTGTACGGTTTTTCATTGTATTTTTATTGCTTCTTTTATTTCTTATATATTTCTTGTATTTTATGAATTCCACGGCATTCATATTGTAATACAATAAAATACAATATATAAGAAACAAAAGAAGCAATAAAATACAATTAAAATCATTATGAAAATTTAATGTGATGAATGTGGGGTCTCCTGCTTTCAATCACAAATCCAGACATGCCCAGGACCACTGAATGAAACTTGTGGTCCACTGGTGGTCCGTGGATCGCAGTTTGGGAACGCCTGCTATAGACAAAGCTAATTTTTTGTGTTCAGCTTTTAAAAAATCTTGCATTTAACCAGGGATTCCCCCCCCCCCAAATCGAGTACTTTTCATTTTAACATAGTTAGCAGCGGCTTCATTTGAATTAGAAATCTGTGTTCCAAACCAAGTTAAAGGCATTACGGGCTGTTACAGATTCTGGGGGATGACCTCATTTCAATGCCTAACTTGCTGAAAGATGCATTTCAAATTATGCAAATATTTAATGCTGAAATTAGCACAGGAGCAGGACTAGGACAGTGCTCGTAGCCATACTCTGATTTTGCGGCTGCTTTGGTTCCGAAACGCGGGGGGAGCAAGCCCGCGAGCCCAGAAGCAGATTGTAAACGAAAGGCACACATGCCCAGAAAGCAACCAACCGCTTACCGAGGCGGGCGTAGTCATTCTTCTCTTCCGCTAGGAGTGGCTAGCTACGGCTCCAAGGCGCGCTCTCTGTAGTCCTGGGGGCGTGCCATCTTTACTGCGCTTTCTGCTGCAAGGAGTTGGTCGGCAGGCTCCTTTCTCCTCCCAGCCAAGGAAGAGGATGACAAGACGGCGGTGGCGGAACCAACATGTCGCTATTATCACTAGCATTGCCTGCGATTCGGGTCTATTTGATCGGCTTGCGTGTCGTTTTGCATCAGCTGCTCCGCCGCCTCCGACCAGACTGTCCTTTTAAGCCAGGTTAGTAAGTGTTGCGGGGACTTCGGAAGAGCTGCGGATCCCTGGGAGAGGTTGGGCAAAAAGTCCTCGCTCAGCGCCGTCACCTTGCCAACCGGCGCGGCTTGGGCGCCTTGTTACAGAAGAAAAGCGCTTCAGTTCGCCGCTGTCTGGAGAGGACTGCCTCTCCTTGGGCCTTATATGTTGCAGAACTTGGACTAGGTCCTGCTATTATCACCCAGTTCCTATCTGCAAGCGCTGACCGCGGCTTTGACCGCCCAAAGACCGCTATCATATACGCACACGCCCCCTTCCAGCCGCAAGCCTCTGGCTCGTAGGTTGAAGGAGGTTTTTAGTACTTTTTGTTGCAGTTGATTTCCTCACAGGTTCTAGTAACCGTGAACAATGTGATTTTTGCCTGCTGTACCGACGCGTGCTTGGTGAATGTGCTGTGGGTATAAAGTGCAAGTGTGCAGGTGATACACCAAAATCTATTATTCAGTTATTTATTCAATTTATATCATGCCCTTCCTCCTGAAGGTGCCCTATCAATGAATGAAACCAATGAGAGCGGTAAGGCTTACTTCTAAGTCAAAATTTTAATGTGTTAGGATTTGTTGTTTTTCTAAAGAGAAAAAACGGGATTGTTCCATCCTGGTGTTGAATTTCAGAGGAGCAGTGTGGGGTCAAGGACATGTCCCTACCCCTTGGAAGAGGTACAGCAGGATCCTGGAAACTACAAAATCGTGACTGGCCACTGCTCTCTCTAAGCAGAAAAACTCTTAGAGAGCCATCATTTTTAATTTTGAATCTTCACTTTTCTATTTGTATTTTATAAAGTTGAATACAAACATGTCAAACCATAAACTGTTTCCAACAGCTTTTTTTTTTTTTTAAATCCCACTCCCACTTCCTTAGCGTCCCCAAGTCCTTCTCTTCAGTGTTGGCCTGATAATTTCAAACTTATAAATAAAAAAAGTTCCTATTAAAGTGACTCTCTATAAATGGAAAATTGAAGGAAGGTTTTTATGCCCTCTTAATCTAAACTAGGGTTAATAGTGACAGAAGTGCCTTTTTCTCCCCTCGCTGCAATGTGTCTGGCCCACTCACGTATAAAGCAGGGTGGCGAATGGGGTCTTACAGTAAAAAGAGAGTTCAGGAAATGGTTGCTGAATCTCCGTTTACTTCCCATCAGTATACTGTTGCTCTAACCGCTTTTCTTCATTCTAGTTTTCTTCTGGTATTGGAGCACAGAAGGGAGAAACAAGTTTGGAGCAATGCTAGGTGGGGGCGTAAGGCATGCAGTAGAGGCAGATCCATTTGGGTGAACAGGGTATTGCTCCATCAACCACAGCCCTCAGCCGGGCCCCAGCTGCCTGCCTTCTTACAACCAGTCCAAGGGGTAGCACTGTCTGTCACTTTCCTCTTCCTTGGCTTCAGTGCTGCCTTTGTAGAACTCAGCTGGGAGGAGGATGGGTACATAACTCAAATTAGTTTGCTTTGGGTTTGCTTATTGCTGGTCTCCTCGACCTTTGACCTATCAGTCCCAAGGGGCACTAGCCACCACTGAAGTCATATTTCTGTCATTGGCATAGGGAAGATATGTCAGTGATAGCTGTGTTGTATCTGCACAGTGTTGTCTTGATTCTACAAACCTATCTACCAAGAAAGCTGAAGTTTTAAAAGCTTATAGCTTGTGGGCAGATTGTTCTTAAAATGTTGGAATAATATACTGTTGTGAGTTTGGGGGTTGGAATGGATGATTCCTGTGGGTCCCCTTCCAGCCTCTGATTTGGAATTCTGTGCCTTGTGGGAGGGGCTGGCTCCGCTGGCTAGATGAGTTTCTTTTGTTAAGCTAATAGAGTGGCCAGTTTGCTAATGGGTCTTTCAAGTGCCCAGCAACTGGTGAATGGGCCAGGAAGATCCTTTTGTCATTGAAACTCTTCAGGAGAGCCTCCCCCTCTTCCTGGAGGCTAGGAGAGGTTTGTGTTTTGAGTGTTTTTAGAGTTGTCTGGGAATGCCTGGGAACTGGAGGCAGGCAGAGAGGCTGGCTCTCTGCATCATGGCTTTAGGATGCCTCCTGTGACACTGATGGGAAAGCTGGATATTGGACTGCTGATGCCTTGAATCCCTCCATCCTAAGCTCAGGTTGGAATGTGTGTAAATAAACAAACCATATTTCATAAAGACACCACAGTCTCCTCTGACCTTCTTCCCAAGGAAACCAAACCCAGGGTGAGGGCAGGGACCCCTGAAATCCAGGGCTGTGGAGTTGGTACGCCAAACCTTCGACTCCGACTCCGCTATTTTTCTACTGTCTGACTCCGACTCCACCCAAAATTGCTTCTGACTCCACAGCCCTGGAAAGCGCTGTAAATGTATTTTTAAATTGGAAGCTCTCATAGGAGCATTTTTATCACTGCCTGAATATGCACTGATCTTGGCATCACAGCATTTGTCTTCATCTGGGTCCTGTGGCATACACTGACACACAAAATGTTTTCCATCTTGATGGAAAAGTTGGATATTGGACTGCTGATGCCTTGAATCCCTCAATCCTAAGCTCAGGTTGGAATGTGTGTAAATAAACAAACCATATTTCATAAAGACACCACAGTCTCTGCTGACCTTCTTCCCAAGGGAACCAAACCCAGGGTGAGCACGGGGACCCCTGAAATCTCACCACTCGGAGATTGGGGAGGCACGCAACAATATTTAGGCTGTACTCGTCAGTATTTTTGAAGCACTAAGGAGATGGAGAACTTCTTACATTGCCGAATTAGTCTATAGTTTAGGGGTACAGGCGGGCCCCGCTTATACAGCAGGTTCCGTTCCGGACTGCCGCCATAAAGCGGAAATCACCGTAAAGCGGAACCCATTGACGATAATGGGGCGCGTCGCACAAAAATGACGTCAAAATGGCGCGTGACGGAAAAAAACTGCCGTAAAAGCGGAACAAGCACCTTAATGCGGGAACTTTCCCTAATTGAAAGCTGCCGCATTAGTGAATCGCTGAAAAGCGAAGTGCTGTAAAGCGGGGCCCTACTGTACAGATTTCTTCACATATGACTCATTAATGTTGCTCTATTTTGCTTAATTCCTGATTCTTTTTCATGGTCTTCTTATTTCCTTATAGCAGAAAATAAAAAGACAATAAGTACATAAGGTAGAAATGCCTGTTTCTTGAGTTGGAAGATAATTTTTTACTTCCCTATCAGAATGGTTAGCATTTATGTTGTCATTGTTGATGACAGCAGTGTTTTCTTTACGAAATTTTATATTAAAATTTTGCAGCTGGAGTGCAAAAAACATTCTTAGTTCAGACCAAACCAAGCATTTGCACCTGGGTCAGGTAAAACTATCCTTATTGTGCATGATACTCCTGTTCTGATGTGGTATGGTTGACTGCGCATAGACCTATATACAAATTTTGCAGGAGGTCAACTACTTTCCCCATGCGCCACACAGCCATGAAGCTCACTGGGTGACCTTGGGCCAGTCACGGCCTCTCAGCCTTATGAAAACCCTATTCATAGGGTCGCCATAAGTCGGAATCGACTTGAAGGCAGTACATTTAAATTTTAAGGGGACACTATGCAAGGTCTTACTTGCTGCTTCCTCCATGTAACAGAATCAGTAGCATTGATTTTTTCATTTAAATAAGTGTATATAGGATGTCACTTTCCCTGTCTTGAGTTGGAGAAATTCCTCGGGACTTAATACTGGCCAATTTTAGCTGTAAAAGTGTTAAGTATTTTTAACTGTAAGAAGTGCTTATTTCACTTTTGGTTGAAATATAAGTGCGTTTAGATTTTATTTGACTATGAACTAAATGCATACTGTGCCCTTATTTCCTATTTTAATATAAAATGTTATTCTAAATAGACTAGTAACAATGCAATCCTATGCATGTCTACTTGGAAGTAAGTCCCACTAAGTTCATTGGAGCATATTCCAAATAAATTTGTGTGGGATTGCAGCCTAAATGTTTCCTCTTTGCTTCTTCTGAAAGACATGGATGTGTTAATGAGGATCTCTGCATTTAAAGAAGTTGCATGCAGGGCAAGCTTTGTGTGTTGCTGTGATATGTGAGATTTTCAGGTGGAATGCACCATGACCTTCATCAAAGTAGACAGCTCTTTGGATTTCAATCCTTTCTGTTTTGGGATTTAGGATTCTGTATCCCTTTTGCTTTGAAGAATATCCAACGAAGATTCCTTCCTTTGTAGTGTTGTCCAATTTGGTTCTCTTCTGGTGTGGAATGTGGCCATACACTTTTGATCCAAACACCTTTATATGAGCCAAACTGGTTATGCGCCCATACCATAAATGTAAATGTAAATTTAATTTTTAGGTCGCCTATCTGGCCGAAGCCACTCTAGGCGACGTACATATTAAATTTCAATAAAATACAATAATTACAATAAAATACAATATAATCAGCAGTAACAAAAATAACAACGGGCATTCAGTATGTAATTAGCCCATCCCGGCGGTCCCAAAGGCCTGTCCAAACAGCCACGTTTTTAAGGCTCGGCGGAAGGTAATTCGAATGGAGTCTTGTTGCCATTCACCTTCGTTGGCAAACGATTTTGTAGATAGGTACTGCCTCTCCCCAGTGCTTCTGTGGGAGATTGGCATCTTCTAGCATGGATCTCAACATCTCAATAAGGGTTCTGAATTTTCTCTCCAAGACTCCGTTCTGTTCTGGGTTGTGGCATACAGTGGTTTGATGCTCAATCCCATTTTCAAGCAGAAACTGCTGGGTAGCATGTGACATGTATTCTCCCCCATTATCAGAACGTAGAATCTGTGGTTTTGTCTGAAATTTAGTGGTCGCCATTGCCACATATTCTTTGAGTTTCTGAAGCATTTGCCCCTTCTCCTTCAACATATATATCACAGTGAATCTTGAATAATCATCAATAAAGCTGACAATATATTTGTTTCCGCCATGTGAGCGAATTGGCATTTCGCAAATATCGCTGTGAATCAACTCTAGGGGGTGCTTAGTCTTCCTTTCACTCTGTTTAGGAAAACTGGGTCGGGTCCCTTTTGGTTTAACACAGCATCTACATCTCCCTTTTTCTTGGCAGGGTTTAACTTTCATGCCTCTTACTAAATTATTCTTTTGAAGGGTATTTGTCTTTGCAATATCTCTATGCCCTAATCTCTGATGCCATAAATGTAAACAAGACTTGTTACAGCATTCTTTCACAACATTAGCTTGTGGACTTTCCTGATCCACTTCATACATGCCCTTTCTTTTGGTAGCTGTGCATAAAATTTCACCATCTCTAGAAATTATGCAAGAATCTTGTTCAAATAACACAGAGCACCCATTGTTTGTAGCTTCATTAACAGAAATTAAATTGATTAAGATTCCTGGGGTCCAGAGTGCATTCCTGAGATAAATTTCCTCAGTGCCGCTTGGAGTCTGGCAGAACAGCATAGCATCCCCTTGTGCTTTTATGGGCACCCCCATTGAATCCGCCATCTTGACTGATCCTCCACGTGGGGTTAATTTCTCAAACAAATGTTTTTCATTTATTAAATGACCACTTGCCCCCGAATCCACATAAAATTTATTTTCATTGTAACATTTTTCAACATGAGTTACTTGAAAGCTCTTTGCACTTTTCTTTTCTGTCCCTTTCAATTCTTCATTTGTTTCAGGCTTCCCTTTCTTATCACATTGGTCTTTAAGGTGTTTTTCTGAATTGCATAGATAGCATTCACACCTTTGGATTCCCTTTGTTCCTGAAATCTGCATTTGACTGCCTGTGCAGCAGCTTCTTTGCTAGCTTCTTTACTTAGGAAAGAGGAGAGCTGTCCTTTTTCTGTAGCTGCTTTCTGAGAGAACTGCTCTCTCACTTCTGAAATAATCTCGTTTAGAGTTTTGTTTTGTTGTTGCATTATAAGTACGAAAGTCTCCATATATTTTGGAAGAGAGTCCAGAAATAAAGCTATTTGAACTGGTTCATGTAGCTCTGTTCCTGCTTCCTCTATCCCTTGGACTAGCACCATGAATTTTGTAAGATGTTCCTCAAAAAAATCATCCCTCATTTGCAAATTAATAAGACTTCTTAACATTGCAATCAGATGTGCCTGGCCTCTGGGCTGAAGGCTCGATTCCAGCACAGACCACATCTGTCTGGCATTTTTAGAAGTCATGGTCAGTGGAATCTGAGAGTCACTTATGCATTTCGTAATCAGGTCTTGTACCGTTTCATCCTTCTCAGTCCAAATTCTTTGTTCCTCCCGAGAAGCACCTTCTCCTGGTTCAGATCCTGTAATAACTTCTAACAGCTTCTGTTGTTTCAGATGTTTCTTCATGTGAAATTCCCAGAGCTTCCATCCTCTGGGCTTGAGTTTCTCGAGACCTAGCCGCTCTGTCATGGTAGCCATCCTGAAGTAAAAGCCTCAACTCTTTACTGACTAAAACTATGAAGGTTTCTATTTTAGCTTCCTTGATTCAAACACAATAGCTCCTTTAATTGCTCATATCTCCATTTGCGTGGCTGGGCCCCATGACCTGTCGGAATTTCTCTATTGAGATGCATAGCAGAGTTGCGTAGCACTGTGGAACGGAGAGTATTGAGCGAGCTTAGAATGTGTGTGTTTGAATCTTTGCTAAGATTCTACCTTCCCTGCAAATTAGTCAGACAGAGACTTTAACTTTAAAATAAGAAACAACTACTTTACTCTGGAAGTACATGCTTGATAGGAAAGAGTTCTATATCTAGCTAACTAGCTATGCTGGAGCAACGAGCACTGGTCCCAGTACTCGCCCTCATCCTGGTTGAGAGAGGAGACAAAGAGAAGATGTCTGCTCCCCTCTCGAGAGAAAGAGAACACTGAGAAAGGCGGGAACTGGGATCAAACATCCTGTTGCTCATCAGTCTAGCAGGAAGGGAAGAGACGGCAGGATCAAAGGAATAGGTATAGCCTCAACCAGCAAGAGGTCTAGCTCTCTAGCTACCCTTATTAACCCCATGCAGCCTCAACCCACCAAGTTGGAGTTGAACCTCATACATTCCAACAAGAGCGACAGGTAAAAAAGATGATCCCCTTCTGAACAGAAGTTTTAAAAAAACAATTCTGCCATGGACATTTATTTCTTACTTTCCTTGCTTAGGTAACCAGTTGGAGGACTGCAGGTAGATGGCAAGATTAATCTTTGACCCTGCCTTCCTGAAGATCCTCCCACAATTGATGCTTCACAATGCTAAGGTTATAGTGGTTGGGTGAATTCAGGGAACACCTGAACTCTCAACCTGTTTGTTGGCAGCAGACTTGCTAGATAACCATGGATGTTTCATTTTTTTAAATTTAGGACAATGTTCTGCCAGCTTTTTTTTGTTGGTCTCCTTTCTGTTGCTTCCAGGGTTCTCTGTATTCCAGGAGCAACTCTCTAGGCTCCAAGCACCCGGACATAGAACAAACATGGAGTCACTTGCAACCCAAAGTAGATGTACTGATGTGAGGCTTCGTATCAGTGAATAATATGAAAATATTTGAATCAGTATATTTTACATAATGCATCATAGTTTCTTTTGTGTTGTCAGAGGAGTTGTGAGAAAACATAGCATGGATCTATTAAACTGATGTCTCTTTGGGAATGACGTAGCAGAACAATATTGGGTCAATAATTTGTGCTGAGTTTCAAAGCACAGATATTAATCAGAGCAAGGAGCTCATTAATTTCTAAACAGTGAGGTTTAGGTAAGAATGGATGGCTATCTCCTATTCAGCAGCAACTCTAATTGCACCTTTATGAAGACTGGTTTAAACCAGGCAGGTAGTGTTCTAGACACCTTAATTTTCCAGGATCTATGATTGGCTTAATTAAGTAGCTTTTGAGAAAAATGGATGCTTGTGCTGCATATTTCAATGCCACAGAAGAGGAGGCACCTTCAGGATTTGTAGGCAGATTGTGGTGGGCCGATACAGTCTGACAGACAGTCGCAAGAGGGAGCAGCCAGGTGACTTTCCTGACTCACTTGAGCCAATGGGCAGCCTTGGAAGGAGAAGGTGATTGTGTTGTGCCTGAGGTGGCTGGGTAAAGATTACCAGGTTTGAAGAGTGCTGCTCTGGGTTGTCCTACTTGTCTTGAGGGGCCTTCAGTTTTCCCAGTCAGCTATCTTGTTAGTGTGGTGAGTCAAGAGCTGGTGCTTGATTCTCATGGCTCCTGATTCAGATTGTGCAGCACCTGACATTTACAACTTTCAAAATGAGAAACAAATGTTCATCCCAGTTTGTTTGTCCAAGAGCATGGTCAAAACATCCAGTTTGTAAAGACAGAGAATAATCTTCCACACATCTTGGTAACAAGATTCCATGCTTTCATGTTTTTATTGACTCAATCATTTTCCGTTCCTGCATAATATCCAATTGACTAATCCCTTTTGTCTTAGTTTTAGTTTCTAAAAAGGGCATTGGGTGCTTTATGCCTGTCTCGATTCATGTATTAATTCAGTGTGATTGCAGCTGCCAGTGCAAATTTTCAACAGATTAATGACCTCATTATTAAGGGCAAGTATGTGTTCTACCAATATTAGAAACAAGGCTAATCAGGTACTTCAAGAAGTTGGATCTCTTGAGTTGGAAAAACTGTTGAGTGTAATTTGTCCTCTTTTTCTCTTCTCACTTTCTTTTTTCAGACAATGGGGAATCAACTGAGAAGTAATCTCTATGCTTGAGGGGTTTGTACACTTGTGGGGTTTACAATGTGATGAGGCTTGCCATTTTCAGTGGTTAACTTTATTGTTTTCTGCAAATTTTAAAAATCTTTGTGGTCCCACTTTTAACCCCAGTTAAACTTTTCACATACAAGAGTGCTTGATGTTAGTAAGTGTCCTTCTGTATTTCCTTCCATATACCAAGAAATTTGGTTTATAGCTGTTCTAGTCTTCATGATGAAGTCCCACTGAAGTAAATTGGATAATGTGAATTATTTAAACTCAGAGAATCTGTTTAGGGTGCAGTACTGAAAAGCTATGTATATGCATGGAAGAGAACAGCATGCACATCCAGAGTGTCTGTAGCTGTGTACAACGCTGCACAGGTAAGCCAGTTTACTTGCTTTCTGATTTTTAATTGGCTTGCTTGTTCAGCTGTGCAGCAAATGTAACAGAAGCATCAAAAGTCACCTCTTGCTGCTCATATGGTTTTGCTGCACACGTATGTACAGCTTTGTCCGTTTGCAGACCTAAAATGTGTTCCAATATTTTACGTTGCAGTAAATGCGGCATAACATTTATTTCCATGTAAACTGAAAAACAAATAAATACAATTCACCAAAAGTAAGTCCCAGTCAATAAACATTCATTTACATTCTTTGCAAGAGGATGTTGGAATTCAAAAGTTATAAACAATTTAGGGAAAGGAGGTTGCTATAAAATGTGATAATAAGAACATAAGAAGAGCCTGCTGGATCAGGCCAGTGGCCCATCTAGTCCAGCATCCTGTTCTCACAATGGCCAACCAGGTGCCCGGGGGAAGCCCGCAAGCAGGACCCGAGTGCAAGAACACTCTCCCCTCCTGAGGCTTCCGGCAACTGGTTTTCAGAAGCATGCTGCCTCTGACTAGGGTGGCAGAGCACAGCCATCACGGCTAGTAGCCATTGATAGCCCTGTCCTCCATGAATTTGTCTAATCTTCTTTTAAAGCCATCCAAGCTGGTGGCCATTACTGCATCTTGTGGGAGCAAATTCCATAGTTTAACTATGCACTGAGTAAAGAAGTACTTCCTTTTGTCTGTCCTGAATCTTCCAACATTCAGCTTCTTTGAATGTCCACGAGTTCTAGTATTATGAGAGAGGGAGAAGAACTTTTCTCGATCCACTTTCTCAATGCCATGCATAATTTTATACACTTCTATCATGTCTCCTCTGACCCGCCTTTTCTCTAAACTAAAAAGCCCCAAATGCTGCAACCTTTCCTCGTAAGGGAGTCGCTCTATCCCCTTGATCATTCTGGTTGCCCTCTTCTGAACCTTTTCCAACTCTATAATATCCTTTTTGAGATGAGGCGACCAGAACTGTACACAGTATTCCAAATGTGGCCGCACCATAGATTTATACAACGGCATTATGATATCGGCTGTTTTATTTTCAATACCTTTCCTAATTATCGCTAGCATAGAATTTGCCTTTTTCACAGCTGCCGCACACTGGGTTGACATTTTCATCGTGCTGTCCACTACAACCCCGAGGTCTCTCTCCTGGTCGGTCACCGCCAGTTCAGACCCCATGAGCGTATATGTGAAATTCAGATTTTTTGCTCCAATATGCATAATTTTACACTTGTTTATATTGAATTGCATTTGCCATTTTTCTGCCCATTCACTCAATTTGGAGAGGTCTTTTTGGAGCTCTTCGCAATCCCTTTTTGTTTTAACAACCCTGAACAATTTAGTGTCGTCAGCAAACTTGGCCACTTCACTGCTCACTCCTAATTCTAGGTCATTAATGAACAAGTTGAAAAGTACAGGTCCCAATACCGATCCTTGAGGGACTCCACTTTCTACAGCGCTCCATTGGGAGAACTGTCCATTGATTCCTACTCTCTGCTTTCTGCTTCTCAACCAATTCCTTATCCACAAGAGGACCTCTCCTCTTATTCCATGACTGCTAAGCTTCCTCAGAAGTCTGCATTCTGCGGATGCAGAAATATTTAATCTCACCTTGCAAATAAATTCACAACATTTAAAAGCCCACAAAAATACTTACTTGCCTGCCTATCCAGCCCTACCACACATACCTATATCAATTAATTGTGGTACATTGATAGCCTCAAAGGGAGCAAAAAAAGACAACTAATTTATAAAAGCTTCCCTAGATAAACATTTTAACCACTCACTTGGCTACATGCACTGAATTAACTGGGGCTTAAATGTTTTCAAGAATATGAACTTTCACTTGCCATGGTGAGTGCTTTTCTTTCCCCTGGTAAGTGTGATGAACCCCTGACTTTTCAAGCTTAGATATGGAGAGGAGAGTGGAGGATTGTCCCTGTAGTTGCACTATGCTTTGAAAGTGTTGTCAGTGCTCCCAAAGAACACCATGACATAGGTCAGTGTTCTGTAACCTAGGGTCCTCAGATGATGTTGGACTACAACTCCCATGATCCCTGACCTTTGGCTAAATTGTCTTGGGATGATGAGAGTTGTAGTTCAGCAACATCTGGGATCCAAGTTTGAAGAATCCTGGGCAAACTCCTACTCTTGTACTGAGCTGGGATCAGGAGGACAAGATGGAATCCTCCTTGACAGCTTTGGAGGTGCTCAGAGTGTCATCAGAAATTAGACCTTGCTATGAGACAAGCTTCTCCCCCCCCCCAAGTTGGGAGAGGGACAGATGTGTGGCAGTCCTACTTTGGGCTAGCTAACAGGGCTAGCCAAAATGAATGAACCCCTGAATGCTTTGTAATCTCTTCACTGCTGAAATGGCATAAGCTACTTGTGGAGAGGAGACCATCCCAAGCTAAAACTGAGACATTGGTTCTAGTTCCATAATTGCTGTTATTATTATTATTATTTATTAAATTTATATCCCATCCTTCCTCCCAGTAGGAGCCCAGGGCAGCAGTTCCATGTATAGTACTTTATCATGTAACTTTGAATTTTTGACAAGTCTTTTGTCAACAGCCTGAATTTGCACATATGTGTATGTTGCTGCTGTGTGTCCCATTTCTAAAGGGAATCTGAGGCTACCCTTTTCCTCAAATGCATTCAGATAATACACAAAAGCACTGTTTTCTCATATTTGATCATACCTGTGCTTTCTCATTTTATGTTTGTCTGCTACCTTTATCAGGTGCTCATTAATGAGTGAAGAATCAAAAGGTTGGGAGTGTGGCCAAGAAGCAATGGAGAATAAAAGTTTGGAAACTTCCCCGTCAGACCTAAAGTTAGTGGCCCACCCAAGAGCAAAGAGTAAAGTGTGGAAGTACTTCGGCTTTGATACCAATGCAGAAGGATGTATATTACAGTGGAAGAAAATCTACTGTCGCATTTGCATGGCACAGATTGCCTATTCAGGAAATACATCCAACCTCTCTTACCACCTTGAAAAGAATCATCCAGATGAATTTTGTGAGTTTGTGAAAAGCAACACTGAGCAAATGAGGGAGGCCTTTGCCACTGCATTTTCAAAACTGAAGCCAGAATCATCCCAGCAAGTTGTTCAGGACACCTTAATTATGAAGGCAAGTCACAGTTACGAAAATAAAAAACACCAGGAGCTGACATCGGCAGTGATTAGCTTAATATGCGAGGGCTTATATCCTCCTTCTATTGTAGATGAGCCTACCTTCAAGAATCTTTTAAGAACAGCAGAGCCCAGATATGAACTGCCTTGTAGAAAGTATTTTTGTTCAAAAGCGATTCCTGAAAAATACATTGCAGTTAGGGACATTGTGTTAAAAGAACTGACTGATATCCCATGGTGTGGCATATCCTCTGATATGTGGAGAAGTGAAAACCAGAATAGATGTTATGTAACGCTGTCCGTTCATTTTCTCCGTAATGGCACTTCCAACTGCCTGGCTGTTAATTCCCGGTGTTTAAAAACATTTGAAGTGCCAGAGGAAAACACTGCAGAGACTATTACGCGAGTCCTTTACGAGATATTCATTGAATGGGGAATCAGTACAAAAGTTTTTGGTGCTACAACAGATTATGGGAAAGACATGGTGAAAGCTTGCTCTCTTCTGGACATTCCAGTACAGATGCCTTGCTTAGGGCAAACTTTTAATGCGGGTATACAGCAAGCTTTTTTACTTCCTAAGCTGTGCGGTGTACTGTCAAGGTGTCGGAAATTGGTGGAATATTTTCAGCAGTCTGCTGTAACCATGTATATGTTGAGTGAGAAGCAGAAGCAGCAGAACACTTTGCGCTGCATGCTTGTGAGTGATCGTGTTTCCTGGTGGGGAAACACGCTTGCCATGTTGCAACGTCTCAAAGAGCAACAGTTTGTAATTGCGGCAGTTCTTGTGGAGGATAGCAATAATCACCATCTGGTGTTGGAAGCCAGTGAATGGAATACAATTGAAGGCCTGGTGGACTTGCTCCAGCCGTTCAAGCAGGTTGCTGAGATGATGTCTGCTTCTAAGTACCCAACAATAAGTATGGTGAAACCCCTCCTTCACATGCTGCTGAATACAATGCTAAATATCAAAGAAAACGACTTGAAAGAAATCAGTATGGCAAAGGAAGTTATAGCCAAAGAATTATCTACAACATACCAACATACACCTGAGATAGACATGTTTCTCAATGTTGCAACTTTCTTGGATCCAAGATACAAGAAACTTCCTTTTCTTTCAGCATTTGAGAGACAGCAGGTTGAAAATAGAGTGGTAGAGGAAGCAAAAGGTCTCCTAGATAAAGTAAAAGAGAACACATTGAGACCTGAAGAACAGCTTTTTGCAGTGTCTGAAGAGCCACCAGTGAAAAAAATGGTAATTGCCTCTACCCCTCCTCCTACTAGTGCCATCAATAATATGCTTGCAGAGATCTTTTGCCAGACAGGGGGTGCTGAAGACCAAGAGGAGTGGCATGCTCAGATTATTGAGGAACTGAGTAATTTCAAATCGCAGAAAGTTCTTGGACTAAATGAGGATCCACTCAAGTGGTGGTCTGACAGGCTAGCTTTATTTCCTGTTTTACCAAAAGTACTTCAGAAATATTGGTGTATTGTGGCCACAAGGGTTTTCCCTGAACGCCTTTTTGGTTCCTCTACAAACATTGTTAATGCTAAGAGAAATCGGTTAGCCCCGGCTCATGTAGATGAACAGATCTTTTTGTATGAGAACACACGCAGTGGTTCAGAAGCTGAGCCAGAGGAAGAAGATGAGGGAGAATGGGGCTTGGAACAGGAGCACATTATGAATTTACATGACACAGCAACTGTAAACAGCAATTTCTTTAATATGCGAGACAGTGGCTTCATGTAGAAAGAACACTTGATGGTACATTTTCAGAAAAAGGGTGTTTGTCTTAAATTGCCATTACCAAAAAATAATTTCACATGATCTGAATATTGTAAATACTGAATGTTTGTAACATTGTCTTGTTTTATGTGCATGGATGTGGTATGTGTGTGTGTGTGTCTGTTGTCTTCAGACAAGAGTGCAACTTGTGACTCCAACAGACTGTAATAGGTTTAAGAGTTGATAATGAATTCAAGTCTGCATTCAGGCAAACTTTTAAACATGTGAATTGTCTTCATTTATGGAGCAGTAGGACACACAAGTAAAGGGTATCTTCTAAGCAGTGGCTCAGTCTTTCTTCTGCTACAGATATGTTCCTTGAATCAGCAGGCTGAATGGGCAAACTTAATAGATGGTTTAACTCCCTTGCAAAGCCTTATTTCATGTAGAATTCTTAAAGCTTTGATTTAAAAGTTTCCATATATTTAAATATTTAAAGATTTTTAAACGTCAGATCAGAACACCAGGGCTTGTTATATAAACAACCTAATTTTAATGGATTGCTTCTAATGTTACTTTCTCCAGTAGATTAGTTTTTGTGTTGGAAACAACATGCGCTGTGTAATATGTCAGATTAAAGGTGCTCATACTTCCATTCCTTTTTGCCTTGGTGGATGTAGTAGGGTCCTGATACTTGTACTTGAGTGTGCATCCCCCCCACCTTCCTGCCATTACCTTGTTAGGAAAGTATAGCATGAAATAACACCTTTACGATTTGCTGCGTAGCAAATTAATCCTTGAGCTGAGTTGTATCACTGACTGCTGCAGTGCAATATTACAAATCATGATGACATTTTGCACATACACTGAGATGTTAGGCATTGCAAATTGATGTTCTAATATCTACTCCAGTGCTTATATTTAGAATTGGGTGATAAACCCGATTCTTCACCTCACTTTCCCCCCCAAATCAGAGTGAGTTAGCTTAATATGTGAAACACTGCCAGATTGGCTATTTTGCCAATCTGGTCACAATTCAGTACAAAATTCAACATGCTTAGGCTCAGTGATTTCAGTGGATCTCAGTATGCTTAACTCTTTGCTGGACTGTGGCCTCTGTAGAATATCATACTGTCATAATAGGTAAATGGGAGCTCCAATGGAGAATATATATCTCATGGAATTAACTACTTTATTTTTTATTTTGAGGATATTTTTTATTATGGGGTATTGGTGAATGAAATAATTTGAATCCTGACTGGAAGGAATGGGTGTTAACTTCTCCCTATCCGCAACCCACATTCTGAAATATTATATTGTTCCTCTTAAACATGAACCTGCAGTTGCCCTCTTCTGTAAGTCTTCCGATTTAAATTCTAGAAGGGTTTTTCAAATATTTTGGAACTTTATGTTCTGCTTCAGCAATAGTTCCCTACATGTCTAAATGCTGGTCAGATTTAGCGTTATAAGAATGGGCCTCATTAAGCGTTGGGCTCACATACTTGCCCCTCCCCTCTCCTACCTCATGTGTGAGGGGTAGAGATTGAACTTTTTCACTTCTGTTTTTTGGATAAACGGCAGTTTATTGTTTTGTTTGAATTCAGGAAGCTGTCGTTTATTCAAACTGTGGCTAGCTTTAAACAAACCAGAATCAAACCATGATTTCATACTATTTTGTTTACTATCCAGAGCAGGAATGAACTACGATTTCCTGGATTTGGGTGTAATAGGAAACTGGTTTATTCAAAACTGAAAATAGAAGGCTTCATTGTTCTCCCCTCACATGAAAAGGAGGAGAAGGAAGGGACAAGTGCATGAGTCCAAGAATCTATAGTTGCTGTGTCACTTTGGTGTCACAAAATTTGATATGCCTCCAGCAGAGGAGAGACATTTTGTTCACTTGAGTGTATAGATTTTGCAATTCTACCATATCAGAATTATTAGGTAGCCTTCTGAAATGTCTAATAACCTTTTATTATTTTATAATCATATAATAATGAGGGTGAGAGCCTGAGCAGTTGGAATGTTGATGAGATAAAGTTGCTAATTGCTGTTCAAAGTGAGAGATTGGCACGGAGCGTGTTCCTCCCATGTGTGAGGTGGGGAGGGAGTGAATACTTCATTTATCTTTAATTCCAAGGCTGTATGAATTGTTATGTGGTCTGTTGTACAAAGTGATTGGCTGGGATTTGTAAGTGGTACCAGTGTAATAGTATAATGTTATTTTATTTGATTATTAACATATTGTACTGTTTGATTTTTATGTTATATATCATTTTGAGATTTTTTAAATCTTGTATAGGAATTCCATTTGGTATATTGTTTTGATTTCTTTTGAATTGAATTTGACCTCCACTTTGTATATTGTTTTGAGATTCCTTTGTACTATATTTGATTTTTGTATTGTATATTGATTTGATTTTTTATATTGTATTTAATTTCTCTATTGTGCATGGTATTGGACCTGTACTTTGTACATGGATTTGAAATTCTGTTCTATTTAATTTGATTCCTGTTTTGTGCATCACTTTTGAGATTCTTTTGAATATAAAATGATTAAGAAATTTCTAAATAAGTAATAGTGTTCCTCTTCTAGACATTCAGACCATGAGCAGTTGCTTTAGCTGAACAAATCTTTAACAAACTTTTTCACCAGCTCTGGTCTTTTTAAAAATAGAAATATTCATCTCTTAGTAATGAGTTCCCATGAACTATTAATTTTTAAAGATATTGTGAATGCAGGACACTCTGTAGTGCTTTTCAGGGCCTCCCTGTATGGCATAGAAAGGATGGCTATGTAGAAGACAGGACAGAGGAGCTCTGATACACACATGCACACTCACATGCATACACTCGTATATTCACAGACATATTCAGGTTACCTCATTAACAATGCACCTTCATGCTCTGCAAACGAAGTGTACTCCTGTACATGAAGTTAATTCAATCTATGCAGAAGTAAGGCACTTCCTGTTTAACCACCCTATAGAAGCACCTGCAGTCTGCTCATATAGCCATAAACACAGTGTCAATTTCTGAATGTAACAACCATATACAGCTCAGATTAGTATAACTTTCTGGCAGAGCCTGCTGCATATGCTATCGTGTAGACATTTTTAAATATAGCTTGGTGAATCCCATTATGAAGGGTGGTGTCTATAAAGTGATCAAAAGCAATATGCTGAAATGTTCATAACTGTATCCAACATGACATTTAACCTGTACTAATATTAAGTTTTACTGATTCTCTGCTTTTGCAGTCTTAATTAGCTAAAGGTGCTATGAAAGTACGTGATGAAATAGTGATATCAGTATGGTTTGCATTTGATGAATCTTAAATCCTTTCATGCTCAAGATGAAACTTAAACATAGCAAATGAAACTTGCGCTACTGTAAATATATATTTAACTTCTAATTATGACATTTTTTCCTCCACCTATGGTGACTAAAATACTATGAAATGGTTGGCCATGCCTTTTCTGTATCCCATGTTCTAGCCCAAGAAGTGAAGCCTGTGAGAACTGTGGTTGAACTGCAGATATTCACACTGTTAACTTCCTTTGCAGCTGGCACTAGGTCTCATTGAAAGGTAGGAAACTATGCTGACAACTAGTTCATGTAGCCCATACTATGTTTACGGATAAGCTACTGCTAGTCAAAGCACTCCCACACCCACCTTGCTATCAGAAATAATTTAATTGGAGGTGCCATAAACTCCATCTGAAACTTCCACATGTAAAGCATATGCTAACCCACTGAGCTTTGCCCCTGCAAAAGTTGTATTTCCAAAGTTATAAAGAAATCAGCTGATTTGTTTCTGCTTCCAGAGCAGGTCTTCCTTGCTTCTTTTCCAGCTGCCTCTTTCTTTTTAATTCTGCCCTTCTTTTTGTCCAGGCAAGGGTTCAATTTCATTGCCAAAAATGGGCCTGATAATAGCATTTCAACCTATTTGGTTGTTTTGTAATTCCTAGGGTTCTAGAGATGGAAGGGACATAAGCATGATTTTCCAAAGTGAAATAGATTATTGTGGCAATCAGAAGGATAAAATGGGCACATATGAAAAAGTATGCTTTTAAATACATGGCAATAGAATGTAATTGGAAAATTAATATAAACTATCCTCTCCTTATTGTCATCCTTTCCTCTTTATGCCTTCCATGTAGAAGAGTTATTTTACAAACATGCATATACTTACATGTAAGGAATCTAATAGCAAATATGAATATGGGGAAGTGTTAATCCTCAAACTAGAACTCAAAGCTTCTATAAAAACTATATACCCCTAGATAAGCTCCATTGGTACCATTGCAATCCGTTTCTGTTCTTCTTTTAAATTTGGTATCCAAAATAAAATTGTAGATGGTTGAAATGACATGTGGTGATATGAAAGCAATTATAAGTCTTATATGTTGTTTGTGATTTACTGAATGTTTTAAGCTTAAACTATTATTTAATAAACTAACAGAAAAGTATGCCTGCAATTTCAGTCTTAAAATAAACCTTTCAGCAGTGCATTCTTGGAACTTGCTGATTCTGTAGTATGCTGGAATACACACACATTGACTGAATCATTCAGTCTTCAAAGACATGTATTTAAAACTAGGTATGATAATGGTTTTCCAAGGGGGAGTCAACCTCAAGTATTGCTAAGTATAAACTTGTACTCTACTACTTTCCCTGCTAATTGCACCAATACATGTGCTGACTTCTTTGAGGATATATACAAACATACTGTCCTACCTGGTGGCACAAGCTTCTGTTACAATTTTTTAATCCTGCTTGATTTTAAATGGACATTGTGGAAATACTTCATCTCATTTTGTGGCCATATGCTTCCCTGGCTCTACCCCATACTGCAGAATAGTCTGTTTTTACTAGTTAGAATGCCATTCTGTTGCAACTGAAGGAAAGGATTTCAGCTGATTTTCTTCTTGCCAAAAGGCCTGTGCATATGATGCGTTTTGAAGGCACTAGTTGGCTAGATGTGTATATGGTACAGTCAATGCGGACCTCTCTGTGCTGTGTACATATAACAAAAAGTTGTCTAAAATACATAAGTTCTACAAGTTGATCAGGATACAAAGAACTATGAAATCAGTTCTCTGATTGGGATGAATCTGTATTTTCTCAGACAGCATTACCTTTAATGCTGCCTAGTCACTGTTCTTCAACTTTGGATCCAACTTTGGATCCAGAAGTTTTTGGACAACAGCTCCCATTATCCCTAGCCAGCTTACCTATTGGTTAAGGGATCATGGGAGGTGTAGTCCAACATCATCTGGGGACCCAAAGTTGAAGAACTCTGGCCTAGTAAACCGATTTTGAAACGGGAATTTCAAAGGTAGTTTGTCATATTGCAGAGGAGGAGTATTGTGGGGGCGGGGTTGGTGTTGATTGGTTAGGTGGCTGTTTTACAAGCAAGGATGGACCTTCTCACTGGAGTCTGCTGAGCAGACGTTAGTGCAGTAATGAGTACACCAGCTTTCTTGAATCTAAAGTGTAAGGGTATAGAGTGATGTAAATTGGGAGAGGCCACTGTGTGCAACAAAGCCGCCTATAGTTCTATGCTAAATGGGAAACAGGAGAGAACTGAAAACCTGTAAAAGAACAAACCATGCTGAAGTCTACTTTAATTTTGCTTAGCATGCAACTTGTTTTCCTCCCTAATTTAATGTTAAACATTGGGGGGGGGACTCTTAATTCAGGTGCTGATTATTGTTCAGCATCTTATCAGCATTGCATGCTTGAGCAATCTGCAATAGGGTGCTGCAGGACACAATACTTTTAAAATGCACAGGGTATCTGGAGCCATTGTGATTTAAAGGAGATGGAGTGAATAGTTTTAAAAATGGGCTGAAAAAAACTGTTTTGAAACTTGGAGTGTTGGCAAGCTAGAATTTATGACATGCCTAATTATCCTGTGATGATGACCTCTAAATTTACTTCAGTCCCTAGTTTGGGTATAAGGAGGTGAATTGGAGTCAAAATCGGCTGAAGCATGAATGCTACTTAGATTAGGGTTTTTTTATTTGCCCCTTCTTTTATTCTGGATATATACTTTCCAATCCACTAAAGAATGGAGGCTTGGCACATTTTACAGATTCTATGCTATTAACTGCTCTGTACAGCCGTTAACAAACACAAGCTTTACCTAGCATGGGGGTGATGGTAACATCACCTTTTGCCTGTTATGTATATAGTAAAAGCACAGTATCCTTGTCTACAAAAGGATGAACATTCCATCTGTTGTAGCTATGGGCTGTGGCTAAAACAGAGCTCTTTGTTTGCATGTACAGGTAATTGTGACAGGGCAGCAACCTTGGACAGCAGCTATAGGAACAACTATAGGTGCAAAAATGTTGCATAGAAATGAATGTTACCTATCAATCAAATCCATAACCAATGATCATTAAGTATGGTGCTGCTAAAAAGAAACATCAGTATATTTACTCTGCCATCAATATCTGATATGAGCCTGATCTTTGAAATTCTAGAAATAGAAATAAAACTTCAGAAGATTATTCTGTTAGAGAATAATACATTGAAATAAGTACAGTCTTGTGAACATTATTGATGAATGCAACATTTGCAAAATGATGCTTTTCCAAGGCATGGCACACCCAAATTTAAATATTAATAATGGATACAAAAAAGACGAAAGGGTCTTTTTGTGTATTGTGTATTAAATCTTTGTGCTTTCAGTTAAAAAAGGGGGAGGAATACCCTATGACAGGGTTAGGGAACATGTGGCCTTTCAGATGTTGCTGGACTATAGTTCCCATCATCTCTGACCATTGACTGCGCTGGCTGAGGCTGATGGGAGTTGAAGGTCAACAACATCTAGAAGGCTACAGGTTTCTCCCCTGCTGTATTTTTCATTAGTCTCCCAATTCTTCTATACAAATTGGAATTGGAATATCAATCTTGCAATAATGACATCTTTAAAACAGTTTCTTTGAGTAAAAAATGAAAATGCTATTAGGAACTCTTATTAAAACAGGAAATGGTTTCCTATCGCAGAATGCTACGTTGCTGTTAAGTACTAGTGGCTTTTAAATCTTGGTTGGCTGTGAAGATCTGTGATCCCATTGAAGAGGTGCTCCTGGTGCCTGCTATTGGAAAGAAGGGAGAGTTTTTTGCCAAATCCCATCCCCCTGCATCTGCTATGGAAGGTTGGGGAACTGTCTGGGAATGACTCCGCTCCTTTTGCATTAGCAGGAGCTCTCAATAGATCAAATCCCCTACTGTTTGTGGAAGGACATGTTTGGATTAAACCCAGTGCAATTTTGGTGTGTGTGTATAATATATAAAGTGCACCTTAGTGAATTAAGATCCTCCGTGGCGCAGAGTGGTAAGCAGCAATAATGCAGCTGAAGCTCTGCTCACAGCCGGAGTTCGATTCCAACGGAAGGAGGAAGTCGAATCTCCGGTAAGAGGGGTCGAGGTCCACTCAGCCTTCCATCCATCCGTTGTCGGTAAAATGAGTATCCGGCATATGCTGGGGGGTAAAGAAAGGCCGAGGAAGGAACTGGCAATCCCACCCCATATATACGGTCTGCCTAGTAAATGTTGCAAGACGTCACCCTAAGAGTCGGAAACGACTTGCACTACAAGTGCAGGGACACCCTTACCTTAGTGAATAATTGGTAAGGCATAGTGACATTGGTTTATTAGACGTACGATCCTGGGTTTGAGTCACACTAAGGGTGGTATCCAGCTAAACAGTTCTGCTAGCCAAGACCTTTTGCTTGTGTAATAGAAATACCCTCCCGTTTTTCTCCTAACACATTCCCTAAATCTGGTCTGGAGGATTGGGGGAACTCCCAGAACATGTTAGTGAGCGTGCAGGGCAAGGAAGGTCTGTTCAACAGTTAATGCATTTGCTAACAGAACTGTTTGGTTAGATACCACACTCAAGTCCCATTGAAATCAATGTGAACAGTTAATTCAAGATTAACTTAAACCCCTTTGAAATCAATGGGACTTAGGAACATTACCATCTGGCTATAAAATTATTGACCAAACCTTGATATTTAAAGTTTTTGCATAATCCTCCTCTTATCCCTATCACTACACACCTTTGTTATATCTTGTATCAAACTTCCATTTTGCTTTTTAATGAAGGTTCACTTCCAAGTGAGCTTAATCTTTATTTCATTTTTGTGCTTATGGGGTATAATCAGAGTATCTCTTAACCAATTGTCCTGTTCAGAAGTGAAATGATTGCTTTATCTTCAAGGGTCAAGTGTTCCAGCAGTTTCTAATCACTTTGTCAGCAGCCATCTTAAATCATGTGGTGTATTTAACTTTTTAAAGATGAGAAATGCCTCATTTTCAGCCTACTTGGAAATCCTGCTGGCTAATTCGAGGTAGGTGGGTGATGAGAATTAAGCACATGCCACCTGTTCACAGGCCTGCTCTTGATTATTACTTCACATATTTAAGGACTTAAGCCACTGTGGGTTTTACTAGGATAGTAGCATGTGATGACTATTCATCACCAGTAACTAAACCTTTGAGAAGAAAAAGGGCCAGCTAAAGTTGGGAACTCTTTTTATTCAATTTGTTAGCTAACCTATTGAGATGCTTGCCAAATTATATTGGGATTACTCTTAAAAGCACTGGAACGGGGATTGAGTAGGCCCAGATGAGATGTTGACATGTTCAGTGTGTGAACATTTTTTTAAAGATTTCCCTGTGTTAATTAATTGCTTGCTTGCATTTGTGATGCTTTGTCAGTGTTATGTTGTCTGGAAAGACAGTACAATATTGACCAGAGTAGGAATTTGTGAAAGAGACCTGTTGACTCAGGTAGGTATTGAGATGAGCAATTTTTGTTTACAAAGGACCTAAAAGTTTCTAGGCACTGCACAAGAGAAGCTTGCAATCAAATAGAAGCAATAAAAAAGGGAAAATGAATGGGAAGGGAAGATGAAAACAATCAAATGCAGGTAGCATCTCTAACAAATTTACATAATTGGTGTTCCAGTGACTGGCTGGTGAGGAAATAATTCTGGAAGAAGAGGAATTAACTGCAGTCAGTCAAAGCCAGCCTGATGGACTGGGCTTTGCTGTCTCCTTTCCCTCTATTATGCTGTTCTTCAACCTTGGGTCCTCAGATGTTATTGGACTATCCAATCATCCTTGGCCATTGACTAAGCTGGCTGGGGTTTATGGGAGTTGTACTCCAACAACATCTGGGGATCCAGGGTTGAAGAACAGTGCTCTGTTGCATATGTGTGCACTTGCTTTGTAGTGGTCTCTTTACTGTTAAAACACATCTTAATGGGGTATTCATTATATTCAGGTGTGTGGTAGGCCTTTCTTTCTGTATACCTGTTCCAAAGTTGACACCAATTATGAGTGGCGATGTTGATCTATAAGCGTTTTTGGTTTCCTGAGGTCTTACGACTGTTTGGTTTATTGGGAACAACTAATGGGTGAAAATTCTCCAACATCCGCAAGAAGACTAGTATGTGGTGTAATATGGCCTAATTGCTGCTATATCATAAACTATAATGTACCTACCTACCCTCTGGTGCAGCTACTGAAACAAATGGGTTCTGAGAGAAGAGGAGACAATTCAGAGAACAGGCTGTTCACTGGCAATTAGCCATAATAGTTAAAAATGGGGCCATTTCTCAGAGGCAGTATATATCTGATTATCACATGCTATGACAAAACAAGAATGGCTATTTCCAGCATGCTCCATTTGGGAGTATTCTTGGAGTGTGTAACTGGGTATTGCTGGAGGAGAATGGCTAGATGGACCTTTGGTGTCATCAAGCAATGCAATTCTAATCAGTGGTTGTCAGCTAGAAGTGTCTGCTCCTCTTTTTCTCCTAGGAAGTGGGAGTACACTCCACCTGACATAGTCAGCCTGAGCACAGTTGGCTGGGGAATTTGGAGATGGGGGGGAAATACATGGATGGTACCACCCATGTGTTTACTGCTCTATTTTCTTTTTCTCAGTCAGTTGGAAAGAAACTGACTGAGGCTAAAGGAGACTTTGAGACCCAACCAACTGGAAAACAAAACAAAACCCCCACACAGCTGCATTTGTTTGTTTACTGCATTTTCTTTATTTCCTTCTCTCTCTGTCTCCCTGACTTTGTACGTTGAGGCAAGTCTGTAGTTCTTTAGCATTCTGCTTCAAGCACACCAATGGGAGAATTATGAAGGAGGGCAATTGTGACTGACCATGAGATGTACCCCACTTCAGAAACAATCATACCCAAAAGCAATTCTACAACATCCATGTTCCAAAGCTTCTCAAGAAATGATGCTACAATGTCAGTAAGAGAACTGAATGAGTCTGTAGCCCTGTCTGGGCATTCATTCTTCTCACATGTAAACAAACATGGGAGAGGGTTGCACAGTCCAGCTCCACTCCCTCTAGTGCATCCTTTATTGCATTTAGAGACCTTGTAGAGAACTATTCATTGTGACAATTGAAAGGAGCGGGGCTTTGCAGCACACCACTGCTCACCCTCACATATTTGTTTCTATGCTAGGGGAATGAATGCCTGAATAGGGCTTATGAGAAACAGATAGTCCACAGGCTATATCATTCACCAAGGCCCTTCTGTGGCTTGGATTACATTAGAAAAGCTGTTCGCCTGGAATGATCAGTTGGTACATGACAGCTGTGCATACTGGTGTTGTTGTGCTGATTAGGTCCTTACAGTGCCTATCCCTGAATTAGCAAATTGTTTACCTTTTTATATTCACATGCAACGGAGCTATGTTATTATAAAAAAGATTTAAAATATTACAATAAACAGTACATATTTTTCAATAAGCAAACACTGTCTGCAGGATTAAATGGTGTGAAAGCTGAAAAAAGTAATCATGTTACTTTATACAGCACCATCAATGTTAATCACATTTTAGAGTATTGCCAGCAAAAAATGGGTCCCTGCTCTAAAGAAGCTTGCATTCAGAATTTTGACAGTGAGGAAAGTGTCAGTTACTGGAAAAGGGAAAGAATGGGTAGCAGGAGATAAATGTGAGCTAGTGCATGTAAGCCCACTTTATTCATTAATTGCATAAAGGGAAGTCCGTGTGTAGAAGTGGGAAATGTGGCTTCTTTGCACTGTCCCCTGATGTCTGCTTGTTTAACCTGGATCTGAGAGAGGGAAGTGTATGTGTATAGACCTCCATGGGAGCCAGAAGCTTGATTGCACAGGGTTCTAGCTCCTGTGAAAGTCTATCATGTGACACCTAATATGTGCACATCATCCCTTTATATGCCTGTATTCTCTTCACATGATTAACTCATGAAGAAGGCTGTACTTAGGCACAGTTATAATATCTGAGTGACAGGCAGAAATTTACTACATATAAACACTTATAATCTGGATCTCTAATTTCATGCTTTCTTAGGGCCTTACTAGACAAAGGTACTTTCCTGTCTGGGCAATACTTCTTGCTAGCTATGTGCCATGATATCTGTTGCTTTTATTTAAAGAATTTATAAATCGGCCATCATTCAAAAATATTGTGGTGGTGTACACAAGATGAATAAGTACAAAATACAAAAGTTAAAACAATAATAAATCCATCCTTCAAACCAGCATAAACGATATTTAACAATGCTACCCTAAAAAAGCCTGACTGAACCAAAAAGTCTTAAGGAGGTGCCTCTTTTGTAGAGGGATAAGATAGGTATTAGCTGTGGTGTCTGCGGGGAAGGAATTGAAGGAGACATGAGCTCATCATTTCCAAAGAATTTAAAAAAAAACCAAAATAGAGCAAAATAAGCTTTATAAGTGAGACTTCTTTTTTTTTAAATGGCACCGATAAGTGGGAGCTTGAAATTTACATGGCAGTGATGTCACAAGCAGGAAGCTATGTTACTAGCACAACTCATTTTCACATAGCCAAAGACCCATACGTTTATTATTATTATTATTATTATTTATACCCCACCTTTTGGCAAAGGCCCTCAAGGTGGCTTACAAAGAAAAATAAACACAAGTATAAAAATACATCAATAAAAGCAATCCAATTTACAAAAATTAAAGTAAATAACAAATAACATTAAGAAAAGGAAACGTCCAAGAAAATTTTTGAACAAGTGAATTTAAAATGGATCACTCTCTGTCTTTACCAGCACACAATATTCCATGCTTAGAGTCTCTCTCAGACACAGTCTACTCTGTTCCAGTCCCAGCAGACTGTTGGAATTGGACCCCATTTTTGAGACTTCAGTTTCTAAGCCAAACTCAGTCATCGGATGCAAGCCAAAAGGTTGCTTTTTGCTCGGGCAGTCACCACTTGGGTTAGTGGCTTAAGTGTCAATAATCTGATTTCCTCAATGGAAGTGTTTCCTTGGGCAGTGTTGTTTGTGTGATGAAGTAATGGCTACTCATTCTTATTTTGTTGGTGGTTGATTTTATGACAGGCACCCAAGGAAGTGATGGCCTGTGAGAGAATATAGAAAATCACACCATCAGATTTTTTTTCTTGGCTTACATTTTTCATGGAGTAAGAAAGTTCTTTCTCAATAAATGAATAACATTGTTTTAACTGTTTTTAGGTCTTTTTTTTTTTTTTAAAAACCCTCTTATTTTAATATGAAGTCATTGCAAGACCCTTTCGACTAAGAATCCTGTACATGTGATAACAAACTAAAAATACTTTTGCAGTTTGAAATGTAGGGCAGGATTCCTACTATAGTGGAATACTTTATAACTACTACTATAGTTCTGTTATGGGTTAATACATCTCCTAAGGGGCTGAGAAGTCTTGTCTAGACTGGATGCATTGAGGGGAGCAAGCTCCTTGTGCTATAGTAATTTATAAATAGATTTTCTGGAGTGTTCAGAAATTGTTTGGTAATATTCTGTTATGAAAAATAGTACTTTTTTGGACAATACAAAGATGAATTGAAATGCATATAGTCCTATTTCACACCTACTCAGATTTGTGGGTAGACCTAACTTGCAAGCAAGGGAAGGTTGGCACTGTGAGCCCCTGGATCCATTCCAGTGGTCTTATTCTAAATCTCCTTCAGACTGTTTTGGCAGAATTGAGATTTTAAGAAGGTAAGACTGAGTGTAGAATTTAGCTTTGCTTGAAGTTAGAGTATGCAACACCCCCAAACCAACTGCTGACATTCTGTCAGTTTTGGAACAATACAGTTGCTTTAAGTATATAGAGGATGCTGTTTAGAGAAGAATTTATTTTTTGTTCATTCACTTGTTTTTCTCCCTGTATGTCAAAAGTACTGGCAGCCCTGTGCCGCTTGATCTTTTGTTCCTTCGTCCAATTCAACACATTTTATCCATTGTTTCAGGGCTGCTCTTATTTGACATTACAAAGATTACTCCCAGCTGTTTTCCCTTTCGTTGTTTCATCCTTGCCTTCAAAGACTATATTGCTTTTTATTGCATGCAGCTGCTTGTTCAGTGAAATCAGATTATTTCCCCCCAGATTTGGGTACAATCCATGATTTTAAGCAAGTAATATTACTAATAAAATATGTTGGCCTTTTTAAAAAAAATGGGGATTTTTTTTTAAAAAATGTGTTTTATTGTTCATAAAGTTTATTTTTATATAGATCCAGACAGGGCTTTTTGTGACAGTACTCACTGGTATGGAGTACTGGCACCTCATTTTTTTTTACCAAAGAAAGCACTGGATATAGATCATAGAATCATAGAATAGTAGAGTTGGAAGGGACCTATAAGGCCATCAAGTCCAACCCCCTGTAGATATTACAAAATGATAAACATACTTCTAGTGATCAGTAAAACAAATGTAATAGGCTTAGTTGCTTCTTGTCTTACCAAATCATCCTGCTACAGGCGGGCCCCGCTTATACGGCAGGTTCCATTCCGGACCCCCGCTGTAAAGCGGAAATTGCCGTAAAGCAGAACCCCATTGAATATAATGGGGCACGTCGCGCAGAAATGATGCCAAAATGCCGCAAAAGGGCAAAATCGGCTTTAAAAACAGGGAATAAAAGCCGCCACATTAGCGGAACGCCGGTAAGCAAAGTGCCAGTAAGCGGGGCCCTCCTGTATATGAAATAGATATAAGTCTACTGATTTATGATATGAAGTTGGCTCATAGAATATGAAGCAAGGCCCATTATTGTTATGTTATTGTCATGCTCCCACTTCCAAGGGAGTACTTAATGTCTGCTTTTTTTGTTTGTAGGCAATTATCCCTCACTCTTTTTTTTTTTGGCTAGGGCATATCTAAAATAGTACTTTTAACCCTTCATGGTGTAAGAAATTGGAGCTTTAACTGTCCTGGCTTCTGACCAGAGAAGCAGAGTCAGGACACAAAGTCTGGGTTTTGCATGAAACTTTATTCCAGAAGTCAGCACAGGGACGAAGCATCAAAACATATGAGGTATATCAGGATACATAACAGATGCAAAGTAGACATGGAAGCGGCAATGGAGAGTTGTCGCAATGACCTTATCACGCTCAGACACTCTAAATAAAAGAGAGATGGGTGGGCACTTTACTTGCCCAAGCTAAATCTAGCACTTTCCAGCCCTAGAAGTGAGGGTGGGACTTCTTCTGGAAAGAGATGTGGATTTCTTTAACTGACACTGTCTTTTCTCCATTCTGTGTGACCTTGGAGAAATGTTATTTCAGGCTCTGACAAACTATCCTTCTTGTCTCTCTGGTAGAGTCCAGGTGGTTCATTACAGTCTGTCTGTTCAAAGACTAAGTCTGGGCTGGGTGCCAGTGAGGATTCCTCTCTCTCTCTCTCTCTCTGACACAGGCAAAGGGGAATATTGACATTAGTAGACTCAACAGGCATGAGACTGCCAGAGGTTTCTGGAAACACTTACCCTGTGATTTCCCTAGCCCCCTCTGTAACATCGACAAACCATTCTTCCCATTCTGCCAAGCATTCTCCATGGGGCCTGTTACAGTAACTTTCTTAGCGTTTACCCTAGTTGGATCGTAGAGGGTTCCAAAATGTTGGACACAATCTACAATTTATTGAAATAATTTGTCGGAGCACCCTGAAAAAGATGCAGAATAGATGGTTGAAATGTGAAAAAAAATCCTGTTTTTCAGATTTTGGTTAAGGGAAAAATGGCTTCTAGAGCCCTGAAGTTTATTTATTGTTTATTTATTAAATTTGTATCCCGCCCTTCCTCCCAGAAGAACCCAGGGCGGCAAACAAAAACACTAAAAGATTGAAAGGTTCAGTCTTACAGCTACATTGTTGTTGTTGTTGTTGTTGTTGTTGTTGTTATGTGCCTTCAAGTCAATCATGACTTATGGTGACCCTATGAATCAGTGACTTCCAATAGCATCTGTCGTGAACCACCCTGTTCAGATCTTGTAAGTTTAGGTCTGTGGCTTCCTTTATGGAATCAACCCATCTCTTGTTGATCTTCCTCGTTTTCTACTCCCTTCTGTTTTTCTCAGCATTATTGTCTTTTCTAGTGAATCATGTCTTCTCATGATGTGTCCAAAGTATGATAATTTCATCATTTTAGCTTCTAGTGATAGTTCTGGTTTAATTTGTTCTAACACCCAATTATTCGTCTTTTTTGCAGTCCATCGTATGCACAGAGCTCTCCTCCAACACCACATTTCGAATGAGTTGATTTTTCTCTCTACATATTATACACCAAAATGTCATGATTTCACTTGCTATCAGAAGCTATGCATAATCAGACTACACTGTTTGGGTATAATTGCTATGGCAAAACATCACCTACACCTTTTTACCTTTGGCAACATTCATAGTGTGTTACTACTATGTGTGTCCTATTTTTATATCCTATAAAGTAGCTAGAGAGTCAATACATGGTCATTTAATATTTATTTTTTAAATAATGCTGTCGACTGTATGTTCTTCCATTGGAAAATCATCCTAGTTTCCTTTTTTGGTAGTATGCAAGATAATTTGTATGTTCAAAGCTAATGAATAAAATTAATACGTCCAAGTGTCTAGCAGCTTAGTACTAATGCTTTCAGTGCAGATAAATTTAACTTCATATGCAGGAATACATCACAGATAGGAAAATGGAAAGAAAGAAGATTGTTCATAATAAACTCTGTGTTCACTGTACTCTCTCTCACTCTCTCATTGTACAGCCACTCACCATATGCTCAGAGGCACGTTACCAAATTCTTCCAAGCTCCACAGGAAGTGGATTGGACTGTGAAAGACCAACCCAAATGGTGTTTGCATTTTGACCAATTTGTAGGGCAGTCCAATATCTCAGAGAGGAGTTCAGGTCTCCTGCTCCCCTGGTGCATTCACTATAGCTGCCCAATTTCCCTGCTTTTTAAAGTTTGATAGAAATAGCTGTGGGCTATAGGTACATTCTTAAACCGCAAGGTTTTTTGCCTATTAGTGAATATATATATATATATATATATATAATTCTTTTCATAGCCCAAATGGTGATATCCAATATTAGTCATGGTCAAGAGTAGATCCATTAACATTAATGAATTTAGTAACTTAAATCCATTGATTTCAATAGGTCTAATTTGAGCATGACTTAATTGAATATCACTCCATATATATAAACACTTTATAACAGCATGGAACAGAGGGGTCTCTTACAAAACATCACAGTACTGCTTCTTAATAGGAAAACATGCAGGATTGTCTATGCATCTTATCACAAGGTATCTGTCCATAGTATGTCATGTGTAGCTGGGGTTGCGTCTGCCCACTGATTTTATTTCCATAGGTTATGCAAAAGTACTGCTGCTCAATAAAGTCATCTGCATTAGTCCTTTTAAAATTCTCTGTTTTTTTCCTGCACATGCTGTTGTAGTGTTGATCCACAGAGAATTTTGTTTAGGGAGACTTCCGGGAAGGGTGACTTAGCCTGTGCCTGCTTTTGAGACGGGCTCCTGCCTCAAAAGAAGCTTATTCAGATATATCAGTCAGTTTTTTCTTTTTTTTTTGACTGATTAAACTTCTCCCGGGTAGGGAGAAACGAAGAGATTAACCTCAAAGCCTATTTTTGTTGGGACGACCAGATCTCATTAATTTATGGGACGAGGTCCAGCCGACGAAGGTGGGACGGATTTTCAACAGCAAGCTCTATCTGTTAAAGCGAACGTTCATCTTATCTTCTAAGAGAGAACGCACTAACAGGCAAGCACCCTTCTTTCTATATTTCTCTTTTACTTGACTTAAATTGTTGCTGTTTAAAAGAGATTTGCCAGATTGATCGGTTTTTGACATCTCACTGGGGAGCCGTAACTTCTCTCTGCTACGCACTAATTAATAGCTTATCTCTGTTTTTGTTGCAAAAAGCTGTCCTGGATTTGCATTCTAAAGATACACACAGAAGAGGGATTTCTATTCCAGATTTTTATTTTGAAAAATATTATACTGTTTTGAGACTACTCTCTTTTTGGTCTATTTTATTTTGACGAATCTGTTTCTTGACGATTGCCATTAATTGCTTCGATCCTGGGAACTGCATTTTGTTTACTTAACTATTGGAGAGATAAGGCTGTCTGCTCTGTTTATACTGTGATGTCACCAAGTTTGGAGTATTAACCCAATTGTTGCTGAAATAAGTAGTGGTTTTCCTATATTTTTCTTTTAAAATGGCAATTAAGAAAGTGGCTGAGAATCTGGAAATAACTATGTTTCAGAGAATAATGAATGAGATTGAGATAACGAAAATTGAATTGAGTAAAATGAAGCAGGAGATTAAAGATATAAGGGTCCCTGTGAGAGAGGTGACCCTGGAAGGGGTCCCTGTGAGAGAGGAGACCCCGGAGATTGGAATAGGGGTCCCTGTGAGAGAGGAGACCCTGGAGACTGGAATAGGGGTCCCTGTGAGAGAGGAGATCCCGGAGATTGGAACAAACGTGGAACAGGAACAAGATTTGGAGTCTATGGACTTTAGAAATAAAATCTATTGTTTGGAACTCAATGTTATCTCTGAAGAAATTAATGAAGATTCTAGAGATAAAGTTATCAATGGCATGGATTATCTTCTGGACTGGAATGATGTGATGGAGCCCAATATAGAGAAAATCTATGGAATTAACTGCAGCCATGTGACAATGGAAAAACTTTTAAGAGATGACCCAGTGTATTTTGAAAAAAAGAACAGAGATATGATTTTACAGCAGTATTTCAGCAACTTATTCAGAATGGATGGCAAGAAAATATTTGGGATAGAGGTAATTCCCATCAGACTCTTATTATATGACTATGGCTTTGACAGCAAGATTATTAT
The DNA here is from genome assembly GCF_030035675.1 of Rhineura floridana. Taxonomy (NCBI): domain Eukaryota; kingdom Metazoa; phylum Chordata; class Lepidosauria; order Squamata; family Rhineuridae; genus Rhineura; species Rhineura floridana. Next base: position 65,909,759 of record NC_084484.1, on the reverse strand, counting down.
GGAATACTGATAATGGAAGATTGGATATTGAAATTACTGGACTTAACAAGACTACTGAAGATGGAAGATGGAAAATGGAACTAATAGAGATAATAGAACAATGGCTACTGAAATTACTGAACCTAACAGATTCTGATGTGATGGATTAATTGAAATGTTTATTTTGACTATGGTTATGACAATAAGATTATCATAATTAGTAATGAGATGGATTAATCGATATGCCTATCTGGAAAAAAAAATTGATAGATATATTTCTTAAAGAATTGAAACCTCTCTTTGACTTTTTGTGGAAAGAATAAAGTAATGTTTATGAGATTTGATGATTAAGTAAGATAACTACTGGAGGAAAGTGATTTTATAATATGACTTAAGAGACAGGATTGCTATATATTATAGACTTATAACTGATTTGATCTTTGACAAATGGGAAGTCAATATTTTACTCTTTATTTTTTATTTATTTTTTTTTTTCTTCTTTTCTTTTTTTCTTTTTGTTTAACTATTTTTGATTTTGTTTTTCGTCTTTGAATGTTTTATGATTTTGTCTTGTATGTTTTATGAAAATCTGAATAAAAATTATTGAAAAAAAAAAAAAAAAAAGAATTTTGTTTAGGTATTAGCTATTATTTTCTTGCTACTACTACAGTGAACAATATCATTACTTTATAATGTAATGTTCTGTCTTGACACTTAAGTAAAGATGATAAAGTTGATCTAGGTATACAAAGAACTTGTTGATCCAATATTTTGCCACAGTCCATAAATACCTATAATCAAAAATATTTATCCTCCTGAATATCCTCCAGATTTGGTAAAATATCCCCAAGATAGAACATCCCCTACAACATTGTGGACTGATTGCATTGTATATGTGTTTCAGGGATAATGGAGATAGTTACCATCTTTAAAGAACTTTAACTGTGTTTTTTCCTTATTTTTGCTCAAATGGATTTCAGGAATCTCTGTTCCAGATGAATTCCTGTTTTTATGACTTAACTGGTTCCTCAATATCTTTTTTCTATGTGTACCTGACTCCTCCTGTTGTATCTGTTCGTTGCTTAACTAATATTTTGTAAATTTTGACATCAGTCTCTTGCAGTTAGAGTTATTGATTGTTCAAATTCAGTAAGTAATCCACATCTGATTAAATCATTTTTCAGAAGAACACTTCAGAATGTTAGAAGTTGTTTTCTAACAGTACCTTTTGACATGGGTCATTATCCTAGCAAACCAAAGATATTTCAGTCAACAGCTGGCTTTTCTGTTCATACATCTAAACCGATCCTTCTACTCACTGCATCATATGCAAAAATAAGAACAGATACATCAGTGTAGCTACAATCTTTCTCCCTCCCTCCCTCCCTAAACTACCCTTCATCCTGTAGTATTCCAGGGTGGCTTACAAGAAAGGCATTCAAGTAAATCACAACATAAAATAACACAATTATTAAAACACTAAAAACCTCAATATAATCAAAACTGCAACTGTAACAATTACAGAAGCAAACACTAACTGTTGGGAACCATATATCCCTTATTTCTCAAAGGCCCAAAGGAAAAGATATGTCTTCAGTTGATGCCAAAAAGCTATCCAGAAGGGAGTACTTAGAAGTAACTGTGTTTTGTGGTTTATAAACACCAAAAGGATTGCCTTGCCCTTGCAGAAACTGTTAATGCAGCTCAATAGAAAAGAGCTGCTAAGCTAAAAGAAGATCACAGGATGTGATCCATATTGGACAAAACCTTGTGGCTTTAGAAGTCTGTACCTATAGAATGTGTTGCAAAATTTTTGACACAGTCAACAGGTAAGGATAAGTCTTACTGAAAAGATGAGGCAATCATAAAACAGAGTTTATCCACTATTGAGTCCATGATCAATGCTTCTAATGATCCATCAGATGATCTTGTATGCCTAAATTCTGATATTGTTTTGTTTAAGTGAAATTACAAATGACTTGCTGTCAGATCAGAATGTTGTTTTTCTTGAATTCTGTAATCAGGTCAAGTTTGTGAGTGGGTGGGGAGCAAGTGACTTAGACTGTTCCATTAAAAATATTTTTTACTACCTCATCTGCTTCACTAATAACTAATCTATGATCTGGTTTCAGATGTTTCAGGACCTGATTGGGCTCTGTGATGTCTGAACTGAGCTTATGTTTGCTTACTAAATTCATGTATTGTAAAATTGTTTCTGGGCTACTTTTCTAATTCATTCTAAAGAAAAGTTAGATACTTTTATATTAAGTATACTCATATAATGTTAATAATTTGATTATTCTCTAATGAATCCATTTGCTCCCTAAAATTTACTCCTTCAGGTGTAGTGTAATTTGCTAAGAAGAAATGAAAAAACAGTTTTCAGACAAATGTTCTACTCACGTACGTCTTTAATTTCATTTTATAGCCCAGCTGAATTAACATTACAACTAATCCTTGGCAGTCAGTTGCATGGTATGATAGAGAAGCAGAGCCACTGCTGCATCTGCAGCCCTCTTGCTCATGCCAGTTGGGGCACATGGCAAATTGCTGCACCAGCCTGAAGCTGGTGCAATAATTGAACACAGATTGAGTCCAATGTGATTAAGTTATGGCTGAGTATCTGGCTCAAAATCCTACAGATGCTGGGGCGGCTCAGCCTCTGCTCTATTTTGGGGTTTCCTTCCAGTGATATAACCACCCACATGTTTGGTAGGCAGAACAGGGCTGGCTTCACTCCGTGCACAGCAGCTGGCAGGGCCGGATTAAGGGATACCTTAGCCCAATTCATCCAGCCTCCAGCCTGGCACAAAGGGGATTTGGATTGCAGCCTAATTCCTTTTGAAGGGAAGGTTACTTGAATGAACTGAGGTTAATTTGTTCCATAGACTTTAGTTGGTCTTTAAACTATAATCCTATACCTATTTATCTGGGAGGAAGCCCCACTGTACTCAATGATGCTTCTGTGTAGACAAATATAGACTTTCTTGGGTAGTTATGATGACTATTATCTGGATGGCACTATAGATGTTTGTTGGTTGGTTGGTTTTATATGCAGCTTATCTACATTTTTCTTTAAATATTTATGTATATAGGAGTTGTGATCCATTTGTTGCTCAATTGTTAATTAATAGCCCTCTTTTCTGCTTTGTTGAGAAGTCTAACAAAAAGGAGGCAAGCAAAATTATTTTGCGCATGTATGCATTCTATGGTATTTTAATAGAATATCAATATCTAGATCAATATCAATCTTTAGAAACTTAGAAAATATTTTAAATTTTTAGGTAAAATTTATTTTTTAGTTAGTTAATTTTTATCCTGCTTCTTCTCCAAGGAGATCAAAGTAAAGTAGCTGGAGTTGCCTTACATTATTACCATAACAATCCTGTGAAGAAAGTTAAGCCATCCAGTTAGATTCGTGAGAATTTGAACCTTGGTTTTTCAAACTCAGACCCAGCTGTTCAACCATTAGGCCTTCTTTTATGTTATCGGGATCAATTTCAACGTGGCTTCAGACTGGTGTCCATATGGTGACTGCCTTAGGGTACAGACACACTATTCTACTGGTTCCAGTGTGTCTCCGCCTCTCTTTTTTGAAAACAGGGCACATGACACTAGTCAAATCCTGCTCTTTTTACTGTAAAATCTGGTGGAATCCAGATGCCAGATGCAAATTGTCCTAGACTGGAACAGGCTGCCCATAGTATTCATGCTTTGCTAACCTTTACTTCTTGACTACTGTAATGTGGGGGTGCCTCTGAAGCTGCAGTTACTTCAAAATACAGTCACATTTCCAAGCATAGTTCAAAGTGCTGGGGCTTACCTGACATGACTTGGGACCTGAGTACTGAAGAGTTATTTACCTACTCCAACATGAAGCTGCTTGTGCATTGAGGTCACCTTTAGAGGCCTTTCTCTAGGTCCCCCAAACTTATGAATACAGTGGGTGGGCATTGTTAGTAGTGGCACCTTATGAAATTACCTTCTTAGGAAGGAATGCCTTGGAACTACATTATTATTTTCTCAGCATCAAATCAGGCCGTATGCAAATTAGATGGACAGGATGGTTATTGGTGTGCAATTTTTCCATGTTATATATACATTTTTTCTGATTTATACATTTTAGTATTTATTGTTTTATTTTGGGGTATGGCTTGGCACAGATCATTTTGAAAGCACTGAATGTAATTGTATGATTGGCTAGTTACTAAAAATAGAGTAAAACTAACTTTAACCTGAATCCCAACACCAGGAAATACTAGACTTTTAAAGTTCTTTTTTTAAGCCGCTGCTTTAATTATGGTTGATTTTTCCCCTTTTATTTTTTAGTGTGACCTTTTTGTAATGTAAGTGCCCTGTAAACATGGTTAAAAACTAATATTTTATGTTTTAATTTTATATAAGATAAATAAATTCTTTTATCTGACACTTGGCCACACCAACTTTCTATTGTTGATGTTTCTCATAAGCTACATGGTATAATACTGTACCATTGTAGCTGCTTCAGGAACTATTGTCATGTAGTGTGAAATGGCTATCACTGAATCTTTTGTTATGATGAGTAATGTAAGTGTTGTGATAATATAGATCTTAACCTGAATTCCTTTTTTTTAATATACATATATACACAGTTTTTCCTCTTCAAAATGAGAAAGTTGCCATAGTGACTGGAGGCGCTGGAGGAATTGGTTACCATACTGTGAAGCATTTGGCAAGACTTGGCATGCACGTTATAATAGGTACTGTTGTTGTTGCAATGATAAAAATGTTTATTAACAATATGATTTAATTTGATTTAATTATTAGTTACTTTTTATAACCTATCCTTCCTCCCAAGAGCTCTGAGTAGCTTTATAAGCCTGGCAATCACCCTCTTTTGTAGGTTAGGCTGAGAGGTAGTGACTTGTACAAGTCTTCTCAGGTGATGTAGAACAAGTAAAATTTAGCCCCATCAGTTTTATTTCCCCAATAGTTTTATAAATAAATATAAATAAACATTTATTTTACCCAAGTAGCTGTTGAAAGAACCTTGTACCTGGAAAATCAAGCTGTGTTGGAAGAATCTATTTTACATTAGAAACAACATCTCCACATATCCCCCTGTTAAATGCAACCCTCTAGATCCTAGCCCATAGCCATTACTTCCATATGAGATATATTATTCCTTTAAAATTATACACATGTGGAATTGATCTGGATTCTTACTGAGCATGCAAAATGATGAGAATAAATTAATATTATCAGGACTTAAAGACGACACTGGAGGCTTTTAATAAGCATGCTTGCTGTCCAGCAGCTGCTGGAAGAGGAGGCAGATCCGATGAAAACCTTGCAAGGCTTGCCATAGAAGTTCCTTTTTCCCCACCATAGTAATATGTCACATGTGGTGGTGGTTGTTATGTGCCTTCAAGTTGATTATGACTTATGGCAACCCTATGAGTCAGCGACCTCCAAGAGCATCTGTCATGAACCACCCTGTTCAGATCTTCTAAGTTCAGGTCTGTGGCTTCCTTTATGGAATCAACCCATTTCTTGTTTGGTCTTCCTCTTTTTCTACTTCCTTCTGTTTTTCCTAGCATTATTGTCTTTTCTAGTGAATCATGTCTTCTCATGATGTGTCCAAAGTATGATAACCTCCGTTTCATCATTTTAGCTTCTAGTGACAGTTCTGGTTTAATTTGTTCTAACACCCAATTATTTGTATTTTTTGCAGTCCATGGTATACACAAAGCTCTCCTCCAACACCACATTTTAAATGAGTTGATTTTTCTCTTATCCACTTTTTTCACTGTCCCACTTTCACATCCATACAAAGAGATTGGGAATACCATGGTCTGAATTATCCTGACTTTAGTGTTCAGTGATACATCTTTGCATTTGAGGACCTTTTCTAGTTCTCTCATAACTGCCCTCCCCAGTCCTAGCCTTCTTCTTTCTTGACTATTGTCTCCATTTTGGTTAATGACTGTGCCAAGGTATTGATAATCCTTGACAAGTTCACATATTGGACTTTAATTCCCTGCTGTAGAAAATCACTTAGGTTGAAAAGGTGAGGTGATTTATGCTCATGCCCAAGCTTCTTTTAAAGAGAAATCCACGGATATGGCAGTTTACTGAAGGGTTTGTTAGTTGACACTGCATCCATTTCTAGAGATTAGGATCAAACAGGATGTTTGGACCGTGAACCCCAAGATGGATTTCTATAGTTAAAACAAATGCTGTTGGAGTTCTTCCCCACCCTTTCTTTTTTAAGTACCCGCACCCCCACCCCTTCCATGGTCCAAGCAAAGAGAGAGGAGCCAATCAGTGCTGATATAATTGAAAAGCTGATCTAATAGATGAATGGTCAATTGCAGGCCAATCTTCATGTCAGGACTTCACAGCCAAAATTTGCTGTCCCTGCTCATGATTTTTTAAATCCTCTAAGACTGCCCATTTAATTGTTATGGAAGTGGTGATTGCAACTGGCTTGGCTATAGTTCCAGCAAATTTATTGCAGGAAAGATGTCTATTGTCCATACATAGCATTTAAACAAAATAAACAAAGACCTTTAAAAAGAAAACAGTTCTGCTAGTTGCATTTAAAATGCTACATGGAGAAACCAGGCAACAAGAGATAGGAAACTAGGCAGGGTTATTAAGAACTACAGCAAAGGAACACTGGTGGAGAAAGATCCACATTGTTGGCATTGAACAGAAGAGCTTGAAAATAGGTTGCTATTTATCCCATTGTATACAAAACTGGAAGGAGGAAGGGAATGGGTACCTAAAGGTAAAAAGGTGAGAAGAAAAGAATGCAATTTCTCTTACTAAATTACAGGCCATCTAATATGCTATATAAATTGCAAAGCTGAAACTTCAATTTAGCCTATTAATAGCCTCTTATGGCCTTATGAGACATAATAAACTGTGAAGGTACAGTTTTCAATTCCCCTCCCCGGCTTCTGTAATTGATAACACATCATTTTATTGAATTATACTATTAAAGTGTGAAGTTAGGTTTTTGCTTCACATATCATTTTGTAATCTTTTTGTGTCTCACCACTGCCCTAATCCACATGAAAGTAGGCTTGGGGGTCAAGCAGGTGTTTGAACTGTAAATGTGCTCACTAACTTTCATTCTGATATCCCAGTATTTAAGGGAGGTATCACAATAGTGCATTTTGCAGCTTTCCTGGTCCTCTTGAAAATGAACCAAACAAACGTGTTAGTTTCTGAATGTGCACAGCAATTTTTGTTCTGATTTATATCTCCAAGGGGAATATTTTCCTATCATGTATTTGGTATCTTTCCGCCTCATCCTAAATGGGGGTATGTGGGTTGAGTTAAGGTTACAGCTTGAAACGTAGAGCATGCACTCTAACTTTCATTCTGTATCTTAATCTGCAAGGCAGATATCACTTTATGATAAGTTTTTATTCTTCATTTATTTAAAAAATTGAAATACCACATTTCAGAATATATTATCTTCCCACAATGGCTTGCATTTTGCAGTTTCCTCTCTTCTTTGAAAATGGATGTGGGAAAGAAGCAGATGTTCAGACTTCAAATGGAGACTTATAAACTGGGATGGCTAACCTGTGTCCTTCCAAATGTTGCTAGATGACAGCTCCCTGACCGTTAGCCAAGCTGGCTGAGGCTGATGGAAATTGGACTCAAAAATAAAGGGCCAAAGGCTAGCCACTCCTGTCAGTAGATTAAGGGAAGAATTTTGTCCCAAAAGTTTGTCAGCATTTATTCTGATATCTCAACCTTCAATGAAGATACCTCATTACAACATGATTTGCATTTTCCTCCTTTGCTAATGGGAGCAGGGAGTCAACATAATCAAAACTGAAAGGTGGAGTTGCATCTGGAACATTTATGCCAAGTATGCTCATATCTCCTTGCATCTCAAGTTTTCAAGGGAAATAGCACATATATTACAATTTCTTTTGTCTATTTCCTCCATTCCCCTGCTTGAAAATGAATGCAAAAGTTGATTTGGTATTTGAACGAATCAGTACTCCAGTTTGAGAACTATGTTGTAAATGTGCACATCATTTTTCATTCAGATGTCTGTCTTTAAGCATATATGGCATTTCAATGTATTCTGTATCTTTTACCACACTCTCCCCCTCCCCCCTCAATGGGTAAGAAGTTAAGTTGGTGTTAGAAACACAAATACAGAATTGTGTCATAAACTTGCATATAAAGTTTCATTCCATTATTTCAATGCTAAAGAGAGAGAGAGAACATGTATTTTCTCCTTCATGTATGTCATAGCATAACTGAAAATGGATGTGTAGTTCGCCTGGCATTTAAACTGAAGCATATTTATGTTCTGAATATATATACCAAATTTCAATCCAGCATCTCAGTGTTCAAAGCAGATGGTGTGTTTTTCAGCAAAAAGCCAAATACCAAATGGGCGATTACGGAAGTAAAACCAAAGACCTCATTTCACTTGGCCAATAATGCATATTTCTTTCTTACATTTATTGTAACTTTTTTTCCTTCTTCCACCATCAACTCTGCTTCCTTTGATTAAATATTTTGGATATTTCAAAATGTAATATTGCACTATATGTCTGCACTCTGAAATAGTGACTATTATTTAAACTTAATTATTTTTCTCTATTTTGATTTTATAACAGCTGGAAACAGTGATAATGAAGGCCAAGAAACTGTGATGAAAATAAAAGAAGAAGCGTTGAATGCAAAAGGTACTTCTATATGCATTTGCCGACAATGTAAACAACAACAAACCTCAGTGACTTTTTTCTTCTTGAGTTAGCATGAACACTTTTCAGGTCAAGCTACCACTTTTGCAGACTTTTCACAACACATATGGCTTAAGCCTTGGTTACCATTTCATCTTGATATACTAATATCTGGGAAGGTGTTGTACTTGTTTTTCTGATCATTGGTAGCAGAACAGTGGAAGACCTCTGCGAGTGATAGTAGGCAGTGCTAGGCTAATCATGCCAGTGGTCATGAATTCACTCCCCCCCCCTTCTGTTACAGTGTTCTCTATCATGGAGAGAGATGCACATCTGCAGTAGGACTGCACATGTATTTTTATCAATAGCTTTCACATACCATGCTAGTGATATATCATGTTCTCTTTGTGCAGGGTAAAAAATGAAAGGAAGGAAATTCCACACATGCAGCTGTCTAGCAACTAGACACCTGACCTCTCTGAGATACTGGACTTCCTTACAAATTTGTCAAAATGCAAACACCATTTGGGTTGGTCTTTCACAGTCCAATCCACTTCCTGTGGAGCTTGGAAGAATTTGGCAACATGTAACTCTGAGCATATGGTGAGTGGGGGCACCACCTGCCATCTCCAAAGATGGAGAATTACATTTTTGTATGTTTGCTGGTGTTCTTACTTTGCTTCTTTTTTCTGTTACTACTGTTTCTACACAGAATCTAACCTAGAAAATTATATTTCTCTCATTATTCATCCCAGAAATCTGTGTCAAATTTATTTTTATTAATTTCAAAGCCGCCTTATTGGTCAGTGTCATATGATGGTGAAGACAGCCTTTTGTGTTTCAAACTGGAGGTTATGCTCTATTTCTATTATGGGCACATTAACAGTTGATTCTGAAACTGCAGTTTGATGGAAAATCAGACTGATTACAATATGTTGCTACTTAAGCAATAACTTTAGCTATTGGAAAAAAAACAAACTTAGCCTGCCCAAGATGCATGTTTTCAGCCTGCTATGCTTAAACTGTTTCACTTAAGGAAAGGTGGGCATGGTCAATTAAAAACACAGAGCACATCTAGAATTTTGCTAGAATATATTTCACCTCCCACAGTTTTATCTTGTGCAAACTGAGACACTCCTGATGTCTACTGGAGACTATTCTACAGAGTAGTCAGTGCCATTATCCCACAATTGTTTTTGGAGCTTTTTTTTTATTGTTACAAAGTGTTGCTGTACTTCATATATTGCTGCTCTGAGCTCCTGCCGGGAAGAAGGGCAGAATCTAAATCAAATAATAAATAAATAAACATAAATAAATAAATAAATATTCACAGAAACTGAAGCACAAGAAAATGATTTACTACAGGAAACTTCACTAAAATTGCCAGGTAAATCAAACATATTTAAAGTGATTATCTGAACTATATCAACTGTTTTAATATTGTTTCTTCCTCCATGTTAAAACTAGATCAGCACAGCAGATGTCTTGTTGCTGTTATTTGGGCTGATTGCAGGTGTTGCCACCACTTATCACATGCTCAGAGGCACATGTTACCCAATTCTTCCAAGCTACACAGGAAGTGGATTGGGCTGTGAAAGACCAACCCAAACTGTTTGCATTTTGACTCCCCTGGTGCATTCACTGTAGCTGTACAATTTCCCTGCTTTTTAGAGTTTGATAGAAATATCTGTTGGCTATAGGTATGTTGTTAAACTGCAAGATTTTTTGCCTATTAGTGAATTTCTCTGCTTTTTAATCCAGGAGGTAAGAAATGGGATCCTGTGCAAGTTTGCTAAGAATGGATTGATCATTCGCATGCTTAATGAGTTCAGTGGAATTTACTCCTGTGCAATCATGCTTAGGATAGGTGAAACTGACCACAGGGTAAGGGGTGGGGAGGATGGGGATGGGAGCAGGCAGGAGGGGAAAGAGGAGGGCAAGTTTGATCATTTGCATGTTTATTGAGTTCAGTGGGATTTACTCCTGTGCAATCATGCTTAGGATAGGTAAAACTGACTGGGGGGGAAGGAGGCCTGGAGTGGGTAGGGGCGGAGGAGGAAGAAGAGAGGAAGAAGGGAAAGGGGAGGGGAAGGAGGGAAAAGGCAGTTCTGATCATTTGCATGCTTATTGAGTTCAGTTGAATTTACTCCTGTGCAATCATGGATAGGATATGTAAAACTGACCAAGAGGAAGGAGGAGGGAGAGGGGAGAGTAGAGGGAAGGAGGAAGGGGTGAGAGGGGAGCAGAAGGAGGGGAAAGGGAAGGAGGGGATTGGAAGGGGAGGGGAAAGGGGTGAAGGAAGGGGGAGGGAAGGGGCAAAAGGGAAGTGCTTATTGAGTTTGCATGCTTATTGAGTTCAATGGGATTTACCCCTGTGCAATCATGATTAGGATAGGTAAAATTGACCATGGGGGAGGGGGACGGGAAGTGGAGTTAGTGGAGGGTGCTAACTGTTGCTAGGAGGCTCTCTATTCCCCTCACAGAGCTACAGTAAGAGCAGCTGTCTGTTAAACTACTCTGGCCACTGGAGTTCTGTAAGGGGAATAACAGACTCCTCTCAGCACTCTTCAGAAACTATACTTCCCAGGATTCTTGGGGGGAAGCCATGACTGTCTAAAGTGAAACAAAGGTCTGGTGTGGGTGTGGCCCCCTGATTAGCCAAGCCAAGCAGCTCTGAGTCTGGCTTTTAGAACACTGAAAGTTGGTTCTTCAAATCAAATCAAATTTTATTATGCGGTCACAGACCCAATATACAAATTGATTAGACAGACACTCTAAAAGACATATAGACTATGCAATAAAATATAAATAACAGTATGGCTTTAAAATAAAGCATTAATGTTTAAAAGGAGGACCTTCTTACGTATACTTTGGATTGAATTAAGAAATTTGGGTACTATCTCTGTGATTGACTTATCTGTATCGGCTAGCAGGTATTTCAAATACCAATCCGCAGACCTACCAGGGAAGCTTTCCATGATAGGGTGTAAAAATCTGGATTGTTCGACATTGTAAAAGGTACAGACAAAGAAAACATGGGCCAGTGATTCAACATCAGCATTCCTACAGGGACATAAATGATTTTCGTAGGGTACATTTTGGTAGCGACCTTCTAGTATTGCAGAGGAAAGGCAGTTAAATCTAGCTCTGGAAAAAGCATGGCTATATCAAGTTCTCCAGATATGCAGCATGGTTAGGAAATGCAAATCTCAGGTCTAAGTGCATGGGTGAACAAACTTGATCCGTTTCCCAATAATGTGTTTTGCTGTCTTGGATTCTAGTGTGGAGAGAAAATCCAATGAAAAACCTAGTACATTCAATTTATCGAGAAACATTTTTGACCATGAACTAGTAAAAGCATCTTTCCAGAGAAGATTTAAATATCCCAGGGAGGGGCCCGCATAAACCACTTCAATCCAGTATCTAAAGGCTAGGGACCAAGCAATGCATTCAGTCGATGTAAGGCCGGCCTCAAGACAGAGGCCTGCAGCAGGAACACATCGTGGCATTCCAAAAATTGATCTTAAGAAAGTTGAGAGGACTGTTTCAACTTTAGAATTGAAGCTCTGGACCCAGATTGGAACTCTGTACAGCAGTTAAGGAAAAGTTTTGGACTTAAATACCTGGATAGCAGCGGGTATATACTGACCACCTTTGGTGTAAAAAAGCAAAGGATGGCCTTTGAGGTCTTCTGTGCTGTCTGGACTACAGAGCATATATGAGTAGTCCAGGAAAATGTAGCATAAAACATAACCCCCAAATATCTATACTGCTTGACTTGGTCTATCTTCTGTCCATTAACTATCCATTTATGCACTGATGGACGCCGAGAGAAGACCATAATTTTTGTTTTACTAAAATTAATGGTGAGTGAATTGTCATTGCAGTAGGTCATAAAAGCACGTAATAGGCTTTTCAGGCCCATTTTAGACAAAGACATAAGGACGGCATCATCAGCATATAACAGTAGAGGGCATTTAGTTTCAGCCACTTTGGGTGGATGAAAATCTGCAGCTAGGCAGCTTTTACTCAGATCATTCAGGAAAAGATTGAATAATATGGGACCTAATATACACCCCTGCCAAACCCCTTTGGTAGCAGGAATAGATTTTGTTAAACTTCCGTCAACTCCACATCTTACACGGAGTGTTGTACATTGATAGAGACGTTTGATAAGATAAAGGAGTCTCTTATCCATAGTTGTTTGGGATAGTTTGGCCCATAATTTATCTCTCAGGATAGAGTCGAAGGCAGATTTGAGATCTATAAAGGCAACAGACAGGCCATTTCCAAAGGAGCTCATATATTTCTCTGCCAGGTGGTTAAGCACTATACAATGATTGATCGTGGATCTGCCCTTTCTAAAGCTTGCCTGTTCCCTTCCCAAAATATCCTCCTCCTCTAGCCAGGAAATCAATCTTGTGTTTAAATAGCTGGCATACAACTTGCCCACTACTGATAGTAAGCTAATGGGTCTATAGTTAGAAGGGTCGTCTCTGTCCCCTTTCTTAAAAACTGGTATCACAATGGCCTCAAGCCAGGCCAAGGGAAATTTACCAGAATAGTTAATCTGGGTAAATAGATTGGCCAATAGAGGGGCCCACCAATCTTTATGGGCCTTCAGCAATTCAGGGGGTATGGCATCAATTCCCGACGCCTTACCAGACTTAAGACAGCTGATCAGGGAATTTATCTGTCTGCGTTACCGGAGCCCAAGGTGGGAGGACGTTGAGGTCTACAGTGAATAACATGTTCGGTGAATGGTCCCTTTTGTCCGCAAATAGTTCAGAGAAATGATGTTCCCAAATATCAGAAGAGATATTACAGTGGGCTAAACTGGAGGAACCTAGAGCATCTGTGACTAGGGACCAAAATATTTTTGAATTATTATTTATAGAAGCATTTATCAGGGCCTTCCACCCATTTTGAATTGCTTGTCTCTTTTTGGTAACTACCAGTTGTTTGTACTTTTTTAAAAATAATGTAATATTCTGATGGTAACACATTAGAATTATCCTTATAGATTATAAACCCTTCTCAGTTGCTTCTTGACTTCAAGGCAGTCTTTGTCAAACCATCAGGGAAGACTCTGTTTCATTAGGGATCTGAAATGATGTTATTTTGGCTTTAAGATCGTATTCAGGGCGGAAATCAGTTGTGAATAATCATCTAGAACAGTGGTGACTTCTCTAGCTCCCGCTATATGGATTTTGAGGTCCATCCCCTGGGAAGAGCCAAGGAAGTAGGCGACCTTGTTCAGAACCTCTGCTGACCAATAGATCCTTTTATATCTAGGACAAAGGGATTTATCCTCGTATTGAAATTTAGCATCCAAATGGCCTAACTCAGATAATAACAGAGTAAAATTAAGAGGCAGATGATCACTATCGAGTCTGTCTCCTACTATAAAGTTGGTAATCCAATTAAACAGAGGTTGTGAGATCAATACATAGTCGACCACACTACTTCCATGGCCAGACACATAAGTAAGTTCTGCACAGTTATCAACATTTATGTGTCCATTCAATATCACATGGTTAAGACGACTCACCAGTTGCGTCAAGCATATTCCACCATAATTCACCTTTAGATCTTTGGAACTCCTGTCACATCCAAAAATGTAGTTTTCAATGTCAGCTACCCCCCATAGACCAGATGAAAAAAGTGTGTTATTATTGGGGCCAATGCTTTCGTTAAAGTCTCCTATTATGATAGGATAAGCTCTGGGTTATGAGGATTCTAGGTCTATTATATATTTCTCCAAATCATCCCAGGCCAGTTTTGTACTGCTCTTTGAAGGGAAAGGGGGAATATAGACATTGATCAGCAAAAAAGACATGATTCTAAACTCCATTAAGCCGGCTATTGCAATGCTCCCACATGGACCAAGCCAATTGATATTTACTTGAAGGGAGGTGGATATCAATATTGCCAGGCCTGTCTTGGGTCTACCTTTTCCTTTGGAGGGCTCGGCAAGTAGATCAATTACCGAGAAACCATGCAGATAGATTTTTTTGGTAGACCAGGTTTCCTGGATAAAGATCACCTCATAGTCTCTTGGAAAGTCCAGAATCTCAGGGCAGTTTTGCTTGGAAGCCCATCCAGCTATGTTCCATGTAAGGAATTTGATCTGGTCAGTTACTGTTTCTGTAGTTTTCCAATTACCCCGTGGGCAAGCAACTGGATGCCCTGTTAGAGGTCTAGTTGAAGAGTCATCTTGGAGAGATGTTTGTCAATTTAACTACATGATCTGACTCAACTCCCCTGCCTTGTCCACAAAGACAGAGCCAGTTCCTACTGGGGGCGTAACAAACATCTTTTTATCAGTCACATTCGATGGTATCATTGCAGATGCATATCCCAGTTCCTCAGGGCCAAGGTACCTAGTTTGTAACCAATCTATGCCAGACGTTAAAGCCCTAACTGGGTCATTAAGGTGATATTCCTTAGGGGGAGAGAAAGTCTCTCCAGCTCTGTTGCTTAGCTTTTTTTGACAGATCCCTGGGGCGAGGAGATTATATTCTTTGGGGGAGGAGAGAGTCTTTTCAGAACTATTGTTCGACTTGTGTTGATGGATCTCCTCCTCACATTGCCTGGGGTCTGATTTTACTTGACAACGAGTTGTCTCAGGGTCCCATTTCTGGTGCTTCATATCTTTGTCCATAAGCATGGAATGGGTAAGAGTATCTCTTAGGAACGTGAGTCTGGCAATTATTTCCTCCTGAGGCTGTGATGGCAAGGACAAAAATGAATTTAGGAGTTATTTTTCTTCCAGAACCAGACTAATTTTGGAGTTATAGCGTGCTTGGTGAGGTGTGCATTTTGCATTATGACCGGAGCTCTTACAGTACTCATTAAGCTGAGACTCTTCCAAGTGGACGAGTGAACTACTCGTATTATCTTCTTTAGTGAGGCATGTCTCTTTGTGAAATAAGTCGATAGGGTTTTGATTCTCAAATAGCCTGGTTATTGAGTCCTGCATAATAGAATTTATCTTTTTCCTTATATAGTAACTTTGCAGATGCCCAACTCCCGAATGTTACCACTGCTCGAGCATGCTGGTAATCGTAAAATAGATACTCGATATCGATAATGTCATTGATGCTACTGCTCTGTGGGGCAATTTTTCCCACCAGTTCCAAAAAGTGGGCTTTACGCTGATAAAGGGACATCATGCCTTTGGGTTTCGGAAAGTTGGAAAATACTAGCTTTTGACGGCTTAGAGTCAGTTCCCATTTTTGCTCAGTTATAGGCTTTAGTGTGTTCCTCACTTTAACTTGATCCTTAAGCGAGGTTTCCAGCCCTGCTTCAAGTACGTATTGCCATGGATCTTGTATTCCGTCTGCTATGGGCATAGATTCAATTTTATCTTTTGGCAATACCGTTGCAGTCTGTTTTTGTGTTTATTTTCCCAGTGGAAGGTTGGAATGACTTAAAAGAGGAATCTAAGTCACCTTGGATGGAATATTCCTCGTTAGTCTGTTGAGATGCCTTACATTTCTTGGAGTTTTTAATTGGTGCCTGTTGTGTGTCCTCCAGCAAGTTAAAAAGCTTTTTAAAATTCATTCCCTTGCATTGTTTTGTCATTTTTTCCCTTTTCCCTTTAGGCTTGATGTTTTTGCTCTTTTTCTGTACCACACCCTTTCGCTTTTCTTTACCAAGATTTCCCTTTACTGCCTCCTTTTTATTACTTTCTGTCATATCTTTCGTATTAATCTGAGGTAGGGACTTGGCGTCATTTCTTTTCAAATACCCTGGCCCCTCTTCGCGTTTATGAAATTCAATTATAACAACTAGCAGGTCATAGCATTCTGATAGGAATTTTTTAATTGAGTCCAGTTCTTTAGCTAGTAACATCAAGCACATCTCCAGCTTGGGTGGGTCTAATTTATCCTGTCTTAACAACATAGCTTGTCTGTCTGAGAGGGAAGAAGCCAATGGATTTATATCCTTACTAATCTTAAGGCATTCAAGAGGTGTCATGTCCATATGATTGTTCTGAATCGATTCAATAATTATACTCTCCCCAAGCTAGGTAAGAGGGCTATCTGACTCTTGATTAGATGCAGGTACTTGTGGGGGGGGGTATCAGAACTTCTCCAGGCCCCAAGGGTTGGGCTTCCCAATGCTTCCGCTTGGGCAATTTCTGTTGCCAGGTATAGACCCTGTAAAGGCCTATCTGTTGAATAAATACTGAGGCCACTCTTAGCATAGTCCACAGACCAATCAAGGTTGGTAGGATAATGGTTTAGTACTCCTTCTTCCTTACATCCCTCATTCAAAAGAGAAGCTCTTCCTCCATCTCCCCAATATTCCTCTTTCGAGGGGAAATAGGAAAGAATTTTAGTTTGTCTCTTCCTTGTCTTTTTTGGAGGGTCTAACGCTGAGAGTTTAGACACCCCTAGCGTCTTACTTGCTTGGTGTGTAAGGACCATCCTTATGGCCTTGTTAGTTAACAGCAGACCTGTTTTTTTCTTATCCCTGCTACTGCTACTGCTGAAGCTCCCCCCGGTTCAGGTTTAAAAATATGTATCAGCTTAACGTTCATACGTAGCTCCTTGACCTTTTCTCTCTGAAGGCAGAGGGAGATTTCCTTGGCGTCTCTCTTGACGTCTTTGGTGTTATCTCCTTCAGACTTCAGCCAACCTCCCACCTCTGCTACTCCAGTAAAGTATACAAACTACCAGAGCTATTTTAGAATGATTTAAATTGCTATGTCAAGGTTGGAGCTCAGCAATTAAGATTAGAAGCTCAGCAATAGCCAGGAGCCGTTCCAAGCACAGCCGATATTGCCGCCATCTTTGAGAAGAGTCAATGACCAATAGTAAGAGTATCCTGCTCGCTCCAGTTGGTTCTTCCTGAGAATGCCTGACATTATCATTGAGTTCAATGCAAAATTTCTTAAATGAATTAAAAATCAGCGAGGCATTTTTTTTAACTTTTAAACTGCAGAAAATGAAGGTCAGAGTATGGGGCAAGGTCAGTAGTAGGATTACAGGTACTCTGTGAACATGGCTGATTTTTAATTAATTTCAACAAATGATGAGAACACTGATAGAAAAAAGTCCAAAAGCTGTCTGGTTTTTCTCTCTCTTTTTACATTTTGAACTCTTGATTCTCTCTGACTGTGTTGTGTATCACCATGAAAATTTAGAGGGTTGTTAAGTAAGCGTTTCTGAGTTCAGGACTTTAAGTTTTGTAAGGTTTTGTTTTGAAATGAGCTTATGGGAAGCATCAGAATGGCATGGGGGTATTTTCAATTTAACCTTGTGGAATGCAAAAAATCCATGCTGACTATAGTATACAGCCAGTCTTGTGGCTGTATAATTACTCCTGCTGCAATTATGGTGCAGTCATTGGTTAGAGTGTTTGGCTAGGACTGCCCCACTCAGATGTGAAGGTTACTGGGTGACCTTGGACCAGTTGCCAGCTGGTGGGTTGTTGTGAAGATAAAACAGGGAGGGACAGAAACATGTTTGCCACCCTAAGCTCCCTGGGGGAAAGGTAGGATGTAACTTTAATAATAAATATCTGATCAGGAACAGCTGCACTTTAAATGCAGCAACAGGTTCTGCCTCTTTTCTATCTCTTGTGCCAAGATTTATGTGTCAGTACCCTTTAAAGTGTGCATGAGGTGTACAGCCCTTGAAGCTTTGGACTCAGTTTCTCCAATTATCATCATACCTTCTGTTGAATCTAGTGATATAGAAGAAAGGAAATATTTGTAGTGAATTGCATGGTTCATTGGTGGTGAATTGTGTGGTTCATTTCAGATATTTGCATAATTCAGGCACAACTTTCTGCTGCAAAAAGTGACACTTGGTTTACAGCTGCTTTTTTGTAGGAGCCTGCAGACTATAAATTATAACTCTAGTGGGAATAGCACAGATGATATTTGTTTGTGTGTCTGTGTGAAAACACAGTATTTGTTCATAATTAGAGTTTGGTTTGAGAAGCAGACCAGGGCGGATTGTTCTTATAATTGTCTTTTATTTAATATTCTGAATATACAAAAAACAACATTGGAACAATCAATCAACATAACCTAACATGGAGTACTAAGTATATCTGTAAATGCTGTTGACTCTCCAAGCTAACAATGGAGCTTTAATAAAAACCAAGTGGTATAACATAATTGCTACACATCTGCTGCCTTTATTCTCTTCTCCCTTCTGTGATTTCCTTAGTGGTAGTATGGAAAATTGACCCTCGCCATAGCGAGATATGGGACAATGGAGGAGAAAGTACTGGTATGGTTTTCTTAATATAGACTATAAATGGGTGCCACACCTCATCGAACTTGTCTGCTTTAGCCAAACCTCAAACTTTTCTATCATGTCGCATTAATTTCTCAGAGAATGCTATTTCCTATACTCTGTCCAACCATTGTTTTATGGAAAGGTTTTCTGCTACTTTCCATTGAAAAGAGATTTCCATGCAAGCTGCTGCTAGTAGTAGAATGACCAAATCTTTGTGCACAATAGTTACGTTCCAATGCCCGGTATAAGATACCAAGGCCAGAGCTGCTTTTGGAATCAGTAATTGCCCTGTAATATCTGAGATTTTCCCGAAAACCATATTCCAGAATTCCTTTATTGGTTTGCAGTTCCACCACATGTGACAGAATGAGCCCACCACTTCACTTCACAGCATAGTGGAGAGAGGGATTTGTTTATATGATATAACTTTAAAGGTGTCCAGTGCCATTGGAGGAGTATTTTAAGTGCTGATTCTTGGATTTTAGCTGAAGCAGTTTTAACAGGGGGACCATATTTAAATCCATTGCTGTTCTTCCATGTTGATGCCCAACTCTTCCTCCCACTTCACTTTAAGACCTAAGATGTTGCCCATTGTGGCCCCTACAAGTACTCTGTATATTGATGCTACTAGACCTTTTGTCTTGGAGACTGAGCTTGTACACATTTTTTCTAATAGTGTGAGAGTGCATTTAGTATCAGTTCATCTTCCTAATCTATTTGCTAATGAGTGACCATGGGCTATATGCAACCAATTATATCGTGTCTGACCTAGTTTTTTGCATACTACAGCCTCTGATACAGGTTGGCCTCTTACTAGCAGGTCTTGAATCCTATACAAGCCCTTCTTCTCCCATCCTTTATATTGGGCATATTTGTCTTTATCCCCCAAATTCAGCCAGATCTAAAAAGGGAGTGAGAGGAGAAAGGCTAGGTGCTAACGTTCTTTCCCAGTGTTTCCATATGAGGAATTGTCACCTGTAAAAATGGATTAGAAATTTGTTGAGTTGTGGCCACGACATGGACAGAAAGGGCCACACTGTAATTGAAGATACTGTTTTCTCTATCTCCATGGCAGCCCATAATGTATCTTCTGAGTTCCTAATTATGTGCAAAAGCTGTTTGAGTTGAAAAGCCTCATAATATAGTTTTAGATTAGGAACCCCTAAACCTCCCTTGGTTCTGGTTTTGTATCTAGTCATTGCACTTGTTCTATTACTTTTACCCTTCGCAATAAATTTGTCCAGTCCTTTTTGCCATTTACCGAACCATTGATTGGGCATCAAGATTGGAAGTACCTGGAAGAGAAACAGCAATTTAGGAAGAATGATCATTTTTATGGTGGCTAATCTGCCCAACCAAGATGGTTTCAAGTGGTGCCAGCTCACCAGCTCCTGGACTGTTCTCTTCGTGACTTTATGAAAGTTATGCCGCCTGAGCTGGTTAAGATCCTTAGAGATCACTATCCCCAGATAATGGAAACTGCCAGGCGAAAGCCTGAGATTGCACTTAACCAATTCTGTTCAGCCAGTGACATATGGAAACATAACATTACAGATCTGGAATAATAGATCTCCAAGCCTGCTACATTGCAAAACTCTTCTAGTGTCTCTTTTGTTGATGGTGGCCCAACATCTTTTATGTAGGGGATAGCCGTAGCTGAATTTTTAAGCACCAGTAACACATCGTCAGTGAATAGATTAAACAGCGAATAGTATGGTCCACCTCCCCAGCATGGATGCCCTCTATCCCCATGTTGAGCCTAACCCCTTGTTTCTATAAAGAGAGCAAATAGTAACGGGAGATAGAGGACAAACCCTGTTTAGTTCCCCTTCCCAATCCTGTACGGGGAGATTCTAGACCATTGGTACAAACCACTGCTGTTGAGTTTGAATATAGTTGGTCTATCAAGTGTAAGAATGATTCTCCAAAGTTCAGTAGCTTTTTTAGAAACCCCCACTCCACCCTGTCAAAGGCTTTGAATGCATCAAGAGATACCAGAGCTGCACGGAGTTTGTGAGTGTTGATGATATGTATGAGATTCAGGACCCTATGAAGTGAATCAGCGATGTTACGTCTCAGCATAAACCTGGATTGATCTGGAGATATAAACTGTCTTATAAATACATTTAGACGCTTAGCCATTATTGAAGATAACAGTTTAGCGTCTTGATTTATAAGTGCTATGGGACGATAGGATTTCAGTGCTTGAGGATCTGTCAGGCTTTAGTAGTACTATTATTTTTTAGTTGCACCATGTGTCAGGTATTGCGCCCCCTCCCCGATAAAATGCTGTTGAATAGATGGGTCAGCCAGGGGGCAAGTTCCAGTTTGAATGTTTTATAGAAATCGCTAGTGAATCCATCATCTCCTGGAGCTTTGCCATTTTTTGAATTGATGGCATCAACAACTTCTTCAATCATTACTGGTTGGTTCATGGAAGCCTTTTGGTTCGTAGAGAGGTTTTTTTAGCTCTATTTTTGCCAGAAACTCCTCTATTTTGTTACCATCTGGCTTGTGTGATATGTATAGTTTTGCACAGAATGCTGCAAATTCCTCGTTAATTTTTTTATAGTCCAAAAGCAAGGCCTCTGATTCATTTTTAATTCCTGGGTATGATTTTGAGAATGTTGTTTTTTGCGAGCATGAGCTAGTAGTTTGGATCCATTATCACCGAACTCATATTGTCTTTTCGTGTGAGCCATTGCCACATACACTTTGTCTATCTCAAGGGATTGCAATTCCCTCCTTTTGTTGTACAATATTAGCCCTATTTTCCTATCTCCAGTCTTTTTAAACTCTTTGTCCAATTTATCAATATCATCCAGAATAGTTTTGACATGTTTTTAGCGGTCTCTTTGAAAAGACTGGCTTCCTTAATGCAGTGCCCCCTCACGACTGCCTTCATAGCGTCCCATACCAGGTGAAGCCCAACCTCCGGGGTTTCATTCTCTTGAAAGTAATGAGCAATGGTTTCCTTCAAGTTGGAGCAGAAGTATTCATTCGCGAGTAAATTAGAGTTAAATTTCCATGAGATAGCCTGCCTCAACGTAGATTTCAAAGATAACATGAGTGATGTTGGAGCATGATCTGATACCGTTTTAACTCCTATGTCAGCCTCTATTACTCGCTCCCATAACTCTTTATGGATGAGGATGTAATCCAGTCTTGAATGTGAGTGAAACCTGTGGGTGTAGAATGTTTAGTCTCTTTCCGAAGAATGAAGCAAACTCCAAGAATCTAGAAAGTTTTGAGAAGCCAAGAGGTCCGAAATGCCAGTCCGTCTACTACTATTGCAGTGCAATCTATTATTAAGGCAGCTGTTAATATCACTACCTATAATTATTGGTTTGTGAGCAAAATTTCTGACAATCTGCAGTGTTGTTCTTGGATGCCGATTGACCTTCATTGGGCACATATATTGAACAAAAAGTGAGTATCTCTGCTTTGATCATGCCATTTACTACTACGTAGCGACCATTTGGATCCGATAGACTATTGCACACCACTAGGGGACATTTTTTAGTTACCAGAATGACCACCTCCCTTGCCTTTGATGTTCCTGCAGCGCAAATTTGCTCACCCAACCAGTCCCCTCTCAAGAGTTTGCCCTGTAATTTTTTTTTTTGCATGTTGGGTTTCTTGTAAGTATATTATATCTGGGGCTTCACGTTTGAGAGCTGCTGCTACTCTAGCGTGCTTGCTAGGGGACCCCAATCCATTTACATTAAGGGAGAGTATTCTTAACTTGCCTGACATAGTGCTTAAAAGAAGAGAAAGACCAGATGCTTTTTCATTTAGTTGGTACCAGAGAGTGAATTGTTCTACCTGTACTCTAACCTTTATAAACCTACTTGGGGGAGAAACTGAACAAAATAGCATCAACAAACAAACCAGCAGGGGCAGCCCCCATTTAGTTGACTGCCTTGAGACAATGCCAAGAAGTGTCTCAGCCCTCTTGTGTAATGGGGAGCTAGTGGGGACCACAGTTATATACAGGTCCTCTCCTTTCACGTATAGATGTAGATAATGTGGCTAAACTAGCCTATTTGAGTAAACTAAACAATCCTGCAAGCTTATGAAGAGATCAAGAGCAGGGGCAGTTGTAAGTAATTGTGGTCAGCCTTCATTGTTTCCCAGAGTGAGGCTGCTGCTTCTGTTGCTTTCCCCTTCCAACAATACTGGAGCATCCCGTTGCTTTTTATTTTTGCTTCTCTTACTTCTCTGACATTTCCATTGTTCATTCCCTATGTCCAAGTCAGGGGTCCTTCTGTCTTGTGGTCGATTTTTGACAATTGAGACTTGGAGGTTGTGAATAATTTTCTCTGCTTGCTTCCTGTTGCTTGCTGTAAAAAATTTCCTTCATGGAGCACCGCCAGCTTAAATGGGTATCCCCAGCAATATTTACCCCCTGCTTGTTGTAGTGCTGTGGTGTATTCTTTGAAGCCCTTCCGCCTGGCCAGCGTATCAGGACCAAATGTCTTGAAAGATGCTAACTATAGCGCCATTATACTGGGTTTTCAAAGGTTATGTAATGCTTTGTATATTTTTTCCTTTGTTTTGAAATGTTCAAATTTTATGATAATATCCCTTGGAGGGCCATCAGGTTTGGGGCGAGCCCCTAGAGCTCTGTGTGCTCTCTCGATGTCTTTAGTTGTGAGTATTACTCCTAAATTGAGCGTGTTAAACCAGTCTGCTATGAACCCGGGTACATCTGCCCCTTCCTCTGATTCTGGGATCCCTCTCACCCGAATATTGCTCCATCGGGCCCAATCCTCCTGTTCCACCACTCTCAGCTCTAGTCTGTAGTTGCTATTTTCATCCTCTCCAGCTTGTCATTATGCCTTAAGCCTAGCTCCATGGCTGCATTAGCTGTTTTGGATATTTCTTGCATTTGCGTAGAGAGATTTTCTATTTTCCTTTCCAGAAGCTGTAGTGCCTTTACCCAATCAGATGAAAGAGCTATTCTTATTTTATCTATATATTCATCGGGGTCGTAATCGTTTAATAACGTGCTTGTCTGTTTCCTGCCTTTTTGTACTTTCTGGCCTCCCCACATCATGTCAGTTACACTGCGTCTGACAGGTCAGACAAATCTGCGCTAATACTGGCTTCTGTGCTGAGTTTGAGAATTTTTGCTGGGGATCCTTCAATTGTCTGGGACATCACCCCCCTGGTCCTGATGATTAGAAGTAAATTGCTTACGTTTTGCAGGATTTTACATGAGATTTTTGCTCTGTGATTGCAGGAAACTCGGCTCTACACTCCCATTTTGCCCAGTGGCAAACTACACTCCCACCAAGGCAGATTGTTGAAAGGTTTTTTTTTTGTATTTTTATTTTCTGTTTTATGAACCAAAAGGACATCAGCCCATGAGGCAAAGGATGTCGTCTGAGAATAAGGCAAAGGTGACATTTAGCTTTCATTCTTGGAAGATGCTTTCAGATTATGAGCAAAGAATATTCCATATGTAATGCAATGAATGCAAAATATATCTACTGTAAGATAGCTGTTATGGCAAGCCAAAAGGGAACAGAACATCAGTGTGACAGTAAGCAAACCCTAAGAAGATTATTGTGCAACCTTAACTTGTCTGGACATATATTTTTTAAAAAGTTTGTACCATCTAAATTTAGTTGTGTAGATAGCTGGCAAAGGATTAGAGTAAGTGTTAAATTAATAGATTTTTAAAAAGTTTGTCTCACAGTTTCAGTATCACAGGGCTTGAATGGCTACCCATGCAGAGATGCTTACGCCACTATGTTCTCCCTCCCCATACCTGCTGCATCTTCTTTTTCTTAGTATGCTAAACAAACATCTGGTGAATATTGTCATGGTAACCATGCAGGGGACAAGAATACAGCCTTTTGATAGGTATCTTCTTTCTCCCCTAACTGGTTAACTCTATGGCTGTATATAAGACTGCTTGGTCCCACAGTGGGAGACACTGATGCTGGACTGAGGGTAGTCATTTGGTGGTTCGTGAAGACTCTTTAACCAGTTACCAATGAATAAGGGAAGCTGCCATGTGCAAATGAGTGCCAACCAACAATTCCAGTGAATGAAGCCAAGGATAAGTCATTCTGTGGGACTGGTCATGCAGGACTGCAATCAATTGGCTAAGCTGTTTCTTATGGCTCTAGATGCATAACCAATAGTCAGGAATGATGAAAGTTGTAGTCCCAACACCTGGAGGACCACAGGTTCCCCATCCCTGTTCTGCAGCAGTCTGGACCAGAGTTTAGACATGGATATGGAGCATTGACCTTCTGCCACCAGGAGCTTGTTCAGGTAGCATATAGCATGGAATGTTGCTGCTGCTGTTATGCTATCACTAAAGTGCTACAGTTCTCATAGGGTTGTATCCAGTGCTGCATGAGTTCCACTTGTTTGATGAGACTTCCCCTTCCTCTCCTCTCCCACGTGTCCCCAAAATCTGTTACAGTGGACCTCCCAACTCTCTGGAGCAGATTTTGAGAGTGTGCTGGAAGCTGCAGGTCAGGTCAGGGGTAAGTTTTGTTGCGTAAGCAGAAGCCTGCATTGGATGCAACCCACAATGTTAAAATGCCAGTTATTGTGAGACTGCTGCCAAAATATAGCATTATGTATGGAAAAGGTTTGAAATATGATGCAGAAGTTGGATTTGCATGAACAAGATTTTTATTGTGACAAAGTTTTTTCTAGAGGAAGCAAAATGAATTTGGCACATCATCTCTCCAGGGCACCTTTATTTCTACAGTTGTCCTGGAGTAATATATCTAACCAAGAGGAACATACAACTAAAGTATCACTGATTTAAACTGGAGACTATTTCCTTGGAGGGATATGTATTTTTACACTATAATTGGGGTGCCTGCTAGTTTTCCCAAGAAGAATATTTTCATCACTTCAAGATCAGAGGGAGAAAAGCAATTACATAATGCTTATTTCACAAACCCGGCTTGTCTAGGCTACCATTTCATTCTTTTTCTGCTATTTCAGCAGGAAATGTTGGCTGTACGCAGAATTGGGTATTATGAGAATGTGATGATGCTTCCTTTATTAGCTATGTTAGAGCACTATATGATATTCATTACACAGTCTTCTCATTGAGATAGTATTGACTAATATGGCTTTGTGCTTAATTTTCATCCTGACTTGTATATTTGTCCTCTTGGATCTCTTTTTTTTTGTAATTCCATTTTCAGGCTGTAAAGTTCTTGCAGTAATTTCTTATTCCAAACACATCCATAATATAAACAAGGCTTTGGGTAGCATTTTACATATTAATAATCTGTGCATTGATAAATACCAAGGACAACCTAATTTCAGATGGTATTCAATGCTAGTCTTACTTGGAGTAGACTTGAAGTTAATAGACATGACTAACTTAGGTTCACCAATTTCAATGGAAATACTCTGAGGAGGAGTTAGCTGAATGAATCCGTTATATAGAGTGTACGGACAAGAAGAATCTGGATACAAGATGGAGTTGCTGGGCAACTGTTTGAATGGGCATAGATGGTTACCACAGTTAATAGCAATAATTTGGACTAGGAGACTGATACCATTCAGTAGTCTGTCATTCAAATCACTGCCACTGTTGGACAAGGGAGTAGCAAATAGAATCCTATTATGGATGTATGACAGGTCAGCACTCCTGATATTGATCTTTAAAAAAAAAATCAATTACAGAATTAGTGAGATACATGTTTGGATTATACTTAAGGGGAAAGGTGTCAGGGTTGGGCTGTGGGTAGTAAACTAGAATGTGGAGTGAAGAGCTGGGAACTGCAAGTCAGGTCTGAAGAGCAATCAGGATCAGAGGACAAGCTAGCATACTGGAGAATAAGTCAGGAGTCAGGACAATTGAACAAGACCAGAAATGCAAGACTTGCTAGAGTTCATGTAGACCTTGTTGCCCAAGCCAACTTCCATTGACACAGGAATATCTCTCATACTCCTTTCTGCCCAGGAGGAGGTAATAGGCAAGCTGTGTGGAACTAGTCTGGATGCTGCAGTGTCATAGCTCACCCAGTGGGGTAGTGGCCAGTAGCAGGACATTCTGGGGGTGGGGGATGGGGTAGAGACAACTATTGCTTTGCTCAGGTGGCTCTAAAAGTGGATTAGAGAAATTCATGGAGGATGTTAATCCAAAGTATCTTAGTTATGATGCCTATATTATTGAACATTCAAATGCAATATTTCTTTGAATGCCCGTTGCTTGGAAGCAACATTGGGAGAAGGATTTTGTTATCTGACTGTTGGCTTCCCAGAGGCATCATGTTGGTCACTGTGGGCAATAGGATGCTGAAGTAAATAGCCTTCTGGTCTGATGCAGCACGGCTGTTCTTAATGCTGTGTAAATTACTGCCACTGATAGAAAGAGAAAATTCACTAATAGGCAAAAAAACCCCTTGTGATTTAACAATGTACCTATAGCCCACAGATATTTCTATCAAACTTTAAAAAGCAGGGAAATTGGGCAGCTAGAGTGAATGCACCAGGGGAGCAGGAGATCTGACCTCCTCTCTGAGATATTGGACTGCTCTACACATTTGTCAAAATGCAAACACCATTTGGGTTGGTCTTTCACAGTCCAATCCACTTGCTATGTAGCTTGGAAGAATTTGGTAGCATGTAACTATGAGCATATGGTGAGCGGTGGCAACACTTGCCATCTCCAAAGATGCTTTTTAAGCCGGGAGGTAAGAAATGGGATCCTGTCCAAGTTTGCTGAGAATGGATTGATCATCTGCATGCTTATTGAGTTCAGTGGGATTTATTCCCCTGCAATCATGCTAGGATACATGAAACTGACCACAGGGCATGGGGAGGAGGAGGAGGAGGAGGAGGGTAGGAAGGGCAGAGGGGAGGAGGGGGATGGGAGCAGGCAGGAGA
The DNA here is from genome assembly GCF_030035675.1 of Rhineura floridana. Lineage (NCBI taxonomy): Eukaryota > Metazoa > Chordata > Lepidosauria > Squamata > Rhineuridae > Rhineura > Rhineura floridana. The sequence continues at coordinate 65,881,942 of NC_084484.1, read as the reverse complement.
GGGAGGGGAGGAGAAGGACAGGTTTAATCATTTGCATGTTAATTGAGTTGTGGAATTTACTCCCGTGCAATTATGCTTAGGATAAGTAAAACTGATGGGGGGAGAGGGCTGGAGTGGGCAGGGGAGGAGGAAGAAGGAAGAGGGGAAGGGAGGGGAGGAGGAAGGGAGAGGAGAGGGGAAGGAGGGAAAAGAGGTCTGATTCTTTACATGTTTACTGAGTTCATTATGATTTACTCCTATGCAATCATGGTTAGGATAGGTAAAACTGACCATGGGGGAGAAGGCGAGGAGGGGGAAGGGGAAGGAGCGGATTGGAGGGGGCAAAGGAAGGGGGAGGGGGGCAGGTTTGATCATTTGCATGCTTATAGAGTTCAATGGCATTTACGTCGGTGCAATCATGCTTAAGATAGGTAAAACTGACCATTGGGAGGAGGAAGGGGAGGGGGAGGAGGGGGAAGGAAGGAGGGGATTGGAAGGGGAAGCGGATGGGTAGGGAGGGGCAAAGGAAGAGGGAGGAGAAGGGAGGGTGGGTTTGATCATTTGCATACTTTTTGAGTTCCATGGGATTTATTTCTGTGCAATTATGTTTGAAAATGGAAATGGGCTGCCTTCAAGTCGATCCCGACTTATGGCCACTCTATGACTAGGGTTTTCATGGTAAATGGTATTCAGAGGTGGTTTTACCATTGCCTTCCTCTGAGGCTGAGAGGCAAGGTCACTCAGTGAGCTTTATGGCTGTGTGGAGATTTGAACCCTGGTCTCCCAGGTTGTAGTCCAACACTGACCCGGGGGAGGGGCAGAGAGGGGAGGAGATTGGGTGGATGGGCACTGGGCAGAGGTGAAGCCCCTTTCCTTTCGTAAAGGAAAACATTGTGAACAGTATCATTGCTTTTCAGCATTTCAGCGTTTCCCCCACCTTTTTATTCTATAGCAGGCACATGTAGCCTCCCACCCAAATTTAAATGAAAGCTGTCTCTGGCCACATCCACACCAGGGCTTTATTTCACTTTGGAGAGTCATGGATTCTCTCAAAGAATCTTGGAAGTGTAGTTAGTGAAGGGTGCTGAGAGTCGCTAGGAGACGCCCTGTTCCCCTCACAGACCTTCAATCAGAGTAGCTGACTGTTAAACCACTCTGGCCACTGGAACTCTGTCAGGGGAATAGGAGTCTCCTCTCAGCACCCTTCACAAACTACACTTCCCAGGATTCTTTGGGGGAAACCATGACTGTCTCAAGTGAAATCAAAGTCTGGTGTGAGTGTGGCCCCCTGATTAGCCAATCCAGTCAACTGTGAGTCTGGCTTTTAGAACATTGACAGTTGGTTCTTACTGAGCATGCCGGACACTATCATTGAGTTCAAGCCAAAATTTATTAAATTTATTAAAAATCATCCAGGCATTTTTTTTTTACTTTTAAACTGCAGAGGATGAAGGTCAGAGTATGGGGCAAGGTCAGTAGTAGGATTACAGGTACTCTGTGAACATCGCTGATTTTTAATGAATTTCAACAGATTATGAGAACTCTCTTTTTTTTTTTTACAATAATTTTTATTCAAATTTTCATAAAACATAGAAAACAAAATCTGATGCAAGAGGCTACAAGATTGACAGCACCCTCTTTCTGGAGTCAGGGTCAGGCAGGCGTTGCCACTGTCCACCACCCCTGCTAGAGACAGCAACCCAGAGGAGTGAGGAAGCAAGCACCCAGATCCCCACGTATTCACTCCCAATGTATGAAAATGTTAAATTCCAACTAGGATGGAAGCAGTGGACTTCCGGGAAGGGTGACTTAGCCTGTGCCTGCTTTTGAGACGGGCTCCTGCCTCAAAAGAAGCTTATTCAGATATATCAGTCAGATTTTTTCTTTTTTTGACTGATTAAACTTCTCCCGGGTAGGGAGAAACGAAGAGATTAACCTCAAAGCCTATTTTTGTTGGGACGACCAGATCTCATTAATTTATGGGACGAGGTCCAGCCGACGAAGGTGGGACGGATTTTTAACAACAAGCTCTATCTGGAAAAGCGAACGTTCATCTTATCTTCTAAGAGAGAACGCACTAACAGGCAAGCACCCTTCTTTCTATATTTTTCTTTTACTTGACTTAAATTGTTGCTGTTTAAAAGAGATTTGCCAGATTGATCGGTTTTTGACATCTCACTGGGGAGCCATAACTTCTCTCTGCTACTCACTAATTAATAGCTTATCTCTGTTTTTGTTGCAAAAAGCTGTCCTGGATTTGCATTCTAAAGATATACACAGAAGAGGGATTTCTATTCCAGATTTTTATTTTGAAGAATATTATATTGTCTGAGACTACTCTCTTTTTGGTCTATTTTATTTTGACGAATCTGTTTTCTGACGACCGCCATTAATTGTTTCGATCCTGGGAACTGCATTTTGTTTACTTTAGCATGGAGAGATAAGGCTGTCTGCTCTGTTTATACTGTGATGTCACCAAGTTTGGAGTATTAACCCAATTGTTGCTGAAATAAGAAGTGGTTTTCCTATATTTTTCTTTTAAAATGGCAATTAAGAAAGTGGCTGAGAAGCTGGAAATAACTATGTTTCAGAAAATAATGGATGAGATTGAGATAACGAAACAAAACCTGCGACAGGGTTGTAAGGAGCTGAAAATTGAATTGAGTAAAATGAAGCAGGAGATTAAAGATATAGGGGTCCCTGTGAGAGAGGTGACCCTGGAAGGGGTCCCTGTGAGAGAGGAGACCCCGGAGATTGGAACAAACGTGGAACAGGAAAAAGATTTGGAGTCTATGGACTTTAGAAACAAAATTTATTGTTTGGAGACACAGGAGATTAAAGACATAGGGGTCCTTGTGAGAGAGGAGACCCTGGAGACTGGAACAGGGGTCCCTGTGAGAGAGGAGACCCTGGAGACTGGAACAGGGGTCCCTGTGAGAGAGGAGATCCCGGAGATTGGAACAAACGTGGAACAGGAACAAGATTTGGAGTCTATGGACTTTAGAAATAAAATCTATTGTTTGGAACTCAATGTTATCTCTGAAGAAATTAATGAAGATTCTAGAGATAAAGTTATCAATGGCATGGATAATCTTCTGGACTGGAATGATGTGATGGAGCCCAATATAGAGAAAATCTATGGAATTAACTGCAGCCATGTGACAATGGAAAAACTTTCAAGAGATGACCCAGTGTATTTTGAAAAAAAGAACAGAGATATGATTTTACAGCAGTATTTCAGCAACCTATTCAGAATGGATGGCAAGAAAATATTTGGAATAGAGGTAATTCCCATCAGACTCTTACTATATGACTATGGCTTTGACAGCAAGATTATTATGGAATACTGATAATGGAAGATTGGATACTGAAATTACTGGACTTAACAAGACTACTGAAGATGGAAGATGGAAAATGGAACTAATAGGGATAATAGAACAATGGCTACTGAAATTACTGAACCTAACAGATTCTGATGTGATGGATTAATTGAAATGTTTATTTTGACTATGGTTATGACAACAAGATTATCATAATTAGTAATGAGATGGATTAATCGATATGCTTATCTGGAAAAAAAAATTGATAGATATATTTCTTAAAGAATTGAAACCTCTCTTTGACTTTTTGTGGAAAGAATAAAGTAATGTTTATGAGATTTGATGATTAAGTAAGATAACTACTGGAGGAAAGTGATTTTATAATATGACTTAAGAGACAGGATTGTTATATATTATAGACTTATAACTGATTTGATCTTTGACAAATGGGAAGTCAATATTTTACTCTTTATTTTTTATTTTTGTTTTTTTTTTCTTTTTTTCTTTTTGTTTAACTATTTTTGATTTTGTTTTTTGTCTTTGAATGTTTTATGATTTTGTCTTGTATGTTTTATGAAAATCTGAATAAAAATTATTGAAAAAAAAAAAACATAGAAAACAAAATCATAAAACATTCAAAGACAAAAAACAAAACAAAACAAAAATGATTAAACAAAAATAAAATAAAATGTTGACTTCCCATTTGTCACATATCAAATCAGTTATAGGTCTACAATATATAACAATCCTGTCTCTTAAATCATATTATAAAATCACTTTCCTCCAGTAGTTATCTTAATTAATCATCAAATCTCATAAACATTACTTTATTCTTTCCACAAAAAGTCAAAGAGAGGTTTCAATTCTTTAAGAAATATATCTATCAATTTTTCTCCAAATAAACATGTCAATTAATCCATCTCGTTAATAATTATAATAATCTTATTGTCATAACCATAGTCCAAATAAACATTTCGATTAATCCATCTCATCAGAATCTGTTAGGTCCAATAATTTCAATAGCCATTATTCCATTATCCCTATTAGTTCCATCTTCCATCTTCAATAGTCCTGTTAAATCCAGTAATTTCAGTGTCCAATCTTCCATTATCAGTATTCCATAATAATCTTGCTGTTGTAGCCATAGTCATATAATAAGAGTCTGATGGGAATTTCCTCTATCCCAAATATTTTCTTGCCATCCATTCTGAATAAGTTGCTGAAATACTGTTGTAAAGTCATATCTGTGTTCTTCTTTTTTACAAAATGCACTGGCTCATCTCTTAAGAGTTTTTCCATTGTCACATGGCTGCAGTTAATTCCATAGATTTTCTCTATATCAAGCTCCATCACATCATTCCAGTCCAGAAGATTATCCAAGCCATTGATAACTTTATCTCTAATATCTTCATTAATTTCTTCAGAGATAACGTTAAATTCCAAACAGTAGATTTTATTTCTAAAATCCATAAACTCCAGATCTTTTTCCAATTCTACATTTGTTCCAATCTCCAGGGCTTGTATCTTCCCTTTATTTTTTCTTTTCTCATCTCTGATCTCATTCTCCTCTCTCACAGGATCTCCTATTTCTTTAAGCTCCTGCGTCATTTTGCTCAGTTCAATTTTCAGCTCCTTACTACCCTGTCGCAGGGTTTGTTTCGTTATCTCAATCTCATCCATTATTTTCTGAAACATAATTACTTCCAGATTCTCAGCCACTTTCTTGATTGCCATTTTTAAAACCACGAAAACAAAGCAAAACAAAAATAAAGAACCACTTCTTATTTCAGCAACAATTGGGTTAATATTCCAGGCTTGATGACATCACAGTATAAACAGAGCAACCTGCCTTATCTCTCTATGTTCAAGAATGCAAAACAAATTTAGTTCCCAGCATCAAAACAGTTAGTGGCGTCGTGAAGAAGCAGATTCGTCAAAATAAAATAGACCAAAAAGAGAATAGTCCCAGACAATATAATATTCCTCGGAATAGAAATCAGGAATAGAAATCCCTCTTCTGTTTATTATCTTTAGAATGCACTTCCAGGACAGCTTTTTGCGACAGAAACAGATTATGAGAACTCTGAGGAAAAAAAAGTCCAAAAGGGCTTTGGGGTTTTTTCCTCTCTTTTTAGACTTTGAACTTTCGATTTTCTCTGACTGTTTTGTGTATTGCCATGAAAATTTAGAGGGTTGTTAAGCAAGCGTTTCTGAGTTCAGGACTATAAGTCTGGTAAGGTTTTGTTTTGAAATGAGCTTATGGGAAGCATCAGGATGGCATGGGGGTATTTTCAATTTAACATTGCGGAATGTGAAAAATCCATGCTGACTATAGTATACAGCCACTCTTGTGGCTGTATAATAATCAGGACAGACCTGGATAATTAGACATGCCCCAACCTTTGCTTATCTCATAGTGGAAGTGAGCTCCTGTAGGTCATCATCCAGGTTGCTTCTGCAAGTCAAGTGAATGACTGTGTGCGGTTTGACCTTATATGTGGTGCAATTAATGCAAAAGTAGGGAACAAAGAAGAACTAGAAATTGTGGGGAAATGGGGTTTAGGAGATAGAAATGAAGCAGGAGAGAGACTTATTGAATTCTGTGAAGCGAACAATTTGTTTCTTGCAAGCACATTTTTTGAGCAACCAAAAAGATGACTGTACACGTGGACATCACCAAATGGTCAATATAGGAATCAAATTGATTATAAAATTAGTAGCAGAAAATGGAGAAGTTCTATCTGCAAAAACAAGACCAGGAGCAGACTGCGGTACAGATCATGAACTGGTAATATCGAAAATCAGAGTAAAGCTAAAGGAGAACAACAAAGCAATCATAATGCCAAAATACAATTTAAATAAGATCCCAGAAGAATATAAAGATCAAATAAGGAATGGATTTGAGGCTTTAAACTTAGTTGTCAGAGTACCAGAAGAACCATGGTGTGAAGTCAGAGACATTATCAGGAAAGAATGCAAAAAGTTAATACCTCTAGTTAAAAAGAGAGAAAGACTTCAATGGATGACTGAAGAAACTCTTAAAGTTAAAAGAAAGAAGGGAAGCAAAAGTAAAAGGAGAGAGAAACATGGTCAGAACCCTAAATGCAACAATACAGAGACTAGTACGTAGGGACAAAGAGAACTATTACAATAGTTATTGTATAGAAACAGAAGAGGACAACAAAAAGGGTAGAACAAGAGCCCTATTCCAAAAGATTAGAGAAATGAAAGGGAAATTTAACCCAAGAGTAGGGATATTGAATAATCAACGGAATCTCACTGACTGACCGAGATAAAATAAAAGGAAGATGGAAGCAATACACTGAAGAACTAGCAGAAACCAATAATGATTTGAAATGAATGCTGTTGAAAGTTAAAGTGGAAAGCACAAAGGCAGAACTATATTTGAACGTCAAGAAGACTAAAATAAAGACAAAAGATTTATGTAGCTTTAAAGTTGACAATGAGGACATTGAACTTGTCAAGGATTATCAATACCTTGGCACAGTCATTAACCACAATGGAGAGAATAGTCAAGAAATCAGAAGAAGGCTAGGACTGGGGAGGGCAGCTATGAGAGAACTATAAAAGGTTCTCAAATGCAAAGATGTATCACTGAACATTAAAGTCAGGATCATTCAGACCATGGTGTTCCCTATCTCTATGTAAGGATGTGAAACATGGACACTGAAAAAAGCGGATAAGAGAAAAATTAATTCATAAGAACATAAGAACATAAGAAGAGCCTGCTGGATCAGGCCAGTGGCCCATCTAGTCCAGCATCCTGTTCTCACAGTGGCCAACCAGGTGCCTGGGGGAAGCCCGCAAGCAGGACCCGAGTGCAAGAACACTCTCCCCTCCTGAGGCTTCCGGCAACTGGTTTTCAGAAGCATGCTGCCTCTGACTAGGGTGGCAGAACACAGCCATCATAGCTAGTAGCCATTGATAGCCCTGTCCTCCATGAATTTGTCTAATCTTCTTTTAAAGCCATCCAAGCTGGTGGCCATTACTGCATCTTGTGGGAGCAAATTCCATAGTTTAACTATGCGCTGAGTAAAGAAGTACTTCCTTTTGTCTGTCCTGAATCTTCCAACATTCAGCTTCTTTGAATGTCCACGAGTTCTAGTATTATGAGAGAGGGAGAAGAACTTTTCTCTATCCACTTTCTCAATGCCATGCATAATTTTATACACTTCTATCATGTCTGTTCTGACCTGCCTTTTCTCTAAACTAAAAAGCCCCAAATGCTGCAACCTTTCCTCATAAGGGAGTCGCTCTATCCCCTTGATCGTTCTGGTTGCCCTCTTCTGAATCTTTTCCAACTCTATAATATCCTTTTTGAGATGAGGCGACCAGAACTGTACACAGTATTCCAAATGTGGCCGCACCATAGATTTATACAACGGCATTATGATATTGGCTGTTTTATTTTCAATACCTTTCCTAATTATCCCTAGCATGGAATTTGCCTTTTTCACAATTCATTTGAAATGTGGTGTTGGAGGAGAGCCTTGGAGATACCTTGGACCGCGGAAAAGACAAATAATTGGGTGTTAGAACAAATTAAATCAGAACTATCATTAGAAGCTAAAATGATGAAACTGAGGTTATCATGCTCTGGACCAGCCTTTCCCAACTAGTGTGCCTCCAGATGTTGTTGGACCACAACTCCCATCAGCCTCAGCCAGCATTGCCAATGGTTAGGAAAGATGGGAGTTGTGGTCCAACAACATCTGGAGGCACACTGGTTGGGAAAGGCTGCTCTGGACATAATGAAAAGACGTGATTCACTAGAAAAGATATAATGCTGGGGAAAATAGAAGGGAGTAGAAAAAGAGAAAGACCAACAAGATGGATTGATTTTATAAAGGAAGCTATAGACCTGAACTTACAAGGTCTGAACAGGGTGGTTTATAACAGATGCTGTTGGAGGTCGCTGATTTGTTGGGTCGCCATAAGTCGTAATCAACTTGAAGGCACATAGCAGCAACAAATGGTGCATGTCACCCGACATGGTAGTGTGCCAGTAACCACGCAACTATTTTTATTTTATTTATTTATTATTAAATTGATATCCCACGCTTCCTCCCAGGGCGAGATGTAGACACAATGTATTAAATTTATAACACCTCACTGTAATGGTATAAAGTCTCCCCAGCTTTGGATTCCAAAATGGTCCCTTATCGCTAGTCTGTCTCTGCAACAAGAGATTGTTGAAAGCTAATATTTGCTGTTATATCAGCTTTCTCCAAAGAATCATGGGAATTATAGCTGAAGATGGTGCTGAAAACTTCCTCTTAGAGATCCCTTCCCTAAACTACAGTTTTCTCTGTAGAGGGTATGTCTCTGTGTCAGTCAATACTTTAGTTCAAATTATAATATGACAATCAGCCACTTATAACTATGAAAGTAAGGAAATGTACCTTCAGATTTTATTATCTTCCTCTTAGCCCCGGGTGCATTAGATGCATTTTATAACTCAGAGTAACCTAATACTGCCTTACACGTGGCACTAATTGTGGCAGTTGAAAATTATGAACAAAATGAGTGCTAGGATATTTACGAAGGAGAATTCTCCTGCCCTTGCTTGGTTAATTAACAGTAACTGTGGTTAACATTACTGAGGTTCTCTCTTAACTAGGGAAACAGCCTCCAATCCTCATTTCAAATCTTGGTTTAAGACTAGGGAAACTGGTTAAGGCTGGCAGAAGAAATTTGAACCAAATAGCATTGTGTTTACTGATTTGGTTTGCTCATAATGCTAAATCATGATGCCATCAGTGGAGAGGTCTTGATTAGGCTCTGCATAAAATTAGAACTTCAATGAATTTATTTTCAAAGATTGTCCTAGCGCTTTCGATCCTAGTAATTTTGCATATTTGTGGACTTGTTTTGGTTATACTTTTTTTGGTAAGTAGAAGTCTTGCAGCTTCTAGAATTGTGGTGCAATATAATTTGCACTAGATTTTTCAAAGATGTAGATAAGGGCATTTTGTTGTCTTGTGTTGGTGACAATCACCACTAGTGCCTGTATTGTTTCCCTTTCACAGCCGGCATCCATGTCCTGGTCCCTTATTTAGCATTCTGTCTACCACCATGTTTTCTAGCAAAAATGAATATTGATTTTCACAGAGCTTGTGAGACTTCAGAGATTATGTGACTTCAAGTGACACAATAAATTAAATGATCTTCCAAATATTTAGGCTAACCTAGTTAAAAAATATCCTTTGTTGCTCTTTCGCTTGAGAAATGTAAAGATCAATAGGAGTTCTTGAAAATGTGTACACTGCTTCCTATGAAGCCTTTTGTTGATATTTACATCTGCTGCATTTGGTTTTGCTTTTTCCCCCCAATTTGCCCCAATAAATTACACCTAAAGTGGCTATAGTACACAGAAAATAGACCAAGAACAATAACGTTTCAACAACCTTTTAAACAATTTGTTTCAATAAGCTTATCAGTAATGGTGTCCATGTTAAACATAACAAAAGCCAACATTTTATAAAACCAAAACTCTCAAGGGGTGAGGTGTAGAATGCATGAATGCAAACAATGGAATTGTGTAAAAATCTCAATCACAAACAGCCAGTCCTGAAGAGCAGCAACAGCAAGAGAAAGCACTCCTAAATGCTCTTCAAGACGACTTCCAACACAGCTTAGTGCTCTTCCAGCCCATTTCTGCTCCAGTCATCTGCCTGTTGAATGTTTAGCATTACATAATTTAAATAAGTAAATGTTTACCAAGTACAGAATACTTTATTTTCCTTTTTTTGTTGAGAGGTGTTTAATTTATTAATATAATCCTTCTTAAACTGAAAAAAAATTGGAAGAAATATAGTAATTCCAAACCAGAAATGTTCTTGTGCTTAAAAGTATATAACATTGATGTCAAACTAATTAAGATGGTGAATATTCTGTCAGTCTGAATACTTCTTTCACTTTCCCAATTGTTCTGTTTAATGTGACAAATACAAATATAAACACATCTAGTGTGACAAGGGTTTGGATTATTCTATTGGTCCACACATAATAGTTATGTATTAAATTTGTATTGGACATGCTGAAACTCTTCCCTTCTAAACCACTCTGGAAGTTGGCAAGGAATAGATTAAAGAGAGTTTGTTCCATTCAGCAACAGATGGAGAGCAGAGCTGTTTAGAATCTTTTGGGAATAGGATGAGAAATGCAAATTAACATGCAAATTATTTTGTCATGCTGGAATCACTTTGAAGCTTGGTGTCTACACTCATCTTCATTTTAAAAAAGGAAGTCATGATCCATCCTTGTTGCTTGATTATACCTAGAGTAAGCTTTTCTATTTTGCAAAATCTCAGCACGCTCCTCAGGCTGGCTGAGACGAAAGCATACGTCTCATTAATATATTACAAGCTCTCCTCTGTTCTCAGTAACATTTCTAATAGTCCCTGTTTATGTGTATGTTTAGGGTGCTCCTTATGCATACACACACACACATATTTCATAGGTTATAAAATATGTGAGTGACACCCACAATGAAAGCACAAGGACAGTTGATGACTGCAATGTATGTATGTAGGGGCTGATCTTGAAAACAGTCCAGAAACTTCAACTAGTACAGAATTTGGCTGTGAAGTTGCTAAGATGGAGCAGGGATTCAGAACACAGTTATGTTGGTCCTTGCTCATATAATGTTTATGGCAGATCCATTCCTGGATCCAGACCAGGATTCCAGAATGCTCTGGGCTAAGCATAGAGTAGTTTGCCCAAGGATTTACAGTAGGAAGATTATGAGAAAGTAAAGTGAAGGAAGATGACCAGTCTCCATGTAGCTGTAAGCAAGGAAGGAACTCTGAAACAAACCTGTTATCTAATAAGCACAGTTTGAGATCAGGATCTTATTTCTAAGAATCTCAGGCCTCTAGACACAACAGCTCACTGGCATTCTTTGCATTCTTTGCCAGTATTTTTTTTTTGCTCCAATTTAAGATGCTGGTTTTAACATTTAAAGCCTTATATGGATTGGGACTCCAGTTTCTGATGGAACACTTCTCATATGTCTACCTGGGCCTTACAATAATTTACAGAGGCAGAGTGCTCCCTCCTGCTGAAATCCAGAGAGTGGCACCAAGAGAGGGCCTTCCCGATGGTGGGTCCCTGGGTCTGGAATGGTATCTCCCGAGAAGCTTGCTTGATATCTGTTTCAAAACTCTTTAGGTGCGAGGCCAGGACTTTTCTCTTTTCCTCAGGCTTTTAGCAGTTGAGTATTATTTAAAATGGCAACTGTTTTTAGGATTTTAGAGTGCCATCTTTTCTCTGTTGGTGATTTAATATTGTTCACTGGGGTTGTTTTTTTCTGAATGGGGATTCTATGTTTGTTTAGTCTTTTGTTTAAAGTGGGAGGTTTTTTGTTGGTGTCTGCTTTATGATGTTGATTTATGTATTTTTTAAAATGTTTTTATTTGCAGCATTGTATCTTTTGTTTTCATTGTGAGTTGCCAAGAGGCATATTGAATTATGTGAGACATAATTAATAAATAACAATAACAATAGTAGATGCAATTGCTACCATCTGCTTTTTCTCAGAAAGAAAACAAAATATTTTAAGAGAATGCAACTCCATTTCACCCCATTAGGAACAGTAAAAGCTGAAAGTTGTCATAATAGTTGTGTGGTGGAGAAGGAACAGAGGTGGAGGAGAGCAACTCCAGGACTGTTTACAGAGAAGGAGCAATGAAGTCATCTGCTGGAGTGCCAGGGAAATAGACACTCTTTGTTCTGGCAAGTGAATGAGGCATTAATGCACCATTCGAGTTTTACTGTTGTTTGTCACAGATTATCATAGGAGAAGTCACAGGATGAGGAGAATAATCAGCGACCAGATACTACTTTCCTTTTCTTTGATGAGCTTCCTTCCTGCTCAATGCTAACACTTATTTACAAAATTGTTTTATATTTCAAATTAAAAGCTAAAAGTTGCATAATCTGTTGCATACTGAATTTATGTTTTATAAATTAAATTTATGCAGTCAGAATTAAGTACCATTGAGTTCAATAGACCTTACTCACAGGTAACTACGCCTAGGATTGCAGTTGCAGTCATGCCATGATGCTGATCAGGGATATGAATCTAGGGCTCCACAGCTAAATTCTAATACACTTACTACTTTTTCACCCCTTTGCTAGCTCACTTTTTTATTACTCTCCTCTGATGCTAATAAATCAGCTATTATGCTGTGTACTGCTCCTCTTTGGGTTGTGTATATTTCATCTTTGACCAACATAGTTGCCTGCACTTCTGGACATTGCTTGGGGACGTGGCTGTAGGGACGATGACTTCCTGTACTTCAAAATAACACTATACCACTGCTTGTAATCCTTAATTAATTTCAAATATGGAGCAAGAAATGCCAGATGTCCAAGTTGGATTTAGAAAGGGAAGAGGCACAGAGATCATATTGCAAACATACATTGGATAATGGAACGGAGCAAGGAATTTCAGAAGAAAACCACCATGTGCTTTATAATTACAGCAAGATCATGAAAAACTATGGAATGCTTTAAAAGAAATGAGGGTGCCACAGCATTTGATTGTCCTGATGCGCAACCTGTACTCTGGACAAGAAGCTACTGTAAGGACAGAATATGGAGAAACCAATTAGTTCCCAATAGAAAAGGGTGTGAGATGGGTGTATTTTATCACCCTATTTGTTTAATCTGTACGAAGAACATATCATACGGAAAGCAGGATTGGACCAAGATGGAGGTGTGAAAATTGAAGGGAGAAATATCAGTAATTTAAGATATGCAGATGATACCATACTACTGGCAGAAACCAGTAATGATTTGAAATGAATGCTGATGAAAGTTAAAGAGGAAAGCACAAAAGCAGGACTACAGTTGAACGTCAAAAAGATGAAAGTAATGACAACAGAAGATTTATGCATCTTTAAATTTGACAATGAGGACATTGAACTTGTCAAGGATTATCAATACCTTGGCATAGTCATTAACCAAAATGGAGAGAATAGTCAAGAAATCAGAAGAAGGCTAGGACTGGGTAGGGCAGCTATAAGAGAACTAGAAAAGGTCCTCAAATGCAAAGATATATCACTGAACACCAAAGTCAGGATCATTCAGACCATGGTATTCCCGATCTCTATATATGGATGTGAAAGTTGGACAGTGAAAAAGGCGGATAAGCGAAAAATCCACTCATTTGAAATGTGGTGTTGGAGAAGAGCTTCGTGCATACCATGGACTGCGAAAAAGACAAATAATTGAGTGTTAGAACAAATTAAAGCAGAACTGTCACTAGAAGCTAAAATGATGAAACTGAGGTTATCATACTTTGGACACATCACGAGAAGACTTTATTCACTAGAAAAAACAATAATGCTGAGAAAAACAGCAGGGAGTAGAAAAAGAGGAAGGCCAAAGAAGAGGTGGACTGATTCCATAAAGGAAGCTACAGACCTGAACTTACAAGATCTGAGCAGGGTGGTTCATGACAGATGCTCTTGGAGGTCTCTGATTCATAGGGTCGCCATAAGTCGTAATCGGCTTGAAGGCACATAACAACAACGACATAGACAGTTCAAAGACACTATTCCTGGAGAAAAAGTAGTGCAATGGAAAGAGGTACAGTATTCAAATTTGGGGTGCTGAGTCCATAATTAGTAGGAAATTATCCCCACATGTAGTTTATTTTTATTTTGCAAAGGCAGAATTCTAACCTTCAATTAGTCTTATCCTCCAAATACATATCTCAAATCTGTTGTGGGTGGAGGGCTTCTGAAGACAGCAGAAAACAACAGCAATTTTTTTAAAATGACAATTACAAAGTGCGATTGGTTTTATTGAAAGTTTTTTTTGGACAGATTTTGTTGATTTGTTTTGTAGCATGTCTTCATCATTGTCGTCATCATCAATTTCTGTCCTGCCCTTCCTCCCAAATGAGCCCTGGGTGGCAAACAAGGAGTAAAACAATACCATTAAAGTACAATAAAATCATACTTAAAACGTTAAAAAATAAAAAAATTAAGAACATCTAAAAACTATTCTAACAGTCATACTCTCACAGCTAATAATTTCAAGGTTGCCAGAAACAGTCTCTTTCAGCCAGCAAATGCCTGGATGAGCAGGAATGTTTTTAACTCACCCCACCCCACCCCAATGTTAATAATGAAGAAGACAGATGCACCTTAACAGGAAGGTCATGCCATGCATCAGTGCCAACCTAGGATGATGTAAGGCTATACTGATCATTAGGCAATATTGCACTGGCTTCTAATTCCATAACTCATAAAGCAAAATGTGACCCATGATTATTATATTTGCATTTACCCGTGGTAAATGGCTAGAGTGTTCATAGTTTGATTAAAAGGCAACAACCCTAGGACTAAATTGAATTTTGAACCCAATAAGGCAACTTCTGTGTTTGTGTGTTCATGGTGGCTATCCAAATTTTATCTCGGACCTTCCTTATGTGGAAATAGCTCTTTATCCCGGTCTATGTTTTCTGTAAATTCTGATTAGACTTGATCTGATTTCCACTGTATTGTTAAAATGGTAACTATAGTTCTAACTTATAATGAATTAATTTATTCATATGGTCCATATTCAAATGTACTTTCACATGGCAACCTTGTAACCAATATGGTACCCTGCTGATGATGTTGGAGTCCCAACTCCCATCAGCCCCAGCTATTATGACCAATGGTCAAGTGTTGGGATAGGAGATAAATTTGATTTGATTTGCATTTAAAGGCAAATTTACCAGATTTGCACTTTCTGAAACAACATGAGAACTAAAACTCAGCCATCCTTCAACATTTGCACTTATCCAAATTTTGCAATGCAGCTCTCCAGGCAAGCAGTGTTTACAAAAATGCAGTTATGTGGGGAAAGGGTGCATAACAATGAATATCTTAGTAGAAATGACATATAATATGCACAATAAAAGAAGTGCTTGCAAAATGTGTACATTAGTCAAAACTACATGCAAAAATCTATACATTAGGAGAAATTCACGCTAAAATGCTGAAGAATTTTTATGAAGATTTTTTTGTAAAAAAACAATTACAAATTGCTTTAGTAATGTGACGAACTGAGTTTAAGATTGGAAAAATGAGACACTGGCATATCCTTCCATCCCTTGTCAGATGGGGAAGGCAGTTGTAGTCCAATAACTTCTGGAGGGCACTACATTGACTATCCTTTAAAAACTCAGCTGGTAGCCACAGATAACAGTGAATTGCACAAAGATGAGTGAATGGGCTGGCAGAGAAGGGGTAGAGTCAGCCCTGAGGATAGCCTACCCGCTCCCCACCACGTTCACTGATGGAGAGAATGTGAGGGCCAGGCCAGGGGAAAGGGAAGGCAGTGACTTTCAGCCCACTCCTCCTCCTTGCAGAAAGTATGTGAACTCATCCACCCCCCCAGCTCCAGGGCTGGACAAAGTGCTCCAGTCTTTCTTTATGCCCAACGCAGAAACCAAGCAGGCTGCCAGAGAAGGAAGCCCCCTTGTCTCTGCCCTGCATAAAAATGGAATAGACAGCTGAAGGGGAGCCAGAGCTCCCTGACCCTCTTCTGCTATCTGCTGGAAAGCTAGGAAAAAGTTTTGTTTTTGTAGGGCTCCAGTTTGGCTTAGATAGCGACCTCCAAGTCAGTCTCTACCAACGTAAAACTGAAACGCAGTAGACAAGATAGGAGCCAGCTTCTAATGCAGTGGAGTAGTTCGTTGATTGGAACCCTTTTATCTGGAAGCAAGACCCATTTAATTTTAAAGGAACAGGTGTCTGGCCACTGTTGCAAACACAACACTGAGCTACGTGGTGCTTGGTCTAATCTAGCAGCGGAATTCTTCCATACTACCCTTTCTTCAGACTTAGCACAAAGCATCCTGAAATAAACTGCCTATCCACTATTGGATTACCATCATTGTTTTGCTTTGTACATACTATTTTTACATGTCATAAATTTGACGATTTGAAAATACCTGATGAACTTCCAGAGCTTATTTTTGTTCAAGATTATAAAAAAACCCCAATAACATCTATGTCTTAACGTTTCAGTCCTACACTCAGTGGTTATTCCACCCACGTAAATTTAGGATTAGGGTATCAGGTACAGAACATTCTTCCTGTCACATTCTAAGTAACTCCATCTGCTTTGCAGACATTAAAATTAGGTGCACTGAATTTTAATATCTTATTTTCAAAAGATCCACTTGGAGAGCAAGCTGGCTGATATTTCTATATGAAACATATGGTAATAGTAGAATGAAATCTGTGCACACAACAGTTTTCTTGAACTTCATATACTCTGTTGAAATTTCAATAAGCATTTATTGTGCCTATTGAAAAGATGTAATAATATTTTTTAAATAAAATAAACACATTGAACTTATGTTGAACACATTTGTGTTGTAATTTTTTTATGCGAGCTTTGTTCAGACTAGTGTCTGATTCTGTCATCCTAACAATCATTTCTGTGTATAATCTTTGTTAAATTTGTGTGCACAATTAGCAAAAACATTCACCACAAAATCCTGTTTTAAAAAATTGACTTAATCATGACTAACCTGAGCATTGTGAGGATACGGCATATAGTTTTCTAAATAAATATTATTTCTTGATTTCTTTTAATTTCATGACTATCCTTGTTTGATAGTGCCTTTTATGAGCAACAAAGTGTTCTTACTTTTCAACAGTGAAGTCATATAGTATCCAGTATTCAGGCTTCTAGTAGAATAGCTGTCTCTTTTCAGATCGCTGTAGAGCCAGTTTTTCTCCCAAATTCCATAGATTGCTGTTTTAACTGGACACTTCTTGGGATGTTCAAGATGTATTTTTCATGCTGGGCAGGCCTGAGAATCCATGTGAGGCACCAATGCCTAAATTGGCACCAGACTTGCAAAATTTGGATGTTGACAGAAGTTTGGATGCCTAATGTCTAAACCTTTAGGAAAACTCCAGAGAGTTCAAAGAGAGACTGTAGCAGTAAGGATTGAAAGGGCTGAAATAAAATTGACCCAGAATAGAACTGATGAGCAGCTACAGAGGGCTGAACCAAGATTCTAAGCCCAACTACCTATGCTAGGGTTGCCAGGTCAGTAGCATCCCAAACCCTGAGATTTGGGGGCAGGCCCGAGTGATGTCACGGGGCAGGTCCAAGTGACATCATGGGGTTGGTCCCAGTGATGTCACAGGGTGGGTCCAAGTGACATCATTGGGTTGGTCCAAGTGATGTCATTAAGCATGATACATTAAGCATCAACCACAGTTGCTTGGCGCATACAATTCATACAAAAACATTTATCTGATTGGAAATTAAGATAGAAATCTTAGCTAAAAGATAGAGCCTGGGAAGGGAACATTTAATCTAGCCAATTCGCTTCTGGCAAAAAGGGTTCAAGTGCCCTCAGGCCAGGCCAGGCCAGTCACCAGAAGGCCATTGTAGGAAAAAAGGAGCCTAGTGTTGTGGAGATGTTAGATGGGAGCACTCAGGAATAAAGATGGATGCCCCCGAAGAGCTGCATTTCTAAACACACTAAGGGACTAATCCCCATAGAACTCAATAGGACTTACTTCTCAGTAGATATGGTTAGATTGTGTTGTTGGTAAATCTTGACAAGGGATCCTCTACAAAGATATCCATATCCAAGTAGGGTTGGCAACCCCCTGCCTGGAATGCCCTGCCCCTACCTTTTAATGTCCAAATTTCTTTACAGATTTGACCCTTCACTTCAGAAAGAGGTCTGAGTAATGAGTAAGAAGATTCTCTACTCTTTTCTGTCTTCCCTATGGGCTCACTTCATCAGCCAACCCAATTCCAGTGAATATAATTGGCAGAGAGAAAGCACACTTGATCTACCTTCACAGGCAGTAGCTTAGGAACAACAACAATTGCAGCCACGCTGCCCAGAATGTGAATTCTCTTTTACCACTATTGGACAACAAACAAACAACAAGGTGAATCATCAGTGGGTTTAAGAAGGTTGAGTGGAGCGCATGGAACCACTGTTGTTGCTTCTATGGATGAAAGGGAGTGAGGATAAAGGTAAATGAAATGTAAATAGAAAAAGAACAAAAGACAGTGATGATTTCTTAAATGCAATACCATACCAACCACAACATGAGTCCTATGAGTAAGGCAGAAAACTAAGCATCTCACAACCAGTCAGGATTCCTAACCAAAAACCAAAAATATGATAAATGAAGAAATATTTGTATAAGCATGACTATCAAATATATTTATTATTTACACAACCTGTAAAGATATTTATAGTGCAATCCTATGTTTGTTTATTCAGAAGCAAGTCCCAGTGTATTCAGTGGGGCTTACTCAAACAGGGACAGAACTGCAACCTCAAGTGATAAGCAACTTCATTCACGCAACCCGAAATTGAGAATCATGCCACTTTAAGCTGTTTTGCAACTGTTTATACTTGTTTTTATGGTCATTGGATTTTAAAGGGATTTATTTCTTATTGTGAGCTGCCTTGGTTTCCAGACTGCAACCCTACCTCACAGGGTTGTTGGAAAGATATATACACACACATTGGAGATGTAAAAATACATACACCCCATATAATAGTTTATTGTCAAAACCGGTTGATCATTGCAGAACATTAAAAAAATAAAATCAGTATTAGTTTCCAACATAATAAAACAGTGATACCTAAGTAAGCCCTGCCTAATTGCTGTAAAAATAGGATTGGAGGGGGAGAGAAAGATATACAACACAAACACAATTCTTTCTTATGTTCACTCAAAAGTCCCATCAATTTACAGCACAATCCTAACTATGTCTACTCAAAAGGAAGTCCTATTGAATTCAATGGGGTTTACTCTGGGTATGTTTACTCTGGAAAATCAAGTACATGATGATGATGATAATGATGATGATTTATATACCGCCCCATAGCCGAAGCTCTCTGGGCAGTTTACAACAATTAAAAACATTAAAAACAAGTATACAAATTTAAACCATTAAAACCCATAAAAACAGATAAGCAAGTTAAAAATACATGTTATTCAAATGCTGTTAAAATGGCTGGGAGAAGAGAAAAGAGGGTTAAAGCTTCAATTTGAGAAGTTTGCAAAACACTGCCCTCTTCAAAATTTAAACCTGTCTGACTCCTACACACAGGAGAGAAAAAGACTGAAAGCTTACTTATTCAATCTGTGAGATGTTCAGAAAAGCAGGAAAAAGCACGTTTCTGAGCCTTGGGTCAGTCACTTCCTCTCAGCCTCAGAGGGAGGCAATGGTAAACTCCCTCTGAATACCTCTTACCATGAAAATGCTGTTCATAGGGTCGCCATAAGTCAGAATCGACTTGAAGGCATACAACTCAATTTGACTCTACATTTTTGTCTTTATCATTCCTTGTCAATCACAACCCTGATTTCTTATTGGCTAAAAACCTGAAAGGGCAGGGATTAGAGCAGAATTTAGAGCAACTAAGAAGTTGTGGGGGGGGTAGCTGATGTTTTGGTGTGTATCTCTGGAACCAGACCAACTAGAAACTTAATTTCTTTAAAAATGAAAGCTGAAAGTTGGGAGATTAAGGTGAGGCAGCCGGAGAGTCAGAGGGGACGCCCAAAAACTCAGGCTGAAAAACGGAGATCTGGCAACCCTAACCAATGCTACAGTCACTGGATTGCAAGCCATTAGAAAAGAGCCTCGGAGCTATCATTTCCTGTCTGCTAGCCTTCAGAATCAAATAAGATTCTTTGGAATAAAACTCTTGATATATGGGAGCCTCATGGGTAGTGTTGTCAGGGTTCCTGTTTTTGCCTGGAGACTCCAGTTTTGCGGGGTCCTCTCCAGGTCTCTGCGTCAGTCACCTTATCTCCAGACTCTTAGCTTTCATTAAAAAAAAGTTTCTAGGTGGTCTGGTTCAAAAGATACCAACCAAAATGTCACACACACACCAACTTCTGTTAGTACCGGCTGCTCTAATGCCTGTCCTTTCAGGTTTTTAGCCAGTAAGAAAAGTCAGGCTTGTGATTGACAAGATTTGTTGACACACACCCCAGGCAATACCTAAACCCTATTTCAAGTTCTTAGAGCAGTTTCCTTTTCCTGTGTGTCTCACAGCAGGAATTCAGTAAATACGTAGCTTTCAGCAGCATAAAGAATACTTTCTCTGTACAGGATTGGGACTTGCTTCTGAGTAAACATACATAGGATTGCACTACAACAGAAGATCACAGCAAGATCTTCGTAGGCGTACACAGTAAACAATTTTAGTTAAAAGTGTGCATGCAGGTTTTTTAATTACTTGCAAAAATGGCATGTTATACATTTTATTTTTCAATTAATTTTTGAATAGAGTTGGAAACCAAGGCAGCTCACAACAAGGAAGAAATCCCTTTAAAATCCAATAACCATCAAACAAGTATAAAACAGTTGGAAAACAGCTTAAAGTGGCATGATTCTGAATTTTGGATTGGGTGAGTGAAGTTCCTTATTGCAGTCCTGTGCATGCTTCCCTGTTTGAATAAGCCCCACTGAATACATTGGGACTTGCTTCTGAGTAAACTTGCATAGGATTGCACTATAAATATCTTTACAAGTTGTGTAAATAATAAACATCTTTGACATTCATGCTTATATAAATGTTTCTACATACTGTGTCTTGATATGTATCTGATTTCACACTATGGTTGTAAATTATTATTTACAAATTATTGTTTCCCCTACATTTTAAGTGTGCTCTTTTTCCTTGGGGTGGTCATGGTTCCTCTCTGTTGTTTTCACCCTGAGGGGTAGATTAGGCTGAGAGGTGGTCCATAGCCCACGGTCTCCCAGTAAACTTAGTAGCTCATTTCCATTTTAAAATTTAATTAATGTGAAGGCAAAGTTTATGAAGTAATGCAGATCTACATAATACATTTAAATCACATCTATCTCACATTAAAAGCTCATGACTTCCCCCAAAGAATCCTGGGAAGTGTAGTTTCCTCCTCACAGTTATAGTTCCTACCACCCTTAACAAACTACAGTTCCCAGGATTCTGTGGTGAGATGCATGTCCCTCTAATGTATGTTGAATGTGCTTTAAATGAATGATGTGGATCTGCCCTAGTATGCTGTGCATTCATTAGTGAATTAAAAAGAACAATTTTAAGATTCTTTTTTAAACAGGGCTGTAGCTCAGGGGTAGGGTACATGCTTTGCTTGCAAAGGTCCAAAATTCAGTCTCTGGAACAGACTATTGCCTGGAATCTTGGAGATCCAATGCTAGTCCATGTCATCAGTACTGAGCTGGATGGTATCAAATGGCCTGAATCGGTATAAGGCAGATTCCTTTGTTCCTAAAAGTGGAAAAAGACCCAGGGGCCAAAACGACTCTGAAATTTTATTTATTTATTTATTATTTGATTTATATCCAGCCCTTCCTCCCAGCGGGAGCCCAGGGCAGCAAACAAAAGCACTAAAAACACTTTAATACATCATAAAAACAGACTTTAAAATACATTAAAACAAAACATCTTTAAAAACTGTTTTTAAAAAAAGCTTTCCAGACATCTTAAAAAAGGTTAAAAACATTTTTAAAAAAAAGTTTTAAAAGATATTAAAAAGCAATTCCAACGCAGACTGGGATAAGGTCTCAACTTAAAAGGCTTGTTGAAAGAGGAAGGTCTTCAATAGGCACCAGAAAGATAACAGAGATAGCGCCTGTCTGATATTTAAGGGGAGGGAATTCCATAGGGTAGGTACCGCCACACTAAAGGTCCATTTCCTATGTTGTGTGGAACGGTCCTCCTGATAAGATGGTATCTGCAGAAGGCACTCACCTGCACAGTGCAGTGATCGACTGGGTATATAAGGGATAAGACGGTCTTTCAGGTATTGTGGTCCCAAGTTGTATGGGGCTTTGTACACCAAAACTAGAACCTTGTCGGAAGGCAGAGCTGGGGTCCCAATCCCGGGGAGCTGGATCCCGGAGAGTTGGGAGAAGAGTATTCGGATGGATGGCAGAGGGAAGGAGGAGGAACTTCCCCCCTTTGGAGCGAAGATGAAACAGAGGAACTGCCAGTGATAAGGTCGCTTAGCAACGGGGAGCCTGAGCCCTCCCTGGACATTCTCACGCCTCCCCCTCTTTCAGGCTCAGAGCAAGAGGGGGAAGAGGGAGGGCTGCTCACAGCCAAAAAGCGGGGAGGCAGTTTACCATCAGCCCCTCCCCTATCCCCCATCCTGGAATCGGAAACTTCAGAAGAGGAGGGGGTGATGCTTCCCCCCTCACCGCGCACACGCAGACAGCTGAAAAGACAGGAGAGAAGGGGGGGAAGGCGGGCAGTACCTGAGGGGCAGTTAAGGAGGAGCGAAAGATTGCGCGCCCGTTTGGCCCCTTCTTAAAGAACAGGCGGGAAGAAGTCCCTTGCTCTGTCAACTTTCTCCCAATGCCGCAGGATCTGTATCCCTGTATTGATTCATGAGAAAACGCAGTCTTTGTTTGGACATTACCCTAATAAAACACGAATTAACTACAATCGTTGGTCTGGTTCCTGAGTCACATCCTGGGCCTGACAAACCTTGAACTTGGCCCGGTAGCAAATAGGAAGCCAGTGCAGTTCTTTCAGCAGCTGGGTGACATGTTGGCGATACCCTGCCCCAGTGAGCAGTCTTGCTAATTTGTTTATGTATTTTATTTACAACATCTATATACCGCTTTGTTGTGGTTTATAGAAGGAATTAAAACAGTAAAATTATTGGCAAAGACAGGTATTTAAAAACATTCAAAATAATAAAACCAACAATGAGTAAAAACAGATAAAAAATATAATAGTTTCTACATACCTGGGTAGACTTGTCTAAACAAAAATGTTTTAGCATGTTATGTGCCAAAAAGAGTATAATGAAGCCACCTGCCTAATGTCAATAGGCAGGAAGTTCCAAAGTGTAGACACTGCCACACTAAAGGATCGATTTCTTACAAGAGCAGAACAAGTACTATGTGGAACCCATAACATGGAAAGCATATCTTGAACTTGGCCTGTTAGGAAATTGGCAACCAGTGCAGATTTCAGAGCAGAAGTATTATGTGCTGATAGGGTCTCACTCATGTCAGCAGTCGTGCCATAGCATTCTGCACTAACAGTAGCCCCCGGGTCAGGTTGTGCTGCATGGGGATTTCTGTGACCTTAGCTGACTGGCTGCCAGGATTTTTTTAGTTTTGGTTACGAACCCTGACTGGTTGTGGGATGCTGAGTTTTTCTACCTTACAAGATAGGAATCTTCTTCTGGTTGGTATGGCATTTAGGAAATCATCACTCTTTTCTTTTTCTATTTGCATTTCATTTACCTCTGACCTTACTTCCTTACATCCACAGAAGCCACAGAAGCCACAAGCCCCCGGGTCAGGTTGCGCTGCATGGGGATTTCTGTGACCTTGGCTGACTGGCTGCCAGGATTTTTTTAGTTTTGGTTACGAACCCTGACTGGTTGTGGGATGCTGAGTTTTTCTACCTTACAAGATAGGAATCTTCTTCTGGTTGGTATGGCATTTAGGAAATCATCACTCTTTTCTTTTTCTATTTGCATTTCATTTACCTCTGACCTTACTTCCTTACATCCACAGAAGGCACAAGAATGATTCCATGTGGTCAGCTCATCCCCCTTAAACCCACTGATGAGGCACCTTGTTATTAGTATGGTGGTTTGTTTTTTACCCAATAGTGGTAAAAGAGAATTCATATACCGTATATTCCGGCGTATAAGACGACTGGGCGTATAAAACGACCCCCAACTTTTGAGAAGATTTTCCTGGGTTCGGCCCTTACTTGGCATAAACCAACTGAAGGGCCTCAGTTAGACAGGCCCCATTGGTTTCAGTGGGTCTACTCTGTTGAAGTGTGTGCGTTGTTGCGTGAAACAGCATACATTACGTTGGAGTTAAGTTGAGCAAGAAACTTCTTCAGAGCATTAGATCATGTTAAGAGTCTTTATTAAGACATTATGGCCAAAGGCTTAAGAGTAAATACATGTAGAGTTTCTTCAGTCACCCCCCTTCTGGTACATCTCTCTCCAAAGGTAAACACAGAAGACAACCTCTCAGTTCAGAGGCAATACACAGAAGACTCAGCTCAACACAAATAGCTGCTAGAACTTTTCCCAGTCTATCGCGATGGTTACCATAGCAACAGCCTTGGCTGTCCGTTCCCAGACTGGGCAAAGACACAACTCCCCCTAGCTACAGTTTTTCAGACTTGATGGAAAACAAACTCAGTGACAGTGCGGTTCAATGGTCAACAATCCCCCCCTTTTCCCATCATGTCTGTAACTCATTACAACAATAACAACAATACATTTCTCCAATACATCTTGCAATACAGCTTACATTTCAGTACAGGTCAACATTTCTGTACATTTAGCTAACACTTTATTCAATCAAACTTTGGCTGAACACATGTCATATATAACGTGTCAGGATCCATTTCAACCAGTTTGTGCATTCCAGGACTGGTCACTAATCCCACAGTGACTCTTTCTGGTGGTTTGCCTATATTTGATCTTGTAGAACGCCTTAAAGGCACTAGAGCTTCTGCTCTTCCATCCCCCCCACTTGAGCTGGTACTTGGCACAGCCTGCGCAGGAGATTCCATTTCCTCAGCCTTGCGTTTCTTCTATCTACGTTTCCCACAAATGAGCTCATTTAACGCATCCCTGAGAGGAATATGTGTGCCCTCCACCTTTATGTCTGGATTTGGCTTAAATGTTTGTGATTGTGTGTCATCTGACCCTGTAAGAATGACTGTTTCCCTTTGATCCCAAGGTTTTTTTGAGACTTTAATGCTTCTGCTCAGAATTAACTGCTGTGTTTCTGACAACCAAACAAATTCTTGTTGTTCTCTGGGTGCAAGCTTGCCTCATCTTTTTCTCTGTGGAATGTGTACCCGGCTGCTTTGCACTCTCTTAGGCATTAACCTGATTGCATTACATGACGATTCCATGTGAGCAGTAAACACTGACTGTGTGCCTTTTACAGCTGTCTTTTTACAGCTCTGGCGGTCATTCCCTTTCCGCCCCATTAAACTCAAAGCATCAGCACAATTCACACCCATGGTCATTCTAAACTGCCCCTGTGTCATGAATCCCTGGCAGACAACTTTGCCTCTTCTCTGCACAAAACATTTTCCTCTATCAAATGTTACACAATACCCAGAATTCACCAGTTTTCTGACTGACAACATGTTATGATTCAGTTCTGGTACAAACAAACAATCTGACAGTATTCCCAGCTTGTCAAATCTCACCAGACCTCGGGCTTCCACAATCTTTTGCGATCCATCAGCTAGCTGCACAAAATCCTGCACATTTTCTGAAGTGTAAAACAAACTTCTGTCTTTGATTAATATATGGCTCGCCCCGCTGTCAACAATCCAGTCAACAGGTCCTAAATCTTGAGACTTCTGTTTACAAACAAAGTTCACACTTCCCTGCTTCAAGCCTCCGTCCCTGGAGTTGCGCTTGACTGCACAGTCTCTTTGAAGATGCCCACGAGCCCCACAGGCATAACAAGCCTTTAACAGCTGCTGCTTGTAATCCTGTTTGCTTTCGACAGCCTCCTTCTGCACGGCTCTCTGCGCCTTCTGCCTCCGCTGCCATTCCTGGGACAAATCCTGCAACGCGTCCCACATCTGTTTAGCCGATGGCTCATCTCTCACACACATCAGTTGAGAATCCGATAGAGCCAAGATTATAAACGCCTGCGCCCTCTGATCTTTGCGCTTCCAGGCTGCGGTCAATACCGCCGGGGGTGATCCATCTATAATGTCCCATAAATCCTCTTTTATCAGCAAAGCCTGCATCCTCGGCTTCCAGCTGCCATAATTCTTTTCCGTCAATCTTTCCATTGGCAAGCCTCCCCCAGACAGGTTTAGAGCCATGTTGCTCACCTCTGTCTGGTACAATCAATCAAGCTGCCCTCTGGAACTCTGTCTGCCGTTCAGACCAGCAACTTACTCCCGTGTAATGCGCTGTGGATCTGGGCCCATAACCTGTTGAAGTGTGTGCGTTGTTGCGTGAAACAGCATACATTACGTTGGAGTTAAGTTGAGCAAGAAACTTCTTCAGAGCATTAGATCATGTTAAGAGTCTTTATTAAGACATTATGGCCAAAGGCTTAAGAGTAAATACATGTAGAGTTTCTTCAGTCACCCCCCTTCTGGTACATCTCTCCAAAGGTAAACACAGAAGACAACCTCTCAGTTCAGAGGCAATACACAGAAGACTCAGCTCAACACAAATGGCTGCTAGAACTTTTCCCAGTCTATCGCGATGGTTACCATAGCAACGGCCTTGGCTGTCCGTTCCCAGACTGGGCAAAGACATAACTCCCCCTAGCTACAGTTTTTCAGACTTGATGGAAAACAAACTCAGTGACAGTGCGGTTCAATGGTCAACATACTCTGGGTAGAACTAACACTGGATAAAATCCTATGTGCGCACTGACTCAAGAGTAAACCCAATGGTACCGGGCGGTGCTTAGGGCTGCATCCGACGCTACTCAGAAGAGACCCACTGAAATTGGTGCAACTAAGCCAGCTACCTCTACTAGTTTCCATGGGGCTACTCTCGAGTCAGGACGAAGCAGGGCCGAATGGCACCCCCGCAGGCACACTGACTCGGGCAGCAAGCCCGGTAGAACTTGGCCCGAGAAGGCCGGCGCGACACCAGATCGGGGCCACCGGTCATCGGCGGGAAAGAGACAAGGAGAAAGCCTCACCTTCGTTGGAATCCCGCGCGCGGCCGCTGTGCTGTCCATCCTCTTCGTCGGCGGGGCTGTCCAGCTCCTCCTCCTCCTCCTCTTCGAAGCTTTCAGCGGCGGCGGCGGCAGCGGCAGCGGGGCCCGTGCTGGCGGGCAGCGCAGCGGAGGCGGCGGCGGCAGCGGTGGGGGGCGGAGGCCCCAGCGGTGGCAGCGCGGGAGAAACCAGCGCTGCGACGCTCATGGCCGAAGCGGGGAGGAGGAGGAGAAGGCTCCGCCACCGCCGCCGCCCAAGGCACCCGGTGCTTTTTTTCCTCACAGCGGCAAGCCGGTTTGTGGTTGGTTTTTTTTTAACTCCCTACCACAGGCTGCCGCAAGCTGCCCCCCCTGCCTCCTACGCGCAGGCGCGCGAACCACTTCCGCTCCTTCCTTTCCTTCCTTCCTTGGCTGGCTTCTTCCTCCCTTAGTTGTGTTTGGACCACTGCGCCACCCGTAGGGTGTAAGGCGCGGCGATACTCCGGCGGCGTTTGCGGCCGTAGACTTAATGTTTTAGACTCACGTGCCCGCCAAGCGTCTCCGGGGTCAGTTTGGGAGCCCTTCCTCGGCCCGCCCACTTTTGTTTCTTGTAGAAGACAGCAATGCCTCAGTTGGCAAAGTACCCGTATATTCCGGCGTATAAGACGACACCCGGCGTATAAGACGACCCCCGACTTTGGAGGAGATTTTCCGGGGTTAAAAAGTCATCTTATACGCCGGAATATACGGTACTGGGAAGTGAGGCTTCAATTTCTGTTGTTCCCAAGCTACTACCTGTGAAGGTAGACCAAACTATGTGTGTTTTCTCTCTGTCAATTATTACTCACTGGAATTAGGTTGGCTGTCAAAATGATTTAATAGTAGCCTACAGAGTAGGCAGGAAAGAATAGAGAATCTTCTTAGCTCTTACTCATTTCTCAAACCTCTCTCTGCAGTGAAGGGACAAGTCTGTAAAGAAATTTGGAGTGGCCACATTAAAAGTCATGTAGGGCAGTCCAGGCAGGGAGTTGCCAACCTTGCTTTGATATGGATATCGTTGCAGAGGATCCCTAGTCAAGCCTTACCAACAGCACAATCCTAACCATATCTACTCAGAAGTCTGTTGAGTTCTATGGGGCTTATTCCCTTAGTAAGTGTGTTTAGAATTGCAGCCTTCAGGGGCATCGATCTTTACTCCTGAGTGCTCCCATCTAACATCTCCACAACACTAGGCTTTTTTCCTACAATGGCCTTCTGTTGACTAGCCTGGCCTGAGGGCACTTAAACCCTTTTTGCCAGAAGCAAGTAAATTAGTTGCTTACCAGACTCTCTAAGCAGGTGAGAAGGAATGATCCCGTCAATTCAGCTGGACCCGAAACACCCTCATTTAGCTATATGTCTTCATTTCCAATCAGAGGGTTTTTTTTGGGTGGTATGCTCCAAGCAACTGTGGTAGATGCTTAATGTATCATGCTTAATGATATCACTCGGGCCCGCCTCTGAAATATCAGGGTTTGGGATGCTTCTGACCTGGCAACCCTACTCATGGGAATGGGGGAGATGATGTGAAGACTGTGGTGGACCAGTGCCACTATTTTGATGTTGCGAAATCCCTGGCCACGAAAATGGCAATGGAAAGCCTTTGCACTCCTTTACTTGCAGATCACTGCTAGATCATTTATGAAACATTATATGTGAAGTTTTTTTTAATATTAGTAAGATTCTTTTGCTCTGACAGCAGATAGATTATTCTTCAGCTAGTTGACTTGTACAATCGCTACTTCTCATTGTGGAGATCCAGATTCTTTACATCTGCCTGTTTCAGATTAATCTAGTTTTTTAAAAAAATATTTGTGTATTTAAATAATAACATTTATAGGACAATGCCTTTTTATGAGGCATTGAAAGTGTTCGTGGAGGGAACTGAAACTATACTTTTAACAAGATTAAATATTTAACAATAACTTGAAACCACACACATATATTGGTACTTAATCTATAATATGGTACTGCTGATCATTTTCCATTTTATTTTATGGCCAAAGGGGCATTTGTTTTGATGCATGAAAACTGAGGTTGTATTCAGGCCATCACATCACACCACACTTCTTTCTTTTTCTGACATGTTTGTCATAAGGTCCAGATTCCAAGTAACAGTAGCAGCTGGCTCCATAGAGATCCCTGAGGCTACAGCTGTATGAAGTTCTCCTGGTTATACTGTGGTCCAGATCACATCGATAGATAGTACATTACTTTGCCTTGGAAGTCCTGCCCTCTAAAAGTCACAATTTCTCATTTCCCTTCCTAATCCTTTTCCTTCTCCTGTACGTGTTCAGCTTTGTGATAAAGTTCATATCTTTAACTTTTATAGATTAAATGATGTGTTTGTTTTTTTAACTTTCCTGTGATATCAACTTGTATCACAGGTTGTAAATGTACCAGATATTTTTAGTCTAATACTGTATTGTATTCAAATTCTAGATTGCCAGAGAATGAGAGAGGACAGTTTTAAAAATTCAAACAATTTGTTGTTATGTGCCTTCAAGTTGATTATGACTTATGGCAACCCTATGAATCAGCGACGTTCAATAGCATCTGTCGTGAACCACCTTGTTGAGACCTTGTAAGTTCAGGTCTGTGGCTTACTTTATGGAATCAATCGATCTCTTGTTTGGCCTTCCTCTTTTTCTACTCCTGTTTTTGCCAGCATTATTATATTTTCTAGTTAATCATGTCTTCTCATTATGTGTCCAAAGTATGATAACCTCAGTTTCATCATTTTAGCTTCTAGTGACAGTTCTGGTTTAATTTGTTCTAACACCCAATTATTTGTCTTTTTTGTGGGCCACGGTATGCACAGAGCTCTCCTCCAATACTACATTTCAAATGAGTTGATCTCATTGATATAACTTGCTCAGACCTTGCGTTATAGCTCTTGTTTTTGCTACATCACTTCTCATTATTAAAGCAACCCTGTTTCTTCTTAATTTCTCATTTCCTGCATAAAATATTTTGTAGTTACCTGATTGAAAATGTCCCATTCCCGTCCATTTTAATTCACTCACTACAAGTATTGTAATGTTGAGACGTTCCATTTCTTGCTTGACAATTTTTAACTTTCCCTGGTTCATGCTTCTCACATTCCATGTTCCTATTGTCTGCGTCGTACAACTCCGGACTTTCCTTTTGCATCTATGCACATCAGTCTCTGGGCTTCCTTTCGGCATTGACCCAGTTGCGTCATTAGTCACAGCGCTACTCATACTTGTCCTTTGTTCTTCCTCAGTAGCTTGGTGAGTGCTTTCTGACCTGGGGGTCTCATCTTCCAGCACTATCTCGTGTTGCATTTTGGATACTGTGTTCATAGGGTTTTCATGGTAAGAGGTATTCAGAGGTGGTTTACCATTGCGTTCCTCTGAGTGTGGATGCATCTTAGTCTGGTGTCTCAGCTTTGACCATTCCGCCTTGGGTGCCCCTGCTAGGAGTCTAGCCTGTTGGTCTAGACTCCTGACGGCATTGTTCTCAGCTTCTTCAACACTCTCAAACCCCCTTACCACGTTAAGGTGTGCATCCGAGAGGGAGCCAAACAATTTAGTTAAGAAATAATTATATCACACAATAGTGTGGTACATATGTCATTGAAGTCAATGAAACAAATCTGATTTAAGGGTTTGGCTAGTTATTGGCAGCTGAGCCCTTGGGACAAAGAATCACTGGCAGGTTATGTAAATATGTTGTAAGAATGATGAATGATTTGGATACCTTTTAAATATTCTTGGACTGGTATGGGAGTAATTATTTTATTTATTTATTTTATTAAATTTATATGCTGTCCTTCCTCCTAGAAGGAGCCCAAGGTGGCAATAATTAAGGATGTGTTGACAACCATGCCAGTATAGGTAAATATGAAGAATCTTTATATCATGTTGAAGTCATTATTTTATTTTATTTATTATTATTATATTTATATGCCACTTTCCCTCCAAGGAGTTCAAGGTGGCATACAAACATGGTTCTCCTCTTCCTGATTTTATCCTCGCAACACCCCTGTGAGGTAGCTTAGGCTGAGAGACAGTGAGTGGCTCAAGGTCACCCAGTAAACTTCATGACCAAGTGGTGATTTGAACTCAGATCCCAGTACAACAATCTAACCACTACATTGCATTGGTGATTAACATAATTGTATTTCTGCAGCATAGGATCCTTTATGTATACATAAGAACTATATTGGGAACATACTTTGGCTTTCTAACGATTTGCACAAAATTTAATTGTAAAGTAGATTTATTAAAAGTACAACTCTGGGGCTCTAGGTTTTAAAATGAGTAGTTGAAATGCAGAATCCTCAGGTAATGTTTCATGAAGGGTCTGGAAACACGTAGTACCTGGTTTGGTGGCCGCTAAGAGCCATCTGACCTTACCTTTCTTTTAATAACAGCAACAAAGAACAACTTATAAATATAATAGCTTATTTTGTAGGACTGGAGTTTCCTTAACAGTCTGTTTTGGGTGGTATTTGCCCCTTTCAGACTCTCTCTAATGCCACAAACTTTTCCTGTTCTCCATTTAGTTTTTCCATTTTGATGGAGTTAAGTATAAAGGTGAAATAAGAGATACAGTTCTGATCTTCATATATTTCAACAGTTTTGATTGTCATTTGGAGGAGTGTACATGGAACAGAAGAACTCTTCATTCATTGTGATTAAAGTTGACAGAGCCTGTCCTCAAGGTATCAAACATAGACCCACATTTTCTATGACCATCTGACACTTGCAACCAGTTGGGTTTATGGTTGTATAACAGTCTCCTGGGTATTATAAAAAGCTTTGTTTGCTTTTGTAAAAATAAAGCAACTCAACTCACTGTTTATCATTAAATATATATATTATAAGTCCAGGAATAATATAGATTATGTGCAAGTAGCACTTTAGGGTATTAATCACTGATTAAGAATGAAAGCAAGTGTGGGGTAGAAGTCTGATTCTAAGAGTATCCACCCCCTACACACTTAAAAGGGTTTACCACCTATTGCCACCACACTCACAAAGAAGACTCAGAGACATCATACTGGTGCAATGTTATATTTATTCATATATAACTAACCTCCTATGGAGGAACTGCAGTCAAATTGACCAGATTAAGCAAATTAAACCAGATCAAACCAATTCAAACGAAATTCAAACCGCTTGGGCAGGTGAGGACTAAACTCTATCTGGTAGGGCAGAATCTCTCCAGTCCCCTGAAAATGTCAGCAGTCATCAGCTCTGGCTCCCAGCCAAAGATTGGGAAGCAAATCTATCCCTCCTTGCTGACTGAGCCTTGGGTGTGCACCCCACTTCTGCATTGTGGCCCTGGCATTCACCTGATGCACAAGTCAGGTCACGAGGACATTCCCCAGGTCCCCCCAATGCATCAAGCAGTGATGGTTCCCTAAAAGGTGCCCTTCACCCAATAATGCCTCAGTATACCTGTTGTTCCCCCCATCTTCCTCACCTGCCCGAACTCCACCCCACAAGAGGCAATCAGCTGCAGCTTGATCACATCTCACCCCACATAAACAGTTCAGACAACTGCAGGTCTTCCAGAAAGAAATCACAACCCTGTACCTAAAGGTGAACCCCATCATCCCTAAACAAATGGGGAGAATCATAACTTATCCGACCGTGATGTATATAGGCCCACCCCATAGCCAAAATCATTTTCCAGACCATCCTATTCATCCAGCACCGAGACCTATCAATCCTACTAGGATGAACAGCACCACGCCAAACCCTACGCTTGAGCATCTCTGACCACACAATGAACAGGTCAGGAAAACTACTCTTAATCCATCAAAAGCAATGGGTAACCCTATGTAGCAGGTCGATACCTGAACACTGCACAAAGTCATTCTCCCCCAAATGTACCACCAAAACGTGGTACTGGGCCAACAGACATTATTTTTAACACAGCTGGAATAAATTCTCTCCATAACATTCCCTGTTTAGCCACTCACTGCACCGTAATCCAAGCTGAAAGGTGCAACTGTATCCCCACTATAGAAGCGCTGGCCTTCCTCTGAGCCCAGAAGTGGATAGAGTGGCCACAGAGAACCACATGGGCCAGGTCCGATAAGTGCCCCAAACCTGCAAGAACAGAGAACAAGGAAACCATCAGAACAAATTTACACATTACAGCCAAACATAAGCCTTAAATGTGGCATATCACCATCTGCCTATGGCTTGAATGTCTTCCAGGGGAAGGCCCACTAGGGTTGCGGCAGTAGCTGCCCCAGTCCAGAAGGAATACAATCCAAATGCTCCATGGTCTCACACACAAGCCAACAAGGCTCTCTGAACAACGGACCAGAACTGAAACTGCGTCAGGGCGGACCTGTTGAGGTGGATGAACAAATAACCGTGGCCACTGGCCTGACAGAAAGAAAAGCCCCATGGGTTATAACTGAGCATAAAGTAATCAAAGGGCAACGGCCTCCCCTTGCCCCTCTGGTCAGTTTTTGACCTCCGCAAGATCAGATGAACCATGGCATTGGCCAGCATGCAATCCTGAACACACAAGGTCCTGCCTGAAGTGTTGAGCCTAGAGCTGGCCAAGAATTCACTTGGGCAGAAAGTGCCATAGAAGGCATTTGAGGCCGCGGCCACAAATAAAGTAGCCTTATACGTGGATGAAAAAATCCCAAGGAACTGTATAATCAGAAGGAGAATATCAAGGGTGAAAGGCTTCTTCATATCCGGAACAGCAGGGCAAGTACGTGCCCAACCCTCTAATATATTCCGTATCCTAAAATCTGAAGTATATTCAGAGAGGCCACTACCCTTGGATACAAAAGATAATGCAGAAAGGTGGCCAGCGATGGTACTAACCACCCTGCCTTTGGCCCGCAGGGATAACATAAATTGCATGAGGTGACCCACCGAGATGGGCCATTCCTGAGACAAGTTCTGTGCCATCCGGAAGCACTGAAAATTGGAACAACAGCGGTGATAGGTCCTCACAGTACTGGAAGCCAAAGCAGAAATTATGGTTGCTCCTACCTCTAATTCCCAAGGTTCCACAAATTGGACAGCATTCGGACCAGATTGTGTGCTATGCCCAGGGCCAACTCCGTGAAACGTTCCATCTGGAATCTAGACAGGGCATCAGCAATGCAGTTCTGCAAACCCGGAACATGCTGAGCAACAACAAGATATTAAATCGCAGGTACTGCGAAACAAAAAACCAGACCAGACTCATCACATAAACTGATTGTGAAGTCTGCAAATTCACCATGCAGACCATTGCCAAGTTGTCACACCAGAACTGCACAGTGCTGTTCTGGAAAGCACATGGCCAAATGTGCACTGCGACAGTGATTGGGAAAAACTCAAGGAATGTCATGTCAGCAGTGAGCTCCAACTCCCTCCAAGCGTCAGGCCACCTCTCCGCATGCCACTGATGGTGGAATATAATGCCAAACCCTACCCCACCCGCTGCGTCCGACCCCACCTGAAGCTCAGAAGAGGCTGAGTTAAGGGCAGAACTGGGTTATAAACCACACTCAGCCCCTATCCTGATTGGCCAAGCGGCCTCACACCATGTCCCCACTAACCCCTCCTCAGGAGATTTCTCCTGCGACGTCTTCTTTTGAGAAGGGGGGGTGGAGGTAAATCCACTCCTGCCAAAAGCGGGAACGCCATTCACAGCTTCCTCTAGAAAATCCTAGGAATTGTCACTGCAAAATTCCCTGTTGAAGATTTGTAATTTCCCTCACAGAGCTACAGTACACAAGATTCCCTGGAGAGGCCAGTGTAATGTCTGTGATGTAAATAATTACTTGAGTAGCTGAGTATTTGCTTAGCTTACTTTGTTTTTTTGATATTTTGGAAAGTTATAAACAGAGTTCACTGTTGCATCATATGGTTACCTTCCACATGTACCCTTTCCCCACATATCTGCATACTAGTATTCATTGGTTTTGTATAATAATTAAAGAAATGAAATAATTATCACTATATTCTCTTGGGAGGGGAACCTAATGAAACCAACTCCAAACTTTGTTAGCTGCTGCACAATGTATGTATGCAAGCCAGTGGATCCAATTGTGAGCTTTGACCTCAAAATTGATTTTAAATTCCTGTTCAGCCTTGGGGAGCTCACTATCCTGTTTGTAACAAGGGACCAATAACAACCTATATTTTGCTGTAAAGGCTAAACATTTACAGATTTTAAAGAATGCTGTATGAAAAGGATATAGACGTGCTGTGTACATGGTGATTTACATAAAAGTGCATTATGTATTTGGTGAATTCTGTGGTAATAAGAATTTAGTGCTCTCAATCTATTTTATGCAAGTCTGGTTCTTTTTTCTTTTGCACTCAGAACGTTTCCTGATTATTCCTCCTCCAAGATGACTTCTTTCAATCCATATTTGTAATATGCTCTTAATTTAAGTTACTAAACCCCTTGCAATGTAATAGTGCCCTTTTTCCTGTTGTATATAGTTCAGTGATTATGCAACAAAGTTGGATTGTTTTGGTTGGGGAGGAACAGAACCCTCCTGTCAGGCTTCATGGGGACCACTTTCTCATTTTCACATGTCTGTTTTCATGCTGCTGTTTAACTTGTGTCTGCTGCCTGTAAATTTCCCTCTAGTCCCAGGTTGTATTTTCCATTGGTAGGTTTCCAGGCGTTTTATGTCATACCAATGTCTGGCAAGTTGTGCTGGCAAAATGCTTTCAGCAGCCAGTTTGGAACAGACTGTTTCAGGGCCAGAAAATGAGATAATTCTGGCAACAAACCGGAAGCAGAGAACAAATGTGGTGTAGTAGGAAATAATTAATTTGTTTTCCAATAGTTGATTGGGGTCTCCTCCCTAAAATAAAGTGAAGAGGAAGAATTTGTTATTTGAGGGCATGGTGCAATGAGTGGAGATTACAGCAAAAGGAGCCAGCCAAGCAAGACCTTACAAGCCAGTTGTAGTCCTATACATACTGCTGCTTGATGTGATTGTGCTGGGTGGTCCAAGGCTCTAACTCAGCCTTTCCCAACCGGTGTGCCTCCAGATGTTGTTGGACCACAACTCCCATCAGCCTCAGCCATTGGCAATGCTGGCTGAGGCTGATGGGAGTTGTGGTCCAACAACATCTGGAGGCACACTGGTTGGGAAAGGCTGCTCTAACTCTTCCTGGACTGTTCCTTCTTGTCCTAGTTAAGCTTATGCCGTTTCATAGGCAGGTGTCAGGAGCTGCTAACCACTGTCCCATGTAATGAGCAGGGTCACTGCAGTTTCTCAGAAAATAATCTTCTGGACTGACTCTACCCTGGTTGGCTATTAGCTTCTCCTGGACAGGTAAGAAATATAAAAGTTTCCCATCTCTTTGGTGTTTTGCTTGAGCACCAAGGTCTTTCTGAGCTCCAGTATGTCTGCCAATCCTGCCTTCTGGTTTGCCCTCTGATCAGGATTGGTCTTCAGTTGTGACTCCCATTTCCTGATGCCTCACTACAGCCTGCTGCCCAAGGCTCAGTGCTAACAGCAGAGTTGCGAAATACATTTGTGATCTGGAATTCCATTTCATTCTATAGATCCCTGCTTTTGTTCTGGATGCACATTGTTTCTTACAAGACGTTACAGAAGGCAATACCTGTTAAATGGTTTAGTGTGTACTCACTTCTTCCTTGTGTGAAGTCTTACTAGTCATTTTAAAAATGTTCATTCCACGCTCTGTGTAGTTCACCAAGCTTCGGCAAGCTCCACTCACTTTTCCCCTGCTAACCAGCCATCAGCTGGGAATTGGGGGAAAGATTTCGGTTCCTGCACTGCTAAGCAACATGGGAACATTGATTTAGGCTGTTGACAGTGATTTGAGATCCATCAGGATCACAGTTTCAGGGCATGGGGAGAGGTGAAAGTCTCCACTCCGCAGCAATCCTGATGTACTTCAAATCATTGTCCCTGTGTGATAGCATAGAAATAAATGTATTGTATGTAGCAACCTCCCATTTTAAAGAAAGTAGAAGATTGATTGATTGATTGATTGAAGAAATAGCAGGTGTATGGTGTATCTCTAATAGCTATTCATATTACACTATAATATGAGAAAAAAGGTGTGATCCAGTAAGCACATAGAGGGCAACTGTGCACACAGTTCAAGCTTTCATTGACGATTTACCTCAGCAGTTCCTGCTGCCAAAAAGACAGTTTTAAAAATTTAAAAGCAGCTTGTCCCTTTAGCATAAGGACCTGCTGTGCACTGGCTTCTTCCTGTGTATGAATCATAGTATACTCAGTCCTCCATTTTTTTCTATTTCTGCTTTCTGCACTGATTATTGAATCTTGTTGGATGGTTATAATAGCTAAGGGAAATGGCCTCTGTTGGAGGGAATCTACAAAATAATCTTTGAGGGGAATCACCATTAACAGTTTGGTTTGCTATATGAGGATTTTGACAGGGTTTGAATATTTGCCTCTCAATGCCGTTATTGAGGATTGAAATTGCATTCCAAGACATCTGGAATTGGAACCAAATTTATTTGAAACCAGTTGGGGCTAATATTCAGGAGGACAAAAGCCACCACGATTTATCAGTAGAAGAAGAAATCCCTAGGAACATAGGGAACATACAGTATGTCCATCTAGCTCAGTATTGTCTGAGCATAGGGAACACAGAAAGCTGCCTTATACTGAATCAGACCATTGTCCCATCTAGCTCAGCACTGTCTGCACTGACTGGCAGCCGCTCTCCAGGATTTCAGACAGGAGTCTCTCCCAGCCCTACCTGGAGAAGCCAGGGATTGAAACTGGGACCTTCTGCATGCAAAGCAGATGTTCTACCACTGAGCTATGAGAGCAAAATATGAAGAGAAAAAGGGAAGTGAGCAGTGTGGAAATTACAAGTCTTTTTCATTCAGGAAAAGAGATGAATTTTCATTTATTTCATGACAGTTTTGTTTGCTCTACAACTGTCAGAGTTCCTGTAGATGACCTTTTAGCTGTATAATTATAGATGGAATGTATCATCATTTGCCATTAAAACAGTAGGATAAAGCATTAAAAAAACCAAGAGGAATGTTTTTACAGTTAGCTATGCTTTTGACAGTGGTTTAAAGTTGTAATAAAATGCTAATTTAACGTGTTCCATGATGACTTGTAGATTCCCCTCCCCTAGTGTCATCTTATCTGAATCCTCGTTTGCTTATCTCAATGATGGCTGTTTCAGAGGGGAATATGAATTGCATGATGACAACCAGTTGTAGAAACTGGATAGCTTTGAAAGAAAAACAAGCTGTTCTTCTTGACATGCATTGTTGCCTCTCTCATATTTTAAAATAGGCTTTATGTTATCTTCTGTTTGTGTTCCCTTATGCTGCATTCCTTAGCTGCCTCATGAAAGAGAGAAAGGATGCAAAGCCCTCAGATATTTTGCTGTACCTTTATACATGTTTCACTCCTAGTACCATGTGTGTCTTCTATGTGAAGTTCCATATTCGATAGAACAAGTATTTTATTAATAAGCAAGCACACACATATTTACAACATCCATCAATTAAACGTAACCTTCTCTAACTGTTAAAAACTAACTGAATAGCCCTGCTCTTAAAATTCTATTAATTCTAAAGATACAGTACCATATATAATCACAGCTCAGGAGGTCAGTGTTGAGATTGCACCAGGGGAGGAAACAGCTAAGCTTCTATCCTTCACATGCTGCAGTCCCAGTGAAAATCAGGGAGGAATTCCTGGGCTGCTGATACTGGTGTCTTGTAGGTTTGGCTCTTGGTGGCAGATGGAAGAGAAACTGTGAAGAAAAAGAAGGTATTTATAAGTTTCCCACAGTCTATACAGGTTTGAAATATGTTCCAAATAAAACTAATCTCTCTGATTATTTTGCTGATAAGCATAAGTACTCAGTACAGAAAAGATATCAAGCCAAATAACTTTGATTTGTGAGGTCATGGAGTTTCAAAGCATGACATTCTGAGTTCGCATGCAAACATAAGGATATAATGTAATGTACAGACATGTTTACTGGCACACCATTTACATCGTATTCTGGTTGGAAATAATACTGTATTTTAAGAATAAAGAAAGCAATCCATGTTGCATAATTTCTGGTGGTTAACTTAAAAGAACAGGCAGATTTACGTTGTTGATGGAATGTTATTTTGAACATGCTCATGATTGTATTAACTGCATCTGACAGGCTTCAAATCTTACACTAAATAGCACTCTTTCTTTCTGTCTGACCAGGTTGTTCAGTAGCCTTGAAGAGACAATTTCCCCCTCTTGATAAAATGTTTTGAAAACCGGAGATGTGATTTTCAAGTAGTTTGGCAATACATCAGGTTTATTGCTTGATTCTTTCCCAATACTGCTTGCTTTTATTGCTTTTTTCACATCCAGTGGGCAAATTCCAGTTATATTTTAAATGGAGAAGACTCAAGATTTGGTTTTTATGTTAAAATATCAGAACTCTATTGGCTTAGTGTAACAAGAATTATGAATTCATTTCAGCAGTAAATAATGGGGGAAACCTACTTAAATCCTTGAACTATTTTCTTTCTGTGGGTGCTCTAACCTTGTTTTTCTTGAACGTTGGATGATAGGTTGAAAGTAGGAAATCAGTTTATTGCCTGCTTCTCTATATGACTATTTAGTATTTCTTCAAAGGGAGGAAGCACTACATTTTGGTGGAATGGCTATGGACCTGGGGTGTGTGGCTGTTTGGCTGTCCTTCGGTGCATAGCTGTGGGGGCTGTTATAATGAGCTCCTGAACTTCAAAATTTTCCACTGCACCACTGCTTCTGTGTCCTTACTAAGGCTTACCAATCTTCCGGCCTTGCACCAAGTGTCAACCTGCTAGTCAACACAGAAACATATGGCACTAAGAGTCGTCAGTCTGGAAGCAGCCCAAGTCACATGCCATGTGTATTTACCTGAATATTGTGTCTTGCCCTTCTCTTGATACTGTCTCTCTGGCACTGAATACCTGTCCTGTGCCATGGTGCCACTGTGTGTCTTTGGATGTGCCTGGGTTCTGACTATGAATACTCACTCATGCACTGAATTTAACAGTTTGGTATAACGTAATGGAACAAAAATGTAACGGTAAGTAATTGCAGAGGAAAATATATCTTATTAATCTACACACTCTTAAACAGTTTTCAAAAGAGTAAAAACCACTTCTGGTTCTTTGGCTTGTCAGTCACATGTTATGGAAATAAATGTCTTGAGAGGTGCTGTTGATCCATTAAATATAACTCGTGCAGTTTATGTATAATTAGTGTAATTTTCAGCTAACTAATGCTTGTTTCATCTGTGCATTTCATTATCATGCTTTCAAACATGATGGAATTTGATTAAAGGAAGTGAGAGGAGTGAAAACCACACTTAATAATAACTAAATCTATGTGGTCTATAGAAACCATAAACTCGTGAAATATTTTATATCCACCATCAGAACATCTTTAAACCTCTTTTGCTGTCCACTGATATTCCATTTTCCATCCTTAAGTTGGGAGTAAAGTAGCTGCTTTGGAAGACAGAGATCAGGCATTCGAACAACATGACCAGTCCA
Organism: Rhineura floridana; assembly: GCF_030035675.1. Classification (NCBI taxonomy): domain Eukaryota; kingdom Metazoa; phylum Chordata; class Lepidosauria; order Squamata; family Rhineuridae; genus Rhineura; species Rhineura floridana. The sequence goes on along the minus strand of NC_084484.1, from coordinate 65,841,377 downwards.
GTGAAGTTGATGTTGAAGAATCATTGCTTCAACACTGGTAATCTTTGCTTCTTCCAAAACACTAACATTAGTCCATCTGTCTTCCCAAGTAATTTGCAGAATTTTCTAGAGGCAGCATTGGTGGAATCTTTCAAGAAGTTGGGAGTAGCGTTTATAGATGGTCCATGTTTCACAGGCGTACAGTAAGGTCGGTAGTACAATGGCTTTGTAAATAAGCATTTTAGTCTCCCTGTGAATATCCCGATCCTCGAACACTCTACACTTCATTCGGGAGAATACGGCACTCACAGAGCTCAGATGATGTTGAATTTCAGCATCGATGTCAGCTTTTACAGAGAGATGGCTGCCAAGATAGGAAAAGTGATCAACGTTCTTCAGCGTCACACCATTAAGCTGGATTGATGGTGCTACAGAGGCACTAGTTTGCACCTATTGATGAAGCACTTTGGTTTTTTAATATTAAGTGAGAGCCCAAGCTTTCCATATGCTTCTGCAAAGACATTTAGGATAGTTTGAAGATCTTTCTCTGAATGTGCAGAGACTACATTATCATTGGCATATGGAAGTTCTACGACAGAGGTTGACATTACCTTACTTTTTGCTTTCAGCCTACTGAGATTAAAAAGCTTTCCATCTGTTCAATACATGATTTCCACACCAGTAGGAAGTTTCCCCTCAATGAGGTGTAGAATCATAGCAATGAAGATAGCAAATAAGGTAGGAGCAATGATACATCCCTGTTTTACGCCTGATCTGACTCTGAATGGATCGCTCTGACCGCCATTGTCCAAAATTGTTGCTGTCATGTCATGAAGGAGTTGCAAAATATTCACAAATTTATCAAGGCATCCAGTTTTCAGGAGGATGGTCCAGAGAGTGGTTCGATTCACAGTATCAAAGGCCTTAGACAGATCAATAAACACCATATATAAAGGTCGATTCTGCTCCGGGCATTTTTCTTGAAGCTGTTGTGCAGTGAAGATCATGTCCACTGTCCCCCTGGAAAGGCAGAAACCATTTTGAGATTTGGGGAGGACATCCTGTGAGATCGGTAGTGTCAAAGAATTGTCCCCCTGGGGTCCCTTGCCCTCAGCACCCCAAGGGGAGGTTTGCTTCTGAGAGCTCCCAACTCCCTTGGGTCTCTGCTTCCCAGGCAGACTCTCCCTCCTTACGATTAGTTTCACGGTAGAACTGCCACCCCCCTTTCCAGCTTTCTGCTCTGAAGAAGAGGACCCCAGAGCGCCAACAAAGTTTCCTAGAGTAGACCTATTGTTACTCTCTCTGCCCTAGTACATTAACCCCCACTAACCAACAGTAGTCAGTAGCATTCAGCGATCAAGGACTGGATTTAGGATCATTAGTTTCAAGTCAATACACACCATTTATAAAAGAGTATTTAAAAGAAAAGAAAGGTATATACAAAAAGAGAGCAGCAATTGTTTCCTTAAAGCTAATCGCCATCAGCCGGGCTACAAGAGATGCATTGGCATATCAAAGGTGAGAGGTTCAATACAGACAAAGAATATAACGAAGAGCTTGATAAACTAAGATCCTATACTCACAGTAGAATGGCCAGGTTCCCAACGGCTTTTCCCTGTAAAACTTCAGGCTTGTCGATGTAGATGGAAATAGGGAACAACAACTGAAGGCTTATCCTTAATTTTTATAGTTTACTGGTCCACAGGGAGGGGGGAGGCAAATAACCATATTCCGCTCCTGCCGTGATCAGCTCCTTTGAAGATAAGGGGGCCAGACAGCCCCACCCAAGAGTCCTGATCTACAACACCCCCTTTTCCAGACTTTGATCTCAGGAAGCAGATAAGAGATAACAGCTAAGGTTCAGTTGCATCTTCTTGCAATGTTGCAAACTGTCTGACACTGAGCTGCGGGTCTCCCTCCGCAGGGTGTCCCAGAATTCTCTCTGATTGAACCATTTTAGTTTGACCAAAGTTAGTTATTCTTGACAGGTAGGAGGTGATTTGTGAGGATCCTTGCAAAGATTTTACCTGCGGAAGCAAGAAAAGAGATACCTCGATAGTTCCCACAATCTGTTCTATCACCATTCTTAAAAAGGGTGATAATTATGGCGTCCCTAAAGTCTTCCAGGATCTCCTCCCTCATCTAGATTTTTTTTTGATGAGCTTATGAAGTTGTTGTGTAAGTTCAGGCCCACTTTCTTTAAAGACTTCAGCAGGAATCCCATCAGGTCCACTAGCTTTGTTCTTCATATGATTGATGGCTTTGCTAACTTCATCCAAATTAGGGGATACTGCAAGCTCGTCTCTAGTTTGTTGCTGTGGAATTTGCGAGAAGACCTCACCAGCCACAACAGAGTTATGATTAAGGAGGTCGTGGTAATGCTCTTTCCAGCGCAGTGCAATAGACTCTTTATTCTTAAGAAGTTTGGTACCATCCATTGTATGCAAGGTATTTGTACTGTAATTTGTTGGTTCGTAGATGGCCTTTGTGGCATTAAAAAAGCCCTGTGCATCGTGAGCATCTGCAAAGTGCTGGATTTCTTGAGCTTTCTTTATCCACCAGGCGTTCTTAAATTCTCTAGTTCTTCTTTGGACCTCAGCCTTTGCACTGGCATAGATTTGTTTCTTAGCAGCACAGTTAATGTCTTTCTGCGAGTTTCTTGGAGTGCTGCTATGTCAATATTAAAACGTCTCAACTCCCTTGTGATGATGGCAGTCAAGACGTTCACTGTCTGTATTGTCCAGCAATATCCCTATATTCCATGTTCCAGAATTCACTTGTCTTTTGCAACCACTAAGCGGTGACCCCACCGGATGCGGTAATCCAGTCAGGGAGAGAGATGAGGCAGACTATGTTTAGGGCATCTTTCCTAACCCCCCCCATACGGGTTGAGCAGAGTGGATATAGCTGCCAAACTACTCAACTGCCTCGGTCCTTGATCCAGGATGACTGAGTCTGTATCCACTGCCCATATGCCGCTCCGTGACTAGGAGCTTCCAGATTTCACAGTCCTGCCCCTGTCGCCATTCGCCGATCACCATGGGACTTTTGGTTTGGTGTGGTTGGAAGATGCCTGTGCATGAATTTGTTTTATGTGGGGAGATTGGCGCACAACGATCAACACACAATCTTGTCAGAAAAAGATTTGGATCCAATGGCATGGATACCACAACGATTGGAAGTCTTTTATCTGCTGCAGCCTTCACAGCCGTTGTAACATACACATTGTTCTCCGCCTGTTCGGCCTTTGAGGACATTCTTGGATTGTTCTTTGTCTGGCTCCTCTCCCTTGACCTTACCACCATGGGTGACCCTGCTGGAGGTACATGACTCCCGATGGCATCGCTCATAGGGTTCATTGGAACACACAAACCCACTCACTGCTACAAGGTGACTATCCAGTGAGGGGAGAGGGTGGTATATAAATGCTTCAATAAATAAATGTGAAAACAGGTAACCAGAATAAAATCCCTTAATCTCTGCAAATTGTTGTGTGGCAATAGCCAGACATATATCAGAAACAGGAGATGGGACCAAAACTATGGTCTTGCCCCTTTGATACTGGTGAGTTTTGGAACAGCGAAGCAAATGATGAGCTTACCGCTTTCAAAACTGAACTCCTCGTACAGGAATGCCGTAAATCAGCAATCCTGTTTGGAGGAAGCAGCCACTTCCCCTTCCCTAAATGCCCCAAAGAACATATGGCTGCTGCATGAAAACCTGCTCCCTATGCCACACATGACATGCATGTATGTTGACGCAAAATGCATCAGTGCTGAATCTCCCCCTCCCCCTGCTACAATGACAATCTCACAGCCTGATACCAGGTGGATTGGGTTATAAAATGGGGCCTCTCATCAGTATGGACTGGCATCTTAGCTGTTCATTTTATTTTGTGAGTTAGCATTAATATCTGTTTGAATAATTCCTTTGTCATATTCCTGTCTTCTCATAAAAGACCCAAGAAGAGATGAAGGCAGTCTCTGAATGTCTCCATGAATTATTGTTGTGAGTTAATTCACTGCTTCATGCATCACGCACAGTACTCCTTAGAAATAGAACTCTCACAAGGCTGTCACTGTTGGTATTTTTATTCTCCACAATAATGTTACAAGATTTTAAAGGAGCTTAATATGGTATTTCATATTAATTTTTTCATATTTCATTTAATAACATCAAGAAGCCAGGTTGTATTTAACCGTGTGAGATCAGGAGAAAAATAAAGCTGCAGTTTTCTAATAAGGTATAGCTGATCATTAATCTTGAAGTGGATTGGATCTTTGAACATCAAGCCTTTTGGCTTCTAGCATGCTGACAAAATCTCACAAAATATGAAGATCCTGCAGTTGTCATAATGGGAATTGCTGACATGTGCTGTACTAGTTTCAGATTCTACTAGGCAACAGATTGCTTGGCTCAAAACTCTGTTTGCAAAACACGTCCGACACTAACTTTATAAGTGGATAATTCTTTACTTAATCAGTCTGGTATCTTAAAATGTGGCATCCATTACATTTTTCACAGTTTCCTGATAAACCATCCAATATTTCCCAACCTTTGGGTCCCTAGATGTTTGTTGGACTACAAGTCCCATAAGCCCTAGCCACCTTGGTCATTGGTCAGGAATGATAGGTATTGTATTCCAGCAACATCTGGGAGCCAAAAGGTTGGAAAAGGTGCATTAAACCATTAAGAGCATGTAATTGCCATTCATTTTTGATTAACATAAGAACATAAGAACATAAGAAGAGCCTGCTGGATCAGGCCAGTGGCCCATCTAGTCCAGCATCCTGTTCTCACAGTGGCCAACCAGGTGCCTGGGGGAAGCCCGCAGCAGGACCCGAGTGCAAGAACACTCTCCCCCCCTGAGGCTTCCGGCAACTGGTTTTCAGAAGCATGCTGCCTCTGACTAGGGTGACAGAGCACAGCCATCATGGCTAGTAGCCATTGATAGCCCTGTCCTCCATGAATTTGTCTAATCTTCTTTTAAAGCCATCCAAGCTGGTGGCCATTACTGCATCTTGTGGGAGCAAATTCCATAGTTTAACTATGCGCTGAGTCAAGAAGTACTTCCTTTTGTCTGTCCTGAATCTTCCAACATTCAGCTTCTTTGAATGTCCACGAGTTCTAGTATTATGAGAGGGAGAAGAACTTTTCTCTATCCACTTTCTCAATGCCATGCATAATTTTATAGACTTCTATCATGTCTCCTCTGACCCGCCTTTTCTCTAAACTAAAAAGCCCCAAATGCTGCAACCTTTCCTCGTAAGGGAGTCGCTCCATCCCCTTGATCATTCTGGTTGCCCTCTTCTGAACCTTTTCCAACTCTATAATATCCTTTTTGAGATGAGGCGACCAGAACTGTACACAGTATTCCAAATGCGGCCGCACCATAGATTTATACAACGGCATTATGATATCGGCTGTTTTATTTTCAATACCTTTCCTAATTATTGCTAGCATAGAATTTGCCTTTTTCACAGCTGCCGCACACTGGGTCGACATTTTCATCGTGCTGTCCACTACAACCCCGAGGTCTCTCTCCTGGTCGGTCACCGCCAGTTCAGACCCCATGAGCGTATATGTGAAATTAAGATTTTTTGCTCCAATATGCATAATTTTACACTTGTTTATATTGAATTGCATTTGCCATTTTTCTGCCCATTCACTCAGTTTGGAGAGGTCTTTTTGGAGCTCTTCGCAATCCCTTTTTGTTTTAACAACCCTGAACAATTTAGTGTCATCAGCAAACTTGGCCACTTCACTGCTCACTCCAAATTCTAGGTCATTAATGAACAAGTTGAAAAGTACAGGTCCCAATACCGATCCTTGAGGGACTCCACTTTCTACAGCCCTCCATTGGGAGAACTGTCCGTTTATTCCTACTCTCTGCTTTCTGCTTCTTAACCAATTCCTCATCCACAAGAGGACCTCTCCTCTTATTCCATGACTGCTAAGCTTCCTCAGAAGCCTTTGGTGAGGTACCTTGTCAAACGCTTTTTGAAAGTCTAAGTACACTATGTCCACTGGATCACCTCTATCTATATGCTTGTTGACACTCTCAAAGAATTCTAATAGGTTACTGAGACAGGACTTTCCCTTGCAGAAGCCATGCTGGCTCTGCTTCAGCAAGGCTTGTTCTTCTATGTGCTTAGTTAATCTAGCTTTAATCATACTTTCTACCAGTTTTCCAGGGACAGAAGTTAAGCTAACTGGCCTGTAATTTCCGGGATCCCCTCTGGATCCCTTTTTGAATATTGGCGTTACATTTGCCACTTTCCAGTCCTCAGGCACGGAGGAGGACCCAAGGGACAAGTTACATATTTTAGTTAGCAGATCAGCAATTTCACATTTGAGTTCTTTGAGAACTCTCGGGTGGATGCCATCCGGGCCCGGTGATTTGTCAGTTTTTATATTGTCCATTAAGCTTAGAACTTCCTCTCTCGTTACCACTATTTGTCTCAGTTCCTCAGAATCCCTTCCTGCAAATGTTAGTTCAGATTAGTTATAATCTGCATTATATTAGAGATAGAGGTTACAGAATTCTGTTTCGTCTATAATTAAAACATATACATATTCTCTCATGTCAGGTTGAGCAATTATGCTTCTTCAGACAGTTTTTTTTTAAATGTTTAGGTGCTGTTGAAGCAAACACATTTCTGGGATGTCATCTTCTGTGTTCCCATTTCACAAATAATCACAATTTACTGCTGCCTGATCCCTTCTTTATGAATGATCTCTCAGGCAAGGATCTTCCCACAATCTGTAAGAGTGGCTAGAACCTTTCAGTTACCAGATCTATGGCAAGGTTTGATTTTGTATCTCCTGGCCACCATGGCAAGACGCTGCACTAAGTTCTCACATAAGACTGTCCTTAGATGCCAGTAAGAATTGCAGAGGGGATTAGTTTGCATTTGTATGTGAATCCTCCTAATTTGTACTTCCTAGACCAAAACACAGTTATCCTTAGAAATGTGCACTGCTCCATATTTTGTGATGCAGCTCCAGCAAAAATAGGTGTACAGAATGTGCATATTTGTGAAAATATTACATTATATTGCGTTATATTAGGGAGAAATGCATATAAAATATGTATATTATGAGAAATATACAGGAATTCTCACACAGGCTTTTAAAAAATTAATTAATTGATACGGTAACGGGGCAAATTGAATTTAACATTGGAAAATGAGAAACTGAAATTGACATACTAACTTTATCCTCTTATCTCTTGTATAACCAGGAAGGATCTTTCACTAGCAGATGGCTGTGTGTATGTTAACTCTGTTGGTGGATATTACCAACATATTACCCAAGGCAGTTCCATAAGTGCTGTGATTGATCTTTCAATAAAAAGAAGATACTTGCTAGTCCTGTGCTGCATTGGGGGCGGGATGTAGCTTGTTTACAACCTTACAGACTTTGTGTAAGAATATGCATGCTAAAATAGAATCATGGTCACTGAGTTTCCCTCTCTATATACTATTTGCTCTTTTGTACTTCCTTTGTACAATAGTTACTGAATAAATGTGACTGGATCAAGAATCTGTTTGAGGATTCTGATATAAAAATGTGCTGCTTTAGTAGTAAGTTGGAGGAGTTATTAGCAAAGTAGTTTGAGGCAGTGATCTCTTATTAGGTGGGGATAATGATCTAAGTTGGAATAGGCTGAATGGGAGACACTGAAGGTTAACGGATTGTATCTGTTTAGCTCTTTTACTGTCTTTCAGTGAAATGTTTTCACAAAGTAATTTAAACTATATCTGAGGTAGAAAGTCAATGTAACCTAAAAACTGGGCTGATTGCTCCATCACCACCATTCCCATCTGACTTTTTTTTTCTCTTTTCCATATAAAGCACTGCTTCCATCCTTTTTTTTTTTCAATAATTTTTATTCAGATTTTCATAAAACATACAAGACAAAATCATAAAACATTCAAAGACAAAAAACAAAATCAAAAATAGTTAAACAAAAAGAAAAAAAGAAAAAAAAACAAAAATAAAAAATAAAAAGTAAAATATTGACTTCCCATTTGTCAAAGATCAAATCAGTTATAAGTCTATAATATATAACAATCCTGTCTCTTAAGTCATATTATAAAATCACTTTCCTCCAGTAGTTATCTTACTTAATCATCAAATCTCATAAACATTACTTTATTCTTTCCACAAAAAGTCAAAGAGAGGTTTCAATTCTTTAAGAAATATATCTATCAATTTTTTTTTCCAAATAAGCATATCGATTAATCCATCTCATTACTAATTATGATAATCTTATTGTCATAACCATAGTCAAAATAAACATTTCAATTAATCCATCACATCAGAATCTGTTAGGTTCAGTAATTTCAGTAGCCATTGTTCTATTATCCCTATTAGTTCCATTTTCCATCTTCCATCTTCAGTAGTCTTGTTAAGTCCAATAATTTCAGTATCCAATCTTTATCAGTATTCCATAATAATCTTGCTGTCAAAGCCATAGTCATATAGTAAGAGTCTGATGGGAATTACCTCTATCCCAAATATTTTCTTGCCATCCATTCTGAATAGGTTGCTGAAATACTGCTGTAAAATCATATCTCTGTTCTTTTTTTCAAAATACACTGGGTCATCTCTTGAAAGTTTTTCCATTGTCACATGGCTGCAGTTAATTCCATAGATTTTCTCTATATTGGGCTCCATCACATCATTCCAGTCCAGAAGATTATCCATGCCATTGATAACTTTATCTCTAGAATCTTCATTAATTTCTTCAGAGATAACATTGAGTTCCAAACAATAGATTTTATTTCTAAAGTCCATAGACTCCAAATCTTGTTCCTGTTCCACGTTTGTTCCAATCTCCGGGATCTCCTCTCTCACAGGGACCCCTGTTCCAGTCTCCAGGGTCTCCTCTCTCACAGGGACCCCTGTTCCAGTCTCCAGGGTATCCTCTCTCACAAGGACCCCTATGTCTTTAATCTCCTGTGTCTCCAAACAATAAATTATGTTTCTAAAGTCCATAGACTCCAAATCTTTTTCCTGTTCCACGTTTGTTCCAATCTCCGGGGTCTCCTCTCTCACAGGGACCCCTTCCAGGGTCACCTCTCTCACAGGGACCCCTATATCTTTAATCTCCTGCTTCATTTTACTCAATTCAATTTTCAGCTCCTTACAACCCTGTCGCAGGTTTTGTTTCGTTATCTCAATCTCATCCATTATTTTCTGAAACATAGTTATTTCCAGCTTCTCAGCCACTTTCTTAATTGCCATTTTAAAAAAAAAATATAGGAAAACCACTTCTTATTTCAGCAACAATTGGGTTAATACTCCAAACTTGGTGACATCACAGTATAAACAGAGCAGACAGCCTTATCTCTCCATGCTTAAGTAAACAAAATGCAGTTCCCAGGATCGAAACAATTAATGGCGGTCGTCAGAAAACAGATTCGTCAAAATAAAATAGACCAAAAAGAGAGTAGTCTCAGACAATATAATATTCTTCAAAATAAAAATCTGGAATAGAAATCCCTCTTCTGTGTATATCTTTAGAATGCAAATCCAGGACAGCTTTTTGCAACAAAAACAGAGATAAGCTATTAATTAGTGAGTAGCAGAGAGAAGTTATGGCTCCCCAGTGAGATGTCAAAAACCGATCAATCTGGCAAATCTCTTTTAAACAGCAACAATTTAAGTCAAGTAAAAGAAAAATATAGAAAGAAGGGTGCTTGCCTGTTAGTGCGTTCTCTCTTAGAAGATAAGATGAACGTTCGCTTTTCCAGATAGAGCTTGTTGTTAAAAATCCGTCCCACCTTCGTCGGCTGGACCTCGTCCCATAAATTAATGAGATCTGGTCGTCCCAACAAAAATAGGCTTTGAGGTTAATCTCTTCGTTTCTCCCTACCCGGGAGAAGTTTAATCAGTCAAAAAAAGAAAAAATCTGACTGATATATCTGAATAAGCTTCTTTTGAGGCAGGAGCCCGTCTCAAAAGCAGGCACAGGCTAAGTCACCCTTCCCGGAAGTCCACTGCTTCCATCCTAGTTGGAATTTAACATTTTCATACATTGGGAGTGAATACGTGGGGATCTGGGTGCTTGCTTCCTCACTCCTCTGGGTTGCTGTCTCTAGCAGGGGTGGTGGACAGTGGCAACGCCTGCCTGACCCTGACTCCAGAAAGAGGGTGCTGTCAATCTTGTAGCCTCTTGCATCAGATCCTGGCTGAATCAGGGGGCATAAAAGCTCAGCTGTCCTTGGGTGGTGGGTCTGCTGCCCCAGGGTCACCACCGAAGGAGTAATACCAAAGGAAATTGCCCCTTGGGGACTCCCTTAGGGAGTCCCGAGGGCAAGGGCACTACCCCCTTCTATTTTTAAAAAAACGAATCTAGAGGAGATTGGTAGTGAGGAGGGTGTATGGCACATGTGTAGTTCCTGCACAGGGTGAGAGCCTGTGCAGTGAACTGAACAATAGGAGAAAGTCGCCAGATGCCTTCAGAGTGAGAGTCTGCAACTGGCAGAAGGATGGCCCTCCCTGGGTGTGAGAGGGGGGGAGTAGATGTGCCCTGTGTGAAAGATATTGAGTGAGTCTGACTGTTCCCAATTCTCTCAGAGGCCTAGTGGGATAACTGGTTTAGGTAGGCTTTGTTGGTGGGTTCTTGTGGCCATATCAGGTGTTTAGGAGAGGTCTTAGTAAGGAGGAACATGGGTGATGCCATCCCAGTTTCAGTGATCATGGGTAGAGGGAGGTATAGCCATGGGGAGGTGGTGAACTACCATAGAAGACAAGGGCAAGGCTATCTACAGCTTATTTTGCACTCCCACTCCTCAAGGACGGGTTCCTGATTGCTTATCTGCTGTGCCCAGTGGCCTGTGTGTGCTGTTGTTTAATGCCAGATTGGTACATAAGACCATACTCATCCATGATTTGATCATGGATGAAGGTGCCAGTTTGGTGTGCATTACTGAGGCCTAGGTGGGTCAACTTGGAGGAGTTGATCTGATCCAGCTTTGCCCACCTAGATACGTTGTGCAACACCAACACAGGCTGCAGGGACAGAGGGGAGGAGTTGCTGTGGTCTACAGAACTTCCATCTCTGTTACCAGGAAACCGCTGTGTGTTGGAGCTGGTTGTGAGGGCCTGCACCTGGTGTCAGGCCAAGGAGAGAGTAAACTAGGGTTGCTGCTAGTGTACCATCCACCTGCTCCCCGGCAACTTCTCTGACCGAGCTGGCTGAGGCTGTCTCAGCTGTGGTATTGGAGGAGCCCAGAATAATAGTCCTGGGTGATTTCAGTGTCCATGCTGAGGCTGCCTCTAGTGTTCCGGCTCGGGACTTCATGACCTTCATGATGACCATGGGGCTGTCTCAAGTTGTCACTGGCCTGACACATATGGCAGGGTACACCCTCAACTTGTGTTTTTGCTCCAGATGGTGGAAGGGGTGGTCTGGAGATAGGGGGATGTATGTCACCCCATTATCATGGTCAGACCACTTCCTGGTGAAGTTTAGACTTACGTCTCTTATCCTCCCTTGCAGAGGTGGTGGACAGATTAAGATGGTCTGCCCCCAGAGACTAATGGAATCCATAGGATTCCTGAATGCCCTGAGGGAGTTCCCTGTGGATAGAGCAGGTGTCTCTGATAAAGCCCTTATCGCACTGTGGAACACCAAGGAGTGTGAGGCTCTTGACACGGTTGCCCCTGAGCACCCTGTCCGGCACTGTATAGCCCGGTTTGCACCTTGGTACATCAGTGAGCTAAGGGCAATGAAATAGGTTAGATGACAGCTAGAGTGCAAGTGGTAAAAGACGTGCTGTGAGGCTAATCGGGCATGAGTAAAACATCATAACCTTGCCTACTGTTGGGCTGTGAGGGTGGTGAAAAAGGCCCACTTCTCTCCCACTATCACATCCTCAAGTAACCATCCAGTGGAGCTTTTCCATATTGTCAGGGGTCTATTGACATCAGCTCCAGGAAATGGAGTTTTAGACCCTTCGGAGGCCCACTGTGAATTGTTTGCAAGGCACTTTGAGGGTAAAGTTGATTCCCCATCCACATTTACTGTAATCCACAGTGAGGTGTCCGGTACAACTTCTGCTGCAACTTCTTGGAATCGGTTTCAGTTGATGTGGCCTGTTGATGCGGACAAGGTGCTTGTGACAATGCAGCCAGCAAGGTATCTTCTTGACTCTTGCCCTTCTTGGCTTATTAAAGGTTGCCGAGGGGGTTTGACTGAGTGGATCGAGGGTGTGGTCAATGCATTGTTGCAGGAGGGAGTGGTTCCGGCCTCCCTGCAAAAGGCGGTGATCTGACCATCCTGAAAAAGCCCACCCTGGACCCATTGGATTGTGACAGCTACTACCTGGTCACAAATACCCTCTTTTTAGGGAAGGTGATTGAGAGGGTTGTGGTGCAGCAGTTGCAAGTACTCTTGGATGAAGCAGATTATCTTGATCCATTCCAGTCTGGGTTCAGGCCTGGTTTTGAATCAGCCTTGGTTGCCCTGACCTTTATCAGGAGGAGAACAGAGGAAGTGCTACGCTGTTATTCTTATTTGATCTCTCGGTGGCTTTTGATAGCATTGAAAGGGGGCAAAAACCTAGAAAAGTAGGAATTTAGCATTTCAGCCTGTTGGTTTTCAGGCCTTCATCAGGGGCTAACGAGAAGTTCAAATGAGCAGACCGCTTACAACAGTATAAACACCTCAAAGAACAGAACATTAGGCATGTGTATATATACAAGCAACCATAAATAAGATACTGGTGTAATCACTTAAGTATTTTTCTTATTACTATATGGCAACAATCTGGGGGTGGAAAACAAGTAAGGGATCATGGATATTTTCTGGATTTCATAATAGAGGAAGAAACTCACGCTCCTCATTTAGACCATTAGGGGTCATCGTTTTCAAATTCAGTATCCATGACATCTCTCTCCTAAGTAAAATGTCATTGTTCTCCCCACATACTTTTTCTAGAACCCAAAATTTAAGCTTGGCAATAGAAAGATAGCAATTATTGAAAAGATCCACTAAGGGGGCTCCAGACCTCTTGTTTTTAATATTGCTGAACTTCTCGTTAGCCTGTATTTTAAGTCATAGACTGATTTATAGATTTTATATGTATGATTTTATATGTTCATGTAAGTAAATTTGTCCTTGCTGTTTTATTTATAGCCCCTGATGAAGGCCTGAAAATCAACAGCCTGAAACACGTTGGGTTTAAACATACAATAAATTCCTACTTTTCTAGCATCTTGGTTTTTGCCTCCCCTTTTTTCTTGGTTTGGATGCTAGCCACTTCCTGTTGTTTTGATAGCATTGACCATGGTATCCTTTTGGGCCAACTTGGTGAGATGGTTATCAGTAGTACTGTTTTACAGTGGTACTGATCCTATCTCCAGGGTCGTTTTCAGAGAATAGGATTGAGTGATAGTCTTTCGGCCCCCTGGCAGTTGTGCTGTGGGGTGCCACAGGGTACAACCTTGTCCCCCATCTGTTTAACGTGGTCGCCAGGATGCCTCATAGCTTCAGCAGCAAAGATGTGTTTTGTTTCCATGCCAAAGCTGATCCATCCGTGAGCTGTTGTATCGCCTCTGCTGAGCAACTAGCTGCCCTTGCCCTCTCCAGTAGCCACCATGCTATCAGGCTACCTGCTTCCATTCCAGCTAGTCATGATAAGAACTGTAATTTGAGAACTGGTGCCTGAGCGTGCTTTTCTCCTTGTTCTTCCCTGTCCCTTTCCCCTCATGTGTCGTGCATCTTACATTGTTAGCCTAAGAGCAGTGATTTAACTTTTGTAAATTGTATTTTGTAAGTTGTATTGTTTTATTGATGTATTTTATATTGTATTTTTATATTTGTGTTTTTTGTAAGCCGCCTTGAGGGCCTTTGGCCGAAAGGCGGGGTATAAAACAACAACAGCAGCAGCAGCAGCAGCAACAGCAAGACCTTGAGAGCGGTCATCAGGAGATTTGAGGTGAGGTGTCAGCAGTATGCTGACGATACCCAGCTCTATGTCTCTGTAATATCTGAGTCAGGAGAGACTGTGCAAGCCCTGGACCAGTGCCTGGAGTTGGTGGTAGGATGGATGAGGGCCAGTAAACTTAGCCTGAATCCTAGCAAGACAGAGGTGGTGTGGGGTTGGTGGTTCCTGAGTTTGGATAATTGGTCAGTTGCCTGCTTTGTATGGGTTCACAGTCCACAGTCTGGGGGTGTTCCTGGATCCATTTTTGTTGCTAGAGGCCCAGGTGACCTCAGTGGCTAGGATTGCTTTTTACCAGCTTCGGAAGGTGAGACAGCTGTGGCTGTTTCTGGACCAGGATAGCCTGACCACTGTTGTCCATGCACTGGTAACCACCAGGCTGGATTACTGTAATGGACTCTATGTGGAGCTGCCCTTGAAATTGTTCCAGAAGGTGCAGCTGGTGTAAAGTGCAGCAGCGAGACTGCTCCCTGGGGCAGGGTATTGCCAACATGTCACCACACTGCTGAATGAATTGCACTGGCTACCTGTTAGCTACTGGGCTAAGTTCAAGGTTCTAGTTTTGGTGTACAAAGCCCTATACAGCTTGGGACCAGGATACCTGAAAGACAATCTTATCCCTTATATTCCCACTCGATCACGGCACTCTGCAGGTGAGTGCCTTCTGCAGATACCATCTTATCAGGAGGTCCATTCCGCACAATATAGGAAATGGACCTTTCGTGGCACCTACCCTTTGGAATTCCCTCCCCTTAAATATTAGACAGGTGCCATCTCTGTTATCTTTTCTGCGTCTATTGAAGACCTTCCTCTTTCCACAAGCCTTTTAAGTAGAGACCTTGTTGCAGTCTGTGTCTGTGTTGGAATTGCTTTTTAATATGTTTTTAAAGCTTTTTTTAAAAAAAAGATGTTTGTAAAGCTTTTTTAACAAATGTTTTATTAAAGATATTTTGTTTTAATATGTTTTTAAGGATGTTTTGTTTTAATATATTTTAAAGTCTGTTTTTATGATGTTTTAAAGTATTTTTAGGACTTTTGTTTGCTGCCCTGGGCTCCTACTGGACGGAAGGGTTTGATATAAATCTAATAAATAAATAAATGCATTTGAAATGGATTACCATACGCAAGTAGAAGTGGGTGTTTTGCTGTGATATATAGCAACTCCAATTTCTTCCTTTTCCTTTCTGAATATAAGTTTTGAGATAGCTATGGACAGGCCTGTGGCCAGCCTGAAAGTTTTTTTGGGGGGGGCACCAGGTGGTAATGCCTAAGCTTCCTTGCAAAGTTTCACTTGGGGAGGGGATTCTTTAACATCCACCTGCACTTATTTGTGTAGTAATATTTGCATAAAATCACTTCTAGGGAGTACCTGATACGAGCCCACTGCAAGAAACATCCATCCTGGCTGCTAGGGAAAAAGGAATGAAGGCAGTGCCTTATTCCTCTGGTTAAGATATATGTGTGTATGTTGCTGATGTTTGCATGGTGGCTTTGAAGTATGGCTACTAGGTTTTCTCTTGGAGACTCTTAAATGCTGTGAGGGACCCAGACAAAGGAATGCTGTTACATCTTCCACCCTATTCTTCCCTTTCCTATCACACATCACAGGGAAAAATTCAAATGCTGCTGGCCAGAATAGGTAAGAGATAGAGGTGTGTGTGTGTTGTGTGTGTGTGTGTAAGTAGAGGAATAGCCTAGCACATGTAGTGGTTATGTCTTGTCTTTGTGCCTTGAAACAAATCCATTCCAAGACACAGTCTACAGGAGAGAACTGGCAGCCTTTGTTCCAAGTAATAATACAAACAGCAGTATATCTATATTCTTCACAGTGCTTGGTCTCTCCTACTATTCCCTTTGTCTATCACATTGTTGCAAAGAAAGATGGAGCTTCAAAAAGGTGCAACAAAAATATAATTATTAGTATCCCACTCTTCCTCCAAAAAGGAGCCCTGGGCAGCAAATAACAAGTGATAAAACAGTAAAAGCATGTTAGAAATAATTCACATATAGATGCAGACAGGGAAAATTCTCTACTTAAAAGGCTTGTGGGAAGAGGAAGATCTTTAGTGGGCACCAAAAAGACAACATAGCACTTGTCTAATATGTAAGGGGATTCCTATATTGTATGGAATAGACCTCTTAATAAGATGGTACCTCAAGAGGCGTTCACCTGCAGAGCACAGTGAACTGTGAACTAGCTATATATAAGGGATGAGACGATCTTTCAGGTATCCTGGTCCAAAAATGTATAGGACTTTTTACACCAAAACCAGTTCCTTGAACAGTACCATTACCAGCTGAAGCTGGTAAAAGGCAATCCTAGCCACTGAGGTCATCTGGGCTTCTAGCGACAAAGATTTATCCAGGAACACCCCCAGACTACAGACCTGCTCTGTCAGAGGGAATACGAACCCATCCAAAGCAGGCAACTGACCAATTATTCGAACTCAGGAACAACCAACTCCACAGCGCCTCTGTCTTGCTAGGATTCAGACTAAGTTTATTGGTCTTCATCCAGCCCACCACCAATTCCAGGTACTGGTCCAGGGCTTGCACAACTTCTCCTGATTCAGATATTACTGAGACATAGAGCTAGGTATTGTCAGCATACTGCTGACACCTCACCCCAAAGCTCCTGATGACTGCTCCCAAAGGCTTCATATAGATGTTAAACAGATGGGGGACAAGATGGTACCCTGTGGCACCTCACAGCAGAACTGCCAAGGGGCCGAAAGACTATCACTCAATCTTATTCTCTGAAAGCGACCCTGGAGATAGGATTGGAACCACTGTAAAACAGTGTCTTCAATACCCATCTCACCAAGTCATCCCAGAAGGATACCATGGTCAATGGTATCAAAAGGCGCTGAGAGATCAAGAATAACAGGGTCACACTTCCCCTGCCCTTCTTCCCATAAAAGTCATCAATCAGGGTGACCAAAGCTGATTTAGTCCCATAACCAGGCCTGAACCCAGATTGAACTAGGTCAAGATAATCTGTTCTATCCAAGAGTACTTGCAATTGTTGCTCTTCAACCCTCTCGATCTTCTTCTCTAAAAAGGGGATATTTGCAACTGGGCAGTAGTTGTCACAATCCAATGGGTCCAGGGTGGACTTTTTCAGGAGTGGCTGGATCACCACCTCTTTCTGGGTGGTCCGACCACTCCTTCCCACAACAATGTGTTGACCACACCCTGGATCCCCCTAGTAATACTCCCTCAGCAAGCTAAGAATCCAAGAGGTGCAAGGGTAGATGAGATACATTGCTGGCTGCATTGTCACAAGCACCTTGTTCACATTATCAGGGCACATCAACTGAAACTGATCCCAAGAAGTTGCCCTGGACATCTCAATGGATACTGCAGTGAATGTGGATGTGGTGTCAAGATTGATATGAAGGCGAGCAACTTTACCCTTGAAGTGCCTTGCAAACAATTTACAGTGAGCTTCCAAAAGGTCTAAAACTCTATCCCCTGGAGTACCTTTCAACAGGACCTGGACACTACAAAAAAGCTCCACTGGACAGCTACTTGAGGGTGCAATGGAGGCAAAGAAGTGGGCTGCCTTCTTTGTCCTCACTACCACACAGTAGGCACAATTATGTTGTTTCACTTGTGTTTGGTCTACTACACAGCACGTCTTTCGTCACCTGCACTTTAGCCATAGTCCGGCCTGGTATACCAAGGTGCAGAATGGGGACCTCAGTGTCGGAGAGGGCATTCAGGGCAATTGTGTCAAGAGCCCAGTGGAGCTCGTTCCACAGCATGACATGTGCTTCAACAGTCATCAGCTCTATCCACTGCAAACCTCCAAAAGGCATTCAGGAATACATTGAATTCCATTAGTCTCTGGGGGTGGACCATCTTAATATGACCATCAGCCCTGCACAGGAGAATTGAAGCTGTAAGCCCCTACTTCACTAGGAAGTGATTTGTCCATGACAACTGTGTGACATCTGTTCCTTATCACTAGATCCCTCCTTCCTCCATCTGGAGTAAAAAGCAAATAAAGGGTGTACCCTGCCTTAGGTGTCGCATCTTTGATAACTTGAGACAGTCTCATGGTCATCATGGAGGCCATGAGGTCCTGAGCCTGAACACTAGAGCAGCCTCAGCATGGATATTGAAATCACCCAGGACTATCGTTCTGGGTTCCTCCAACACCACCGTTGAGACTAGCGTTGCCAGTTCTCAGGGATCTCACTGGAGACTCAGGGATCGCTGTTGCTGTTCTGACCTCCAGTCAGACTCACCCGCATGTCCCTGAATCTCCAGCTTTTGTGGATGGCCACCCAGCCGCGCATGCGTGTCCTAGCTTTCAGACACGCATACGCTAATTTGCCCCTTGCTTCTACCTGCTTCAATGCCTCCTTCCTTTTCCTCTCTCTTTCTACCTCTCTCCTTTGCATGCATGTGCATTGCGCCACCCACCCTGGCAGCACAACAACCCACCAAGCCAGGGACGGGGAAGGACTCCATTCACCTTCCCAACAAGCACCACCTCTCATTCTCATTGGCTGCCCTTGAGGCCCAATGAGAGCCCAGGCTTCCTCAGCAGTGGCGCAATCAGAGAGAGAAAGTGAGGGAGGAACTTGGAGCAGGTACGGTGTGAGTTGGCTGGCTGGCGTGCTGGCTGGCTGGGTCGCTGGGAAGGGCCCCAGCTTTGGGGTTTTTACCTGGATTAGACCTGCTACCTGGTGCCTGCTTAGTTACTGGGTGACCTTGGGCCAGTCACTGCCTCTCAGCCTCAGAGGGAGGCAAGGGTAAACCTCCTCTGAATACCTCTTACCATGAAAACCCTATTCATACGGTTGTCATAAGTCTGGATCGACTTGAAGGCAGTCCATTTCCATTTTGCATCCATGCTCCCTAAGCCAGTGAGAAGGAATGACCTTGTCACTTCAGCTGGACCCGGGAACACCCTCTTTTAAGTAAGATTTCTATCTTAATTTCCAATCAGAGAATTTTTTTTTGAATTGTATGCTCCAAGAAACTGTGGTTGATACTTAATGAATCATGCTTAATGACATCACTAGGGCCTGCCCCTGTGATGTCACTAGGGCCCACCCCGGAACATTGCTGGGGCCCGCCCCGGGACATCACTGGTGCCCACCCCGTGATGTCACTAGGGCCTTCCCCCGTTTTCTCAGGTTTTGGGGTGGTTCCAACCTGGCAACCCTAGTTGAGACTGCTTTTGGCAGCTCAGTCAGGTAAGCTGCTGGGCAGCAGGGTGGATGGTACACCACCAGCAAAACTAATTTACTCTTTCCTTGACCTGACACCAGATGCAGGCCAACTAAGCCAGCTCCAAGACAGAGTGGTTTCCTGGTGATAGAGATGGAAGTTCTATGGACCACAGTAATTCCCCTCCCCCCATCCCTGCAGCCTGTGCTGCTGCACTAAATATCCAGGTGGGCACAGCTGGGTCAGATCAGCTCCTCCCACCTCATGCACCCAGGCCTCAGTAATATGCACCAGATTGGCACCTTCATCCATGATGAAATGACAATTATTATGTACCAATCTGGCGTTAAACAACAGTACACACACAGGCCAGTGGGCAAAGCAACTGAGCAACCAAGAATCCATCATTGGGAGGAGTTGGAGTGAGGAACAAGGTGTGGATAACATTGCCCTCATCTTCCATAATAATTTTATCACCTTCTCATGGCTACATCTCCCTCTGCCTTGATCACTGAACTTGGGGTGGCATCACCCATGTCCCTTCTTCCCAAGAGTCATCCTAAACATATAATACAAACAACAGCAGCCCACCAACAAAATCTACCATCACCAGTTATCCCAGTAGGCATCTGACAAAATTGGGAACAGTTACTGGAGGTATACAACACCCAGCCAATACCTGTTACATAGGGGGATATCATCTCTCTCCACCCCATCTCACACCCAGGGAGGGCCAGCCTTCTGCCAGTTACAGACTCTCACTCTGAAGGCATTTGGCAACTGTCTCCTATCATATAAGTCACTGTACATGCTCTTGGCCTGTGCAAGAACCACGTGTCTTAGGTCCTCCCAGCTATCTAACCTCCTCTAGGTTGGGGGAGGGGGAAACAGAAGCGGAGGTAGTGCTCTCGCCCTCAGGACTGCAAAAGGGGCTCCCCAGTGGATTACCCCAAGGGCTGCTGGTCTTTTATGCACCCTGACAAGCCAGGATATGATGCAAGAGGCTGCAGGATTGAGTGCAGCCTCTCTCTGAACTCTGGGTCAGATGGGGGTTCCAGCACTTACCAGGGACCTCAGCTATCTCAAGGGACAGCAACCCAGAGGATCAAGCAAAACACCCAGAGGATCAAGTATTCACTCCCAGGATATGCCTTCTCTGGTCCTCCAGTGCTGCAGCTCTTCTGGCCAATCAATCCTTTTCAAATATAGTTTTGTAAAATACTAAAAAGCCCATTGCATTTCAGTTGAAAACAACCTTCTTCAAGGGCTCTCATCAGGAACAAGCCAAATGTTGCATTGATCAAAGAACTTTATTCTCACTAAGTGCTTCTGAACAATGATGTTTTCAACCAAAACATGGGCCTTTTTTAAAAAAGAAAATCACTTTATAGGCACTGTATTTGAAAAAGATTGATTTCTTTGTACAGTTTTGAGACTAATCCTCTTCCTTTACCTGTCTTGGCTTTTTGTGCCTCCCCCCTTTTTTTCTTCTCTTGCTTGTTGCCGATAACAGCAAAACTGCTCTTTGATACCATTCTGTGGGCAAGGATCTGGCATCCTTATTCAGAAACCTCCTACAATCTACCCTCCTTCTCAAGAATGAGTTGTACATATATTTTGCCATGTCATCATAGCATGGTGGGATGAAAATCCTGAGAGTGTACTGACCTTGTTTTCTTCCCCTTGACATCTGACAAAGCTGTGATTGTGCTGCTTTTATGGAGCGTGTTACCTAAGAAGTATTACAAAAGCATATCAGAACAGAGGAAAGAAGTGCAGGTGCATTTGTTGCTGCATACTTTCATGTCTGTGAGAGAATGATACTCTGAATAGAACTGATTTTAGAAAGAACAGAGATAATTTGCCACCATGTATTTCTAGAGTTTCTATTTTTAGATTTAAATGTTATTGGCTCTTGTTTTTTAGTTTCTCTTTGGAAAAAAGAATATGCCACATAGCAAAGTTGATTATGTTAATCCATTTGGAGCATAAGCAGCATTGCTGTTACTAGGAGTTTTGAAGAATAATGGATGGATAAATTGAAGCTGTTAAGCATAAATTTGACTAAATATTTATATGGCAAGAAGGCCTAACTTGGATAGGTGTAGAATTTGTTTGTATTCTGTGATTTCTCTTGTTTGTCCTCTGCCTAGAAGTGTTACACATTCAAAAATCTTGCAATATCATTTCTTATATTGTTAAGGAAAATAATATGACACAGGCTACACAACTAATGACTAAATTAGATTTGATCACAATCTGTCAATCAGTTTGAAGAATGTTCACTCTGAAGTAAGTCCCAAAAAGATCACTTGGCATGAGCTAGCATGGTTAAACAGTTCTAAGACTACAATTCTTTGTCCATTTACATAAGGGAAAGCTTCACTGAGTTCAAGGGGAGTCAGTTCTGAGTAGTCATCTATAGGATTCCACTGTAAGTGTTACTGTAATCCACAAAGGAAATTTAAGGATTAAGTGAACCATCGTACTGAAAAAAAGTTTTACCATTTGGTAGATACGTTTAGGATTATAATCTAATTCTGACACATAATCTAGTATCATTCCCCACTAGTTTTTTACATATTAATCCTGCTCTTCCTCCAAGAAGTTTAGGGTTACATATATGTGGTGATCCCATATTTATCCTTACAACAACTATGTGAGTTAGGTCAGGTTGGTTGGGAGGTGTTGACTGGCCTCTACACTACATTGTGATTTTCAGGACAATAAAAATGGAAATGGACTGCTTTCAAGTTGATCCTGACTTATGGCTACCCTATGAATAGGTTTTTCATGGTAAGCGGTATTCAGAGGGGGTTTACCATTGCCTCCCTCTGAGGCTAGTCTTCCTTGGCTGGCTAGGGCCTGCTCAGCTTGCCACAGCTGCACAAGCCAGCCCCTTCCTTGTCCGCAACTGCCAGCTGGGGGGCAACTGGACTCCTTGGGACTATGCAGCTTGCCCACGGCTGCACAGGTGGCAGGGCACGTAACCCCTGAGCCACTCAGTGTGGGGGTGATCTTTAGCTGGCCCTTGACACCCAGGAGACACGAGCGTGGATTTTAACTCATAGACTCTGGACTCCGTGCCAGGCTCTCCTCCCCACTGTGCTATAGTGCATGCCAGATACCAGAGTCTGCAAATGTGGAAAACAGGCAGTCTTACCCTTAACAAATGTCTCTCATCTGAAGGTGCATTTTACTCTCTGAAGCACCAATGATGTCACATGTTGATTTACAGTTAAACAAGTAACATGTTGCTGGTCTGTCCACGATAAAACATAGGCATATTATATTTATAAATGTTTTCTCTTGCAAACATTTCCCATGGTTGATAAGTGATGGTAAGTAAGTTTCTTTACTTATTTTTGTGTAGGTACCTAAGAGAAAATATTTCCACCTCCTCCGACTGTTCTAGCCTTAACAAATAAAAGTCCAGTTTTGTCCTCACTGTCTAGGTTTAAGAATCTCCCGTGAGTGTGATGTTCTTCTTCCTGGAATACAAAGTTCAATACAAGAATTTTTCTTAATGAATGCTAAATTAATTGTACTTTATATGTATGTGAACATGATGACACTGTGTTTGGTTTCCTGAAAAAGGGAGGGGTGAGCTTGATATGAGATTGTAAATATGCAGATTTTTGCCATTGTAGCCAGATATACATTCTGATAAAAGAAATTAGCAAAGTGTCTTGTCCAGTATATTTTGTTAAATGTGCCACTAAAGAGGGATCATGAAAAAGTCTGTTAGATTCTGAAAACAGAAAGTGGAACACAAAGCAACAGTTCTTCTCATGTTTTATTGTTAGTAGATTGTGTGTCTACAAATAACTTTAATAGTAAAGTTGAAGGCTATTGAATCCAATATGAATAATTTTGTTTTTCACTTGATTCATTCCTCATTGTTTTTTCTCCCTCTTTCAGTGGAGTTTTTATACTGTGATTTGTCTTCCATGAAGTCCGTACGTCAATTTGTTCAAGTATTTAAAGCAAAGAATTGCCCACTCCATGTCCTGATCAATAATGGTGAGTTTTCTCAAAACATGCTTTTTGTATGAATGTTTACCTTTTGGGATCCATGCCATTGTTGTATATTTTACTCCTTTCTTGAACCAAAGAATGTTGTTGTTGTTGTTGTTGTTATATTTCTATCCTGCCCTTCGTCCCAGCAGGAGCTTAGAATATACATCTGTTTTGTTTAAAAAAAGCCCCCCCTCATTTTGCTGAAGTGGGTGCAATGTTCCTGAATCTGAAAATGTTGTCCACTGACAGTTTATGCTAATAGAATCATTTATGCATCAACCCAGTGTGCAATAGCAGTGAAAAAGGCTGAGTATCAGTAATTGTTTGGAAACATCCAGTAACAAAATGCCGTTATGTAACTCTATGACAGCATTCCTGACCTAATGCTCTCCAGATGTTTTGGACTACAACTCCCATCAGGTCTAGCCAGCATGGCCATCGTTAAGGATGATGGGTTACACTCCAAAATATCTGGAAGGCATCAAGTTGAAGATGACTGCTATATGCGCATTTCTAGTCACCCCATCTCAAAAAGATACAGAAAAGATCACCCACAATGACCAAGGGGTGGAGCACCTTGCCTTACAAGAAAAGGCTAAAGAACTTGAGGCATTTTAGTTAAGAAGAAAATGTGATGTAATAAAGGTCGATCAAATTATGAATGGGTTGAAGAGAGAGAATAAAGGGATATTTTTTCTCTTTCTTTCCTAGTATCAGAGGATGGGTTCACCAATGAAATTGTTTGGCAGTAGGCTCAGAATAGACAAAATTAAGTTCTATTTCACAGAACACACAATTCACCTATTAGCTGCCACATAATATGGTGAGTGCCACTACGGTAGATGGCTTTTTAAAAAGGATTAGACAAGTTCATGGAGACGAGGTCTATCAATGACTATTAGCTGTGATAGCTAACTGAAATACCCACATTCAGACACAGTAACTCTGAAAGCCGTTTTCTGGGACCCAACGTGGTGGGTGGCTGTTGACTTTATGCCATACTTGTAGATTTTCTACAAACATCTGGCTGGCCACAGATGGAAACAAGATACTTGACAAAATTGGTCCTCTGTTTGATCCAGCAGGGCTCTTCTTATGTCCTTAATCATTTTCTGTGTTAAACTTTCAGGATTGTCTAGATATTTCAGGAAACTGGTCTGGACTGGGAAAATGTTCAGCCTGCATTTTAGTCCAAAAATATTGCAATATGCAGTTTTGTATCTTAAAGCACCTGAGCTCAGATTCTCATTTTCATTCCATAAGAAAAGATGATGGACACCTTCCATTCATCCTTCTGCTTTCCCATTACTGACTTCCCATTATTTATTTATTTATTTTATTAAATTTATTAGTCGCCCATCTGTCTGGCTGTCCAGCCACTCTGGGCGACGTACAAAGTAAAAACATACAAATACATTAAAACATTAAAAATCTCAACAACAATAATAAAACCTAAAGGTAAAGGTGTCCCCGGACTTGTAGTGCGAGTCGTTTCCGACTCTTAGGGTGACGCCTTGTGACGTTTGCTAGGCAGACTGTATATATGGGGTGGGATTGCCAGTTCCTTCCCCGGCCTTTCTTTACCCCCCAGCATATGCCGGGTACTCACTTTACCGACCATGGATGGATGGAAGGCTGAGTGAACCTCGACCCCTTTATTTATTTATTAAATTTATTAGTCGCCCATCTGGCTGGTTGTCCAGCCACTCTGGGCGACGTACAAGATAAAAAACAATACATTAAAATGTTAAAATTTAAAACCATAACAGTAAAAACCTAACCCACCCCAAAAGCCTGCCTGAAGAGCCAGGTCTTCAAGGCCCGGCGGAAGCTCATCATAGAAGGGGCATGGCGGAGATCATTTGGGAGAGAGTTCCACAGGGTGGGGGCCACTATTGAAAAAGCCCTCTCTCTAGTCCTCACCAGTCTAGCTGTTTTAACCGGTGGGATCGAGAGAAGGTCTTCTGAGGCTGATCTTGTTGAGCGGCATCCCTGACGATGCTGGAGGCGCTCCTTCAGATAGACTGGGCTAAAACCGTGTAGGGTTTTAAAGGTCAAAACCAACACCTTGCATTGGGCCCGGTAAACAACCGGTAGCCAGTGCAACTCCTTCAGCACTGGAGTGATGTGATCTTGCCGGCGGCTGCCTTTAATCAGACGAGCCGCCGCATTCTGTACCAGTTGCAGCTTCCGGACCGTTTTCAAGGGTAACCCCACGTAGAGCGCATTACAGTAGTCTAGGCAAGAGGTGACCAGGGCATGTACCACCGGTGGGAGCAGATGGTTGGGAAGGTAGGGGCGCAGCCTTCGTATCAGATGGAGTTGATACAGCGCCGCCCGGCTCACAACCGAGACTTGAGCCTCCATGGACAGCTGGGAGTCAAGAATGACCCCCAGGCTGTGGACCTGGTCTTTCAAGGGCAATCGTACCCCATTGAGCACCAGGTCCACATCCCCCAGCCTTCCCTTGTTTCCCACAAACAGTACCTCGGTTTTGTCAGGGTTCAGCTTCAGCTTATTCCTTCCCATCCAGCCACTCACCAACTCCAGGCACTTGGACAGGGTTTCTACAGCCAACCTCGGTGAAGATTTAAATGAGAGATAGAGCTGCGTGTCATCCGCATACTGATGACATTGCAGCCCAAATCTCCTGATGATTGCCCCCAGCGGCTTTATATAGATGTTGAACAGCATCGGGGAGAGGATGGAACCCTGTGGCACCCCACAAGTGAGAGGCCAAGGATCCGAGACCTCATCCTCCAATGCCACTCTTTGGTACCTACCAGATAGGAAGGAATGGAACCACTGCAATACAGTGCCCCCCATGCCTAACCTCTTCAGGCGGTCCAGGAGGATAACGTGGTCAACAGTATCGAAAGCCGCTGAGAGATCAAGGAGGACAAGGAAGGTGCATTCGCCCCTATCCCACGCCCTCCTCATATCATCTACCAAGGCGACCAAGGCTGTTTCAGTCCCATGTCCAGGCCTGAAGCCCGATTGAAATGGATCCAGATAATCCGCTTCCTCCAAGTGCGCTTGCAACTGCTTTGCCACCACCCGCTCAACTGCCTTGCCTAAGAATGGCAAATTTGAGACTGGGCGAAAGTTGTTCAGATCTTGGGGATCCAAGGAGGGCTTCTTTGAGATTGGTTTTATTACTTTCTCCTTGAGCGCTGATGGCATTACTCCCTCTTCGAGAGATGTATTTACCACCAGCTTGATCCCCTCACCCAGTCTATCTTTGCAGCTCATAATGAGCCACGATGGGCAAGGATCGAGTAAGCAAGTGGTTGGCTTTAAGGTTGAAAGCACCTTGTCCACTTCATCAGATGGAAGAAGCTGGAACTGATCCCACAGCACCAGAGCACCACTGGTCACCTCTGGCTCGCTCACTGTGTCCACAGCGCACGGAATAGCACTCTTAATACGATCGATTTTCTCCGCAAAGTGTTTAGCAAACTCGTCACAGGAGGCCTTAGCATGTTCCATTGGTTCCGGAGCAACTGGACCGACCAGGCTCCAGACCACTTGGAACAGTCTCCTGGGACAGCACTCTGCAGATGCAATAGAGGCAGCATAAAAATCTTTTTTTGCTGCCCTTATTGCCACATGATAGGCTGCTGCAGCCGCTCTAACATGTGTCCAATCGTCAGAGCGAGATTTCCGCCACCGGCGCTCTAGCCGTCTCACCTCCCGCCTCAGAATTCTCAACCGTGGGGTGAACCACGGTGCCTTCTGAGCTCTATTCAGGGGGAGAGGGCGTTTCAGAGCCACCTGGTCTAATGCCCCGGTGATTGCGGCATTCCACCCCTCCACCAGGGTCTCAGCTGAGTGGCTGTGTGCATGCTCCAGAGAGTCCCCAAGCGCATTCAGGAATCCATCAGGATCCATCAGACGCCTGGGGCGGACCATCTTAATAGGTCCTCCACCCCCACGGAGGGTTTGTGGCACCGAAAAGTCCATCCTCACCAAGTAGTGGTCTGACCATGACAAGGGGGTGATGGATGTACCCCCAATTTTCAGATCACTCCCCTCCTCTCCTGAGACAAACACAAGGTCGAGTGCATGACCGGCTACATGGGTGGGCCCCATTGTAATAAGGTGCAGCTCCCAGGAAGCCATGGTTTCCATGCAGTCCCGAGGCACCCCAGTAAGGATGGCCTCTGAATGTACATTGAAGTCCCCCAATACCAGCAGGTTTGGGGACTGTACATGCACAGCCGAGACCACCTCCAGCACCTCGGCCAGGGAGTCCATCGTGCAGCGGGGTGGACGGTACATGAGCAGAATCCCTAGACTGCCCTTTGGGCCCAACCTCCAGTACATGCAGGCTGCTACCTTGGTCTCACAGAGAGGAGGTCTGGTGAGAACCAGGGACCTTCGGTAAATAACCGCCACTCCTCCTCCCCGACTACCGACCCTCGGCTGCTGTGCATACGAGAACCCAGCTGGACACATGGCCGCAAGGATAGGAGCAGCAGCCTCATCCAGCCAGGTTTCCGTAATACATGCCAGGTCCGCGCCCTCATCCAATATCATATCATGGATGAGGGATGTTTTTTGGGCAACAGACCTGGCATTGCACAGCAGCAGTCGAAGGCCAGAGTATGGAGTCAAACATCCCCCAGCTGTCTGTTGGCTCTGGACAGGCCCGGAACAGGGGACAGATATTAAGCATCTCTCCCTAGTTCCTCTTACCTGACGTGACCTGCCCCTAGCTTTCCCCCAGCATCTGCCGCCCAGCCTCGGTATACATTGGCCTCCCACCCTTCCCCCATCTCTCCCCTGTGATTGACACATGCCCTGATGTAGGCTTCCACCACTCAGGCAGGCACCCAACCTTAAAACAACCCCCCCCAAAGAAAAAAGAAAAGAAAAAAAAAAGGATGACCCACAACCAGCACACAAAAAAAACCCAGGCCACCTCAGCCAGCTGGCTTATGTATCCCTCCAAAGAGGGACAGGTGGTGGAAATCAGTCACAGCTGGCTGGGTACCTGGGGCCTGGTCCTGCAAGATGCACGTCTGCCAGGCAGAAGTCCCACAGGGAAGGGTGGTGGAGGTGGTGATCCAGCAGCAGCAGCAGCAGCAGGCTCTCCTTCCCTGGGCGGCGATGTTCTCCTCTTCCTGCAGGCACTGGTCTCCGGAGGACTTCCTCCTTCCATTGGAATTGAACTCCGGCCGTGAGCAGAGCTTTGGCTGCATTACTGCTGCTTACCACTCTGCGCCACGGAGGGTCATAAAACCTAACCCACCCCAAAAGCCTGCCTGAAGAGCCAGGTCTTCAAAGCCCGGCAGAAGCTCATCATAGAGGGGGCATGGCGGAGATCATTTGGGAGGGAATTCCACAAAGTGGGGGCCACAATTGAAAAAGCTCATTACAGACTTCAGCAACAGGAATATGACAATTGGAACCTGCAAAAAAAAATTGCATGTGAAGTACTCCTGTACAGAACTCCAGCCAGCCATGACTTCTTCCAGGATACTTTATTGCATTCCCTCTCCACCCCAGTTTTCTACCCTCGTTTCAGTCGTCATTCATCCATCATTGCTGCAAACCTAGAGTCCCAGTTACCCCTATAGTTTCTTCTTGTGCATGGATGGTGCTGATTTGGCTATATACTAATAGTATTAGTATATAGGAAATTCTCACATTCTAGGCTGCATCTTGGGGCATAATAGTAATTGTTCTAGATCATCATAAGTTGATAGGCAGAGATAAAGCTATAGGCAGTACATACCACCATCTAGGTAGTAGCAGGAGAGGAGGAGAGCATGAAGAATAAGCAAATTGATTTTTTTTTCATTTGCTGTACAAATAATACAGCCAATTCTGGAAGAGGAAGGAAGGAGGGTGGTGAATTACTGGCCGCAAACAAGGTTGTCAAGTTTAAACTATGAATCTCCTATCGGACAACTTAACAAAAGAAAATACAGGATGAACAACTGAAAGAAGTTTTGATTGAGTCTAACTTCTATATAGCTGGGTCATGTGCTGGTGCTTCTTGAAATTCTCTGGAAAAATGAATTAAATCAAATGAAACTGTGGAATAAAGCCAAACTTTTAAACTGTTTGCCTGAGTTTTCATAACTCAGTGTCAGTACCGGAATACATGTTCTGTTGGCTTTCCCGAACATGCAAGTGTGCTGCCTTGTCCGTCTTAGATGAGATTCAGAGCTACATAAAAGTAATTGGATGAGTTCCTTCTGAAAGGTTTGTTTAGTTGTGATTAAAACTTAAATTCTGTAGAATCAGGTTCAAATTAGTGTGGCATTTCTTGTCTTTGGCATCACGATATGATGCATTCAGTTTTTAATGTGTACCACTGGTAAAGGTCAGTTTAGTCTAGTCCCTTCTGTTCTATTAAATAAGATAGGCGTGTTAGCTTAGATATCATAACCGGTAAGTAGCACGTAACACAAAACATTCCAGTTCTGCATTCTCTGTTTATTAACAGACTTGGTAATAAAGGTGCTTTGAACTGTTCTGCATTTCAGTATAATTTTATTTAATTCTTTATCAATTGCAAGGCACTTCCTTTTGCCAAGATAAATGAGCTTTTCAAGAAAGTTTATCAGGAGCTTTAGTGAAATGTTTGGCTTAACTGTGTGCATTTCACCATGCCTGGAACAGAATCACAATAATACATACTTTCTACTCCTAACTCCTCCCCTTACTTAATTAGGTTAGCCCCTGGTAATCTACCAGTTTTAGAACTGTTCCCTTTTGTTTCATTTTAGAAACTGAAATATGTTCATAATTTCAGTCTTCTTCTTTTTGGTATACTGTTAATTAATTTGATGGAATGTTGATGAAAAACCAGAATAATTTCAACCCTCAGAAGGACTAATTTGAAGGTTCATCATGGCAATGGGAAGTATCCTGTCAATTTCAAGTTTTAGGTATCTCACTCTTGGGACTGAAATAGCTGCTTTATGGGTGAAGAAAATTATGAGGACTCTCAAAGACCCGCTGACAGATGCCTCTTGGTTAAAATACATATGTTGGCAGCATTCCATTCTGCTCTGCCCTATAGACTTGAATGGAAAAAAACTTCCCAAAACGTGTGTATTATGGAGGAAATCGTTTGGTAATTACATTCCTTTTCTGTATCTCCAGAAGTATTTGATTTGCCTTTGGGCCCTTTAAATGGGTAATTATAGCTTACACAGTGCCAAAGTAGAGCTTTAGTTTACATGCAGTGAAAATTGCCATGTCTATCGTTTTCCCCAGTTATAGATATTCAGAACTTTATTTTGAGTAAGATCCAAGGCCACCTCGGTCTTGCCCCTAGAATGTCTTGTTTGGGGGCTTAAGTCTGGCCACCACCAGCAAAAGAACCACTGACAATAGTCCTACATTCAGAGTTATCCACAGGCATAGCGGGAGCAAGCAGATGTGAAGTTCTTTGATGACAGAAAGGCTCTTGTACTCTTTCCTAAGCTCCTCAAGCCAGAAAATCTGGAGGTTAGGATTGCTCTTTTTTTAAAAAAAAAATCTAGTATTAACCTAGAAAACTCAGAAGATAAAAGTTATCTTTTGGGCACCTTGTAAAAAGTTATTTCACCATGTAGCTGCCTACTTATGTCTGAAAAACATAACTTACAGTATGCCTGACAAATATGTTTACTTGTTGTCGTAATGATATATGATTGCTTTGAATGAGACACTGCTGCTGATAATCCATTTTCCCCACCCCTGCAAAGATCTACAATTAGGCCTATCAACTAGATTTACGTTAATGACAATTGTTATAAAGCATTTTTAAAAAACCCTGCAGATCTGGGAACTGCATTTTTCCTCTCCAGAAATCAAGCTTTGTTTTCTTTCTCTAAAAATCAAGCTTTATTGTTTGAGTGACTGGACGGATAATTAAATTTATTTAGTTAAAGTCATGGGAACATACACAATATAAGCACTAGAAGGGGGTAGGAGCACAGTTAATGAACAACATGGTGCTCACAAGGAAAAATTCTAAGGAGATGGGTATTGAACCCCTCCCTGAGCTCAGTAAAGATCTTTTGCGAATTAAGCAGGCAAAAATAACTCAGTTCTACCCCTCTAAAGAGTTGGTGTGTGAAGAAATAAAAGTTAAGGAAGCAAGGGAAGCCGATCAGGAAACTCCTCGCCGAGCGGCCTCAGCCCTGGATTGGTCAATTAATAATCTTCCAGATAGGCACTGTGATTATGAAGACCTAGCTGCTGTTAACCTGGCTCAAGAACTGGCTTGGGTGGAGAGCAAAATAAGTCTGGGGGTAGTAGCTACTCCCCAGCAAAACTCGAAATTTGCTCCTAATAAGCCTTATATCAGCCAATCCCCTAGTACATTTGAAGACTCTGGAGAGAAGAAAGGCTTGACCCAGCTTAGTCAATTAGAAACGGACAAGAAGCAGGAAAAGGAATTATCTCCTGGGAATACAAAAAGTATGGAACCAAACGAAACCTGGCCCTTTTGGATGGCGTCGATTTTAAACCGGATTTTAATGTTTTTAGCAGAATCTAATCAGCTTCTCACAACTTTAACTGAAGCATTTATTAAACTAGACACCAATTATGGGGAGAAAGTTCCTACCCCTCCGTTAACTCTGGTTATTAAGCAGAATGTGCAATCAAAGCGTTCTCATAGAAGTGAAAACAAGAAGGCTACAACCAAGACAAGAAGATGGCATGCTACCCCTATGGCTAAGAAGAGCAAAAACATTAAAAATCTGAAAAGACAGTGTAAAATGAACTTTAAAAATTTATTTAAATTATTGGAGACTCCACAGGAGCAGAGCAAGAAGAAAATACCCAAACAAGCTCCTCGTCAAGAACAAAAGCAGCCTGCTAATGATAAGATCACACAAGCTCTGCTGGAAATTTCTCCTTTGCCTCTATTACTTAGGAACTCATCACAGAACCAACAACTGGACCAACAAGATCCCTGGTCAATAAGGGCTCCAAACCCTAAACCACCCAGCAGTTGGAAAAGAAATACGGAATGGTCCCTTGTTTTGAACCGTTTTAAATTAGCTATAGCCAATTATCCAAAACCATTGGGCTACGTAGCTCAAGAGGACCGCAGGATGCACCTTCAAAAATTGTTGGATAGCATTATTCCAACTAGGATTAATACGGAAGATATACTGCACATAGACTATCTATTCTATGACTATATCAGTGCCCGTGCTATAATATCCTTTATAAATATAGAAAAAGTGAAGCAATTGTTCAAATATAAAGATTTACTCTTAACTCAAGGTCTCATAGTTACTAGAGTTTTTGAGAACATAGCACCACCTTTCCCGTTAACCATGCCTGTTAATTCTGAACCATACGAGTGCTCATTAAATCCTGGGTCTAACCCGGACAGCAACCTTACTGATCTGGACCCAGAACTGACGGCTCCCCAATCTCATACGCTAGGTCCTCTGGCACGGCCGATTCTGGAATCTGTAGAACTTCCTGAGATACTTCCCATAACAGCGGAAGCAAAGGAGGTAAAGGAGCAGTTTATAGAAGAGGAACGATACTTACTTGACAAATTTGCCACTCTTATCTACTGAGATACAAGCTGACATCTTCACAAGACTTTACAAACTAACAGCTACCCTAGAAAGAATATCAACAATTCCCAAGAAGGGGGATACCGATAACACACAATCCAATGAGTGTAATCCCCCTAAGGCATTTGCAACGGGTCAGTCCGCTCCTCCGGAGAACCTACCCCAAAGAGGAAATGATGTTACAAGCAATACTCGCTCAATTCGAGTTGAAGCAGAAATTAATCTGCTGTCCCCAGCTACGATACCAAAATCACCGGTAAAGAAACCATCCACAATTGTCCCTAAGTCCGAGATTGCCAAACTTACAACTGCTATGTGGACGGCTAGGAGATGGCTTGAACCTAATGAAGAGGGCTCTCCCCCAAAACCTGTCAACCATATCAGACATTCACCGAAACAACTACATCTAATAATTTCAAATATTAGCAGAATCGACCCATGGATAGATAAAATTGATTGTTGGCAGGATTCCGATTTGCCTCATATACCAGCATTGCGCCAGAAATTACCATCACAGCAAGTCACTCTCCCCTGACAAGGAGCTAAGCAAACTTGCTCGCATCTCCAGTTTCTATCATGGAACATTGCAGGGTGGAAAAACAAAATATCTGACCCATTATTTTTGAACTTTCTCAAAAATTACGACATCATTTTTCTACAGGAGACTTGGCATAAAGGAGAGCCAGGCTTAAATGGTTTTTCTGCTCATTATCTTGAGGCTGCACCTAGTAATAAGAGAGGCCTCTCTAAGGGTGGTCTGTGTATGTTTATATCCACCAAAATTTATGCATCTATAGCCAAGCTAAATCCCCTTAAGGATCTTGCAATCTCCACAATTATTAAATTTCCATGGGCGACCCTACTTCTTGTTAATGTATACTTTCCCCCAGCTCAAAAAAAAAAATCCAGCAAGGCGAGCATTGATAAGCTGGAAAAATATTTAATAAGTCTGTCAGTGCGTCATCCCGAAGCACTGGTGATCATAGCAGGGGATTTCAATGCAAGAGTTGGCCTTAATGATGTAGCCCTCTATTCCAGACTTCATATGGTACCGCCTACAGGGGATAGGCCCTCACTTGTTCCAAATAGAAGATCGAGAGATAAGGGCATTAATTATGCTGGTTTTTGCCTAATGCAACTCATTACTAGCAGGAATCTAATACTGGTTAATGGGCGGGTGAAAGGGGATTATATTGGAGAATTTACTTATCACGCGAGTAGGTGCCTAAGAATAAGTTCGTGGCTTAAATTGATATTCAGCCCCATAGGGTTGACACCGTATATTTTGCAGGACAGATTCCATTCATCATGGGAATTGATGATTAACAATAAAATAAAAACTTTAGGCTTCTCAATCCCAGACATCCTACATATGGGTCTTTCTAAAGCCAAGGAACAAATCTTACAGAGAATTAAAGATGTGGATAGACAACAACATTTTGCTTTGGTTAGGAAGCATATCTTTAACTCCAACCCACAACATCCAAAGTCGTATCTCTTTAACTTACCCCTACCAAAACATCGAAAAGCATTTGTGTGGGCAAGGCTAAATTGCCTACCAAATGCATTTTTGTTGGGCAGATACAATAAAACACCTTACTGTGATCGAATATGTCCTTGTAATGTTGGGATGGTTGAAACGCTAACTCATGTAATTTTGCATTGTATTCTGTATCTCGAGCCTAGAAATCATCTGATCAAACCCCTAATTAGTTCATTGCCAGGGAGAAGTGAGGATTTCTATGTTAAATACCTCCTTGCGGATCAATCCGCCTCCATTACTTTTTTTTTTTTTAATAATTTTTATTCAAATTTTCATACAACATACAAAACTAAACATTCAAAGACAAAAAACAAAATCAAAAATAATTGAACAAAAAGAAAAAAAAATAAGGAATAAAATATTGACTTCCCATTTGTCACATATCAAATCAGTTATAAGTCTATAATATATAACAATCCTGTCTCTTAAATCATATTATAAAATCACTTTCCTCCAATAGTTATCTTACTTAATCATCAGATCTCATAAACATTACTTTGTTCTTTCCACAAAAAGTCAAAGAGAGGTTTCAGTTCTTTAAGAAATATATCTATCAATTTTTTTCCAAATAAGCATATCAATTAATCCATCTCATTACTAATTATAATAATCTTATTGTCATAACCATAGTCAAAATAAACATTTCAAACAATCCGTCTCATCAGAATCTGTTAGGTTCAATAATTTCAATAGCCATTATTCTATTGTCCCTATTAGTTCCATCTTCCATCTTCCATCTTCGATAGTCCTGTTAAATCCAGTAATTTCAGTGTCCAATCTTCCGATAGTCCTGTTAAATCCAGTAATTTCAGTGTCCAATCTTCCATTATCAGTATTCCATAATAATCTTGCTGTCATAACCATAGTCATACAATAAGAGTCTGATGGGAATTACCTCTATCCCAAATATTATCTTGCCAACCATTCTGAATAGGTTGCTGAAATACTGCTGTAAGATCATATCTCTGTTCTTTTTTTCAAAATGCACTGGCTCATCTCTTGAAAGTTTTTCCATTGTCACATGGCTGCAGTTAATTCCATCCATCACATCATTCCAGTCCAGAAGATTATCCATGCCATTGATAACTTTCTCTCTAGAATCTTCCTTAGTTTCTTCAGAGATAACATTAAATTCCAAACAATAGATTTTATTTCTAAAATCCATAAGCTTCAAATCTTTTTCCTGTTCCACGTTTGTTCCAGTCTCCAGGGTCTCCTCTCTCACAGGGACCCCTATTTCTTTAAGCTCCTGTGACATTTTGCTCAATTCAATTATTCCAGTCTCCAGGGTCTCCTCTCTCACAGGGACCCCTATTTCTTTAAGCTCCTGTGACATTTTGCTCAATTCAATTATTCCAGTCTCCAGGGTCTCCTCTCTCACAGGGACCCCTATTTCTTTAAGCTCCTGTGTCATTTTACTCAATTCAATTTTCAGCTCCTTACTACCCTGTCGCAGGTCTTTTTCCTGTTCCACGTTTGTTCCAGTCTCCAGAGTCTCCTCTCTCACAGGGACCCCTATCATTTTGCTCATTTCAATTTTCAGCTCCTTACAACCCTGTCGCAGGGTTCGTTTCGTTATCTCAATTTCATCCATTATTTTCTGAAACATAGATACTTCCAGGTTCTCAGCCACTTTCTTAATTGCCATTTTAAAAGAAAAATATAAAAGAACCACTTCTTATTTCAGCAACAATTGGGTTAATACTCCAAACTTGGTGACATCACAGCGTAAACAGAACAGACAGCCTTATCTCTCCATGCTTAAGTAAACAAAATGCAGTTCCCAGGATCGAAACAATTAATGGCGTCGTCAGAAAACAGATTCGTCAAAATAAAATGAACTAGGAAAAAAGTAATCTCAGACAATATAATATTCTTCAGAATAAAAATCAGGAATAGAAATCCCTCTTCCGTGTATATCTTTAGGGTGCAAATCCAGGACAGCTTTTTGCAACAAAAACAGAGATAAGCTATTAATTAGTGAATAGCAGAGAGAAGTTATGGCTCCCCGGTGAGATGTCAAAAACTGATCAATCTGGCAAATCTCTTTTAAACAGCAACAATTTAAGTCAAGTAAAAGAAAAATATAGAAAGAAGGGTGCTTGCCTGTTAGTGCGTTCTCTCTTTGAAGAAAAGATGAACGTTCGCTTTATCAGATAGAGCTTGTTGTTGAAAATCCGTCCCACCTTCGTCGGCTGGACCTCGTCCCACAAATTAATGAGATCTGGTCGTCCCAACAAAAATAGGCTTTGAGGTTAATCTCTTCGTTTCTCCCTACCCGGGAGAAGTTTAATCAGTCAAAAAAAAAAAAAATCTGACTGATATATCTGAATAAGCTTCTTTTGAGGCAGGAGCCCGTCTCAAAAGCAGGCACAGGCTAAGTCACCCTTCCCGGAAGTCAATCCGCCTCCATTACTAACTCAGTAGCTAAATTTTGTGCGATAGCTATTTCGATTAGGAATTCTCTAACTGAGCCTCCAAAAAGAGACGAAATCAGAATAAGCCCTTTTTAGTACCAAAGCTTTATTATACTTCAATCATTAATTATCTCTGTTTTAGCTATAAGATTTTTATGTATGAGAATTAAATTTGTAGACTATATGTCTATTTTTATCAATAATTTTAAACTTTCTAGTTTAATAATGTTTTAATCGTTTTCCGATTATATGTTTTTCTTTTTCTTTTCTTTTTGCTTATAATTGTATTATTGGTCTATGACTGTAATAATAAATTGAATCGAATGGTAACATTTAAGAACTATAAAACCAGTAACTCACATGCTTTGCTCCTAGATTATCTGTAATTAAAGAAACAGTTTAAACATCTTATTGCCTGGAAAAAAAAACTTGCTTTGAAGGACAATTGGCAGCTTTTGATAAAAGCATCAAAATTGAAGGATTCTGACCTGTTCTGGAAGCTAGTTGCTCAAGGATGGCCAAGAGACTGCTCTAAAGCAGATTGCCACATTTCAGTTACTTCTTGGGAAAATTATTTTGTTAAAATGTATATGTGTGATCAGAACTTCAAATTTGCACCTAAATTGACTAAGGCCGATCTGCCAGCATGGCCACCGGTATCTGCCAAGGAAATTATCCATCTTATAACTAGATTAAAACCTAACAAAGCTCCAGGAGCAGATAATATACCAGCAGAAGTCTTCAAAGCAATCCCTGAATGGTGGGCCCAGGTATTAGCTGTATTATTTACTATGATAGACCAGTCTACCCAATTTCCACTGGATTGGGGTCTTGCAATAATAGTCCCCATTTATAAAAAAGGCCCTAGAGATAACCCGTCTAACTACAGACCGATCAGTCTACTTTCCATCATTAGCAAGCTTTATGCTATGCACCTATACGATAAACTGAAAGATTGGGCCGAACGAGATAATAATATAGCAGATGAACAGGCTGGATTCAGAGTGGGGCGTTCTACGACGGACCATATCTTCATCCTACATCATCTAGTTAATAAGTATACTGTATACGCAGGAGGTACGTTATATGTGTCTTTTATTGATTTTAGGACAGCCTTTGATTCTATTTCTAGGGAACGGCTTTGGGAGAAACTAGAGGCCTCTAATATTGATAAACGATTATTATGCTTAATACGCGGCCTATATGCTAATACCTGCCTGCGTGTTAGATGCAATAAGGCAGGACATTTAACGAGACCTATTTTCACCTATAAGGGGGTTAAACAGGGATGTTTATTAGCCCCCCTTCTTTTCAACCTCTATATTAATTCGTTAGTGGGGAGTCTGCATAAGGTTCAATCACATCCACCCGGATTAAAAGAG
Source organism: Rhineura floridana (assembly GCF_030035675.1). Lineage (NCBI taxonomy): Eukaryota > Metazoa > Chordata > Lepidosauria > Squamata > Rhineuridae > Rhineura > Rhineura floridana. The sequence continues at coordinate 65,803,349 of NC_084484.1, read as the reverse complement.
AATCCCGTACCCATTCTTATGTATGCGGATGATATAGCTCTGATATCGCGCTCTTGTATTGGCATGAGACGCCTATTGTCAGCACTTGCAAATTATTGCAGTGCTGAGTCTTTGCTAATCAATTATGACAAAATGAAAGTTCTGGTCTTTTCTAATAAAAGGACTAAACATATATGGCGGATTCAGAGGAACTTAATTGCTCAAGTGGAATCCTTTAGATATCTGGGTGTGATATTTCAGTCTAAGGGATCTTGGGGTCCTCATTTAAAATCAGCTATAGCCAATGCCCAAAGAACCATTAGAGCTCTCCTCTCTTTTTACTTTAACAGAGGTGGACAATTCTTTCCCACAGTTATACAAGTATTTGTAATGAAGATCATACCACAGCTACTGTATGGAGCCCAAGCCAGTACCTATGAGAACTACTCTCCACTTGAATCTGTGCAGAATAGTTTCCTTAGGTCTGTGCTGGCCGCCCCCCGTTGTGTCCCAAGTCATATCTGGAAGGGTGGGGCCCTGTCTCTCTCCAGCTACAAAAACAGCAACTGCTGAAGGGGCCAGAGACCATCTACCTGTGTGAGTTTCTGCAAGACCTGCTCCCTGCATTTCTGGCTAATTTCCACCTGGCCTGGAGGGGTGGGGCCCTGTTCCTCTCCAGCTACAAAAGCAGCAACTGCTGAAGGGGCCAAAGACCATCTACCTGTGTGAGTTTCTGCAAGACCTGCTCCCTGCATTTCTGGCTAATTTCCACCTGGCCTGGAGGGGTGGGGCCCTGTCTCTCTCCAGCTACAAAAACAGCAACTGCTGAAGGGGCCAGAGACCATCTACCTGTGTGAGTTTCTGCAAGACCTGCTCCCTGCATTTCTGGCTAATTTCCACCTGGCCTGGAGGGGTGGGGCCCTGTTCCTCTCCAGCTACAAAAGCAGCAACTGCTGAAGGGGCCAAAGACCATCTACCTGTGTGAGTTTCTGCGAGACCTGCTCCCTGCATTTCTGGCTAATTTCCACCTGGCCTGGAGGGGTGGGGCCCTGTCTCTCTCCAGCTACAAAAACAGCAACTGCTGAAGGGGCCAGAGACCATCTACCTGTGTGAGTTTCTGCAAGACCTGCTCCCTGCATTTCTGGCTGATTTCCACCTGGCCTGGAGGGGTGGGGCCCTGTCTCTCTCCAGCTACAAAAGCAGCAACTGCTGAAGGGGCCAAAGACCATCTACCTGTGTGAGTTTCTGCAAGACCTGCTCCCTGCATTTCTGGCTAATTTCCACCTGGCCTGGAAGGGTGGGGCCCTGTCTCTCTCCAGCTACAAAAACAGCAACTGCTGAAGGGGCCAGAGACCGTGTGTGTGTGTATGTGCGCGTGAACCTGCTGCTCGGGATGTCTATAGACTACTGGGGTTAGTTGTTTTTTAGTTGTTTTTGGGGTCAAGATTTAATTTTGGAGATTCATTTTTGCTGTTATTTGGACTACAGCATATTTTTGTTAGACACTGTTGTGAAGTGTGTGGGGATTGCTTAATTGTATATTTATTGAGATGTTTTCATTAGTTTGTTGTTTATTATTATTGTTTGGCTACTTATATACTGTGTATATTTATATTTCTTTGTTGTATTATTTCTCTGTTGTACACCGCCCAGAGAGCTATGCTAGTCGGGCGGTATAGAAATTTAACAAATAATAAATAAAATAAATAATAATAAATAATATCTTACGACTGGAGGCTGGGCTTCCTAGTATTGAATCCAGGGTCTGGATTTACAGAATTAATTCCTGGTTGAAACTGATCTTTGCACCCGTGGGTTTGGCTCCACTCACTCTCACGGATGCCTGCCATTCCAAATGGAAGAAGATGATTAATGTTGAAATATCAAATTTAGGATTTTCTTTACCAATGATTCTTAATTTAGGCTATATAAAAGCAAAAGAATCCATCTCACAACGGATACGAGATATTGATCTCCAGAGTCATCTGATGTTGGTCACAAAGTGTAGGTATAACCCCAGGCCGTTTACAATGGCCTCATATCTATACACCTTATCCATACCTAAATATCGAAGAGCCTTTACATGGGCTAGATTTAATATTTTGCCCTCAGCCCTACTGGAAGGTCGATACAAAAAAATACCTTATATAAAAAGACTGTGCCCATGTGGTAATGAAGAAGTGGAAACGGTTGAACATGTATTACTCTCTTGCCCATTTTACCGAGATCTTAGATTACATCAAATCACTCCTATTTTACAAAATTTCCCCGGCAGGTCCGGAACCTTTTATGTAAATTACCTTCTGTCTGATCATTCCTCACTGGTAACAACCAAGGTTGCTAGCTTTTGCTCTGCTGCTATCCATTATAAAAGGTGTATGATAGCCACTGGATAGAGACAATTATAGCTTAGATTTTAAATGTCAATAACCATTTGTTTTTTAACTGATTTTAGTGTATTTTGTATTGCTACTGTTGTATATGTTTTTTGGTCTATGACCGTAATAAACATTGATTGATATAAGCACTAGGAAGTTAATTGGCATCAGTTTGTACTGGATTACATTTTTTTTACTTCAGATTTAGCTACTAAGCCATTACTATTTTCATTGCAAATTTGAACTTCATATCAGGTTGTAAGTGGATTTTGTGCAGTCCTCTTATTTATTATTTTGTTTGAAATACTTTGAGGCTGACTTTCAGGATAAAAGGGCCTCACAAGGCAGTTTACAAAAGCATAAAATTAGGGAACACAATTTCAATAACAGAACAAAGTACATAATATTACACTAAAATTTTGTTGCTTAGTTTATGTGCTTTCAGGAATCAAAATGCATAGAAATGCTTGTGACCCTAATCAGATATCTAGGAAAAGGAAGGTCGTAGATATGACACAAGGATAAAGAGGAGTTCTTCCGCAGTTTATGGGAGTGTGGGAAAGCAGCAAAGCGTTAGTGTTTGATGGTGCAGATAGTTAACAAAATGTTTCCGTTAAATTTCACCCTGGACACAATTATCCATATATTAAATTATGTTGAAAATGTAGCATTCTTCTGATTGTAATTTGCTTTTTTAATATTGTGTTTTTAAATTGTTGCAACCTGACCATTATTATTATTGTTTATAGAAAAACAAAGACAAATCTTTACAATAATTACAAAGGGCAGATAAAATCACACACACACAAGTATAGTAAATGTTACAGTTTGAATTGGCTCAAGCTGAACCTTCTTCTGTGTAGTGACGGCTTTTCGCCCCCTCCAACCTCTCGAAGGAGCTCAGAGACTTCGAAATAGCCACACTCAACTCCTGCCAAGTAACACCTTCAAGATCCATTTTCCTGTGCATGGAAAGATATCAGGTGTGTAATTACCTCCACCTAGTGGTTGAAGGCAAAAGAGTATTGCTGACGTTTTATTGTAGATCCCTTCCTGGTCTGCGCCTGCTCCGTGCTCAGTTTTCTCTTTTGCCTTCACCGAAAGTGGTTGGATCCTCTCTGTCTCCGTTGGTTCAGGCTTGTATTGTTTGTTTGTTTAGGTTTCATGTGTTATTTTATTGTTGTTCTTTCTCTCCGTGTGTTTTTATTCCTCTCCCTTCTAAAAAAAGTTTTTTTAAAAAACAGTTCCTTGTGTCTTTCCCTCGAAGCCTTTCTCCGTGGCGAGGAGCAACTAGCCCCTCCCCGCAGCTCCTGGGGCCGTCGGCCTCTTCAGGCTCCCTCTCCAGCCGAGTTTGCTGCCGTTTCTCCTTGGAGAGCTAGCAACAGCGTCGGCAGCTTTAGTTTGGAGACGGCTTCCCTGGGGCTCAGCGTCCAAGCCGGTACCTAGTTTTTTCACGCTCCTTTTGTGAGCGGCTTTCGTTTTCCCCGCTCTATAGCAGTGGGGGGGGGAGAGACGTACAAACGCAGTAGGGAGGACAACTACAGCCGCTGCTGGTTTTTTCTGCTTTGCCCAGCCCTTTACCAAAACAGCGCGGTTACTCACCACCAGGGAGAGTCTTTCCTTCATTAACCCTATAAGTCCCGCAGTGTGTGCCCGCGATGGAGAAAGCCACACACAAGACGAAACACCTCTCGAAGGGGTTGAAACTGCTCCCCCGCATGCCTGCAATAGGTGCAGCATCAGAGCCCCTTCCCACCCTTGGTTCAGGGCAGTCGCAGTCTTCGGGGGATCATGCAGATATGGCGGTGGCCCGCCCCTCTACCGTCAGGCACGAGGTGGCTGAGGCTCAGGTTCTGGCGGGCAGGGTGGCTACAGAAGGCAGGTTGCCTATCCCATATAAGGGAACCTGTAGAGACAATCAGGGTCCTGTCCACCATACAAGGGATCAGAGGGACCTGGAACCCCTGTCTGATGAGGAAGGCAGCCAGTCTCACCCTTCCTTGGGTGCTATTTTTTCTACCACCTCCTCTCCTGAGGCCTTTACAGGGTTTTTGGAGGAGCCAATCCCTGTCCAACAGATCCAAGATGCTGAAGGGCACAGGCTCCACTCATCCCACACTCAGGCTCGCCCTATACAGTTACATCTATCAGCACATTCAATTCAGCAACTGAAGGAGCAGCTTAGGGATGCCCTGTTAATGGATCTGGCTAGAGATTTGTCTTCTCAAGCTAGATCGGGCCCACAGCCCTCACGGAACCCACCTCCAGATCACTTGAGGGCAAATCCACACCCTTCCCCCAGCCGCACATCTCCGGATCCCTATGCGGCATCTCAAGGCAGGCACCTTCAGTCCCCAGAGCAGGAGCCTTATAGACACAGAACACGACTTGATTGTCTTGGATGAAGAGGAATGGAGTGGGGAGTCAGAATCTGAGGAGATTTTATCTACTAGGATATTTCAAGAGCCTCATTTCCTTCCTCTGCTATGCAAGGTGATGGAAGCCCTTACCCTCACCTCTGCAGACGATTCTCCTACTCCATCCTCCTCGAGAGTCTCAGCAGTATGTCCAGATCCAAAACCTAGGTCTAGAGTGTTGAAGCTTCCTTCTCTTCTCCCGAAGGTGCTCAAATCAGAATTCGACATTCCTTTGCAATTCAAAAAATCGGTTTCCTTAGCCAATAAATATTATACGCTGGAACAACTGATCATGCATCAGCTGAAGGTCCTACTCATAGAGACGCCTATAGTCAATCTGCTAAACCCATTATTGAATCCAAAAGACTCAGATGCACACCTTAAGGATACCACTGAGCGCAAGATGGACCAGGGGCTTAGAAGGGTGCACGAGGCTAGTGCACTATCAATCAGGGCAGCAGCAGCCTCCTCAGTGTTTGCTCGAGCCTCCCTTCTTTGGTTGGAAGATCTGCTGGATGGCCCACAGCAAGATGCAGCCCGAGTGCGCAAATCTCTGCTGAAGGTCTCTCGAGCAGTTACCTTCATGGCTGATGCATCTATGGATGCCATGCAGTTTGCAGCAAGGTCACTGACGGCAGGGATCTTCATGCGAAGAACCCTTTGGCTTCGACATTGGGAGGCAGACCCAGCAGCTCGTTTGAATCTTGCCTCAGAAGCCTACGTAGGAGGCAAATTATTTGGGGACACTGCCCTCGCTAATGTCTTGGAAACTAAGGAAAAGAAAAAGTCCATGCCATCCACCAGAAAAAGGGATGATGGAAGAACCTTTCATCGCTCATTCCATCCTTATCATTTGGCGCAGTCCTTTCGGGGCTCACGTCCCTTTGGAAGACAGAAGGACACCCGCTCCAGCCGTCCCTTCTGGAACAGACAGCGCAGCAAGCTTAAGTCCTAGCAGCACCTTCCGGGTCGATCAGGCTTTGCATCCCAGTCACGTGGAAACAGGGGTCAGTTCTGACGCCTCCGCCTCGCCAGTGGGCGGCCATCTCCAACATTTTGCTCACCGATGGAAGGACTTATCCTCCGATCAGTGGGTCCTATGCACCCTTCGATATGGCCTTCGCCTGGAATTTTCTTCCACCCCCCCGGCGAGATTCATTCCATCCCCTCTATCAGCAAATCCACACAAAAGGGGCAAAGTTTTACAGTCAGTTTCCCATCTCCTACGCATGGTAGCCATCGAGAAGGTCCCACCAGGAGAGAGATTCCTGGGAAATTACTCTCTGTTCTTCACCGTCGAGAAAAAAGACGGTTCGTCCAGGCCGGTGCTAGACCTCAAGGGTCTAAATTGCTTCATAAAATACCGCAAATTTCGTATGGACACCTTACTTTCGATCAAAGAAGCGCTGAGGCTAGGGGACTTCCTCTCTTCTATCGACCTGAAGGAGGCCTACCTTCACATACCAGTCTTTCCCCCTCACAGAAGGTGCCTTCACTTCGCGGTGGGACAAGACCATTATCAATTCAGGGCTATGCCCTTTGGCCTGTCGTCTGCTCCCAGGGCATTCACGAAGATCGTGGTTGCCCTGGTGGCACACCTCAGGACACTGGGGATTCATATCTTTCCTTTTCTGGACAATTTTCTGATCTGCTCACCATCATTGCACAAGACATGGGAGGACCTCCATGTCACCCTGACCTGTCTAAAAGACCATGGCTTCCTGATCAATGAGGCCAAGAGCCATCTCTTTCCATCCAGATGCATTACACATTTGAAAGCGACTATAGACTCACAACACAGCCTCATCACGTTGTCCCAAGAAAGGATCAGCAAGATTCACAAAGTAGCGTTGGATGTCCTATCCTCCCCCTCAACGGACCTGATGGAGTTGGCAGCACTTCTGTGTTTGTTGGTATCCACGTTCCAAACGACACCATGGGCACGTCATCATTCCCGCACACTTCAGTGGGCGCTCCTGCCCTTCCAAAACGACATAGCGTCCAGTCACCACCGCAGGGTAACTCTGTCGCCAGAGGTTCGGCAGTCGCTGTTCTGGTGGACCCTCGAGCCCAACCTGGAGCGAGGAGTTCCTTTCCAGGATCCACTGCACACCCTGATAACATCAGATGCCAGCCTATCAGGATGGGGAGCCATATGCGATGGGCAGATGATTCAAGGCACGTGGTCGTCTCAGGAATCCACACTGCCGATCAACCTGCTCGAACTACGTGCAGTTTGTCTGGCCCTCAGACACTTCGCGAGCACCAGACGGTTAGGGGCGGTGCTTATCAGAACAGACAATGTGTCGGCCAAATCTTATTTAAACTGTCAGGGGGGCACACGCTCCCTCCTTCTTCAGAAGGAAGCCTTTCTCCTCTTCCAGTGGGCGGAGAACAATGTCGACTCAATAGCGGCAGAGTATCTCAAGGGGGAGGACAACAGCCAAGCCGACTGGCTCAGTCGGGAGAAGCTGATTCAAGGAGAATGGAGACTTCACCCAGAGGCCTTTCGTCAGATAGTGGAACGTTTTGGCCACATTCAGGTAGACCTGTTTGCCACCAGTCACAATCGGCAGGTGAAGAGGTTCTTCTCCCGGTATGCGACACCAGGCGCGTAGGGGATTGATGCGTTAACTTCCTGGTGGCTTCCGGGCAGACTATATGCCTTTCCTCCAATTCCAGTTATCCCCAGGGTGATCAAAAAACTTCGTGCCGAGAGGTCAGCGGTTCTGTTGGCGGCTCCATGGTGGCCAAGGACACCTTGGTTTCCAGACCTCCTCGACCTGTCGGTGGAACCACCATGGAAAATTCCAGCGAGAAGGGACCTGCTATCTCAGGGACAGCTCCGCCACCCGGACCCAGAGCGGTTGGTGCTTCATGTTGGCGCTTGAACGGAAGAGACTCTTGAAAAAAGGCATCTCTCCCGAAGTATTGGAAACCATGATGGCTTCTAGATGCCCATCCACACTCAGAATTTATGAAAGCACATGGAAGACCTTCTCATCCTGGTCACGGAAGAAAGGAATTCTTCCTCGGAAAGCGAGGGTCAACGAGATCCTGTCTTTTCTGCAAGACGGCTTATCTTTGGGTCTCAGACCTAACACCCTGAGGCGCCAAGTTTCAGCCTTATCGGCAATTCTCTCCAGATCCCCGGATAATCCAATCGGGTCTCACCCTTTCGTCAAACGTTTCCTCAGAGGAGCAACGATAACAGCACCACCTACAGTGCATCGCTACCCAACTTGGGACCTACATAAAGTTTTGACAGCCCTTCAAAGACCTCCGTTTGAACCTCTGAGTCAAGTTTCCCTCCGTCTTCTGTCCTTTAAGGTCTTGTTTCTGGTGGCCATTACTTCGGCCCGTAGAGTGTCTGAATTGAATGCCCTGTCTGTCCATAAGAATTTTTGTGTATTTCATAAGGATAGAGTAGTCCTACGTACTGTCCCTTCCTTTCATCCCAAAGTGTTGTCTACCTTCCATTGCCAGCAAGAGCTGGTATTGCCCTCCTTCTGTCCGAATCCTGTCCACCCTTTAGAGAAAGCCTGGCACTCTCTTGACGTGAGACGAGCCCTTAAAGTTTATATTTCCAAGACAAAGCCAATTTGGAAAACAGATAATTTGTTTGTCTGTTTTCACCCAACATCCCTGGGGAATAAGGTGACCACGTCTACGCTAGCCAGGTGGATCAAGGCGTGCATATCATTGGCATATGCCTCTCTAAGATTAGCCCGTCCTACCGGAATAGTAGTTCACTCAACCAGGGCAGCAGCCACATCAGCGGCCTTTTCCCATAATGCCCCTCTAGCGGAGATTTGTAGGGCAGCCACTTGGTCCACTCCCAATACTTTCATTAAACATTATAAAATAGACTCCTATGCTTCAGCTGAGGCAGCCTTCGGGAGGAGGGTGCTACAGCACGTCCTCACAAATCAATAGTAGCCACAGCCCAGCAGTATTCCCACCCTACATGGGTCAGCTTTGGTATGTCCCACCTGATATCATCTTTCCATGCACAGGAGAAGAGACATTTGGTCTTACCGTGAAATCGGTTTTCTCTGTGCATGTCAAAGATGATATCAGGGCCACTCCCTATGAGGGCTGGGCTGCCTTTACAAGCACTATTAGACCTTGAGCAGAGAGTGTATGAGTACTGTTGTCTTGTCTTTGTTGTGTTTATTGGTCTTGTTCGTATGGGCTTGTCATTGAAAACTGAGCACGGAGCAGGCGCAGACCAGGAAGGGATCTACAATAAAATGTCAGCAGTACTCTTTTGCCTTCAACCACTAGGTGGAGCTAATTACCCACCTGATATCATCTTTGACATGCACAGAGAAGACCGATTTCACGGTAAGACCAAATGTCTCTTCTCCCTATTGCTAACTTCATTTGAGCATTTAGCCCCATGTGTACAGCTTCCAGAAAGTATCTGTCATTATACTCATACTGGCCATCTCCTTGAAGTCTCACATGGTCTGATATACGTGCAAGGAATTTCTTCCGATTCACATAAACCTCTGGGCTTTCTCCTACACCTTGATTTTCCATCCCATATGCCTTTTGCACATTCATCCCAGGCAAAAGAGCCTTAATCACAATTCTCATCCAATCATCCACATCCCCTCCATTCCCCATTCTGAACATTGCCTCAATGGACACTGCATCTTGCTCATTGGCACAATATCTTGCCACCTGCATTAGATCTTGAGCATCAGCAGTAGGATACATTTCATCTGCCCTAGTTAACCACGTCAAAACTGTTTCCTTATTCAAAGAACCCAAACTATCTGCCACTGCCTTTGCATGGGGAGGGGACCAACATACAATCTCTTGGACAATTTTATTTTGAACTGGCCCAATCCCAGTGGTTTCCACCACATTTTTCATTATAATGGGTGCAAGTACCTGTGACTCCTTCCATTCAGGATTTAAAGGAGCAGATGATACAGCCTTTTCCTGGAGGGGGGGAAGAGAGTGGGAAAAGTCCCATTCTCCATCCCCATCCCCCGAAACATGCATGACTGTGGCCACCAGCCCTTGTTGGACCTGCAGCTGTTTTTCCAGTTCTTTAATTTGAGCTCTGCACTCATCATGGCTAACATTCAACCGTTGCTCTCATGGTCTAACTACCAGGGGTTCAGCAGTTAATTTTGCCCTGGTACATTCATCCTCTTTCAACTCCTTATGAGCCATCTCAGCTTAGGCTAATGCCTTGTCTCTCTCCTTCTCCATTTGTCTTAAAGAAGAAGCCCACCTGATTTTTTCTGCTACCGTATTCATTTGTTCACAGCCAAAATTATCACAATCATTTCTCCACCCTTCATTCAAATCCACACATTCATTTTTAAATGCCTCAGTCAAACTACTTCACTCTTTGGCAAAAGCCTCTTTTTCCTGATCAAATGCCTCACTCAAACTGACGTTCTCTGTCAAAAGCCTCTCTTTCTTGATCAAATGCCTCCTCTGCCTGAGCAAACTTACTCCTTGACTCCTGACATTTCTTGTGTTCTTCCTCTAACAAATCTGACAAATCCTGACATGCATTATAAAGTCCCCAAGCAGCTGCAGCACCTTTTTTTGATTTGGAAGGCCTGTATTCTTTGCAATATCCCTCATAGGCATCATTCATGGTTTGTATAGGGTTATCTGTTTTGAAACAATCATCACCCCACATACACCTTCCTTTCTTAATCAACCATTTCTCTATTTTCGATAGGCACTCTACTGGACTCATAAAGCGTTTTGTTTCCTCCATGGCTGCCGCCTTTGCCATAGCTTAGAAATCTCTAACACCAAAAGCCAAATGCAAAGAATACAATAGTGCACACACAAAACAACCAAACCTAGTCTCAAAATAAGTTCAGGGATGAGCCACCTTCAAATGCCACATTCCCAAATCAAGTCACTCATGAGGAAAACTGTTGCCACCAGCTTCTCCTGCCAGATTGACTCTCAAAAGGAAAAACCAGAGGGGGGTATCTAAAGGGACAGGAACCAGTTAGGAGTCTCTGCCAGCCAGAGCACTGAATCTTCCCAGTGCAAATCTTGTTTCCACCTTTTCTAAGTGACTAGCCCCACTGGCTCAAGCCACTTGCAAGGCTGCGTTCCCCAGGATTTTGTGGAAGGGGAGGGAGACACAAGTGTTATCAAGGGCTTTCAAAATGGATGGGACCCAATTTAGGGAACCCCTTAGTAGCTTCTGGCCACTAGTGGGTTAACCTCTATCCAGTTTCAACTTTGGCCAAATGCTGTGCCACAATGGCCACTACCATTTGCCAAAGCTTTGTTGCCGGGGACAGAAGGGGAGGGAGATAACAATGTGCCAAGGAATTTCTATCCTAAATGATACCACAGCATTTAAAGGACATTTCCCCACTTATTTTAAACCAAGAGACAGCAAAACATAGTAATAAAGGAAAGTAATAAAGAGACAGCAAAACAAAGTAATAAAATCACACACATTCCCAACACATTCAGAACTTGGCTACCTGTTTACCTGGATTGCGGGACTGTTCACACGTTACTTTATTTCCCGCAACCCTTGCTACCCTCCAGATTCTCCATCAGTCTGTTATGACACGTGCTCTTGGGAACCTGAGTAGGTGAACTTGCCACCCGCATGTCCCATGAAACACACCTTGAGAGGAGGGGGATCTTTTCCTAGGGATAAAACAAACGCTTTGCCCTGAAGTGTGCCTAAATGGTGCATGTATAACCCAAGAAATGCAGGTCCAAACCAAAATAAAACAAAGCTTGATTTTATTGAGAGAAAGAGAGGAATAGCATTACAAAATTACTGGGTGTGTGGCAGCTCAATCATTAATATCCTAACCCATTCATAACTTTAAACTTAAGAGTTCAAAGGACCCTATTACTATAAAGAGTGACAGGTAGGAGAGATTACCTATCCTAGGCCCACGAGTGGGCAGTTGAATACAGCTGGAGTGATGTGTAAAAGCTCTGAACTGAAGTCAGGAAGGAATCTGGTTGCCTCAAGGATTGGGCCGAGATTCAGGCTCCCTTCCTGGTTCTGTTCCTGTAGTCTTGCCTTGAGAGCGTTGTTACATGTGTTGGAGCTCAGATCACCATTCGCCCCCCTCCTCCTCCTTTCTAGATTTCAAGCCTCTGTTTTAAAAAGACTTTTTCTCTCTCCCCCCCCTGCAAAGGAGGGGTCTGGGCATCTGGTGATTTTGTGTGTGTGTGTGTGTGTGTGTGTGTGTGCATATTCTTGCTGACCCTGAGAAAACTCAAGCTACTTTCTAATACTTTTGAACAATAGGATTATTCTGCTAGACATGAAGGAAGTCTGCCAAAGAAGAAGATAACATTTATTCAGTAGCTCTTAGTTAATTTTATGTCTCAACAGCTGCCCTTGTTCTTTGCATAATACTTCAGGAAAGCATATCCAGCCATACAAGCGGGGTGTGGGTGTGGGAGTTATTATCCCTGGCCTTGCACCTTCTGGGTTCCACTTGAACCAAAATGGGGATAGCCAAGCAATCGTAACAATTCCACACTACCTCCTGAGTCAGTAATGTAGTTTTTAAGATTATAGAATGTTGCTTTCCAAACCTTTTTTCAATACTGCTTGGCACATTTCTCAATATTCATATCTAGTATTGAGAGCACATGATTTTCTCAATACTTTTTCTCAATTATCTCCTCTTCTTGAGAAATATTCTTTTCTCCCCTCTAATATCAGAGCTCTAATTTTATTTTGCCATCCCTTCCTGCTTCTCTAAGAAGGTATGTATCATTTCGGTTATTTATGAACTAAGCCGTAGGATGGTTTTCATGTGAGTTTAATGGATCACTTCACATGTAACACTAAGCCAAGCCATGGCTCAGTGTGACCACCAGCATGTAGGTACTCACAGGAAAAACAGTGGTAGCTTACACCTTGTGGTTTGTTTGTAGCGAGACAGACCTTGAGCCTAAGTTCAGATGTAATGCTATAGCTAAACTATGGCTTAGCTTTGGATAGTTCAGCAGCTGCAGTACTGGAGAAGCAGCAAAGTGGCAGCGATTTTTCCTGTGTCTGCCATATGCTTGTGTTGTGTGTTCATGTTTAGCCATAGTTTGACTTTAGTGTTACATGTCACAGGCTCTCAGTGAAGGCTTGGTTTATTGTAGTTCTTTTTTACTTCTGTAGTTGACTTGGCTGCCCCATTGCTGCCCTAGCCTGCTGCTCACCTCCCCAAAGACATCTTAATTCAGAACTAATTTAAGTATACAATTCAGACTGTGGGTGGAAACACACTCACTGTTGTGCCGGTTCCAGTGCATCTCCACCAGTCTCTTCTGAAAACGGGGTCACTCGACACTAGCTAAACCCTGCCCCTTTTTACTGTAAAAGCTGGTGGGAACAGCTTGAGTGTGTTTTTGAAATTCAGCTTCAAAGAGATTTCGCAACTGATCGGTAGATCAATCTGTTCCCCCTCCAGGAGTGGCTAACGGAAATCCTTTGTTGTGGCAACTACTGTGTTTACAGCCTGTATCCTGCCAGAGAATTAATATGCGATTATATGGATTGCCTCAGAATTTTGATATCAGGCAGAATTGCTTGCATGTATACTAACAGCATGTCAAGAATTACTGAACAAAATCTGCATTGACACATACTATACACATTATTCATAAATTCACTTGCTACTGCCTTAGTTTTTCTGTTGATGTCTGTTTAATCAAAGGCGTTTGAAACCAAGCTCGCTAAACTAAATTAGTAAATTGCATATAAATGACAGTCCTATCAAAACAGTGAGTGGCTTTTTTTTAAAGTGACACTAATATTCTGTATGCTGCCAATCCTTATTCCAAAACTCACTGTAATGTGTTGTCACAGACTAGGGAACATTGGGAATCCCATGGCAAATGAAATCTATTTGTACTGTAGTTTGTTTGTAAGATCTTTCCTAACAAAAGTTTTGGCAAAAGAATTTTCAGAGTAGGTAAAAGACAGAAATGCATCATGTTATTGCCAGCAGATAGTTTCACAGTTATTGGCAGTAAAAATAGAACAATTTGTGGTGTTCAAGTTCACCCCTTTAGGGCCTGTGAGTAAAGTTGTTAACATGTCTGGACAACAGAAAATCAATAGTATACAACTTTTAGTACCTAGTGAATGTTGTGTAGTTAATAATTTAAAAGGGGAAAACTTTCCTTCTTTTAAGGCTTTTCCTTTTGTCTGAAATCAAGTTCTCTCTCTCTCTCTCTCTCTGTGTGTGTGTGTGTGTGTGTGTGTGTGTTGCTGTATTTCCTTCTGGTATTCAGCAAGGTTAAAATAGTACTATAAACAAACATATATTTCAGGAAATATTTTAAAGTATTTGTATCTCTTTGAAGACCAAAGTCTGTTAGAGATAGCAAAATATAAATATAGCAATTTATTGGGGAGAGTGGGGGTGGAGAACATGGTGAATACGTCTACAAGAGAAAGAAGGTAAAATTACAGCCAAAATCATGATACCGACTGAATGAAATAAGTGTTAACTTGTGCTCTAGCTAATCCCCACTTTGCTTTATTTGGAGATGAGGGGGTGGCAAGGCCCTGCAATATTCTGGATGACATTTCCCACCCCACACCCAGGGCTGTTTCTAAAGGGTGGCCAGGTGGGCTCCTGGGGCTACAGCGCCCCCTGAGGGGCCCGTCCGCTCCCCTTCCATGATCTGCGGCAGGATTGCTGCCGGGGATGGCAGGTCAGGAGCTTCCGCCTGCCCGCTATTCCTTCGCCCCACCTACCTGTCTCCTGCCTTTTAGCATTGCCCTTAATGAAGATGGTGGCCGAGGTTTCCTTAAGGTATTGAAGCTCCTGCTGCCATCTTGGTTGATGGCAGAGATGCACGCACATAGCATGCATGCCTGCCATCAACCAAGATGGTGGCGGAGGCTTCATCCCCTTAGGGAAACTGGCCACCATCTTGGTTAATGTCAATGCTAAAAGACAGGAGACAGGTAGGTGGGGGGGCGTGCGTGCACCCGCACACACACACTGGGGCCAAGGGCAAGCTGATGCCCAAGGGCCCCAGCATCTCTGGGGCCAGCCCTGCCCACACACCCTGTTTACTGACTCGTTGTGCCTTCCTGAAGTTTAGTGAAAGAGGACAGAAACCAGGCCATTCTGTGGGCAACTAAAAGAACAAAGAGAAACTGAGGTAAATGTTATTTTCTTTGGCAGGCTTCCCTCAAGCTCAGGAGAACAATCCCATTATTTAAAGAAAGCATTAGAAAGTAGTCTTAGGGCTGGTTCACACAGAGGTTTAGTGTGAATCAGTGCTATTTGCAGCCCCGTTTAATTTGCAGGGTTTACATGACGTATCTGTGATTGCGAAGGCATGCTGCTGCTTTTCCCTTTAAATCCGCATCAAATCAATCCAATTATGATCTGAATAGGGAAGGAAAAACCTTCTGTGCTTTGCATCTCTAGGGCTTTGCAGATGTTTAGCTCCGATGTTTTTGTGAGTCCACGCCCACTCCTCCTTTTGTTCATGTCATTTCCTTCTGGCTCCCGTTCTGCAAGCCTGCTGCAAACGGTGCTTTTTTTTCTTTCCCCCCTAACTTGTGCAAAAAAGCATAACACTGTTCAAACAAATATTTGTATTTCTGCTGGATTCTGAAAATACAAACAATGGCACTTGAAGATTTTTTTAATGAATTTGGAACAAACTGAGCATGCTCAGTTGCCAAGGTAACCAGAGGAAGTGGTAGCTTGACCTTAAGAGGGTGTGGTCATTAGGAAGCTGCGTGATTCACCCTTTCCCTTCAGTATGAACCAAAAACAGCATATTGGAAGGTAGGAGTGTGAACCTTTAAACTCTGTCGTGATGGGAAAAGCTTTGTCTTTAAAACAGTTCAGTGCCCGTGTGAATGTGCCCTTAGTGTCAGCAAGAAACACACACACAACGTGAGATCATCCCATAACCAGACCCCTCCTTTTCATGTTGATTTGGAAGAGGGAAAGGGTATTTAAGAGCAGGATTTGAAACCTAAGAGGGCGATCTGAGCTCCAACACGTGTAACTACGCTCTCAAGGAAAGCAGTGCAGGACTACAGGCCACAGATTGGGAAGGGAGTCTGTGTCTTGGTGCAGACCTTAAGACAAAGAAATTCCTTCTTGCTTTTTGATCAGAGCTCCTTCACATCACTTCAGCTCAGAGCTTGGAAGATTACTTTTAAAAAGTAATAAATTAGTTACAGTTACATGGCCCAAAAAGTAGTAATTACCGTTACAATTACAATGGCTCTGAAAGTAACTGATTACTTTGCCTTTTCTCCAAAGTAATCACGACAATTACATTTCAGTTACTTTAAAAAAAATGCCTACAAGGTGCTGGCCTTGGCTGCTGCACATCTAAGTAGCCTAAAACAACATTAAATATAAACAAACACATACAGAGGTAGTAGAATAATTATTTTTATTCATAAGATAGCAATGGTGGTCTCTCCGCTGGTAAGGGTGGTGGGGAGGGAGGCTGAGTCCACTACTCAGATCTTTGCACATCAAACCAAGTGCATCCCCCCCACTCAGCCAGCCAGCATAATCTCTCTCACTTAACCACCTCCCAGACCCTGCCCTGCCACCAACTAAGGGACACTCACTCAAACAAACATTTTCCCCTGAGATGCAAAAAAGTTAAAATACTGCAAATGCAGCACAGTAGCCAGAGAGGGTGGTGGAGGCCAGTTTGTGTGCCAAGTGCAAACACAGTATTCTCTCTCTCTCTCTCTCTCTCTCTCTCTCTCTCTCACGCACACACACACACACACACACACACAACACACACATTGACATCTTTCACCTCCACAGTTCTTTTAGTGTAGAATTCACTAATAGACAAAAAAAACCTTGTGGTTTAACAACGTACCTATAACCCACAGATATTTCTATCAAACTTTAAAAAGCAGGGAAATTGGGCAGCTATAGTGAATGCACCAGGGGAGCAGGAGACCTGACCGCCTCTCTCAGATATTGGACTGCCCTACAAAATTGTCAAAATGCAAATACAATTTGGGTTGGTCTTTCTCAGTCCAATCCACTTCCTGTGGAGCTTGGAAGAATTTGGTAACGTGCCTCTGAGCATATGGTGAGTGGTGGCAACACCTGCCATCTCCAAAGGTGGAGAATTATATTTTTGTATGTTTGTTGGTGTTCTTACTTTACTTCTTTCCTGTCTTACTAATGTTTCTACAGAGAATCTAATCTAGAAAATTTTATTTCTCCCATTTTTCATCCTAGAAATTTGTGTCAAATTTATTTTTATTAATTTCAAACCCTTTTTATTGGTCAATGTCATATGATGGTGAAGACAGTTTTTTGTGTTTTTGCTAGAATATATTTCACCTCCCACTGTTTTATCTTGTGCAGACTGAGACACTCCTGACGTCCACTGCAGATAATTCGGCAGAATAGTCAGTACCATTATTACACAATTATTTTTGGAGTTTTTTTAGTGTAAATTTTGCAAAGTGTTGCTGTATACATGTTCACAAAAATAGAAACCAAAGAAAATGATTTCCTATAGGAAACTTCACTAAAATTGCAAAGTAAATCAGACATATTTAAAGTGACCATATGAGCTATATCAACTGTCTTAATAATGTTGCTTCCTCCCTGCTAAAACAAGATCAGCACAGCACATGTCTTGTTTCTATTATTTGGGCTGATTGCAGGTGTTGCCACCACTCACCATATGCTCAGCAGCACATGTTACCAAATTCTTCCAAGCTACACAGCAAGTGGATTGGACTATGAAAGACCAACCCAAATGGTGTTTGCATTTTGACAAATTCGTAGGGCAGTCCAATATCTCAGAGAGGAGGTCAGGTCTCCTGCTCCCCTGGTGCATTCACTATAGCTGCCCAATTTCCCTGCTTTTTAAAATTTGATAGAAATATCTGTGGGCTATAGGTACGTTCTTAAACCACAAGGTTTTTTGCCTATTAGTGGATTTCTCTGCTTTTTAATCCGGAAGGTAAGAAATGGGATCCTGTGCAAGTCTGCTAAGAATGGATTGATCATTTGCATGCTTACTGAGTTCAGTGGGATTTACTCCCCTGAAATGATGCTTAGGATAGGTGAAACTGACCACAGGGGATGGGGAGGAGGGAGGGGGATGGGAGGAGGCAGGAGGGGGAGAAGGACGCCAGTTTCATAATTTGCATGTTCATTGAGTTCAGTGGGATTTACTCCTGTGCAATCATGCTAAGGATAAGTAAAACTGACCATGGGGAGGGAGGCCTGGAGTGGGCAAGGGAGAAGGAGGAAGAAGGGAGAGGAGAGGGGAAGGAGGGGAAAGGCAGGGCTGATCATTTGCATGCTTTTTGAGTTCATTAGGATTTACTCCTGTGCAATCCTGCTTAGGTTAGGTGAAACTGACCTGGAGGAGGGGCAGGGAGGGGAGGAGGAGGGAGGAAGGGGGAGGGGAGGGAGAGGGGAGGAGATTGGATGGGTGGGCACTGGGCAGAGGGGAAGCCCCTTTTCTTTCCAAAAGGAAAACACTGAACAGTATCATTGTTTTTCAGAGTTTCCCCCATCTTTTTATTCTACAGCAGGCACATGTAGCTTTAAAAACTTTATTTCATCAGTGACCTTTGGGTTGCCAGGAACAGTCCCCTGCAGCTATCAAATGCCTGGGTAAACATGAATGTTTTCAAATTCTTCCTGATACTCAATAGTAAGGGAGACAGATGCAAGTCACTGCAACTTTCCTCAAACAGGGAGACACTACTGAAAAGGCCTTGTCATGGGTCAGCACCAACTGGTCAGTGGTCAGTAGCAGCAACATCAACAAGGGTCAAGATGGTTGATACTGGGGAAGGAGCTGTTTTAAATATGGCTGTATCCTCACACCAGGGTTGAAACCATGGGTTATATTTATATCCTACTTAGACCCTAAGTTAGGCATGTCTATGAACTTCAGTGGGTCTACTCTGAGGAGGACTAGCATTGAATACCACCCCATATTGCCCAATTCATTCAGTTGCTGTGCTAGTACTGTGGCTTTAGAGTTATATTCCAAAACCTGGCCAATGAAACTAGATCTTAATGTTCATTTTATTGTCATTGTTGAAGATCACATTTGTAAATCTGTTGCACCGTTTCATGGAAGTAACATAGAATGTCTACATAAATATGGGTATGGTGAGGTGCTGTACACTTTAGCACTCTTAGTTGAGGAAAATATTTTTCACAATAACCAGAAAAGGTCCCCTTACCGTGTCTCTTTGAAGGGCAAACATCTTGCCAGGGGAGCTTTTTTTTCTCTTTGTACATAGTCCAGGTTGTTTCACTCATTTATACTCTGTGTATAAAAGCTGAATTTTTTTACACACCACTGCTGCATCTGCATTGAGATAGTTTGTGATGGTAAGAAAGATTTCAACTTTTGCTTATGAAGAAGTCTTAATAGCGTCTCATTTACCACAACAAGGCTTCCGAATGCCACAAACCTTACCCATGTACTTTCTTTTTCTCTCCTCAGCTGCAGTGATGCTGGTGCCTGAAGGAAAAACAGAGGATGGGTTTGAACAGCACTTTGGGGTTAACTACATGGGACACTTCTTGTTGACTAACCTTCTCTTGGAAACACTGAAGCAATCAGGAACCCATACCCACAATGCTCGAATTGTCACTGTCTCATCAGCCACCCATTATGTAGGAGAATTACGTCTTAACAATCTGCAAAGCAGGTACATTTTATGTCTGCCACAAAATTTGAAATGTCTGTCAGTTGAAAAACTGAAATTGAAATGGGGCGTGTCTACCAAAAAAATGGAAATGAGAATCCCAAAACTTGCCTTGTATACCACATAAATACTCCAGACTTATTTATGCCATATGTGTATCCCACTTTTCCCTCAAACACATTCTGGGAAGATTCAGAACTGGGCAACCTTGAAATGCCTTACCCCATTATGAGCTAGGTCCTCTGAATTTGGGTCCTGCTCATGATAGGATTTGGTCCACTAATACCCAGTCCTCCTCCTCATCTCTCCCCCCCCCCATGCAGTGCAATAAAATACTAGGGCTGCAGTATTTAGTCAGCTGATCAGTTAGAATATCAATTAAACATTTCTAATAAACTAAAACATTGTTCTGTTTAATCAGGAATGAGACATTCTCTTTTGTATGTGAGGAGGGGGTAATACCTCTGCAAAGATGTTGCCTGATGGACTGTCATCGATCCTGGGACACTGTGGTTGCATTCTGCATTGCAGAGTCTGCATTGAGCAAGGGGCTGACATCCAAAGTCCCTTCCAACTCCATTCTATACATTCAACCTTTTAAAACCAAAATATGCATTTTTCTTTAGGATAATTTTTCTAATATGCAAACTAATTCAGATTGAATTGATTTAATTAACTGATTAAAATGCATGTTCATCAATTAATATTTCTGTAGTTGTGTGACAATCCCCAGAGTTACCCTTCCGAAAGAGGAAGATGAGCGAGGGTTTGCTAGATAGAAGAAGCCTGCTTGCAGGCCTCATCCTTAACTGGAAACAATATGCCAGTGCATGTTGAGGACCATCATTTCCTGGTACGGAGCATGGGATTTGCAGGGTCATCTGCCTCCAAATCATTTTGGGAGGCAGAAGAAAACCCGGTGATTTCACGCTCCCCCATCATTCCCAGAGCCCCTGTTGCCTGAGTTGCTACCATTGCATACTATTCAGGTGATAGAAAAGGAAAGTAGGGAGGAAAGCTTTGTAGAAGAGCTGTAGCTCAGTAATAGAGCATTGGCTTTGCATGCAGCAGGTCCCAAGTTCAATCCATGGCTTCTCCAGGTAGGACTGGGGATATTCCTTGCCTGGAACCCTGGGCAACTGATGCCAGTCAGTGTAGACAGTACTGAACTAGCTGGACCCAGTGCTCTGGCTCAGTATAAGGCAGCTTCCTATTTTTCTTGGCAAACTACCGTAGCTCAGTGGTAGATCATCTGCTTTCCATGCAGAAGATCCCAAGTTCAATTCCTGGCTTCTCCAGGTAGGGTTGGGAGAGACCCCAGTCTAAAGCCCTGGAGAGCCACTGCCAGTTAGGGTTGGCAATACTGTTATGTTATGTTAATGTTTATTTATACCCTGCCTTTCGGCCAAACGGCCCTCAAGGCAGCTTACAGAAAAAGTAAACACAAATATAAAAATACATCAACAAGGCAATACATCAATAAAGCAATGCATTCTACAGAAAATTAAATTAAATAGCAAATAACATTAATTAAGAAAAAATATCCAGGAAAGGCATTCCATCTCGCCTGAACTTACAGCTATTTCAAAGGGTGGTACACCAGTCCGAAACGGTGACGGCCTGCAGCTCAGGCCAGGAGTAGTGCAGCTTAACGCTGGGGGTCTCCATCTGCATGCCCTGGCCCAGGATGCTGACGCCGCCGGTAAAGTAAAAACAGGGCAGCAGCAACCGTCTGGCCCATGGGCCTTCCGACGCTGCAGCAGTAGCTCCCAGGCCTCATAGTCTCGCAGCTCTTCCAGGGTGGTGGGTGCCACCGTAAGTTCCTTTCGGGCTGGCCGAACGACTTCCCGGCGGCGTCTGCGGATGGAGCGAATAGACCAGGTAGATGTAGACCTTGGTCGGCTAGTTGTCGTCGGCTTGTTGTCATCGTCGGGCAGCATGGGATCAAAGAAGCCACAGGCCACAGTGCGGATGACGGTGTAAACGGGGCCAAGATGGTGCGCGGGCGTGCCTGCTGGGGTGGCTTGTTCTCACCATCACAATTGTAGTAGCGTAGCGGGTGGTGGCAGAGCGGGTAGTCCGGGCAGGGCCGATGCCCAAAACTGCTGGTGGTATTCCTGGCAGGGCGGAAAGCACTCCTCACTGCTCCGCAAGTCCACGGTGACTTTGAAAAGCCCCAGTGTGTAGTGGAGGCAGCGGGACTGCGGGAAGCTGCTCTTGTGCCGGCGCCATAGAAATATGTATACTTTACTGCTCTCTTTCTTTGTGGCTTCCAAGTAACTAGTACACTGCTTCTCTGAGGAAGGTTCAGAGCTACTGAGGTACTGAGCTAGGTTAATTAATGATCTGACTCTCTACAAGTCATCTCATTCCTGTCTTCCAAGCCATTCACAGGCACTTTCATAACTCCAAGGGAATGAAAGACTGAGTCTGCGGGTGGGGTTTGGGTAACAGACGTTCAGATCCTGTTTATGTAATTAAGTGTGCAAGAGAATTAGGCTGGGAGGAGAGGAAGACACCTATTTTCTGATTTACTTGGCAAATAAATTAGTTTGCCAAATCCAATTCCACATTAAGCTGGGACAGAATTTGCCCAGCACTACTTACTACATGTTATGAGGGTAAGTGTGGTTTAAAAGCACAAACTTGATTGAATTGATAAAGTTTTGTATTGCTTTGGCTTTTCCAAAATGGTTTCCACATATATTAATGGATTGTGGACAAGTGATCACAGTGAATGAAGATTCCCACCCCCCTTCCTTTTCCTGAGAGCCAAGTTCAGCTCCTTCCTTGTTGGTTGGTGCTGGTACTACTTTAAGGTTAAAACAGCTTTAAGAGCATCAAAAATCCCTGTACTCATCTGCCAAAGCAAGACACTCTTGCCTGTTTGGATTTCCAGAGTACATAGCGTCTAGCATATTTCTGCTGGCAGATAGTTTCTCTCATCAGCTATGTTCTCCAAATGGCAAGATTTCTCCCAAATTCTCTTGCCAATTGGCAGTCATTCTGGCATGTGATGGATATCATTTGTTCTATTTAAACTTCGCCACCTCTCCCTTCACCTACCTGCCTGCTACTCATCCTTTTTCATGGAGTTAATCTGTTCTTCCTTTATTCTGTTTTAATGGAATCAGAGAGTTAGAGGGGGCTTTTAGGTCTGTAATCCTATCCCCTGCTTGATGCAGGAAACCCAGAGCTAGAGCTCTGCCATGTACTCTATGACCAAGCCATTTTCTACCCAGCCGTTGCTTAGTTTTTCCTTCCCATAGCGAGAACTATGTTGTCTTCTACTCTTGCATGGTGTGACTATGGAAACTGGTACTGGTTGCTGAATTTAGCATCCTGACAAAGTCGGCATTTTATTTTTAAAGGAGCAAATTTCCAGCCCATAAGGCTGGTATGAGAGACTGTAAAGCATGTAGGGTTAATATCTTTTTAGGAGTAAAAATGGAATAGATACCTTGTCATCAGGGAATGAGACATCAATTTCCTAGGTGGTTCTTTTGTGTTTCTCATGACTTTTGCAAAAGCTACAGGCAAGTTTGCACAAATTTAGCTATACGTATTTTGAATACCTATATGAAATAGTTTCAACTAAAAATGCATAGTTATTGTTGTTGTTATGTGCCTCCAAGTCGATTACGACTTATGGCGACCCTTTGAATCAGTGACCTCCAAGAGCATTTGTCATGAACCACCCTGTTCAGATCTTGCAAGTTCAGGTCTGTGGCTTCCTTTATGGAATCAATCCATCTCTTGTTTGGCCTTCCTAGTTTTCTACTCCCTTCTGTTTCCCTCAGCATTATTGTCTTTTCTAGTGAATCATGTCTTCTCATGATGTGTCCAAAATATGATAACTTCAGTTTCATCATTTTAGCTTCTAGTGACAATTCTGGTTTAATTGGTTTAACACCCAAGTATTTGTCTTTTTCGCAATCCATGATATGCACAAAGCTCTGCTCCAACACCACATTTCAGATGAGTTGATTTTTCTCTTGTCCGCTTTTTTCACTGTCCAACTTTCACATCCATACATCGAGATCTGGAATACCATGGTCTGAATTATCCTGATTTTAGTGTTCAGTAATATTCTGTCCTTACAGTAGCCTCTTGTCCAGAGTATAGGTTGCACATCGGGACAATCAGATTCATAGTGCTCATCAGCAAACTTATGGTTTGTAGGACAACCTTGTATTGTGAGAGCTCATTCTGTTTCACAAGCATGTTGCATCAGATACGTTACCCAAGCCATGTTCTTCTTTGCTGATCTGTATTTTCATATTTCATCAGAACAGATTGTATAATATAGATCAGTCCTATTTGCAAAGCTATTGTGGGAAGTTTTAACACTTGAATTTTAATGTCTTGGTTCTGCATATTGTGAATAGTAGCTCTATAAAGGGCAAAAAGCAATGAATTGACATATAGTATCTCTTATTGATGAACACAGTATTAAAGAATCCAGCATCTGAAATGCATCTTGGGACACTGTTTTCTTTAGGAAACAGAAAACATGTCCTGTGTCACCATGAGTTAGGATCTCTTGACTGGGATACAAAGAGGAATTTCAGGTTTTCCAGAAGGCTTGGCCATGCCCAGTGGGGTTTTTTTGTTTTGCTTTTGTTTTGACTTTGACTGCCTGCTGCCTGCCATGCACTGTATTACAGACTGCTTTAGAAAGTCCCTGCAGTGTGAGATGGGGAAGCTCTTTTCAAGAAACTCAAGTTCAAAGCCCACTTGGATATATGGGGCATTTTAAAAAAAATTCTAGCTTACTTGCACATAGTGTCAATGAGAGACGCATAGGCTTAATTTAGCCATCCCATTTGGAGTGAGTGGAGGGTCAGTGCTTCCCCTGCTCCCCTGGTTGTTCAGAACTCATGTGAGTACTCCTTTGCGGCACTTACAACATTGTTTACTTAGAATTATTTATTTATTTTTATACTGCCTTTTGGCCCTGATAAGGGCTCCCAAGTTGATTTAAAAAACAAAGTACCGCAACACCTTCTAAAATAATAGCATTAACACAAAGCGTTAAAATCAAAGAAGGGCAGAGTTAAAATCCTATATTAAAAACCATAACAAGCCAGGTAGAATAGCATGGCTTTTATCTTTTTTGCCCACCAGAAGGTCTTCAGGGATGGGGCCAATCTAACGTCCTTTGGGAGAGAACTCCACAACCTTGAAGCTGCCACAGAAAAGGCTCTGTTCTTACCAGCTGCATCTCTTTTTGGGTGGTGGGACATATGACAGGGACTCAGAAGACATAAAAAAGTAAACACAACAAATACTTTTGAAATACAAACTTTAATTGATTTTCAATAAAGTGTATGGTTACATTTTCATAAACACAACATATACTTTTAATATGTAAAACGTTTTAGCAATTTAGTCTTAAATGTATCCAAAAACAGGTCTCTGAACCTTTTTTTGAATCCTCATTCCCCCACAACACATGCAGCTCTGTTTGCCCTTTGCTACCCGAATGTGAAATAGCACTCTGGTTTTCCCCTTAAGAGTCTTTGCTTAGCAAATATCTTAATGGCATTTCAACAAAAAGCTTGCTCTTAGTATGCAGCATTTTGACAGCCTTTTTCTCAGTAGTGTTCTTTGAAATGACATGAGATGGCATAATGTAGTTATGCTAGCTAGAATTTCTCCTGAATGGGCAGCTCTCTCTTTTTTCCTGTTGCAAAAGTCCATCAATTACTTTGAGAGGTACTTTAATTTTCATTTGAGGCCTCCATATTTTGAAGTGATATGCCTCTCTTTTGTGGGGAAAACAGTAAGCAGCAGCACCTCCTTAAGATCCTGATTGTAAAGCCCTTACGTTGAAGAACAGTTGGACCAAACAGGCGTCTCATTTTTGTTAGTGAACACTGTATGAACAGTGAATTGAGCAAACAGCTCTTGCTTATATATTGACTGTGAAATAGAGCATTGCACCTGCAGTTACTTATAGTGGCCCATAATAACTTCAGTAAACATAATAAGGCATTTTAAGAGTAGCCATTACTATACTACATTATTAATGTAACTCACATGTTTTCCTCTTCTAGTGCTCACAGAATACCATTGTTACAAGTTAAATTACGTTTGGACAAATAGTTATAATGATTCCAGCCCACATACACAAGGGAAGTCTAAGCAGTAATTTTATCCTGAACTCACATTTTTCCTGAATATTTATTGTGATGCTGTCACTATAGCAGCATGATAGATTAAGAGTCCCTGGGAGGTTTTGCATCAAAATGATTCTTAAGTAAAGTAGATGTGAATATGCTCAGTGAGTCCCTGCTGTACTTTTTAAAGCTTCAGAAGTTTTATTTGCTTCTTTGAGACCTTGTTTCAGTAATTTTAGATCTTGAAACATTCAAATAGTGAATATTATAACCCTGCCTGTTCAGTGGGATGCATTCCCCCTTCATGCTCATTTTAAATGACCACTTCAACACTATATGTATTTGCTATTATTAGGACCTCCATATATTTTCTAACAAATAAGTCTGAGCTCCATTTATAATGTGTTACTGGCAGTGATGTATGTGATGGGCAGGGCAAGGTTCCGCCCTGTTCCGTCATTAGCCAATCCTGTAATTGGAATGTTGAGAAGGGGAAAATGGGTTAAGACTATTTGGTCAGTTAGGGGTTTGGAGGAGCAGCAGTTAAGTTTAGATGCGGTAAGAGTTCAGGGAAAGGTTAAAACATAACAGTTTTGCGTTTGCACCAACTATACATGCTTGTCTGAGAAATGTTGTTGGTACGAAAATAAAAGTTCTCTTTTTGTTTCACATTACTGCCTGGATCACTTGAATGCTGCAGGGGGGATAAGCTACAAATAGTACTGGAAGCCATAGAGAATTGATTACACACCTAAATACATATTGGGGCACATGTTCAACATTTACATTACTGTTTCTATGTTGGGCAGTCACCTCATGGGTTGACAGTAACTTAGCAAAGATTACAAACGGCAGGTGAGGGGGAACAGCAGGTGCCAGTGAGGGAAAAACTGAACTATGGGAGTGGGCCTGGTTTCCCTCATCTGGAGGTTTAAGAGGGCTATCATAATGTGAATTTTCCATAAAATTTTGAATTGGAAATTTTTCCTATACAGATTAAAGTAATTTTAATTGGGAAATTTTCCATTTGAGAATAAACTAATTTACCATGTTTCTTATTGTTTCTGAGCATCCTGCCATCCCCTTTGCCAATCAGTCAGGACTCAAGGATAGAACTGGGCTTTGGGGGCAGTGGTAAAGCTCCTTAATCCCCCGCTTCTGTCAGCTGTAGCATTGGCTGCTCTGCAACAGCAAATTGTGGTGGGTCCTTACTCTGTTCTTCAGCCCAAGGTCACTGTCCAGGTAACAGCAGGGGGAATCAGTGCTGTACAGATCCTCCTTGCTCCAATAGAGTGGTGGATGCATTCCATAGGATGTCTTAATATTTCTTGGCATGTTCAGTCCCTCTAATGGCACACTAGTATGCCCTGGCAGACTGTGTGGCTTGACAAACCTGATCACATGTTTGGAGAATACATTGCTGAATCAATCTCCTGGCTGAATGAGCACAAGCTGCCTTGACAACATTAGGTCTCCAGAAAGTCAGTTTTGTGTTGTTCCTCTGTTAAGTATTAGGGCAACTGAGAACTATAAACATAAAAGGACAGAGAAGCAGGAACACCAAGTGTCCTGAACTCAGGAGACTACCCTTCTGAAAGTATGATGTCAGAAGGCACAAGGAGCCAGCAGACCAGAAGTCTCTTGAAACATTGCTATTGTATTTATTGTTTCACCTATTTCTATCAAGTTTGTGATTAATTTTAGGACATGGAGCTTAGGGTATCGTATATAGGGTTACCCTCTTTTATCCTCACAAGAACCCTGTGAGATAGGTTGAGTATTGATTATTTATTTATTTATTACATTTATATCCTGCTCTTCCTCCCATAAGGAGTCCAGGGCAGCAAACAAAAAAACACTAAAAGACTATCCAGTAAGCTTCATAGCAGTGACAATTTAGACCTGGGTCTCCCTGGTCCAGTTAATCTCTCCATCCACTTCCTGGTCCAGTTGCAACACTCCATTACACGGGCTCGTAATATATATGCCCATACTTTGGTTAGGTAAAAGCAAAGCAATTCTATATATTTTATTTATGCAGTATCCAGCCTAGGCTGTGATTTCTGCTCGACATCAGGTTCTGTTGATATTACAATTCTACTTTGATATCAAGAAGAGTTTCTAAGGCATCCTGTGATCGCTTTGTCTTTGCTTGAAACCTGAATCTTCTACCAGTTGAGCAAATTCACAAATTTTGTGAGGAATGAGTACACAGCTCTCTGTCAAGTTCTGTCATATGTATTTACTCAAAAACTCATCCACATTCTCAACCTTTATTTAGTTTGACTAAATAAAGACCTACACAGAAGTGGTGTTTCGCTGGATTATAGCATTTACTATCATATGATGGCAGCCATTGGCTAGGCTAGTTACTATCCTTATAGGTTGCAGCTCAGGGGGGAAAAGCTGCTCTTTTTGCTTCATCTTACAGCTCATGCTAAAACCAGTGAGTTTCTTTAATATATATGACTCCTGATAACCTTCTCATTTGCCTCTGCCTCAGTCCAGAAAGGAATGCAAATTTTATGCATCTTGTTAAGACAGGGGAAAGACTTATTTTGTACAAGGAAACCATTTCATGTGCTTCAGCAAGAGAGAAAAACACCGCAAGAATAGGCTCTATGGTTGCTTGAAGGATGTCCCAGGGGACATCAAATATATGGTATGTTTGAACCTATCCATTTTTAAAACATGGATTAGTGTGAATGTATGGGTTCTTAGAGAAAATATCACAACTACTGTGCTCCTCTCCTCCTCCTCCTACTGCCCCACTACCCAGGGTTAAGCCAAGATTTGGCTTTCTATGTTGTCTGAATTCACACTCATGGCTTGTCTCACTCCAAACAATCCACATGCTGTAAGCCAAGAACAAACCTTGGTTACAGCTTGTAGTTTGTCTGGCACAAGACAAATCATAAGCTTGGGTTCAGACAACATGCTAAGACAAACCATGGCTTATCTCATAGCAGTGCAGCAGGAGGACCAGTGGAGGAACAAAGCAACCGCAATTTCCTCTCTGAGAGCCAACCGACTCAGGCATTCGCACTTGTGTTGAGTTCATTTGATATAGTATAAAAGTACTTTAATGCTTGGAGTTCATTGTCCACTGCTGGTTAGAAATACGTGTCTAGACAGCTTTAATAAACTCTACAGTGCTGGCTACTCACCAGCTGTTAGAGAAACCATGGTATGTCTTGCAGACATGAAGGGGGTAATGGGGAGAATAGCACTGAAACATACTGTTAAGAAATGTTACAAGGATATGTTAGAGGATGTTCTGAGAAAACATTGACGCTGGACCTTCTAATCACAAAACAGATAAACTTGTGCATAGTACTAATTACTCAGCCCGTAGTAGCTAAGATGTTTGTGTGATAAGAAAGCAGCTGTCTTTGTGCTTCTGAAAAATGCTGTAAATGTGTGCTGAATACTGCTTGGGACAGAGAACACAACATGAAGCTCTGTTGCTTCCACAATTCATAGTGCTGTGACTCAGATAGCCATTGTCACTAGAGACCCAGCAGTCTGGACCATCCACCACTGACTCCCCGGTGCCACCCATAGAGGTAAGAAAACTTTGTAAATCTCCACTGGGGATTGTCAGTGGGGGATTGCCCATGCTGCCTGGCCATCTCTTGTTCAGGACTGCACTACCTGATCCTTTTGCTGCCAAATCTATTAGACTCATTATGTAAGTAAAGAGAAAATAAAATGGGGGGGGGAAGAGAGAGAAAAAGAGTGTACACATGTAGAAGCATTTCCCTGGGAAGAGGGATTGAGAGTAGAATTGAAAGTGGTGTTAGCGAATGGACCCTTGTGTGAATTGAGTGAATGAACCCTGTGCTCTAGTGTGAATTGAGCATAACTGCTGACCATGTCTGGGACTTAAGCTGAGTCTAGTTGCCCATATATGGCCAGCAAATCCCTGAGCCATTCTGCATCACAAGGGAGCTTGGTGGAACCCCATGGTTCAGTGGGTGTGATTGAACTTACCCTACCACACTCCCCTACCCCTGTGTGAATTGAGCGAATGAGCTCTGTGCTTCTGCATAAATTGAGTATTCTCCTAAGGGGAAGTCTGATCCAAATGCAGCCACACCAATCTCTCTGCAAGTCTTACTGGACCATGAGGGGAGCCGGTTGAGCGTAAGGGCGCTTGGTAGGATCGAACCAAAATAGGAGACTTGGCAGAATGAGTTTTTCTCCCTGTTCCCTGGTGTTTCACCAGTTTATGAGCCAGATCTAACTGTGGGAAAATGATCTTTGTGCCACCGTCACATAGTCTTGCCTCTGGGCATTAGGTGAACGTCGCTGTGCCGAGGCAAACCCCACGACCAGACTGGACTTCCAGAATAAGCCTTTACTGTGTGTGTGAAAAACTATAAGCTTCTCCTGTGTGAAAAACCTGGGTGAATTGAGCAAGACTACTGTAATGCTCTCTTCTTGGGGTTACCTTGAAAACGGTCCAGAAGCTGCAACTGGTACAGAATGCGGCGGCTCGCCTGATTAAAGGCAGCCGCCGGCAAGATCACATCACTCCAGTGCTGAAGGAGTTGCACTGGTTAGCGGTTGTTTTCCAGGCCCAATTCAAGGTGTTGGTTCTGACCTTTAAAACCCTATACGGTTTCTGCCCTGTCTCTGAAGTGCCTCCAACATCATCAGGGATGCCGCTCAACAAGATCACCTCAAAAGGCCTTCTCTATATCCCACCAGTTAAAACAGCTAGACTGGTGAGGACTAGGGAGAGGGGGTTTTTTCAATTGTGGCCCCCACTTTGTGGAATTCCCTCCCAAATGATGTCCGCCATGCTCCCTCTATGATGAGCTTCCGCCGGGCCTTGGAGACCTGGCTCTTCAGGCAGGCTTTTGGGGTGGGTTAGGTTT
The DNA here is from genome assembly GCF_030035675.1 of Rhineura floridana. Taxonomy (NCBI): domain Eukaryota; kingdom Metazoa; phylum Chordata; class Lepidosauria; order Squamata; family Rhineuridae; genus Rhineura; species Rhineura floridana. Next base: position 65,772,890 of record NC_084484.1, on the reverse strand, counting down.
TATAATAATAATAATAATAATAATAATAAATTTAATTTCTTCATCGCCTATCTGGCCAATGGCCACTCTAGGCGACTTACAAAATTATTAAAATACAATTAATAAAATACAGTAATACAATAAAAACAATAGATCTACAACAACAATATTAAAACTGGGTAGGAGGCATTACAATTATATCGATTAACCCTCCCCGGATACCCCGAAGGCCTGCTGAAAAAGCCAGGTCTTTAAGGCTTTCCGAAATACATTTAGGGAAGAGGCATGCCGGAGATCTTGTGGGAGGGAGTTCCAAAGAGTGGGGGCCGCCACTGAAAATGCCCTCTCTCTTGTACCCGCCAATCTGGCTGTTTTTGTTGGCGGGATTGAGAGAAGGCCCTGTGTGGCCGATCTTGTCGGGCGGCATAATTGGTGGCGTTGACGGCGCTCCGTGAGATAAACTGGGCCGAAACCATATAGGGATTTAAAGGTCAATACCAACACCTTGAATTATTATTATTGTTGAGATTTTTAATGTTTTAATATATTTGTATGTTTTTATTTTGTACGTCGCCCAGTGTGGCTGGACAGCCAGCCAGATGGGCGACTAATAAATTTCATAAATAAATAAAAATATATAAGGAAAATGGGGGATAGAAGATCCAAGAGGGATGTACCAACCCTGCCAAAAGGAAGACCTTTTACATGTATAACAATGATGACCATCGAAGTTGCAGATTTTTTGAAAAATTGAATTTCTGTACTAGAGATGGTCCGGACTTACAGCTTTCCCTGGTGGGAACTTTTGACTAGAGGAAGCATATTTTGTTGATATAAAGAAATGACAAAACAGTGCTGAGAATCTCAAACTTGGAGTCTCAAGGACTCCAATGAGAAATTGAAAACCCAACTAAAAGAATTAAAAAAGAAAAAAATGTGTACAACTCCAGGCATGCCTACCAACCCTCCTAAGGTACCTTGTATCACCAATTGAAGCCCAAGGAATCTAAAGAAGAAGAGACACCAGAAGATACCATAGATTTTTTTTGCTAGTAATTCTTCCCTGAGTTGAAGCACTGTTTCTTCCACAATACGTATATGCACACACACTCATGCATATATATATTAAGATTCAGAACATCTACTGTGTTTTAAGAAGCACAATAGCTTAAGGAGGAAGAGAAATAGAAAAGAAGTCACTTATATGTAGAAAGAAATCTTTACTGTTTTGTCCACAGTTTATTAATAGTGCTGCTGAACATACACGTCCATAATTACTCACAGGACTGCAGCCAGTTGTTCTGAACCAGCAATCTCTTGTGAATATGGGACCTCTGCTGTTCTCACAAAGCTCTTCATGCTACCTGGTAGATGAGCCCTATTCAGGCATTATTGGAAACTGGGAATTCCACACATGAGAGATGGCACAGAAATGAGCATTCTAGTTCTGCCCCCCTTCCCATCCTCAATGAATTCAAGTGGAGAACCTTATTCTATCCATACAGTCTCTTGAACTCACAGAGGGTGACAGGGATGAGAGTTAGGAGCCAGCATGCTCATCCCTGTGTGTGGTGTCTCAATATTATAATAGAGTTATCTTCTCTCAGTTAAAAGGATAAACGGCAGATTCAATCTAAAAGACTGTTGTGGTTTTTTTTAAGGAAAGGTATGTCAATCTTGCATAGATTGGCAAATTGGCCACTGAACTGCCATCATTTCAAGCTATTTATGCCAGGTGAGCAGCTCTGCATGTAACAAAAAAGCACTGTACAAAACACACTGTTAATGAGCATTATATCTATAGTCAACAGGTCACTTATTTGGCAAGCATGTAAGGTTCATTCTAGTAGACCACAGTTGAATTTTTAATATTTTGCATGGGGGAGACTGTGGTGGATACCATTTTTCCCAGCATACCTATACTTTTAGGAGGGAAGCAATGAAATCTGCCATACATGAGTTTTATGCTAGAGATTATGCAAAGCATTTCTGCAGTTTGCGCAGCTAAAAACCTGAAGTCACCAGCTGAAGGGATGGATACCTGCTTGTTTTTTTTCTTAGCCTAGACAACAGTGAAATATTACAAACATCAGGCATAAATCTAGTTCTGCCCCCAGAATAAGATTTTTGACTACTTGTGTGCCTATGTTTTCCTTACCGAATGCTGCAGCCAGGATGTATGCCAGCATTGTACATGTTGCCTTTTATTAAAAGCTGCATTACAGTATGCAGAATGCAGTGCCTTTATTATTTATTTTATCTATTTATTTGTTTCATTTATAAACTGCCCATAGCGAGTGGCTCTCTGGGCAGTGTACAAAAGGTTAAAATACAGAATCACAATAAAATCAGCCTACAAACAATGAACACAAGCAGGAACAAAAGAAAAGACAAAATTTTAAATATAACATAAACGCTTAAAATGCCTGGGAGCATAGCCAGGTCTTAACCTGGCGCCGGAAAGATAGAAGCGTAGGCGCCAGGCGTACTTCTTCAGGGAGGCTGTTCCACAGTTCGGGGGCCACTACAGAAAAGGCCCTAGATCGAGTAACTAGATCATTAGAACATTTAGCAATCTGCCTACACTTGAGTTCATTCTTAATACATTACTATGTCCTTAAAACAGATTAGTTCCCTGGAAATTGGAGGGAGGTAGATCGGGAAAGGAAGTGTCATGGGTTTTGACATGTAAAATATACAAGTGGTTTGTGCCAACCAGGAAATCCTGGCTTCTGGCAACATTGATTAATTATAGCTGTCTTTTGTGAGTTGTGCACAATTATGTGTCTCTGAAGAATAAGCTCTAACAAGAGGCGGGAGGGGGGAGGCCTCCAGATACCTAGAAGTGACATCAAGTAGCCACTTGATGTATTGTTCTGACCCTGTGTCAATCAATCAATATGTGTCATTCTGTCCTTCAGGTATAGCACATTTTCAGCCACGAAAAAAATGCATAAAAGAACATAGCACAAAAGAAACAATAACCAAATCATAGCCCTTGGTAGGCTCTTGTTGTACTCTGTTCTCACATAGTTACAGTACATACTATCTTATGTTGAACTGAACATGAGTTTGAAATATACAGAGCACAACTTAAGCTATTGTCGCGGCCAGAAACAGGAGATTCATTGTATTCTGATATATAGCATGGCCTTTAAAATATGGTACAGCCAGAACCTTGACTGTTACAGAAGTCACTCTGATCCAGAATTTAGGGGAAAGGCTTTTGTTTCTCACACCATCACCAAAGTCCTGCCGTGTGACCCCAAAACAAATACTAGTGCTTCATATCTTGAAAGAGAGATGCCTGACTGAAGCCATCCCCATCTTTTGTGCAAGGCCTGCACTTTAATGGTGTAGTTACAGGACAGGCTGCGATTTCACAAGCACAGTGGCATGCCTTTTTATAATCATTTCATATGTTCTAGCCCTCACCTCTGCTGTCATTTCATTATGAATATAAAAGCCTATCCTGTAACTTCTGGAATTTCCCAGTATACTTCATGGTTTGTGTTGGAGAACTGCCAATGGTTAAGCAGTTTGAATGATATTGTAATCAGCATGCATTCAGCATCTGTGCTTAGGGACTTGGTATCCTACCTCAAGGATGATTACCCATGTGTGTCAAGTACTAAAAACTATATTTTAAATGCATATGAAAGAATAAGCAGGATTATGCTAATTGGCAACTACTTGCTTAGCATGCATTCCTCATGCATAATAAAATATATGTTACTACTGGTGAGTTATGAAATTTTAGTAGATAGCAAGAAAGTTCTGATTGCAAAGGAATGCTTGTCACAAGGGTTGTCAGTAATCACACTGAAACGCTGATTTGGAAAAATGGCACATTCTTTGACCTTGGCATGCTATTTTGATTTGAAATACTATAAAATACTAAGAAACTGACTTTAAAAAGTATTCAAAAATTAATAATATATATACATTCTGAGTCATGCAGATGTTCCAGATTCTTAATGTAATTTTTGCCTTTGTGTCTGCCCTGTGTATCTTCTTGTATATATACGATTGTCAAAAGTTTCAGGAACTTCTTCACCATGTGCAGTTAGCCTTTGGCGTATGGAAAAGTTGTTTGTCTCACATTCTTCATGTTTGTTTTCTTTTACATTTTATTCAAGCCATTCTTACTTTTCAATGCAAACACAGTAATTGCCACAGTCCTGTCTTCTGAGATCTATGAGGCTGCCTGTTCTTAATCTATATAAAGTCAAAACGGGACTTCTAGGGGTCATAAAAAATAATACATATGGTATTCTGAGATGCGTATTTTAACACTGCAAGTGAGAACAATACCAGTGGGGTGCTTATGCTACAGTTTATGTTAACATGCAGGTTTATCTAAAACTCTTTCCATAAACCACACATTGAAATTTACTGAAATAATCACTTTGGCTACTGCAAGCAATGTGTTTTTAGATGATAAGCCCATTTTAAGGGTCCTCTTGTGTTGCTGCTTCTCTAATCTTCTCTGTAATTTATTTAAACTTGCAACCAAGCATGTATCTGATAGCACACATTGCAGTTATCTTCTGAGAAGTTATTTATTTATTTGTTTTTGTTTCTCTGTTTTTTCCACTCCATGTAGTTGCTTGTATTCACCCCATGGAGCCTATGCCCAAAGCAAACTTGCCCTTGTATTGTTCAGCTATCGACTGCAACATCTCCTGACAGTAGAAGGGAGCCTTGTGACTGTTAATGTTGTAGATCCTGGAGTAGTGAATACTAATCTCTACCAGAATGTCTGTTGGGCAGCAAAAGTGGTCAAGTGGATGACAAGCTGGCTTCTCTTAAAGGTACCTGAGGATATTGTAATGGTTTCATTTCATGGAGAGGTCTCCTGATCATTTTTAAAGATGTATTCAGCATTGCTAGTAATTTACAAATTCCTCATCTCTTTTTGTTGTTATTTTCCTGTGCTGCCAACGTCAGAAACACCTCTGCCTCAGGACGTTAATCTGCAACACGGGTAGCCAGTTGGCAGCCTACAGGCTGTTGCTAGTCCCTGGCTGTTTTCATCCTGCCTCCAAACCTGCTAGCTCAGACGTGGCACCCACATTCATTCATTCATCCATGTATTAATTATTTGATTTATGTCCTGCCGTTCCTCCCAGTAGGAGCCCAGGGCGGCAAACAAAAGCACTAAAAACACTAAAACATCATAAAACAGACTTTAAAATATATTAAAACAGAACATCTTTATAAACATTTTTAAAAAAGGTTTAAAAACATATTTAAAAAAAAAAAAGATTTAAAAGCAGTTCCAACACAGACGTAGCCTGTCTCAACTTAAAAAGCTTCTTGAAAGAGGAAAGTCTTCAGTAGGTGCCGGAAAGATGACAAAGATGGCGCCTGTCTAATATTTAAGGGGAGGGAATTCCACAGGATAGGTGCCACCACACTAAACATCCATTTCCTATGTTGTGCAGAATGAACCTCCTGATAAGATGGTATCTGCAGGAGGCCCTCACCTGCAGAGTGCAGTGATCGACTGGGTATATAAGGGATAAGACTGTCTTTCAGGTATCCTGGTACCAAGCTGTATAGGGCTTTGTACACCACATCTAGAACCTTGAACTTCGCCCAGTAGCAAATGAGCAGCCAGTGCAATTCTTTCAGCAATGGGATAACATGTTGGTGATACCCTGCCCCAGTGAGCAGTCTCGCCACCGCATTTTGCACCAGCTGCAGCTTGCAGACCAACCTCAAGGGTAGCCTCACATAGAGGACATTACAGTAATCCAGCCTAGAGGTTACCAGTGCATGGACAACAGTGGTCAGACATCTTGGTCCAGAAACAGCCACAGCTGTCTTACCAGCTGAAGATGGTAAAAGGCACTCCTAGCCACTGAGGTCACTTGGGCCTCTAGCGACAAAGATGGATCCAGGAGCACCTCCAGACTATGGACCTGCTATTTCAGAGGGATTACGACCGCATCCAAAGCAGCCAACTGACCAATTATTTGAACTCGGGAACCACCAGCCCACAGTGTCTCCGTCTTGCTAGGATTCAGGCTCAGTTTATTGGCCATCATCCAGCCCACCACTCAGTCCAGGGCTTGCACAGCCTCTCCCGCTTCAGATGTTACAGAGAAATGGAGCTGGGTATTGTCAGTGTACTGCTGACACCTCACCCCAAATCTCCTGATGACCGCTCCCAAGGGCTTCATATAGATGACAAACAGTAGGGGGAACAAGATGGTACCCTGCGGCACCCCACAGCACAACTGTCAGGGGGCCGAAAGACAATCATCCAATGCTATTATCTGAAAATGACCCTGGAGATAGGATCAGAACCACTGTAGAACAGTGCCCCCAATACCCATCTCACCAAGTCGGCCCAGAAGGATACCATGGTCAATGGTATCAAAAGCCGCTGAGAGATCAAGTAAGAGTAACAGGGTTGCACTCCCCCATCCTTCTCCCGATAAAGGTCACCCATCAGGGCGACCAAGGCCGATTCAGTCCTTGGTCTGAACCCAGACTGGGATGGGTCAAGATAATCTGTTTCATCCAAGAGTACTTGCAATTTCTGCGCCACAACTCTGTCAATCACCTTCCCTAAGAAGGGGGTATTTGCAACCGGTCGGTAGTTGTCACAAACCAATGGGTCCAGGGTGGGCTTTTTCAGGAGTGGTCAGATCACTGCCTCTTTCAGGGAGGCTGGAACCACTTCCTCCCACAACGATGCATTGACCACATCCTGGATCCAGTCAGTCAAACCCCCTCGGCAAGCTTTAGTAAGCCAAGAAGGGCAAGAGTCGAAAGGACACGTTGCTGGCCGCATCATCGCAAACACCTTATTTATGTCAGGCTGCATCAATTGAAACGGTTCCCAAGAAGTTGCAGCAGACGTTGCACTGGACACCTCATTGGGGACTACAGTAGATGTGGATGGGGCATCAAGATCTCTATGGAGAAGAGCAACTTTACCCTCAAAGTGCCTTGCAAATAATTCACAGTGGGCCTCTGAAGGGTCTAAAACTCCCTTTCTTTGAGACGATGTCAACAGAACCCTGACAATAAGGAAAAGCTCCACTGGATTGCTACTGGGCAGCTCCAGACACTCTTAGATGAGATGGATTATCTGGATCCATTTCAGTTGGGTTCCAGGCCTGGTTTTGGCACGGAAACAGCCTTGGTCGCCCTGTATGATGACCTCTGTCAGGAGAGAGACAGGGGGAGTATGACTGTGTTGATTCTTCTTGATCTCTCAGTGGCTTTCAATACCATCGACCACGGTATCCTTCTGGGACGACTGGCTGAGTTGAGAGTGGGAGGGACTGCATGGCGGTGGTTCCACTCCTACTTGGTGGGTCGGCTGCAGAAGGTGGTCCTTGGGGAACATTGCTCGGCACCCTGGAATCTCCAGTATGGGGTTCCGCAGGGGTCAGTTCTGTCCCCCATGCTGTTCAACATCTACATGAAACGGTTGGGTGCGGTCATCCAGAGCTTTGGAGTGCACTGCCATCAGTATCCTCTATTTCTCCTTTTCATCTTCTTCAGGTGAGGCTGTCAATGTGCTGAACCAGTGCCTGGCTGTGACAATGGATTGGATGAGGTCTAATAAACTGAGGCTCAATCCAGACAAGACTGAGATGCTGCTAGTGGGTGGTTCTTCTGACTGGGTGGGGTTGCATTCCCCCTGAAGGAGCAGGTTCATAGCTTAGTGGTTCTCCTAGAACCGTCTCTGTCACTTGAGGCTCAGGTAGCCTTGGTGGCACAGAATGCCTTCTACCAACTTTGGTTGGTGGCCCAGCTATGCCCCTATCTGGACAGGGATCACCTGGCTTCAGTTGTCCATGCTCTGGTAATCTCCAAGTTAGATTACTGCAATGCGCTCTACGTGGGGCTGCCTTTGAAGATGGTTCAGAAACTGCAGCTTGTGCAATATGCAGCGGCCAGATTGGTAACAGGGACCAGACAGTCCGAACATATAAAACCAATTCTGGCCCGCTTGCATTGGCTGCCTGTATGTTTCCGAGCTCGATTCAAGGTGCTGGTTTTAACCTATAAAGCCTTACACGGCTTGGGACCACAATACCTGATGGTACGCCTCTCCCGATATGAACCCACCCGTACACTATGCTCAACATCAAAGGCCCTCCTCCAGGTGCCTACTCCGAGGGAAGCTCGGAAGATGGCAACAAGGGAGAGGGCTTTCTCAGTGGTGGCCCCCAAATTATGGAATGATCTGCCTGACGAGGTGCACCTGGCACCAACACTGTTATCTTTTCGGCGCCAGGTCAAGACTTTCCTCTTCTCCCAGGCATTTTAGCATGTGTTTTTAAATTGTTTTTTTTTAAGTGTTTTTAAATTTGTATATTTGTTTTTAATGTTTTTAATTGTTGTAAACTGCCCAGACAGCTTCGGGTATGGGGCGGTATACAAATGTAATAAATAATGATAATACTTGAGGATGCGATGGTGACAGAGAAGTGGGCCTTCTTCGCCACCCTCCTCGCAACACAGTAGGCACACTTATGATGTTTTACTTGTGCCCGATCAGCCTCATAGCATGTCTTCCGCCACTTGCGCTCTAGCCATTGTCCATCCTGTTTCACTGTCCTTAACTCACTGATATACCAAGTTGCAAACCGGGCTCCACAGTGCTGGAGAGGGTGCTCAGGGGTAACTGTGTCAAGAGCCCAACGCACCTCACTGTTCCACAACGTGACAAGCGCTTCAACATCTTTTCACTTACAGTAAAGGCTAATGTACAGTATCTTCCAAAGAGCAAAACTGCTTTCACCAATACAAACGTTTTATATGTTCATTGAGTGTAATTTGTCCCTGCCTTTTTATCTACAGCCCCTGATGAAAACCTAAACATTCAAGGCTGAAACACATCGGGTTTGGATTACTATTAAAACATATTTTTCTAGCATCCTGGTTTCTCCCTTTCACATTCCTCACAGTAAGCTGCAAAGAGTGGTTTCTTGGTGACAGAGATGGAAGTTCTGTAGACCACAGCAACTCCGCCACCCCTTCTCTGCAGCCTGTGCTGGTGTTGCACCGAGTATCCAGGTGGGCAAAGCTGGGTCAGATCAACTCCTCCCAGCTCACCCACCTAGGTCTCAGTAATGCACACCAAATCAGCACCTTCATCCACGATCAAATCATGGATGAGTGTGGTCTTATTATGTACCAATCTGGTGTACATACATACGCTCCTCGATGAGAGGAGTGGGAGCGAGGAACAAAGTGTAGATAGCCTTGCTGTCATCTTGTATGGTAGTTCACCACCTCCCCATGGCTATACTTCCCTCTACCTGTGGTTACTGAAACTGGGGTGGCATCACCCATGTTCCTCCTTACTAAGACTCCTCCTAAACACCTGATATGGACCCAGCAAGAGCCCATCAACAAAACCTATGTGAACCAGTTATTCCAATAGGCCTCTAAGAGAATTGGGAACAGTCAGACCTACTCAATATCTCTCACACAGGGCCCATCTACTCCCCCTCCATCTCACACCCAGGGAGGGCCAGCCTTCTGCCAGTTACAGACTCTCACTCTGAAGGCATCTGGTGACTTTCTCCTATCATTCAGTTCTCTGCACAGGCTCTCACCCTGCGCAGGAACTACACATGCACCATACAGCCTCACCACTACCAATTCCTCTAGATTGGCTTAAAGAAAGAAAGAAATAGAATGGGGTAGCGCCCTTGCCCTCTGGACTCCCCAAGGGGCAGCCCCCTTCTGTGGCGACTCCGCTGGCAGCAAACCCACTGCCCAGGAGCAGCTGGGCTTTTATGCCTCTTGACCCAGCCAGGAGCTGATACAAGAGGCTGCAGGATTAACTGCAGCCTCTTTCTAGAGCAAGGGTCAGGCAGGGGGTCCCAGTCCTTGCAGCACTTACCAGGGTCTTCAGCTGTCTCAAAAGACAGCAACCCAGAGTAGTGAGCAGCAAGCACCCAGATGCTTAGATACTCACTCCCAGGGCAGGTCTTCTCCAGTCCCTCTAGTGCTGAAGCTGCAGCTGAGCAGCAGACTCAGGGTGGCACCAGTTTGGCCAACAACTTCACACAAACCACTGCTTCTTCCTTGACCATCCATCTTCCCCTAATCCTTTCCCAACTCTAAGACTCCTGTGGCATGTATCTGAGAGGGGACCTGACTTAGAATCAGTACAAAACTCGGGAAGAGCTGTGGCCCAAATTCAACATAGAGTGTGTCACAGTCAAGCATCTTCTCAATGCTGGGCTATGAAACAGGTGATCTCAGAATCAGAAGTAGCACAGGTATTTTAGATAAGCTCTTTGTTCTAGAGCTCTGCTTATCATGCAAATCTCAGGAAGTGGTGCAGCCCAAGATCACTGTGGTACCCCTCACACGTGTGTGCTACATCTGAACCAGGCTGCCCCTCAGCATTCTCAGTCATTTTCTTGACCCTGGAGTGCTTAGTAACTATTTTGATTGGAAATTCTATGAATTACCAAGAAGCAGACTTTAAAAACTATAGAAAAATTAGATCCTATATTTTCTGAGTCATGCAGATGTTACTGAGATTCTTATTGTAAAACTTGACACTGTATCTGTCCTGTGCATCTCCAATGTTAGAATGGAGGAGATGTCTTAGGGCTTCTGTACTTGTACAAATCTTTCTTGGCCAACTTTCTGTTCCAGTGCTGGGAGTGGCACTGGCAAGCTAAATGGGAGAGTTGAGACTGAGAGTAGCACTTGCTTGGCTCAAATGCATCTCTGTTCTCATGCCTCTTCCCCAGCATTCCTCTTAGCACCAAGTGAATGGCCCAGATGCTTCTGCATGGCCACAGAGGCATCTGGCACACCCTCTACTTTTGTGTTGAGAGGATTCTTCAGCCCAGAGGGCCTGGTTCTCCCTGGTCAAAGTGTCTAGAACAAAGGTGGGTGGTTGTGATGAGTGATAACATAGTGACTGGAGTATTCAGTCCCTGAAGAGTTTGGCCAGGGAACATCAGATATTTGGAACCTAAATTATTTAGGGCTTCAAACACTAAAGTAAGCACCTTGAACTGGGCCCAGAAACGAACTGGCAACCAATGCAGCTGTTTTAAAACAGGGGTTATATGAGTTCTAAAGGGAACCCCAGCCAGTAATCTGCCTGCTGCATTTTGGACCAGTAGAAGTTTCTGAGTTGTCTTTCAGGGCAGCCCCACGTAGAGCCCATTGCAATAATCCAGTCTGGAAGTTACCAGAACATGGAGAGCTGTGGCCAAGTCTTCCCTGTCCAAAGGTGGCTGAAGCTGACAAACAAACCGGAGCTGGAAAAAGGCACTCCTAGTCACTGAGACTACCTGAGCCTCCAGTGACAGTGTTGGATTAAGGAGTACCCCCAGGCTGCAGGCTGCTCCTTCAAGGAAAGAGCAACCCCATCCAGAACAGGCTATCTTCCTATCTCCTGGACATGAGAACTCTGGACACATAACAATGTATTTTCAGGATTCAGCCTCAATTTATTGGCCCACATCCAGTCCATTGCTGCCTCCAAGCTCCACATTTCAACTACCTCTCTTGATTCAGATGGAATAGAAAGGTAGATCTGGATGCCATCTGTGTATGGATGGCACCTCACTCCATTATGTTCTCTCCCTCTCTTTTCCATGAAGTACCCATCTATTTCTTAAAGACTGTTACCTTGACAGAGCAAAACATCTTACTAGGATAAATGAATAAAATCCGCTTTACCTGGATACAGGTACCCTCTTCCTTTTAACACACTGTTTTTGTTGGAATATGTGGTTCAGCTCCAACTTGTGGATTGAGGCTGCATGAGGTTAAAAAGGGTAGCTAGAGAGGAGACCTGATTGCTAGGCTAATATCTATCCTTTGATCTCCTGCTGTCTCTCCCTTCCTGCAAGACTGATGTGCATAGGATGTTGACCACATCTCCTTCTTCCTCCTTCTTTCTCTTGAGAGGGAGACCAGACATCTTCTCTTTGTCTCTCCCTCTCCTCCAAGCATGAGGGCAAACACTAGGCTTAGTGTTTGCATCTCCAACTTAGCTAGTTAGCTAGATGTAGAACACTTTCCTATCAAGTATGTACTTCCAGAATAAAGTAGTTATTTCTTATTTTAAAACTTAAAGTCTCTGTCTGACTAATTCCAGGGAAGGTGTAATCTTTAGCAAAGATTCAAGCACACAGAGGCTCACTCAGACTCTCCATTCCCAATTTCTCTACTCTGCAACAGTTTTACTCCACATAAAGAAAAGTCTCTATATGTATAGCTGGCGGAATGCTAGACCAAATTCTCATGCTGCCATGAACCTTTGCTTCTCTTCGTAAAGTCCAATTTTTTTTCCCTGAGGAAATGTACAAAGCATCCTGCAGGTAAATGTAGAAGTGTGGTGAGGGCAAGAATCTAAAAACTATAAAATTGAAAGAAAAAAAACACTTGAGGAAGAAGTTTTCGTGTGCTGACTGAAATTCTGCTAAGAAATTGGGAGATGCAAGTAATCTGTCCCACAGATTGTTAAAATGGGATTAATGGTACAGTTAGTTAATTTTAGACTCAGGACTTCTATACTCTGGGCTTTTATAATCTGAATCTTTTTACTTGTGTGTATGTAGGGCTCTTTAGATGGCAGTGTGTATTACTTTATTTACTTCAAAATCTGGCAAGCCAGCCCTACTGCATTTGGAGGATCTTCTGGTTATTCTGCTGAGTGGAGTTGTGGACTTCTCCTCCAAAGCCTTGCCCAGATGGCAACACTAGATGGGGATTACCAATTTCCCAGAGAACACTAAAAAAGTATGGATTATATACATGATAGGATGAGTTTCATTCCTTTCTGTTTTGTCATCCTGCTGTTTTGAGAATTGGCCAGAAAAAACAAACCAATCTGGATAGGAGGCAATATCTGAAGAGGAACAAGATAAATCATATGATGTGCACCTTCCAGTCTCCCCCACATATTTGCAGAAGCAGATGTGCAAAAATCTTCAGTCTGGACTCACCATAAACATGAAAGTGAGCGGTGGATGGGAATTGGCCAAGGATGTTCTAGTAGGGGCCCCCAGCACGTTGAATTAAATGATGCTTGTGGTGCTTTCAAGTATATATCTGTTCTGATCAGTTTAACCAGCTTTTGCATGCTTAGGACATCTTCTGCATTACAGAAGATCTCCATGTCCTGACCTGATTTTGAAGAGTCCGGTTGCAGCCCTCTGGGAAACAATTGGGCACTGATCCCCTGTTAATGACTGTGATCCATTGACGCTTCACAGAATTACTGATCTATACAAGTGCCCCTTATGTGAAGCACGCTGGAATTCAGAAACAATGAGACTACTGAATCATAGCACACATTTGAACTGTCAGGAAACAAATGGTTCAGTGGACTGAAACATAAGTCTCTTAAACAGCCCTGCATTTGGATGCAGTTCACTAATCTCTCATTCCCTCTCCATTGTTGTCAGTGGCCTGTAAGGTTCTTATACTTGTGATGGAAATGTATCTCTGTATAAAATTCTCTGAGATTCTCTGAGTCTCCAAGGAATTAGGCAAGCAGGTAGCATCTCTCTTGCAAAGAACTACAGCACTGCAGACCCATATTTACCAGCAGCTTTGGCCCATTTTGGTCCTTTCGAGAGGAAATGTGAATGAGGGGAAAATATGTGCTTTATTTTTATCTTATTTTATGGTATCTTAGAGCTAATTTATTTGACATTGAATTCAGTTGGCTACGAAGTCAAAATGTTGGCCAGGGAAAAAAACCCAATCACGACAGGAAGCAATACTTGAAGAGGAACAAGTTGGAGTACTGGAATGCATTTGCTCTCTTTTATGATGAGATTTCAGCGCATATTTTATTATTTACTAAGGACCCTCCAACCACTATTTGGGTATCTATTTTAAATCAGACAGTGATCTTTATACCCTTTCCTGTCTCAACAGCTTGTTCCTGGCCTTCGAGTAGCACTAGTGCTTCTCCCACTGCCTGTCCTGGCTTTCCTCTCAAATCAACACACAACCTTTTTGTCCTTAAGTAGAGTTTGAATGTGTATGGCTCTGTCCCTGCCTGTTACCCATTCAGATGCCTCCTTAACATTCTCCCTTTAGCCCCAAGTATCCCCCTTTGAAAGGGTTGACCAGAGCACAGTTGTGTGTGCCAGTTTCCAGTAACCCAACTTCAGAAGTTGTCTCAGGGACTTTTTTTTAATATATGCCATTTTTCCATATAAATATGCTCAGAGTGGTTCACAACAGAACAAAAATACAAATCATTAAATCAGTAACAATCAAATACTAAATCATTTCAAAATATAACAATCCAACAAATAGCTCATTCTGATTACATGAATATTGTTATATTTAAAGTCATAAAACAAATGATCAATCAATTAAAACATATCAATTAATGACAAACATGATAAACATTCCAAATATATGTACAACAAATCTGCCACCCCAGCTCAGAAGTCATGAACCATGATCCTCAAACCTGGTCATTTGGGATTTTTGTAGCCTGTAACATGGCATATAGATATGTGAGCTATCATCTTGATGTTCCCTGCAAAGGCTATGTTTCAGTCATCATAAAAAGAGAAGATTTCACTGTACATGAAGTTACTGCGCTGAAGAATGACAACACTTTGAGAAATTTGGGAGGTTACAAAATTCTTCAACTTCTACCTATTATTTGTCACTGTCAGTACAGTGCAAGCAGTAGACAAGAAACGTTGCAATTATCTTCCAGTTAACACTCTTCCAAATCAAGAAGAGGGCAGGAGCTATGGCACTGCTGACAAGCAATTAACTAGCCTTCATTCCAACACCCCCGGGGGGCTGCCCCTTCTAGGGATTCTTTAATGATAGAAATACTATAGTTGCAGGAAATGAAAGATGGCCGTCTTTCCTTTAAAACAGAAGTTTAAAAGATGCACAGTGAAGTGTGAGCATGTGTGGCCTTCCTGCCATACGTCCCACGTTGTAAACTTCCACAGGGCAGTAAAATAATACATTTCTTGGGTCTAACACTTGTTCACAAATGCAGTGTTCTCCTTATATTTCTAGTAGTGTGCAAGCTGTCAAAGGCTGTAGTCCTATACCCACTTATATAGTTTATACCATTGGTGCTTATACATTGCCACCCTTGACTACTACTGGGAGGAAGGACAGGATATAAAGCAAATAATAAATAATAAAATATATGAATAAATAAACTAAAAGTAATCCCATCAATAGTAAAAGTAGAAAAAAACCCAGATTTTTCAGAGGATCATAGAAGTAGAGTGACTTCAGAAATGCCTTCCCTTCAGCCAAAGTAAGTTGTGCAACTGAACTGACATTCTAGTTACAGAAATACAGAGATGGAAAATCTTATTTATATTTTTGTGAGGATACCTGAGGAGATCAAAGGAAGCTATCATATACTAAGTGAAACCATTGGTCTGTCTAGCTCAATATTGTCCATAGTGACTGACAGCAGCTCTCAGACTGGGGTCTCTCCCAGCCCTGCCTGGGACCTTCTGTGTACAAAGCAGATCTCTACCACTGGCACTACCATATTAGATCATAACCTTTAAGAGTCTGTGCACACAATTCTCCTGCCAATTGCAGCTACCTTTATCTCAAGCCCTTGTTGTATTCTTTTCATGGCAACTTTCACAACGAGTGGTGAATGCCAGGGCATGGAACTGTCGGTTTTGCTGCTGTGTAACTTATTTATTTAATTTCATTTATGAATCACTTCCCATAAAATCCCAGAGTAATTTCACAGCAAAAACATCAACAATAAAACAATGAAAAATAGTTCCACAAATGAAACGAAAAACGATCCCGTATACAAAAACAGTTTCAAATTCAATGCAGATACAGACTTGGATAAAGATCTCCACTTCAAAGGATTGTTGAAAAAGGAAGGTCTTTGTAAGTGCTGAAAAGGGAATAGGGATGAAACACACACACAACATAAATCCCACTCACTGAGTCATAGGAAGAGCAATGGTTGCAGTCAGCCTCCTTTTAACCCTTTGCACACCATTTACCACAGAGACAGCACCTGTATGATCTGTAACAGGAGGGAATTTCAAAGAATAGGTACCATTGCACTAAAGGGCCCAATTCTTATCTCAAAAGATGATGTTTGCAGGAGGCCCTCTTCTGCAGAGTATAGTGATAAATTGGGTATATAAGACATGAAACAATCTTTTAGATATTGTTGAATGGCACATTGCTAGAGAGGCACCATGGGCATGAATAAAATAGGCCCAACAAGCAGGCTGGCTTTATACAGAAATGTGCTTCTCTTCCCCTACCACCCCCAATGTTACAGTGGTGTAGCTATATTATTTTAAAAGAAGACTGGTGCAATAGCAATTTTGGCTTGTGAAATTAGGATTCTTGTGGTTCTTTTTTGTTTGAATTGGCTCTTTAGAGACTAGCAAAATGTAGCCGTGACAGCAGTTTTGCTGCATGCGAGAACTCTGGGGGACAAGCAAAGTAGTGCTTCTCATAGATTCTCTTGAGTTGCATACTATGGAAATAGTAAAATAAAAAAAACAAATCCTTCTTAGCTTGTTTTCAAGGAAGATAGAGCCCTATAAATATAAATAGCAAATCATTTTGTGCCTTTTTGATAGCATGATTTTTTGTTAATAGGGACATGCTTGCTTCAAGGCATCAATAATTATTTGTATATTAGTACCAATATTTTTAAAACTCAAGACAGAATTGCTGCTCATTAGATGCAATTATCATCATTGATTAGTCTTAAAGATACTTCCATGTACCAACAGCTATGATGATGGTGGTGATAAATATAGTGTGGGTGTATGAAGCAATTGCAACAGTAATCATTAAAGCAGTGTTGCTGGCAGGGAACTCAGCAACACAAACAGTATCTAATAATTTTCCTTTTAATTAAGCAGCCATGTGATATTTCAAAGTAAAGAACACTGAGGCCCACCTGTGGTGTTCGGCACTTTAAATAGTTGGTGTTGCTTAGCACATCACCTGAAAGCATTGTAGCAGCTAATTGTGAGTGTAGCTCTTGCATACCCTCCCTAGCCACCTGTCTATCAAAATGTGGATATCAAATGCTACAAGAAGTTACATATTGAACTTGGGTTAGTATTCTGCTCCAGGCTACCCATCACAGAATTTAGCTTTCCTGTACAACAAAGGGGTTTTTTTGAGCATCTCCAGAAAGGTGTCTGAAATGCAATTGGATAGTATGTTCTTACTAAAGGCACATAGAATCATAGAATAGTAGAGTTAGAAGGGGGCTTTAAGGCCATCGAGTCCAACCCCATGCTTAATGCAGGACTCCAACTTAAAACATACATGACAGATGACTGTCCAGCTGCCTCTTGAATGCCTCCAGTGGTGGAGAGCCCACCACCTCCCTAGGTAGTTGGTTCCATTGTTGTACTGCTCTAACAGTTAGGAAGTTTTTCCTGATGTTCAGTCGAAATCTGGCTTCCTGTAACTTGAGCCCATTATTCTGTGTCCTGTTCTCTGGGACGATTGAGAAGAGATCCTGGCCCTCTGTGTGATAACCTTTCAAGTGGTTGAACATTGCTATTATATCTCTCAGTCCTCTTCTCAAGGCTAAACATGCCAAGTTCATTTAGTCTGTCTTCATAGGGCTTTCTTTCCAGTCCCCTGATCATCTTCATTGCCCTCCTCTGAGCCTGTTCCAGTTTGTCTGCTTTCTTCTTGAAGTGTGGTATCCATAACTAGATGCAGTACTCAAGAGGAGGTCTGGTTAGTGCTGAATAGAGGGGAACTAGTACTTCACATGATTTGGAAACTACTTGTGTTAATGCAGCTTAAAATAGCATTTGTCTTTTTTGCACATTGCACTGTTGGCTCATATTTAGCTTGTGTTCAACAACAATTCCAAGAACCTTCTCACAAGTAGTATTGCTGAGCCAAGTATCTTCCATCTTATAATTACGCATTTGATTCCTTTTTCCTAGGTGTGGAACTTGGCACTTATCCCTGCTAAATTTACATATCCGTTTACATATCTAAAGGAAAGGGGGAATATTTTTATTCATCCATTGATATTGGCAGGGTAGGTTTTATCTGGCACCACATTGTACTTGCAGCCTACAATGAAGGGGCTTTAGCAAATACTCAAAAGGTAGGGTCACATAAATCCCTGTACCATCCCAGATCAGCCACGTTGCTTTCAAAACCAACCTGAACAAACTCCCTCTAGCTGTAAGCTGTGCATCATCAAGATTCTGACCCAGCCACTCCATGCTACAAATGGCCTCCATGGAATGGCACCGCTTTGCCTTAATTTCCAAGATAACTGCAACCGTGTCTACCCCAAACCCAGAGCCTGTTGAGGTATGTAAAAATTAAGGGAAGAGAGAATATTGCCTTCATATACTTAATACTCCAGCATGGACCAACCAATCCCAGTATCCCACCTAACAGCTGCCCAACGCTTTATGTCCTGTTATTGTAAACCGAAACAGCTGATTCTTGATGGTTTAATAAAGAACAGTTGGGTAGATGAATGGGAGTGCACAACTAAGTCACACAGCAAAACAATTTATAAATGCTACATTTGGATCTTAGTCTAAGAGCTAAACTGCACATTCATGAGCTTCGCTATCTGATCATCTCAGGCTTTTGTTTTATTTATAAAGCAGCTATGATGGTTTCCTCAGAGCAGTGGTGCTGGGAGACGGGGTGCTTAAGTCTTCCTCCCCATGCTGTTTTTCTACTGTAAATCATCACCATGAAACTGCTTTTAGCTTCATAGAAAAAATTATCTGCTTTGTGGGATTACAGCAGTTTTAAAGGTGATTTACAGTTAACAGCATTGGGGGGATGGTTTAAGCATACCCTTCTTCAGTGTTGCTGCTCTGATTAAATCTAGAGCCCACCACAGGTGCTTCATAATAAAAATTAAAACATCCAGCAATCTAGTCACAGATCTTCTATATAATGTGTATTTTTGTCCTGAGGATCCATTAGTTAATTATCTTTCTGTGGTCTCTCTTTCATCATATAAGGTTCCCATCAAATATGAGCAGTCCTAAGGATCATGAATATGTTTGGTCTCTCTCTAACTTAGAAAATTCCATTGTCTTCCAATCCAGTACATTTTTCCACCCAACACCAAAGCCAAGCACACATCTTTGTCCCCTGCAGATGGGAGGATCTGGCAAATTCACTTCCTCATTTTTCCAGTCTTAAGTTTAGTTCCCCACATTTCCATATCCATTTGTGGTATGTGGGTTGTTGTTTTTAAGTCCTCAAAAATTATCAGCCTTTTAGTGTACATTTCTCCTAATATCTACACTTCTGAATGCAGTTTTGAATAATACACATCTTTTTGCAGGCAATTTGCCCTGTATGTTATTTTCACTAATGTATGATTTTAATGCTCATTTCCCCCCAATATACACCTTTTTTGTTAGAGAACTACATCACAAAATTCAAGGAAGTATAAATTTAGAAGGATAGCTGCATTTTAGTTCACACATTGCAAATTAGGGAGTTTCACATTAAAATGCAAACTGAACTGAATTTCTCCCTTGCCCCTACTGTCTACTTCCTGGCCTCAGCTAGGCCCTGATTTCTCCCATGTCTTTCACATGCAGCTACTTGCCCAAAAGGGGTGCTAAGAAACTTAGCTGAGGGGGAAAGAGAGATGATTTCATTTGCTGGCGACCTGGGATGAATTTCTAGCATAATTAATGTTTTGGATTTGGGCAGGGAACAACATAAGTAATAAAGGGAGCCTCACAAGAGATGTAATTTATGCACAAACACTGTACACTCTGTGGGTACTCAAGGGACGACTGAGCATCCAACCCAAGGGCAGGCATTAACAGTTTGCATGGATTGCTTGAAAAGACTTAAAAGTTGCTTAGTTTGTCCTGCAGCCGGAATTGTTTTATTTTTAATATTTATGTTCATTTTCGTGATGCATCTTCGTTTTTAAGGCTGCAGTCCTGAATGCACTTAGCAGGGACAGTCCTGCCCAATGAAAAGAGTGGGGCTTACTTATAAGCAAACATGCATAGGTTTGCACTGAAAGGGATGCCTTTTTACAGTTGTCTCATTAGTGAATTGTTAAATAGATCGTACATAAATTTTGCTTTTATAGTTTCCCCCAAGGAAGAATCATAAGACTTGCAATGTATTGGGCTAATAAATCATCCTCTGTTTTCATTATTTATTTATCTAACTCTCCTTTCCACCATCACCACCCACATTATGTCCCTTGAACAAGTTTGTACCATAGAATATGTATAGCTTAGAGTTTGCAGAACTCAAAGTAAAGAGCAGGCTGGAGTTTTGAGGTCTGAAACAATAGGCATCAGTATGCGTTATGGTGCCATGCATGTCTTAAATTAGGGGCTGTGCCCTAAAATGGGAAGTATTCATTGCCACATGTATGGGGAGGCAGAGCCATCTTCTTCATTCCACTATCTCTTCTTACCTGGACAGGGCTGGGGTGGATAGGGCAGAGCAACAATGAGGTCAAGGCTGCAGCTGCAGGGTGCACCACCAGCAGCTCCCACAAGCTCTGATCCTGCCACCACCCTGCCCTGCCCCAGCCCAGTTAAGGCAAGTAGCAGCAACACTGGTATCAGGAGGGTGGCTCCATAAATCTGCCCCACCACACATGCCGCTACTGGAAATACTGTCTCAGAAGGCATGCATTCTTAGTAACAAAACTGTGAATTAATGGTGGTTGATCCTATATTGATTAAGCAATGAAACACAGTGGAGCAGAAAGATGCTTTAAAATATTCTGGAAATGAAATAACAATCAGTTGCCATATGTCTTTCAGTGATACTCTTTAGTGCTTACAAAATCCAAGTTAAATAACAAATAGCTCTCATTAGCGTTCAGTACTCAGTGTGTCATAAAAACACTATAGAAATACATCATTCTTATCTAGGTTTTTAATATTTTCCCCATGCTTGGGGTTTTTAGGACCTCCCTTTTACCCTTAACTGTGTTGCTTGTTTAAAACAACAGCCAATGTAAAGCTTACTTGAAATGATGGGAACACAGGTTTAGCAAGGGGGAAATAATTAAAGCAATTTATCTCACTGAGAGATGCAGGCTGTTCAGTTTGAATAAAAATTAATTTAATTTTGTTTTTCTCCTTCTGTGTCTCGGGCCTAAGGCTTTGCAAAGTTCACAAACAATTGTTATATTCTTAGTGAACACAGATTTAAGACCTAGAAGGTTAGTCATCTTTCACTCATTCATCAAGGATATTATATATTGAATAAAAGCAAATAGTTAGTTTTCTTTTCAAAGGTGCAGATCAAACTATGACAGTTTGAACTTCTCCAATGATTTAGCTTGCTTAATACCAGTCATGTGGCTTTAAATGCATGTCATGGGACCTTGCGAAGGATCCAGGACAGTTTGCATAGATGCTGTTTCATGTGACATCGTGTGGCAGCACAAGATGAGGGGAGAAAGTACAGTTGGCATCCTTACAAACAGGATAAAAATTAAAGAGCTTATTTCCTTCCTTCACACAAACTGACAGCACACGTTTGTTTGTTTGTTTGCTTAAGGAATGTATATATCATTCAATATTCACAATTTCCAAGTAATATACATAAACTGTTTAAAAAGCTCATACAAAGAAAAAGAATAATTAAAATTTATCATAGACTGGAAATTACCTTACCATAAAGAAACTATAATAAAGATCTGTAGCACATAGTCACCCATGCTCCATGGTCCTTCTCTTCCATTTCTTCTTAATCCTCTTTTCAGAATTCCTTCTACTACTTCACAAAATTCCTTCCTCACTTCCTTCACAAACTCTAATTAACAGGTTATTGTTTCTGTCTCTCTTGCATGCCTCCTAACATTTTCATTCTCTACTTTTTCCCAAGCACTGTGGCCCTTTCCAGCATCTTGCCTCTTTCTCAGTATGTTTTTTCCCTTTCCAACTTTGGCAGAAGGATGATAATTTAGTGGTGGGACACATGCTTTGCATGCAGAAGGCTCAGGTTCAGTCATCATCTTCTCCAGATAGGGCTGTGAAGGACCTTTATCTGAAACCCTGGAGAGCTGCTGCCAGTTGGTGTATGCCAGTGTTCTTCAACCTTGGGTCCCCAAATGTTGCCAGACTACAACTCTCATCATCCCCATCTATCTTAACCTCGCTGGATCATCACCTTGCAGTGGTGAGTGGGCTTGCGTGTTCCAATGAACCCTGTGAGCGATGCCGTCGGGAGTCATGTACTCCCAGCAGGGTCACCCATGGCGGTAAGGTTCTTGAGAGAGGAACCAGACAAAGAACGATGCAAGAAAGTCCTAAACGGCAGAACAGGTGGAGGATAGCAATGTGTATGTTACAATGGCTGTGAAGGCGGATGAAGGCTGCAGCACGTAAAAGACTTCCAATCGTCATGGTATCCATGCCATTGGATCAAAGCCTTTTTCTGTCAAGATTGTGTGTTGATCGTCGTGCACTGATCTCCCCACATAAAACAAATTCATGCAAAGGCGTCTTCCAAACAAAACAAGAGTCCCATGGCAATGGGAACAGGACTGTGAAATCCAGAAGCCCCTAGTCATGGACCAGCACATGGGTGGTGGATACAGACTCAGTCGTCCTGGCTCAAGGACCGAGGCAGTTGAGTAGTTCAGCAGCCATAACCATGACGGAGCAGTCCTATTCAGGATCCACTCTGCTCACCCCATATGGAGAGGGGCTAGAAAAGGTGCCCTAAACATAGTCTGCCTCATCTCTCTCCCTGACTGGATCACCGCATCCAGTGGGGTCACCACTTAGCGGTCGCAAAAGACAAATGAACTTTGGAACATGGAATATACGGACATAGCTGGACAATACAGATAGTGAACGTCCTGAGCGCAGGACTGCCATCATCGCGAGGGACTTGAGACATTTTAATATTGATATAGCAGCACTCCAAGAAACTCAAAGAGCAGGAGAGAGACAATTGAAGGAAGAATAAGGAGGTTACACCTTCTTCTGGAAAGGACTGCCTGAACAAGAACGACGAATACATGGAGTAGGCTTTGCTATTAAAAATGATCTTGTGAAGCTCTTGTCAGAAGCTCCTACTGGCATTAATGAACGACTCTCAACTCTCCAATTAAAACTCACCAGAAACCAGCAGGCAACTATTCTAGGTGCTTATGCACCAACATTAGATGCTGATGAAGAGAGCAAGGAAAATTTTTATACCCAGCTGGACACCATCTTATCAGATACCTAAGGAGGATAAAACTGTCCTTCTGGGTGATTTCAATGCAAGAGTTGGGCGTGATTTTGATTTATGGCCAGAAACCATTGGAAAAGAAGGAGTTGGCAATAGCATCCTGAATGGCATTCTACTTCTGACTAAATGTGCAGAGCATAATCTTGTTATTACAAACACACTCTTTCGCCAGAAAGATAAATTTAAAACATCATGGAAGTACCCTCGGCCGAAGCACTGGCATCTCCTGGATTACATAATTGTCCATGCCAGAGATCGTCATGATGTACTCCTCACCAGGGCCATGATGAGTGCCGATGACTGCTGGACAGATCACCGATTAATTCGATCCACTATGGCCATTAATATTGTTCCTCAACGTAGGCTCCAAGGAAGAAAACCAAGGCATAAAATGAACATCCATGCCCTTCAAGATCCTATTAAGCAAGCTTGCTTTCAAATAACTCTGAAGAAACATCTACCTATGGAACTCCCTGAAAATGTTGAGGAACACTGGATTAAACTGAAGACTTCCATTATTGCAGCATGTGAACAAACTATTGGATACCAAACTAAGAAACATCAGGACTGGTTTGATGAGAATGATAGTGAGATTGAACAAGAAAAGGAAAGCCTTCCAGATATGTGCTGCTAAGAAAAACATCTATGCCAGTGCAAAGGCTGAGGTCCAAAGAAGAACTAGAGAACTTAAGAACGCCTGATGGATAAAGAAAGCTCAAGAAATCCAGCATTTTGCAGATGCTCATGATGCACAGGCCTTTTTTAATGCCACAAAGGCCATCTACGGACCAACAAATTATGGTACAAATCCCTTACGTTCAATAGATGGTAGCAAACTTCTAAAGGATAAAGAGTCTATTGCACTGTGTTGGAAAGAGCATTACCACGACCTCCTTAATCATAACTCTATTGTGACTGATGAGAGCTTCTTGCAAATGCCACAACAAATTAGAGATGAGCTTGGGGTGTCCCCTAATTTGGATGAAGTCAGTAAAGCCATTAATCAAATGAAGCTAGTGGACCTGATGGGATTCCTGGTGAAGTCTTTAAAGAAGGTGGGCCTGAACTTACACAACAACTTCATAAGCTCATCGAAAAAAATCTAGATGGGGGAGGAGATCCCAGAAGACTTTAGGGATGCCATAATTATCACTCTTTTCAAGAAGGGTGATAGAACAGATTGTGGGAACTACCGAGGCATCTCTCTTCTAGCTACCGCAGGTAAAATCCTTGCAAGGATCCTCGCAAATCGCCTCCTACCTGTCTCAGAAGGCATCCTCCCTGAATCCCAAAATGGTTTCCGCCCTTCCATGCGGACAGCGGACATGATCTTCACTGCACAACAGCTTCAAGAAAAATGCAGGGAGCAAAACCGACCTCTGTATATGGCGTTTATTGATCTGACTAAGGCCTTTGATACTGTAAATCGAACGACTCTCTGGACCATCCTTCTGAAAATTGGATGCCCTGATAAATTTGTGAATATTTTGCAACTCCTCCATGACAACATGTCAGCGACAATTTTGGATAACAATGGCTCTCAAAGTGATCCATTCAAAGTGGGATCAGGCATCAAACTGGGATGCGTCATGGCTCTGACCTTATTTGCTATTTTCATCGCCATGATTCTGCACCTTGTTGAGGGGAAACTTCCCACTGGCATGGAAATCACATATCGAACAGATGGAAAGCTTTTTAATCCCAGTAGGCTGAAAGCAAAAAGTAAGGTAATTGCAACCTCTGTCGTAAAACTTCAATATGCCAATGATAATGTAGTCTCCGCACATTCAGAGGAAGATCTTCAAACTATCCTAAATGTCTTTGCAGAAGCATATGAAAAGCTTGGCCTCTCGCTTAACATTAAAAAAACCAAAGTGCTTCATCAGCAAGTGCGAACCAATCCCTCTGGAGCGCCATCAATCCAGTTTAATGGTGCGATCTTGGCAGCCATTTCTCTGTAAAAGCTGACATCAATGCTGAAATTCAGCATCGTCTGAGCTCTTCGAGTGCTGCATTCTCCAAATGAAGCGTAGAGTGTTCGAGGATCGGGATATTCGCAGGGAGGCCAAAATGCTTATTTACAAAGCCATTGTACTACCGACCTTACTGTACGCCTGTGAAACATGGACCATCTATAAATCCACTCCCAACTTCCTGAAAGATTCCACCAACGCTGCCTCCTGAAAATTCTGCAAATTACTTGGGAAGATAGGCGGACTAATGTTAGCGTATTGGAAGAAGCAAAGGCCACCAGTATTGAAACAATGCTCCTCCAACATCAACTTTGCTGGACCAGTCATGTTGTTCGAATGCCTGATCACCGTCTTCTAAAGTAGCTACTTTACTCCCAACTTAAGGATGGAAAATGGAATATCGGTGGAAAGCAAAAGAGGTTAAAAGATGTTGTCAAAGCTAATCTAAAAAAATGTAACATGAGCATCGAGAACTGGGAAGCCTTGGCGCATGAGCGTCCCAATTGGAGGTCGGCCATTATCAAAGGTGCTATGGACTTTGAAGAAGCACGAGTACAGGGCGAAAGGGACAAACGAGCTAAGCGGAAGATACGGGAAGCAAATCCTCGTCATGACCATCTTCCATCTGGAAACCTATGTCCTCACTGTGGGAGGCTGTGTGGATCCAGAATTGGCCTCCACAGTCACTTATGGACCCACTGTTAAAGACCTTACCCTGGAAGACAATCTTGCTCAGCCACAAGTGATCGCCAATGAATGAATGATCTTAACCAATGTCAAGGATGATGGGAGTTGTAGTCCAGCAACATCTGGGGACCCAAGGTTGAAGAACACTGGTGTACACTATGGAGGTGAGACCTGTGACACTCCGGAAATTGTTGGATTACAGCTCTCAGCATCCTTGAACATTGGCTGTTCTGGCTGGGACTGATGGAATTTGGAGTCCAACAACATCTGGATGATCACAGATTTCTCATTCCTGATGTAGACAATACCGAGCTAGATGGACCAATGATCCAACTCAGTATAAGGTAGCTTCCTATGTTCCAGTGCATCCAGCCATCACATCTTGGATGCTGATCTTATGCACCTGTCTCCAGAATATATTGTTGTTCATTAATATTACTTGTTACCATCTACAGTGCCTTGTACAAGTACTTGGACCCCTGACCAATGTTCTCGTATTGCTGAATTACAAATGGTACATTATAATTTCATTCTGTATGATATTTTTTTTTGAAACACTAAAACTCAAAATCAATTATTGTAACATGGCATTGCTTTTATGTTGGGAAATGTTTCTAAGAAACATAAAAAAATGAAACATGTTGCTTGCATAAGTATTCAACTCCTACACATTAATATTTGGTAGAGCCACCTTTCGCTGCAATAACAGCTTTAAGTCTTTTGGGGTAGGTATGTAGCAGCTTTGCACACAGTGTCGGAGGGATTTTGGGCCATTCTTCTTGGCACATTCACTCCAGGTTATTCAGATTGGTTGGACATTGCTTGTGGACTGCAATTTTCAAAGAGCGCCACAGATTCTCAGTGGGATTGAGATCAGGACTTTGACCGGGCCACTGTAGGACATTCACCTTTTTGTTCTTGAGCCACTCCAGTGTTGCTTTTGTCTTGTGCTTGGGATCATTGTCCTGCTGAAAAGTGAATTTCCTCCCAAGCTTCAGTTTTTTAGTGGCTGAAGCAGGTTCTCTTGCAGTATTTCCCTGTATTTTGCTCCATCCATTCTTCCTTCCATTTTAACAAGATGCCCAGTTCCTGCTGATGTGAAGCATCCCCACAACATGATGCTGCCACCACCATACTTCACTGTAGGGTTGGTGTGTCTTGAGGCATGGGCAGTGTTAGGTTTGCGCCACACATAGCACTTTGAGTTTTGGCTAAAAAGCTCTATCTTGGTCTCATCTGACCACAAAACCTTTTCCCACATTGCAGCTGGGGCACTCTCATACTTTCTGGCAAACTCCAGACGTGCTTTCAGATGGTACTTTTTGAGTAACGGCTTCTTTCTTGCCACCCTCCCTTGCAGGCCAGTGTTATGCAGAGCTCTTGATATGGTTGACTGGTGCACCATTACTCCACTCGCAGCCACTGAACTCTGTAGCTCCTTCCAAATGATTGTTGGCCTCTCTGTGGCTTCTCTCACAAGTCTCTTTCTTCTTTGAGCTCTGAGTTTTGAGGGATGACCTTTTCTTGGCAGTGCCTGGGTGGTGTGATGTGGCTTCCGCTTCCTGATTCTTGATCCAACTGTGCTCACTGGGATATTCAAACACTTTGATATTATTTTGCACCCTTTCCCTAACCTATTCTGTAGAATACTCTTTGGTCTTCATTTCCCTTCACATTCACAGCTTGACCAATGAATCAGTGGGGTTTTTATTCTGACAGTGTGACAGCAACTTTAGTGGTTCACAGGTGGAGGCCAATGGTAAGGTAACTGTGTCCTTGATAGGGCAATTTCTTTCGTCTGTGTAAACTGGGAGCTTCCACAGCACGGGGTTGAATACTTATGCAAGCAACATGTTTCAGTTTTTTATGTTTCTTACAAACATTTCCCAACATAAAACCAATGTCACCTTACAATAATTGATTTTGAGTTTCAGTGTTTTAAAATAAAATATACAGAATAAAATTACAGTGTACCATTTGTAATTCAGTAATATAAGAGCACTGGTCAGGGGTCTAATTACTTTTGCAAGGAACTGTATATAAATGGTGATTTATGGAGTAACATATCGTCATTCCCAAAAGTCTCTTTTTCCATTAGCAGCCTTGAATCTAAATTTATTGTGACATAATATTCAGGCTAGCATCCACTGCTTCTGAAGGAGTGGGCTGTAGACCGCAAAAGCTTATATCACAATAAATCTGTTGGGCTTTCAAGGTACCATACAACTCTTTGTGTGTGGCTAGTCCTCTCAAATTCTAACCCCTGTAATCATTTGTCTTCACCTTGGACCTCCCTAAATTGTTGTTCTTCACACCTATTATGTGTTTCCTGCTCATTCTGACACATATTGGGGTTTATTCTATTTTAACAAGCTCTAGGCATTCAGTTCTCATCCGTTCATTATTTTATATCCCACCTTCCCTCCAAGGTGCTCAATGCAACATACATGGTTCTCTCTCACACCATTATCCCTTGCAGCAACTCTGTGACACAGGTTAGGCTGAGAGAGGATTGTCCCATATCACTGAGTGAACTTTATGGTTGAAGATTGATTGATTGATCGATTGATTGATATCCCACCCTTCCTCCCAGCAGGAGCCCAGGGCAGCAAACAGAAGCGCTAAAAACATATCAAAACATCATAAAAACAGGCCCTAAAATACACCAAAACAACTTTAAAAATATTTTTTTAGAAAAGCTTTTAAAAGATCTTTTAAAATGGTTTAAAAAACATTGTTTTTTTAAAAAAACATATTAAAAAGCAATTCCAACACAGATGCAGACTGGGATAGGTCTCAACTTAAAAGGCTTGTTGAAAGAGGAAAGTCTTCAAAAGGCGCCATAAAGATAACAGAGATGACGCCTGCCTAATATTTAAAGGGAGGAAATTCCACAGGGTAGGTGCCGCCACACTAAGGGTCCATTTCCTATGTTGTGTAGAACGGACCTCCTGATAAGATGGTATCTGCAGGAGCCCCTCACCTGCAGAATGCAGTGATTGACTGGGTATATAAGGGGTAAGACGGTCTTTCAGGTATCCTGGTCCCAAGCTGTACAGGGCTTTGTACACCAAAACTAGAACCTTGAACTTGGCCTGGTAGCGAATGGGCAGCCAGTGCAATTCTTTCAGTAGCGGGGTGACATGTTGGCGATACCCTGCCCCGGTGAGCAGTCTCGCAGTTGCATTTTGCACCAGCTGCAGCTTCCGGACCAACCTCAAGGGCAGCCTCACATAGAGTGCATTACAGTGATCAAACCTGGAGGTTACCAGTACATGGACAACAGTGGTCAGGCTATCCCGGTCCAGAAATGGTAAAAGATGGATCCAGGAGCACCCCAGACTACAGACCTGCTCTTTCAGAGATCACACTCCCCCTGTCCTTCTTCCAATAAAGGTCATCCATCAGGGCGACCAAGGCCGATTTGCTCCCATAACCAGGCCTGAATCCAGACAGGGATGGGTCAAGATAATCTGTTTCATCCAAGAGTACCTGCAACTGCTGCACCACAACCCTCTCAATTACCTTCCCTAAGAAGGAGGTATTTGCAACCGGTTGGTAGTTGTCACAAACCAATGTGTCCAGGGTGGGTTTTTTCAGGAGTGGCCAGATCACCGCCTCTTTCAAGGCAGCTGGAACCACTCCCTTCCACAATGATGCGTTGACCACACCCTGGATCCACTCAGTCAAATGGTCGAATTTGATGAAATAGGGATTTAAAGCTGCATCTCCCTGGTTTGAGTTCAACACTCTACTATACCACCACCCCCTTGAATGTGCATCTTTCTTTTGCTCTTTCCCTGTTCTCAAATATAGGTGAAAGAGTTGATAAAGAATGATAAGATTGCACTTCTGCATGGCAGCTAGATTGTCAACATTTTCTCCTTTGCTACAAAAGCTAGAGATTGTTGTTTTAAAGTTTTAAACCAAGATTGTCTATGAAATTGTTGCTGCTTAGATGAAATATCTGGTTATATTGAGGTCAAGGTTGCTTGTTCTTTTTATTTCTATATACAGTAGGGCCCCGCTTCTCAGCGCCCTGCTTCTTGGCATTCCGCTAATATGGCACCAGCGGGGCGATCAGCTGGAGGGGGGCTGGAGCTCCCCGCGCTCCAGCTGATCTCGTGGGAAGAGGGGAAGATCAGCTATAGAGCGCTACAGCTGATCTCTTGTGGCGCGATCAGACTCCCTGTTCTCCTCCTGCTTGGGGCAATCAGACTCCCACACTCCAGCTGATCTCACCGGAGGGGAAGATCAGCTATAGCGTGCTTTTTGGCACTTTTTGGTGGTTTTCGCTTTTTGGCGGGAGTCTGGAACCTGACCTGCTGTATGAGTGGGGCCCTGCTGTACTGTATATAACAAATTAAACAGTTAAAGAATAACACTCAGTTGCTTCCTTTATGGAAAACTCATTGATCTGATATCCCACTGTGATGGCTGCAATCCTAAGCATCCTTAATTAAAAGTATATTCCATGTGAATTCATTGAGACTTTTGCCAGTCTGAACCACCTAAAATATTTGTAGTGAACTGCAAAGCACTCATAAAAACTTGAAGAACATAAGAAGAGCCTGCTGGATTAGCTCAATGACCCGTCTACACCAGCATCGTGTTTTCACAGTGGCCAACCTATAGGAAATCCACAAAACAATTCCTTTGTTATAGAATATACATATTCTAACATTAGGTTTGACAGAACTCATAATTTTGTACAGAAAAGCACTGTCATGGGCATTTAACAATATAGAAAAGTTAATTCCTACATCCATTAACTATGACAATGGTATTTTTGATAGTTCCTTGGTGCTCAAGTATGAATTTGAATGGAATCTAATAGCATGTAAATAGAAGCCACCGTCTCTGGCAACAAATTTTATTATGAAACCACAGATCAAGGATGGGGAACTTGTGGGCCGCCAGTGTTTTTGGATTCTTATTCTGCACAGCCCCAGCCATCATGGCCAATGGTCTAGCATGATGAGAATCGTAGCCCAACAACATTTGCAGGGTTACAAGTTTCTCATCCATGCTATAGGTAGAGCTGGGAGCTGATTTGCATGAAATGAGCAAAATGTTAGAAAAAAGAAGTACATGAGTATGATAGTCTTTAGCTTGGGGGTGGGATGGCTGATCAGTCTCTGAAGCATGTCAGTCCCCCCACCCGCAAGCCACATAGTACTTGTTTTCTAATCTTTTATCTGTAGTGGTGCTAAATCTATATTTTTGTGTTTCAAATGTTAGAACAGAAATGGGGAATCAATGGCCCTTCAAGTGTTGTATTCCAGTTTCCATCAGTTCCAGCTAGCAGGGCTAATAGTCAGGGATGATGGGAGCTGTTGTCCAACAACATGTGGAGGTTCACAGGTTCCTCACTCCTATATCAAAAGAACTGGACTATTCTTAGTACAATCCTTTTTTTCCTGAGCCTGTTTCCTTGATTGTAGTTGTTGTTGTTGTTGTTATGTGCCTTCAAGTTGATTACAACTTATGGTGATCCTGCGAATCAGCAACCTCCAATAGCATCTGTCATGAACCACCCTGTTCAGATCTTGTAAGTTGAGGTCTGTGGCTTCCTTTATGGAATCAATCCATCTCTTGTTTGGCCTTCCTCTTTTTCTGCTCCCTTCTGTTTTTTCCCAGCGTTATTGTCTTTTCTGGTGAATCATGTCTTCTCATTATGTGTCCGAAGTATGATAACCTCAGTTTCATCATTTTAGCTTCTAGTGATAGTTCTGGTTTAATTTGTTCTAACACTCAGTTATTTGTCTTTTTCACAGTCCATGGTATGTTTTCCTCCAACATCACATTTAATATGAGTGGATTTTTCTCGTATCCGCTTTTTTCGCTGTCCAACTTTCACATCCATACATAGAGATTGGGAATACCATGGTCTGAATGATCCTGACTTTAATGTTCAGTGATACATCTTTGCATTTGAGGACCTTTTCTAGTTCTCTCATAGCTGCCCTCCCCAGTCCTAGCCTTCTTCTGATATCTTGACTATTGACCATTTCTTGACCATTTTCATTAATGACTGTGCCAAGGTATTGATAATCCTTGACAAGTTCAATGTCCTCGTTGTCACCTTAAAGTTACATAAATCTTTTGTTGTCATTACATTAGTCTTCTTGACATTCAGCTGTAGTCCTGCTTTTATGCTTTCCTCAGCTAACTTTCCTCGGTATTCATTTCAAATCATTACTGGTTTCTGCTAGTAGTATGGTATCATCTGCATATCTTTAATTATTTATATTTCTCCCTCTAATTTTCACACCTCCTTCATCTTGGTCCAATCCCGCTTTGCATATGATATGTTCTGCATATAGATTAAACACCCGTCTCACACACTTGCTGATTGGAAACCAATCGGTTTCTCCATATTCTGTCCTTACAGTAGCCTCTTATCCAGAGTATAGGTTGCACATCAGAACAATCAGATGCTATGGCACCCCCATTTCTTTTAAAGCATTGTGGTTTTTCATGACCTACACAATCAAAGGCTATGCTGTAATCTAAAAAGCACAGGGTGATTTCCTTCTGAAATTCCTTGCTCCATTCCATTATCCAACATATGTTTGCAATATGATCTCTGATGCCTCTTCCCTTTCTAAATCCAGCTTGGGTGTCTGGCATTTCTCACTCCATATATGGTAAGAGCCTTTGTTGTAGAATCTTGAACATTACTTTACTTGCATGGGATATTAAGGCAATTCCCTGGGATCCCCTTTCTTTGGAATTGGAATGTATATCGAACGCTTCCAGTCTGAGGGGCAATTGTTTAGTTTTTAGAGACATTCCTCACCACAGCAAAATCCCATTTTTCCTGCCATAAAGTTTCATTCCAACAGAGGCTCACCTAGAGCCATTTTTGTGGTCTTTTCAGCACCAGGTGAAGACTTTTCCATTCACCCATGCCTTTTAAAATAGCTTTGGTAATCTAGTCTCCCTTTGTAGTTTTTGTGTAGTCCCTCTTTTTAAATTGGCTCTTATGTTTAACTTTCTATTTCAGGTCTGTTTTACTTATTTGTTGTAAGCTGCCCAGAGAACTTTATGTTATGGGGCAGATATACACATCCTAAATAAATAATTATTATTAATGTTAAGCCTATTTTAAAATCCTTCTCCAGAGTTTTTAGCATACACACAGAAAAGCCTTATACTGATAACAAATCATTTTATTTATTTGCATTGTTATGCAGTCATTCTTTTTCAAAACTTGTAGTAGTGTACATGTTTTTTCTTCACACATGCATACATACGCATACCCTTTTTAACCTCACAACAAGTCTTCAAGGTACCTTAGATTGAGGGATGACCCAGTGAGCTTCATGTTTGAGTGGGAATTTGAACCCAGAACACATTAACCCCTAGGCCACATTGGCTGAACTAAAGACTAGGACTCTAAAATTAATGTTTGACATATGGGCCAGTCTAAATTAGAATTTAAAAGTGACACACCACAGTGCGCCATAAATGGAAAAATACAAAACTGTAGAAGTATTGTACCAAAAAAGAAGAAAAATACACTCTCTCCCCCCCAAAAAAATCCTACATTTGAAAATTCATTACATTATGTAATTCCTCACTCTTATGTTCATACCCAACAAGATCTGCAGAGAAATTCATTTCGTTGTTTCACATAAATAATAAAAGGTACCTGGCACAAAACTGTTAATATGTCTGTTTCAAAGGAAAGTCTTTCAGGATTCAGAGCGTGGAAGTTAAGTGCTTATCCATAGAAGTAAAAGAAATGAATACGTGATATTCTGTACATTTTTATGGAAAGAAAATTGATTATGGCAGTTACACTGAAAATTCTGGTATACGGGATATACCAGTATTAGTAGCTATACATTCGATACCTGTCACTGAATTTGGTGTATTTATGTATGTTTAGCTGAAGACCATAGCAAAACCAAAAACAACAACCAGATGCTGCTTTAAAATTTACTATTTCCTCGGGCTGGAACTCTGAAAAAATATTTGTCCTTGCTCAGTTAGGGCAGTTGACAGTTATGAAATTAAAAAAGACAAAAATAATATTGCCTAGTTCACATGTCCTGTATGCTGATAGCAGCCTAGAATGTGAGCACTTTCTACATACTAATAGCAAAGTCATTCTCTGATCCTTAAAGTAGCAAAATGGCACTATCCATGTACAAGAGAGTTTACAGAAGTACAAATCTTTAGGAAAAGAACACTATGGTTAGAAGGAAAAGCAAAAATAGTTAAATGAGGGCTGACCATGCTCAGTGACAGTGGAATGCTGGCTGACTGGGAGGAGGAAATGGTAGTGGGGTGATGGAACAAAGTACCCTGGAACAAGTCATGATTGGCTGGACCTCTGAACAGGAGCACTCTGCACTGCATCATTTTGTTGCAGATCCCTCTTGTACACTATCCTTTACATTTGCTGTAAACTACATTGCAAAGTTTACAAGCATCCTTCATATTTTGCAGATATAACTGAAATACCTTTTTAATATGTGGCACTTTACATCTGAAGCATGTTCTGCTGCTTTATTAATACAATTCTTAATGATGCACCACGGAGGGGGAAATAAAAAACAAATTTGCATTATTTATTAGCTCTGCAGCAAATGCTACTCCTTTAGGAGTGGCCAAAACATTTGGAGATTGTGTAGTTTATTAGGGGAAAATGTTTTACGCATATAGTTAACCTAGTGTTGTTGTTTTTTAAAAATAGCTTATTAGCATATAACCAGTTTATACAGCATTTTTTGTTGATGTCAGCTTGAGTGCTATAAGAGTTGCCCTCATAGGATTGGGATAGAAATAAATAAGAGAAGCTGTTATGATTACTAATCAGACTTTATTTAAATCAATATTTATATATAAAAATGATTTTCTTGTTTGTTTTTAAAGATAGTTATGATCAGTCTAAATTTATGTTGTGTCTCATTTGTTTTATATAGTCTCTCAACATCTGAAGTATTTTGGCAAATAATGATTTTAAAATTGGTAACAAAGCTATTTTTTCATGGATTAGTGTACTTTACATTGTCTGCAAAGGAAGTGTAGTTACAGAAAGGAACATGGAAAATCTAGTGTTTTGAAATAGCTTCTCCTTTAAAGGTTCATTGTTGAATGAACTTTCTGTAGATGAACAATGCACGCAACCTTGAGACTAATCACATGACAGGACAAACCTTTTTATGAAGGACACAATAGTTTGTCAAATTTCTCTTGGGTGTTCTGGTACATCCCACAAGCAGAAGAGTAAACAAGGAGGATATAAAGAAAACACAATAGGAGGCAGGAAGCTATGTGCGTGTTTTGTGTGTGTGTGTGAGAGAGAGAGAGAGTCAATTTTCTGTTGACTTTGTTGTCTTGTCTTTACTTAACCATGATGACATTTAGACAACATACAAAGTGACTTGTTATTTAACCTCTTGTATCTTGAGTGTTCAAAGATGCTTAATCTTTTATAGTGTATGCCAATAAGTGTTTGCAAATGGCATGTCTTGACAAGGACTATTGTTTTGTACAGGGGAAAGATGACGTTAAGAAAATGTATTTATTTTGAAAATAAATATACTTATCACTACATATTATGTGAGCCCAGTACCATTTCTGTAGTCCTCAGTCTTCAAAAACTCTGGCTAAAAGATTTTCATAGCTTTCCATCGTACTGATTTTCTTTCATCCTGACCCATTTGCTAGAGTGATTCATCTTTCATTGGTCCCTCTCTATTGCTGGAGCTGGAAATGCTATCATTAAGACTGGTTTGGGTAATTCATTTTCACAGGAGTAGGAATCAGAACCATGTAGACATCTGCTGTGTCTTAGATTATGCTGGTGAGCTGCGTCCTGTAAATTCACTGGGCCCAAACTCAGCTCTGGAAACAGATCTATAATACTTGTTCCCACCTTCATGTAAAAAATATTTTTGTCTGAATATTTCAGAATTACATGAGTCTAAATGTTCAAGCAAGAGATCATAAGTTAAAGATGAATTTGCATGAGCCAGCTTATTGTAGCAATTTCTAGAAGGATAGCCAGGATAGTCTGTTACAGGAAAGAGTTGTGTTGTTTATTTACAGGCGCTTTAGCCCATATCACCCCTTGGATCACTAAATGCTTGCTGAGAATTGCAAAATGCACCTCTGTCATATATGGGCTCCTGCTGGGAGGAAGGGTGGGATATAAATCAAATAATAAATAAACCTTCCAGTTGTTGAAACAGTACATGATGACATAAAGGTTCTTGATGTGCTTCAGTATTTGGATCCAGCTTAGATCCCACACTTGTAGCAAGGCCTAAGTTAGAGGCACGAGAGAGGTACTTGCTTGTCATGTTTGCTTGCATCAATTGGATCAGAATCAGCAATGTTTGATGGGGGCTATCATTGAGTCTAGGCAAGAAGAAATCCTCTTTAAACAAGACAGTAGTTGGGACCTTTTTTCAGGGGGGGGAGACCCTTTGCAGTGATGACCTATTAGTTATAGACTGCTATCTGAAATACCCTTTTTTGGAAATACTAACAAGCACATGATGCCAGAGCAACCTCAGTTATTCCTGGATTAAACATCCTTCCTTCCTCAATGCGTGTTCAGTCTGGCTTCCAACCCGGGTATGAAAGAGAGTGGACCTGGTGGATGATCTGAATTTAGACTTCAGACCCTGATCATCCAGGTCAATGGGAACAGGCCTGTCCTTAGCATGTGTGGGGCCCAGGGCAAAAGCATAGTTGAGGGCCCCCCACATTCTTTCTCTCTTTCAAACCTCCCGCCCAGAATAAGCTGGCAAGTGCTGCCTGTAAATGCGCTGCACAGCTGATGAGCGGGCGGCAGGCAGCACAAGGGAGCCACTCAGGCAGGGGATTCGAACCTCCTGCCTAAAATTAGCTAGCTAAGCACTGCACGCACACCAGCTTCACAGCTCATGAGCGGAGAGGGGAAAAACCGCTCAGGCACGCAGCCGAAGAGTGGGAGATTCCCCAAGAGCGGGAAGTGGCTGGCGAGACTGCACGGCTGAAGAGAAAAAACCCTGCCGCAGCCCAGTTTCTCATCTCCAAGTGCGGGGGGCCCCCAAAGCGCGGGGCCCGGGGCAACTACCCCGCTTCCCGGTGCATAGGGGCGGCTCTGAACGGGAAATTCCTTGCTGCAGAAGACTGCTTGAATTCTCAGTAATTTTTGATACTAGGGACCATGAGGTCTTAGTACCTAGAAGATCCAATGGGAGTAAGAGAATCTGCCCTGAACTGGCTTGCTCTTTTTTTTAGTAAGCCATGTGATATATGTTGAGGTTTTTGGAAGCTGTTCATTCTGCTGCTAAGAAAGGAATGACTTGCCATTTCTGGGTAACACTGCTGTATACAGATTGAAAAATCTTGGATTAAGCCCATGGCAGTGAATAAGCCACAGTTTCAGTATCCCTAGGCATGCTATGACCTCCAGTTCTATCCATGTACAAATGTAAGCAAAATACCAGAGGCTGACATTTGCAAAGATTTTGAAAAACTCATAGTTTATATAGCCAGCTTGGATCACCTGAAATAACCTCATATTCAGACATGGTGATATTTGCCCTACAGCCTAATGAATGTAAAGGTATCACATTTAAACCTAAGGTACAACCTTTAAACCTAAGGTACAACAATATTAATAACCACATAAAAACTACTCATTCTTTTACAAAAAGACCCTGTCCCAGATTTGAAAAACTGGCTGAATTTCTTCATTTGACTATTGTAATTTTAGGGTTTCATGGGTCTCCTTTCCTCCTTCCTCTTTTTCATCTCTTCTTTCCACTCTTTTCTTTGTAATGAAATGGAGTAACCCCCCACCACCAATTAACCAGTTCTTGAAACAAGTCAGTGAAATAAGTACCAGCACTACTCTTGATGAACCTTGTTCTATATGTTTCTATTCTACTTATTTTATTTCTAATCTACAGACACCAGAAGAGGGTGCATCCACATTAATCTATGCAGCAGTTTCACCAGAGCTAGAAGAAGTTGGCGGCTGCTATCTTTGCAATGAGCAAAAGACAAAATCTGCTGACGTTTCCTATGATGAGGAGTTACAGAAAAGACTCTGGACAGAAAGTTGCAGACTTGCTGGGATTCCTGATACAGCACTGTAGGAGGTCTCAGAAATTAGCCACGGCTTCCTGTGCGAATGCAATGCTTCTCACTGGCCTCTGTCGTGCAGCATCACTCATACTTCCGGAATTCACTGTTCAAGTCACACAGGCAAATATGGACTCTGTTTGAGCTACCAGTCTGCTAGTGGTGGTGGCAGTGGTGATGGTGAGCAAGATATTCCCATCCAGAATTGTGTGTATGGTGGTTTTTGAATTTAACCATCCATTTTGTAATCATGATGTTTCAGTCTGTGATTAAAAAAAAAACCTTTAACCTTCTGTAGAATTAAGGGTTTTCTTTAATACGAAGATGGAGAACTGTCCAGGTTATATAGAACTACAACTCCCATCATCCCTGACCATTGGCCATGCTGGTTGGGGCTGATGGAAGTCAGAGTCCCAAAACATCTGGAGGGCCACAGGCTCCCCACTCCTGCTTTAATATCAACAAAAAGGGACTATTCCTTGAGGCTAAAACATATTCATAAAACATATTCAAGTTAGGACAAGCTCTTCAAAGCTCCAGTGTTAGCATTTTACCTGCTTTTCAGCAACCCTTAAGAAGTTGCAGTTTCTTTACTTTAAGCATTCTTCATCCTGCCAGAAGATTCTAAGATTGACCAGCTGTACTTCATTTCATTTGCACATAGTCCAGGATTCAGAGGTGCTCAGGATCTTGAGCATGTGCAGAGGAAATGTTTAATTTGTTACCTTTGAATGGCATAATCACCATGCCATATCATAAACACAAATCCAGCTCTCCCTTGAACACACACAAATAGTTGTGTGGTTCTTTCAGATTGTCATAATAGTTATACTGTATAAGTGGTTTGTAGTAATAAAAACCGTTCCACGTTCCAGAATGTACCATTGGTCTCACCTGAAAGGTGATTTTCATAGGAGTGGGCCATCACTGCGGGTAATAGTTCCACCTATCGTGCGAAGGCAAGAATGTTTTTGAAGTCAAGACTAGGGGCGTCAGGCCCCTCCCACTCTCCAGTTCATTCGTAGCGAGTCTAAAAAGAGATATCTAAAAATACAAGAACAAGGCCAACAGGCCCGCCAGGAAAATAACATAATAGTCACATGCATAACAACATGACTCTAACATAACAACATAACAGAACTAAAAGTCTTGACTTCACTCTTACATTTAAATATAATAGCGTAACAATAACATGTAACCCATTTATAAAATCTCTAGTCATCCTCCAACTGGGAGGGTCGTGATGGCCCACTCCTATGAAAATCACCTTTCAGGTGAGACCAATGGTACATTTTCCATAGGAGGTGGGCCATCACTGCGGGATGTACCAAAGCAGCCCATACAGGGAGGGACCACCCATGTGTTAATCCTCATTAAGAACCTGTTGCAACACTCGTCTGCCGAAAGATGCGTCAGCAGAGGCATAACGATCAATTTTATAATGCCTTATAAACGAGTGTGGGGTAGACCAGACTGCAGCCCTACAAATATCGGCAACAGGAGCATTAGTGGCAAAAGCAGCCGAAGTGGCAGCTGACCTGGTAGAATGAGCCGTTATACTAGCTGGAACTGACAGCTTCAGGGACTCATATGCTAAAGTAATGCATGCCCTTAACCAACGGGATAAGGTAGAATTGGATACTTTATGCCCCATAGACCTTGGATGAAAGGATACAAACAGAGACTCCGTTCGTCGAATCTCTTGGGTCCTAGACAGGTAGGTCTTGAGAGCCCTCCGGACATCTAACGAATGCCAAGCCTTCTCGAGAGGATGGGTAGGATTCGGGCAAAAGGAAGGCAAAACAATGTCCTGGTTGCAATGAAAAACTGAATCGACCTTGGGATGGAAGGAAGGATCAGTCTTCAGCACAACAGAGTCCTTATGGAAGACGCAGAGGTGTCGAGCAGAAGACAATGCGCCCAACTCCGAAACGCGTCTGGCAGATGTGATTGCGATCAGAAACAAGACCTTGAAGGACAGTATACGTAGGGGCACAGACCTGATGGGTTCAAACGGAGGGCGTTGCAAAGCCTGCAGAACTTTCAGCAAACTCCATGAGGGGAACCGATGGACAACAGCCGGAGAGCGTAGGGCAACTCCCCTCAAAAAAGTTTGATGAACGGATGTGAGGAAATATGATCTCCAGGAGAGGACACTGAGAGAATGGACGACAGAGTGGACGCATGTCGACGTAGAGTGTTGGGTCGAAGTCCCATCATAAAGCCGCTATGGAGAAATTGCAGCACCTGATGCACAGTGGCCTGGGATGGATCATGGTGGTGGGACTGACACCACTTGGAGAAAGCCACCCAGGTATGTTGATAAATACGAGTGGTAGATGGTCTTCTCGAGGCCAAAATAATATCAATCACAGCGTCAGACAGTCCAGCTGACCTCAAATGTCCCCGTTCAAACGCCACGCTGTTAGATTGAGCCAAGTAGGGTCCTGGTGCAGTACTGGACCCTGGGATAGGAGGTCTGGCCTGACTGGAAGTGTCCAAGGATCCATCATTGACATTGCCAGAAGATCTGAGAACCACGGTCGGCGTGGCCAGCTGTGCCCT
Organism: Rhineura floridana; assembly: GCF_030035675.1. NCBI lineage: Eukaryota > Metazoa > Chordata > Lepidosauria > Squamata > Rhineuridae > Rhineura > Rhineura floridana. The sequence continues at coordinate 65,732,391 of NC_084484.1, read as the reverse complement.
CTCGGTTCGCGCCTTCCTCAAGGTTTTGGCTAACAATGGTATGGGAGGAAAGGCGTACAATAGACCGTCTGGCCATGGTGTTGTCAGAGCATCCACTGCTTCTGCTGTTGAGTCCAGGTATCGGGCAAAGTACCTGGGAAGCTGGCAATTGCGACTGGAAGCAAATAGGTCGACTGAGAGGACGCCGAACCGACACTGGAGACGATGGAAAATGGCTGGATGAAGTTTCCATTCTCCCAGAAAGACCTGTTGTCTGCTGAGCCAGTCTGCTGTCACATTCCAAATCCCTCTGAGATGTTCTGCTTTCAGGGATTGTAGATGTTGTTCTGCCCAGACAAAGATGAGGGAGGCTAAGTCCTGCAGAGGACGAGACCTGGTGCCCCCCGTCTGTTCAAATGTGATTTTACACACGTGTTGTCTGTTCGAATGAGCACATGGTCCAAAGGGAACAGAGACTGAAAATGACGTAGAGCTAAGTGGACAGCCTTTAGCTCCAGCCAGTTGATGCTTTGAGTTTGCTCTGCGGTGGACCAAACCCCCTGAATGTACTGGGAGTTGCAGTGGGCTCCCCAACCGATGAGGCTGGCATCTGTGGTTACAACGGTTCTGCGGGGTTCTCTGAACGACGTGCCCTTGGAGAGGTGTTGAACCTTGGTCCACCAGCGGAAGGAGAGGCGCAGTGCGGGGCTCAAACGAACTTTGCGATGGTTGGAGCTGCCAATGTCCTGTTGAAATGGCAACAGAATCCATTGAAGGTGCCGAGTGTGGGCTCGAGCCCATGGCACAATGTGGATTGTAGAGATGAACATCCCGAGCGCTCTGGCGAGAAGCATGACGTCTGCGGATGTTTGTTGCATCAGGGCCTTGCGATGCTTGTGATGGCAGTGATGCGATCTGGAGCCAAGAAGACCATTGCCTGCAGGGTGTCCAATATTGCCCCTAGATGTAGTAGGCATTGGGTTGGTTGGAGATGGCTTTTGTCGAAGTTGACAAGCCAGCCGTAGGCCTGCAAAACATTGAGGGTGATCGTTAAATGATGATGAGCCAGCTCCTCAGACTTGGCCCGTATTAGCAGATCATCCAGATATGGGTAGAGATGAACCCCTTGGGTCCGGAGATAAGCCACTAGGATGAGTAGCACTTTGGTAAACACTCTTGGAGCAGAGGAGAGGCCGAATGGCATCGCTCTATATTGAAAGTGCTGGTGGCCAAAAGCAAATCGAAGAAACTTTCTGTGGGCTATGCAAATGGGCACATGGAGATACGCTTCCTTAAGGTCGATAGAAGCCAGGAAGTCTCCTTCATGCAGACTCTCCGTAATGGAGTGGAGTGATTCCATTTTGATCCTGCGATATGTTACAAAATGGTTGACAAACTTGAGGTCCAATACCGCCCTCCATGATAAATCTCGTTTTGGCACAGCAAATAGGAGGGACTACACCCCTTCCGACCTCTCAGTTGTGGGGACTGGCTCTATTGCCGCTATGTCCAAGAGGTGTTGTATAGCTGTCTGCATGATTCTGTGCCTGGCTCGTGCCCTTGGGCAAGGGGACGGATGGAATCTGTCTGATGGGATTGCCCAAAACTCTATGGCATAGCCATGACTGAAAAGCTCCCTGATCCAGGAGACCGTAGTGAGACACAGCCAACGGTCTCCAAAATGAAGTAATCTGCCACCTATGGGCAGTGTGTTAATACTGCTTGCGTTGGCGAGGACCTCCCCTATATGAGGACGATGAGTTGCCCCTGCGCCCTTGATACTGACCTCTGCCCTGGAAGCGTCGGTTCCAGGAGCTCCTGAATGAAGTGGGGTCATAGGATCTGAAGTCTCGGCCTCGTCCTCCTGGCCGCGTTCCACGAAAGGGCTGGTTAGTATGGAAGGAAGGAAATCGCCTGAAAGGCCTGTGGTCAATGTTCTTGACAGTGGCCAGAACCGGTTTGTGGGCGTCTTTTGGATCAACCAGCACTGCCTTTAGAGCTTCCTAGCTGAAGAGTAAAGATCCGGAGTAAGGAGCCCTGGACAGATTCATTCTGGCCGCTGAATCAGCCTGCCAGTGGCGAAGCCAGAGGGTCCGTCGCGCGACTATTTGAGCTGTTATGGCTCGTGCCCCCAATTGAGTAGCATCCAAGGTGGCATCGGCCACAAAAGCTGCTGTCTTACGCAACTTTATCAGTGACCTTCTGAGGGTGACAGGATCAGGGTTAGTGTCCTCTAGAAGATCATCCAGCCACATCATAGCTGCTCTGGAGAAAATGGAGGCTGAAGCGGAGGCACGCATGGAGAGGGCAGTGGCCTCGTGATTTTTGCGGAGGGCAAAGTCTATTCGACGCTCAGTAGTGTCCTTTAGTTGGGATTCCCCTTCCCTGGGCAAAAGAGATCGTGAAACGAGGCAAGCGATTGGTTCGTCTATGCCAGGGACGTCTAACTTGGTGGCAAAGTCCGGAGCTAGGGCGTAAAGCCTGTCAGCCAGGTTCTTGAAGCGGCGAGATTGAAATGGGTGAGCCCATTCTTCAGAGGCCAATTTGGCAATTGGGTCCGGCACCGGGATGTAGTGTTCAATAGGTGCAGGGGATTTGAGAACCTTGGCCCCTTTGATGGCTGGGGTGGAAGAAGTTGAAGGCGCAGTCTGGAGACCAAGGGTATTAACTACCCTGCGTGCCAGGGGCTGATAGTCTGAGGCATTAAACAAGCGATACGATGTATCCTCCTCATGATCTGAATAGTCGCTCCAGTCATCTCCTTCAATGTGGTCAGAGAAGGTTGACTCCTCCGCATACGAGGCTTCGTCAATACATCTGCCTCTGGCTACATCAAAGGGATTTGGTGAGCAGGAAGGATGAGCTTCATGACACGCACGTTGGTCCATGTTGAGTTGAGGTATGGCAGGACCTTGTGGTAGTGACTGCATTTGGGTGAAAAATGCCAGCATGGCTTGAAGTTGGGACAGGAAATCAGGGGACAGCTGCAGCCCGGTTGTGGCAGATGTTTGTGCCTGAGTAGGTATTGGAGCAGATGTTTGGGGAACGGAGGGAGGCTGGTTATGTGAAAGCTGAGTGGGAAAGCCATCAAAATCCTCCTCGTCAGAGGAAGCAGCAGGGGAATGAAATATATCGCTTATGTGTGCCTGAGTTGCTGTGGTGGTGGCGGTGGTTGGCACAGAGTCATAGCGTGGACGCTTTGGTTTGCTATGGCTGGAAAGATGTTTTGTCTTAGCCAGTGCTTTAACATGCTTAGTCTTAGTCACCTTAGAATATTGTGGCTTGGCTGTTTGTGACATGCCTGGCTGATCTGGTATCATATTGGCTGATTGCGACATGTCTGGGTGTTCTGCCATCTTATATTAACTTGGGTGCAGTACACGGCCACAGAGGGGGCAGGATGTAAAGACCCGAACTGGCACAGTGTATGACCACAGAGGGGGTAGAATACACTGGCAGATGGCTAAGTGCACGGCCACAGAGGGGGCAGGATGCACGGTGGTATCAGCGTTAGTATAATATAGACTGTATTTTAGGCTTGGTACACGGCCACAGAGGGGGCAGGATGTACAAAATATAGTTCAGATTAGTGTTGTAGGCTGGATTTCAGGCATGGTACACGGCCACAGAGGGGGCAGGATGTACTGAATATAATTCAGATTTAGTACAAGTCAGCCACTGATATTAAAGCTCCAGCCTTGATGATACTGAATATAATTCAAATTTAGTACAAGTCAGCCACTGATATTAAAGCTCCAGCCTTGATAATACTGAATATAATTCAAATTTATGACAAGTCAGCCACTGATATTAAAGCTCCAGCCTTGATGGTACTGAATATAATTCAAATTTAGTACAAGCCAGCCACTGTAAATTTGTGTGTAAGGAAGCCCTGTAAGTCTGTCTACAACACACATACAACACATATACAGATAACTTGCAGGGAAGGTATCCGTTGGTTAATAAAGGGTTAACAAAAAAGGCGGGAAATTTGAATTCAACAAAAATGGCGCCCGGAAAAAAGAGCGGGAAAAAATGATCCGAAAAATGGCGGAGGGGGAAGAAGCAATGGCGGCCGACTGGTAACGAACTGGGGGAAGGGCTGCCCAGCACAGTCTCGCAGGGGGAGGCGCGGGGTCGATAGTCGCACTTGCGGCTCTAAAAAACACCAAAAGGAGACTGCCGAGAGAAGCCTGTGTCGGGAAAGGCAGCAGGAGGGAAGCCACTGTCGCCGCCGAGTAAAGAGCTCTCCGCGGCGAAAATTAAAGTCACGGAGAGAGAGGGAGAAAGAGAGGGCAGGAAGCCGCAGCCGCAAGCTCCCGCCTGGGAGAGAACCGCAGCCGCGGTCTCTCCAAGAGCTCCTCAGAGCGCTGCTTGAGACAGCCCGGCACAGGAAAAAATAGAGCCGCGAGCTCCCGATGGATGCAAAAGGGCCGGGGGAAAGCTCAAAAGCGGACAAAAACGAAGAGAACCGCAGCCACGGTCTCTGAGGGGACCCTCAAACAAGCCTCAAACAAGTAAGGGAAATAAGCTTAATAAAAAGCGGACAGAAACGAAGAGAACCGCAGCCGCGGTCTCTGAGGGGACCCTCAAACAAGCCTCAAACAAGTAAGAGAAATAAGTTGAAATAAAGGCTCAAAAAATAAAAAGCTCAAAATTGGCCAAGAAATGTTAAACACAAACAGGGAAAGGAAGGACTTGAAGACAAATGAACAGACAAATACACGAAACTTAGCTAAAAGCTACTTGCTACGCTATAGATCCAATCTTGTTCGCACGAAGGCAAGAATGAACTGGAGAGTGGGAGGGGCCTGACGCCCCTAGTCTTGACTTCGAAAACATTCTTGCCTTCGCACGATAGGTGGAACTATTACCCGCAGTGATGGCCCACCTCCTATGGAAAATAATTTATTCAACATTCAAGAAACGCAAGAATATATGAAAGAGATTTCTCAAGATGGAAGATATGCAAAAAAAAAAAAAAAAAACCCAGTGTGCTTTTTGGGTGGAGTTGCTTGCTATTCCATCTGTAGGTGAAATGCAACCTCAAACTCTGAAAATGGAAATGTTTTAAAGAAGGCTTGTTAGCTGTCCATATAATTGTGTTCTGCAAAATAAATGCTTCCATATAAAGTGAAACAGTAACATGACTTATACCATGCATTTAGAAATCATAAGCAAAACTCCAAGGAAAGTATGCTTCAAACTTTAGCACTCTTTTGCAAGCTTTATTACAAGTGTGAGTGCCTGTGCCACCTTCTACTGATATTTTAAAGCTATGCATTTGCAACACAATCCTCCAGGCCAGTTTACATAGGTCTGTGTGTCAATTTTGCAGAAAGGATATGGGTGATGAAGGAAGGAGGGGGGTTAACTATGCATGATTTTTTAGTTGTTGGGGGCTTGTGTGTGTTTTCATGGAGATCAACACAGGGCCCCTCCAGACTGGGTGTGTGTGTGTAGGTGTGTGTGTATTCTGTAATGAATTCACAATGAAAAGGACACCTGGAAGGGCCCGCAGTGCCAGGACTTGTTTGCTCCTGACTCTTTTCCCTCCTTATTTCATTGTGCCAATGAACAGCTAGGGGACAATAATTATCAGGATTGCAGGAGCCCTGACAAAAATCCCTCCTCTGGAAGGATTTTCTTTGGGGGGGGGAATCTCCCATTGGTGACAGTGGGGAAGTCCCCTCCCCCACAAATCACAGAGAGCAAAGGGTTAAATTCCACCTGCATGTTTGGTGTGATCTGATAATTATCCTCCCTGCCATGCTATTTGCGTTTTTGTATTTTAAAATCCCCGCATTTTAAATGCAAAGATGCATTGAAGGACACATTTAGTTTAGCCATCAGAGAAGGACAGTTCCCAGAGGGAGTTGCTATAAGGCCAGTTTAAATCTGTAATGTATACACACCCTTAGACACTGCTACCTCTTTACTTACTGTTATTTTGCTTCATGACAAAGTGAACTTTCCACTGTTTATTAAGCAAAAAGAAAAGACGAGTGTAAGGAACTGTGATGAATGACTGAACTGCAGTTGAATTATTTTAGTTTCTCCAATTCATTTAATATGTGAAACACTGCTATTTTGCCAGTAGTGTAAAAACTACAGTGACAGGAGACTCTGTTCACAACCTGGTGGCTTACTGTGGGAGCTCTGTGTATTTCAGCTGTCATGGTGTCTGCCTGTTCCTAGGTGTTGTCTTATCTGCCTGTTTTTGTGGCCTAGTTCACTCCTGTGGCTGAGCTTGAAATAGCAAGCTGTGTTTTGTGCAAGTAAATCTATTGGATGGATTTTAACCATGCCCATGCAGTTGCAGCTGTTTCTTCATATGAAATATTTAAAGCCCCCTTAATGTGTTGAAAGTGCAGTTGGGCTGCACTACTAGTCTCACACATTGAGCGTGGGTGTCTGAGCTGGAGAAGTTCCATGACAATTGGAAAGCTGATTGTGCAGTGTTCCAGACATCTAAGTGCAGAGGCTTTCTGGCTCAGTTGTTGGTGCTTAATATCTGGGCCTCAAGGGGGTAGCGCTGGAGAGCAGGCTGACCCCATCATGTAATTAACATTTGAAGGGGTTTTTAGTATTGTTAAATTCAAACTTACCATGCAGGGACACTGCTCACACAAACAGCTTACTAGGTGATGCTCCTCATAAGAGCAATGAGGGGTGCATTTAGATGAGTGGAAGGATTGCATGGGCTGTGAAGATTCATTAGGGAAACATACATGGTCAACTGAATGTGGTTGCAACAGCTCATTTTTAGCCATGAGGAGTCTGCCCAGTCAGGAAGGATTCAGAAAGGTAAAATATCTGTGTGATTGATGTTTGTGATGGGTGCTTGTGAGCAGTAGTTGCATCCAAAGGGGGAATGAACAGCAAAAGAAAAGGGGTGAAAACCCTTTAATACAGCTTTCCCAACCTGGTGCTTTCCAAATGTTGGGCTCCAACTCTCATCAGTCCTAGCCAGCAGAGCCAATGGCCAGAGATTATGGGAGCAACATCTGGAGGGCACCAGATTGGGAAAGGCTGCTTTAATATATGGCCCAAGTGAGGTATTTGTCTCATTGCAAAATGTGCAGCTGTTTCTGTAACAGCACCTGCAGTCCTGGACGTTTGTAATAAAATAACCCTGCTCTTGTCTTCTCCATTGGCTTGAACACCTGGTTTATTTCTTAGTTCTTCCTGGTATTCCTCAAAACAAAAGTAAGGAGTCTCCTGAGCTGTTAGAAATATGGGCTCCCATCAAACAATGGTTGTTTGTTACAGATGCTTGTAACTGATCTCAAATAGGCGAGAGAAGCTCACAGGAAGATGGAAAATCCAAGAAGGGCATTTTTATCATTAGAAGCCAGAGATGGACGCTGCCACTTTTTGAATCAATTTGCCTGGCACCACTCCTCGGGAGAAGCCCACTTTTTATGTGTATTATAAAATGACATTTCTAGGTATGGGTTTTTTGTTTTGGTTTTAAATTACAAATACGAGTGCTCTCAGGGATGTAGCAGGCAACCACATTTGTGAGTTTATTTTTCAGTAAGGATACACCTGATATTAAACAATGGCGAGCACAATGCGTGAACATAAGGAGAACTCTGGTGGACCAGGCCAATGGTCCATTTAGTCCCGCATCCTTTCTCACAGTGATCAATCAGATGCTTGTGGGAAGCCCACAAGGAATTCATGACTGCAGCAGTGCTCTCCCAACCTGTGATTCCCAGCAAATGATATTCAGAGGTGTACTACCTCCAACAGTAGTGGTAGAGCAAAGCCACCATAGCAAGTAGCCATTGATAGGCTTATCCTCCATGAATTTATCTGTCCTCTTTTAAAGCCATCCAGATTGGTGGTCATCACTATTTCTTATGGCAGCAAATTCCATAGTTTAACTATGCACCGTGTGAAGAAGTATTTTCTCTGTCCTGAATCTTCCAGTATTTAGCTTCATCAGATGCCCTTGACTTCTAGTATGATAAGGGGAACATCTTCTACCTTTCCACTTTCTTCCCACTGTGCATAATTTTACGCACTTCTATTGTGTTCTTCCCCTCCCTTACTTCATAGGGGAATTTTTTACTCAGCTGTTGGACACAAGCACAAATTTTGATAGCACTTGCTGATTTTTCTATACAGCTCCTTGTGAGTGCAGTGGCAGCTTCTCTCACTGTTGAATGCCTAAGGGCATATTCCCATGGCCACTATGGGCACATTGAAACATTGGCAATGAGTCCCTTTCTCTAGACTGAAAACTGGGGGGGGGGGCAATAAGAACTGGGTCTGTGAGTCACCTAGTTTTCCATTTTAGTAAATGATGTAGCATATCCCCCGATATGGAACTTGAACACCGCCTTCACTTAGCATTCTCCAGAAGTGCTAATATGAGCAATCATTCGCTGTGTATGCGAGAGAGAATATGTCTGTATGAACAGCTGAATCAGTGGAGGAGGAGCTCCTGAGTGGGTGGAGGAGGCCCTCAGCCGAGTCCTGTAAGATCAAATGCTCAACCTTGGGTCCAAACAGTCCTTAACAAGCGCTCCTCTCTTGGTTCATGTATTTTATTCTGTCTCCTTTACTGTCTAATTTTGATCTTTTCCTCAAGAGTACTTGCTAGTTATTGCTTCTGTCCTTGTATCTTGGATCCTCTAGTACTGATTAGAGATGGAAAGTTCTGTCAGTTTTGGTTCTCTTCCTTTCTCATTTGTCCAATCTTCAGTTCAGTTCTTCACATTTCTGCAGCAATTTGCAATTTTTTAAAAAATATTCTCACAAACATTATCCAGCGTTTTAGTGCAAATTTCTCCTAACAAACACATTTTTGTAAGCAGTTTTGACTCATACACATAGTTGCAAGCAATTTCTTGTCATATAATGCATTTTTGCATGTTATTGTCACTCATATATTCATTTTTATGCGCACATCCTCCTAACGTAAGTATTTTTGTAAACATTGTCTGGTTGGCGAAAATTTCTAAGGACGGCTGAGTTTCGGTTCTCATACTGTTTCAGAAAGTGCAAATTTGATAGATTTGGCTTCAAATGTGAACTGAATCAAATTTTTCACCCATCCCTAATACTGCCCCCCTTCTTGATACCTAGGTCCTAGATCCTGAATTGTGAGCTCAGTTGTGAATGCTCAAGCATTGGCTGCTGTCTCTGTTGACCTGGTCTATGCTTGCACACATTTACAATTAGTAGTAAGGGTGCACTAAAGCATGTATCACAATAGAATAAATAAACTCCGAGGTTTGTTCTACGTGATGGTGTTTCAGTAGTGAAATGAGACAGGATTGGAGCTGAACGTTAAGGGAATGTCATCAAAGGGCAGTGACCCCCCAGGATCATAAGACCTGGAATACAGTAAACATGTTTTCTGTTCTTTGTTTACTCTTGCCTAGTATGCGCTTCTCCATTGCCATCCACAAATGCATTTTAGTAACATCATATTAGCAAGATTTCAGAAAATAGGCTAAAGCACCCAAAAACCTATTTTTTTCCGGTTTGGTTTTGCTTTTTTCTTACCCTTTGCTACATTTCAAAGCAACTAGTGTCCCAGCATTTAGTGCCAGCAGGTTCATTCTTCTATTCAAGCAGTTAGCCTCCAATGATTTTGTCTGTGTTCCACACTCACTGCTTGGCGACTTTTGCTTGTTTTTCTGTCCCTGCTCCCAGCAGTGATTTGGCTAGCTGTTGCCCAACCTGACACAATTTTATCCAGTAAATATAGGTTCAGTTCAGTTTCAAATCAAGGTTACAGGTGCTTGTTAACTTAACTTCAGTTAGAACAAACCACTGTTCCTTGATTTCAGGCATTGTGTGAAACTGTAGCTTGTTCTAAAGTGATAGCAGAAGGTTTTGCTCTCCTCTCAAAAGGAAAGGAGAGGGAAAACATGAACCTCAGGCTCACCACAGCACATTCTTATTTAGGTGATCATCTGAACCAATCCATAGTATAAGTACAGTGTAGCTCAGAACTCCATTACAGGTGATAAAATCCTTCACTGTCTGTACTACCCTTAGGCTGGGTGGCAGGGAATACCATATTTATATACCATATAAAAAGTCTATGTCCATAGAACACTAATTTATTAAGGAAAGGCTGGGCTAGATCTCTTTTCCCTAGCACCTAGCATGCTAGATTTTCAAATGGAAGGTACCTTTTTGCCAAGAGAGAGCTCATTCAAATAAGGGAATACCATCCAGGTTGTAGCAGGCATGTAGTTTTACCCTTCAGTCACCACCTAGAGAAGCTCCATGAAACAAAAAGCCAAGTCACCAAGAAGCAGACTGGAATGCTTCTAGCTGTGAGCTGTTTGCTGTTCCTAGCCAAAACATACTTGGATAGCTGTGAAAGTTTATTGGGAATTAGATTGTATTGGCACGCTTCCCTTACTTCCCCTTTGTTAGTATGACGAACATGGTGTATTGTTGCAACTGATTGTTTACAGATTTCAAAGTACATCCTCCACACTGGTGGCTGGTGCCAGCTGTCATCCTTGCAGACTTAACACTGCTGAGCTGCGAGTGCCATTGCACTCTCCAAGCATATAGTATGCAACCTAAACTTGTGAAACCACAAATTTCATGGTGAGAACTTACTTCTCACTTTTCAAACTATTTAGTAGCTAGTACAGTTCTTCTAGATAGCACTTCAAAGACAGCATGGCAGTTCTGAAGAAAGCATTTTTTTAAAAAATCTGCCATTGTCTTAAATTCCACAATGGCTTGGGCTTCAGCACTGGTTGAACATCAGATGCACTGATATTCTTTTCTGGTTCAGACATTACCATGTAGCTCTTCATAGACACATTCTGTTTATATTTAGTAAACAAGTCAGCTGGTTTATAACTCTTGCCTATGGTTTATCATGCTATCTCTTCTGAAAAAAGCAAATACAGAGGTCCCTATACTGTAAAGCTGGAGGAAAGAAAGGTCAGTGATCCAAAGCTTAATCAGGGCCAGAACATCATATCCTTGCTTCATTTGTTTTTCCAGTGTTCTGTGTGGCACAGGTTACATGTCTGCTGACAGATGGTTATAGCCACATGAGAAATTGTCTCAGATACCTGAATGGCCCTTTACACTATCATGTTGTTTCTAACCTTAGGCACCCACATTTTGCTGTACAGAGAGAGAAAAATGCTCGTTTCCCCCCATATAATTTCACAGACCAAATTATTAGAGTTGGAACTCTAATTAATTTTTAAAAATTATTTTTACATTTATATCCCACCTTTCCTCCAAGGAGCTCAAAATAGCATACAAACATGGTTCTCTCTCCCCTCCTCCAATTTTATCCTCACAACATCCCTGCAAGGTAGGTTATGCTAAGAGACAATGTCTGACCCAAGGTCACCCAGTGTACTCTAACCACTACACCACATTTATATTCCTATATTCATAGAACATTTGGGTCACACAGGTTACTTCACACATTGCAGGTTTGCAGACATTCTATGGGTATCTTGTGTGTACCTGTGAGGCAGATATAAGACTTCATTTCACCATACATACAAATTGATGGGAGCTATAAGAGAAGAGAGTCATGACTGGTCCCAGGATTCCATGTCACATACATGTGGTGAAATATACAAGTATATGCACCATGAAAGAGAGCCAGTGTGGCGTAGTGGTTAAGGTGTTGGACTAGAACCTGGGAGACCAGGGTTCGAATCCCCACACAGCCATGAAGCTCACTGGGTGACCTTGGGCCAGTCGCTGCCTCTCAGCCTGAGAGGGAGGCAATGGTAAACCCCCTCCGAATACCGCTTACCATGAAAACCCTATTCATAGGGTCGCCCATACGTCGGGATCAACTTGAAGGCAGTCCATTTCCATTTCATGCACCATGAAAGTTATGGGGGTACACAGTGCAGTGTGCACACTAAATTTGTAACATATACAGATATTGTACCATGTTTAGTTTTTAAGTATTGTAGAAATACTTGTTATTATCATTATGAGTGAGAGAAAGCTACTTCAGCCGAACTAACTCTGTTTCACTGAAATTTTCAGCTGCAAAACTATAATGGCTTAAATGCTGTGGTTTCTCTTTTCCAGTTGGTTTTATAAGTTGAACTTTTGCTTAACTCTTTTAAAATGATGCTGTTCCATAGGAAGAGGGCAACACCAAGGCAACAAGAAGTGATCAGATTCCTGTGAGTTTTCATATTCCTTCACCCCCACTCCCTAGATGCCCGAAGGATCCTGGGAAATTCTGCTGCTGGTCTTTTCTGGAAAAGAAAACAGCAGCAGCAGGACTTCTCAGTATATTTCAAGCCTACATTTGTTCATTCTCCAGAACCGTTTGCCTTTTGAGTACAACTTTGGACACCCGCTGAAAAGTGATACCTTCTTGCATGCAAAAGGCTCACAGGAAGCACTGCATATGTACTTGTTTCACTTGAACTCATCAACAGAGTTCCCAGTTCACAAGCAGCATATGCTTATATTCAAGCATATACTTATTTAAATATATATAAAAACAATTACACCAGGGCATATTGTTCAAAAGAATCATGACATTGGCTGCTTGATACATTACTAATCATTTTAGTCTACCTAAGTACTATGGGTGGCTTAGCATGTGTATGTTTAACTTAGTTCCTATGTGTGGGGCTCCCCACCATGCAAAAAGGTATAGAAGTGGAATACTGCTTCTGTTTATTAGAAATGCAGTTCCACTTAGAGTTGTCGATGGGGCTCAGTTTTTTGCTTTCATAGTAGACTGGAGGTTTATTGATGAAAATAGATGTGGTGTTTCCCTTAGCGTATATGCTTCTGTGCATGGTTGGGAGCACTACATGGAGAAAACAAGTTCAAAAAAGCAAAGCAGTACTATATTGAGCTTGAGACCTTGCAAGGTAGGTTAAATGCTGTTCCAGTGTAGTATGGGTAGGCAAAGAACTGGATTTGGAAGACTTGGCTTCAAGTAACACCTCAGTTTTGGATTCACTGTGTTGCCTTCTGTGGCAATTTTTTGTTTGCTTGTTTATTACATTTAGATCCTGCCTTACGTCCGTTATGGAATTCAAGACCGCATGTGTGGTTTTCATCCAGGCACTGACCCAGACCCAGGCCTGCTTAGTTTCAGCAAGGTGATGGCCCCATGTGTCTTCAAACCATATCTAGATCTTCAGTCCTTTCATATAGAAAGAATGTGCATGCCAACCACACTCAGAATTGCTCACTGGCCCAGAATCCTACCTTTATGTGGAGATGGATCTGTACACATGTTGAGCCCTTACACAGGGATACACTGTATGACATTTTTCAGCATGTGAGGGGTGAAGCCTTTACTTGCTGATATCTAAAATGGATCCTGTTGTGAACTATCGATAGCTCCTATTCGTTCCAGTGAGACTTGCCCAGGAGAACTTTACCCTTAGTCACTAGTTCAGTGTATAGCTGTGAGAACAAATGCAACACAGATTATAAAGCTCTGTGAACATATAAGACAACGAGTATCATGTCATAGCAGCATGAAACTGAATAGGAACAAAAGAAGCTGCCTTATTCTGAGTCAGACCATTGGTCCTTCTAGCTTAGTATTGTCTACACTGTTTGGCGGTGGCTCTCCAGAACTTGATACAGGAGACATTCCTAGCCTTACCTAGAGATGCTAGGGATTGAACCTGGGGCCTTCTCCATGTAAAGCAGGTGCTCTACCACTTGGAATAAAGCTTATTCTAGTGTCTTGGAGTAAAGTGGCTTCAGACCATTGCTACCACACTTTAGACTCTTATAGCAATGAAGACAGACAGAGGCACCTAAAGTTTATCATCCTTATATGATGAGACAAAAGATTCTGCATCCAAGCACAACTTAATTGTCCCTACCCTCAAGATTTCCTATGGGCTTGGCCTTTGCTGTCTGCCCTTATTTCCTGCAGTGACCCTGCCCACAGTCTGCTTGCCTCCAATCCTACTATTTTCAGCCACAATTTTCCTTCCCTCTTAATAATCTCTCTTAAACTGTTGTCTAGTGCTGTCGTTACGCCTCTCTGACATTGTTGGTTGACACTGAAATGGTCAATTAAGTAGGGGAAGGGATTTTTGGACTGGTTGGTTGGTTTAAGCCAACTGCAAAGCACCAGGTACATTGGTGGTGGTGTGTGAAAGAATAAATGACCTACAGTCCTCAAAATAAGAGAAATAACAGAACCAAAATATGCTCATTATGATCTCTGTTTACAAAGTGCTGTCCCAGTGCCGCAACGTAAAGAAGGCTGCAGTTTGAATGGGTACTTGACTGCCCATATGTTTTTAATGCTGTCCAGATAAATTCAGTGGCAGACGCACCATAGTAATGGGATCAGACACCATCTATCATCAAGACAGAAACAAGCCTTGAGAGAAGCTGGCACAGCCACTGAAATATTTGCTTCTACATTTTATCTCCTTCCCACTCCCCACCCCCAACCATTTATTTTCCTATTGCTTTTGAGCAGCCATTGCTCTGTGGGTAATATTTGCAAATGAAAACAGCATCAACATGCTAACAAAGTCAAGAGGCGGAGATAACATTGCTGCCATAAAGGTTACGGGGGGGGGGAAGTTAGATCACAGCCACAATTAGGAAGCCTGGCAAAAGGAAAGAGGAACTCCATAGGCAGAGGAGGCTGTTTGTTGTTTGCATATGCTTGATTATATGCAATATTACAAAGAAAATGAAAGGGGTCTGGCACTGCTAGAAGAAAATTAGTGTGATTACGTTAATAGAAAACTTTTTCTTGAAGCCTTTCTGGATCCCATATGCTAACAAAGTGGCAGATGTCTTAACTACAGAGAAATGAGCACATTTCTTCTTTCAGTTTTGATATAAAAACAGAAAACCTAGTTATTCCAACAGATGCTCATCTGTATTGTGATATATATGCACTTCTGAAAACCACTTTATGTAACAATCTAATTTTTAATAGAATCCATTTGTTTGTCTTCTGAAGTCATTGGTTTGGTTTTTGTACAGGCCACTCTACACCATAGGAATGAAGAAAAACATATTGACTGCTACAAATGGCAGTTTTAAAAAAAAGCATGTAAGGTGTGGTGTGCCAATAGTGATTTACCTTCTGCGGGGCTCTGTTACAAATTGTTGTAAGATTTCCAGGCAGACGACCAAATATGGCTGCTGCACCAACTTTAATTCACTTAGAGTTAAGCTAGACACAGCATTATTCATGACTTCGCCCTTCCATAGCTGATTTTTTTTAAAAAAAGCCAACACAAGAGGGCATAGTCTTGATCTGACTTATCCTTCCATATCTTCTATTTATTTGAAAAAATCAGCTCCATAAGGGCTAAAGATGCAAGAAGAGGCAGAGAGGAAGTCAACAGGAAATAGAACTTGGTTCCCCAAGTTACCCTTGGTGCCACTGCAGACATATTACCTATGCTCCAAAGCTCATTGTAGCAGGCAGACATGTAGAAAAGAAAACAGACAACTGTACCCATAATAGCATTCTGCCCACTCATGGCAACTCCCACTTGGGGAAGGGCTGTATCTCAGTGGCAGAGCAATTGCTTTGCATGCAGGAAGTCCTAGCTTCAGTCTCTGCCATCTCCAGGTAGAGTTTGGAACTGTTCCCTTTTGAAACCCAGGAGAGCCGCTGCCAGTCAGTGTAGACAAAATAAGGCAGCTTCCCATATTGCTGTGTTCTGCCTGAGCAGAATTTGCCAAACTTTTTACAATAGGCATACTTCCTCGCCTTCTGTTTGGGCAAGTTTGGCTGGTCTTGATAGTCTATGATAACTCCTCAAAGTTGGCTCTAGCTTGGTTTCAGTAACTGTTGTGCTGCGTGCGCCCCTGAGACTGCCATTTTTAGTTGACTGAAAGAGAGAGAGAAGCTGTTGCCTGCTGGCCATCACAGCAATGGAAGAAATGTGGTGGGAGGAATAGGGCACCAGGTGTACAGATGTCTGAACTGTTTTTCATGCATCGTTGTGGCACAGGCTCAATCCAGAGAAGCAGTGAAGGAGAGGCAGAAGCATTTCAAAGTGAGGCTGTTATTTTTAGCTGGCCTACTTGTGACTTAGCTAATGTCAGTTAGCCTTACTCTTCAGCAGTAGCCAAGTGGAGTTTACATTCCTGATCGTTCACTCTTCTGTTTTGGCCAAGACATAAGTGGTGAGATCTCTTGCTCAGTAATTTGTGTGAGTTTAAGACTCATATGTGATCTATTTCCTAGCCACTGCCCAAGACTTGATCACTACTATGCCTCCAGTCAACTAGGCCTTGGATAAAATATTTAACTTTTCACCTTCTATGATATTTTTAAAAAATCATACTTTGGACAAATTAGTATTTCTAGTTTCCCTTTGTTCCAGTCTTACTTTGAGTGGGGTGGAAGAGTGGCATGTGCTTACCTGATAGTTCACGTCAATCTTAGATAAGTTTGAGTTATTATGAGTACTTAAATAGGAAATCAAATGTAAAATAACAGCTCTGATTACAACATTGGATGAATGAGAGCTATCAATTGAGGTGGTTTATGAATACATTTAATCAATAATGCACCAAAACACAGACCTGAACCTTAGTTATTTTTGAATACAGGATTTCTCCAGAAGTGGGAGATGCATTTAGGGAGCTTGTATGAGGGGCATTATCATCATAGCTGCACATCCATACTGTGAGCTTAGAGATACTTTTATATGTTAGGTGGTATAGAAATGGTCTAAATAAATAAAAGACACACATCAGTGCAGTAGCTAAGAAAAGATGTAGCCTTCAGATACTGCAAAAAATGTTGCACTCTGCCCTTGACCAATAACAGCTTTTCATCTGGGATCAGATAGAGCAGTTTTATTTGATGATACTTCTTCCATATATTGGAGGGAGTTGTCCTCTGCTATCTGCAGAGCTTGGAAGTAACTAGTTACAAGTAACGAATTACTTGTAATTCATTACTTTTTTGAGTAACAAGTGGGTAATTCCTTTACATTTTGATTGTAATAGAACTTTGAGTAATTTTACTACTTTTGTGGAGTAATTGTAACGTTTCCAGGATTACTTTGGGGCATTACTTGGGGGGGCAGGGGAAGTCTTCTGCTCCTCTGATTTGTGGATGAAAATCATGTGCCTCAAACTGGGCTTCTGTGCAGTGTCGCTCTTTCCTCATGCTCTGTGGATGGGTAGGAGGCGACGAGGGAGGAGGCGGAGAGGGACAGGGTGGATTAGAGAAAACAATTATTTAAAAAAACAGATAGTGGTGTTGAAGAATGGAGTGGAGGGAAAAAGGATCCAGAGGTCAAGAACATGGATAAAGGAGGAGAAGGAGGCAGCAGCAGAATGGAGATAAAGAACTGTGGAGGTGAAAGATGACGTGTGTGTGTGTGTGTGTGTGTGTGTGTGTGTGTGTGTGTGTGTGTGTGTGTGTGAGAGAGAGAGAGAGAGAGAGAGAGAGAGAATACTGTGTTTGCACTTGGCACACAAAGTGGCCTCCACCACCCTCTCTGGCTATTGTGCTGCATTTGCAGTATTTTAACTTTTTTGCATCTCAGGGGAAAATGTTTGCTTGAGTGGGTGTCCCTTAGTTGGTGACAGGGCCGGGTCTGGGAGGTGGTTAAGTGAGAGAGATTATGCTGGCTGGCTGAGTGGGGGGGTTGCACTTGGTTTGACATGCAGAGATCTGAATAGTGGCCTTAGCCTCCCTCCCCACCACCCTTACCAGCGGAGAGACCACCATTGCTATCTTATGAATAAAAATAATTATTCTACTACCTCTGTATGTGTGTGTTTATTTTTAATGTTGTTTTAGGCTACTTAGATGTGCAGCAGCCAAGGCCAGCACCTTGTAGGCATTTTTAAGTAACTGAAATGTAATTGTAGTGATTACTTTGGAGGAAAAGTAAAGTAATCAGTTACTTTCAGAGCCATTGTAATTGTAACGGTAATTACTACTTTTTTGGGCCATGTAACTGTAACTGTGATTTGAGCAGCAGCCAGGGTAAGACGTGTTCTTACTTTCCTCTGATCCTGTCTTCCCTCTGCCGGCTTTTTTCTTCTAATTAATTATACTCCTCGAGCTCTCGTTATAGAGCAGGACACACCGAGGCTCGCCCAGAGCCTATAATAGACTCCCACATTTTTTGAAGGTCTAATTTTCAATCTTCAAGCTCCAATAAGACGATTGAGTCTCTGCCAACTCCTATCTGCTTACCCTCAATTGCCTATGCTCGAATTACATAGTGGCTCCTCTGCAGCACTCTCTTTCCCTCTGAATAACAGAGCGTAATTTTGCTAACAGAGTTTTTCTCCATGCTTGGTTAAGTTTCCTGCCTCTGTTCTGCCATCCAACTAAGGCACCCCATGGGTCTAAAATGGTTTATACAAGGCAGAAACGCAATGAACTGGACTTGCCTGAGGCGGAGGTAAACCCCCAACAACTCAAGATTCCACATTTCTTCCCTCCTAAGCCAAAGTCAAATTCCTCAAGGAGAGAGTCGCTCGAGTGGACTTTAGATCGCCAGCTCCCTAAACAACTGATGAGCGATCTCTCTCACTCCAAAAATTTGGCAGAGGAGGTTTTGGATGCAGGCTTTAATTGTTCGCCTGGAGGGGATGTCCCTACTGAGTTGTTAACTCTCGACTCACTGCATGAATCGCAGGAACCTTCGTCTCCATCTTTAATTACACAATCCCTTTGTGGGATGCCTTCCATGCAGAACTTTGCTGACTCATGCCCCCCCCCGATGGCCAGAGATGTCTCAATGATGAAAGAATTGGCTTCGATCAAAGCCTATATTGCCGAGACCAACAGCCTACTGACAACATTGGTCCAGGCCACGGGCTTACTATTAAGCAATAAAACTAGTGACTCTGGCCAACACTCCAGCCCACCTACTTCTGTAAGTTCATCCAAGCCAGCCTCTAGAAGGGCCCCAAAGACACATAGCTCCTCCAAGTTGGCTTCAACGAGAACAAAAAAAACCCCCAAGAACATCAGGAACATCAAAGTCAACACAGGCAAGAAAATGAACTTCAAGCCTTTATTCAACCTCTTAGATCCACCCCCAAAGCCTCCTGCGACATCTCTACGTCATCACAACATTGGCATCAAGAAAACCACCCCACAGAAGGCCCCTCCTAGGGCTAACAGTTCTTCTGTTCACCAATCTATAAGACCCAGGGACTCATCTGCAGGGAAAGACCCACCTCTGACGTCTTCCTCCACAAGACAACTCTACAAGTCTGAACTGTCCAGATTGAGTCCCCCCCATTTTACAAAGAATCAACTGCTCTCCCATCATGCCTATAATAGGCAGGAGGAAACTATCTCTCATCCCAGGACAAAGTTGAAACCCATCTCTATCATACCACTCGGTGTATCCTTGGGTCCTTCCCTCTGGAACTTAGTGCTGCAATCACAAAAGCTTGTTGTCATCTGTCACCAAAAGGATCCCGACACTCGTCCTTCCTTTCCAAGCATTCCTTTCCTAGATTCCTGTTTTAGCCGTGCTCTTTTGGCCAGTCATTGAATGAGCTACATCAACCATATGCCTAACCTTTCCACCCACTTACGATCTTGGAGACTCATTGTCACTTTCCATTCAGAGTATATGACAAATATGATTTACGACGCAAGAGAGAAATTACAAAAGCAAGGTATCCTGCTTCAACGTTACTTTTTAAATATTTCCCCCCCAGGCCATTAATACTTTCCCATTCTTTTAACCCAGGAAACTCACCTTCCAGTTTTAAGACAACTCCCCTCCCATGATCAATCTACTTCCGATCCGGGGCAAGATGGTAGAGCTAGCAATCAGCCACTCCCTTTCGACAAGGTACTTTCAGGTTCCCAGTCCATACTCGATCTTTCTTCCCCCCCCCCAAGGCAACAGTGCCACATGGATGGATCCTCAGACTCCCATACCTCCATAAATACCCCTGAGGATTTCCCCAACGGAGAAGAGGCCATGGTTTCCTGTTCCTTTGCTATGTTGCCCCCCCAGGACCAACTTGACATTCTGCTAAGACTTGAACACCTCAAGGATCACCTATTGAATATCTTCAGAGTAGGAAAACCAACGGAAGCCCGACGAACATCTGTGACCGACCCTACAGCCATCTACTCTTCAGCGTCTGGAGAGGTTGTCCAGTCCCCGAATCTCCAGCCTGTCTCCCATTGCTTACCTGCTCTCCATCACAATAAACGGACTCCAGGGGCACTTCCACTCCTACCTGTTTCCCATATCCTGGATGATTTGGGTAATCCGAAATTCTCCCCTCATCATGGCTCTTCCGTTTCTCATGATTCAATTCCTATTTTTCCCAACTCTGAGCTGCACCACTGACCACTTAAAGTACGCTCTTCTGATTCCCTATCTCACCGCCCCTTACCCCAGCCTTCCCCCTTCAAACCAGACAAGCCAAACGCCCTACTTAATCTCCTTTCGTGGAACATAGCCGGTTGGGCATCCAAACGCAAATCCCCAGATTTGATAACTTTTCTATCTAATTTTGATTTGATTTTCTTACAAGAAACCTGGGCAGTCGACACAATCACCCTTGAAGATTTCTCTTCCATTGATCTTCCAGCAGCCTCTCCTAAGGGCAAAGGCAGACCAAGGGCAGGGCTGGCCATCTTGTATGCTACCTCTTTGGCAGCCACAATTTCTCAACTCCCCTCATGTGGCTCTATGGCCATGGCCGCCCTATTAGAACTCAACTATCTATCATTTCTACTAATCAACGTTTACATCCCACCTTTCTCGACCAAGAGAGACGTTTCTGAGGTTTGGGAGGCTTTGGAGTCCTATATCCTGGATATCGAATCGCGATTTCCCCATACACCTTTCATCATAATGGGGGATTTCAACGCCAGGATAGGACCAAACAATGCCTCCCTCCTTTCCTCTAGACTCTGGGAAGCCTCAGATCTCACTGATCTGTGGTCTTCCTACAAATGGCTCTCCAAATATCAAAATGCGAACTATGGAGGTACCCGCCTACTGCTCATGGCGGGCTGCTTCAACCTATCAATTTTGAATGGCCATCGCCAGTTCGATGGTTGTGCTGAATTTACTTTTATTTCGGGCTGGGGCAGCAGCGTGGTTGATTACGTTTTGGTTTCCTCTTCTATAACCAACGATATTGCCACTTCACAGTGGGTACCAGATTGGACAGCGATCATCTTCAGCTAATGCTGTCACTCTTAACCCGGGAGCCTGTCCATCTAAAATCCATTCCCACATATCATCATAACTCTATTCAGCCCAATCAAAGAAGGGTCAAATGGTCTCAGGACATTTCCGCCAGGCTAGCCGCCTTCCTGGAATCCCCTCTGGCCCACGAGCTTAAAGAACGTGTACTGAAGATTACCGACCCGCAACTTAAACTAACCGCTTATTCTGACCTGGCCCTTGCCCTAGAACCTTTTCTAAAACGTAATTCCCCCCACCCCAAGTTCCACGGCTCCTCCCGCCCTAGCTGCTGGTTCGACAACAAATGTGTTGATGCCAAGAAAAATCTGAGGAGGATTTATGCTACATATAGGAACAGCAATTTAAATCACCTCCCGCCGGAATATTATGCCACCAAGCAAAAATATAAATTCCTCCTGTGCTTCAAAAAGAGGCAAGCCACACTCGCTGGGTGGAAGACACTAATCAATGCCTCCAAACTCAATGACTCTAAGATGTTCTGGGCCCTGGTTACGGACTCTCTTTCCTCCTCAAACCCAGTTGCCTGTCACATTCCCCCTCATGTCAGAAAAACATTTCTCAGACCTGTTCAAGGAACCCACAGCATTATTCTCCACCAAGCCAAACTGTTTTGGTCTTTCAGCCCTTCCCCCTTGGACACCCGTTACACAGGAAGAGATTATTTTACTCATTAAAGGTTTGAAGGCCGGCAAAGCTCCTGGCCCTGATGCTATCCCCTCCGATCTCTTGAAGACACAATCTTCATGGTGGGCCCCCCTTCTTGCCAATCTTTTCACTTGGATAAATACTTCTGGCCATATCCCTACCTCTTGGCTCGATGCCATTGTGATCCCCATCTACAAAAAGGGGCCCAAGGATAACCCCAAGAACTATAGACCCATCAGCCTATTATCCACTGTTGGAAAATTATACGCCAGATACCTTAATGGTAGACTGATCTCATGGATCGAGGATGAATCCATTTTAGGACCTGAACAGGCAGGCTTTAGAAAATCTAGATCCACCCTAGACCATTGCATCCTCCTAAGCCACCTTGCCGAAAAATATACCAGTTCCTTAGGTAACGGTCTTTACGTGGCCTTCATTGACCTCCAAGCGGCCTTTGACTCAATCCCTAGAGATAGGCTATGGGCAAAACTTATGCAAACATCCATTGATAAAAGACTCCTATATCTCATTTTTCAACTTCACCAGCCTTCTACTTTTCGGGTGCGATGTAGAACTGATGGTTCCATGACCAATCCCATTCCAGTCACCAGGGGAGTAAGACAGGGATGTATACTGGCACCCACACTTTTCAATCTGTATTTAAACGATCTCAGTTCATACTGCCAATCTGCTAACTTTCATCCTCCTAAAATAGCAGACCAGCCTTGCCCCCTACTCCTGTATGCCGATGATACAGCTTTACTGTCATTATCTAAAATTGGCCTCAGAAGGCTCCTCTGTACATACATGGCCTACTGTGATTTAAACCTCTTGACCATCAATTTCTCAAAAACTAAGATCTTGACCTTCTCCCCGCGGCTAGCTACACCAGTATGGAGAATAAATGGTCAGAGGATTTCCCAGGTTCGGGAATATAAATACCTGGGGATTACGTTTCACTCCTCACTCTCTTGGACCTCCCATATTCGCTCCTCCGTTGCTTCGGCCAGGATCACGGCCAAAGCGCTACTTCGATATTTTTTTTCGAAAGGCGGCCAATTTGTTCCCGCAGCCTCCAGAGTTTTCGCTGCCAAGATCATTCCCCAACTCCTGTATGGAAGCCCAATATGGGTTTTGAACCTCTGTCCCAAAATTTTTTTTTATCATTAATTTTTATTCAAATTTTCAAAAACAAAACAAAACAAAAATAATTAAACAATAAAATAAAATGTTGACTTCCGATTTGTCGCAGATCAGTTATAGGTCTACAATATATAACAAACCTGTCTCTTAAATTATATTACAAAATCACTTTCCTCCAGTAGTTATCTTAATTAATCATCAAATCTCATAAACATTACTTTATTCTTTCCACAAAAAGTCAAAGAGAGGTTTCAATTCCTTGAGAAATATATCTATCAATTTTTCTCCAAATAAACATGTCGATTAATCCATCTCATCAAATCTGTTAGGTCCAATAATTTCAATAGCCATTCTTCCATTATCAATAGTAATTCCATCTTCCATCTTCAATAATCCTGTTAAGTCCAGTAATTTCAGTAGCCATTCTTCCATTATCAATATCCCATAATAATCTTGCTGTCATAGCCATAGTCATATAATAAGAGTCTGATGGGAATTTCCTTTATCACAAATATTTCCTTGCCATCAATTCTGAATGTGTTGCTGAAATATTATTGTAAAGTCATATCTCTGTTCTTCTTTTTTACGAAATGCACTGGCACATCTCTTGAGAGTTCCATTGTCACATATCTGTAATTAATTCCATAGATTTTTTCTATGTCAAGCTCCATCACATCATTCCAGTCCAGAAATTTATCCAAGACATTGATAGCTTTATCTCTAATATCTTCATTAATTTCTTCAGAGACAACGTTGAATTCCAAACAGTAAATTTTATCTCTAATATCCATAAACTCCAAGTCTTTTTCCAGTTCCACATTTGTTCCAATCTCCAGGGCTTGCATCTTCCCTTTAATTTTTCTTTTTTCATCTTCTAATGCTTGTCCAGTTGTATCTCTGATCTCATCAACCTCCTCTCTCACAAGATCCCCTATTTCTTTAAGCTCCTGCTTCATTTTGCCAAATTCAATTTTCATCTCCTGTCTACCCTGTCTCAGGGTTTGTTTCGTTATCCCAATCTCATCCATTATTTTTTGAAACATAATTACTTCCAGGATCTCAGCCACTTTCTTGATTGCCATTCTTAAAACCACGAAGAGAAAAAAAACCCACTTCTTATTCCAACAACAATTGGGTTAATATTCCAAGCCTGATGACATCACAGTGTAGACAGCACAGCCTGCCTTATCTCTTATATGTTCAGGAATGCAAAACAAATTTAGTTCACAGCATCAAAACAGTTAGTGGCATCGTGAACAAGCAGATTCGTCAAAATGAAATAGACCAAAAAAAATAGTCCCAGACATATAATACTCCAAAAGTTCATAAATCAGATTTATTTATTTTTTTTCTCCTCGGAATAGAAATCCCTCATCCGTTTGTATCTTTAAAATGCACAAATTCCAGGCCAGCTTTTTGCAATAATAACAAAGATAAGCTTTTTCAATTTCTTTCCTCCTTAATTTCGTGAATGAAAGAGAAGAGTTATAACTCACCCAGGGATTCTTTATAGCTGATTCATTGACAAATCTCTTTTTGCTGCAACAATTTAAACCAGATGATAAAAATAGAAAGAAGGATGCTTGCCTGTTAAAATCCGTTTTCCTTTAAAGAAAAGATAAACGTGTCGCTTAATCAGTTAGAGCTTGTTTGGAAGTCCATCCGGCACTGCTGGCTGAACCTTCTCTCATAAACTAATGAAATCCAGTCCTCGTCTCAAAGGCAGGCACAGGCGAAGTCACCCTTCCCGGAAGTGAACCTCTGTCCCAAAATTGAGGCTATCCAATCCAACTTCCTCCGCTCCATCCTTGGTGTCCCCCGTTGCATTCCCAATGCTGTCCTAAGACTCGAAGCTGGGCTGTCCTCCTTAGAATCCCTTGCCTGGTCCCGAACACTGTGTTTCTGGGCCAAGTTGGCCTCTCCCAACCCGCCAGGATACCTCTCTGCCATCCAGTACGACTCCTTTAACACCTCTTGGGCTAAAGCGGTGCAGCTCAAATTCTCTTCCCTTGGCCTCTCACTGGAGTCCTTAACTTCTCCCGATCCTTGTTCAACTAAAGTGACCATTAATAGGCGAATAAAGGATATAGACCTACAGCGGGACACAGCTAATGCCGCCACAACTTGTTCCCCCACTTATTCTGGTCTGAGGTTCTTTTCCCCTTTTCCTGCCCCGTACCTTGAATTTCTTGATCTCCCGCGTTACAGACTAGTCTTCACCAGGGCTAGGCTTAACTGTTTATCGTCAGCCCTTCTTGAAGGCCGCTTTCGGGGCACTCCGTATGCCAATCGCCTTTGTTCCTGTCATCTCAATGAAATTGAATCCCTTTCACACATGCTCTTTACCTGCCCCTTCTATTCCATCCCACGTGGTAAGCTTCTAAACCCTCTGATTGCAAATCTCCCACCAAACAGAACAATCCCTGACCAATGGCAATTTCTCCTAAGTGGCACGGTCAAATCCACATCGTTCGGGGTCGCCAAATTTCTCCACCTGGCTCAATCTCTACGATGTGAAAATATTACAAACTCCACGTGATGACAGATGCATTTCCTGCATAACATGCCACTTCAATTTTATATGTCTGTATTTTTAATTTTTTAGTCTCTAATATTTTATGTATAACGGGTCTCTGACCGCACAATAAATTTGATTGATTGGTAACTGTAATTTATTACTTTTTAAAAGTAATCTTCCAAGCTCTGGCTATCTGTAACCCTCCAGATGTTGCTGGACTACAACTCCCATGTCCCATCTGCCCAGATCATCAGTGAGTTCCTGAAAGAGTCTGTGTCTAATCTAACAGTGCTAGAAATTTTCAGGTAATCATAATATTAATAATGGCTTTTAGTAGGATCAAAAGATTAATAAAAAGTTTTGATTAATCTTTGTATAAATCAAATACATATTGATGATATCCTAAGAGGACAACTACCAAATCTACTTTTGAGGATATCTACCAAATGGCCTCTTGAAATTCTCCACCCTGTTTGCAGACAAAGAAATGCCAACAAATTTCTCTAGGGGAGGAGAAGAAAGGCTTCCAGATGATTTTCAGGGTGGAGCTCACCATTAGTAGTGGCAGTAGCACACCTTTCCATTTCCCCTTTTTCTTTTCTTGCTGTTGCTGTATTGGAAGCCTGGTTGCTATCTTGTATCCTCCACAGTGCCCTGGACCTAGAGTTGTTTGAGGACACTGTTGGGGGAGGGGCAGTGGCAGCTGCCCTCCCCAAAATGGTGGAGAATATTCATAAAAAGATCTGCAATGTGACCCTTTTCTAGGGGCGGAGCTGGCCCTCCAGCATGGCAAAGTTTGCCTTAGGAAGTGGGTTGGGGTCACCGCAGGAGGGCAATAAATAAGTGTGCACCTCGGCTATGGACTGCTCTGCCTCCAGTCCAGGCATTGCTAATTGTCCCCTGCCATCTGGCTGTCTCCAATCTGGATTTTGCTATTATAGTTTTCCCTCCCCGCCAGCCGGTTCAGCTGCACAATTTTCAGAATCAGCATTGCCCAGCATTGTGGCTCTGCCCCTTCCTGTTTTGTCACAGCACCAGCTTCTCCTCCTCCTGCCCTGGCCATTTCATTGAAGGAAATGGCAGGAGGGTGAGCTTGTCACGAGAAGGAGGAAGAACAGAAGTAGATACAGGTATTGTATTTATGTGTTATTACATTTATGTCCCACCTTTTCTCCAAGGAACTCAAGGTGGTGTGCATGGTTCCTTCCCCTCTCCATCTTATCCTCACAACAACCCTATGAGGTAGGTTAGGCTGAGAGACTGTGACTGGCCCAAGATCACCCAGCGAGCTTCATAGGCAAGTGGAGATTTGTATCCTGGTCTTCCAGGTCCTAGCTATTTCCTTGTCTGTTTTACAGTGTTGATCCCACCCAAAGCCCAGGTCAGCAGGGGTTGGACTTTTTGGGGGGCCTCTGCTGACTACTTGTAGTTTGCCAGATCCCGAACAGATCAACTCAGCTCTGCAGCAGCAACAGGACTAACCTTCAGGCATGTATTTCAAACTAAGTGAAGCTCTAGCTCAAGGGTAGCCAATGTGGTGCCCTCCAGATGAGCAGGGATGATGGGAGCTGGAGTCCTTAACAGCTGGAGCACACCACCCTGGCTACTCCTCTTCTACCTGGAACTAGGCGGTTTGTAAAAGTGGCTAGCAGCACAGAAGGGGGGTGTTGATGTCATTTGTTCCATTCACATGAGAAGAGTCTAGCTAGGTTTATTGTGCTTATAATACTGGCCATTGGGACAAAGAGCAGACAGGTTACCCTAGATAACTGCTGTGCCCCACGCTGCCTAGTCTCTTTCTTCAGACGGCTGCTGGGATAAGGAGTGAGAGGAAAAAAGACATTTTTTCAGAAAAATGATTTCTGCTAATTTTGGCTCTGCTCTACTCAGAGAATGAACTGGGAATTAGCAAAGCAATGTATTGTCAGCTAGTACCTATGTACAACTGCCCCTGGCCAACCCTTTCCTTCCCAACCCACACTGTTCTAAAACTAGTAAACTAGCTTGCAATACTGGCCTCCTTCAGCCACATAAAAAGAGGAAAATAAATAAGACAACACAAAGAATAATAAATCACCTGAACCAAAGGGGTTTTTTTTAGTTGTGTTCAGCAACAGTAAAATCCAAATTTCTTCAAAGAGAATATTTGATTGAAAGGATTATTATGGTTATGAAAAGGGAGAAGATAGAAAAATCACATTGTTACTTTCTGTTGTATTTCTTATCAAGGTCTATTGAACTCAGTTCACAAAAACATATGTAGCCCAGAAAATAAGGCAGACATTTCACTTTAAGGAGAGAAGTAAATGATTTCAAAGATTGATTGCATTTGGATTTCCCATACACACGCACACACAATTTTGCATCAGCAGTATTAAAGTGCAACTTCACAGAGACTCTCTACAGCAGGTATGGGGTATCTGTGGCCTTCCAGATGTCGCTGTACTACAACTCCCATCATCCTTGACCATTGGACACGCTGGCTCATGGAGGTTGGAGTCCAACATCTGGAGGACAACATCCTGGCTACTGCTGCACTAGGATTTACTTGAAAGCATGATCAGCAGATTGGCATGATATATACAGATCATTTGGTATCTTTCATTCTCAAGATATAATTCCATTATGACTTTTTTTCTAGAAGGGAATTGGCCTTCAACTGTGTTTTAAGAAAAAACTGCATATCCTTTATCACGACCTTGTAACAATGGCTCATAGGAACAGCCACCTATGCAAAACGAAAGCAAAAACTCAATCTTGGTTTTGAGAGGGTGGCTGTACTGAAGGATCTGGGGTGGCTGTTGTCATTTACATAGAATCCAAATGGGCACTAGATTCCCAGTGTTGCCTTATGTTGCTATGGATGTAGAATAATAAGGAACCTGGATTAAATGGCATCTCCATTATTATAGCCAGAGGGTTCTGCCGCTTTAGCTAGTGAAATGCAGCTCCCCCCCCTGCACATTTCTGTCACTGCAGCTAAAGCAAGACCTTAGAATCAGTTGATTATTTAAAGAAAGTCAGATTGTTTTTAATAATACCCTTTCTAATTTTGGACAGATACCTACAAGCATGCCTGCCAGTTGAGGCTACTGCTCTCCATTCATTCTGTCAGCTCTTGAAAGAGAAGACTGCCCACCAGGGCCAGCTCTCAGAGAATCTCTTGGCGTTCCTTATTCTATTGACACCACAATGTAAAAGTGCTACCGTATTAGATTTTCAAAGCTCTTTCATATACTGCTGTATCTCATTAATGGATTGACAGCATAGCAGGCAGAAGAACTGCTGGGGGATAAAATAACACCCCACAATGTGGCCATTCTTGCCTAGCAACAAAAGCCGTGTGAAAGAGACGAGTCATCTTAAAAGGTCCAAGCTCAGAAGAATGAGGAGCTGAGCCTTTTGAGAACCGGCAGGGCTCTTTTGTGAAGCTGCTCTCTCCTTTCACGGGTATGCTCTCTAACCTGCTGGGGAAGTTTTGAAAAAAATATTTTATTTTATTTGCAAGGATGTCTTGGGATTTCCACAGAGCACACTGTTCTTTTTGCTAGCAAAGGAGCTACATACCTAGTGCTCTGCTGCTGTCAAATAACAAGTGCCGCTGTTCTGTTGTTTGTATTCCAGTCATGTACCCTTTATTGCCTGAGCTGCTCTGCCCATCATCACAGGGCAGGAATCTGCTTGTGGGTGTTGTCTCTGAGAATTGTGCACAGAACAGATATATAACACCAACACGGGAGCGAAACTGTGGAACTAAAAACAAACTGACAGACAGGCACACATACACACAAGCCCCATCTGCACTATAGATTTAAAGCTGCATCTTACCACATTAAACAGTCATGGCTTCCCCCAAAGAATCCTGGGAACTATAGTTTGTTATCAGTGTTGAGAGTTGTTAGGAGACCCCCTCACAGAGCTATCGTTCTCAGAGTGATTTAACAATCAATCCCTCTTTCCAGGGAACTCTATGAACTGTAGCTCTGTGACTTGTTTTCTCACCATGGTGGACCTGTAATACAAAGATACCAGAGGGCATAGCAGGAGAGCTCAGCAAGAGATCTGACAGATTGCTGATGATGTGTGACATGTGGCACTCAGCTTCTTCCTGGGTGGCTCCATCATTACACTTGAAGCAACCTTGTAGCCTGCCTTTCTTGTTAGATGGAGCATTTTCTGGGGGAGGTGTATAGCACCAACCAATCCCCCCCTCACTGGTGGAGATGATGTGAGGGCCAGGCCATACTGAGAGTGTGTTAGTTTACATGAATGAAGTTTAAGTTGCATTGCGCAGGGGGTTGGACTTGATGGCCTTATACGCCCCTTCCAACTCTACTATTCTATGATTCTATAATCTGTTGAATTATCTCTCCCTTTTTTGGGAAATCCCTATGAATTTCAGACTCAAAAGCTTGACTTTGCCTATAGCTATAGTCCTCTTTTACCTGTTGTCTGTCCCTGTGTCCTGATTCTTCATGAATAATAATAATAATAATAAAATTTTATTTATAAGTCGCCTATCTGGCCGAATTAACGGTCACTCTAGGTGACGTACGCTGACACAATAAAATACAATATAAAACCAGTAAACCACATTCAATAATTAAACTAAACAGCATTAAAAGCTAACCCATCCCAGAAATCCCATAGGCCTGCCTGAACAGCCAGGTCTTCAAGGCCCGGCAGAAACCTATCAGGGAGGGGTCATGACGCAGATCGAAAGGAAGGGAATTCCAGAGGGCGGGGGCCACAATCGAAAATACCCTCTCTCTGGTCCGCACCAGCCTCGCTGTTTTAACTGGTGGGACCGAGAGAAGGTCTTGTGTGGCTGATCTTGTGGGGCGGCATAATTGGTGATGCTGGAGGCGCTCCTTTAGATAAACTGGGCCGAAACCGTATAGGGCTGAAATACTTCAGTAATGACAGTGCACTTGGCTTCAATCCTGGGTTGGGTATCTCAGTTTTAGATTCCACTCAAAAAACCAAATTTGTCCATACTACAAGTTTAGGGGAGGGTATGTTTGTTAATCCACCTCAAGGGTCCCTCCTTCTAGTCTTATTCCTGACCTTTACATTTTCCTTCCTGTTGAACAATTAAGGAAACACTTTGTTAAAGGTTGCTATATAAAGGACTAACTAAGCGATTGGAAACAAACTGTGGAAAGCAACTAGATTTTTTTTTAATGGTTGCTGGGTTGATTTTTCTGTTCAGAAACCCTGAAAAGGCCTCATATTGAGCTGCACATATTGGGAAAATCAGAAATTGACCTGAATTACAGCCTAGGTAGCCAGACAGACAGCTAACTGTGTGGTGTGCACAATAGTCTCTATATTACTCTAGAATAGAGGAATAGGAAGACTGTTTTCATCCTTTATAATAAAGTAGGCAAGTAAAAAGAAGGGGGAAAGCCACTATGATTGTGAGAAATAGTGTGCGCTTTAAAGGAGTAAAGGGTACATTAGGGTAGGGGGGTTTTCAGATCACTTTAAGTGGTCTCTTTATTTCACCCTTTAGCAATAAGCACCAAATCCTGCTCTAATCATCATAATAATTGCAGAATAAACAAACACTTCTTACTGCAGGCAAACAAACATGCTTTATTACTGGCTGAGTAGAGAACACAGCTGAAACTGAAAAACAGAGCAAAGGAAAGTTGAAGGAGTGGAGTCTAACTCTAGCCCATAAGACAAGTACTAATATTTAACTCTTCAAGGGTCATGTTCCTATACAGGCTGTTTTTTCCAAAATCACTTAAGTAATTATAGGGTGATTGTGATCATGAAAAATCTATCCTCAGTGAGGGAACATTTTGAGTGAGCAGACGTTTGGGGGCTCTTCCAGATGAGGCTTTTGTTGTGCATTTGCCCTGCCTTATTCGCTGAATTTTTCAGAGGTTCCTACTCTTAAGTTGCTCCTGTTCTTAAAACAAGCTGTAATTCTGTAATTCTGGACTTCCCAGGAGGATCCCTCCGCCTGTGCAGCT
Source organism: Rhineura floridana (assembly GCF_030035675.1). NCBI lineage: Eukaryota > Metazoa > Chordata > Lepidosauria > Squamata > Rhineuridae > Rhineura > Rhineura floridana. The sequence goes on along the minus strand of NC_084484.1, from coordinate 65,700,955 downwards.
CTGAGACGGGCTCCCGTCTTGGATGAAACTTTTCCAGTTTTAAATCCAGCCAGAAGGGTCTTTTTTGACTGGGGATGATTTCTTCCGGATAAGGAAGAAACGTGAGATTTCCCACACAGCTTTGTTGTGATTGTTGGAGACTGGAATTCGTCAGAATTGTCTGAGAAAGAAGGTCTTCCAGCAGCTCGGACAGAGCGAGGATTTCTAGCTAAGCTCAGCTGAATAAGTGACCCGTTTTTTTTCTTTAAAGAAAGATGGACTAACAGGCAAGCATTCTCCTGTCTATGCTTTATTACTTTCTTATCTATACAGCTAAAGAGATTTGTCAAAGGAACAGCAATTAAGAAAACCTGGGTGAGCCAAAACTTTCCTTATCTTTTACTCACGGAACTAAGGGGGAAGAAAATAAAAATAGCCTATCTTTTTTTTATTGCCAAAAGCTGACATGGAAAATAGCATTATAAAGATTACAACGGATGAGGGGTTTCTGATTGGAAGAGAAAGGAAAAATCTTTTTGATTTATAAGATTTTTGTGTAACACATGTCTGGGACTATTTTTTCTGATCTACTTTTTTTTGACGAATCTGCTCATTCCTTCTGCTACTAATTATTTGGACACTGTGAACTAAAGCTGTTTTTGCACTTCTGGGCATATAAGAGATAAGGGCTGTCTAGAGTGTGACGTCAGTTGGTTTGAAAGATTAACTCCTTTGTAACTGGATAAAGAAATAAACTGCTCTTTGCTTGGGACATTGAAAATTGAAGGAGTTTTGTTCCTTTGGCTTTAAGAATGACAATTAAGAAGATCATGGATGTACAAAAAGGGACTTTATCTTTAGACATGTTTCAGAAAATAATGAATGGGATTAACTCAATAAAACAAGAACTGAGAAATAATAGTCAAGCGTTCAGAATTGAATTTGACGAAATGAGACAGGAGCTGAAAGAAATTCAGGATTCTATGAGAAAGGAAAATAAAGATAGATCTGGAAAACCAAAAAAGGATGAAAGAGAAATTAAAGGCAAGGTTCAAACTATGGAGATTGGATTAAATATGGACCTGGAAAAAGATTTGGATTTCCTGGCTGTGATGGATCCTGGAGATAAATATTACGGTTTGGAACTCAGCGCTGTCCCTGAAGGAATTGAAGAGATTGGAGATAAAGATATTATCGGTTCAAAAAAATTCCTGGACTGGAAGGATTTGATGGAACTTGAAATGGAGAAAGTTAACAGATTTAATCCCTGTTTTGTGTCAATGGAAAAATCTTCAAGAGATGTGCTAGTGTATCATGTAAAAAAGAGGAACAGAGATGCGGCTTTGCAACAATACTTCAGTGGTACGTTCGGAATTGATGGCAAGAAAATATCTGTGATAAAGGAAATTCCTATCAGACTCTTATTATATGACTATGACAGCAAGATTATTGGGTGCATAAAGATGGAAGATGGAAGATGGAACCAATATGGATAATGGAAGAAGAGCGATTTGAAATTACTGGACTTAGTAGACTTGATGAGTTGGATTAATTGACATGTTTATCTAGAAAAAAATATTGATGGACATATATCTCAAGGATTGGAAACTTCTCTTTGACTTTTTGTGGAAGAATAAAATGATATGATGTTAATGAGATTTGAAACCAATTAAGATAACCGCTGGAGGAAGGTGATTTTATAATCTATTAAGAGACAGGCTTGTTATATATTATAGATTTATAGCTGAACTATGACAAATCGGAAGTCAATATTTTTATTTTATTTTATTTTCTTGTGTTAGTTATTGATTTGTGTTTTTTCTTTTTGTATTGTTTTGGTTTTGAAAATTTGAATAAAAATTAATTGAAAAAAAAAGCTGTAATTCTTTAATTGGAAGCTGTCATTGTCTGTCATGTCACAAACTAAAAAGACAAATTTTCAACCAAAAAAAATCCGGGTGGGGGGAAAAGCACCGCTCTGGGGGACATGCACCCATTTGCCCCAATCTGGCTACAGGGCTGACTTGAAGTACCAAGTTTGGTGGGCTTTAGCTTTTAACATTTTGCCTTTTGATGTGGCCACCTCAGTAACCATAAAGTACATTTTTCCAAAATCAGCTACTGGATCTACTTGTACCTGCACTCCTGAGGGGGCTGAATGGGGTGGGGGGAGTGAGTAAGAATCCTCCTGTTTTTAGCCAGAGCTTGCTGACTCTTTCTGCCCCCATGGGAAATTAGGTGGGAAGGGGGGAACTTTTAGGAGGAGGGATTTCTTTCTCTTGTGGATCTTCTTGCCAGAATGAAGAGGCTTCTCTTATTGGCTCTTGAATTGACTCTTGAATGTGATGGAGGTGAATATTGTTTGTTTCAGAATGCACTGGAACATGAGTTGCAACTCTAAAACTGAGAGCCAGTGTGGTGTGGTAGTTATGGGGTTGGACTATGACCTGGAAGACCAGGATCTGAATCTCCACTCAGGCATGAAGCTCACTGGGTCACTGTGGACCAGTCAGTGCCACCATGTACACCACCTTGAGCTCCTTGGAGGAAAGGTGGGGTATAAATGTAATGAATAAATAAGAATTCCGGGCATAGGTAATCTGGAGTGAGTGAGAAGAATTTGTATGCTAAGGATTTGGTTTCCAGAGCAGGGTTGTGAATGCATATGGGGGAGCATAATTGTGCCCACAGCCTAAGCCTTTCTGCTGCCAGTTCACCAACGCCCATGCCCCGCAAATGTTCATGTATTCAGCATCGGCATGAAAGGAGGCCTCTGTCTGTGCATAGAGCTCCTGCATAGAAATAGAAACTCTGGCTGGTGAAGATTAATACTCCCATAGTGGAGCCCTATTTATGTATATCTATATGCACATAGCTTCCCCCTTTTTACACTGAACTAACTGCCATGGCATGGCCAGCAGGTGCACTGGTGTCAGAGGGGTGTGGCTTCTGGGCACAGTGATTCTCTGAACTGCCCTAGGAAAGAAACTGTGCTAGGAAACAACTCTTAATCTAGCCATTTTAATAGAATTAATAGAAATAATAACATTTTGTTGTGTATGGTACTTTATAATCATGCTGCCGTTCAGCCTCACAAAAGCCCTTTGAGATAAATGATGAGGATGATTTTTCTGGAAAATGTTGCTTTTAAACGTTTGCTGGGGCATGCCCAGTGCCAAATCTCCTTATACCTGTCTGGCTCACTTCAAGGTGAAATGGCCAAGAATCAGCATGGGCAAGGTTTTACGTCATGACTACCACATGTCCAAATGATAGCGTGAAGAGGCTCTCAGATTGAGACACCTGTCATAGGTGGTCCAGATGCAATTGCTCAATATTTTATCCAGCAATCCATCAATATGAAAATGTTACCCTGAAATAGGAATGGCTGGAATGGTGAGTCCTTTGGAAAGGCTGGGCAGGAGAAAGGGAGAAGAAGGAACCTTGAACCTTCACAATGCATGTAGATAGTAGCTCATTAGAGCAGAAGCTGCTTCACAATGCACCAACTCAAAGCAAAGCTGCCACTTGGCATTACAGTTCTTCTGAATGAGAAAACCACTTGCTGCACTCCAAAGAGTTCCAAAGAGTTACAAACAGCTCAACCTTATCAAAGCAGGGAAAATCTCAGGGTCTGAAACTGCCAGACACAGACTGTAATTGGCTCACTTATACAAATCAGGGAGAAGTGCCAGAGAACAAAACTTCTGTAGATTGGCAGGGAGGCAATGGAACTTGACAAGCTGCTTTCAGACACCTGCTTCACCCAGGTTGTGTGTGTGTGTTTTAAAAAATCTCTGCTTCAAAGTATCATTGGTATCAAAGCCCAATGTAGTAAATCTTTAGAACCCCGTGGCCTAGTTTAAACATAACAATTATCTGTCGTTACTTAAAACAAGTCAGAAACAAAACTATGGTTTAATGTTCTGGTTTCTTAAATAAGTAGAGTTAAAACAAACCACAGTTCTTTGTGTTTGGGTATAATGGGAATCTGCAGCTAGTTCAAAAGCAACAGTGGAAGTTCCCCCCCCCTTCTTGCAAAAGACAAAGTACAATTATAGATTTAGAGAGAAATCCAAAAGGCAGGGAAGGAGAAAAGCAGAAAGTGAACAAACCCAATGCCCTACTGGACTCATGTTAGTAAGGCGGAAGTTGCAGGGGGGTGTTTTTTTCTTTTCCTGTTTCAGATTTTTTAAAAAAAGTTTCCCATTAGAATCAACAGGAGGGAAATAAACTACACCAGCTCCAGGGTTGGCACAGTTTGTCCCTTGTCCCAGCAGTGTGTCAGGAAAATGGGAAGAATGTGTGGATGGCCCTGAGTTCTCTAACTAAATGAAGCTGAAGATCAGAAGATTCAGGACAGACTAAAGAAAGTACTTTTTCCACATATCACATAGCTAAGCTATGGAATTTGCTCTCACAAGAGGCAATGATGGCCACCAACTTGAATGGCTTTAAAAGAGGATTAAACAAGATTGATGGAGGATAAGGCTATCAATGGCTACTAACTATATTGATTCTAGGTCCACAGACAAATTAGAAAGAGGAAAGGCTTAAGGTTGGAACAACTATTCTCAGAGCCTCTAAGAAAAAAATTGTGCAGCAACTTTTACGCCTTTGGAACTAAGTGGATCATGTGACCCTAAAGCAAGGCCTCAAATTACCAGTTTTGTAATACTAAGGGAATATCTCTAAATTATAAACTCTATCACTACACTCACCCTGATGGATATGTTCTGTCCCCCCACCCATTGGAAGTCATATACTTCTGAATACCAGTTGATGGGAATCACAAGTGGTGCATAGGCTGTTGTGCTCAGGTCCTGCTTGACGGCTTCCCATGGGCATCTGGTCAGCCATCATGAAGACAGGATGCTGGACTAGATGGGCCATTGGCCTGAGCCAGTAAGGCTTTTTTAGTTCTTTGCCCTCTCTAATGTCAGTGATCCAACATCCAAGAGGACCAACTGTGGACATTTCTGCAGCCTCATGGAGGAGACATCTGAGAGAGGGATAGAGAGAGGACGCCAATGGATCCTATGGCCCTTGGGACACTCCCCTAGGAGCCATAGGACTGCAGTTTAAGAAGACCATCTAAAGTAGTGAAACTTTGGCTCTCCAGATGTTGCTGAACTTCAACAATTTTGCCATTGGCCATGCTTCTTGGAGCTGATGGGAGTTGTACTTCAGCAACATCTTGAGGGTCAAAGGTTCTCCACATCTGATCTAAAGGCAAGATAAAAGGAATTTTATAACTACAGGATAACTATATTTATAGAATGAACACTATAATTATTTCTCAAATACAGCTTAAATTTAACTTCTCCACAGTTGTAAGGTTGCAGTGCGCACTGGGATTTTAAAATCCATACAAGGGGCAAACAATATTTTATGAAAATCAGTAGAAACTGCAATCAACAAAACACTGTTTGGAGCATTTTAGCAGGAACTACAAGAGCTTTTCAAGTCCCCACACATCATCTTCTTGACATTCCATTTCCATCTGGCCTTCAGATTTGCTAAAAAAAAAAAACCCTCTAGCTGGTATATTGAATAACACAGACTTTATGGTGCCCTAATCAGGACTTCACAGAAATGTCATAACTGTTATCCACATTTCCTGTAAAGTGCAGAGGTGTGTGGTTTTTTTTTTAATCCAATCAAAACTGTACTACTTGGGAAAGGGCTAAGAATTCTCTATGGAAGCAGAATACAGAAAAATCATCTCACTTTCAGAAACGGCACGGATAGCTTTATGCCTGGGAGGTGGAGGGACAGCTCTGTTACAGTCTCATGGATTGCTATGGTTGCATCACAAATTAGAAATTATCCCCAGGCTAACAGATTTACTTGGGATGTTACATTTTAAGACACGGATACAAAAAAAAAAAAAGCCTTATCTTAAACACATATGTAACATATATATTAATTACATAGGCATAGTAATATATTATCTGGATTAGCTCCTAGAGTTCAGACCAGCGTTTGTTTACTCTTTTCAAGGGAACAGGCAACACTTGCAGGATCACACCTTCAGCCAGGCTATGAGTTCAGCTTAGGTGAATATTAAACTCACCTCCTAATCTGGGCAGGTCTTCCTCTTACAGTGGAATCCTATGCACATCTACAGAAGTTCAATGGGACTTGCTCTCAAGTAAGTGTCTACAAGAGTACTCCTAGGAGTTTATTGTCATGGATTTTTTTTTTGCTACTGCTGCTGCTTTTTAAATGTTTTGATCTCTCTTTCTTATCATATTGCTATAATGTGAGTGATTTATTGCACTGAGAGACGGGGAAATGTGCAGAAGAATCCAATTGCCTTCCAGCAGCCTGAACGAAATGTTGCTCTGGTCCCTGTTTATGGCCTTTGAGTGTAGCCACAAGCCCAGTTGGGGGGAGTAAAGAAGGATCAGGAGGTGCATCCAAAACTGCATTGATCCGTCAAATAATTAGATCAGTCAGTATGGCAGAGAAGAATCCCTTTAATCCAGTGGTTTTTACAAGGCCAGTGTTTTTCTCTAATAATGGAAGCTTTACAGATTTCAGAAATAATGTTGTGATGGCCACAAGAAAGCACACCACCTCACTGATCCTTCATTTATATGCATTGGTTTAGTTTATAGTTCTCTTGCTTTTTAAAAATGGCATTCATTCATTGTTTTGGTCATGATCCTTCTATGCAGCTCTGTTCAAATAGAATTAAGTAGGCATAATCAGTACATCAGTCAACTAGAAACAGTTGACGCATACAGGGTCGGCTCCAGGCATGCAGGGGCCCTTGGGCATCAGCTTGCCCTGGACCCCCAGTGGGTGGGTGGGTGCACACATGCGTGCATATGCACATGCTTGTGGCCCCCCATGCACCCCCCACGGACCCCCTACCTGTCTAGCCTTTACCATTGCCCTTAATGAAGATGGTGGCCGCAGTTTCCCTAAGGGGAATGAAGCCTCCGCTGCCATCTTTGTTGATGGCACATGTGCATGCTATGCGCGCACATCTCTGCCATCAACTAAGATGGCGGCAGCGGCTTCAGTACCTTAGGGAACCTGCAGCTGCCATCTTCATTAAGGGCAATGCTAAAAAGCCCACTGACAGGTAAGTGGGGGGCACAGATTGCGGAAGGGGAGCAGAGGGCCCCTTAGGGGCTCCTCAGGGGCTCCTGCAGCTCCGGGGCCCTCGGGCCAGTGCCCAACCTGGCTGCCCTTTAGAACCAGCCCTGGACACATATATGCATGTTTATAGATACAGGTTATGCTGAGCTCCTGATATCTGGGTGGGGGTGGGGGTTAATTTGTGCTGTTTCTGACATTTCTCAAAAGGTTACTTCCCCTGCAAAAGTACCATTTTTTCTGTCTCTTTCCAGGGCACTCAAATTTCTGTAGGGCTGCAGAGCTGGGCTGATATTATTGTTGTTTGGTGGCTGTGGGTGGTGTTTTGTGGGGGGGGGGTCATTGAACACTCTCCGGTGCTCTGTAGCCTTCCCAGCTGCCAGCACTTCCTGATCTGAAAAAATGAAAAAAGCAGAGGAAAGCTCATGGGAGAAATTAACCCATGATGTCTTTCCCTGAGCTTTAGTTGAAGCATGGGGCACTCCCATGTAGTTGTAATGAGCACTAGAGCTCAGTGCAGTCACTGAAAACATTGTGAAAATGCCATCTGACATTCTGAGCAAGTCTGTACAAGCTTCAGTGCAGCACATTTGCCATGCCTGAGCCAGCAGCAGCACTTACTGAGTCACAGTCAGTGGAGGCATGAAGCCCCAAAATTGCATTTTATGTGCAGTTGTCAGGATTCCTCTGTGGTCACCACCTTGCCACTGTCCTGCTCAGGGTCCTGCTCTCAAAACAGTTCTCTCACCGACTCTAGCAAAGATCTCTCAAGATCCCACTGCTAGGCAGCACCACCAGACACTCCCTGTAAACAATATTGCCTTGAGACTGTGTTACTCTTTGTTTCTTAGTCATCAATATCCTGCCTCACTACCTGCCTAATCTATTCCACCCAACAACCCTCTCCAAAACCAACCAACCCTCCAGAACCCTCTGAACCAACCCACTCCCAACTCAACTGTCATCCTCTCATTTATACCTTCAGATGCCCAAACGCTCAGCCAATCTACAACACTCATCAACATTCCAACCCATGTACTCCCCCCTCTCACTCAGTCTACTTACCACATATACTCTAATAAACCCACACTTAACATATTTATAGTATTATATATATACAGGGACATCACAATTCCCCCCCTTCAATAAAATCATAGTATTATTTCCTGTACCCAGGAATAATACAACACGTTATACTAAAGTTCATGTCACTCAGGGGTAGAATGTCCATACAGTCCCACTTCCTGGTCAGGTGATTGCAGTCTCTGGAACATGTCTAGAAAGTCCGTCCGCCAGCACATTGTCCTTTGATATACACAAAGTCCACTTGATACTCTTGCAGCACCCACAACTATCTCTGAAGCATGGTATTGTTGTTCTTCATGGTGTCCAGCCACATCAGCGCACGATGATCTGTGATCACGGTGAATCTTCTTCCCCACACGTAGGGATGCAGCTTGCTCAGGCCCCACACAACCGCCAAACACTCCTTCTGCACTGACGAGTAGTTTCTTTCTCTCACTGTCAGCTTACGGCTCAGGTAGGCAATAGGATGCTGAATGCCTTCCCTTTCCTGCATCAGCACAACCTCAAGCCCAGGTCAGAAGCGTCTGTTGCCACGATGAAAGGCTGCTCATAGTCCGGAGCTATTAACACTGGACTCTGGCACAGTGCTTGCTTTAACTGGTCAAAAGCTTCTTGATGAAAAAGTGCAGATGGTGGTCAAAGAACAAATGGTAATAGAGGAAAAAGAGGGTTTTGCTGTAAAACCATAAATATCATACACCAAAAATAATGAACGTTGTTGTATTTTCTTTTATTTCTTTCTTCATAAAAAAACTTTTTCTTCATAAAACTGCCCAACGCGTTTCGGCTCTGGTTAATAGCCTTCGTCAGGGGCTACAACATAAACATATTTACACATATCATTTTTTTTTAATTGTTTCTACACATTATAACATTGTTAATGACAAAATATTTTTCATTTTAAAATTACTTACACTTCACTTCTCCTAGTGACGTCTCTTTCTTACTGTCATTCACTTTGTTCTTACTATTCTAATATCTGAGGATCTCTTATAAAAGGCTTCGTTTTGCATATGAATCATTGCTCAGCTGTTTTGTGTATTCCCTGACCATTGCTTGCGTTTCTGTAAAAGGGAACGTCTCCCAATTCATTTATGTTTACAAAAGAGGAAGAAAGTCTATATCTCCGTTCAAGCCTGAAGGGGATAAAGTTTGTAAAGTTAAAATCCACCACATTTCCCTTTTTAAAAGTAGTTTGTTGTCTTGTTTTCGTATTTTTTCTACACCCCCAAAATTAAAGTCTTTTATTGTATGATTATACTCTGAAAAATGTTCAGCCAACGAAGATCCCTGTCTCTTACATCTTATGTTACTTAGATGTTCTCCTATTCTTGTTTTTAAAGATCTTGATGTCTGTCCTACATATAATTTGGGGCAACTGCATTCTATGATGTATATCACTTGTGTGGTTGTACAAGTGGTAAAATGTCGTAGAAAAAATTCTTGTTGATTTAAAGGGTTTGTAAAAGATAATTTCTTTTCTGTAAATTTACAATAGTTACAGTGTCCACAGGCATGATGTCCTGTGGGCATTGTAGCATCAAATATAGTTGTTTGTATTTTTTGATGTTCTGTATATGTACTCCTGATTATATGTTCTTTTATATTTTTTGTTCTTTTGAATGAAATTATTGGTTTTGCTGCACATCCAGGAACATGTCTCAAAATGTCCCAATATTTTCTAATGCTATGTTGTAGTTGTTTGGTGACATGATTATAAGTCAAACTACAATGTATTTGTTTTGGAACTTCTTTAGTTCGTGGTTTTAAAAGGATATTGCGATCTTGTTGTGAGGCTGCTTTGAAACTATTTTCTACTTTTTGTGTTGGGTACCCTCTGTTTATTAATTGTTGTTTAAGGGACTGTGAATGATTTTCAAAATCTTTTTTGTCACTGCAGTTTCTTTTAATGCGTAGAAATTGTCCATATGGTAAATTATTTTTCATGGTTATTGGATGTGAGCTTTCATAATGTAAATACGTATTCCTGTCTGTAGATTTTTTGTACATATTTGTTATTAATTGTTGTCCACACTTAGTTATTTCTAAATCTAAAAAATGTACAGTGGTGTCATCATATACAGAATCAAATTTTATATTGGGGTGTCTGTTGTTTACCCATATGAAGAATTCTGCTAATCTTTGTATTTCACCTGTCCAGACAAAAAATACGTCATCTATATATCTCAACCAACTCTTTATATTTGATGTAAATTCACATGAATTCATAATCTCCCATTCATAGTCTGCCATAAACAAATTGGCTACTTCTGGTGCCATGGGGCATCCCATGGCCACACCTGTCTTTTGCCAATAAAAGTCGTTGTTAAATTTAAAATAATTTTTTTCTAAAGCTATTTCTGCTAGGGTACACAAAAAGTGAGATGGTGGATGTTTAACAGATCTTTTTTCTAATGTTTCTCCTATAATTCTTATTGCTGATTCCTGAGGAATGTTTGTATACAAGGAACAGACATCCATAGTCACCAATTTGTCTTCTGGTTCAATTTTTAAGTTTTTAATCTTATTAATGAAGTCTGTTGTGTCTTTTACATAAGATGGAATTTCTTGCACAAAAGGTTTTAAAGTCTACAAATTGTGACAATGGCTCTAGAATTGAATTGCATCCCGAAACTATGGGTCTTCCAGGTGGTGGTAACTTGTCTTTGTGTATTTTTGGAAGTGTATAAAAGACTGGTATTCGTGGATTTATATTGTACAAAAATCTTTTTTCTTCTTCATTGATATATCCCATAATCAGTCCTTCTTCTAATACTGTCTGGATAAGATTTGAAATATTTCGAGTAGGATCGGCTAAAGATCTACAATAAGCATTATTATCTGATAGTTGGTGTATTATTTCTGTTTTGTATGTTGTAGCATCTTGGATGACTATCGCACCCCCTTTGTCTGCCGGTTTTATAACTATTTGTGAGTCTTTAGATAATGTTGTTAAAGCATAGTGTTCTTCTTTGCTCATATTTTGCCAGGGACGAGGAGTCTCCTTTTCTATTCTTGCCAATTCTTCGTATATCATACGTTCGAATGTGACTATGGCTGGATCTGTTGGATTAGGTGGCATAAATAGAGATCTTTTCTTAAATGGGGTGGCTGGTGTTATTGCTGTAGTCTCTGCTCATAGTCCGGAGCTATTAACACTGGACTCTGGCACAGTGCTTGCTTTAACTGGTCAAAAGCTTCTTGATACCTTTCACTCCACACCACTCTCTCAGAATGCTTCTTTTGCATTAGTTCATGCAGTGGGGTTGCTATTTCCCCAAACCCCTTGATCTCTTCTAGCACTCTTCCATTCACACGATAGGGGGTAGATCTTATTGGAGGATGATTGCCAGTGTCTATAGCATGTTTCACAACACTGGTTCTACCAGGTCTAGTATTAAAGAGTTCCTCATGTTTACTCAGAACACTCAGGATTTCATCTTTGACAGTCTCATCCACCTCCTCTGACCTTTCCAACTGACCTATAACTCCCTCTGCCTTGCTGTCTTGCACCAAGTCTGGCAAATCAGGACCACTCCCTTCAGGGAACAATGTGACTTGTAAAACCCTTGCATCTCTGGTGTGATAGGGCTTTAACATGTTCACATGTACTACTTTGTGTTTCTCCAGTTTGTCTGATGTAATGACATAAGTCAATGTGTCTAATTTCTCTCTAATGAAAATGGTCCCTCCCAGCTGGCTTGCAGTTTATCATGTTTTCTGGGAATAAATGCCATGACTATATCCCCCACTTCATAGACACACTCTCTTGCTGTTCTGTCATACTAATAGCTCTGTTTTTGTTGAGCTTGGCTCATATTCTTTTGTACCACTTTCATCATAGTTTCTAGTTTATTACGGAAGTCTAGCACATAATCAACCACAGATGTTTTATATTCCACCAGGAACCCTTCCCACGAATTCTGTAACAACTCCAAAGGACCCCTCACTTTCCTTGCATACATTAATTCAAAAGGCGAGAACCCAGTTGATTCTTGTGGTACATCCCGATAAGCAAATAAGAAACACCCCAAGTGTTCATCCCAATCCTGTGGGTGATATTGTACATAACTTTTTATCATCTCTTTCAGCACCCCATTAAATCTTTCTGTTAACCCATTGGTAGCTGGATGATATGTGGTTGTTTTTAGATGTTTCAACCCACAACACTTCCACATGCATTGTATAACTTCCCTCATAAACTCACTGCCTTGATCAGTCAGGACCTCATGGGGAAAACCCAGCCTCATGAAAATCTTCAGCAAAGCCTCTGCCACTACAGGAGCTTCTACTGATCACAGAGCCTCAGCATCCGGGTACCTTGTGGCATAATCTACCACCACTATGATGTATCTCCGGCCATGCCCTGATGGTTTAGAGCAGCCTTTCCCAACCTTTGGGTCCCCAGATGTTGCTGGACTACAGTTCCCATAATTCCTGACCATTGACCATGCTGGCTGGCACTGATGGGAATTGTAGTCTATCAACATCTGGGGACCCAAAGGTTGGGAAAGGCTGGTTTAGAGAAAGGACCCACTATGTCAATCCCCACTCTGTAAAAAGGCTGTCCTAGGAAGGGGTTTCAATGGAGCCTTTGTTTTCACCCCACTTTTTCCCACCTTTTGACATATAGTACATGAGGAACAGTAATGGATGACGTCTTTGGTAATATTCGGCCAATAATAATGAGCCATTAGCTTCTTCTTTGTCTTTTTTATACCAAGATGTCCTGAACAAGGTATATCATGTGCCATAACTAGCAATCTGGATCTGAATTCGCTAGGCACAACTAACTGTTTGACTGGTTCACAACTTCCCTTTTGGTAGCCACAATCTATATAGCACCCCATTTTCCCACACTGTTTGATCCCTCAGGCTCTCTGTAAAAGGGATTATTTGTGGTAGACCTTGCTCCTTTATTGGTTTTAAACTGTTATCTATTTCCAGCTCATCCCTGAACTGCTGTGCCTCTGCAGTAGATAACACATTCGTAACTGGCAACAAAGTCTCATTCTCTCCAGGGTCACTACGGGTTGCTATGGTGACCTCAGGCTCAGTTACGGGCTCCACCCTGTTCTGTTCAGCGTCAGACAAAATGGCTTCTGCAGCTTTGCCAAGCTGTTGCCTTGTCACCACATAAATCTGCCCCTGCAAAATTACAGGTTCATGCTGTTGGGCATTGATACCCACTTTATAAGACTCCTCTTTTCCTCTCCAGTTCAATTTTATTAAGGCCATGAGAATGCTCTCTGGCTCACCTCTCACACCTTGTATAACTACTTTTTTCTGAGGTAAAATTTCCTCAGCTTTCACCAAATGTGGCCTCAACAATGTCTGAGCAGCACCAGTGTCTAGTAAAGCCCAATATTTCACCCCTTGCACACACACTTCTTCTCTTAAGCTTGAGTCAAAATCCTGTACATTTGACCAGCTTATCTGACAGAATTGTATTTTCTTAGTTTCCCCTTCTCTCAGCTCATTTTTGTACTGTTCTTACTTGAACAGGATTACTGACGGGGTTTGTAGCTTCACATTGAAAACATAGATGTCCTAGCCTACCACATTTGAAACAGATTTTCCCTCCATTTTAGGATACACAGACCCAATTTGAGGTGTCCTGTGTCCTTCTCCTTTTACTAGAGGATTTACTCTCTGTGGTGCCACATCGCCTCTGCTGTTAGTATTGAGTTGTGCAGAGCTGCCCCTAGGCACAGGGAAGCGGGGCCGTTGCCCTGAGCCCCGCACTTTGGGGGCCCCACATGCTTGGTGATCTGCTCACCAGCTGGCTCCTCCCTTCCTGCCTGCTCACCTTTGTCACACCAGGCAGGGCGCAGCACTCACTTGTTCTCTTTCTCTCCGCCCGGGACAGGGGCTTGCTCGCCTGCCCACCCACCTGCCATGCCAGAGCCGCTGCCGCCACTGTTGCTCCTGGTGCGGTCAGTGAGCGGTAGCCGCCCCGGGGACAGCAAGCTGGGCCGGCAGTTCCGGGACTGGTGCCTGCGCACCTATGGCGACTCGGCCAAGACCAAGACAGTGACCTGGAGCAAATGTGGGGGGGCCCAACTATGCTTTTGCCCTGGGCTCCGCACATGCTGAGGGAGGGCCTGGGGTTGTGTTTTAAAATCTATTGGTGTCCTTCCCATCCAACTCGTTCGGTTTGAGGTAAAATGATCTGTCAACTCTGCTGCCTCCTGCACAGACTTAGGGGAACGATCTTTAACCTGTAACTTAATTTCTGGTGGCAGTTGATAGTATAACTTGTCTAATATCATGAAGCTTTTCACCTCCTCCACAGACTGAGCTTTTGCACTCATTATCCACTTCTCAAATATATCCATCAATTTTGCCCCCAACTCCACAAAGACCTCCCTGTCTGTATCTGGTAATTTCTGAACAGTTTTCTGAAATAATCAGGCCCCAATCTAAATTTTTTGAACACTGCTTCCTTAAATTCAGCATATGTCACTGGCCTGTCTGAGTGGAAATATTGGTACACCTCAGCTAATTCCCCTTTAATTAAGTTTGATAAATACTGCATATATTTATCTTCAGGTAACCTCCACATCTGAGCTGCCTTTTCAAGTGTTGTGAGGTAAATTTGTGGATCCTGTCCAGGCTCATACACAGCGAAATCTTTTGGAGTGACTTTTATTTTTTCTTCCTCTCTCTCTTTTCTTGTCTCATCAGAATGAAACTTCTCCCTTTCTAATTTTAACCTTTGCACTTCTATCTCAGCTTCCATTCTCAATCTTTCAGCCTCTAAGACTCGCTGGTTCTCCTTTTCCTCAGCTTCAAAGACTTGCTGCTTCTCCTTTTCCTCAACCTCCATTTTAAAATCTTTAAGTCTCCATTCTCAGTTTCACCATCTCAATCTCTCTATCCTTATCTTTTTCCTCACGTTCCCATCTTAACTTCTCTCTTAAATACTCCACATAGGCAGGATTACTTGAACACCCTTCAGGGGTCTCTTCTCTCACAGGCTCTTGGTTTTGGACCATGGTATAAGTGATTAGTGTTACCCGCAATTCATCTACCCCTTTACCCTCATGAGGTAAATGAAACGCGATACATTTCTCCACCAGCTCTTCTCTCTTCATTTTCAGGAACTCAGCCGTGTTTCTCAAAGCTTACAATCTTTTCCACACACTCACAAGTTATCTTTATTAGTTATTCCTTTCACAATCACACTACTTTCTAGGGACTCTCTCTTGTTTGTATCCCACCACACCTGTCACCACCTGCCAGGATCTCACCTGTGGTCACCACCTTGTCCTGGTCCCACCTCAAGGTCCTGGTCTCTTAAAGATTCTCTCACCGACTCTAGCAAAAATCTCTCAAGATCCCACTGCTAGGCAGCACCATCAGACCTTGTAAACAATATTGCCTTGAGACTGTGCCTTCGTCTCCTCCTGGCTTATTGCTACGTTGTGTCTGGGTGCACTTACAGACCTCAACCCCCCTGCATCTTTGTGCCTATAAAGATTACAGCCTTGGGTTGCTCTGGATACCTGATGATGTTACACTATCTCTTCACCACTGCCACCATTGATACTGTTTCCCAACCTTGGTATATGCCCTTCCCACCCTTCTGGTCTGTGAAAATTCAGCCAAGGATCAGTCGTTTTGGTAAACCAAGAAATATTTATTTATATACACAGGGAATAACAAGATTACTTAAAGGTTTAGTCAACAAGTGCGTGGGTTCATAAGATTCGTTACTCTTTATGTTTCTTAGTCATCAATATCCTGCCTCACTACCCGCCTAATCCAATCCACCCAACAACCCTCTCCAAAACCAACCAATCCTCCGAACCAACCCACTCCCAACTCAGCTGTCATCCTCTCATTTATACCTTCAGACACCCAAATGCTCAGCCAATCATCATACAACACTTATCAACATTCCAACCCATGTACTCCCCCCTCTTACTCAGTCTAAACACATATACTCTAATAAACCTGCACTTACCATATTTACAGTATTATATATATACAGGGACATCACAGCAGTCTCCTAGAGAGAAACATTTTGTCTACTATCTGTGTACCTTGATAGCTGTAATCCATGCTCCTGAAACATAAACCCCTTCTGCACTATACAATTAAACCAATATTATGCCCCTTTAAACAGTCATGGCTTCCCCCAAAGAATCCTGGGAACTGTAGTTTGTTAAGGGTAATGAGAATTGTTAGGAGACCCCCCTATTCCCCTCACAGATTAGGGATGGAATGATCTATCCATTTCAGTTCTTTCAGTTTCTCATTTTTCTGATCCTAAAATTCAGTTCTCCATATTTCTGCAGCAGTGTGTGATTTTTTTTAAAAAAAAAATCCTCCTGAAAAATGTTCAGCGTTTTAGTACAAATTTCTCCAAGTAAATACATTTTTGTATGCAGTTTTGATTAATGTACACATTTTTGCAAGCAATTTATCCTAATATAATGCTCATTGTATGTTAATTTCACCAATATATTTATTTGTGCACACCTTCCCCTAATATATGCATTTTTGTAAACATTGCTTGGTTGGAGAACTGCATCAGATAAGTGCGAATTTTGAAGGATGGCAGTTCTCATATTGTTTCAGAAATTGCAAATTTGGCTCTAAATGTGAAAAGAATCAAATTTCTCCCCCATCCCTATCATAGGCTTACAACTCCCAAAGTTCCCTGGGAAGAGGAATTGAATTTTAAACCACTCTAAGAATTTTAGCTCTGAGAGTGGAATAGGGGCTTCCTAACAACTCTCAGCACCCTTCACAAACTACAATTCCTGGGATTCTTTGGGGGAAGCCATGACCATTTAAAGTGGTATGATACTGCTTTAAATGTATAGTGCCGTTACATTGCAACACTGATTGGGGCCATGAAATGTGTTTCCTCATAGACAATAATGACTGCCTTGTAACCTTCCTTTGTTGCATGTTGGGCATGAAGTAACAGTATAATCTCTCCTTTAGTTCTATTATGTCTTCAATACTATCCTGAGTAATTTTGTAGCAATAGTTGTCATATGCAATTAATAAGATTTTACCCTGGAGTTTTTCTGTTTCCATTTTCCATTTGTTTTATTAGTTAATCCTCATTAGAATGTTTGCCACTGTTTTATCTTGTGGCCTCCTGTCATACTCTTGTCCTGCAGAGAATCACTACCACCTCTGAGCTTTGGTTCTGCATTCTTTATTGACACATCAAAGACAACATTGGTTCTTTTGCTTTGATGGCCTTCTAACAGAAGTCTTCTAAATATTATTTATTAAATTTCTGTCCCACCCTTACTCCCAAAAGAGCCCAGGGTAACAAACAACAAAAAAGCCAAACAATACATGTTGTCCAGTATATCACAAAATGTGATGTTAGTTCTTTGTATGATTGTCATCTCATCAAGTAAGCATGATGAATTTCTTTGAATAATTTCAAAGAATTTGAATAGTTGTGCTAGTTTCTCAAGCTCAGTAACTAAGATAGAGTTTCTGAGTGAACCATCACCCATTCCTAATGACCAAGGAATTGGCCCGAATGGATGGTCCAGATGTCTGATTCACAAATTATGACTCTCTGCAATAAAAACCATCTGTCCAAACAGAGGTCTGTCAGCTTTCAGCATTAGTTCCTTCAGCTACAATGTGTGCTGTTCTGTTGAGGGTAGAAAATGATTATAGTTTTTTACAGGTTATCCTGTCATTCCATTTTTGTATGGGTCTCTTTGACAATCTTTCTGCCTGAAACTTTCACTAAGCTGCTTGTTTAGCTTCCTTTGCATTTAAAACAGGGATGAGAAACCTGTGAGCCTTTATATGTTGCTGGACTACAACTCCCATCACCTCTGACCACTGGCCAGGCTGGCTTGGGCTGATGAGAGCTGGAATCCAACAACAGCTGGAGGGCCTATTCCTGATTTAAAAGATCACTGACAACGTCTGGTGGGGCAAGCTAAGCAGTAGACTAACTACTCAATTCTTGCTTCTTGGGACTGAATGTATTTTGCCAAGTGTTTTGAAACATGTCTATCATGTTCCTTGCATCCGGTTCATCACATTTGATCTGAACCCTGCCTGGATGGGTAAACCTTGATAATCTTCTAAGGTTGATGAATACATTTACTTCCATAGTCTGCTGTAATGTAATACCTGGTGACTGCTCTTTTGTGAATACTGACACTTTTTCTCCCATTTTATTTACTGTTTCCTCAATGACTTGGTCCACTGGTATCTTCCAAAGATAATGTGGTGTTGTCCAGTCTATACAAAGTATCCACAATTTTTGACATAAGTAAATTTTGGGGAACTTGATAATTTGAACGCATTTTTCAAGTACCATGAAAGGTAACAAGAGTTCATTTTGTCCTATGCAAAACATCAGGTAATTAAAGGATGTATGGTTTCCAATATTCTTCCCTTGATTCATGAACGAAATTTAACAGATTTAACCAAATCAATATATGATACTCAAAATGAAGACATGTTACCATCGTTTTCTTGTATATGATACATGCACTGTTCAAATAAACTATCCCCACATTTTAATATGTTGCTGCACATTACTGGTTTTGTACTGGTTTCCTTTAGGGTTCCGATAGTTGCTATTAAGTCTTCAACAGCTTCCATGTGTTTTCTGAATCCAAATGTGAAATCCATCCCAAAGCAATCACAAGCAGGACTCATACATCAACTTGTGCAGACACTAGGGGTGTGCATCAGCTCTTAGTGTATATCCCGAATAATGAAGTGATTTAGGGTTGTTTGGGGTACTCTTTCACACTACTGACTCTGATTGTGCCATTAATGAGGCATGTCAAGGTGGATCAGGGAGTACCTAACCTTCCAAGTAGCTTTGTTGCCTTGGTTTTCCTATAAAGTTAAACTCACAGCCATCCCCCCCTTGTTTTCTAAGAAATGAAATCAAGCTAACTGAGAAAATGTCCAGATCTCAAGAGTGGAGGGGGTGGGGAGGTTTTATTTTCACAGACAGGTTTAACTTTTAATCACAGTTAATTCTGTTCCCAGTGCACTCCAGTCACAGTGATTCAGGAGAGGGGTGTTAAAGTAAACACATGGGTCATCCTCAGAATTTTGGCCGTGAGAGCAGGGCATTAAGAGGCACAGTTAGACTACTCGAGTAGCCTGCCTCGTTCCCAGTTGTTCTTTTTCCTAACAAACAATTCAACATCATAGCTCTCTCTCTTCTGTCTTCATGGAGGGCACTGCCAGGAGGGGTGGAGGCAGCAAGAAAAAGCTGACTATTAAAGTTATTTATAACAAATGTAAAAATTAACTAGCACGATAGTCTCTAGATTTATTTGCCTGAACTTTGGCAGCTTTCTTACTCAGGTGCACCTCCTTAATCTCCCCAGTTTTAAAACCTATTCAACACCAATACCACCCCAATAGAGCAGGGAACACTACTTCTATTCACCCTTACAGGAAAACCGCTACACCTATCTTTCTAAAATCCTCTTAGAAGGAGTGACAACGCCTGCAGTTTGCATCCAATTTCTGCAGGAAATAAAACAGTTATAGAATTTTCTTTTTTAAAATAACAAATTTTAAACTGCATGAAAACCCTGGGTGGATCTGCCTGAAGTTTGGCAGGCTTAAGCCAGATGGACTCCTTTGCCTGCACATTTCATTCACTTATGCAAAAGGGGGGAAGTGATAGCCATTGCTTGGTTCCTCAATATAGTCAATGTGGGAAAACAGAGCTTTGAATTTAACAGTTTAGATTTGGACCCAAATAACTAAGGAAACTGGAGTGAACACAGAGCAGAATTGGGGCTGCTTCCAAATGCTACAGACAGCTGCACGAGTGGTTGCTGCACGTTCCTGGCAGACATGCTCCATGACTGTATTGATAGCCTTCCATTAATGAATGTAGTGATCTCTTGGTAAAAACTCGATTCAATGCAGATGAGTCTATCGCTGACATCTGGAAAGCACATGTCTGCAATATTTAATTGGAAACCCTCACAACCTTAGTATTATGGCTTTGAAATGTTCTGTATGCTTCCAGGCTATTTCTACACCTTTAGCATACATTGCTTGATGAAAGACAGTATATATTGCATCTAGACACAGTGAATCTTTACTTCAGACAGTGTGACATAGCATTTTGGACTTAATAGACATTGCAGGAGCATCACAGGAGCATCGCTTGTATGAACATACCTGACAAGGGGAGGTATTCAACAAAATAACAGTGATAGCACAATGATTAGTGCCAGTGCAACAGAACTTTTCCTCCTCTCCTCCCCACGTCCTCCCCAAATCTGCTCCAGTGGGAGAAGGGGAGAACAGTCTACTGTACAAAGAGAAATCCTTGTACTGATGGAACAATTGCCTTAGTATTATGTTTAATACAACCCATGGTCTGGGATCACATTAACATTTCCCACTTGTATGTTAAATCTAGTCCAACATTTACAATAATTTCAGCAACAGATAGTAACAACCAGCCCATTTTTAGACCCATGGACTACTGGCAGTCTCAAAGTCCTCCAACTTTTAAAAGAATTCTCCCTTAATTTCGTCCATCTATCTCTAAAATAGCACGATACGTAAAATATGCATATTCTCAAGGAAAAGTGCAGACATTTGGAAATGAAGAGTAAGAAGTATTGTTCATTTGTATTGTCCAGTCCTAGAATTTAAGGCTGAACAATTATTTCTGTGGTAGGGTAATAATAGCTGGTGTCCACTGAGAGCAAAACTATCATTGCTTTTAATGAAGCTGGATTGCACCTGTCATTTTATATCTGGTTATCATTGCAAGAAAATGAATCCCTCATGCAAAAGAAAATCCAAGTAGTAAAATGCTCTCCTTTTATAATTAACTAGTGAGCCAAATCATTTTATCAAGAATAGATGAATGGCACATAATATTGGTTGCTGCCAATCTTACAAGCCACTTAAGCCTATCACAGAAAATGGTTTAAGGAAACGAAGTGCTGGCATGAGGCGTTCACCAGGAACTGGCCACAGGTCTGTTGCCACCACTGCAGCTATCATTATAGCTCCTTTGGTACCTGCTCTATGCCACTCCTGTGGTGTTAAACTGCTATTATTCCTGCCCACTGGCCATGCTGGCTAGAGCCGATGGGAGTTGGGGATGGACAAATCTGTCAATTTTGGTTCTCTAAGTTTCTCATTTTCCCAGTCTTAAATTCATTTCTTCACATTTCCACAGCAATTTGCCATTTTTAAATAAAAAACCTCATGAAAATTTTAGCATAAATTTCTTGTAATAAACACATTTTTGTACTATTATAAATAATAGATACATTGTAGCAAGCTATTTGCCCCAATTTTTCTATGTTGTTCTCACTCATACATGTACAAAAGTACACATATTCTCATATATGCATTTTTGTTTGGCTGGAGAACTGCATCGTAAAATTTGGAGAAGTTCAAATTTGGAGAAGTGCAAATTTGAAGGATTGCTGTGTTTCAATTCACAGATTGGTTTAAGAAGGGTGGATTAGGTAGCTCCCTATTAACATGCAAACAAAATAGAATTTCTCCTCCATCCCTAGTTGGCCTAACTAAATTTGTAGGTTCCCCCCATGATCTAGAGCAGATATGTTCTCCTGGGGGGATGCTCTGGGACACAGCCCTGTTACTATCTTTTGCAGCCGGCCTCCTGGAGTCCCTCTGTCTGTCTCTCCAGCCAATGAATGCAGAGGGTGTGCTTGCGTTTCAAAGCTATGCAGCTGGAGAATTCAGCAAGATCAGAAATCATTACAGCTAATCAGCAGTCAGTATGAATTTCCTTGCATGCTAATTGGCTCCCACCGTCTATCATTGGGGAGGAGAGAAACAAGAGGATGGAGAGAGTCAATAGGAGTTAAGAGAGGGAAGTTTACTAAGAAGAGAAGGGACAGCCAAGCCTGATTTAAGATGGGGTTTGCATCAGAATCTTACTAAAACATCCCACATAGTTCCATGTAGACCCATAGCAGCCAACGCGGAGGGTAGGTGAAGACAGCCACACCAGGGGGGGGGAGGGAGGATGGAGCTAAAAGTGAGGCAAAGCAGTATTTTTCTCACAGAGAAGTGGGATGAAGGAAGGAAAGCTGCTTGTAAAATACAAGGTGCCTTGCTTGTAAAGCATTTTTTTCTCCCTCAGTGGTGCTTTGTGTAGATTGTCTGGGAGAAAGTGGAGGGTGAGGAGAGAGAGACAAAGGGCTAAGAAGAGTGGGGGATATTTTACAGACACCACTGCATGAGACAGAACTCTTTCTCACAGCTGATCTACAACAAGCAGGTTTCTTCCCCTTGTAAAATACAGGCAGCCTCATTCTTCTTAGCCCTTTGCTCTTTGTCTTCCCCCACCCTGCATGAGGCTCCATGTGGGTTGGAGTTGGTTGTGGGTTGGATTATATTTGGCTGGTATTAAGGCAGATTATATATGACTGGAAACAAGAGTGACACTATATGAAAACATACGCTTGTTAAATATCCCATAAGTAATCTTGTCATTTACTGGTGTTTATAAATAAATATTTTATTGGTTTAACAAAAGCCTGATCTTTGGCTGGGGTTTACACAGACCAGAAGGGAGGGCAGGGTAATTACCAAGGTGCAGAAACAGTATCAAATGGTGGCAGCAGTGAAGAGATAGTGTATCATCAAGTATCCAGGGCAACCCAGGGCTGTATGCTTTATAGGCACAAAGATACAGGGTGGTTGTGGCCTGCAAGTGCACCCAGACACAAAGTAACAATAAGCCAGAAGGGGACTAAGGCAAAGTCCTAAGGCAATATAGTGAAACAGGGAGTGGCTGGTGCTGCTGCCTAGCAGTGGGATCTTGTGAGATCTGCGCTAGAGCTGGTGAGAGAACAAATAAAACCCAGGATCCTGACTGGAGGGACCTGACAGGTGGCGGTCTGAGGTGGGATCCTCACAGCCAGCTTCTTTGTCTCCACCCCCCATGAGGAGGGGAGAAAGAACACCTTGGCTAGCTCTGTGTTTGGTGCTTTGGGAAGCGTTGAGCACAGGGCTAGCAATGCCCCATGTGCAGTGATTTCCAAGCAGGATGTTGTGGCTTAGGAACCCCCTGCAAGGAGTTTTAATAAGTGGGTTGGATAATGATGTCATGTGATTGACAGGTGGGTGCCCCCAGTCACCTGTCAAATTTGGCCTATGAGGCCAATCCTGGTAACTCATGAAGGAACCCTGGACTTCCAGATTTGCCACTACACTACTGATCTAGAGCCTTGACACGTGAGACAGAGCTAAAGAGCTGTTGAGTCTGCCATTGTTTGGAAGGCTTAACAAAAAATTGAATCTCAAACACATTTCTCAGCCAGATGTGTCAGATCAGCACTCATCTTCAAAACAGAATAGGCAACTGCTAAGGGCTTATTTTGACTTTCCACACCATACCAAACTGCACAGCTCCAGCATTTAAGCAGCACTGGGACAAGAGACCCATGGCTGCTGTGACTGGGCTTATTTTGGTTGTATTTAGCAGCATTAATGACCTTGGTTCAAAGGTTCTAGCACTATATATTAATCTTGTTGTCTGCTCTTAATTGCTGCAAAATTAGAAATAGTACAAGGTTTCCAACACTGAGCTGTAACGGGCCAAAAACTCTATTGTCACTTAGTGCTTGTATGTATGAGTTTATTCCCCATTCTCACTGGTGGGATTTTATTTGTCTGCCCTCTCCATATGCTGGTCTTTTTAAAATTTGAATGAGAACCATACAGTTATGCAAAACGCACTGAGGGCTTTACAGATAGATATGCAATTATGCAAAATGATATAAAACTCAAAACAAGGTGGAAAACAGTCTTGTCTGATCATAATTTTTTCTACTAATAGAATGGAGAAAGGCAGGTGGAGGAAAGGCAAGGAGGGCCATCGAACAGAAATCATGATGGTCAAATAGTGGGTTTTCTATGTTTAAAATTAATCTCCAGCTTAAGCCACCTATTCTATACATTTTTTAAAAACTGAGCCCCAGCTGACGAAGCGTCAAGGCCCCAGCTGACAAAGCGTCAAGGCGAGTTAGTTAAGCAGCAGAGCGCGTTCGGCAGCAGGGCGAGGAGGCCAGGGCCCCCCACTCTGCCCGTCTGTTCTGTAACCTCAACTAAACCGCAGTTTATTACCCATTGACGTAATAAACCTTAAACAAAACTATGCAGGTAAGAAGCCAGCAGGGGTGTGGGGGCTTTCCAGTGTTTTGCACCGCCTGCAGCATGTACGACTATCTGCCTGTTGGACAGAAGTCTTGGGTGTGCTCTCGGTGCAATGAGCTCCTGGCTCTCCAGGAACGACTTCATTTCCTTGAGGCCAAGGTGGCGGACCTGGAAAAGCTGAGAGAGTCAGAGAGGTGTGTGGAGGAGGCCTTCAGAGACGTTATAGCTGTGTCCCACTCCAGCGATGATAGCTCTCCTGCTATCATGGAGAACGATGGTCTCGGGGAAGGAGAGCATCCAGCTGAGGAAGAGGGAAACGATCCCTTAGAAGGGACCCATTCCTTGGGGGATGAGCAGCTATCCTCTCGTGCCGAGGATATATCTCCAGGGGGTGGAGGGATCCTTGTAGTGGGTGATTCGATCATTAGGAACATAGACAGTGGGGTGTGTGATGGGCGTGTAGACCGCAAGGTGTTTTGCCTGCCTGGTGCGAAGGTTGCGGATATTGCCCATCGTTTAGATAGTTTGGTAGACAGTGCTGGGGAGGAGTCAGTGGTCGTGGTGCACGTTGGCACCAACGACATGGGGAAATGCAGCCGTGAGGTCCTGGAAGCAAAATTTAGGTTGCTAGGTAGGATGCTGAAAGCCAGGACCTCCAAGGTGGCTTTCTCTGAAATGCTACCGGTTCCACGCGCAGGACCAGCCAGACAGGCCCAGCTTTGCAGACTCAATGCGTGGATGAGAAGATGGTGTCGGGTGGAAGGGTTTGGATTTGTTAGGCACTGGGGAACATTTTGGGACAAGCCGGGCCTGTACAAAAGGGACGAGCTCCACTTGAACCAGAATGGAACCAGACTGCTGGCACTTAAAATTAAAAAGGTAGCAGAGCAGCTTTTAAACTGACTGAAGGGGGAAACCCAACAGGAGCTGAGGAAGGTCCGGTTTGGAATAAACCTCCCCCCTGGGATAAAAGCCAAAGAAATGATGAAATTTTAAAAGGGGTAGGCCTAGAAGTAGGCATTGTGAGAGCAGGGGCACAGGATATAAATTCAGAAGAGCAAAATTACCACAGGCCAAACCACAAGTGCCAAAGACACTTGAAGAGAGACACTGCTTACAAGTGCCTGTACGCTAATGCTAGGAGCCTCCAAACCAAGATGGGAGAACTGGAGTGCTTGGTCTTAGAGGAGAGCATTGATATAATGAGCATAACGAAGACCTGGTGGAATGGAGAAAACCAGTGGGATACAGTTATCCCTGGATATAAACTATATTGGAAGAACAGGGAAGGACGTATTGGTGGCGGAGTCACTCTATACGTGAAAGAAGGCATTGAATCCAGCAAGCTCGAAACCCCAAAAGAGGCAGACTCCTCCACAGAATCGTTGTGGGTGGTGATATCATGCCCCAGGAGGGACTTAATACTGGGAACGATCTATCGTCCCCCTGATCAAAATGCTCAGGGAGACCTTGAGATGAGATATGAAATTGAGGAAGCATCCAAACTAGGAAATGTGGTAGTAATGGGTGACTTCAACTACCCGGACATAGACTGGCCACATATGTGTTCCAGTCATGACAAAGAAGCAAAGTTTCTAGATATTCTAAATGACTATGCCCTAGACCAGTTGGTCATGGAACCGACCAGAGGGACAGCAACCTTGGACTTAATCCTCAGTGGGGACCGGGACCTGGTGCGAGATGTAAGTGTTGTTGAACCGATTGGGAGCAGTGACCACAGTGCTATTAAATTAAACATACATGTAAATGGCCAATTGCCAAGAAAATCCAACACAGTCACATTTGACTTCAAAAGAGGAAACTTCACAAAAATGAGGGGATTGGTAAAAAGAAAGCTGAAAAACAAAGTCCAGAGGGTCACATCACTCGAAAATGCTTGGAAGTTGTTTAAAAACACTATATTAGAAGCTCAACTGGAGTGCATACTGCAGATCAGAAAAGGTACCGCCAGGGCCAAGAAGATGCCAGCATGGTTAACGAGCAAAGTCAAGGAAGCTCTTAGAGGCAAAAAGTCTTCCTTCAGAAAATGGAAGTCTTGTCCGAATGAAGAAAATAAAAAGGAACACAAACTCTGGCAAAAGAAATGCAAGAAGACAATAAGGGATGCTAAAAAAGAATTTGAGGAGCACATTGCTAAGAACATAAAAACCAACAACAAAAAATTCTATAAATACATTCAAAGCAGGAGACCATCTAGGGAGGCGATTGGACCCTTGGATGATAAGGGAGTCAAAGGTGTACTAAAGAACGATAAGGTGATTGCAGAGAAGCTAAATGAATTCTTTGCATCTGTCTTCACAGTGGAAGATATAGGGGCAGATCCCTGAACCTGAACTAACATTTGCAGGAAGGGATTCTGAGGAACTGAGACAAATAGTGGTAATGAGAGAGGAAGTTCTAGGCTTAATGGACAATATAAAAACTGACAAATCACCAGGCCCGGATGGCATCCACCTGAGAGTTCTCAAAGAACTCAAATGTGAAATTGCTGATCTGCTAACTAAAATATGTAACTTGTCCCTCGGGTCCTTCTCCATGCCTGAGGACTGGAAAGTGGCAAATGTAACGCCAATCTTCAAAAAGGGATCCAGAGGGGATCCCGGAAATTACAGGCCAGTTAGCTTAACTTCTGTCCCTGGAAAACTGGTAGAAAGTATGATTAAAGCTAGATTAACTAAGCACATAGAAGAACAAGCCTTGCTGAAGCAGAGCCAGCATGGCTTCTGCAAGGGAAAGTCCTGTCTCAGTAACCTATTAGAATTCTTTGAGAGTGTCAACAAGCATATAGATAGAGGTGATCCAGTGGACATAGTGTACTTAGACTTTCAAAAAGCGTTTGACAAGGTACGTCACCAAAGACTTCTGAGGAAGCTTAGCAGTCATGGAATAAGAGGAGAGGTCCTCTTGTGGATAAGGAATTGGTTAAGAAGCAGAAAGCAGAGAGTAGGAATAAACGGACAGTTCTCCCAATGGAGGGCTGTAGAAAGTGGAGTCCCTCAAGGATCGGTATTGGGACCTGTACTTTTCAACTTGTTCATTAATGACCTAGAATTAGGAGTGAGCAGTGAAGTGGCCAAGTTTGCTGACGACACTAAATTGTTCAGGGTTGTTAAAACAAAAAGGGATTGCGAAGAGCTCCAAAAAGACCTCTCCAAACTGAGTGAATGGGCGGAAAAATGGCAAATGCAATTCAATATAAACAAGTGTAAAATTATGCATATTGGAGCAAAAAATCTGAATTTCACATATACGCTCATGGGGTCTGAACTGGCGGTGACCGACCAGGAGAGAGACCTCGGGGTTGTAGTGGACAGCACAATGAAAATGTTGACCCAGTGTGCGGCAGCTGTGAAAAAGGCAAATTCCATGCTAGCGATAATTAGGAAAGGTATTGAAAATAAAACAGCCAATATCATCATGCCGTTGTATAAATCTATGGTGCGGCCGCATTTGGAATACTGTGTACAGTTCTGGTCGCCTCATCTCAAAAAGGATATTATAGAGTTGGAAAAGGTTCAGAAGAGGGCAACCAGAATGATCAAGGGGATGGAGCAACTCCCGTCCGAGGAAAGGTTGCAGCATTTGGGGCTTTTTAGTTTAGAGAAAAGGCGGGTCAGAGGAGACATGATAGAAGTGTATAAAATTATGCATGGCATTGAGAAAGTGGATAGAGAAAAGTTCTTCTCCCTCTGTCATAATACTAGAACTCGTGGACATTCAAAGAAGCTGAATGTTGGAAGATTCAGGACAGACAAAAGGAAGTACTTCTTTACTCAGCGCATAGTTAAACTATGGAATTTGCTCCCACAAGGTGCAGTAATGGCCACCAGCTTGGATGGCTTTAAAAGAAGATTAGACAAATTCATGGAGGACAGGGCTATCAACGGCTACTAGCCATGATGGCTGTGCTGTGCCACCCTAGTCAGAGGCAGCATGCTTCTGAAAACCAGTTGCCGGAAGCCTCAGGAGGGGAGAGTGTTCTTGTACTCGGGTCCTGCTTGCGGGCTTCCCCCAGGCACCTGGTTGGCCACTGTGAGAACAGGATGCTGGACTAGATGGGCCACTGGCCTGATCCAGCAGGCTCTTCTTATGTTCTTATGTCCTAGGTTTGTTTTGTTTGTTTAAAAGGGTTCTCACCTTTATTGAGTATGATTAGAGTGGAATCCCATATTGGCCATGCCTCAGTCCCAGTGAAAGCAGTGCAGTGGCACTTGAAGCTTGATCTTGTGCCCTGGGACCTTTGGGTGAAGGGCGGGTAATCAATAATAATAATCATCTCTCCTTCAGATCACAAGATCATGTGTGGATTGTGTCATTATATAGTTTAGTCACTAGGTGGCATCAGACTTCACTGGAGTCAGGAGCAGCCTGTTGAGGTTCTGTTCTTGTTGGAGGAAGACAATGAGATTGTTCACACCACTCTCTCCACAGACTAAAATAAGGTGCGTGCGTGCATGGGGTGGGGGTGGGGACCTCAGAGGAAAGCCCTGTCATGACCACCATGAATCCCTGTGGATTGAGTGTGTGGATGTTAGAGACCCCGGTGATGGTGGGTGGGGCTTACCCATAGGGCCTCACACACACACTTCCAATGCATGGAGGGGGTCATTTAAATCCCTCTAACAATGTTCTTGCGTACTGGTGTGTCATCTAAGCTTTCTATGATACCATAATAAATAATCACCTTGGCATCATCTCTAGGGCATCCTCATGCCCAAGGCACATGTCAGTCATGTGAAACGATGCCTAATGGCAGGAATAGGAAAGTCACAGAGAAAACAGGGTTTGTTGACATAATGAGATTTTGAACTCTGCCTGAGACTACAAAATATATTTCCTATTCCTGAATTTTTTCATCCTGACATCTGTTGCTATAGCAAATATGTTATGCCCTCTCTAATAATCTCTGAGTCTCCATAGGGCCGAGTGCTACCACCCTAGAAAACATAAAAGCTTCCTAAGAAACAACCAACAATCAAATACTCAGCATTGTCTGATAACTCTATGGAACAAATGATCAATATTAATCAGCCTCACAGTGCCACTGCTAGTGATGGTTAATGGGCTGATAAAGCCATCCTTGTGCCAAAATCCCATCAAGGACTAGACAGCTAGAACTGAAGGAGGAAACTTATCAGATCTGGCAGTAGACAGTTTAGGAGGCTAAAATTAACCTTGGACAATTGAGAGAAAGAGCTAATTGTTTGTGACTGCATGTGTAGCACAGATCTAATCTGGATACAATAATAATAATAATAAATTTTATTTCTAGGCCGCCTATCTGGCCGCACAAGCAGCCACTCTAGGCAGCGTACAAGATAAAGTAAAATACAACATACAAACTACATAAAAACCCAAGAACTACAATATAAAACGAAACCGAACCCACCCATAGCTAAAACCAATGGCACCCAAAAGAAAACAAAACAAAAGACAAAAACCCAGGCCACCTCAGCCAGCCGGCTTATGTATCCCTCCAAAGAGGGACAGGTGGTGGAAATTAGTCACAGCTGGCTGGGTACCTGGGACCTGGTCCTGCAGGAGGCACGTCTGCCAGGCAGCAGTCCCACTGGGAAGGGTGGTGGAGGTGGTGTTTCAACAGCAGCAGCAACAGCAGGCTGTCCTTCCCTGGGTGGCGATGTTCTCCTTCTTCTGGATACAATCTGGATACAAAAGTGTGTGAAGCCACGAAGGAGAAATGGGTCGCTTTTAAACTCTAAAGGAGCTGGTAATAACTGTACAACTGGAGAACATGAAGGCAGAGATTGAAAAGTTTATTTTGTGGATGGCACAATCGGATTGAGGTGACTCCAAGATTAAAATACTCTCAATTCTTCATTTCCAGTGTGATTGCTGGCAGGGTCAAGAAGACCTTAGGACTAAGTTGCTGCAAAATACCCATTTGATAAAAGGTTGTTGTTCTACACTACTGATAGCAAGAAGGGATTTACTAGGAGGGCTGTAGATATTGGATTCAGGTTTATTAGTGTAACTGGGATTACTGCCTTACACTCAAAGCCATCCCCATACTGGTTCATCATAAGACCTACTGCCCTTTACCCAAAAAGACACAGGAGTCAGAGTTTTCTGCTGCCAGTTTTCTCTTTACTGAATATTCCAGAATAGAAGAAACAACAGGAAGATGTGTTTTCCAGGCAGCCCTAAATAATCACTGACAGAACAATAGATTAAAGACATACTCAAACAATTGCAGTCATAATAACGGTGACCCAGGACACCACACTTTCTGCCAGGTAAATATACAGCAATGTAATTTGAAATATGTATCTCCAAAGTAACATTGCCAGCAATTTCTTTTAAAGGAAAGAGGCAGACTTGATTTCACCTCTTTGCTCTCCACTCCTGTTCCTGAAGAGATTATTGATGCTATCACCAGGACTACATATGTACTGGGCCATGAATTACTTAAAAAGTGAGTCCATCTGACATCTGCAAAGAAAGCTAGAAAGCAAAATGTGGAGGCAACTGTCTAAGGCTTCATCAGGCATCAACATTGCTAATGACACTTAATCAGTGAATCACTGTTGCTAAGCGATCAGAGGAGGAAATGCTAATCATCACTAACTAAGATGGGGGGGGCTCCTACAGCAGCAGAAAAGGACAGGAGAAGCTTGTTGCTGCTGCTGCTAGCCTGATGCTGGACAGAGAAGGAGAGTGGTTATTTATTTAAGCCCTTTCCTCTCTGTTTGCATTATTTCATTCACTCTCCAAGTATGCTGCCTTTGCAGTAGAAATCTCTGGAACTCCCTTGAAATGAAAGAGGATTCCTTCCTACTGAGAAAAATGCTGATATGGCAATGTTCTCATTCCACCCACCCCTTTTCTGTGTTCCTCACACAACCACTAGTGGTCTGTGTGAGGCGTCCTTCCCTGGCTCTCCCTGTCAGGTTCCTACCTGCTCGTGGTTACTGCCTGTCTCTAGGCACCACCAGGGACTCCACCAGTCCGGACTGTTCTTTATTTTATTTTTTCTCTCCCCGCTCTAGCACAGATCTCAACAGATCCCCCTGGCTAGGCAACCACCAGTCATGTCCTAATACTAGTATTCCCAGAGACTCTGAATACTGGTATTGTTATTCTCTTCACCGCTGCCACCATTTGTTACAGTTCCCCTTCAGCCTTGGTCATTACCTTACCCTCCCTTCTGGTCTGTGAAACCCCAGTCAAGGATCAGGCCTTTGGTAAACTAAATTAAGTATTTATTAAAGATAACAAAGCTAACAAGATTAACAAGATTTCTTCTTAAGGCACATAAGCATATGGTTTTACTCAATACTAATCCGAACTCCACCTCCCTCCTTCTCCACTCTCTCCTGTCAAACAACTCTCTAAACCCCACCAAGCAACCCACGCAGTTCTCTTCTCCCCCCCTGATTCCACTCTCACTCTTCCTTTTATACGTTCAGCCATTTTAAACACTCAGCCAATCATCAAGCATTCTACTGCCCATTCACTCCCCCTCCTCTTTCACTACTTACCATATATCTTCTAAACAACCAACACTTACCATATATACATTAATATAGGAACATCACATTTCCCACCCCTTAAACAACGGCAGAGTATTATTCCTGTTCCAGGATTTATACGTCACGTTAACAAATAATAGTCTCTATGGGGAAAATGTCTTTCTTTGTTCCTCCGTCTGGTCACGTCACTGTCCCAGCCACTTGCCTGGAAAGTCCATCGGCCAGTACATTGTCCTTGCCTTTGATGAACTGGAAGTCCACTTGATAGTCCTGTAGGGCCCAGGACCACCTCTGCAGCATAGTGTTATGGTTTTTCATAGTCTGCAACCATAACAAGGCCCAATGATCCGTAGTCACTGTAAATCTTCGTCCCCACACGTATGGGCGCAACTTGTTCAGTCCCCACACGACCGCTAGGCACTCCTTCTGGACCGACGAATAGTTTTTCTCCCTCGGCGTCAGCTTGCGACTCAGGTACACCACTGGATGTCTGGTGCCTTCTCTCTCCTGTAGCAAGACAACTCCCAGCGCCAGGTCCGACGCATCTGTAGCCACGATGAATGGTTTCTCATAGTCTGGTGCTATTAATATGGGTCCTTGGCACAAAGCTTGCTTCAGTAGATCAAAAGCCTTCTGACATTCATCCGTCCATACCACACGCTCAGAACACTTCTTCTTTGTTAATTCATGCAAGGGGGTTGCTATTTCCCCAAAATTTCTCACAAACTTCCTATAAAATCCAGCCACACCCAGAAATGCCCTTACTTGTTTTTTGGTTAAGGGGATCGGCCACGCTTGTATTGCCTCCACCTTGCTCCATAAGGGGGTGATTTTCCCACTCCCAACCTTATGTCCTAAATAGATTACTTCCTTTAGTCCAAACTGGCATTTCTTAGCTTTTATTGTGAGGCCTGCTTTTCTTAAGGCCTCCAATACTGTTGTCAGGTGTTGGACATGCTCAGGCACCGACTTGCTAAAAATGGCCACGTCATCGATATAGGCCACTGCAAAATCTGACATGCCTCGCAACACAGTATTGATTATCCTCTGAAATGAACTTGGTGAGTTCTTTAGTCCCATGGGTAAGGTCACAAACTCATATAACCCATCTGGTGTACTGAAGGCAGTTTTGGCTCTGGATTGCTCGTCTAGTTCCATTTGCCAAAATCCTTTACAGAGATCTAGTGTAGAGATAATGGTTGCTGCCCCCAATAACTCTAACATTGCGTCTACCCTAGGCATAGGATACGCATCTGGGACAGTAATTTTATTGATTAGCCGATAATCAATGCAAAACCTGGTCGTTCCATCTTTTTTCGGAACCAGGACAATACTTGAGGCCCAGGGACTGATGGATTCCCTGATCACTCCTAATTCCAGCATATCTTCCACCTCCTTTTTGATCTCATTCAAAACTTTCCCATTCACACGGTACGGATCAGATCTGATTGGGGCATGATCTCCAGTATCAATGGAATGTATAACTATACTGGTTCGGCCAGGTTTGTTGCTAAAGAGATTCCTATAGGTTTTCAAAACTCTCAGAATCTCTTCTTTTACTTCCTCCTTCACCTCCTCTGACCATTCCACTTGATCTACCCCTCCTTTGTCTTTGCTTTCCCGTACCAAATCTGGAAGTTCAGGCCCACTTCCCTCAGGAAATAAGGTAACTTGCAACACCTGTGCATCCCTGGTATGGTAAGGCTTCAACATATTTACATGAACCACTTTGCTTTTGTTTAATTGGTCTGTGGTGATTACATACGTCACTGTGTCAAGCCTTTGTCTGATGGTATATGGTCCTTCCCAGTTAGCCTGTAATTTGTCATGTTTCCTGGGTATGAACGCCATAACCATATCTCCCACATCATACACACGTTCCCTGGCTGTTCTGTCATACCAGTAACGTTGCTTCTCCTGTGCTTGACTCAAATTCTTTTTCACCATCTCCATCATTGATGTTAATTTATTGCGGAATTCCAATACAAAATCTACTACAGATGTTTTGTACTCTCCCAGGGTTCCTTCCCATGAATTTTTTAATAGTTCCAAAGGTCCCCTCACTTTTCTAGTGAACATGAGTTCAAAGGGTGAGAAGCCTGTTGACTCCTGAGGGACTTCTCTGTATGCAAACAAGAAGCATCCCAACCGTTCATCCTAGTCTTGTGGGTGATCTTGAACATAGATTCTGATCATGCCCTTCAAAACGCCATTGAATCTCTCTGTTAACCCATTAGTGGCGGGATGGTAAGTAGTGGTCTTTAGATGTTTTAGACCACAACATTTCCACATACATTGCATCACTTCTCCCATGAATACACTGCCTTGATCCGTCAGCACTTCATGAGGGAAACCCAGCCTCATAAAGATTTTTAATAAAGCCTCTGCTACTACAGGGGCTTCCACGGATCTTAGTGCTTCTGCGTCTGGGTACCTGGTGGCAAAATCCACCACCACCACTAGATATTTCTTGCCATGCCTTGTGGGTTTGGAAAAAGGGCCCACCAAATCTATCCCCACTCTATAAAAGGGTTGTCCAATTATAGGAAGGGGCTTTAAGGGTGCCTTAGTCTTTACTCCACTTTTTCCCACCTTTTGGCATATTCCACAAGATAGACAATGTTGTTTTACATCTTTGGAGATGTTTGACCAATAATAGTGTGCAGCCAATCTCCTCTTGGTCTTTTTTATTCCCAGATGTCCTGCACATGGGACATCGTGGGCTACCTCTAGCAATCTGGTTCTGTATTTGCTAGGTACTATCAATTGCTTCACTGGTTCACATTCATCCTTTCTCTCAGCAGGCATCCACAGTCTATATAAAATCCCATTCTCACACACAACTTGATTCCTCAGTTTGTCAGTGAAAGGAATCTATTGGGTCAGAGCTTGTTCCTTATCTGCTTCAAACTTATCTTTTTGCAGCTCTTCCCTGAATTGATCTGCCTCATCATTATCAGAGACCACTTGATACAGTTTGTCTCCTTCAGCAGGCCTGCTAGTGGTTGCTATGGTGACCTGAGGCTGGTTAACAGATTCCACCCTGTTTGTTTCAGCCCCCCTTAATATGGCTTCTTTTTCTCTGCCAATTTGCTGTCTGGTCACTACATAGATCTTTCCTTGGGCGCCCATTACATCTCTTCCCAGTATTACTGGTTCTTGTTGCTGGGCATTAATGTCTACTTTATATCGGCCCTCTCGGCCTCTCCAAGTCATATCCACCAGGGCCACAGGCAAACTTTCTGGTTGACCCCTCACTCCTTGGATAGTCAGTTTCCTGAGGTAATATTACCTCAGATTTTATTAAATCTGGCCTCAGTAATGTCTGAGCGGCACCAGTATCAAGCAATGCCCAATAATTTGCCCCTTGTACACTCACTTCCTCTCTCAGACTTGAATCAAGGTCTGTTACTTCTGTCCAGTTTATCTGGCAGAACTGAACCTTTTTCGCTGTTTCTAAAGCCTTGGGCTCTGTTTTCACTGCCCTTGTCTGAGCAGGATTACTAATGGGGTTGGCAACCTCACATTGAAAACGTAGGTGCCCCGGTCTACCACATTTGTAGCATAATTTCTCCTCACTTTTAGGGTACACAGATCCACTCTGGGGTGTCCTGTGCCCTTCAGATTTTACTGGAGGACTCACTCTCTGTGGTACCACATCCCTTCTGCCAGCGTTATATGGTCTGGGTTTAAAATCTCTTGATGTTTTCCCCACCCAGCCAGTTCTGTTGGAGGCGAAGTGATCCGCCATCTCTGCGGCCTCCTGCACCGATGTAGAGGAACGGTCTTTGACCAGGAGCCTTATTTCTGGTAGTAACTGATGGTATAATTAATCCAATATCATGAGGTTTTTCACCTCCTCCACAGACTGAGCTTTTGCACTTGTCAGCCATTTCCCAAATATGTCCATCAGTTTTGCCCCCAGCTCCATGAAAGACCTCCCTGTCTGTATCTGGCAGTTTCTGAAAAGCTTTCTAAAATAATCAGGCCCCAGTCTGAATCTTTTAAACACTGCTTCTTTGAATTCAGCATAGGTGACGGGCCTGTCTGAGGGGAAATATTGGTATACCTCAGCCAATTCCCCTTTAATCAGGTTTGATAAATACTGCATGTATTTATCTTCAGGTAGCCCGCACAACTGAGCTGCTTTTTCAAAGGTGCTGAGGTAAATTTGAGGATCTTGACCAGGCTCATAGACAGCAAAGTCCTTTGGAGTAATTTTTATTTTTGCTCCATCTCTGTCTTTCCTTGCCTCCTCAGAGTGAAATTTCTCTCTATCAAATTTTAACTTTTCTACTTGTAATTCAGCATCCAATGCTCGTTGCTTCTCCCTCTCCTCAAACCCCAATCTCATTCTCTCAGTTTCCAACTCCCTCTGTTTATCTTTTTCATCTGTTTCAAAGACCCTCTGCTTGTCTTTTTCCTCAGCCTCCCATCTTAACTTCTCTCTCAAATACTCTATATAAGCGGGATTGCTTAAGTATCCTTCTGGGGTCTCTTCTCTGACAGGTTGTTTTTGCTGGGCAGTTGCAAATCCTATAAGTGCTACCCTCAATTCATCTACCCCTTTACCCTCGTGAGGTAAATTGAATGTTATGCACTTCTCCACCAGCTCCTCTCTTTTCATTTTTATATATTCAGCCATGGTCACTCACTCTTTGCCACACACTCTTTGCCAGTCACTCTCACAAGTAATCTTGTGTTATTTCTGTTTGTCACACCACTGTTAGGGATTCTCTAGTATTCGTACCACCGCTACAGCCAACACCTGTGACGTAGTGTCCTTTGTCACCACATGTCTTTGGGACTCTCTTTGGTTCGTATCCCACCGCTACTGCCACCACATGTGAGGCGTCCTTCCCTGGCTCTCCCTGTCAGGTTCCTACCTGCTCGTGGTTACTGCCTGTCACTAGGCACCACCAGGGACTCCACCAGTCCGGACTGTCCTTTATTTTATTTTTTCTCTCCCTGCTCTAGCACAGATCTCAACAGATCCCCCTGCTAGGCAACCACCAGTCACGTCCTAATACTAGTATTCCCAGAGACTCTGAATACTGGTATTGTTATTCTCTTCACCGCTGCCACCATTTGTTACAGTTCCCCTTCAGCCTTAGTCATTACCTTACCCTCCCTTCTGGTCTGTGAAACCCCAGTCAAGGATCAGGCCTTTGGTAAACTAAATTAAGTATTTATTAAAGATAACAAAGCTAACAAGATTAACAAGATTTCTTCTTAAAGCACATAAGCATATGGTTTTACTCAATACTAATCCGAACTCCACCTCCCTCCTTCTCCACTCTCTCCTGTCAAACAACTCTCTAAACCCCACCAAGCAACTCACTCAGTTCTCTTCTCCCCCCCTGATTCCACTCTCACTCTTCCTTTTATACGTTCAGCCATTTTAAACACTCAGCCAATCATCTAGCATTCTACTGCCCATTCACTCCCCCTCCTCTTTCACTACTTACCATATATCTTCTAAACAACCAACACTTACCATATATACATTAATATAGGAACATCACAGTCTGCTTGTCATCACTGGGCTGTTATTTATTAAAATAAAATAACCATAAAACAAAAATATAAAAGGCAAACTGAATCAGCAAGTATAATAATAAAATTGTCAAACACCTTACAGCTGCAGACAATTAAAATTCCTTTAGACCAGGCTTAGGAACCTTGGCCCTCCAGATATTGCTGAACTACAATTCCAATCAGCCCTAACAAGCATGGCCAAGGATGATGGGAGCTGTAGTTCAGCAGCATCTGGAAAGCCAAAGGTTCCCCACATCTGCTTTTGACAGTATTTTAACACAAGGATACTTTTTGTTCATCAAAGTTGGCAGATTGTGTGTTTGTGTGTTTTTCTGAGAGTTATGAAACTGCACAACATGCTTAGAGCATTTGTATAGTGGTGTTGGATATTTGTTTCTTGTTCTTCCTCCCAGGAGCTTAACGCTGTGTACATAATCTCCCCCTTCCCCCTTTTTTTATCTTCACAATAGACCTGTGAGATAGGCAACGCTGAGAGTTGGCAGTTCAGAAACCAAAGTTGTGAAACTGCACATACTTGGTATTTATTGCTTGTTATTTATAAAGGCAAACTTTTTTCTGGTATTTTGCTGTAAACAACAGTATTATCAAATGTTGCCATTAAAGCAAGGGCAGCTAATTTTCTGGCTGTGTGCATGTTTATTTTTCTTTACATGATCTGTCAATGACATAAATTTGTATCTTGCTTTTCTTCCCAGGAGCTCAAGGCTGTGTATATTATTCTCCTCTCCCCCCTTTTTTCTTTGCAACAGCCCTGTCAGGCAGGCTAGGCTAAGTTAATATATGTACACCAGCATCAGATTTTGCCAATTGATTGTGGAGTGTGTGTGCATGGATCTGTGGAGAAGCACTGTATATGTGTTTGTTTATGTTGGTGCTTAGAACAAAAAAAAGTTTTATGACCTCTAGGACTGCCTTGAGGCCTTGTGCTGTTACACTGTTATAGGCATGCTTAGCAGTGGTTGCTTGGGGACAGGTTCTGAGAGGAGAAAGACATGAGTGCTTGGAGATTCTGTTAGATGGGAGCTCGATCAAGTAAATTCTTTCTGACTGGCTGGAGGTTCCAGGGAGTTGGGAGTTGGAACTAGCAGTGGAGAGCTGGTGGATTAGAATAGCTGAAAAAAGGTCTTATCAGAGGGAAGTGGCACAAGTGGGGTTTTAATGCTGGCTAATCCTCCGTGGCGCAGAGTGGTAAGTGGCGGTAACGCAGCCGAAGCTCTGCTCACGGCCGGAGTTCGATTCCAACGGAAGGAGGAAGTCGAATCTCCAGTAAAAGGGGTCGAGGTTCACTCAGCCTTCCATCCATCCGTGGTCGGTAAAATGAGTACCCGGCATATGCTGGGGAGTAAAGAAAGGCCGGGGAAGGAACTGGCAATTCCACCCCATATATACGGTCTGCCTAGTAAATGTCACAAGATGTCACCCTGAGAGTCAGAAACGACTTGCACTACAAGTGCGGGGACACCTTTACCTTTAAACTATTCAAGTCACTGGGAGTACAACCAGAGGAGCTTTGAGATGCAGAAGCCGATTGGCCCCAGTAGCTGGACTGGGTAGTGGGAGTAATTGGCTGGGTGGAGGTTTAGGGAAATTGCCCTGAGGCTGATGTCAGCAACAGTGTATATAGTTCCAAAATAAGTACCAGTATTCCCTTTTGTAAATAGCAGTGGCGACTGGTGGCTCTATCTCAGTAGAACAGTGGAATCCGCTCCAGGTTTTAGTCTGAAGTTTCAAAGATCTGTCCATGAAGGTTTGGACTAAAACCCAGGGTGGATACCACTGCTCCACTGACATGGAGCCCCCAATTGCCACTGGTAAATAGTATGCCTTTATTAAGACAACAAACCTAGTTTAAGATTTATCCTGTCTCTCAGTGTTGGTATCCATCTCACTCCTAAAGCCTTCTATATACGCTGCTAGGAAGGTGTTAAAAGTATTCTATGTGAATTGGTGGCAGCAATGAGTTAACAAAGCCTGTGTGTACTTGAAGTAAGGCTAAGGGACCTGGGGGATCCCTGACAGAATCTAATCCACATACAGTGTACTGGGCACAGGAAATCCTTTTGGTATCCCTGGCTATCATCAATAATTTAAGAACATTAGAAAAGTTCTGCTGGATCAGACCGAAGGACTGTCTATTCCAGCATCCTGTTCCTTAGATGTATGTTTGTTTATAAAGTGCCATCAGATGCACAGGACACTGTACATAACATAAAACAATAAAAACAAGTCTCTGCCCCAAAAGGCATACAATCTAAATAAAATAAAATGAGGACCACAAAGGAAGGGAGGGGAAACAAACAGGGGACAAAGTAAGGACCTCAAATACACATACTCTAGGCATACAAGGGACTGCCTTCAAGTCGATCCCGACCTATGGCTGCCCTATGAATAGGGTTTTCATGGTAGGTGGTATTCAGAGGGGGGTTACAAATACAGATTTAAAAAACAACAACACCTAAGTTAGATGCCTATGGGAAGTGCAAACACAGGACATAAGCACAACAGCACTCTCCCACTGGTATTCAGTGGCATACTGCCTCTAATAGTATTTATTTATTTATTAAAATGTATATACCGCTTGATTGTAAACAGCCTCTAAGCAGTTTACAAAAGGTAGAGGTAATATATAATAATGACTGATAACTATTGATAGCTTTTTCCTCTATTCATTTATCTAATTGCTTTTCTAGCTGTCCAAGTTGGCGGCCATCACTATATTTTATGGTAGCAAGTTTAATTGTTTGTCTATGCACTGTGTGAAGTAGTACATCCTTTTGTGTGTCCTACACACCCTGCCATTCAGCTTCATTGGATGGCCTCAGGTTCTAGTATTATTGGGGGCGGGGAGACACTTCTTTATCAATTTTTTCCCCACCATGCATAATTTTATACAGCTCTGTCATGTCCT
This sequence comes from Rhineura floridana, assembly GCF_030035675.1. Taxonomy (NCBI): domain Eukaryota; kingdom Metazoa; phylum Chordata; class Lepidosauria; order Squamata; family Rhineuridae; genus Rhineura; species Rhineura floridana. The sequence continues at coordinate 65,660,665 of NC_084484.1, read as the reverse complement.
CCCTACTCGCCTTTTTTTCTAAACTAAAAAGCCCCAGACATTGCAACCTTTCCTCACTGAGGAGTTGTCGTAGGCCTTTGATCACTTTGGTTGCCCTTTTCTGCACCTTTTTCAGCTCTATGAACTGTACATAGTTTTCCAAAGATGGTTGCACCATAGACTTGTACAAAAGCAGTTATGATAGCAGTAGTTTTATTTTCAGTTTCTTTCCTAGTGATCCCCAACCTGGAATTTCCCTTTTTCACTCTGCTGCAGGTTGTGCCAATGTTTTCACCAAGCTATCCTCTATGACTCTAGCCGTTTAAGCAGGGGTTGAATGGCCATATGTCAGGGATGCTGAAGTTACATCCTACATATCAGAGCCTGGTACTAAACAAAGAGCTGGATGAATTTATCCCCTTAGTTTCCTACATCTCTGTGTCTCTGGTTGTTAGGATACTAATGCTTGGGTAGTGCAGCACCCAACTTTGCTCAAAATTGAGCATAAGTTGTCAAAATATCCAGCTGGGAATTTTCTTGCCTTGAGATGAATTTCAAACTACTTTGCCAGAACAGCTCCTACTCAGATGAAGATGTGGCAAAGGTGTCAGTTCCATCCCTGTCTACATAGAAGAACCAAGATATAATCAGTTAAGGATGTGGTCGCAACCTGGAGAAGATTGATGTCATATGTGATTGTTGACAAGACTTGGTGACCTTTTGGTATGCAATGTTATCTGATCCTCACCTGTGCGATTCTTTCAATATTTGAGAAAATTTAGTTTATTTTTGTTGTGGCAGGTAAGCACTCTAAATTCTCAATGTGCGGGCTTTTTTTTAAAAAAAAGTGTTCAGGATCATTTCCAATATGGTGCTCCTTTGATATCTCAAAGTTAATACGTTGTTATTGTTAGATTTCTTTCAGCTATTTGTTGCTTTTTCCCCATTTTTATTTTTTTGCTTTTAGATGTTACATTCATTTTCTCCTTTTTCATCCCACTATATCTTTTTCCCTTGGTTAGCTTTCATTTCTAAGAGCTGTATTTATCATATTAATTTATTCTATAACCTTGCAACCAATATTTTTGTAAGAACTCTTTCCCCATTTTACTTTCATTTTAATGTAATTTGCATGCTTTAAAACCCTGCTAAATGTTTTCTCAATACATTATAGCAACAGCACAGGGAATGCATAATTTAAAATAATTAAATAAATAAATTCACAACACAAGGAAGTATACACTCCTGGGCTGGTAAATCATCCAGGCACATTGCCAGGTGGTATGTGCAATAACCAGCCAGTCAGCCTTAATTTATTGCTAAAAACCATTGGTCATCACAAAAATACAGAAATACTAACAGTACTGAGGTACATTTTAGCATAGGTGGTCCCTCTATTGTACATTGAAATGTTGTCTATTCTGTTGGGCAAACATAGAAACCATGTATGTAGCGTGTTTATTCCCAGCCATCAACAAATAACAAATTTTCTCCCTACTATTCAAGAAGAAAACTTTTTAAAGAATACTTTCTAACTATGTTATATTTATCATGTTTTATCCTTCCCTTTCTTCAAGAGGCTTAGGGCTGCATACAGGAGGGGGGATGGCAGGGAAGGGGGGGTCTGCCTTAGTCTTTGATATTAATCAGCATGTGCAGGAGCTCCAGGCCAAATCATTTCTCTGTACTTCATTAATAATGGGGTGGGGAACCAACAACTCAAATAGCTCCCAGTTTGACTGATGTAAAACTGAATTCAGCATGTCTCTGAGCGCTCATCCCCATGTATGAGTTTTCGGGTTGCCAGGTCAGAAGCATCCCAAACTGTGATTTTAGGGATGGGCCCTAGTGAGGTCATGGGGTGGACCCTAGTGATGTCACAGGGCGGGCCCTAGCAATGTCATTAAGCATCAACCATGGCTGCTTGGAGCATACCACTCAAACAAAAAAACCTTATCTGATTGGAAATTAAGATAGAAATCTTAGCTAAATGGGGTTGTTCTCAGGTCCAGCTGAAGTGATGGGATCATTCCTTCTCACCTGCTTAGGGACCCTGGGTAGGGAACATTTAATGTAGCCTATTTCCTTCTGGCAAGAAGAGTTGAGATGCCCTCAGGCCAGGCCAGTCACCAGAAGGCTATTGTAGAAAGAAAGGAGCCTAGTGTTGTGGAGATGTTAGATGGGAGCACTCAGGAGTAAAGAAGGATGCCCCTGAAGGCTGCAGTTCTAAACACACTTACTAAGGGAATAAGCCCCATAGAACTCAATAGAACTGACTTAGATATGGTTAGTATTGTGCTGTTGGTAAGGCTTGACTAGGGATTCTCTGCAAAGATATCAATATCAAAGCAGCGATGGCAACCCTCTGCCTGGAATGCCCTGCCTGCCTTTTAATGTGGCTGCTCCAAAGTTCTTTACAGACTTGACCCTTCACTGCAGAAAAAAGTTTCAGAAATGAGTAAGAGTTAAGAAGCTTCTCTGCCCTTTCCTGCCTACCCTGTGGGCTGCTATAAACTCATTTTGATAGCCAAGCCAATTCCAGTGAGTAATAATTTTACAGACAGAAAACACACATGGTTTGGTCTACCTTCACAGGTAGTAGCTTGGGAACAACAGCAATTGAAGCCACACTTTCCAGTATGTGAATTCTCTTTTACCACTATTGGGCAAGAAACAAACCATCATGCAAACAACAAGATACATCATCAGTGGGTGTAAGGGGGTTGAGTAGAGCACATGGAAACACTGTTGTTGCTTCTATGGATGTAGGAAGTAAGGCCAGAGGTAAATAAAATGCGAATAGAAAAAAACCCAAAAGACAGTGATGATTTCCTAAATGCAATACCATACCAACCACAACAAGATTCCTATGAGTAAGGCAGAAAACACAGCATGCCACAACCAGTCAGGGTTCCTAATCAAAACTAAAAAAATCCTGGCAGCCAGTCAGCCAAGTTCACAGAAATCCCTATGCAGCACAACCTGACCCAGGGACTACAGTTAGTGCAGAATGCTATGGCATGACTGCTGACATGAGTGAGACCCTATCAGCATATAATACCTCTGCTCTGAAATCTGTACTGGTTGTTGATTTGCTACCAAGCCAAGTTCAAGGTGTGTTTTCCATGTTATTTAAAATTGATCCTTTAGTGTGGGAGCTTTGGAACTCCCTGCATATTGACATTAGGCTGGCGCTTTCATTGTAATCTTTTTGGCACCTGCTAAAAACATTTTTGTTTAGGCAAGCGTACCCAGGCATGTAGAAACTACTATGTTTTCTATCTGTTTTTAACTTGTTGGTTTTATTATTTTAAATGTTTTTAAAAACCTGTCTTTAACTGTTTTTGCAAATAATTTCATTGTTTTAATTCCTTCACTTTGAAAATTTTTACGATGAAGTGGTATATAAATGTTGTAAATAAAATACATAAAGAAATTGTCCTTTGGTCTCTTTCCACTTTTAGGAACAAAGGAATCTGTCTTATACCAAACAAGGCCATTTGGTACCATCTGGCTCAATACTGATGTCATGGACTAGCATTGGCTGTCCAGGATTCCAGGCAATAGTCTTTTCCAGAGATTGAATTTTGGACCTTTGCATGCAAAGAATGTGCCCTACCATTGAGCTACATCTCTTTCCCTGTTTAAAAAAGTACCTGTTAAAATTATTCTTTTCAATTCACTAATGAATGCACAGCATACCTAGGGCAGATCCACACCATACATTCAACACACATTTGAAGCACATAAATCCCACCACAGAATCATGGGAACTGTAGTTTGTTAAAGGTGGTGAGAACTATAACTGTGAGGGGGAAACTATACTTCCCAAGATTTTTTGAGGGAAGTAATGTGCTTTAAATGAGAGCTGGATGTGCTTTAAATGTATTGTGTGGATCTGTGTAACTTCATAAACTCTGCCTGCATATAAATCATTTTAATTAATGTTTAATATGGAATCAGCTACAAAGTTTACTGGATGACCATGAGCTCAGAGCTTGGAAGTAATTCGTTAGGAAAAACAAATTACTTGTAATTTATTACTTTTTTGAGGAATGAGTGGGTAGTTTCTTCACATTTTGATCGTTATAGAACGAGGAGTGATTGCATTACTTTTGAGCTGTAATTGTAATGTTTCCACATTACTTTTGGGCATTACTTGCAGGGGAAGCAGGGGAAACATTCTGCTCCTCTTATTCATGGATAAAAATCACTTGCTTCTGTGCAGTGTCACTCTTCATGCTGCATGGGTGTTTAGGAGGCGACGAGGGAGGAGGTGGAGAGCAAGATGGGGTGGAGTGGATAAAAATGGTTAAAAATGGACAGTGGTGGAGAAGAATGGAGTGGAGGGAGAAAAGAGTTGGAGGGCAAGGAGGCAGCAGCAGAATAGACATGAAGAACTGTGGAGGTGAGAACCAATGATGTGTGTGTGTGTGTGTGTGTGTGTGTGTGTGTGTGTGTGTGTGTGTGTGTGTGTGTGTGTGTGTGTGTGGTGCGCAAAGCTCTGAGTGGTGGCCTCTGCCTTCTACCAAATTTGTTTGGTGACCCAGCTACGCCCCTATCTGGACAGGGATCACCTGGCTTCAGTTGTCCATGCTCTGGTAACCTCCAAGTTAGATTACTGCAATGCACTCTACGTGGGGCTGCCTTTGAAGATGGTTTGGAAACTGCAGCTTGTGCAAAATGCAGCAGCCAGATTGGTAACAGGGACCAGATGGTTCGAACATATAAAACCGATTCTGGCCCGCTTGCATTGGCTGCCTGCATGTTTCTGAGCTCGATTCAAAGTGCTGGTTTTAACCTATAAAGCCTTACACGGCTTGGGACCACAATACCTGATGGAATGCCTCTCCCAACATGAACCCACCCGTACGCTACGCTCAACATCCAAGGCCCTCCTCTGGGTGCCTACTCGGGGGGAAGCTGGGAGTCTGGCAACAAGGGAGAGGACCTTCTCAGTGGTGGCCCCCAAATTATGGAATGATCTGCCTGGCGAGGTGCGCCTGGCACCAACACTGTTATCTTTTCAGCACCAGGTCAAGTTTTCCTCTTCTCCCAGGCATTTTAGCATGTGTTTTTAAATTGTTTCTAAAAATGTGTTTTTAAATTTGTATATTTGTATATTTGTTTTTAATGTTTTTAATTGTTGTAAACAGCCCAGAGAGCTTTGGCTATGGGGTGGTATAAAAATGCAATTAATAATAATAATAATAATAATAATAATAATAATAATAATAATAATAATAATAAACAAACAAACAAAAAAGATACATTTTATACCATCTGATATGACTTTATTGAACATACAGTAAAATCAAGAGATACCAGCACACTGTGTTCTTATATGGAACCAATGTCAGCCATTTCTTCTTCTCGGAGTCCAGACGTTCTTGACGGGAAACAATGAGTCATGATTCTCAGATATTTATGTGAACACAGAGAATTAAAAGATGTTAATATAATGATTTTATACTTTATTTTATTAATATTTGTTTTTATTATAAAGGTATGCTTTATGAAAACTGATCCTGAGTAATCTTTCCTCTAGTTGTGTGTAAGTGTTTATACTTTATGTTTTATTCATTATAAAACAAAAAAAGATAAAGAAAAGACTACAACTAGGTGACTTGGGTATGGCTGTCCAGGTGCTAACTGTTGATGGGCTTTAAGGCCTCTGCTCCCCCTTCTTATGGTTCTTTACCTAAACTGGACTTAAACCAGAGAGTCCTTCAACAGAAAACTGTCTTTTGTAAAGCAGGACAAATGACTTCCCTAATACCTATTTCAGCTCCCTATTAAACAGAACTGAAACAAAAGTTCCTTATATATATATAAAAGGCCTTATGGATTTATTTATTTATTTTGAGCTATATAATATCTTGTAAGCCATCATCCGTTATGCACGGGGGCATGGCATAGCAGCAGGATGGCAGGCAAGGGAGTGAGGGACACAAGGAGAGTGGGCAGGCAAGCACAGGGTGTGTGCAAGGCAGCGCCAGGGCTGTGGGGAGTGAGTGAGCATGGGGGCAGACAGGCGAGCAGAGGCAGGCAGGTGAGCATGGTGGTAGGTGAGCAGGCAGCAGCAACAATGAAGGAGGCTGGTAAGATGCCTAAATGGGGCAGCAGTGAGTGCCTGGGGGGCCGTTTTGGGAGTTGCCTGGGTGTGTTTGTGTGTTTTTGGGAGTGCCTGGTGTGTCTGTATGTTTGGGAGTCCCTGACTCTGGATGTGTGTGTGTGTGTGTTTGGCAGTCCCTGTATGTGTGTGTAGGGCGGGAATCTGGGGGGTTGGAGCATGAAGCATGCACAGGCAAAGCCTCTAATATATTTGCATACTGCTATTTCATTTAAAAACATCAAAGCGGTATACAACAAGTAAAAAAAACCTGTACAGTAAAAGCCATTAAAAATACAGTAAAAACAAAGGTTAACTATTGCAAAAAGACATCTTCTTAATTGCCTGCATAAGCCTGGTGGCTTGAAATTGATATAATTTGTGGTGTCAACAAAGTCTATAGTCTGACGAGCAATTACTAGCTCCTGGGTGGGAAAGGAATTGTAGAACAAACAATGCGGAACAGAACAGTGTTGGAAAATACAGTATCATTAAGCCTGTTAGTGGCTCTACACACGTTCATTTATTCACTGATTTCCTTCCACACCCACTTTCCAAATTTTTGGTATTATTTACCTGGAGATGAAATATGCTGGTGAGAAAATAATTGTTGAAAATGACCATGTTTTACACAGCTGTGATCTTGCAATGGGCTACACTCCAGCTAAGTATATGGGAAAATGACTGCAAGACATCTTGATGTATGAGGTGTAGGATGGCATGCTCAATTCCTCTGTCCCATACTCCTGTCCCACGCCCCTGCATCCCAGCCAGGTGGACTTGTTGCTTTCTTTCTTACCGTTTGTGTAGTACATAAGTCTGAAAAGTTTTTATTATGTAATACAGATGAGATAAGAAAGGCTCTTAATTGGCAAAAATAGATAGTGGATGCCAACAGATCATTAGGAAGGATGTTTGCACACACATACACTGCTAAGCCCTGGGAACTTGGCCTTCAAAGGCAGCTGCAATGAATCAGCCTGCTACAAAGCAAGGATACTGACCAACAGAATTGACAAACAGGCAGAAGCATGAGACCCAAATTAAAAAAACATTCCCACAGGTATAGCTAGTTAAAGTCACAGGTGCAAACCTGCACCCAGGTCCTCTTTTGGGTATAAATAAGGGTCCCTGACTCCTGCTCAGGTGGCTTCAACACAGACCAGGATTGGTGCAGTGCTGTGTAAGTGGGTGGCCAACTGAGATCTCTCAGTTGTTCTTATCTGGGGCTCCTGGACAACAGAAAGGAGATGTAAGATAACAACTACCCTCAAGAGCTGCTTTTATCTGTTTAAGTGCCTTGCCTGTAATAAAACACTAACTCTTTCAATTAAAGCACAATTATTTTCCACTTGAGTGCTCATTGCCTCTGAAATCTCTTGAATTTTCTTGCCTGTTGGCAAAACACTAAGAAACACATGGGATCTTGCTGTTTTGTATGTGGGGTGGGATGCAAAAGTAAATGAAACTTTTTTGTTTTGAGTTTAAAACCTTGGTAGTAACCAAATGTTAGTTATAAGTGGTAGCAAGTAACGGAAGAAAAGAACACAAAGGATGCATTTCCCCTTCCCCGCAAAGCACAACTAAATAAGGGTGCTGATCTTATTAACACAACCAATATTATAAATTACTGGAACACTGGAGTCTCAAAACATATCTAACAGCAAATCTTTCACATATTTGGATGTCACACTCAACACAGAGATTATACAATCTCACTACTGCCTGAGGGATTTGTTATATTATTATCATCATGTAACATGATAATAAGCCTGGGGTGGGTAATGAGTGCTCTGGTGGGCCCCAGGTTTCCCAGATCTGATCGAAGGAATTCAAGGGTGTGGTTCTTTGTTTTTGTGTGTAGTTTGTTAAGGGTCTCCTAACAACTCTCCGTACCCTTCACAAACGACAGTTCCCAGAATTCTTTGGAGGAAAACCATGACTGGTAAAGTAGTATAAGAGTGTTTTTAATATGTGGTGTAGTTGTGACCCACAATTGAACCATGTGGTTCAATTCATACTGCATGACAAACAGTGCAAGAAAGGAGTAATATTTTTGAACAGATGTGGATTGAAATGTCAGTGTTTTTCATAATAATTGGAGATTGTCTGATTGCTTGTGCTTCATCCATAGTCAGTCACCATCATGATGCATGTGTGTCACATGAACAGAATATTCATGGTCTAAATTCAATCCTAGAGCCACTTTTTGTTGAACATAGATTCTTGACCATATTGGGCCATGTGAATACATCCAATTGAAATAAGTGGAACATGAAAATAATTAGATTAAAGACCAAACAAACAAACATAATAAACCCAGTAGGGCCAGCTACCAGTCTGAATAGTTTTGGTGACCTCTGGTGGACCCTCTTGTCCATTGATTGGCGCTGGTGGGCTTACTTGGTGGTAGTGTGAGACAGCAGAGGCAGCTGCAGTGTTCTGAGCTGCACGAGGGAGCTGCATCTTCTCACCACTTTGGTTTTCCACATAGCCCCTGGCACAGCACAACTCTGTGGCATTAACCAAAATGGCAGTCAGACCCAGAATCCTGGGGCTGCTTGAGGTATCAGGCCAGAATTTTTAAAAGATCTCCTCTCAGGGTAGCCATCAGTGGACAGACCTGTCATGGCACTGCTGATCAGGAAAACCATAGTCCTAAGCATCAGGGACTAAATGCCTTGAACGGAATGTCTAAGTCTGAGGCTTAGTTCAAGACTGATAACCTTTTTGGGTAGAGATGCAACACCATCCCCTGTGATTGGCAGCTAGTATGAACCATTTGGAATTGCAAAGCCTGGTATAAATAGTAGAATTCTGGCCTTCGCCTGATCAACAGAACAGTACATTTTGCTTGCTGCACTCTAGCTTTCAACACAATCCATTAGTGTCAAGGACACCTGAGCTGGAAAGACTAGGGTTTCAAGTGTGCCCTCCAATGTGTCTAACTTGGCTCAGTGATGCTAACCACACATTCATCTGTAAGTATGTATGAGTCTGTCAGAGCCCATTTTGAAATTGTTTGGAGCAAAAACCGTTAAAGTTCCTGCATTTTTTACAAGCCTGCCAGGCTTAATACTGTGCCAGGAAGTGTAGGAATGTATTTGCATAATAAGTCTTGTATATTTCCACTTCTTACACTTTTTGCCAATTTTATTTTGCTTTTAATTGCTATGTAAACTCTGCTTTCCTAAAATGATTTTTAAAAAACTTTTTAATTACAGCTATGTGACTTGATTTCTCCCCTCTGCCTACTCGTTATCACCGCCTTCATCCATGCTTATCAGATTTGATGCCTGGTTAATATTGGGGTTCTTTTTATAACAGGGTTATAAGGCATTCTGATGGCCTGAAAGACCCCTTGGTGGGAGTGTACTGACATTTTGGAACTTTGGGTCTTTAAGAAACATACAGAGTGCAGGGCAGAAAATTGGGGAGAGAAAAACTTCTCCACCCACCCCGCATCTGTGACACCAACTCATGGATCACTTTGGTTCCTGCTATCCTATCATTACATTAAAACCAATTGTTTTTAAAAGAATAGCAAACATAAGGAGGTGACAGGCAGAAAAACTAACAAAGAAACCTTTTTCTCACTGTACTGAGTTTTTAAGAAAGACATGTGGATAAAGCTGTATAAAAACTGTATGAAACTGTGCATAATATTGTTAAAACTGGATTAAGGAAAAACTTGAAATTGTTCCTATTAAATTGACCTAATGTAGAGAAGCTCATAACAGAATTTAAAAGGTACATCAAACAAATGTCTCTCTACTCAGGAAAATGTTCTATGCTGCACATTAATAGTATGCCCTCATTTCTCTGTCCTATGATGTTACTAGAATAAAGAGCTAATGAAAGAATGTAATGAAAGCCTTTTGTTCTTGTTGTTGGGTCTATTTGCTTTTTCCTCTGGTTGCAGCTCAGCTTAGATTAAGCTTGCCATCTGAAAATAAACCTTATAGTGAAAGGTCGCTTAATAGACAAAGACAGAGGAAAATACATTTCTAGTAATGGTTTTATTGGGGCTGTCGCTTAAGGATATGAGTTCACCAGGAATGCTGCCCATCACTCACAGGCAAAGAAGGAGACTTTGTACACTAAATACTCTTAGAAAAGGAAAGAAAGGACTGTATACCCCAATATGTTGGACTGTATTCTGCCTCTTTTATTGTCATGATATATAGCCCCTTTTTGCAGTTAGGCACAAATTTGACAACATTAGGCAAATATAAGAATGCCAAATTTCCACTACTCAATTATTAATTCATGTCTATTTTTATCTGCTCTTCTTCTTCATCATCATCATCATCATTATTAATAATAATATATCCCACCTTTCCTTCAAGGAGTTCAAAGTGGTGTACATGGTTCTCCTCTCTCCATTTTATCCTCACAACAACCCTGTAAGATAGGTTAGGCTGAGAGGCAGTGACTGGTCCAAAGTCACTCAGTGAGCTTCATGGCTGAGTAGGGATTTGAACTCTGGTCTTGCAGGTCCAACATTTTAACCATTACACCACACTGGCTCTAATTAATCCCTATTTTTGATACATGGGATTGCATTTCTTAAAAACCCACTAAGGTTAGTCTCTCACTTCTCACCACCACCAATTATTTCTCATCTCCATGGTATTAGTACTTCAGCCCACTGGTAATTCTGGAAAGTTTCTTAGTTCTACTGTGAAACTCAAAATTTGTAATCTGGTAACCTAAAACAGATTCTCCAGGTGAAATAACTGTGAAGAAGTATCTGTTGATATGCAAATCCCACTGCCTTTCTATGGGTGTTATTGAGAGGTGGCTGACAATGGAGAAGCTGTCAATGTTCTATCTACAGTTAGGAACAAACTTTGGACTCTCATAACGCCCACCTCAAAAGGACAGGGTTAAAACCAAACTGGAGAAGGAATCCGTTTTCCACTAGTAGGGATGGAAAGCTCTGTCAGTTTCGGTTCTCTCAGTTTCTCACGTTTCTAATGTTAAATTCAGTCCTCTACAGTTCTGCAGCAACCTGCAATTAAAGAAAATCCTCATGAAAATTCTCCACCATATTAGTGCAAATTTCTCCAAATAAACACATTTTTGAAGGCAGTTTTGACAAAGGTACACATTTTTGCAAGCCATTTCTCATCATATGCCTTTTTGCATGTTATTTTCACTCATGTATTCATTTTTATGCACATTTTCCCCTGATAAATGCATTCTTGTAGATATTGCTGAGTAGGCAAACTGCACCCCAAAATTCTAATAAATGCGAATTTTGAAGGATGGCTGTGTTTTGGTTCTCATATTGTTTTGGAAAGTGTGAATTTGATAAATTCTGCTTGAAATGTGAACTGAATTGAAATGCTCACCCATCCCTATCCACTACCCATCCTCACCCATCTTTTTGGATATATTCATAGGGTTTTCATGGTAAGAGGTATTCAGAGGTGGTTTACCATTGCCTTTCTCTAAGCCTATGGCACCCGGTATTCCCAGATGGTGTCCCATCCAAGTGCTAACCAGGCCTGACCCTGTTTAGCTTCTGAGATCAGACGAGATCAGGCGTGTTCAGGGCAGTATGGCCGTAAGATGGATAGAATAATGGACAGAAAAAGACACACTACACTTATGCACTGTCCTAAATTCCATCTCGTTCTTTAAATGGTTATTCAATATTTTCACTTAGCATAATTTATTCTCCTTTGATTTCCTGTCCTTCTCATTTATTACTAGTGTTATAGGATTGGGGGGGTTAGTTTGGATGATATATTTGGGTCCTCTCCAAGCCTGTAGTGTTGTATCTGTGGGATGGGACTCTGTGGTGGGGAAGGAGTTTCTGAAGTGGTCAGGCCTGTCTCTTTGTTAAGTTAATGGTTCTGGCCAAGTTTGCCAAACACCCTTTTTTGCATGTTTAAATAATTAGTCAAGTACAGATGTGTTGCCATAAAAAGGACTAGTTAGTGCCCCTCATCTAGCTGGATACCATATCATCCTTGGTGGTAGGAGAACAATGGGCCAGGGGCTAGTCTGGGATAGTTTCCTGTGGAGTTGGGAAGATAGAGGCTCTCTATGCTGTCCAAAGCTGTGGCTATGGGGGCCTCCCTGGAAACCTAATGGGGTGAAAGATCTGTTGGTCACTGTCCCCAATGACCTTCATTCAAAGGAAACCAAACCCAAGATAAGTGCTAGCATACCTAAAGTCTCTCAGTGCTTGGAGATTGGGGTGCACATAACCGTATTCATGACCATTCATTTTCTGCTATTTCTCCAAGAAGCTTAGAGTATCCACAGTAATCATGGATGCCTTCTATAGATGGGTTTCCTGAACCCCAGTACTGGTGAACCTTATTTAGAGGTAACCTGAGAAGTGTGAACCTGCCAGTGAGGAGTAATACCCAGCTACTCTGGATTTGTGTAGAGGTGTTGCATGGCACTGAATTTATACCAGAAACTTGAGAGACAAAAATTCTTTAAAAGAGTAATAAATAGCTAAAATAAAATAAAAAAACTTAAAAACAAGCAAAGCAACAACACAACAAACAAGAGGCTTTTTTGGTAAATGTTATGGGCCACATGTTAATGGTGGGTGGAGCCAAAGCACTTCTTTCCCTCAAGGCATACAACCAGGAAAAACACATTTATTCTTACTTATTTTTATAAAATAACTAGTGGATGCCCCCCTGCTCACTCTACTCGCCAACCCCCTCTCCCAGCCTTAGTTTTCTTCACCAAGACCACAATGTGTTAGAAAGATGGCAGTGGCATGAGCGGCGGCATGAATGGGTTCCTGCAGGTTTCCTGCGAGGTTGCAAGAAGACAGCGGAGAGAGAGCTGTGGGCAAGCTACTGGTGCTTTATTTTGAACACCTTCACTACTCAGGACCTGTGCAGAGCAGAGTTATAGGCAGAGGTGCAGTTGTGCCACCTTTATTTTTGAAAAGCTCCAGAGCTATTGAACACTGCCCGTTCGTCTCTACCACCGTGTCTTTCTTGCCGCCACCCTCCCTGCTGGGCTTTTTGTTGTCCGGCTGTGCCACCTTCACCTTTGAAAGCCCCAGAGCCACCAAGAGCCGCCTGCCCATCTTCGCCACCACATCTTTTTTTTTTTTTTTGCCGCTGCCCTCCCTGCTGGGCCTCTCGTTGTTGTCCAACCCAGCCGTGATGGCGGACCCACACCAACTTTCCACTCCAGCGCCAGGGCCTTCCCTGTGGGCAGATCCATCTACGCCGAGCAGGCCTCCACCCCTTTCCTCTCAGAGCCCGTTTTCATCTTTTCTGCGAGCAGACACACCCATGCCGAGCAGGCTTCTACTTCTTTCCTCTCTTTTCTTTCTGAGCCTGTCATTTTCACCTTTGCAACGACCTACAGCAGCTGGAACGTCGGCCGCTTCATCTCTATGATCAAGTTGAAGAACTGCTTGCCATGGACATTGTCTATGCTGGCAAAAAGTTAGACTGCTCCTTTTCCTGTATTAGGACTCGCAGATGCAGTACCAGCAGCACCTTAGTGGTATCATGTTTTGATGTCAACATATTCATGTGAGAACTAGTAGACATTGTCTAATTGTTAGGAATTTATTAGGAAAGTGTTAGGAAAGTGTGATTTGTTATTGTATTTTCACTGGAAGTTGTAACTGTTGCTTTTTAATAATGTTATTACCTTGTTATTTAATTTTTGTAAATTGTATTGTTTTTATTGATATGTATTTCTATATTTGTGTTTATTCTTTGGGAGCTGCCTTGAGGGCCTAATAATAATAATAATAATAATAATAAATGTGTACTTTCTTCTTCAGCTTCCAAACCCACAAAAGGGTCACAATCCCTCTGTCTCTCACACACAAACCACACTCTCTCCCACCCACAGCTTCTCACCAAAAGGACAAAAAAGTGCCTCTTCCCCACTCACCTCTCACCCCCCCTCACCTGCCAGAAAAAGTCTTCATCAGTGCCAGGGAGAAAACTAGGGAAAGAGGAGAACTCCCCAGCAGGATATGGTGGTGCCTCTTCCTTCCAAGGTGACTCATTCAGGCTTTGAGGTAGATTACTGCATGGGCCACTTTCCAAGTTTTGGCTCAGTCACTGTGCCTCTTGCGTCCTCTAGCAGCTCAGACTGCCATCACAGTGTGATGACAGACTTGAACAAATATTATAGAGAAAGAAATGCCGCCCTGGGCTCCTGCTGAGAGGAAGGGCAGGATATAAATCAAATAATATATACATAACTAAATAAGAAATATTGCCCCTTACAATTGTGAAATAGAAAGGGGAGAACATAACTTTAAAAGCTAGGAAAAATGAGAAGGAAATGGACGAAAAAGAAGGAACACTGATGTGATATGGAAATAAGATAGCTTCAGTAGGCATCGGGACTGCAGATTGCCCACCTGTGACCTAAAATAATGTTTTCACTCTCCACTAAAATAGATTTATAGTTAAAATCTTTATTTTCAAATACATTCTTTTCAAAATATTCCTTTCCCCCAGATAATTAATAACTAGCTAATATTCTTTCCTATCTAAGGCATAATTCTTCCTTTAAAGCTACTGAGATGTAGGGGGACACTTTGCTCCTATTGTTGTTGACAAGTAGGTGAGAAGGTAAAAAGCATTTGCTATGGCAAAGTTAATTATGCAAAGGTTTGCTAGAATAAGAGTGAATCAAGCAAGAGTGAAAAAGTTGATGGGATGAAGGTGAATTAAACTCAATCACCCTTTTTTAAATATAAAGATCCATCACATGGCTCATGCACCATATTACTTCTTAATGATCCAGTTAGGTTTTACTGAGAGCTAGTGACTTGGCTAAGGTGACCAGCCCAGTGAGCTTCATGACAGGCAGGGATTTGAAATTGCTTTAAATTAGAAAGCAATGGCCCAGCACAGAGCAATCTGAGGCACAAGGAGCATGAGTGTTCCACTTTTTGCACACTTAAGCGACTTCACTGTTAGAGGAGCGAGCAGTGGAATGCAAAATGCACTGATTAGCTCAAGATAAAGGCATATGCAACTTCCCTGGCTTCAGAGAGGCTGGCTTTTTTTAACACGACAATGGGATTCAAATCACTCGCCATGCAGATTGCTAGTTGAACTCACATCACTGAACTCAACATAAGATCAGGGAGACCAGTGATCCATTGCATCACCCTGGCTCACCAAAGATCCCATGCCAGTGTCCCTCTCTGTGCAAAACACGTTGCCTTCTCTCCCCCGCTTTCCTTCTCTCCCTCTTTTTCTGAACTTGCTATTCCCATGAAAAATTGGTTAAGTGCCATGTATGTGATAATTCACTGATTAAATTTAGCCTTGAAGGGAGATGCATTAATGGGGCTTTAATTGAAGTATTCTAAACTATAAAGAATTCAAAAGAAACCCAATCAGTTTCTTTTCACATGACACTATAATGAGAACAAAAAAAGGGAAAGTCATCCCACTAAATGAATGACCTTTAAGTAGGAAATTAAAAGAACATTCATCTTCTCACGGCAAAATAATCACTGTAGCACAGGGTGTATTTGAGCCAAATACAGCAGTTGGTAACTTATTGCCAATAACCGGAAAGCAAAAGGAAAGAGGTTAAAGTGAATTTGTTTGTTTATTTAGTTATTTAAAATCATCCTAAATCCACAGGGCTCCATTGAAGTATACTCTCTCCCGCTTGCACACACGGGTCCCATTTGTCTGTAGAGTTCTTTCCCTCTACTCACTCTCTCCTTGCCATCTCCCGCCATGGAAATCTGCATGCAGTTTTCTCAAACCAGGAACTGCTGCATTCTCCATCTCTAGAATGGCAGAGAGCAGGCTTAAGAATCCAAGAAATTGCTCTGCTGCCATGAAATTTAGCCATTTTCCAGAAGCAATTAATTTCTGTCAGGAAGAAAAGTGAAGTCACTACAGAAAACTACCCTATAAATGGCCATCTAATAATCAAAGGGCGGGGGAAATCCCCCAAAGTGCAATTATATAAACACTAGAATTTTAAAAAATGTATAAGATACAATAAAGGCTGTAATTAAACAAATAAAATTTTACCACAGAAAAAATGACTACAAATATAGGAATCTAAGTTCAAATAGTCAACTACCCCCAGCAGTAAACATGCTAATCTCTCAGATAATTATGCCCCAGAAATAGTGTTCAGTTTTAGATATTATACGTTGGCTGTTGTCAAATCCAAAGTGATCTAATGTTTCACTTTTGAATCATTTACAATTAGCACTGTCAATTGTCCTTATAGCTAAATATCTACAGCTGCATGTCAGCTCAGAACAGCTGGATGTCAAAGGACAGAGCACTCAGCCATCAGGTTTTATGGATAGGAAACTTAGGAAATCTATTTAGACTGTGTGGAGGGTTGAAACCTATTGCTTCTGACATAAAAATACTGCCTGTTGGCACGGTATAGGCAAGCCCAGGGCACAGTCTGTACCAAGGGAAAAGCTGAAATAAAGAGGAGCCAAGTTACAAAGGTGATAGAAACCTACGTACCTTCTCTGAAAAGTAAACAAACAATTGAATAATACTGGCTGCTTCTTTACGTGGTGGGGGAGAGTAGAAATCTGAACATAGACACAGGAAGCTTGTTACAAACCAGAGACCAGGGTGGTTAGGTATCAAGGAAAACCTGTGCCAATGTGCAAATATTAACTATGCAGAATTGATTCTGTTCTGTGAGGAGGGGAAGTAGCTGTGGGGGGCTGTGACACCCTTCCCTGGTTCTCCCTGTCAGGTTCCCACCTGCTTGTGGCTACTGCCTTTCACTAGGCACCACCAGGGATACCACCAGTCCGGACCGTCCTTTTTATGGTTTCTCACTCCGCTCTAGCACAGATCTTACTAGATCCCCCTGCTAGGCAGCACCACCAGCCACGTCCTATAACCAATACTCCCAGAGACTTTGCCTGAGTCTCTCTCTAGCTGGTTACTTTTGTGACTGTGTGCTTATGCTGTTCCAACCCCCTTGTATCTTTATAGATAACGCATACAACTCTGGGTTGCTCTGGATACTTGAATTGTTATTATTCCTCCCTTCACCGCTGCCACCATTAGATACTGTTTCTCTTCAGCCTTGGTAATTACCTTGCCCTCCCTTCTGGTATGTATATCCCCCAGCCAAGGATCAGGCCTTTGGTAAACCAAATAAGTATTTATTAAATATCAGAAATAACAAGATTAGTTTTAGAATGTTTCACAAGCGTATAGTTTCATCTATTCCTGTTTTGTACTTGACTTATTATTAATCAGAACTCCAACTCCCTCTTTCTCCACACTCCTGACCTCCACCCTCAAACACATCTTTCTCCACACTCCCAACATCCACCACCAAACACCTTCTTCTCCACCCTACTAACATCCACCCACCAAACACCTTCTCCACCCTACTAACATCCACCCAGATTCGACTGTCATTCTTCCATTTATACTCCCAGCCACTCAAACGCTCAGCCAATCATCCAGCATTCTACTGCTCATGTACTCCCCCTCCTCTTTCACTCCACTTACCATATGTCTTCTATATAAACAGCACTTACCATATTTACCCTACAAGCAGGAACATCACATTTCCCCCCCTTAAAATAACAGCAAAGTATTATTCCTGCTCTAGGATTCATACGACGTGTTAATAATAAAAAACAAGTCTCTTTGGGGAAAATGTCTTTTTTGCACCCACGTCTGGGTCACGTCACTGCAGTCCCGGCCACCTGCCTTGAAAGTCCATCGGCCAATACATTGTCCTTGCCTTTTATGAACTTGAAATCCACCTGGTAATCTTGTAGAGCCCAGGACCACCTCTGCAGCATAGTGTTATGATTTTTCATAGTCTGTAACCATAACAATGCTCAATGATCCGTAGTCACTGTAAATCTTCGTCCCCACACGTATGGGCGCAACTTGCTCAGTCCCCACATGACCGCTAGGCACTCCTTTTGGACCGACGAATAATTCTTCTCCCTCGATGTCAGCTTGCGACTAAGATACGCCACTGGATGTCTGGTGCCTCCTCTCTCTTGTAGCAAGACGACTCCCAGCGCTAGGTCCGACGCATCCTTAGCCACGATGAATGGTTGCTCGTAATCTGGTGCTATTAATACAGGCCCTTGACACAAGGCTTGCTTCAGAAGGTCAAAAGCCTTTTGACATTCATCCGTCCACACCACACGCTCAGCACACTTTTTCCTTGTTAGCTCATGCAAGGGGGTTGCGATTTCCCCAAAATCTTTTACAAATTTACGGTAAAAACCAGCCACACCTAAAAATGCCCTAACTTGTTTCTTAGTTAAGGGGATGGGCCACGATTGTATTGCCTCAACTTTGCTCCATAAGGGGGTTATTTTCCCACTCCCCACCTTATGTCCTAAACAGATCACTTCATTCAACCCAAACTGGCATTTCTTGGCTTTTATTGTTAGCCCTGCTTTCTTAAATGCCTACCAATATGTTTCCGGGCCAGATTCAAAGTGTTGGTTTTTACCTATAAAGCCCTTAACGGCATCGGACCGCAATACCTGGCGGAACGCCTCTCCCGCTATGTACCTACCCTGTCGCTGCGCTCGACGTCGAAGGCCCTTCTCCGTGTCCCAATGCATAGGGAGGCACGGAGAACGATAACTAGAGCTAGGGCCTTCTCAGTGGTGGCCCCCGAACTATGGAACGCCCTCCCTGACGAGATACACCTGGCGCCTTCTCTGTTATCCTTTCGGCGCCAGGTAAAGACCTACCTCTTTGCCCAGGCATTTTAAAAAATTTTAAAATCTGAATTTAAATTTGAAAATTTTTAGTTATGTTTTATTGTGTATTGTATTTACATCCACTTGTATATTAACCTGTTTTATTATGCTGTATACCGCCCTGGGAGCTTATTGCTATAGGGCGGTCTAAAAATGTAATAAATAAATAAATAAATAATACTGCTGTCAGGTGTTGGACATGCTCAAGCACTGACTTGCTGAAAATGGCCACATCATCTATATAGGCCACTGCGAAATCTGACATGCCTCACAACGCAGTATTAATTAGTCTCTGAAAAGAACTTGGTGAGTTCCTTAGTCCCATGGGTAAAGTCACAAACTCATATAACCCATCTGGTGTACTGAAGGCAGTTTTGGCTCTGGATTGCTCGTCTAATTCCATCTGCCAAAATCCTTTACACAGATATATGGTAGAGATAATGGTTGCTGCTCCCAATAGCTCTAACATCGCGTCCACCCTAGGCATAGGATACGCATCTGGGACAGTAATTTTATTGATTAAACGATAATCAATACAAAACCTTGTGGTTCCATTTTTTTTCGGAACCAGTACAATACTTGAGGCCCAGGGACTGATGGATTCCCTGATCACTCCTAGTTCCAACATGTCTTCAACCTCCTTTCTAATTTCATTCAAAACTTTCCCATTCACACGGTACGGAACAGATCTGATTGGGGCATGATTTCCAGTATCAATTGAATGTCTGGCTATACTGGTTCGGCCAGGTTTATTGCTGAAGAGATCCCCATAATTTTTTTAAACTCTGAGAATTTCTTTCTTGACTTCTTCCTTCACCTCCTCCGACCATTCCAATTGATCTACCCCTCCTTTTGCTTTGCTTTCCTGTACCAAATCTGGAAGTTCAGGCCCACTTCCCTCAGGGAATAAGGTAACTTGCAACACCTTTGCATCCTTGGTGTGATAAGGTTTCAACATATTTACATGAACCACTTTATGCTTTTTTAATTGGTCTGTGGTTATCACATACGTCACTGTGTCAAGCTTTTCCCTTATGGTATATGGTCCCTCCCAGTTGGCCTGTAATTTATCGTGTTTCCTGGGTATGAATATCTCCCACATCATACACACGTTCTTTGGCTGTGCTATCATACCAGTAACTTTGCTTCTGCTGAGCTTGACTTAAATTCTTTTGCACAACTTCCATTATTGACGCTAATTTGTTGCGGAAGTCTAATACAAAATTGACTACAGATGTTTTGTACTCTCCCAGGGTCCCTTCCCATGAATTTTTTAACAGTTCCAAAGGTCCCCTCACTTTTCTAGCAAACATCAGTTCAAAGGGTGAGAAGCCTGTTGACTCCTGAGGGACTTCTCTGTATGCAAATAAGAAGCACCCCAAACGTTCATCCCAGTCTTGTGGGTGATCTTGAACATAACTTCTTATCATGCCCTTCAGAACCCCATTGAATCTCTCAGTTAACCCATTAGTTGCTGGATGGTATGTAGTTGTCTTTAAATGTTTTAGACCACAACACTTCCACATACATTGCATCACTTCTCCCATGAATACACTGCCTTGATCCGTCAACACTTCATGAGGGAAACCCAGTCTCATAAAGATTTTTAATAAAGCCTCTGCCACTATAGGGGCTTCCGTGGATCTTAGTGCTTCAGCATCTGGGTATCTGGTGGCAAAATCCACCACCACCAATAGATATTTCTTGCCATGCCTTGTGGGTTTGGAAAAAGGGCCCACCAAATCTATTCCCACTCTATAAAAGGGTTGTCAAGTTCAAATTTATTGTGCGGTCAAAGACCTGGTCTACAATCAGTAAAATCAAAACTAAAACAAGGAGGGTTTAAAAAGTTGGCATCGTAGGGATTGAGCTGTGTGCAGAAACTTGGCAGTCCCATGGGATATATACTTTTCCGTCCCTTTTAAGAGAAACTGCAGTTTGTCTAAAAGTGAGCTGGATTGAGGCAATTTGGCAATCAGTGGGTTTAGAAACTTAACTCGAGGTGTGTGATAAAAGGGACAAATAAAAAGAACATGCGGAAGAGATTCGATTTCATTGGGGCTGCAGGGGCAGGATCAGTTGGTATATGGGATGTCCCTGAAGCGACCTTCGAGGAGGGCTGATTTTAGGCAATTAAACCTGGCCCATGAGAAGGCTAGTCTGTAGCATGGAAGGTCTAAAAAAGCCAGGTATGGGGCAGGAAAAGGGGATGAGAAGCTCAGACCAAAATGAAAAGGGGAGCAGGAGGTGGAGGCCTTAGCTGTGTCCATTTGTAGATCAATATCCTTGAGTCTTCTGTTGATAGAGGCCTTAGTTGTAGTTGGGTCTGATCTAGTTAGGGATAGCAGTGGGAGGCCGATGGAGGAGAGTTTGAGTTGGACTGCTTTGGCCCAGGAGCTGTTAAAGGAATCCTGTTGGATATAGGTAAGGTAGTCTGACTTAGGGTTAGGAGAGGCCAGCTTGGACCAAAAGCATAGGGTGCGGGACCAGGTCTGGCATTCCAAGGATGTAAGCCCTGCCTCTAACCTTAAGACTGCATTGAGGATGCATCGGGGGACGCCGAAAATAGAACGGAGAAAGTTAGAGAGAACCACCTCCACTTTGGAGCAGAAATGGCTAGCCCATATCGGGCTTCCATAGAGGAGCTGTGGAGCGATTTTAGCAGCAAAAACTTTGATGGCAGCTGGTATGAATTGACCCCCTTTTGAGAAAAAGTAGCGGAGTAGCACTTTGGCCGTAGCCTTGGCTGTGGACACAGAGGAACGGATATGAGGGGACCATGAAAGTGAGGAATGAAATATTACCCCTAAATAAAAAGGGTTGTCCTATTATAGGAAGGGGCTTCAATGGTGCTTTTGTCTTTACTCCACTTTTCCCCACCTTTTGGCATATGTCACAAGATAAACAATATTGTTTTACATCTTTAGAAATATTTGGCCGATAATAGTGTGCAGCCAATCTTTTCTTGGTCTTCTTTATTCCAAGATGCCCTGCACATGGGACATCATGGGCTACCTCTAGCAATCTGGCTCTGTATTTGCTAGGTACCATCAATTGTTTCACTGGTTCACATTCATTCTCTCTCTCAGCAGGCATCCATAGGTCTTCTATATAAACAGCACTTACCATATTTACCCTACAAGCAGGAACATCACAGGGGCACTGAAGCTCCAAGCCCTGACTGTTGCTGAGCTTCCCCCTAGCTTTTGAGGTTTCACTAGGGATTTACGAATCCTTTTCAGTTTTATTCTACACAACGTAAGCAAGGCTGAGAAACCAACTTAAAAATGAATGTTACAATTCAATACCTGATGTCCCAAGGAGGTTTGCCTGCTGCCTATTTTTTCATCCTTCTAGCTTGGCCAAATGCTTTTATCTTTTTTAAAAACCAAAATTGACCCAGGCTCAGTAAAGCTGTTGTTTTTTAAAAAAACATGTAATTTTTTCATATTTTTTTTATTTTATCTTGTTTTTTAAAAAAATATTGGCCTGGAAGCTTTTCTGAAGGACAGTCTATAAATCTTTTAAGTTACTAAATTAAAGTCCTATAACTATTTGTGGGAGTGAGATGTTATGCTTCAAGGGCCTGGCTTTCAAGAGGGTTTTGGTGCTATGGCTTATGTCTCTGTGTCTGTCTATGTGTGTGTCAGTTGGTTTAAAGGTACTTCTCTCCAGTCATATGTTCCTTCTCAGAACAGAAACTGCTCTGTTTACAGAGCAGTTTCTGTTCTGAGGAGGAACATATGACTGGAGATAAGTTGTTTGTTGTTGTTTGTTGTTGTTGTTGTTGTTATATACTGTAATATGTTTGGGTTTAATATAAAGAGCCAACAGTTAACAAGGTAGTTTTATTAAGTAGTAGTTACAGCAACACTGTTTTCTCCTCAAGTTCCTCCACTAAGCCAGGCTCCACCCCCTCACCCCATTCTTCAAGGATCATCTCTAAACTCCCATCCCAATGTTTTTTGTAAGGAAATGTCTCTAAATTACTACAATCTCTACAATACTACTTAATTACCAAAATAGTGTCCGTGGTTTACAAGAATAAAACCAATTACAAAAAACATAAAACACACATAATTAAAATACACAATAAAATAATTCCATCAAAACATTAAAATTAAGAGCTACATTTAAGATGTGCATTAAACAGCACAACAATTAAAACAGTCAAAACAGCAATCAAAACAATTAAAACAGGGAGTTTGGTTCAGGAGATCCGTGGACTGCTTGCCTAAACAGGTGATTCTTGAAGAGCCAGCATAATGCTGATGAGGCCTCTTGTATTCCAACAGGGAGAACAGTCCACAACACTGGGGACACCAGTGGGGAAATTTTTTTTTACCTATATATATAGTATAATAATTTTACAATGACAGGACACCAATCAAGTCTCAACCATGCAGAACATCTAGCCTCAAGAATAGCGAATCACATTTTACATAAAGCTGTAGATTCTTGCCTTGTATTAAGAATAATCCAATTGCTCCATTTATTGGGATGTGTGCAAACAGCTTTTGCCCTCTGAATATTTTCCACTTGGCTGAAATAGTCTAAGCCGGGCTGCCTTTCTTCTACTCTATACTGAAAATTCAGCAATGTGAAAAAATGTCACTAGCAGCACTGCACACCACCTGGTCTGTGAAGAAGAATATATTGGCTTTTGACTTTCTCTGTCTTCTTTGTGGGTACTACTGTGTGAAGAGAAATCATCACACACGTCACCTCACCATGAAATCCATGTTATAAGATGTTGTCAAAGAAGTCCACCACTCCAACTTCATCCCTTGTTCTTCTAAAATGGATTCAGCTTCTCTCTTAAGAGAAATACCGGCTGACCACAGAGAATACTGGTGAGTTCAGAGTTATCAAGTAAACAGGTTCATGTAACCCTTGAAGAGATAATAAAAAGATACAAGAAATCCATTTTCTCTCACTGTAGGGGTAAGAGGATTTAACCATGCCTTTATTTTACTGGGTTTAAAGATTTATTTGGAACAGAAAGAAAACTCAAGTTCAGAGAAATTGAGAACCCAGATTCAGCTCCAGCTGTAAATGAAATGTTTAGTACAGTATTAGTTTGTGTAACCTTAGGAGCATTCAGACGAATAGTTACAGCTGGCTTTACTGAATTGCAGTGCTTGATACAAGGTCCATTTCACACAGGAAGAGATGACAATCAGTGTAAGAAACTGAATGGATCCATTCATACAGTTAGGTGAGTTCCATGCGCATCTTTTTGTCTTTGTGTTCATGCCAGAAGAATCCACCATATGGGTGTTGGATTAGTGATGTGTTATGTTATAGTTTACTTCTATGTGGCCTTTTGTCTAAAAAGGCTCCCAAGGAGGCTCACAAAGAATATGCACAAATACAAAATACAAGTAAGAAAAAAACAATTCAAATTACAAAAAATTAAGACAATGAAAACTTCATGTTTTTTTTTTAAAAAAAAATACACACCTAAAAGCCAAACACATTCATCTTCCTGGCAAAGGGCAGTCCCCAGAAAGATGTCAGAAAGGGTAGGGGAGAGGGGGCAAGGCAGGTGGAAAGCTTGCCTCTTGATGACCCCTCCCAGTCTCACACCTGCAGCAACATCTCTCAAACAGCAGCTCTTCCTTACATGGGTCACTCTAGACAGAGGTGTGGTGCAAGGAGGGTAGAAAAGAACTTGTCCCTTGATGGTCCCAGCACTGTTCCCAATAATGGCAGAGGATCATACCAAATAGTGCAAGCTAAGGGTTAATTTGTTAAGCATTTTAAAGCAGTTAGTAAGCATAATAGCAAGGATGACTAATTAATAACTCTGCATGCATCCAGAAAGCCCTGGTTGCAAACAGACTCACAAACTGGGTGGAGTCAAAGAAGTTTCCTTCAATCTGGGTTTCTTCTGCATAAAAACACTAGCATGTCTAGCACGTCCAAGAGTAGTAGTTTCATCTGACAGAAGCCTGGCCTGATCTGATCTGTTGCTTAGTCAAAGGAGTTCACCTTTAAACTGTTATTTGTTACAGACTAACTGCTACAGGTTTGTTCAGGTTGTTTCCCTAAGTTTCCCTAGCCCTTCATTTAAGAATTCAGTATGCTTTATTTAGCTGCTTCTACTAACATGGTGAAATAGACATATGTGCATTTGTCAAATGTGATGGATGTGTGTGGGATACTCACCAAAGTCCTACATGGAAGCTGTGTGTGTTTAGGAAATTCCTCAAGGATGAAATAGGGCACAACAATTACTTTGCCAGTGGAATTTCAGAAGCTGTAGTGTTTAACACTATTAATTTATTTATATCCCGCCCTTCCTCCCAGTAGGAGCCCAGGTGGCAAACAACAGCACTGAAAACACTTTAAAACATCATAAATACAGACCGTAAAATATATTACAACAAAACATCTTTAAAAACATTTTTTTAAAAGCTTTAAAACCATATTAAAAAGCAATTCCAACACAGATACAGACTGGGATAAAAATGGAAATGGACTCCCTTCAAGTCGATCCAGACTTATGGCGACCCTATGAATAGGGTTTTCATGGTACGCGGTATTCAGAGGGGGTTTACCATTGCCTTCCTTTGAGGCTGTGACTGGCCCAAGGTCACCCAGTAAGCTTCATGGCTGTGTGGGGATTCGAACCCTGGTCTCCCAGGTCATAGTCCAGCACCTTAAGGTCTCTACTCAAAAGGCTTGTTGAAAGAGGAATGTCTTCAGCAGGCACCAAAAATATAACAGAGATGGCACCTGTCTAATATTTAAAAGGAGGGAATTCCAAAGGGTAGGTGCCACTACACTAGCACCATGATGACCCCAACCTGGATTGCTACATGAAAGAATAAGGCGGCATTACTTTGAGAAAAGTGAGCTCTGTTAGATGTGATGTAACAAGTTGCACAAAACTATCTTGTGACATAGGAATACAGGGATGCAGAATCTGTGGCCTTCTGGATGTTGTTTGACTCCAATTCCCATCACTCCAGATAGCATGCCAAAGGTCAGGGATGGTGGGAGTTGTAGTCCAGCAACACCTGGAGAGCTGCAGGTTCTCCATCCGTGCAGTACTGAGAAGCAAACTGAAGTGAAAGAATTCTGAAGCAGTAGAATGGACTATATCACTTCAGATTGTAGGTAGGTGATGAATTATTTTATTTATTTATTACATTTATATCCCACCTTTCCTCCAAAGAGCTCAAGGTGGCACACATGGTTCTATCCCTCTCCATTTTATCCTCACAACAACCCTGTGAGGTAGGTTAGGCAGAGAGACTGTGAATGGCCCAAGGTCACCCAGTGCTCTTTAATGTAAAACAACAACTGCCTGAAAGTAAAAAAAAATCCTGTTAAATCAGGGAGAAAGGTTCTGGTCTAGCCCACTTTGTGATGTTTTCATGAGTAATAATACTTGTCATATATTCTGCATAGTAAATTTAGGATTGATACTTTACTTTCTGACACTTTGCAAAAGGCTAAATGCTCTCCCCTCAGCGGTACTTGAAGGAAGATACAATAAAATCCCATATAAAGATCGTCTATGTCAGTGCGGAATTGGTGAAATTGAGACTAACGCTCATGTCCTATTTCGCTGTCCGAATTATCACTCTATTAGATCTCACCTAATTTTCCCTATTTTAGACCCCCATCTGTATCAATCGGAATCCTTTTGGATGGACTACTTACTATCTGACCACCATCCAGAGGTAAGTTTAGCAGTTGCCAAGTTCAGTTTGATTGTTATAAATTCTAAGAAAAATAAGCAAAAAATGTCCTTATAAACTCTACCCAAATCTCGAAGTGAACTAAACTCTCACTACTAATTTTAGTAATAGTTTAACTCACCCTTGCTTGAGACTTATACATGGCAGCTTGGTGATTTTAAATACTTATGACTCATACTGATGTCCCCTCGAACTTAATTATAATCATAATTGTAAGCCCTTTTTTTGTGATCACGATATATATTTATTACGATGTTTGCAGTTTTAAATGTATTTAACCATATCCAATCCCATGTAACTTAAATGTGTTTATCTATGGTTGGTCTTGTGACCGTAATAAAGTGATGATGATGATGATGACACTTTGCAAATGATAGTAAATGTCATTACACAGCTGCAGAAAGTGAACAGAGAGAATGTTTTTTCCTTCTCTCTCCTAATACTAAAACTCAAGAACAACTGATGAAATTGATTGACAGCAGATTCAGTAAACGGAGGTTGTGGAGAGACATGGAGGCTGAGGGCAAACAGGAAGAATATGTGATTGTTTCCATTACAAAAAATTAGACTTAGCTGCAAGGGGATATGGGGACTAGGAGTATTTATTCATATATAACGTTATTTATAGACTGCCTTTGAGAGTATAGCCCAGCCAAGGCAACTTCTCATCAAAACACACTAGCACTCAAAAAACTAGAAGTAGCAGTACAACAAGTATTTAAAACATAGGCCAGTAATGTCAAAGGCTTCGCAGAAAAGTGGCTTCTGAATATATAATTAATTTCCTGTATAATAGTTTGCCATAATCTGGATTTATGCCTGTCACGGTCCTCATAACTTCAGAGTTCTAAATTAATTCTGAATTCAACTTCTAAATTCCTCCAGTTTGGCAACACTTAAATCCTGACCCCAGCATTGCTACTTAATCCTTTTTCTATGTATATGGATTTCTTCCCATCCTAACTCCCCCCCCCATCATCATTCTAGACTCCCAGGGGTATTTATGCTGTACTTTTTTTGTCCTTGAATGCTATGTACTTAGAAAAGTATATTAGCATTAAGGTTGTCAGACTCATGCAATCACGCAAATGCAAGAGATTAATTTAAATTTAAAGACAACTGGATGTTATCCTCCCTGACATTAATGGCCTGGCACATCATAAAAGAACAAAATGGTCTAATTTCTGTGGAGTGTTTTCAGCTATGGTGGTCCACAGAATGATTTTTATATATATGACACACAGAGAGAGAAGGTGAAATGCCATCATTGGAACAGCTGCTTTTGTTACTGCTTGAAGAGCAAAGATAGAGAAGGGGATGGATGGGTTGTTATAAGGAGATGAAATATGGGTTGGGTGAGAGGACAGAAGGAGCATGTGGTTTAGCTAGCAAAGTACTTTGTATGTGATGTGATATAGTACTAAAACTGGATTATGTACTCTGCATTATAGAAAATAGGCCTCAGGGGGGTGGTTGTTGTTTTTACAAAGTTATCAAACTCATATATTATCTCTCCTGGTTAAGTGTTCTAAGCAGAGGGAAAATTATACCCCCAAATCAGCTGCTTTAAACTGACTTAGACCATGGGTCCATCTAGATCAGTACTCTCCACAATGATTGGCAGCGGCGGATCTCCAGGGCTTCAGACAGGGAACATTTCCAGCCCCACCTGGAGATGCCTGGGAGTAAACCTGGGATTTTCTCATCTACCACTGAGTCACAGCTCTTCCCAAAAAATCTTGTGACATCTCCCACAAAGGCCCTCACTAAATTTATGAATCACTTCCCATAAAACATACTGAAGCAATTTAACTATAAAAACATCAACAATAAATAAACATGTAAATGTTATGCTAAATTATAAAACATTACCAAGTTCTACATTTAAAATTTAAATGATGCCACATACGGGGCCTCAAAGAAGCATACAACTAGTAATATTTAATGGAATCAAATCAGCAAACAATACAGTCAACAAATGCATTAAAAATAAAACTCCCTATATGATAATCCTCCATAATCTGGATTATAAAAAGGCAGCAACATCTGCTAATAATCACCAAGGGAGTGACGGGGGGGGATTCAAAGAACATGAAACCATCCTCAAAAAGAAGTATCTTCACAATTTTTCAAAAAGAGAACAAGGGATAAATAGCCCACACAACAATGGGAGTTCCAGATCCAAGGCACTACTGCCAAGAAGCCCCCATATTGGATATCCACCAGTTTGACCTCTCCAACAGAGGTAGGGTGCAGAGCAGAGTATCCCCAGGATATCTAAAGAGGTGGGCAGTTTATGAAGGAGCAAGCAATACTTTCAGGTATTCTTGACTCAAGCCGTATATGGCTTCAAATGTCATAAGCAGCACTTTGAATGGGGATCAGAAACAAATCAGGAGCCAATGGAGATAAAAACAATACTGGAGTAACTTGCTGCAGTGCCACTGGTCAGCATTGAGAAGTAAAATTACAGGGGGCAACAGCAATGGAAAATTTTGGTTTTGTGACGAAAGGGTGATTTCATACACATTTGGTAGGGTAGTTTGAAAACTAACAGATATTGGCAGGGGTGTAGTCATCCAGCGTCTTGGGAGAGCTTAGATCCTTTAGTTTTGTGGACCCAGGTCCGAGCAGGGTCTCTATGTCTCTAGCATCCTATGAGTCAATCAGCATGAAAGGGAAGTGTGTTTGCCAATGAGAAGAGTCTTCTAACATAGTTCCTTTTGCTTTCCTGCTGATTGGAGCCAATCAGAGTGAAAAGGGATGAGTCAGCCATTGAGAAGACCCTTCTCAGTAGCTAACACACTCTCCTTTCATATGGATTGGCTCCTAGAAATATATATTGTTGTAGGAGAAGGAATTAACAAAGATCTCATTCTCAACTCAGCAGCAAAAAAAAAGGGGGGGGGAGATGAGTGGTTTTGTTCCAGCCCAAAGCCAGGAGTAAGGGAAGAGGAGGAGGAAAAGAGAAAAAAATATGTTCAGGGCAGGGGGAGATAGTGTGCATGTGCTTTATGGTGTTTCAGTTTTTAATGATGTTTTATATGTGGGTTTCTTGCATGGTAAGGTGAAATGTAAATGAATATGTCTAAGAATGTATGTGTGATGCAGCCAACCCCAGAGATTAGGATCAGGAATTTCCATGCTTAAATTTCCTCCTAAAACTCCTAAGCTCTGCCCAAATACAGTTACTCTGAGTGTTAGTAAAGCAGCCAAGAAGGGAAACTCAGCAGAGGAAGTTTCTTACATTATGCCATATTGATGATGATGAAAAACTGCCTGAATGGGCTAAAACCTCTCTTTTTCTGACATTCTAGGTATGTGTAGAAGAAGGAGGGGTGACACAGGGAGATAAGAGAAGGGGTGAAATATCCCTTCCTATCTTCTAGAAGGTGGCAAAGTTCAAAAGGTTACACATTCTTATGCATAATGATGACTGGCCTGCTTAGAGAGAGAGAATTCTTTCATTTAGGAAAAACAGTCTTTGTCTTAACCCAGCAGCAAAAAAGCCCTCAGGGAAAGAGGAGGGGGGGAGAGGGAGAACCGAATGTACCCAGCAATTTTTTTAAAAAATGTGTGTTTTTCTGTGTTGCTGTAGGGCTTTCTGAGTCAGTTATGCAGCCCCAGTGAGTGGCAATTTCAAGCAAGCCCCTTTTAGTTCCTATTTCAAAAAGCCAAGACAAGTTGTGGAGAATGAAGATTCTGTAATTGCAGAAGAGACAGTGAATCCTGATGATAGCATCCCATCTACATCATGAAGAAGTTTGGTAGCAGCAGGAGATAAATATGTAGACATTGAATTCAGTAATTCAAGCAATATCTCTGACAGTGAGAAGGGACAGTCAAATGGTGACAGTAATAGAGAAGCAGAAAGCAGTATTCGACCCTGGACAGATTATTCTATAATCTTAGAAGGTTGTATAATCTTAAAAGGGTGTGTGGATGTGGCTATCATGAAGGACCCTGCACTTCTGAATTTGCCACTACACTATTGGGTATTAGAGAATGGTGATCTCAGTTTTGAATCAAATGTGTTTGACTAGCAATCCATTGTTATGCCTGCTGAATAATGTAAATGACCAGAGTATACTAAGGAGGATTACATAGTATTACATAGTGACACGAGGTAGGGTTTTATTTGCAAAGACCTGGAAAGAAGAGTGTAAACTGAGTAAAATAGAATTAATCCACTGTTTATGGGAAGAGATGGCAATGGCAAAATTAGCAATACTGTTAAAGATACAAGGACATTATTAAGAACAGGTGGAAAGCTGGAACCAGTGGTACAATATATGAAAAGAGAATTAGGGTTTGCTGGGAATGGGCTGAATTTCATGTTATTATAATACAAAATAAGGAAAGAAATTGTGTTTTATTATAGTGCATTTTTTATTTTAAAAAATGAGGTGCAGGTACGCATAGCTTGATAAAAGTGCTGTGGGTGCCAGCATAAAATGGCTGCCAGAGGCAGCAGAAAAAGAGGTGACAGTGTTCCATACTGTGGGTACCATAACAAAAAAGCACAGGTATATATTCTTTACTATATCTTGATTAGTATTATATAAATATAATGTACTAGTAGATAGAGGGGCTTATATAATGGAGAATACATAGCGTTGATATACTTTTAGATAGATTTTCAGGTTTTGTTATTTTGTTATGGATGAGTATACAGAGTAGGTAACCCTGGGACAGGTAAGAAACACAGAGTTTGAGGAGCAGAAGCAGGGCTAGAATGAGAAATCAGAATGGAGAGATAAGGAGGAGCCAGATCACGTAAAGCTTTAAAAGTTAAAATAAGAAGCTTGTACTGAATCCTGAAATAAATAGGGAGCCAGTGAAGGGAGTTCAAAAGTGGAGTATGGAGTATATATATTAACAGGCAGTGAGGCCAGAACTAGTGTTTTAACTTATACCCAGTAGAACCCAAAGAATGGGTTCTTACCCCAAGGTAAGATTTAAGCCAACATACATGTTTTTGCCCTATATTTTATTGCTATTTCAATTATCCCAAAGATGTGTTCAGATGCTGTGCACTGAAACATTCCCCTCTTTCTGCCTTGTAGAGCTGGTAGGTAGGAGCCATTCTCATTATTTGTTTCAACACAGATCTAGTCTTTGGCAAAGTACAACTTTCTGGCTGACAGACCATAAGAAACAGCAGATTGCTTGGAAAAGCTAAAACAGAAGAAGTTAACACTACAACAACTACTACAACAACAGAATTTGGCAATGATTGGTCGACTTGATTTGGCTTTTATAGGATGTCATTCCTTTTCTGGATTAAATGAATTTTTACACCATACTTTTAATCAAGACAGACACTGAGAACAATAAAGCTATGCACAAATGTCCTTGCATGAAAAAAACAACCTTGCAAATCAGGTGCAGAATGTCCAAATGATTATTTGTTTGGAAATTTTGAAATGTTACTTCTAACACATTGTGACAATAGTGACAGAGGTACCCAGATTCTGTTTATCTTCACTTGCACACAAGCATTATTGTCCCTTTATCAGGTAGCAGTCTATACAATAGTCTGATGGTCTAGACCCAGATGGGCAGAGCCATCCTAACTGGGAGTGGGGAGTGAGACAATGGACAATTCACCAGTTTGAAAGGCCTGACAACTTATGTTGGCCAGGGCAGGAGATGGATTTTCCCTTCCTTCTTTCCAGATGGTTCTCACTTTTTTTAAAAAAAATCCCACCTATGGGCAGGATATTAACTACACCAACTCCAGGTTGGCATAGTTGAGGAACATGAAATTGCTGCCTCTCAGGGGAATGAAGATATTTTGTATCCAGAAGATTCAAGGCTACCTCCACCCAAAAGCATCATGTTTTGGGGCCAACCACCTGTGGAAACACCACCAATAGCAGAGTGGACTGTGCCTATTGAGCTTGTCATGGGTGTAACTGTGGCCTCTGGGTTGGACCTGCCACCCCACACTGGCGGAGGTCCTCACTGCTAGCAGAGAAGCACCTCATCTTATCTTAACCCCAACCTGGCAACAAATCTGGGTTTGGACTGTTCACTTAAGACTCCAGTGCACCAATTGCCTTTCTCTGCTCTAGGGGCAAGTGAGATTTTTCTGAGAGATAAACATCTCTAGAATAATGTGAAGAGAAGATAGATGATAATGATCCTCGGATAAAACTGATCCACCATGAGATAAATGCCACCCAAGTTATGTCTGTACAAACATTTTTTTTAATAGTTACTTTTGAGAGAAACTTGAACTGTATTTTTCTCAAGGTTGGAAGACTGTGTATAATGTCGTAGTTTGAAAATATTTGTCATTAGAGGGAAAGGTGAATATCACTGGATCATGGTGTATTGGGACACGTGGTACATTTTTGTAGATGGAAGGACAATTTATTTTTGAAGTGGGAATCAGGCATATTCCTATACATCTGAGGTACATTGTACATTGTAGTTAGTGCCTACAAAAACATGCACATCTATGCAAATTTAGCATTTCTACATTTCTGACTGTGAAAACCAGCCCTGAGGGAGTTCAACCCCAGGATTTAGTTGCCTTAAGGCAGGTCGAAGGCTATCCATGTGTCTACTATCCAGAAATTTCCTTTAGCAGAAAGGAACATACTGTTTGGTGTGGTCTCCATCTCCAACACACAGCTAAAATATCACTTCCAAAACTACTCTGGGGTCCCAAGGACTACTCCTCAAAGTGTCACAAAGAGTGCTGTAAATGGAATCTTGAAATGAGTCACAGCGCTGCCTCCAGCAGGCAGGCAAAAGGCAAGTTCATGGCCACTCCCCTAAAATTGCAAGATTTTGATCCCTAGAAAAAGAATGCAATGTTCTGATTTTATCATATCCAATTATTAGCATCTTAAGAAATAGTACACAGCAAGAATGATTCAGTGCTGCTCCAGGCATCCTTTTAGTTATGCAAACTCCAGCTGAAAGAATGACGAAGCTACTCTATAATAAAACACAGCATGGGCATGACAATGGAGGTTCTTCTGCATTATCCTTTTATTTATTCATTTTGCCTTTAACCTGCACTTTTTACTTTACTGTGTAATCCTAAACATGTCTACTCAGGAGGAAGTCCCTGAATTCAGTATGCTTTGTTCCCAGGTAAGTGTGCACGGGTTAGGAGCCTCAGCCTGGATATTATACCAGCACAACAGGCATAGAAGGGCAGTGCCACCCCCATACATTTCTCAATAGAAATGACATTTTGGGAGGGAGGAGTGCAAATGGACATTTTTTGTTTCAGTTCTTTGTATTTATCGCATGCTTAAACATTTCTTATGCTGATCAATTACATAGCTAGCTGTGATTCTCATTTAAGAGAAGTTTCTTAAAAATTAACTTTTAAGAACATAGAACTGTGTTATGAGGTAAAAAGAAGTTCAGCCATATGCTCATAAGATGCTCAGGAATATGACAGCTATCTCCTGCTGCTTGCTCCCTACACTGAATAATTAGAAATTATGACTGTTAGCCACTGTTAGACCTCTCTTCCTAGAGCATATGTAAGTGTTTATACATCAGAGGTAGCCAATGTGGTGTCCTCCAGTTGCCATTGGTCCAATAACAACTGGAGGGCACCATGTCTGCTAGCTATCCCTGCATGCATAAACTGCTGTCATATGGAGCTGGGGATGCTAAAAATCTTACCAGGTAGAGACTGCTTCTACATCATTAGTCAGCTCTGGGAAGCAGCATAAAATATGAAGAAGGGTAGTGTCTGTACTATCACAGAATCATCAACTAAGGCTGCAATCTTATTCACATTTCCTTGGGAAGTAAGTGCCATCAAACAGCGGGATTTACTTGCAGGTGAAGATGAAATCAGGGTGTAACTGTGACTGGGATAGTCCCTTGAAGACATTTCTGCTCTAAAGGCAGGTTGCTTCAGATGAAAGAATCACCACACAGAAGCAATCTCCACAGGATATACATTTAAACAAGACTTCCCCAACCTGCTGCTCTCTAGTTAGAATACAGCTTCAGTCATCCCTGACCGGGGGAGACTGGTGGCTCCGATGTCAGTGGGGTAGTGAATCTGCTCTGGGTTTTAGTCTAAACTTTCAAGGAGCTGTTCAAGGTGCTGAAGCCCAGAGTGGATTCACTGCCCCACTGACATTGGACCATTGCCAATGCTGGCTGGGGCTGATGAGAGCTGGAGTCCAACAACATTGGGGGGGGGAGGGCACAGGTTGAAGAAGACTTCTTTAAAGAGTTCACATGTAATGGCTGTTCTTTAGTTATCTGCTTTTGTGTGAGCACTGTGCACTTCTATAACCCATAATTTCCAGCACCTGGTGTTTGACCAGGGCCAGTGCCAGGCATGACTGGGCCCTTAGGCACCAGCCTGCCCTGGGCCCACAGCACTGTAGCCCAACACCCCTCCATACAGGCAGCTCAGGGCTAATAAGCCCACTCATGCACCCCCTACCTCTTGTGTTGTGTGAATGACTTGCGTGCATTGTGCACAGGCCTGCCATAAACCAAGATGGCAGTGGGGCCTTAGCCCCTTAGGGAAGCCCCCACCACCATCTTGGGTGATGGCAGGCCTGCGCGCACAGAGCGCACAGCAGTCACACTGATGAGATAGTTAGGTGGGGTGTGCATGTGGGCTTATTCAAGCCTATGCTGTCTGTATTGGGGGGTACCTGGGAGTTCCTTCTCTGCAATCTACGGCAAGGTTGGGTGGCAGGACCTGACGCTGCTGCAGATCACAGAATGTGAGCACCACCCTCCCACCCTAATGAGGAGCCCTTCAGGGGCCCCTCTGTGCCACTCTCTGGTGCCAGCCCTGTATTTGACTGAATGCTAAGCACTTCTATCCTTTTCTAGTGGAGAAAGAATCAAATAATATTTGATAGGATTGAAATAAGTCTATAAACTTTCATTTTTAGAAGGAGACTGTATATATATATATATATACATACACACACACACACACATATATATATATGTATACATACTGTATATACATACTGTATATAAAACATGATGAAAGAACATTCTGTCGAGAGCGAAGGATGGGCTACAAGCAAATGCCTCTCTATCTGTCACAATGGTTCAATGTTCTTTGGAGCTAATACAGCAAAGAGCTAAACTAAATCAATTCCATGTGAGGAGGAATTGATTCTTGAAGAGCAATAAACATCAAGCTAAGTAGCCCTGCAAATTATCGTACTGATAATTAATATGTTTTGCAGGTACAAAAGGAAGAGAGGAGGGCAAAAACATATATATCTGTTTTAATTAACACCACCAGAACATTAAGGTGTTAATGCAAGTAGGGATGGGTGGGAAATCTACACCAGCTCATAAGAAAGCAAACACTGCAGTAACAGCATTGTAAATGAAAACAACACCCTCTTTCATGAATGTATGCAAACATATATGCATTCTACCAATGTAAACATTTATGACATTGCTAAAGTGCCCATTAGTTTCACACAATATGTGTACTGACTTCAAGTCGATTCCAACTTATGGCAACCCTATGAATAGGGTTTTCATGAGGCTGAGAGGCAGTGACTGGCCCAAGGTCACCCAGTGAGCTTCATGGCTATGTGGGGATTCAAACCCTGGTCTCCCAGGTCGTAATCCAACACCTGAACCACTATACACACTGGTTCTTTCACATAATATAATATAATATAATATAGGCACTTTTTCGTATCTTCTTAGAAATTAAGATGTTCACCCAAATGGGAATATTTTGTCTCTGCAAAGATTCTAGTCTTCTGTGTAACTTATGGTCCACTGCTTCCTTTAGGGTTCAGTTGCAATGGGAAACCATGGTTTCTTGCTATGAGAATGAGGTGAAGTGAACCTCAGGCTCACATGTTCCCCTCCCTCAGGAGGAGACTGAAAGCTTCTGCTTTTCATTTTTAAATAACCATAGTTCTCCAAGATGTCCAAACTCACAGAACTGGTTTTGCTGAAAAACTATGGATAGTGAGAACAAATCAGGATTTGACACTGTGTGAGCACATGGTTTATTCCAATCCCTCAAACTATGGTGGAGGACTAGAAACATGACATCTGTATGAGACCTAAGTATCCATTCTTTTAATATTACTGCTGTCTTTGAATTTGGTAATATTCCCATTCTGCCTGACAGAATGTCCTCAATAACTGTGAGTTCCTTACTGCTGTATTGGCACAGATATTGTCAAAGAGCTGACCATCTCTGATGATGTCTGCTTATGTGACAAAATATATATTCAACCTCTAGTCCGTGCCTGGGTAACAGAGTGAGCCAAACAACAGAAAATTTGGCCATATCACCTTTTAGATACAGCACCTTTTAGACAGAGATGATTTGGCCACTGTGCACCAAGCTCTGGTAACCTCCAGACTGGATTATTGCAATGTGCTCTGTGTGGGGATGCTCTTGAAAATGACTTGGAAACTTCAACTGATCCAAAATGCAGTGGCTAGATTATTGGCTGGGGTTCCATTGAGATCTCACATAACTTGTTTTAAAACAGCTGCATTGGTTGACAGTTCATTTCCAGGGCCAATTTAAAGTGCTCAGGCTAGTTTTTACAGCCCCAAATGCCTTAGATCCCAAATATCTGAAAGATCAACAGAGGGAGCCCTCTTGGTAGTTCCAGCACCTTCAGAAGTTTGGGGGGAGATGGCCCAGGAGAGGGAATTCCCTGTAGCAGACCCTAAGTTGTGGAATTCCCTCTCCACAGAGGTGGGTCTGGCATCTTCATTATACAGCTTTTGTCATACATTGAAGACACATCTCTTCACCCTGGCCTTTGAGATATATATTAGGAGCTTCCCTAGTTGTGACTGAAATTTGTTTTAAACTGTTTGTAATATTGAATAGGATACTGTGCGTGTGTGGGCCCACAACATTTATCTGGTTTGTAAATGTGGCCACAGGCCCAAAAAGGTTGGCAACCCCTGCTTTAATGTAAGGAATGCAAGAATCTTCCATTCCTTTTATTTTTCTGACGCCTTAACCTGTTGCATAAAGCATGAGTCAAAAATGTTATAGCATCTTTTTTCATGTATGTTTTTAAATAGGGCATTGTTGGATGCAGCATGAAGTCTGATTCTGGAATACAGGATAGGAGGTGAACACCAGGAAGTGTGATTTTTTATGCAGTAGACAGGAACAAGTTGTTCAAATGACAAATACAAAAGATTAACATTAGAAAACCTTTTGTGATTGTGGCTCAGTAGGAATTTGAATGAGAACAAATGCAGAGGGTCAGATAGAAGTCAAGCAGTATTTTGTGTGTGCATGAAATGCAGAACTGGCTCACCTTATAAGTACTATAGATACCATCATAGTGGGCTTACAGCACCTAATGCTAGGGTTGCCAGGTTCCTGGCCTGAAACTGATCCTGTATTTTTAGGAGAAAAGAACGTCAGCCAAGTGCAGGTGTTCTTGCAACACTGTAATGAGAAAAACCACAAGGTGGAATTCTGCCTTCCCCCTGCACAACTTTTAAAGATACAGAAGACCTCTTGGTTGCCAGGCCTGGTGATGGTGATGGAAGTTGAATAAGTGCTCCTTGGGGATGCAGAATTCTGCTGAAGTGCAATGCAACCAATCAATCAGTGTGGCTATCTGCTAAAAGACATTCCTTCAGGAAAGAAATTTCTGACTGCCTGTGCACCATATCTTTAAAACACATTCAAAGCAACCCCTCCCCAAAAGAATCCTATGATCTGAAGTTTACCCTCCCTCGTAGAGGTACAATTTCCAGCACCCTTAACAAACTACAGTTCCCAGGAATCTTTGGTGGTGGTGGGATGTGGTTTGAATGAATGGTGTGGAAAATAATATAGAATAACATTACTTCTAGCAGGGATATTCTGCTGCGAGCCTGTAGACCAAGAGCTGAAACCTAAAGCAGTTTTATTTGGCCCTGGTGAAAACTTTGTCCAAATTTTCCTTCATAAAGGAAAGAAGCAATGTTTTCAAATTGTAGAAGGAGGACTACGTTCAAGTGTGTGTAGGCAGCAGTAGCGTAGTGGCAAATTCAGAACTTTGGGGCCCCTTCATGATAGTCTCAGCCACCACCTCTTTTTTTGCTGCTGAGTTGAGAAAGAGATCATTGTTAATGTCTTCTCCCACAACAACAGACAATAAGCATGAAAGGGGAGAGTGTTAGCTACTGAAAAGAGTCATCTCTGTGGCTGACTCACTTCCTTTTACTCTGATTGCTTCCAATCAGCAGGAAAGGACAAGAAAACATGTTAGAAGTCTCTTCCCAGTGGCTAACACACTCCCTTTTCATGCTGATTGGCTCATGGGAGGCTGGAGACATAGGGACCCTGCTGGTACCCTGCTCCCCAAAAAATAAAGGGTCTAAGACTCCCCAAGACCCTGGACCACTATACTCCTGGTACGCAGCATGAAATGAATTCTCTCCTCCCTCTTCCCCAGTTATTTTGATATTCTATGTTCAGTATGTTTTTCAATCACCTTCTGTTCAGAATGGTTACTACATTGGGGCTTGAATTTCCTGTTATTCTGTAGCCACATGCCACTTTTGTAGATCTGAACTACTGTAAGAAGTGAGAATTTAGGAGTAAAGGGGGACATGGACTGGAATGCCAGGGGTGTTCAGTAAAATTCAGTAACCAAGACTTAAAACCATTAAACAAATACAGCCATTCACAGTTGATCTCTCTCCCACATACTTGAAAAAGACACATTAGTCAAGATAGATCCATAACTGGTTGTCCCATCATGTATTCTTTATTGTACTATTTGCATAATAGCTTATTCCCTTTTTGTATATGTTTCTTGAGTACCATATAGTATTGTTATGGGTTTGGGGTTGTGATGGATAATTTCTGTAAGTCCCCTTCCAGCCTCTGATTTGGAACCCCTGCCTGGGGGTGAGAAACCCGCTCTGCTGGTCAGATGAGTTTCTTTTGTTAATCTAATAGAGTGGCCAGGTGGGTTAATGGGTCTATCAGGTGCCCATCAGGTGCCCAAGGGAGATCCATTTGTCATTGAAACTCTTCAGGAGAGCGTCCCCCCCCCACCCTGGGGCCGAGGAGAGGCTTGTGTTTTGGAGTGTGTCTGGAGAATGTTTGGAGACTGGAGGCAGGCAGAGAGACTGGCTCTCTGCACCATGGCTTGGGGGTGCCTCCTGTAACCCTGATGGAAAAGCTGGGTATTGGACTGCTGATGCCTTGAACCCCTCCATCCTAAGCTCAGGTTGGAATTTGTGTAGATAAATAAACTATATTTCATAAAGACACCACAGCCTCCGCTGACCTTCTTCCCAAGGAAACCAGACCCTGGTTCACATTTCATTGTGAAATAGGAAGAATGAGACTGGAGTTTTGTTCAGGCTGCCACTTGCCTGTCCAACACTCCATCTGCAGTTTCCAATAACACCATAGCTGCTGGAGGAGCAGATCAGGTGAAGAAGGGTGATGGGGGAGGTGGGCATCCAGGTGCCTCCTTCCCTTCGAAACAAGAATGGCTGAGGACATTGTGGGATACTCTTATTAGTCAAAGTGATGACATTCTGTAAATCTTCCAAGCATTCAAACGTGTTAGTGGAATATGAAATCCAGTTGTTGCTTTCATAAAGAACTCTTTGTCGCTAGGTTATGGTCAGCTTGAATGATTAAACCCTATACAGACAATAATATTCTACCTATTTTAAATATATTTCATCTTACAGAATGGTGGCTTTTATATGATGTGTATGTTTCAACTTATACTGTATATGTTTTGATACTTTTATCAAATAAATTTAATTGTAGTGAGAAAAAAATAAAGATTAAGAGAGACAATGTTAAGGGGTTAAATTCTTTTTTTTTAAAGAAAATTTGCATGGCAACTCAATAAAGAACAGCTATCAGTTCTGCTACTCCAAGATATCCATATTAAGCAAAGGACAAAAAATATCTATAATTGCTTAAGTTAGGTGAAGTCTTTGTGACATCAGGAAAAAGTAAAACCCGGGGGGGGCACATTTGATCCCTGGGCCTGAAGTTCCCCACCCCTGTACTATATGGAGCAAAGGAATAAATCCAATAAATTACTCATCACACAACTGAAAAAATAAAACCTGGAGCAATAGGGTCACATAGATATGGCTGGAACAGAATATGGTAATGTTCCCTAATGAAATTGCCAATGTCTTTTGTGATATTTATATAACATTTTATACATCTGATATCCTACATGAAACAAAGATAAAAGATTTGTTACAGAAGATGCAGTTCCCACATCTGACCGATGAGGAGATATGAAATCTTCAAAACCCAATAACAATGGAAGAATTATCACAGATTATGAGAATTCCGAAGAACAATAAAGCTCCTGGGACTGACAGGTTTACTGGATAATAGTATAAGAAATTCTTTAAATTTTTAGCTCCAGCCTTACCCGCGGTAATGCAAAACACACACACACACAACCTGGGAATAGCAAATATAATAGTTAACCCTAAGCAAGAGAAAAATCTGAATCATCCTCTACCAAGATTTTAAAATTTGGACCAGTATTCTGGCAAACAGATTAAATCATATAATCAGTAAATATATATGTTGAGGATCAAACTGGTTTCATTGAAAGCAGGAAATTAATAACAAATATGCAGAAAGACCTTTACAGATTTTTTTATGCTGAAAAAGCATTTGATTATAATGAATGGCATTACTGTTGGCAAGTATTGTATTCTTCTGTTCTAATATTTTCAAGTAAAGCATATAACTGGCAAATTAATAGTGAAGTATAGTTTACTGAGAAACTACAAAATTTGAATTGGTGATATCCAAGAA
Organism: Rhineura floridana; assembly: GCF_030035675.1. Taxonomy (NCBI): domain Eukaryota; kingdom Metazoa; phylum Chordata; class Lepidosauria; order Squamata; family Rhineuridae; genus Rhineura; species Rhineura floridana. The sequence continues at coordinate 65,619,371 of NC_084484.1, read as the reverse complement.
GTTAGCTAAAAGTATTCTAGGTCGAGTAATCAGTATTATAGTAGAACTAGATATCACAAAGCATTCATATAAAACTAAATTGGATATTGATTTAAACAGAACTGTCTCACCTGGAGATGTCAAGGTTTGAACGTGAGACCTTCTGCATTCAAAACATGTGCTCTGTCATTGAGCTACCACATTTTCCCAAATAATCTAGCCCGTGGTAGTGATTATACCTCAAGACTGGGTGTCCACTCTCACAGTGGGAAAGTCAGTTCCCTTCTGATATTGTAGTAACCCACTCTACCAGTGTAAAGAGGGGGTAGTGAACTCCCTTGGAAGCAAACACACATAGTTTATTGCATTAAGAAGTAAGGGCACAATCCAACCTGCATTTATGCCAGGCTGAGGGGAGTTGGATATGGTGGACTTCTGGCTGAGCCAGCTGGGTCCCAGCTCAGTTTTGCTATGCCAGCATAAGTCCCTCATCCCGGCTCAGCCACAGCTGAGACAGGATTTGGCTGGTTTAGCTGGAGGTCCGCTGAAGAAGCCCGATGTGGCATAAGTGGAGCTGGTGGAAGCTGGCAGAAGGCCTGCAAAAGGGGTGTTTTGAGGGGGTGTCAGAGAAGGGCCCGGGGGGGGGACTTACCAATACCAAGGTCCCATTCGGCTCCTTCCCACAGCCCTCTATTACAGAAGCTGGTACACTGGGAAAAGGGGTGGTGGAAGGAAAAATGTATTTTGTTTCCTTTCACTGGGCTCTACTAGAGCAGCCAGCGTCCTCCCCTCCACAAGGCCTCCAAGTGACAGCTGGTTGTGGCAACCCCTTCTGCCAGCTCTGCCTTCACCAGCTTCACTCCTGCTAGCCTCCAGCAAGTTGGATTGCTTTGTAAGGTGGTAAACTGATATAACAAATCATTTTCCCTGCTATATCACAAGAACTATAAATTCAGGTGGCCAAGTGGAAAAAAGTACAGGGCTCCTGCATCAAGTGGTGGCCAGTATAGCGGGGCAGAGCTGTGGAGCCACCTTCTCAGCACTTTCATCACTGCAGTTTACCTAGATGGGCCTGGGATGGGGCAGAGCAGCAATCAGGTCAAGGCTGTGTGGATGCACTGGTGGGAGCACATGATTGCTGCTGCCCTCTTCTATTCCAATCCCATCCAGGTACACTGCACTGACGCCAGTGTTGGGAGGGCAGCTGTGTGGCTCTGCACCACCACACTGGTCGCCACTGCCTGCACTTTTAATAGGTATGTAGAAGAGGGAATTTCAGCAGGTATAACTTGAAATGTATGCACCCTTTTTCACATATCCATTAGCCACTATGCTAGCTAAAATGTGAAGCTCTCTATATAGAAGTACTATATGCCCAGTTACAAAATGCTGGGTGGGAACAACAGGAATATCTTGCATTACTATTGACCATCAGCTAAGAACACCTTTGCCCTGATCCAGCAAGATATGTTTCTCATATTCTTATGTTTCAAATACTGGTTAAAGGATAGTAAGAAAAATGGTAGATATTTGATTACTTGAAATTACATAGTCCAGTAAAATTTGCGTTAGCCACTCATGGCAGCAAAGTACAACCAGCACAATTCAGTTACTGTTACAACATTATATATTAAAACCGAAGTTATGATTTTGCATTAAGAAGCAATAAACCAGTTGTAAAGGCACTTCAACTCATGCAATTCTTCTCTCTCTCTCTCAATTTCCCAGTGCTAGGTCCCAAAAGACATTTTAAAAAATCAATAATAAGATCTGTGACTATTGTTCCAGGTGTTTTAATTAGGACTATCAGGCTTCAAAAGTGCTGTTTGAATCCATACAGACTTAAGGCAACACACTTTGTTCCATTCCTAAATGAAGAATAAAGAACTTTTTTATTTTGAAGCTTAAAATTGGGACACATTTTTCTACTCTGTCTTTTAAACAATTATTTTAAAATGAACATGCTGAATACTAAATTACAGCTTTAGCTTTGGTGCCCAATTTTTGTTACAAAGGAAGGCAACTGTTGTGCTGGTGTTTTGGGCAGGCAAGAGACTTCCACTGTGTTCCCAAGATTATGAAATACTTTTTTAAAGTATCTGCCTTTTAATTGATGGTTTCAGTCGTTTAGCTGTGAGTAGTTACCTAAAAGGGCAAAACAGAATCTTGCTTAAACTGAGCTGCAGTTTCAGAAGCTAACTGAAACCAGGGATATTTTGATGAATTAAATATGTTCCTTTCAATGCAAAGGGCTAAGCAGCATATTAAGTCCAGTTCAATCCATAAATGATTACGTGCAATATCATGACAACAGGCCTGTAGGTGCATTTTCAAGTAAGATCCAAATTAGTCTGGTACAGATGCGGGGTGGAGGATAATATATATATATTAAATAAAAATAACAAAATGAGCATATGTAACCGTGTACACACCCAGTCAGCTATTGCATGACTATATACATTTTTTAAAAAATAAGAAGAAAAGATGCTGCAGTGACCAGTGTCAGCCTTGGTGGACTCCATCATGCCCATGCTGGCCCAGATACTGATGCTGAGCCTGTTTGCCATTGCCCTCATCAATTGCTATTCTGTGGGTGCTCTTTTGAGGGTGCCTTGGACTGTGGGGCTGTGGGCTATGGCCCCAAAGTCCAAGCCTTGCTGCACCACTATGTTCAAGCATCTTCATGTGTGCACATACTGTTACGACACGTGCTCTTGGGAACCTGAGTGTGTGAATTTGCCACCCTCATGTCCCATGAAACACACCTCCTTGAGAGGAGAGGCTAGGGATAAAACAAGCGCTTTGCCCTGAAATGTGTCTAAATGGTGTTCATATTTAACCCAAGAAATGCAGGTCCAAACCAAAATAAAGCAAAGCTTGATTTTATTCAGAGAAAGAGTAGGAAAACATTACAGAATTACTTGGGTGCGTGGCAGCATAATATCCTAACCCATTCATAACTTTAAAGTTAAGAAATCAAAGGACCCTATTGCTATAAGAGGTGAAAGGTAGGAGAGATTACCTATCCTATGCCCGGAGTGGGCGGTTGAATACAGCTGAAGCTATGTGGAAGAGCTCTGATCCAAAACCAGGAAGGAATCTCTTGGTCTCAAGGTTTTGCACCGAGACCCAGAGTCTCCCCGGTTCTGTCCCTGCAGTCCTTGATGTGTTCCCTGAGAGCGTCATACACGTGTGTGGGAGCTCTGATGTTCCTCAGCCCCCCTTCCTCTTTCTTCCTCTCCTCCCCCTTTTTTAGATTCAAGCCTCAGTTTTAAAAGACTTTTTCCTCTCTCCTCCTCCTGCCAAGGAGGGTATAAAAATCTGGTGATGTTGTGTATGTGTGTGTGTATCTCTAACTGACCCTGAAAACTAAGGCTCCTAACAAACAATGGGATTCACTGTGGGCGAGGGAAATTTGCCAAAGAACAAGATTACATTTATGCAGAACATTTATGCCGTAGCTTTAGTTTTGTATCTTAATTTCTGCCCTTGTTACTCTTCGCACAAAACCTCGTGGGAAAGCATAACCAGCCATACCACTAGGTGGGGGTGTGGGGTGGGAATTGTAGTTTAGCAGGCTCCATGGCCCTGCCTCGTAACAATCTACATACATACACATACACATCCTCTCCATGAAACATTTCCATCAAAACAAAACCACCAGCGTAACCAACACCACACTTCTGTTACATCATTCGGACCAGGAATAAGCCACAGAAGATTTTAAAGACCAAGAAAGGACCATGGAAAATGCCAAAGTTTGTTCTTGGCTGCAGCTTGTGGACAGCAAAGAGAGAGCTTACCCACAAGCTAGGATGACATGCTAAGCTAAACCTCAGCTTAGCTCCATGCAGCAAGGGAGCAACGAAGGCCAGGGTTGAGCAAAGTGGCTGCAAGCTCCTCTCTGGGAGCCCAATAAGCCATAATTTAGTTTACCATATCATGGCCAAAGCATGATGGTGTCCATAAGAAAATCCAAGCATGACAATACCAACCCATCCTCAGATATAACTCTCTGCTAGTTATGGGAGCAAGTATCTTCAGAATGGGCCTGGGGATTATCATAATCCAAAAGCAGGTTGTCTGCTAAAGTTTATGGAAGGATATCTGTTCACTTATCAAATGACACCCCAACGGGCTGCACACCAGCATCATTGTTTTTGGGTAGGGACTTGGAAGCTGTGTACCCCATTTTCTCTGTTATGTCCTCAGCTATTAGTGGCCCCATAGCCTGTAGCTCCAAGCCCAATTTGGTTCTGCCATCATGAGGTCCACCAGTTTCAAGTGGGACAGAAGGTCTTTGTGAGACACTATGGCCTTCCTTGTTTGGGCAAATGGATTCCAGTCAAACGCCTACAACAATTGGAAGGGATGGATGGGGTACCTGCATCAGGTATTATTCTGGCTATATTTAATCCTGGTTATATTCAAAACCTGAGTGTTTCCCCTAAGGAAGCAAATAGCAGCTTGGCAGTATGGTGGTGATTGTATTTAGGTTGGGCTAGCACCACAGAAAAAAGGGTTAGACTCCTTCCTCCAGCACTGTGATTCCATTACACAGAGAGAGAGGGGGAGGGGGAGAGAGAGAGAGAAAAAGAGTAGTGGATGCTTTTCAAAGAGACAGATTGTCAAGTTTAGTCTTCAGTGGCCCAATTTCTGAATCACTTTCTGGGACTTTGAAAACCAGGAGGCAATTGTATTTTTGCTGCAACAAGCACTTCAATATGGAACCCACTCCTCTAGATATTTATCATTGCTTATCCTTCTATAGCTGTAAATATATATACATCTCCAAATGCTTTATGTAAAGGAACCACTATTGGCAGCTCTTATTGCAGCTTCCTCTCTGCTATTTTTTGTTTTAAAAATGTTTTAAAATAGCATTTTATGTGATTTTATTGCACTTTATTTTTGTATAATCAGGAAGTGTCTAGGAAGGCACTATAAAAATAAAATTATGGTGATGGCAATTATTTTTATGTATGCTTACCCCAGATGCCTTTTATTTACAAAATTAGTTTCATTAATGTGCGTATGATAGAGGGAAAATAAAAACCTAGCAAATGGGTGTCTGGCTGTTAATTGACACAATTATGTTATGTTATTTCCCAGTTTGGCATTTTCTATACAAGCCTGTTGATTAGACTTTTTTATTCTCTTAGGAATGTGGGAATTGAATCTAAGTTATTAAAAGCCCTCACTGGCTGTTCCATTTAGAGCTTTAGCTGAGTCTAACCTGATTAAAATAATAAAGAAATAAATTTCTACAGATATGACTAGGGTATATGCTATTTAAAAAGCCTTTAATTCAAAGCACTTTCAGTTATAACAGTAACTTTGGGACACCGTCCCATGTAAAATATCTACTGTAACCACCTATCTCTAAATGACTTCATTGGGAATTTGCCTAACAGAAGTCATCACTGCAAGCTGAATTAGCACCACAGGAGATTATGCCTGCTCCAAATGTCATAGAGGTCAATTAACCTTTACATTTGGACTTCTTCAGTTTGCTGGGGGTGGGGTACAGATGTCTTATTTACCAGAGGACTCCATTGTGTGGCTTTCACATTTGGCCATCTTCATAACAAGGATATCGAACAATGGATTCTCTTTGTCCCCTTCACAGAGAAAAATTCATAAACAAATAGGATGAAGAAGAGACTCCATTGCCCAATATCCTTACAGTGAAGCCAAGGAGAGGCTGTATAGGTGAGTTCTCCCAGAGCTGGGAGAGTCATCAAAATACAACCAATCTGTGGGATGTAAAGCAAGCACAACCTCCCACAGTGCTAATTCAGCCTGCAACAATGATTTCTGTTAGGCAGTTCCCAGTGAAACCAGAGTTTGCTAGTGTACATTATGCCTATAACTTTAAGATATTATAAGAACATAAGAGTCTGCTGGATCAAGCCAATAGCCCATCTAGCCCAGCATCCTGTTTTCACAGTGGCCAAGCAGATGCCTGTGGAGAGCACACAATCAGGACCTGAGTGCAAGCAGCACTCTTCCTTCCTGTGGTTTCCAGCAACGAGTATTTTGAAGCCTACTGCCTCTGACTATGGAAGCAGAGCATAGCCATCATGGCTAGTAGCCACTGATGGCATTGTCCTCTATGAATGTATCTAAATCTCTTGTAAAACCATTCAAGTTGGTGGCCATCATTGCCTTTTGTGGGAGCAAAATCCATAGTTTTAACTATGTGCGTGTGAAGAAGTACTTTCTTTTGTTCTGAATTTTCCAACATTTAGCTTCATTGGGTGTCCACAAGTTCTAGTGTTATGAGCAGAACCGCTCCTAGGCACCGGAAAGCGGAGCAGTTGCCTCTGGCCCCACGCTTTGGCCCCCCCCGCGCTTGGCGATCTGTGTATATAGAGTGAGAAGCCAAAAGTTAAGTTTGTGTGTGTATGTTGTGAGTGAGAGAGTGTTTGGGACTGGTTGTGTTTCCACTTGTTTTCTCCCCTCTCTCTCGAGCTTTTGGTTTTTGATTGGGGTGTATTGGGGGGTTGTTGTTGTTTTTGTCTTCCCTATTGGTTTTTCCGCCCTCCCTTCCCTCGCCTTTTGTGTGCTGGGGGCAGCGGCAGCTGCTGTTCCCTGTCAGGCAGAGATGTTTTTTCCTCCTCCCAGCCCCGCTCATCGTCACTTTTACTCAGGCTGCAGGGGCAATTTTGCTTTGTTCTGGCTGCTAGGAGCTTGCGGCTGCAGCTCCCTTTTTGCAGCCTTTGTTGACGGTTCACCAGCCCGTTCTTGCTGAGTTCTCCTTACCACTCCTGCCCTTGCCGCCAGCTCCCTTTCTCCCGGCTGTGGTGGCGGCTCTGTATTTTTTTATTGTTAGGAAATTGAGGTTCCCTTTTTGCAGTCTTTGTTACCTGATTGCCTAGAGCGTTCCGTAGTAAGGTTTTCTTCCTCCTGGCTCACTACTGTGGCCGTCAGGAGTCCAATGCTGCGCCATTGCCTCCTGACTCCTCCTGACTCGTTTTTTCTCCCGCCGTTGGAGTCCACGGTGGCACCCCCCCCCGGCTCACTACTGCGGCCGTAAGGAGGACGCAGCTGCTGCTTTTTGCCTTTTGTTTTTCTTGCGGCGGCGGCTTATTTTCACTTAATTGTAGGAAAACATAGGTGGTTTTCCCTCCCTGCAAAAAAACATTGGGGGCCTCTGGCAACATTACGGCTGCCATTGCTCCTTCGTTCTGCGACTGGGTCACCATTTTGTTTTAAAATTTCCTGCTCTTTTCAGTGGATGCCATTTTGTTTTGTCCTTTTTCCCGCCTTTTCTGTTTGAGGAACCGTTGGGTTTATCCTCCTTTGGTTTCCTCTCATACCCTCACATCTCCTTGTGTGTGAATGGTTTTCAGGCAGGAAACATTTACACTAGATTGTTCTCCAATTATTATCTAAAGACTAGAGGCCTATTCCCTGAAATGAAGGTAATCATATTTGTATTTAATAGTTTGTTAGCCTCATATGTAAATATTATAATTACATATATTCATAAATAAAATCTTTCTCTCTCTCTCAATATATATATATATATAGAGAGAGAGAGAGAGAGAGAGAGAGAGAGAGAGAATGGGGGGGCAACTATGCTTTTGCCCCAGGCCCAACACATGCTAAGGGCGGGCCTGGTCATGAGAGGGAGAAAAACTTCCCTCTATCCACTTTCTCCATGCCCTGCATAATTTTCTACCCTTCTATCATGTCGCCTCTTACTCACCTTTTCTCTAAACTAAAAGGCCCCAAATGCTGCAACTTCTCCTCATAGGGGAATTGCTCCATCCCCCTTATCATTTTGGTTGCTCTTTTCTGAACCTTGTCCAGCTCTACAGTATCCTTTTTGAGGTGAGGCAACCAAAACTGTACTGTACCTCAGTTTCTCAAATAGCGGCCAAATGTAGAAAGACAGAAGTTGTACTCTGCTTCAGACTACAAAGTAATGCTGTGAGGTTGTATGAATTCTTCTAACACATGGCTGATCTCTAAAGGAAATTAATTACAATACAGATAATAATAGTATAGACCAGGATACCTATTTGGGGCCCCTCCAGATGTTGATGGGCTACACTATCCATCATCTCTGACCATTGGCCATGCTGGGTGGGGCTGATGGGAGTTGGAGTCCAATAACATCTGGAAGACACCATGGTGGCTACCCCTAGTGTGGAATATAGAATGACTTTTCAAATGCAGTTGTATGAAGCTAGTAAGAAAATTTTACATGCCTACTGAGCCTCTTTCACCTTGCCCCATTGAAGCTAAGTGCATGTACTCCATTCTCTATAAGAGAAGATGCTGCATCCACTTGGAAGGGTACTTGCTGCCCTGCCTCACAGGGACATTGGAAGCTACTTTATACCAGGTGGGACTATTTGTATGTCTAGCCCAGTTTTATTTATTCTGATTGGCAGTGGCTTTCCAGGGTCTCAAGTATCATTTGATACACACTCCTTTTAACTGAAGATGCTAAAAATTTATATATTCATAACATTTATATTCTATTTCTCTAGATGTCCGAGGTGTCAGCATATATTAAAAATGGTTTGTATCCAATGCTCCATGAGCAAGAAGATTTCCCCTTCCTCTCCTCCCGCATGCACCCCCCAACATTTGATCTGGACCCTCCAAATCTGAGGGGGGAGGCTGCATGGGAGAGGAGGGGAAAGTACTGTTCCACAAGCAGAAGTTTCTTGTACTAATGCTGTCTTTCCCAACCTTTGGGTCCACAGATATTGCTGGACTACAACTCCCATCAGCCCCAGCCCGCATGGCCAATGGTCAGGAATCATTGGAACTGTAGTCCAGCAACATCTGGGAACCTAAAGGTTGGAAAAGGCTGTACTAGCAGAACACGAACATTAGCTACTGCTCAAAATCACAATACAGATTCTTTTGTCCCCAGGCTCTGGGATAAAGTGTTGCCCTCCGATTGTTTTCCAGATTTCAGCCTTTTCCCCTTGTTCCATACAAGTCTGTGTTCTACATTTGCTCCATTGATGTATATGGAACAAAAGTAAGGGCTGGAAAGAGGAAAAAGGAGAGTTGCCTTCCATCACACAGACCCTGGGACAGCATGGATTAAGTGTGGTAGGAGCACCAGCCAATGAGTTCTTTAGATTCCTGGCTTATATATAACCTATGGGAGACAGATCAGTTGTATTTATTGCTTGGGAAATTCCTTGCAAGAGCATTAATCTGTATACCACCCTTTAGTCTATTTTAGTCTTTTAAATATGTTTAACTGATTTTAGATTTGTGGATGCCTACATACATGTTCCTTGCACTGAATTATTGGATTTTATTGTGTATATTTATATTTCTCTGTTGTACACCGCCCAGAGAGCTATGCTAGTCGGGCGGTATAGAAATTCTACATATATATATAAAAAAATCTGAAAGTTAATTGTATAGCTCAACCTCAGGAAGAGTAGGTGGGCTTGGAAACAGCAAAATTCCCACATCCATTGTTGTAAAAAAAAAAAAGACTTAGACATTGTGGTCAATACATTAATAGTTGCCAAAAATATGTATACAACTTATTATTCTCTTTTCCTCTCTGACTGGCTTTTACAAGATTTGGAATGCAGCATTAATGATGAAACTTAACTATTATATACATACATGAGACAAATATATGTATGCAACTCAATTTGTTGGGACACAGATGATCTTTATAGCATGCTGGAATGATACATTTAATGATTAGCTACATCCATAATATGTGTTATTCTCTTTGGTTTATTACTGATTAGGTTATATTTGGTTTTACATTTAATAATTCATTTGTATCTTTTCCATATCTATAATAAAAAAGAAGAGGAGGGGTATTTTTTCCTCACATTCACACACCCCAACATATTCTAAGCTATATCAAATGTTTTTCCTATACAAAGGGTTCATAAGTATGCTTGATTTTGTTTTTTCTGCATAGTGGGTATTTGACAGAAGTCCAGGAGGAGCAACAATACAAGAGCTCGTTAATCATGTCATTAGGGTGTCAGTGACAACAAACATTATGCGTAAACCTGAATAACAGCAACATAAAGTGAGTTGTTCTTCACCATAGGTTTTGCTAATTGTTGCTCCAAGACACAAAGTAATTTTTAAATGGTATTCATTTTTTAATAGGACATGAGAGATGGGTGCAAAACCCAGACATTCTGCATGCAATTATATCCTGCAGTTCCTTTATAACCAGCTGCTGTGTCAATGGGAACTAACTGAAATAGCTGTTCTTTGTTTCTCTAGTAGTGGTGATAGTTGAAGTAAATAGGCTACATTTGAATAATACAATACAGTAATGAAATCAAAGCAATGAAAGCTGTTTGTGGACAAGAGCGGCGTAATCATCAAATTGCACTACCCCGAACATTTCCCAATCCTTTTCAGCTGTCACAAATAAGAGGCAGAAGAGGGAAGCAGATGGCGAATTCTAAACGCCTCTGCCAAGGGGGCAGGAAGAGTTGCCATTTACAGATATGGGTATTTCTGACGTGCTAATTCATTCCTGAGTGATAGGACAATAAAAAGAAGGGCAAAGGGAAATAATTGATTAGAATGTGTCCTGGAAGAACGTTTGTGATACAGTAAGTGGTGGTTATAGAGGTGACCTTCAAACATAGCTTTATATTGGCCAGCCCAGAACAGACACAAGTTCCCTAACAGTGCAATCCTATACATGGCACACCTGCTCAAAAGTAAGTATCTTTTAGGATTGCAGCCTAAATTTATTTCTTGCACATTAGTACCTCAAGCATAGTGCTTCTTGATTATGCACTTTGGTTGATAATAGCTATCTGATAGGAGAATGGGGGTATTATTAGCTTGGATTGCTCTTTATTGTGATCTGAGCTATATTTTGTTCATATTTCAGTGGACACCACCCCCCAGTCAGTACCATGATATACAGTCTGCACATTATTCAGCCTAAACCATAGAAAAGGGAAGATGGGACAGGCTAGGGAAATGAGGCCTGTTAGGATCCAATTTGTGTTGGAGATAATTACTTGATGGACTCAACTCAACATCTGAATATATTTTTCAACATTTAACATGGAATTTATTTTTGAAAGATACTTAAGATATTAAATTATGTAGATAACTGTAGTCAGTAGCCTTAGTATTTGTTTTAATAACCGTTGTTTGCACTCCCCTCAGATATGCCAAATATCCAAATATACTACATTAATATACAAATATTAATAACTGAAGAGCAAATATACAAATGCTTACCACTCTCTGTCTTACATAATCACACCAAAACAGCAATGATGCACTATCGAACACATTTATTGAAACTACAAAGAATGGCATTCAAAAACTCTCCACCTGGGGCATCCACAGGGATACAGGCACATCAGCAAAGTATCATCTGATCCAGTGCATCTATAATGACAGGTACCACTTCCTGGTGGCAATTTGCACAACAGCAGTAGGTAATACATTAGCCACCATGTTACGATGGACTACTGGCAAGAAGCAGTGTTCTGGCTGCCCTGAGTCAGCTGCATCTTTTTGCAGTGAGGGGTTTAAACCATTTTGACTGGATCAGGCAGCATAATCCCAACGAAGGCTAGGGAAGCTCAAAGTGGCAGAGGCACCACTGTATCCAGAGCCCTGCCAGTTCCTGCTAGGTAGGGCAGAAGGTATTAGGGATGGGGGAAACAAAAGATTCAGTTTAAAGGTGAGCCTTCCTAATTCACACTTCCTGAAACAATACGTGAACCAAAACCCAGCCATCCTTTGAAATTTGCACTTCTCTGAATTTTGCAGCACAGTTCTCCAGCCAAGTCATGAGTATAAAAATGCATTTACTGCAGAAAACATGCATAAAATGGCATACGTTAATGGGAATAGCATTAAAATGGGTATACTAAGCAAAATTGCATACAAAGATATGTATACTTTAAACTGATGTGGAAATGTGGAGGACTGAACTTAAGAACGGGAAAGTGAGAAACAGAGAGAAACTAACATCCACAGATTCACCCTTTCCTAGAAGGTCTGGGGCAGTTTTCCATCCTTTTTGGTTGTGCCAGCTCTCAGGATGGCACAGCTGAGGGGCTCAATGACTGGATCCCTTGGGGGTTCACTGGGATTTGGACTCCATGGACCCAAAGCCTCCGACACCCTGCTCTAACCCCATTTTGAGACTTTTTGCCAGCACTAGCTTACTGCTCACTTGGGCAAAAATCAAGCCTTCACTGCCTCAGAGACCCCCACGAATGATGTTCCTCTCTACCAGAAGAGGCTGGCAGAGAGGCAACTGTGCTGCATCCTAAGCACACACACACACCACCAGGGGTGTAGTTGTCCAGGGTTTCAGGAGGTCTTAGACCCCTTACTTTTTTGGGAGCAGGGTTCCAGCTGGGTGTCTACATCTCCAGCATCCTACAAGAAAATCATAGAAGAACCATAGACTGGTAGAGTTGCAAGGAGCCTATAAGGCCATCCAGACCAACCCCCTGCTCGATGCAGGAATCCAATCAGCATGAAAGGGGAGCGTGTTAGTCACTGAGAAGAGCCTTCTAACATGCTTCCTTGTCCTTTCCTGCTGGTTGGAGCCAATCAGAATGAAAGGAGGCGAGTCAGCAACTGAGAAGACTCAGCTAACACACATCTCCCCTTTCAGGCTGATTGGCTTCTAGGGACACCTGTTGAAGTGGAGTGTGGACTCTCGAGATGACAGGGAGAGCAAAAGAGACAAGGGAAAGTGGAAAAGGGGACATGGCTGTGAGAGTATTTCTGAATTTGCCACTACACTACCGTGTGTAGGTCAACTACTGCAAGTCCTAGCTCCTGTCATGTCTGCAGTATACATACACTCTGGCCACATCCACACTACAAATTTAAAGCACTATGATACCTCTTGAACATCCCCCCCAAGGGGATGGCATTCCCCCCAAGGATCCCAGGGACTGTAGTTTGTGAAGAGTTGTTAGGAGACCCCTATTCCCCTCACAGAGCTACAATTTCCAGAGTTCCCTAATAATTCATTTATATCCCACCTTTTTCCCAGAACTGGGACTCAAGGCAGCTTACACAAATTAAAACAAATAAAAACATATAAATGAAACATACATGTGAGGTAGGTTACTTAGAAACAGTAAGAACAGAAGAGCCCTGGCCCATCTAAGCCAGCATCCTGTTCTCACAGTGGCCAACCAGCACATGAGTACAGCAGCACTCTCTCTGCTTGTAATTCCCAGCAACTAGAATACAGAGGCATATTGCCCCTTAGAGTGGAGGTAGTACCCACCCTTCATGGCTAGTAGCCACTGATAATCCCATGAATTGGTCTAATCCTCTTTTAAACCATCCAAGCTGGTGACTATCACTTCAGGTTTTGGGAGTGAATTGCATAGCTGAACTATGCATTGTGTGAAGTATTTTGTTTTGTCAGTCCCAAACCTTTCAAATTCAGCTTCATTGAACGTGCTCCATACTATTTATTTACTGGTTTGCTGGCTTATAGGAAAATACCCTAAACATACTGGGACTGGGCCAAAGTGATAAAATTGACAACTATAAATAGAACTGAAGATGAAACATAGAACATTTGGAGCCTGGTGATAACTGACAGATCCAGTCTTGACTGGCTCATGTTAAAGCACAGAGGGTATCTTTTTACCTTAAGTCCAAAACACACGTTGCTTCAAGATTCTTATTACAGCTCAGACTAATCCCTAGAAGCTCAAGGAAAGATCAGCACTAGCATTTCTTATCGCAGTCAAAGAAAATGCTTGATTCTAAAGCTTCTTTGCAAAATATAGAATGCTAAAACCTGAGGCTACTTGTGACATCTTTTCGTGCTGGTTTGAAAGATGCTTGTAGAAGGGCAACTCAGGAATCGGGAACTGGAAAAAGATGGGTAGCAGAAATCAGCTTCAAAGATTGCCATGAGAGAAATGATCTTCCAACATTTTCTGTGTGGCATTAGATGCAATTTGTGCTAATGAGAATGAAAAACAATTCAAAACTGAGAGAACACAAAGTCTCCTTGTCTAATGTAATTTCTAAGAAAGCATATACAGTTTTCAAGGCAATGTCCCCAGGGAAGGTTTATTGCTGACAGAGAAACTTTAGGAAGTATGTTTAGAATTCATATTGAATCACTGAAGTTGCTCTGGAGGTGACAGATTTGAGGGGAGGGCTGAGAGTGAGAAGGGACTGTAACCAAGTTTAAAGTCTGCATCTGTGTTGGAATTGCTTTTTAAAATGCTTTTTTAAAAACCTTTTTTTTAAAAACAATATGTTTTTTAACCCTTTTTAAAAAGATGTCTTTAAAGCTTTTTTAAAAGAAATGTTTTTAGAGTTGTTTTGTTTTAATGTATTTTAAGGTCTGTTTTTCTGATGTTTTAAAGTGTTTTTAGTGCTTTTGTTTACAGCCCTGGGCTTCTGCTGGGAGGAAGGGCGGGATATAAATCAAATAGTAAAATAAATAAATAAATAAAATAAAGTATGTGGAATGGCATTTGAAAACCACTGTAGGATAACATTTATGGTTGCCTAATATTACAGGGGTGGCCACTTATGTATTGCCCCCAAAAGAGGATGAAAGGTGACCTAGATTTGTATAAATTCTGCAAGCAACTCCAAGCAACGTTTATTTACAGGCTTGGACTGCAGGGGTCCATGTGGTTGTCATCATATTTTCAAACAAGAGCTTAAACTTGGGATCATTTTCCATATTAAGGACAGGCAACTGCCAGCTTGGCAGTCAATCTGACCTCAGGGGCTATAAGAACATAAGAACATAAGAAGAGCCTGCTGGATCAGGCCAGTGGCCCATCTAGTCCAGCATCCTGTTCTCACAGTGGCCAACCAGGTGCCTGGGGGAAGCCCGCAAGCAGGACCCGAGTGCAAGAACACTCTCCCCTCCTGAGGCTTCCAGCAACTGGTTTTCAGAAGCATGCTGCCTCTGACTAGGGTGGCAGAGCACAGCCATCACTGTGCCATTGGGCTTCCCAATTTGTGTCTGGCTAGGGGTCTGGGGGCAAGATACTTGCTTAGCATATGAGAGCTTAGGTTCAAAGGGGGAGGAAAACTCAGGTCGTATTGTTAGAATCTCGGAGAGGGACTGTAGCGTGCATGCTGCATGCAGAAAGTCCCAGCAGGTGCAATTCCAGGTATCTTCAGGTCAGGCTGGGAAAAGATTCTTGTCTGAAATCTTGAAGAATTGCTCGCAGTCAATGTAGACAATCCGGAGCTAGCTGGAACACTAGCCTGGTGGAGTTAGTTGACTATGTGCTTCTTCATAACCCCCACTCTTTAGCAAGCACCTCATTTACTTTCTCTCATGCATAATGCCATAATGAATTTAAGAGCATCTGCTGGTGGTTGTGACCTATGTGGACCATTTCTCCCATATCATTCTATCTGTACACTGAGATATTTCACTGAATCCCTTCTTAGAGTGCCACCACCATCAGAGATCACATAGATGGCATCAAATGAGAGAGCTTGCTTATCTGTGGCACCTCAATAACGGAACTCCCTGCCCATGGAGTGCCCAATGAATATTCACTATATTATCTTTTAGGTGTCAGGTGAAGACTTTTTTTATTCTGTTCAGTGTTTTATTGATTTGAACTTTAAATACTGGAAGGATGTTACTGCTGTTTCAGTGGGTATTTATTTATATTATTTTTAAAATTCAATTTCTTTGTTGTGCTTTTTGTTTTTACCTGCATTCATAAACCATCCTGAAATCAATAATAGTCAGGATGGTATAAAAATATCTGCCATATTTAAATACAATAAAATTGAACTGAAACCTCAAACAAACTTTCTGCCAAGGAGCACAATGCAAAGGAAGGGTGATGTCCCTTTGGAGTTTATTTAGCAAGCTTTTAATTGGCGAGATGAGTGTACAGACAGATGTCAAAGGTCATCTGTTGGCATTAACAGCTTTGAGCAGACTTGTTCTGCAAGCTCTGTTTCTTACTGGGTAAGTTAATTAAGTGATTGCCTGCCTGGAAATTAACACAGTTCTAACCTTTTCACATGAAGAGATCAAACACTTCCACATGACCAGCAAAACTAGACTCTAAATGACGGGCCTGCATAAATAATTGCACCACTTTGGTATTCAGTAGGACTAACAGTATTTCACTCACTTGTGGAATGCTGCCTTGTCATAGGTATGCACTGAGCTTCATTAGAAAAATCACAAAGGGCATATGAAGGGAATTTCCAGTACAGATACTTAAACACAAATTAAAGGGGATATTTTATATGCTAAACAACTTTTTTTTTTTTAAAGGAGAGTTGAAGAGGTGAGGGAGAAAGCCTGCATGTTTATAGGCTGTATTTCCTTCCTGCTGTCACTGAACAATGCATGAATGGTAGGACAGTGTCTGTGTCCTTGTTAGCGGCTGTTGCTAAGCAATGATCAAGGAGTTAAAAGAACCCCACTGTAGGTCAGGGGTAGTCAATATATGGTTCCTCCATATGTTGTTGGACTTCAGCTCCCATCAACGCCAGACTGCATGGCCAATAGTATCAGGGATGATGAGAGTGGCTGTCCAGCAACATCTAGAGAGCACCATGTTGGCTACCCTGGGGTAGGTTCTCCCGTATTCAGTTACAAGTGCCTATATTAGAGGGTGAGATAAAGTCATTAGCCTACATTGGCCAGTATAGCCTTTGCAGAGGTGCAGCATGGCCCAGCTTGCACTGATCAAGCAATCAAACTGGGGACTTCTCCCTTCCTCTCCTGCTGCTCAGTTGTAGTGGATGAGAAGCACAACATTCAGTCTCACATTGGCCACAGGAGGCAACAGAAGGATGTGAGTGCAGGCCTGTGACCCATAATAATGCATATATGTGAAGCTATTGAAACAAACCAGTAATCTAAAATGAGCCTGCAGTGATGGGAAAGGCACTGAAATGGTCTCAGTTGCAATTGTTACACACATACATATATCTGGTGGGCATCTTTATCCATCATTTTCCCAAAGGTACTGAGAGCAAGGCAAGTAGAACTACATGTCAGACTCCCGAGCAAATCTTTCCCCAGATTGAACTCTTGCCATTGGTGGCACAAGGGGTGAATAAATAAAATAAAAAATACATAATTACAACTGAAAGAGGAAAATCATCGTAATGCATTCGTTGCACTGAGCCTTACATGTCAGATGCCCAGTTTTTAAAAGTGTCATATTTATTTAAATGTTTTTAGTACAAACCACAAACGAAGAACAACTGGTCCAACAACAAAATCACTTCAGAACCTTTCTTATTACAGAGCCCAAAGGAGAAGGCCCCCTGGATGCTTCCAGACTGTTGCTAGGGGATTCAATTGCATACCAGCAAATCCAAGTTGCAGAATTAAAGTGCTTTTGGAGCTCTTGTGGAATACCCCCCCAATCCAGATTTTATGTGCTAACGAAAGTGACACACACAAAAATGCACTGGAAAGTGTGGGATAACAGTTGTTTGAGATGATATCATATAATCTCCCTGCAAAGAAATCAGAATGAATGCTCAATAAACAGCTGACATCATATCACATTCCTGCAAATATTATGCAAACAAATCAGAATGTATGCTCAATAAACAGTTCATCTGGAAGTGACCCTTAACAGTCCTGACTTGCCAGCACCAAGAACTACAGATCATGTTACTGACAATACAAGTGCCACACAACATCTTAACCTCAATCCCCATAATTGTTCACAATTACTTTTTCCAATTCCAAACAAAGGAATGCATCACAGAGAGGTGTGGTTTCTTTTTTGCTGAATTATCTTTTCTGCTTTAAGAAATAAACTCATGCCGCAGCACAAAACATGATTCTGGATTCTGGTTTCAGTTGTAATTTGATCACATGCATTTGATGCATAAGTTTTTCTACCCCTGCTGTCTCCCAAAGTTTATTGTACCAGCAGTCTATGGATAACACTGAGTCCTTCCAGTTTTGTGTTATCACAAATCTAGCCAATCGACTGTCTCCTCCGCCCTCAAACATTCACCCTTGCTGGTCCATATGCAAGGAACAAATTTCCTGAACATTAAGCCAATGCCAGCACCTCTCTCCCTTCAAATGTTTCCTCAAAACACACTTTTTTTCTGCATGACCTTTGGCTTGTCCTTTTAATTCTCATTTCTACATGCAATCCATCTTTCATTACATTATTACTATTATTATTATTTACATTTATATGCCATCTTTCATCCAAGGAGCTCAAAGCAAATATGGTTCTCCCCCCTTTTATGTGTACAACAACATGATGAGACAGAGGGAGTGACCTTAGTTCACCCAATGAGCTTTGTGGCTAACTGGGGAATTGAACCCAAGTCTTCCAACCAAGGAGGTAGCCAACTTTGTGCCTCCAGATGTTGTGGACTACAACTCCCATCAAACACAGACAGCATGGTCACATTGGCTCTCATGTGCATGTAGCTGCATTTGGCAACATTCTTCCATCTCTACCCTTCACTCTTCATGCGGTCCACTTTAGATGATAAACCCCTTTGAAGCATGGGCACGCCTGTGTATCTTCTGTTTCTATGGCTAAAGAAATGATCATGCAAATCAATTCTTGATGTTGCTGTCATGAGCTGACAAATATGCAGGTGTGACTCAACCCTGTGTGTTATGCATTGCTCCATAGTCTTCCCATGCAATAGCCTTCTGTGTAATCTGATTGTGCAAGCCAGTGAACCACTTTCAAACACACAACACCCCTAACACTGAGTATAAAAAGTGATATTTTTTAAAAACAAACACTGGCTTTTACGAGTAAACCACAAAATCATGGCTCATGTTCTGCGGCATAAGCTTTTGGCTGAGTTCAGACATGGGGTTTATTGTGTTTGTTTAACTGATTATAATGATAGCACTGCTGTCCCAATTTCTAACATTCCTTTCCCATTGCAGGACCTGTTGCATTAAGGAACTGTGGCTTTTTGACTAATATATTGCCATGTCAGACTAAATTTTATTCACACCGCAAAAACGAATAACAAACTTCATGCCATTGCCCACTCACTATGCACATGCGCAGTGCAGTTTCCTGTATGCCAGAATACCGTCACAATTTTTTTCAGGTGAATTGACATGAGCTTAAAGGGTGGAAACACATTTAATGTCAGGATTCTGAATTGCAGCCTGTCACGTGAGCAGCTGCAGCTACACATAATTCCACATGGGTTTCAAAGGTTGCAAACGGATTATTTTTGGAATAATTTATCATGAAAGTGAGTGCTAAACTTCCATTATATTCCACTAGATTTCCAGAACTGGCTTTTATGTTGTGTGAAAGATCAAATAAAATGTGGAAATTATTAGGTTAAGGTATCTTTGGGGAAACGGAATAAAGTGCAATGTGAATGCAGCCTTTGTGGGATAGAGCCCACCTTATTAGTTGCAGGAGAGGGGCCATAAGACTCCTTTCTGGACTTTTGAGAGATATTGCCAATCACAGCTAATACAGTGCTAGACTAAATGGAATCAATATAAAGCAGCTTCATAGGTCCACGTGATCAAAAAACACTTATCCCACAATAAACCTCTTAGTCTTTAAGATGCCACACAAGATGCTTTGTTGCTTTAACAGAAGAACATGATACAATAAATACTACTGTGGAGAGTGGAAAGGATGAGAACTGTTGAGCTACCCCTCATACCATAAGGTAAATCACGGATGGGAAACCTGTGGCCCTCCAAATGTTGTTGGACTCCAATTCCCATTAGACCCAGACAAAGTTCAGGAAGAAGGTGTCATTCATCAACATCTGACAAGTGACAGATCCAACCTCCCATCCCTGACCTAACTAAATAATTTAAAAAGTGGAGTATATAATTCAGTAAGAAAAAAGTAGTTCTGCCTTTCAGCTGTTGCCATCGTGTCTTTCTGTTCTAGTCTAAATGCAATACTAAATGCAAAGAATTAAAAAACAAGTTAGGTCTGTATAGGATTTATCTGGGAGTTACACGCATAACTTCAGTGCAAAATATATACATCCAGAATATCTCTGGCTTATGGAATTCACATATAATTAAAGTGCATGATTTATGTGTGTTCGTGTGTACACATGCACACACACACACACAAATATATATATTTATATTTATACATACACACAAATATATATATATATACTGATTAGAGCTTCCGGTCGAGGGAAAGATGGCGTCGGCAGCACCTTGATTAAGCTCTTTCCTCCGATAAGTATATTTTATGCCTCCAGGGTCACTCCTAAATCTTCAAATGATAACAACTGGTTTTGTGCTGATGAAGAATCCCCTCCTTACATGACAGACTGAGACTCTTATCGTTAAACAGAGATTTTTCCTCTACCCTTGTGCTCTGACTTCTGTGGTCATATTTCTAGTTGTTTGCCTTATGAGCTCCCTCGGTCGAACAGGGAAGTAAAACAGTAAATTGGAAGGCAGAAAGCAGTCAAGGACAAAAGATAAGATAAGGAAACAAGAGGCAAGACATTTTCTGGCATCTATACAGGCAGTTTGCTGCAGGCCCTAAATCCCTTGCAAAAACAACTATCACAAAAGCCCTCTTTTGTATAAGGTATGGTCCTTACCAGAACTGGGTATAAGATCCTGGGAATCTCCCCCCTTTCACAGGATGGTTCGTTGCAGAGGACAGATACCCAGACAAAGATCACACAGTTTTTCGCAGAGAAGCAATTAGAAAAGAATATGGAGGAGGAACCCTATACAAGCCATGACTGGACACTCGGTAGGAAACTTGATGTTCCCGAGTTAAAGGGGAAAGACAACACTCCCAGCCTGGCTTGCGAGATCTCTCAAGCAGACGCGGCTAGTTCACGTATGCCTGCTAAAGCACTGGATTATACAGAGATAGATCCCCAAGGGATCTTGACCCTTGATTTAACAATGCAGCAAGCGTGTGCAAAATCACCAAAGCGTGAAGACCCCATTTTGGGGCCCATAAACCAGCCAAAGCTATCGCCTTGTGAAGGTTCTCCAATCTATGAGTGGTTCTTCCCTATCATGAGGGAAATTGACCATATCAAATCATTTCTGGATAAGAGCAACACTCTGCTAACAACTGTGGCTGAAATCACAATGGAAATTTTACTTGAGCTGCCTAAAGTGAATACGGACATACAAATTAACAAGGACAAGACTAAAGCAACAAATGTTAAGACAGCTAGTACTAGGGGATCCAAGAGGTGCACCTCCAAACCAGTGTTAAAGAAAAATAAGAAAGGCAAGAAAAGCAAAAATACAGAAGGCAAGAAAAGCAAAAATATAAAAAATCCAAAGATTCCAAAGCATAAGAAAATGCAATTTGATAAATTGTTTAGACACCTTAATGCGAGTTCTCCCGCTAAAGTGACACCTCACAATGCTGTAGCTTCTTCTGAAAAGGAAGGAATTAACGAATCTGAGGTTACTCAGGATCCGAATCCAGGTGCTGTGGACCTCTCTGATATGCCCCCCTTCCAAATTTCGGATGACAATTTCAAGAACAAAGTTTCAGGATTGAACCCCTTACCAGTGGAACCGGTGGGCCAGAAGAAGATCCACAAAGTTAAACACTGGAACCTGGTTCTAAACAGTAAAAAGTTGGTTCTTTCTAACTATCCAAAACCGTGGGGCTTTCTTTCACAGGCACAGCGGAAAGTACATCTTTTAAATTTCTTGAGGGGCATTTCAATAAGCACTTTCTCCGAAATATTTATTTTACTCTGGGGTCGCCGCTCAGGCAATGGTATCCTTTAAAGATGACAATGCAGCTAAGAAATTGTATGCCCGCAGGGATGACTTGCATACCCACAACATCGAGGTACAAAGGGTTTTTGACAATGTGGTACCTCCTACGCCTTTGGTACCTAGTCGGAATGTCTGTCCTTACTCCCCCAAAGTCAAGTATACATCCAGACATCGGCCTGGGGCTACAACGCAGGAGTTGACTGCTCCAGCTTATGAAGAGATAGAAGATCAAACATATGCGAAGCATGACCAAGTTGCAGTACATATCCAGCGACCCTTTGAATCGCTGAACAATGAACTGACTAGTGACTCATTTGACATGGAGGAGCATGGACTACTTGAGTCCTATGGGGCCCTTCCATTACAAGCCCAAGAGAATATTATATCAAGGTCGAACTCCCTTAAATCTCGACTGCTTGCATCCATGCAAACTGTTAAGAAACCATCTACCCATAATGACTGTTGGACTTCAGAACCTCCTTTAGCACCAAACAACAAAGTCAGCATCTCGCCCCGTCGGGAAAAGTTGGAAATTCAGGTGGCGGCGGAAATTAACCTTCCTGTTGATAATCTTTCCGCCCCGGATCTGTTGAGTCCCCCTGGGTGTAATGCGGCTGATAGCCCCTTTTCTGTATTGCCCAATTCTGTCAAGCTGTTGGATATGAGGGGTGTGGAGGCCACTGAACAAGATAACATCGCATTTATAACCCCTTGCCTTGCTCCTTTGGAGAAGCGTCCCGCAAAGGTCATTTCTAATGTCAGCTGGTGGAGTCCTACGTTAGAGGAGATTTCTCCTCTTGAGGGATGTAACAAGGAGCAGGAGGTCAGAGGCCTACCCAACAGGAGCATGGGTAAAGAGAAGGCTTTAAAAGTCTCTACCCTGCAGGGTGCTTCTTCTACTTCATCCAGTGCCCCTAGTGAGCTGCTTGACAATTTAGTCCAATCTGGGCCCTTAACAACTCCCCGTGGCCATTCTGAGGTTAACATTTCTCCCGTAGGTAATGTACGGTGCCCCACAGTTTGACATAAGGTATCATGGCCAGATGACTTGCTATCTATACTTTCCTGGAAAGTGGTGGGCTGGTCTAATAAGCACCTCAACCCAGCTTTTTTCACTTTTCTTAACCAGCACCATATTGTAATGCTCCAGGAGACCTGGCTTACAGAGGAATTATATCTAAGCGGTTTTGTAAGCTACTCCCTTGAGGCTGTCCCAAGTACCGGAGGCGGCTGGCCAAAAGGCGGCCTAACAACCTTGATTTCAACCAAACTGAGCACAACGGCGTCAAGAATAGAGGGGCTGGAGGATATAGCACTTGCTCTATCATTTAACTTACAAGCTGACCTTTTTGTGGCGATCAATGCTTACCTCCCCCCCATAACTAAAAAACAATCAGTCAGGGAGTTATGGTCGAGATTACAGGAGTACGTCACCAAACTTGTGGTTAAGTATCCCTCAGCCTATGTCATTCTGGCAGGGGATTTTAATGCAAGGGCTGGTGCTAACGATGAAGTCCTGTATGAACATTTTCATTTAGTCCCTCCAATAGTGGAACCGCCCCTTTTTTTTCCCAGTAGAAAATCTAAGGACAAAGGATGCAGTTTTGCTGGACTTTGCCTTATGCAGATGATCCACACCCTTGATTTGGTTATATTAAATGGAGGCGTGGTGGGAGACTTGCATGGAGAGTTTACTTACATTTCGTGCCACGGGGCATCCACTATTGATTACATTGTGGTTTCCCCTAACTTGCTGAAGTGTGTCTCTAGATGCAAAATAGGTGTAAGGGATGAGAGTGATCATCTCCCTCTGATTCTCACACTTAATTTGGGACATAAAAAGTCATTATTGGCCCATGAATCCCTGTACAATCTAGTGGTGGAGAGAAGGGCCACCCGCATTAGGTGGACCTCGGATATAGCTAATAAATTATCTAAATTCCTATATTCTGCTGAGGGTCTTGACCTTAGGGACAAGTTTGTATTTGAAACTGCCCCGATGTCCATTTGTATACTGTACCAGGAACTGCTGGGATTCATAAGTAACTCTTTAAACCTCAAAAATCAGCCGAGTCCAGGTGCCTTAGAGCGAGTGTCCAAGCCCTGGTTTGACCAGGACTGTGTGACATTGAAGAATACCCTGATGGCCATTTATAAGAGATATAGAGCTGCTGAATTACCAGCACTCACAGCTGAATACCTAGCTATTAAAAGACGCTATAAAATTTTAATAAAAGCGAAAAAGAAATCCCACCAAAAGGAAGTCTGGCAGAGTTTAATAGAAACCTCCCGGCTAAAAGATTCAGGAAGGTTCTGGAGGCTGGTTTCAAGTGGGTGCCCATCTGTCCCATCATGTATTGAATATCATATACCGGCCGGTGAATGGGAATCATACTTTGCTGGCATCTTTGCCAAGAGCCACAAAGCTGATAGTTCACCGTGGGATGATTTTAATATGTTACCCAGCTGGCCTCCGGTCTCCATTTGTGAGATTGCCGCACTTATTAATAAATTAAAGACAGGCAAGGCGCCTGGTGTTGACAATATCCCCCCGGAACTCCTTAAGAAACATCTAGATTGGTGGGCGCCTATACTAGCAGCTTTGTTCATGGCTATAGATCAATCAGTCTCCATTCCCGATGACTGGCGGATGGCTATTGTTGTCCCCCTCTATAAGAAGGGTAAAAGAACGGACCCATCGAATTATAGACCCATTAGCCTCTTCAGTGTCATCAGTAAACTTTATGCAAGCCATCTTTTAGAGAAGCTAACCTCTTGGATGGAGGATGAAAACATCTTGGCCGATGAACAAGCCGGTTTTAGATTGGGTTGCTCCACTGTGGACCAGGGTCTTGTCCTCCAGCATTTGGCTGAAAAATACTCCTCACGTAAAGGGGGGCATTTTTCACCACCTTTATAGACCTTAAATCAGCTTTTGATGTAATAATCCGGGAGAGACTGTGGGCGAAACTGATGGACACAAATATTGATAGACGTCTGCTCTGTTTAATTCGCTGTTTGCACGAGAAGACCCTGTTAAGGGTAAGGTGCAATCAGGCTGGACATTTGTCTGCGCCGATTCCATCTTTTAACAGAGTGAAACAGGGTTGTGTCTTAGCGCCCTCTTTATTTAATTTTTATATTAATTCATTGGTGAAACGTCTACTGGCAGTAAATTCCCCCCCCCCCATTCTGGTGAGGAGACATATTTCCTGCCTACTGTACGCTGATGATATTGTCCTTTTATCCCAAACACCGATAGGATTGCGTTGCCTGTTAAGAGAGCTTACTTCTTTTTGCAATGACGAACTTTTAAAAATTAATTACGCAAAATGTAAGGTTTTAGTTTTTTCCAGAAGGAGACACAAGTACTGATGGCAAATTGATAATCATTTCATCGATCAAGTTAATGCTTTTAGTTATCTTGGCATAGTATTCCACTCTTCAGGCTCCTGGAAGGCCCATCTCACTAGGTCTGCTGAGACTGCCCAGAAAACGGCTAAGGCCTTACTTTCTTTTTTTTACACAAAGGGCAGTTCATATGTTCCCGCAGCTGTTCAGGTGTTTAATGCCAAGGCTCTCGCCCAATTACTTTATAGGATACAGATTTGTAGTGGGGACAATTATACACTGCTGGAAGTGGTCCAATCCAAATTCCTGAGGACTGTAATGGGTGTCCCGAGCTGTGTTCCTAATGTGGCCCTACGCTTAGAACTGGGTGCCCTTTCAATCGAGACCCGAGCTTGGATGCTTAGACTCAGCTACTGGCTGAAGCTATTATTCATGCCCATGGGACTGGCCTCACTAACTTTGGCAGACCCTTTCCAGTCCCAATGGAAACAGGCACTGACCAAAAAATTGGAAACCATTGGCTTTTCGTTTTCAGCTATTGAGGCCCTAGGTTATACAAGGGCCAAAACAACTATCACGCAATGTCTTAAAGACATTGAATTTCAAAATAATCTGAGCCTGGTCGCTGCATACCCCCATTGTCACCTTAATGTGAAACCTTTTGTTCCCGCTAACTATATTTCAAACCTGTCTATTCCCAAATTCAGAAGAGCATTTGCCCTAGCACGATTTAACGCCCTCCCCTCAGCACTATTGGAGGGCAGGTATAAGGGTATTGCCCACCATGAACGAACCTGCCCCTGTGGAGCTGAGGAGGTGGAGACTGTATGTCATGCATTGCTGTGTTGTCCTTTATACTCAGACCTTCGTCGCAAGTTTATTTACCCAATTTTATCCCATTCTTATCTGAGTTCCAAGGCTGTGTCTTTACAACAACTATTGGCCGATCTGAATTCCCGGACTACTGTGAAGGTTGCCTCGTTCTGTGCAGCTGCCATGGCTCGCAGGAAGGAACTAATTAGTCCTTGAGTGCTGCTAATCTGTTTGAATTCGGGGATTTTGAGCTAAATTTTAATTTTAATTTTTCTGTTTTCCCCATTATTTTCTCATTATTTTGTAGTTAACTATGTTATAGTCCCCTGTATAGTAGTATAGTTAACATCCATGCTAATACGCAACAGTTCAGGTAGATACGAGAGTGGCCCTTCAAACAGATTTCGTTTTAGCCTTTTAAATTGACTTTGTTTTTAGCATTGTATTTTATTGATATCCTGATATTTGGATGATTTGTATTTGTATTGCTGGTCCTTGACCGTAATAAATTCTATTCATATATATATATATATACTGTATATACTTTTTCCAATTGGTACAGAAGAGATATCCAAATTCTAAGTTTCATTTTGTGAAATTTTTTGATAATTAAGTAAGACAAAAATATGTATTTGGTGGCATATGATGCAAAGGTTAGTCCTTTTACTTGAGCCATGTGTGACATAGTTACAAATTATGACTGGGCTATTGCCAGACATTAAGACTACTTTGGGATGCAAATTGCTTTTTTCTGCAACATATGTTGAGAAAATGGAGGGTATACACCATGTTTATGAAAATTAAAATGGTCTCATCTGTTGTGATCACAACAACAAGAAAAAAACTACCCAGTTGATCCAGTTATAATGAAGCCTTTGAATATCAATATAGATACTGCTTGGAAATACTCCATAGTAATATTTGATTCATATTCACAGACAAGTTTTCCCCCCAAAGTGCTATATATTATACATTATTTTTTAAAAAAATCAAGTTTGATTTATCATGGAGGAGAGGCTCACCATTAAGAGAGTTTGGGGATGCATTCATACGGGAGCCAAATCATACTCAGAAAAAATATCCATCATATACGCATTTCACTGGAAATCATGAGAACATAACATAAAAAGAGCCAGCTGGATAAGGCCAGTGGCCCATCTAGTCCAGCATCCTGTTCTCACAGTGGCCAACCAGATGAGAGAATAGGATGCTGGATTAGATGGGTCACTGGCCTGATCCAGCAGGGCGAGTGCACAACAAAAGCTTCATCTGGAAGGACCTCCAAAACTTTAATTAGAAAATATTTGAACCTGTCCACAAGACATGCGAGGTAAGTTTAACTGCAACTGTTAAACTTGCTGTTAAACTGTTGATTTTGTCAATTGTTCCTTTGATTAACAGATTGGAAGTAACGGCACAATCCTTTGGGAAGTTCTCCTGAGCAGCTCCTACTTATTTCAATGGGACTTGTGAAGGACAACTCAGTGCATTGTGTTCAAAGCCTGCATTCAAGGAGGTTTAGCTGATTTATAGTGCAATCCTAACCATGCAGCCCTGTAGCCACAATGGGACAAATGGGTGCACTGTCCACTCAGAGCTATGCTCCCCCCCCCCCCAGGATTGTTTGGGAAATTGTCTTTTTAACTTGTGACATGACAGGTAATGACAGGCTCCATTTGAAGTATGACAGTTTAGTTTCCAATTCCTTAGTTAGTCCTTTCTAAAACAATCAGTTAAAAAGTTTTCCCTTGGAAGGAAAACAGGAAGGAAAACCCAAACAGCAGGAACAAGACCAGAAGGAGGTATCCTCAAGAAGGAGTTAACACTTTTGGGTGTCCCCTGGTTCACTATATCATTAACAAAAAAATTGCCAGTCATTTAATTCCTGGTGTTCATACGAAATGTTCTGTTAACTTGACCTTTATGTAAGTTAACATACTCTCTGCATGGAGGAGGAGTGAGGGGGAAGGTCACTGCCTTTTCCTTTCCCTGGCCTGGCTCTCACTCCTCTCCAGCAGTGGCTAGCGCTATGTGCCCCCCCCAATGCTCCACCTTGAAATGTGGCTGCCCCACCTACCAAGGAAGGCTTGTTACAGAGCTGTAACCATGTCTACTCAGAAAGAATCCTACTGAATTCAGTGAAGCTTACTCCTAGGTAAGTGTGGTTAGCATTACCTACTCACCTGGGAGTAAGTCAAATTGAACTCAGTGGGTCTCATTTTTTGTTTTAAAAAAAACATTATTGCCAGAATCAGAAGGAAAACAAAACTCAACAATATACAGAAGAAGAATCAAAACTATAACAAACAACATAAACCCGAAAAAGGGAATCATGGAAAGTGATACATTTAACACTGACAAAGTTCAAAATCAGAAACAAAAATATCAAAGTAAACAGTATTAAGAAAGCCAAATCATTTTGGCTGCAGCTGGGAGTTCATATAAATTATGTTCAAGTGTATACTCAATAAATTTCCACCAAGTGGAACATGGTGGAACTTGCCGCCCAAAGCTCCTTCAGGAAGAGATATGAATGAATGAGTGAGTGAGTGAGTGAGTGAATGAGTGAGGTTTCGTTCTTTTTTGTAGATAGTGAAGGACTCACTTCTAAGCAGACATGTATAATATTGCCCTGTTAGCATACAATTCATAAAAATAACAATGTATACAAAGTATTATTTCAGGCCCTATGTGTACTCAGGCATATATTTTCCCTGCAAAATTGAGAGGTTCTTTAAATAATCATAACTAGAGAAAGTTTCTAAATTTATCTTTAATTTACTTTTAATACATTGTAAGCTATATTCTAATAAAAATGGAAAGCACTGAATACTTGGCAACTGTGGAGTGACTATTATAACACAATAACACTGAGTTATCATTTCAAAAATGCTAAGGGTAATTATTATATCTTCACCACACATTCCTCTTCTAGATAATTTTCATTAAAAAAAACCCCCTAGGGCTGCAATCCAATACACACTTATCTGACATTGTCCCATTGAACCCAATGAAGCTTACATTTGAGTAGACATGCATTGGATGGCACTGAAAGTGTTTTAAGACTAATTAAACTTTTCAAAATAATTAGATTATACAGCCACAAGAGTGGCTGTATACTATAGCCAGCGTGGATTTTTCACATTCCGCAATGTTAAATTGAAACTGTCCCCCATGCCATTGTGATGCTTCCCATAAGCTCATTTCAAAACACAACCTTACAAAACTTATAGTCCTGAACTCAGAAACGCTTGTTTAACAACACTCTCAATTTTCATGGCAATAAACAAAATGGTCAGAAAGAATCAAAAGTTCAAAGTCTAAAGAAAGAGAGAGAAAAAACAGACCCCTTTTGGAATTTTTTCTCTGAGAGTTCTCATAATCTGTTGAAATTCATTAAAAACCAGCCATGTTCACAGAGGACCTGTAATCCTGTTACTGACCTTGCCCCATACTCTGAACTTTATCTTCTGCAGTTTAAAAGTTTAAAAAATGCCTGGCTGATGTTTAATTAATTTAATAAATTTTGCATTAAACTGAATTATAATGTTGGGCATGCTCAGTAAGAACCAACTGTCAGTGTTCTAAAAGCCAGACTCACAGCTGCTGTGCTTGCCTAATCAGGAGGCCACACCCACACCAGACTTTGATTTCACGTGAGACAGTCATAGCTTACCTCAGAGAATCCTGGGAAGTGTAGTTTGTGAAATGTGCTGAGAGGAGACTGCTATTCTCCTGACAGAGGCCCAGTGGCCAGAGTGGTTTAACAGTCAGCCGCTCTGATTGAAGCTCTGTGAGGGGAACAGGGAGTCTCCTAGCAACTCTAACAACACATTCCTGGATTCTTTGACAGAATCCATGACTGTCCAAAGTGAAATAAAGGCCTGGTGTGGATGTGGCCATGGACAGCTTTGGTTTAAATTTGGGTGGGAGGCTACATGTGTCTGCTGTAGAATAAAAAGGTGGGGGAAATGCTGCAAAGCAATAATACAGTTCACAATGTTTTCCTTTTGGAAAGGAAAGGGTCTTCCCCTCTGCCCAGTGCCCAACCACCCAATCTCCTCCCCTCTCTGTCCTCCTACCCTCCCTGCCCCTCCCCTGGGTCAGTGTTGGACTAGGACCTGGGAGACCAGGGTTTGAATCCCCACACAGCCATGAAGCTGACTGGGTGACCTTGGCCCAGTCACTGCCTCTCAGCCTCATAGGAAGGCAATGGTAAAACCACCACTGAATACCGTTTACCATGAAAACCCTATTCATAGGGTCAGCATAAGTCGGGATCGACTTGAAGGCAGTCCATTTCCATTTTCAAACATGATTGCACAGAAATAAATCCCACTGAACTCAAAAAGTATGAAACTGGTCAAACCCACCCTCCCTTCTCCTCTCTCCTATCCCCTCCCTCTTGCCCCTTCCCTCCCCCTCCAATCCCCTCCCCCTCCCCCTCCAATCCCCTCCTTCTCCCTCCCCCTCCCCATGGTCAGTTTTACCTATCTTAAGCATGATTGCATGGGAGTAAATCCCAATGAACTCAATAAGCATGCAAATGATCAAACCTGCCCTCCCCTGCCCCTTCCTTTGCCCCTCCCCCTCAAATCACCTCCTTCCCCCTCCTCCTCCTTATGCTCCCCTCTCTGCTCCCTTTCTCCTTCCCTCTCCTCTCCCCTCCCCCTGCTCCTCCCTATGGTCAATTTTACCTATCCTAACCATGATTACATAGGAGTAAATCCCATTGAAATCAATAAGCATGCAAATGATCTGACCTGGCTTTCCCTCCTTCCCTTCTCCTTTCCCTTCCTCCTCCCCTCCCCTCCTCCTTCTTTCTCCTTCCTTGCCCACTCCAGCTGTCCCTCCCCCCAGTCAGTTTTACCTATCCTAAGCATGATTGCATGGGAGTAAATCCCACTGAACTCAATAAACATGCAAATGATCAAACCTGTCCTCCTCCCCCTGCTCCCATCCCCCTCCTCCCCTCTGCCCTCCCTCGCCTCCCTCCTCCTCCTCCTCCCCTCCCATCCCCTGTGGTCAGTTTCACCTATCCTAAGCATAATTGCAGGGGAGTAAATTCCACTGAACACAACAAGCATGCAAATGATCAGTCCATTCTCGGCAAGCTTCTAGGTTTCTAGGATGAATGAGAGAAATAAAAGTTTCTACATTAGATTCTCTGTAGAAACAATAGTAACACAGGAATGAAGCAAAGTAAGAAGAACACCAACAAACATACAAAAATGTAATTCTCCATCTTTGGAGATGGCAGTTATTGCCACCACTCATCATATGCTCAGAGGCACATGTTACAAAATTCTTCCAAGCTACACAGCAAGTGGATTGGACTGTGAAAGACCAACCCAAATTGTGTTTGCATTTTGACAAATTTGTAGGGCAGTACAATATCTCAGAGAGGAGGTCAGGTCTCCTACTCCCCTGGTGCATTCTTTATAGCTGTCCAATTTCTCTGCTATTTAAAGTTTGATGGAAATATCTGTGGACTATAGGTATGTTCTTAAACCGCAAGGTTTTTTTGCCTATTAGTGAATCATTGTAAAATAGATTAGCCAAGTCTAAGTTTAGAAACACGTTTAGCAGCTTAAGAAGTTGCCTTACACCAAGTCAGATCATCGGTCCAGTAAGGCCACATTCACACCATACATTTATTCCACTATGATTCCACTTTAAACAGTCATGGCTTCCCCCAAAGAATCCTGGGAAGTGTAGTTTGTGAAGGGTGCTGAGAGTTAGGAGATCCCTTTTCCCCTCACAAAGCTCAAATTTCCAGAGTGGTTTAACAATCAGTCTCTCTTCCCAGAGAACTTTCAGAATTGTAGCTCTATGAGGGCAGTAGAGGTCTCCTAACAACTCTCAGCATCCTTCACAAATTATATTTTTTCCAAACTTAAATTCAGTTCTTCACATTTCTGCAGCAGTTTGCATTTTTTTAAAAAAAAAAGCGTCATGAAAATTCTCCAGCATGTCAGTGCAAATTCCTCCTAATAAATCCTTTTGTAGGCAGTTTTGAATAACATACAGATTGTTGCAAGCAGTTTCTTGTTAAGTAATGCATTTTTGTATGCTATTTTCACTCATATAGTCATTTTCATGCACACTTTCTCCTAACATCCCCTCACATTTTTGTAAACATTATTTGGTTGGTGGACTACATTGCAAAATTCAGGTAAGTTTGCATTTCAAAGGATAGTGATTTTCAGTTCTCACACTGTTTCAGAAAGAGCAAATTTGATAGATTCAGCTTGAAATGTGAACTGGATCAAATTTCTCACCTATCCCTAGCTAAGCCACAGTGCTGGATGGGTGAGAAAAGCTACACTGCCAGGACTCCCTCTAAGACGCAAAACTATTGAAAACACAGCTGCTTTGTCTTCTGTTGGAGATAATCATATTTTATTTTATTTTTATTTTATTTAGTGACCTACACAGCATTTCCCACTGATTTCACATCAAAAGATCAATCATGTCTGAGGATTCTGGGAATACAGCAGAGAATCAGGAGCTCTCTGACTAGGCTTCAAGGACTTGAGTGCACACTGTATTTCAAGATGTAATGCAAATAGTATAGTGTTAAAATAAATATGAATCTGAAGCCTCATTAAATTAAATAACACTAACACTCTCTAGCACCAGGAAAAGGTGAAGAACATTGAACTATAAATATTTAGATGGAATGTTTGAGGAAAGGAAAAATAATGAGAATGCCAATGTTTTTAGAAGCTAAATCAGTTTAATAAGTAAGGCCTTTGACAAAGGTTTTAAAGATATTCACAATTAGTTCTTTAATTAGTGTAATCTGGGGAGCATCAAGCCCAGCACAGAATCATACTGCTGGAGGGGGGGGGAAGATGCCCTCAAATCCAGCTTCAAAGGCAAGCCCAGCCACACATCAACCACCCACAGATCAACCTATTCAATGAAGAACATAGTTTGCCACTGAACCAGCAGTTGCATTATTATAAGGAGCCTTCAGAACAAAGAGCTACTGATGACTCTAGGAAATAAACCCATACAGAAATCTAACACACCTGTGATGTGCCTTAGGGCCTTGTCTCTGATTACAAGTTGGATTGAGATTGTTATTTACACTTGGGTCTCACTGACATCAGTGGGACAAGTTAGTCATTGCTCAGCTAAAATCCTATTGGCTTTAATGGGATTTAAGTAAAACTAACTTAAACTGTTCTCATATTCTTTGGTGTACACCCAAAGTACCTTGAACGTAAACCTGACAAGAAATTATGTGAATGTGAGAAATACATTTGCTAACTCATGTAACGTAGGGGTACACTTGTCAGAAAGTACGCTTTGGCTAATTTGGTGGCAGGCCTTGGTTTGCCTTACATAATGTGTAAATTAACTCTTAAAACCGCAGCAATTTCTTTTTAAAATAAAACAGCTAGAATTCTTAGGTTTGATAAAATAATACAAAAAAAAGTTAGTTTTGATAAACATCAAAACATAGGCCATGACCCAGCCAAAAGTAAGCCCCTGAGGGTCCCATTATTTTCATTTGGAGAAAGCTGAGCATGAGCTTAACTTAACTCTTCCACTGAAATCAGCAGGAATTAAAAGTGCTTCATTTTGGCTGGATCATGCTCATCATGATTAAGGAAAGCACAAGTGGTTGTATAATTTATGCCCAACATATCTGCTTATGCTTTGATCATACTGAGCAGGACAAACTGCACTTCTTCATGGGATGTTTAGATGATCAGTTTGCTCCTGTGTCAGATGAGAGGATTTGATCTGAGAAATAGATAAGATTTTCACTACCGCCACTGAAAAAGGATGAGAGGAGTAGAAAGTTGAAAGAAACATTTCCGTCTTTTTCATCAGTATTCTGAAAGGAACAAACGTCTGCAGACATTATGATGATTGCTGATTATGATGTGCGCTCAACTCTGCATTACCATTATCACCATCTCTTCACATTACTTGAACACTTTGATCTTGGTTTAATTTCATAAAATCATTGACACATTAAAAATACAACACTGACTTGTTTTGTAGCCATTAAAGAATACTAAACTGGATCTGAATATGTCTTATGCAACCAGTGTCCTGTGACTAACAGGCTGCAACAGGACATTATGGCACATGCACAACTGCTGCGCCAAACAGCAGCCCTATATCCTATCTCTCATTCTCCCTCTGTCATTTAGGCATACTCACTGTGCGGTGCAATGTCATTCCAGTGTGGTTTCCCCTACCCCAGCAAGTGGCACTATATAACAGAGTGGGGAAATTCACAGTGGGATAAATCCCATCACACTATGGCCCTGTTTGCATGTCACATTAAAATATAGTTAAAATAAACATTGGTTTAATGTGAACAAGCAGTGTGCTAGCACATTATGCTGAAATCACAGGTGCTTCACACCTCCCTTGCACCCTACTATGCCAGGGACTAAACAAGCAATAGTCTGTCATGTTCAAACCTGGGTTTCTCTCCAAACAAGCCATGATTAGGTTCCAGGTATAGAAACAGGGAACTATGGTGTGCCATTCATTTCTACATCCCAATACGAAGATAATAAGTGCAAATTAAGACTGAAGATACATTTCTTGGCCAACTTGTACCGGCATTTCACAGTGACTCCAGTGGTGAATATTCTTAGTTCCCAGTGCCCATTTATATGTAACCAAACTGATGCCCCCTTGATATCCAAAATAATTGTGCCGACAAGGAGCTGAAGAAGATGCAGATATAAACCCTCCAAATGCCAGTAGGTCTCCTTTTCTGCCATAATCTGGCAGTGCATTCAGAAAAAGAAATGTTCCCCTTTTTGTCCCCTTTGCTGTTTCTTTAGAAGAACTGTCTTGAGTTTCGCAGATGAAATCTGGAATACCTATCACCATCTGAACAGGAAATGTGAATACCAACAGGAAATTAAAAACTAGGAATGCTTGGCAAAATATCACGAGTATTTCCCTAATATGACCCACAAGCAATTGGTATAAATGCATTGTGTCACATTCAACAAGAAGGCAATTCAACTGATGTTTGCATGAACTGTTAAGAGTTGGAACAACCACATTTTAATTATAAGTAACAGTCTTAATGAGCATGTCCAAAATAAGTGGGGCATGTTGTATTACATAATGGCTACAGCAAATGTTTACACTAGAACTGCTGCCAAAATTTGGGGAGGGAGACCCTATTCTGGCTACAGTTTCTGGGACTCAAGTATTTTGGATCCATTATGAATCAGATTCAGGACTAAAAATAGTGTGATTGAGGTAATGGGTTTGTGAAATCCCCTGAATAGCATAAGGTGTGATTGGAGGCCTCTAGCCTAGGATGCATGGTTGTGAAATCATTAACACACACAGGACTACTGACCTAAAAGACTTCTGCACTTTTAAGGCTGCAGACTGGACTCTCCCTGCTGTCTCTTCACCCTCTGATTACCAGAAGTGATTGGGCAGAAGAAAGGCCCACTAAATGTGATGGAAGCCTCATACTCTACAAATAGGCTTACTGCTATTACACATGTACAGTTTATTTAAGCCTTGTTCAGGCATGGTGCTCAAACAGTCAATATTCATCTGTGTTGAGAGCATGGGGCTGCACACACCAACCCCAACGTTCCTGTGTGCCAATCCCAACCTCTGATTTCCTGACCTTCCCATATTGTGCAGGGAAGGCCTGAAGGGAGTGATCTAACCACGTTTGCTTGAATAAGAGTACAGCCCTCTGCACAATCTGGAACTCTGTTAAAGCAGGGCTTCCGACTGTGTGAAGGCTTCTACGCGCTTCCACAAAGCAAATCTTTTTATCTTTGGCTCACCACCCAAAACCCAGTATTCAATACATAGTCCAGAAAGAAACTGTATTAGTCTGTTGAAGCAGACCAAGAAAGAGGCTTCGGTTACCTCAGGGAGTTTGCACATAGCAGTTTATTGTGCTGTTCATGCTCTGAAGTTTTTCACAGCATCCACACAACTCTGTCGTCATCAGAATGCCAGCTGATACCTTTTCTTTGTTTAGTCTGGTTTTCTGCTTGCTGCAGAGAATCTAACTTAAAATAATCTGTGGTGCATCTCCCGTCACTGCTGGTATGGAAGCTCCTTAGCACATATTTTGGGGGTGGGCAGTTTGTTGCATGTGTAGTGACATTTTGTTGGGTATTCTATGTTACCTTGCCTACGCACAAGCTAGCCATTTTGTTTCTGGTGGCTCAAACGATGCAAGATGCATTGGATGCAGAATCTCTCCACCACACAGAGATCTTGAGAGACCAAAGAAAAGAATAAGGTGTGGGAGGAGGACAGGTGTGGGGACAGGTGTCAAAGGTATGTGAGGGGAAGGGGGAAAGGAAGATAAGAGAGAAAGCAGAAGAGTTTGCAAGTTTGTCCCAATGGAGCTCATCTGGGCGGATGGTTTCAAAAGCTTTTTTTGTGTAAGAAGAAGAAAATTGGAGTTAGAACAAGGGATGGAGGAGATAACTGTTCCTGTGCAGGAGAACACTATGTGTGTATTTTGTACTTTTCTCCTTAACCATTTGTGAACCATCTTTGAAAGGTGGGGAAAAAGCATTGAACTTGGTGGAGAAGGCGGATTCCATAGCTAGAAAGCTTCCTTGCCTTCAGCCACTGCAAAGTGTTGCTGTTGCTTTCTCCCCCGCACAGAAGTCTCTCTTTCCTTCCTCCCTCTAAAAAGAGGAAGTGCCACCTCCCTCTGTTTTTCACAGCCTCTCGCTCATACTGGCTGGGGCTAAATGCACCTTAAAAGCAGACTGCAGCTCTCACCCTTCCCTGGGAACCCCTTTCTATGGCATGGGGACATTTTGATCTCAATTTAAACATGCCAAGATCTAGCACATCACCACATCGCTCCTCCCTAGATAGCTAGAAGACAGGTGGGTTAAAAGGACACAAACTTTTGCACTAATTGGGAACATGGAGGAGGATCAGCAAGCAAGACAAATGGCATCCCATGTGGGTAATAAGATGCCTGTCATTATCACACAGTCCCTGTGAGGGATTGTTCCTTGGAGAATCTCTGAACACACATCAGGCTTTTAAAAAGTAAGTAAAAAGTAGTCTCTTACAAGACCTTTTTTTATCACTCTTTGGCAGTTCTTCACAAGACCTCAAGATTAAAAAAACAAAACAAACAAATGGAAAGGGGTATTGCCTCCCCCCAAAAAACATAAACCCCCATTTTACCCATTTATGAA
This sequence comes from Rhineura floridana, assembly GCF_030035675.1. Taxonomy (NCBI): domain Eukaryota; kingdom Metazoa; phylum Chordata; class Lepidosauria; order Squamata; family Rhineuridae; genus Rhineura; species Rhineura floridana. The sequence goes on along the minus strand of NC_084484.1, from coordinate 65,582,333 downwards.
ATAATAACTAAGGCTGGAAATTATTGCTTTTGCACTCTTGTGCACTTCCTGTTTTGTTTTTAAAGATGCATTATTATAATTATTATAATTATTTATTAGATTTATATCCTGCCCTTCCTCCCAGTAGGAGCTCAGGGCAGAAAACAAAAACATTAAAACACTCCAAAACATCATAAAAACAAACTTTACAACATGTTAAAACAAAACAGCTTAAAAAAATCTTTTAAAAAAAAAAACTTTAAAAACATCTTTATTTAAAGGGAGGGAATTCCAAAGGGTAGGTTCCTAAAGGTCCACTTCCTACGCTGTGTGGAACGGGCCTCCTGATAAGATGGTATCTGCAGGGGGCCCTCACCTGCAGAGTGCAGTGATCGACTGGTCATATAAGGGGTAAGATGGTCTTCCAGGTATCCTGGTCCCAAACTGTATAGGGCTTTATATATCAAAATCAGCACCTTGAAGTTAGCCCGGTAGCTAATAGGCAGCCAGTGCAACTCATTCAGCAGCAGGGTGACATGTTGGCAATACCCTGTCCCAGTGAGCAGTCTCGCTGCTGCATTTTGCACCAGCTGCAGCTTCTGGACCAACCTCAAGGGCAGACCCACACAGAGCACATTACAGTAATCCAGCCTGGTGGTTACCAGTGCATGGACAACAGTAGTCAGGCTATCCTGGTTCAGGAATGGCTGCAGCAGTCTTACCAGCCGAAGCTGGTAAAAGGCACTCCTAGCCAAGAAGGTCACCTGGGACTCTAGCAACAAAGATGGATCCAGGAGTACCTCCTGACTAAGGACCTGCTCTTTCAGAGGGAGTATGACCACATCCAAAGCAGGCAACTGACTAATTTTCCGAACTCGGGAACCATCAACTACAGTGCCTCCATCTTGCTAGGATTCAGACTCAGTTTCTTGGCCCTTATCCGGCCCACCACCGAGTCCAGGCAGCGGTCCAGGGCTTGCATGGCCTCTCCTGATTCAGACGTTACAGAGAAATAGAGCTGGGTATCATCAGCATACTGATGACACCTTGCCCCATATCTCCTGATGACTGCTCTCAAGGGCTTCATATAGATGTTAAACAGCATGGGGGACAAGATGGTACCCTGCAGCATCCGACAGCAAAACTGCCAGGGGGCTGAAAGACAATCACCCAATGCTTGTCTCTGAAAATTACCCTGGAGATAGGATCGGTACCACTGTAAAACAGTGCCTCCAATACCCATCTCACTAAGTCAGCCCAGAAGGATACCATCGTAAATGGTATCAAAAGCCACTGAGAGATCAAGTAAGAATAACAGGGTCACACTCCTCCTGTCCTTCTCCCGATAGAGGTCATCCATCTGGGCGACCAAGGCCAATTCAGTCGCATAACCAGGCTTGAACCCAGACTGGAATGGACCAAGATAATCTGTTTCATCCAAGAGTACTTGCAATTGATGCACCACAACCCTCTCAATCACCTTCCCTAAAAAGAGGGTATTTACGACCGGGCAGTAGTTGTCAAAAACCAATGTGTCCAGGGTGGGCTTTTTCAGGAGCGGTCAGATCACCGCCTCTTTCAGGGCAGCTGGAACCACTCCCTCCTGCAATGACTCATTGACCACAACCTGGATTCACTCAGTCAAACCCCCTCAGCAAGCTTTAATAAGCCAAGAAGGGCAAGGGTTGAGACGACATGTTGCTGGCTGCATCATCGCAATCACCTTGTCCACATCATCAGGCCACATCAACTGAAACTGATCCCAATCAGTTGCAGCAGATGTTGCACTGGACACCTCACTAGGAACTACAGTAGATGTGGATGGGGCATCAAGATTGCTACGGAGCAAGCAACTTTACCCTCAAACAGTTCACAGTGGGCCTCTGAAGGGTCTAAAACTCCATTTCCTGGAGTTAAAGTCAACAGACCCCTGACAATATGGAAACGTTCCACTGGACAGCTACTTGAGGATGTGATGATGGCAGAGAAGCGGGCCTTCTTCGCTGAAAAACTGGATCTGAATGACCCGTTGGCAAGATAAACCTCTGTATCATCATGATCTTAAAGGGTAACAATTGTACTGTGGCTAAGAATGATGGTAATGATGGTGTGGTTTGACTTCAATAGTATACCACCTGTGTTCAATACATATACTATTAGTCGCTATTGTAAAGTGATTTGTGAATCCAATTCTTTCTTAATGGACTTACACTAAGCAAGAATGAAATAGTCAGAAGCGATGGTTTGCTCCCTCAGGGGCAGCTCATGAATCATACTTCAACATATTTCCTACTCCTTTAAAAACTGAATGTTCTGACTTTAGCAGGGACATTTCAGTGAGTCATGCTGTAGGTGCCAGAAGTACTTGTGAAGAACAAATTTGATTCTCTTCTCAACATTTGATTTGACAACAAGAATTCCAATCTGTTAAATGTAAAGGTAATGCTGCAAACAGATCCAGCCATCCTGCACTTTTACAGTATATTATTATTAGTAGTAGTAGTAGTAATAGTAGAAGTAGTAATAGTAGTAGTAACAGTAGTAGGGTAATATAGGGGCTTCCACTCACTTTAGGATGTCAGGATGTTGAAGATATTAAATATAAATGGAAGAAGTACATTTAACTAAATTTCTTGGATTGACAAGTAAAAAAATATGCATAAAGTTTAAATACAGACTCTGTGGAAAGGTGAGTAAAGTTTTCTGTTATGGTTAATAGAAATTCAGAGTTCTTTGCCTTACAAGAATTATTTGATTTATCAAGAAGAACAAAACTGAAACATTCCAGAGGCAATATTTTGATGGAAATCTACACGCCTGCTTACACAAGCTGCCTTAAGCTCATGAGAGCCTTCAGGTATAGCCATAAAGTCCTCTCATTGCAATGCCACATGGTAAGCTTGCAAATTTTGTCCTACGAATATAGTAATAAGAGATCATGCACTGGCAATGATATTGTAATCCAGCACCTCAGTGGCTGACTCTGGACCAGTTAGTCTATCACAGTCTAATCTACAGCACAGGGGTGTTGTGAGAGTAGAATGAGAACAGGAGAGGACTGTAGGCATGTTCAGCCCTGCCCCCTCCCGCTCCTGTTCCCAACTTTCCCCATGTTGCACAGGGAAGATCTGCATAAGGATTCTACTTGTGTTTGCTTGAACATGGGTAGGACTCTCTGCATGATTTGGGACTTTGGTAAAGGAGGATCCTCAGACATGTGAGGTGTTCTGCCCACATTCAAGCAAACAGAATTAGAATCCCTACAGAGATCTTCTCTGCAAAACACAAGGAAGGTCAAGGACTGTGTGATGCACATGATGACACTGGGGGTGGGGTTTGCACATGTCCCCCTAAACAGTGTGGCACTCACATGTTCAGGTGAATGTCTGAACACACCCCATATATACCAGGAATGAAGACTCTTTAGTCCTCCAGGTATTGTTGGACTATAACGCACAACACTTGCCATGCTGGCAGTGGGGCCTGAGGGGAGCTGAAGTCCAACAAAGTCTGGTGGGCCACAGGTTCATCATCTCTGATGTGCACTGCTATGAGGACCTTGCAGAAAAGGAGGAATAAAAATGTAATAAAAATAAACTGTGAAAGTTAAACATATAAAACTAATTCTTCCTGAAATTAATTGGGTTGAAGCTTAACTTTGGCTAAATCACACGTTTTGAATATTTCTAGTAGCTACCCACAGCATGTGCCCATCACTAGTTGAAAATGGAAATGCACTGCCTTCAAGTCAATCCTGACTTGTGGTGACCCTATGAATAGGGTTTTCATGGTAAGCGGTATTCAGAGGTGGTTTACCATTGGCTTCCTCTGAGGCTGAGAGGCAGTGACTGACCCAAGGTCACCCAGTGAGCTTCATGGCTGTGTGGGGATTTGAATCCTGGTCTCCCAGGTCATAGTCCAGCACTCTAACCACTACGCCACACTGGCTCTCTCCATCAGTACTTACGATCATCAATTTACAAACTCCCCAGAAGACAAAAATGACCCAAGATGGCATGAACTCCAGTACACACCTTACATCTTGACTTTCAGGAGCTGAATATTTCTGAAAACTATTTTATTAGGTAGCATTGACAACAAACACAGCAACAATAACCTCACATTTCAACCAGAGAACCTTTAATGAAAATGGCTCCCTCTGGAACTAGGAAGCTCTTTTTAGAAAGTGTTACAAGTTCTATATGATCCTGCTTGCTGCAGGAGGAGATTAAAATGTCATCACTAGAAAGTATTTGTCCTGTCTGTCCCAGAGCAGAGCTGTGTGAAATTAATAATTTTCACCTTCTGCAAAAAAAGGCAAAATTTCTGTGAATAATCGGTTTCATTCTGGCATTTCCAAGAAAGAGATAAATAAGATATTGTTCCTTGTACTGGGTCTGTGAAAATATGCCTCATATATAATTAGATTTTTCTGTTATGCATCTTCACTGTAACTCCTTTAAACAAAAGAGAATGCATAGTCTGAAAGGGAGCATGTCACCAATCACCTGACTCAAATCAGATTTTGTATGAGGAACCTATGGGAGAATAGGCACTTTATATAAGCATACCTGTAATCCTGCTAAGTAGCCCAAGCTGAGGGTTCTTTAATTCACATACTGGATGACAAACTGTCACAGACTGGCAAACTGATCTGAATGACCAAAATCTCATTACACTCCAAATTGCTCAGAGTTGCTTTTTTGCCCCCATTAATGAGGGAGCCCAGTGTGATTATTTGTGAATCGTGTTAAGGCTTCTGACTGACAAGAAAGTCAAACATAGTAGGTTTCTTATTCCCTGACCCCATGTTTCTAATATTATCTTGCTATATTCCCCTTTGTCAGTTCCAATAGCATTAAAATAGATTCTCTTGAATTTGCATGATCTTTACAAGGGAATGTCCTCAAATTGCACATTCCTCCTGTCTCCACAGACTGAAACATAAAAATCAGAAATCCAGAAGTTTCCAGTGCTGCCATGGTGGGAAAAAAAGAGGGAGAGAGGATCTGGCATGGATCTTTATGCATCCTCATGGTTTTTACAAGGGACTCCCAGCCCCCAGCCCTGCAGCCCACCATCCAATCATAGGTCACCTCTGGATCCACAGTATGTGCCTGTGGCTTTATAGTTATGCTGGTATCCCATGTAAAAATCATGAATATCTATGAGGATCTGTGCCTTGGATCATTTTGTTATCATTGTTCCATGGCAATGCTGACAAGCACTGAATCTGTGATTTTTCCTGTGCAGTCAAGACATCCATGTAAGCTTTCATTTGATGGTGGTTTTGGTGGGATCCCATGTAAAAATCATGCAAACTCATGGTGGTCCACTTTTTATTTACCAAGTCTGCATGGCTCCCCATCCCTCACATGGTAGCTATTTTTGGCTGACTATGCCCCACAGCAGTCACGTGATGGTAGGTATCACAATACTTTTTCATAGTTGCAAATGTGCCCATGGACCCAAAAGTCTGGAGACCCTTGATGGCTCTCTTCCATTTGAACTGGTATTGAACCAGCACTATGAACACCAGGCTCAAATTTCTAGAAGCCTCTAATTTATAGAATGTTGGAACATAGGCACATGAACAAATCATGCCAATGTCTTAAATGAGACTTGTGGATGTCACCTGTGTTAAGATCTATAAGCCTTAGATGTCCCCTAGAGCTCATGACTCCCATTCACAAGTGAGAATTCTGGGAATCCCTCCTCCCATTGTACAGTAGAAGTGGAAATCAATCAAACTTTTCCTATTCTCACTTAAATGCGCCTTGGCATAAAGAAAAGAGAGTCCTCTTCAAGTCTTCTGGAAAATATGGAAATGCAGTTCATAGATCAAGGTCCACCAAATGTTTGGGGCCTGTGGGCACATGTTTTTGCAAGCAAATTCTCTTATTTGTAGAGATACATAGTATTCCCATTTTCAGAGAAAAATATCCACAACATTACAAACTATCTTTCTAGAACACATGGAACAGAATTTCCTCCCTGCGAGCCAATCATTGCTAGAAATATCCCATCATCCTGAGAATCGTAGGGAGTGAATCTCAGATAAAACAAACCAGTGGGGGAAACTTGGAAAAATAAAAGCAGCTTATTAGCTGGCAAGAAGATAATAATTCAGCCTATAAATTGTGACTTAAACCCAATGTTCAGTGTTTGATTGCTCCTGGAGGCTGGGAACTATTTGTCTGTACGTACAGAGGATTGTGACAACACTGATCAAATCCTAAACATCAGGGTTACTTTAACAGTGGGACTATTGTTTGCTGTGCAGACTTCAACCAGACAAGCCTATACAAAGTAGCTCCTGAGCCTGGTAATCTATGTAAGCAGTGAACATTTAGTCAGTGACGCAGTAAAATGGCCCTGAGTTCTGCACTGCAATTTTTGGGAAACAAACAAGTAAGTGATTTGAACTTGCTTAATAATGAATAAATTCTGCTGAAAAATTTCAGCCTACCAAAGAATAAAGAAGACCAGTTCAGGTTAAATGAACCACAGTTTACGCAATCAGGAATGAGCTGCGGTGAACTTTGGGCTTGTGAACCTCACTTTTTTGTAAGGTGGCCATGTGGCCTCCTTTACAGAGAACAGTCATCTATTTGAAGGATTGTCCAATCCAAGTCTGGTTTAAAGATAAAGAACCCTAAGAAAGAACAGGGAGCTTAAAGTTGCCCATCAACAGCAGCTGGGCAGGGGCAACACAGGTCACTTGCTCGCAGTATTTCCCCATCATAGTAAGATGTACGATATTTCCATTTACATTATAATAATAATTTCTAGATATGCATCTATAAGTGTAAATCTGTGCATGCAGATTTTATGCAAATCTGTCTTCTTTTCTGGAGCATTTCCTCTTTTGGGGCAATATTAAGTGGTGCCCCTATTCCCATCTCCTCTTGTGTGCACAAACGGGAGAGAAAGCCAAACTGTCTAAACCTGGGGAATTGTGATTGGTTTAAATCCAACAAACCAGAACTAGAATGTGCTTTCTGATCCTGATTTGTTCAGTAGACTATGGTTACGGATGCAGGGAGGGAGTGAACTTGAGTGTCACCGTAGCTTGTATCTGAGAGTTTATGTCTGCCTTTGCCAGCTGATATCCTCCAGATGTTTTGGACTCTAACTCAATTGTGCTGGTTGGGACTGATGGGAGTTAGAGTCCAAAACAGTGTCAGTCTCTGCTGGCTGCACCAAGGTGATATATGGTATGAAAAACAATTACCCAGCAGCTGCCCACGCAGGGGCTTGGTTGTACAGCAGATAAGCAAGGGAAAGGGTCAAGGGGTCTCACTGAACATACCAGGTTATCTTCCAAAAGGCAAAATCAGTGAACAAAGCAAGGTCCGATATTCTAACAAAGGTAATCCAGGTTTCAAGGCACTGCTGGTGAGGGTCTGACGCTGGCACCTTGATGATGCTTCCAGCAAAGGGCAAATGGTGTCTCACTGGTTTTTAAGCACCCCTCCCTGGTTCAGGTGCTAGCAATCAGCCCTTTGGGAGCTTGCAGCCTTAAATGGCCAGAACTCCTGCGTTGCTCTGCTACTCAGAGGCATCTTTGCTCTGCAGGGGCTTCCCATTCACTCCCTGAGTCTGACCAAGGGGTCCCAGCTGTATCCGGAACATCTTCCAGTGGTGGGGGTCTGGACCTGCTTCTGGGGTGAGTCTGCATGTTCTCTCTCCTAGGTCTGCTGTGCCAATCCCTTGCTCCTCATCCTCCTCTGAGGACTCATTCGATGGGGGCGTGACAAACAGCTGGAGGCTGCCTGGTGGGCAAAAGCGGGTTCATGTGATCATCTTGCAGGGCCTTAACAGAGTTGAGGCAGGTGGGTGGAGCCACCTAAGAAGTTAAAACAACATGGTTTTCAATTTGTCACATGACTGGTTCTACTTAAAGAATGAACACTTATTTTTGGAATAGGAATTTTTTTTGGGGGGGGGACTGACAGCTGGTGATCCTTGCTCAAGTGATAGAAAAACATACTGCACTCACCTGACCCACTCAGCTCTGCCCATCCAAGGTTCTTCACACCTCAAAAAAAATTGTTAAGTGCACTGTCACCCTTACCATGCTTAAGTTGCCTTTTTTAAAAACTCCCCTTAGCTACCATGAGTATTCTCTGATAGCTACCAGCTCAGTTGCTGCCTTTGTGAATGGGCCTTTGTATAACTAAAGAGAGGGCCAAGTACAAGTGATGTGTTGCCACAAAAACTAAACAGCTGGAGATCCTTCTGGAAAGTGAGCAGAAGGAGATATGTCTTTTTCCTCCTGCCCTGACAGGAAGGGATGTTGTCAAGGTGTCTCTGTGTGAAAGAGAACACAAAGACTGGCAGATTTGAAACTAGCTTGGAAGTTTGTTCTCTGGAAAAAGCAAAAGCTCTAGCTTTAATCCCCTCCCCCCGTAAATCTGATGAGAAGTGGTATCTGTTGGATTGCTAATGCTGTGAACCTTCCATCTTATGCTCAACTGGTATGTAGGTGTAAATAAATCTTATATCACAGAAAAATCATAAACCTCCAGTGTCCTTCATTCTAAGGAACCCAAACCTACATTAGTGCTAGAATCCCTGATACCTCTCACCACTCTCCAGTTGGGGTGCGTATAACAGTATTTATTCAACCAGCTATATTAGTCACAGCTGGCCCCGGTAATCTAGTGGAATCTAGTGGAAGTTTAGCGTTCATTTCTGTGATAAATGATTTCAGAAATAATTAGTTTGCAAGCTTGGGAACCCAGAGAAATCGGAGGACTTTTGTGCTAGCTGCAGCCGCTCATGTAACAGGCATCTGGCATGCAATACATTCCCGTGCTTTAGGCACATATCAGGTTTTTTCCCTGATGAAAATGGTACGACTATTCCAGCATAGCTGCAGGTAGCAGCTTCCCCTTCCTCCTTTTCCCACACACACCCCTGTGTCCAGACACCTCACAAAAATGTCAGATGCTAAAGGGAGAGGGGTTGCACGGTGACAGGGCGAGATCTTAGATCTCCTACACATATGGGGTGACGAAAAAATTTAGTTTCTGTTAAGGAGTAGTCAGCCACACTCTGTAGCTGAGGAACTACTGATATATCAGCATACAGAAGCAGAAATGGGGAGGGAAAGCCAGCGCTAACTCCTGCAGTGAATTATGGGGGAACTACAGTGTGCACATGTAGAATAAGTGAGGTGCATGTGGGATTTTCTGCCTTGTGTTTCCTTAGACTTGGGGGCTATGCTCCTAGATTTGGTAGGGAGAGAGGACACAATTTACTGTTCTGCCTCAAGTAGAAAAATGTCTTAGGGAAGCCCTGGTTACACGGTGGCAACAGCATCTTCTAATATATGGGCTCAAGTTATTGACAGCACAATCTGATGCATGTCTACTCAGCAGTAAGTTCACTGAGTTCAGCCAGGCTTATTCCCATGTAAATGTTATGGGATTGTAGCCTGAGGCATCAGTCTCCATTTTATAGCTGTAAGCTAAGCAGGGCCAGTACCAAAGGGCGACCAGATCGGGTCCTGGCTGAGGGACCCTGGGGCCACAGGGCCCCCCGAGGGGTCCCTCAATAGGGTGGGGGAGGAGTAGTGCTCCCCTTCCATGATCTGCGCAGGGAGGGAGCTTCCAAGCCGCCCGCTTGCTCGCTGGCTCCACCTACCTGTCTTTCCTGTCTTATGTGGCTGCACACACTGTGCATGCAGGGCTGCCATTAACCAAGATGGTGACCGAGGTTTCCCTAAGGGGCTGAAGCCTCCGCTGCCATCTTGGTTGATCGCAGGGATGCATGCTCATAGCATGCATGCATGCCATCAATCAAGATAGCAGCGGAGGCTTCAGCCTCTTAGGGAAACCTCGGCCACCATCTTAACAGCAGCCCTGCACGCACAGCGCACACACCTGCAAAAGACAGGAGAGACAGGTAGGTGGGGTGTGCGTGTGTGCACACTGGGGCCCAGGGCAGGCTGGTGCTCAAGGGCCCCAACATGCCTGGCACTGGCCCTGGTCACTAGCATCAGCAGGTATGTTTCCCTGGCAGGATGTTCCAGGATGCAGCCACTGTACTTTTTTTTGCAGCCACCCCCCTCCTGGAGTCCCTCTGTGTGTCTCCACAGCCAATTAAGCCACCGCAATTCCCCAATGCCAAGCGTATGCATGTGTTTAAAAGCTATGCACTTTCCTCTTGCCTTAGGAGAGTTGGAGAATCCAGCAAGGTCAGGAATCATGACAGCTAATCAGAGGTCAGTATGAATCTCCTTGCATGCTAATTGGCTCCCACCATCTATCGTTGTGGGGAGGAGAGAAAGACGAGGAGGGCGAGAGTCAACAGGTGCTGAGAGGGAACTTTACCGAGAAGAGGAAGGACAGCCAAGCCTGACTTGAGATGGGGTTTGCATCAGAATCTTACTAAAATGGCTTTCAAAAAGTCCCACACAGACCCATAGCAGCCAAAGCGGAGGATTGGTGAATACAGCCACACTGGGCGGGGGAGGGAGGATGGGGCTAAGAGTGAGGCAAAGCAGTGTTTTCTCACAGAGAAAGGGGACGAAGGAAGGAAATAAACGAAGGAAGGCTGCTTGTAAAATACAAGGTGCATTGCTTGTAAAGCATTTTTTCTCCCTCAATGGTGTATTTTGAAGATTGTCTGGAAGTAAGTGGAGCATGAGGGGAGAGAGACAAAGGGCTAAGAAGACTGGTGGTATTTTAAAGACATCATTCCGCAAGACAGAATTCCTTCTCACAGTTGATCTACAAAAAGCAGGTTTCTTCCCCTTGTAAAATACAGGCAGCCTCATTTTTTTTAGCCCTTTGCTCTTTCTGTCTTTGCCCGTTCATATTCTCACAAACAATCTGCAAAAAGCACAATCGAGGAAAGCAGAACTGCTTTACAAGCAATTCCTCTTGTATTTTACAGGCAGCCTCCCTTCTCCCTTTCTTCAGCCTTCTTTTGCCCTCTTTTTTGTAAGGAAATACCACCTCACCTCACTGTCCACCCACTCTTCTTAGCCTTCTTTCCCTTTCTCCCCGTGCACCCTCCATTTTGGCTGCAGCAAGTCTGTGCAAGGAGAAAGAGACACAAGCCAAGCAATGCCTCTTATATTTTACAGTCATCATGTGCAAAAGAGAAGTCCTCTCAGCTGATATGCAAAACGCAGGGGGAAGAAACCTGCTTTTTGCAGATCAGCTGTGAGAGGGACTTTTCTTGCAAGCAGCAATACCTGTAAAATACCAGCTTCTTTGTCCCCACCCCCCATGGGGCGGGGAGAAACATCCACATTGCTAGCTTTATGTTTGGTGCTTTGGGAAGCACCAAGCACAGGGCTAGCAACACCCCATGCGCAGCAATTTCTAAGCACCTGATTGCCAGCAGGATGTTGAGGCTTGGGAACCCCCTGCAAGGTGTTTTGTCAAGTGAGTTGGATAATGATGTCATGTGATTGACAGGTGGGTACCCCCAGTCACCTGTCAAATTTGGCCTGTGAGGCCAATCCTGATGACTCGTGAAGGAAAACTGGACTTCTAAATTTACCACTACGCTACTGTCAGAAATATGAATATCCTATATGATGTTATCCTGTGTCCTGTAATTAGTCATATATTAACTTTTTGAACCATAGAATATTTGGCTGAACATTGAGGCACTTGCCAGATGCAATTTAAATGAAATGAAATGAAATTGTTCTAATATGATTGTGGGCATAAATTTATTTTTCATTTTCTGCATAATGTTTTGTAATCAGGCAAGTCCGAACTACTGAAAAGTGAGTTTAATTTCAAGTGTTAATAAAATATTGATTAACACATCTAACTCCATAGGCACCCGCAAGTAAAATCATTTGGCAAACTCTCTGATGAAAGATGGAAAGTAACACTGCAAACAGGCAAATGTTTGGAAATCAACAATTTCAAATTGTCTGTGAAACGTTCCCACAAGCACAAAATATCAAATGAGTTAAGGCAAATTATTTCACTTCACACTCATAACTGCAGGTGAATGGAACACATGCACACAAGATAGCATGATGATCATGTGAAACAGTGCCAGATTTAAGATCATAAGAATAATTTTTCATTTAATACTATATTTATTACCTCAGCTAGAAGCTGACCTTATAGAGTTTGATTGAGTGACTGCCTTGCCCACATAACATGCAGGGGCTTCTTTGCTCGGGGTTGGACTGGAGTGAAGGGGTAAATAGATGGGGAGTTTATGGAGACGATCACAAAGCTGCACTGGACATAACAGCAAACAAATGAAGGGAAAATGAATGATACCATTGTAAATTATGAGAACCAGGATGGTGTAGAGGTTAGATTCTGGGCTGGGACCAGGGAGACCCAGGTTCAAATCCTGACACAGCCATGAAACTCACTGGGTGGCCTTGGGTCAATTATTGGCTCTCAGTCTAATCTACTTCACAGGGCTGTTGTGAAGATAAATCAGGAGCAAAAAGCCGAGTAGAATGCTTTGAGCTCCCTAAAGTAGCAGTTCCCAACCTTTTTGGTATGGAGACCCACAAGTCCAAATTTACTTGGCATGGTGTCCCATCAATTTATTGTCTCATGAATTTAGGACCTTCAGCAGCCATCAGGTTCATGCTATGTTATGCCCATTACTTGTGGTATCCAAACAAAACTTTTCTTAACACTCCTGTTAATGTGGAATTTGTTGAAATATTTATAGTACTTACAAAGTTATTCACAGGTTTTTTTTTATGGGACTGTTCATCGGATTGCAGGATATTGCATCATAAACTACAAAAAATATTCTAAAACCATGGTTACACAAGCGGTGTTAGATGTAATGAACTATGAATATTTTTAACAGTTTTATTAAGTCCATTTTGGCAAGTATCAGTGGGATGCTGAGCATGCATTTTGCCAATAAATAGGGCAATGCAGAGTTTGATGGTTGTCAGGCATAGTCTCAGATCATTACTGATAACAGCCTGCTGTTGTATTTCATCTTTATAGCAGTCATTTCAATATACTACGAAATGGCAGCAGCACAGATATTGCTTTATCAGCAAGTTCAGAATACTCTGTGGTAACTGAGTAATTTTGGTAACTTGAAGTCAAACTTTGGATAGCCTCACTTCCAAAACTTTATGGGATCTGCAGGGTTCCCATAGGCATCTGATTGGCCATCATGAGAACAGAATGGTAGGCTAGATGGGCCACGGGCCTGATTCAGCAGGTCTCTTCTTATGCTCTTATCTTTGATGGCCCTATCACATGACAGTTCAATGGGTTATTCTTTTTGCACAAAGACAATTTGGTGACATCAGTTGCCAAAGGGTTTCATACCCACTCAGACTTCTCTGTTCCTTCAGCAGAAAAGCAATGGAGAAATTTTGAGGAAGCAACCTTCAAATCACCCTTAGCTTAGCTGTTAACTAATCCAAAGGCAATGCTCTTGCACATCAGAGGCGAACTGTAATAGTAACTCAAAACAACTCCCCGCTCAAGTACCTTGTAGTGAACTGTGACCAGATGTGCTGTCAGAGAGCAGTTCTGAAGTGATAAAATGTAAGACTTGCGCCTTTCTGGTATTCGGACAACATTATCAGAAATAACTATTTTGGGTTTACTTATAAAGATCACAACCCACTTGCACAGGCTTTGCGACCCACATAAAATCTACATTCTTTGGAAAACTACCACTGTGTACAAAAAGGCTGTAATGTTTATTTCTAATGAGTGTCTCTCTTTTAAACAGCTTTTTGGTAGTATTTCTTGACATTCTTACAGGCTTTCAGTTCCTCTTGGTTGCACTGATAGAGACTTTCTCTGTCATAAAATTGCTCAGCTAAAAAACTGAGGATAAGGGTCAAACTGGATATGACTGGGGCATTATTCATCTGTCTGCCCAATTCATGCATAAATCAGGGAGTGGGAAGGGGAATCTAACAGTAAAATGAATGCATAGAAGAGAGGTACTGAGCCCTTACTCCTCCAGAACCTGATCTCCTCTGAAATCTGTTGCTCCAGTCACTTTGCTTCCTTTCTGGCTGATTTTGAGTAACCGAGTCAGGAGGGGATAAAAATACCTGGAGCAATGAATTGAGTGGAGGAAAGAGGTGAGATGGGGCAGGGTCAATATTCCTCTCCAGCATATTCCTTTTATTGTTGATGGCAGCCTTCCCACTATCTGGCTTACATACGCACCAGGGTGCACGCATGAAAACGAGAGGGTTGAATCCAGCAAAGTCACTACACTCATGGAATGACTTCCACTTGTGGAATTTCCCTTTCCCCATTCTCTCCCTGCACCACCACCACATCATCTGGAGAGTCAGGGGATCCCCCAGAGCAGAGTTTGGAGGGGTGCAGGGGAAGGAGAGAGAGGGGAAGTTCCGTTGCATGAGTGGAAGTTGTTCCGTGAGTGCAATGACTTCAGAACCTTGGACAGCTCCTTGACTGGAGCAGATTCACAGCTCCGCTAACATCAGATGGCCCATCTAGTCCAGCATCCTTGTCCAGCCACCAGTCTCCACTGTCTGCCTGTCACCATCACTTCTAGGTTCGCCCTTAGAGAGGAGATAGGAGGAGGTAGGTCAATTGACTATTTAATACTGTACAACTTTCCCCTGACTAGCAGTAGGAATCAAGCCCAGTTCTGCATGGCCCCAGGCAGAGAGAATAGTAACAGCAAACCTAGAGTCTCCTACGTGCCAGGCATGTGCTTTTCTGTTGCCATGCCACAGCCTGTTTTGAGCCACCCTAGTGTGTTTCCCTAGTGTTTAAGGACCCCTTTTAACTTTGATTTGGTCGTGCCAGTCATTGCTAATTAATGGGCATCCAGTGCAGCAGAACACCTAGGTCATTTGGATAGTCAACCTGCAAAGCAGAAGAAGGCAGCAACACTAGTTTGCTCAGATTTAAATGGGAGCCAAAGATCAGTCCAAATGTGTAGCTTGCTAGCAGAGTCAATAAAAGAGCACTTGAAAACAAACAGTTATGGGGATTCAGAAGGGCTGCTGAGGCTTTGGGATTGGTGCTGTTGTGAATCTGGCACGGCCTGCTTCTGTTTGTTTACTTGTGTCCCCATATGCTTGCTCAGCCTGTAAAATTGTAAATAAACAGATTATTACAGACACCAGAAGGTTCCCTTGCTCTCTTTTCCAAGTGGTTGAGAGTGGGAAAGGATGAAGCAGTGTGCTTATTTTGATCCTCACCTCCTCTGAGCTTGGGGTCCTATTTCTTCATGTATTGACTCAGTGCATCCTTTATTAAGGCAACTTGCCCCAGGGATCCCTGCCCTTTAGTTTCCAAAGTTCCTGAGGTCTCATCAGCCTACTCCTCCAAAACCGCTGTACCTGTGTGGACTTCTAAACTCAACCAAGCTGACAAATTCCTGTTCCTTCACTAAAATCAGACTGCAAACATTTGTATCTTTGGTCCCTGAGCACTTGGAATGCTTGTGAACATTTTGTCCCATCATAAGCTGCTCAGCCACTTGTCAAAATCTTCATTGCCATCAGCACAATACACTATTACAGCATAGACAAGTTGTAACTAAAAACATTGGTAGCAAATGTAGCAGTAATATTATGGACAAGAAAGGTTTGTTCATCATGTTATTACAGCTGTGCCGGTAGCTGCAAACAAAGTTTATGAGCCCATAACAAAAAAGTTCATGGCCTGAGGTTGCATGTGCTTTTATGTCTCTGGGCAGCTTGACCAGTAGGCCTCATAATCTACTCACTCAGAAGGAATTATGGCTCAACATGGGCACAGGACTAACAGAGGGAAGCTATTTTATGTACCTATAGTGGTTATGGCTGTAAAACATTTGTTTCTCACTAACAATGAAAAAGCACATTAGTAATTATTTTGTAGTCATCTTAACATTATTTTCAGCCACTTCAAAGTACAATTTATTTATTTATTTATTATTTTATTTTATTCGATTTATTAGTCGCTCATCTGGCTGGAAACCCAGCCACTCTGAGCGACGTACAAAATAAAGGTATATAAACATCAGACATAAAAGTATATAAACATCAAAAAAGAAGCAATAAAACTAAACAACAAAGTAGAAGCTATCCCCCAACCCACACAGCCCAACCCAAAGATCAGAAAGTCCTCCTAAAGAAGCTCCCTTTTGAAGGCTGGAGAGTGGGGCAAGGCAGGTGGAAGCAGCCTCCCCTGATGGCAACAGAGTCTCTCTCCCCTCATTGTCCTTCTCTTGAGGCAGCTCCCTTTTGAAGGCTGGAGGGTGGGGCAAGGCAGGTGGAAACAGCCTCCCCTGATGGCAACAGAGTCTCTCTCCCCTCATTGTCCTTCTCTTGAGACAGCTCCCTTTTGAAGGCTGGAGGGTGGGGCAAGGCAGGTGGAAACAGCCTCCCCTGATGGCAACAGAGTCTCTCTCCCCTCATAGTCCTTCTCTTGAGGCAGCTTCCTTTTGAAGGCTGGAGGGTGGGGCAAGGCAGGTGGAAGCAGCCTCCCCTGATGGCAACAAAGTCTCTCTCCCCTCATAGTCCTTCTCTTGAGGCAGCTCCCTTTTGAAGGCTGGAGGGTGGGGCAAGGCAGGTGGAAGCAGCCTCCCCTGATGGCAACAGAGTCTCTCTCCCCTGTCTGTTGGTACTCTGCTAAAACCATTTTCTAGAATGGGTTCTGGTGTAATAGGAAAACTGCAGGTGAGTCTTGGAACAAATACAAAGGGCAGTCTTGAAATGAAGACTGTCACAATGAAAACAGAACATGAGCTCATGTTATATCCAAAAGAGTTGACCTGAAGTAATCTCCTGTTCAGCGCATCCATTTTTGTATAATTTCAAAGCCTCCAGAAAGGTGACTGGGGCTCAACAGGCTCATTTACAAACCTTTGACATTTCGGGTTTGTGCTAAATGAGTAATGATGGACATTACAAAGGTTCGGCATCTGATAGGCATTTACAGGAGACAAAAAATGGAAACAAGGCTGTTCCTGTCAGTTTTACTTACTCAGATGTCACAGACAGATATTCACACTATTTAGTCAAGGCAGGGCAAAAATGCCTTTCATCTACAGCCTAATCTTCAGACTGTCTTTCTCACTGTAGCTTAAGCTACAATCATATATCACCGGCAGGGCATCCTACTCCTGAGCAGGAGCATGAAGCCAACTGCCTTTGCCACGTCAACAAAAAAAATACTATTCCTTGCTCTTCTCCCTTGCCTTTGGAGTGATTACTGATTATTTCACAGTGATCACAGAAATTCCTTGACCCATGGTATGAGTGGCTTCACAACTTGCCTTACATAGCAGCTAGCTGAACACTGTTGATCTGGCCTCTTTTCATGCTTCAGGAAGGTATTAAAACAGCAGGTCCTGCTTGTGGGCTTCCCATACACATCTGGTTGGCCACTATGAGAATAGGATGCTGGACTAGAAGGGCCATTGCTCTGATCCAGCAGGTGTTTCTTATGTTCCTATTGTTAGCGTGTATTTATGAGGTCTATAGCCAAGTACCAGTAATGTAGAGTAAATGCCAGTCACACACAGAAGCACTTCAAGTAAGAAGGACTTTTATTGGCAAGTAGCACCAACAGGTCCTATTAGTAGCGTTCAAACACTCACTAGCACGAGTCACCAACAAAGTTACCAGCATACCGCTCTGCATCAACACCTTTGTCTCCTTTTACACCCCCACACAGGCTGCTCTCTAGCTCTCGGCTTTATGGGCTAAAGTGTGAAGAGCTAATCTCCCGCAGCTGTGTCTGTAACATGCCAAGGTTAATCACTCAGCCTTCCCGTTAACTCATTCCTCTCCTGTTTTCCTGGAGGATCAAAAAACATTTACTCACTGGTAACATTCCCCCACTTTTGGATTCACAAGGAAATACAGGTTTTGTTACATAATAACTTCTTTTGTTTGTTACATTTTTAACATACATTTTGATCCAGATACATTTCTGTTACATTGTTACATCAATGCAGTCCTAATGCATGCGTGATGTGCTCATGCTTACTCTCGGGCAACGGTTTTGTTAGTATGTCTGCTAACATATTGTTTGTCTCACAATATTGAAGCGTAATCAGTCCTTGTTTAACACAGTTTCTAACATTATGAAACCTAGTGCTGATATGTTTAGTTCGCTAGGAATGACTTTCTGATTGTGCCAATTGTATGCAAGCCTGATTGTCTTCTAACATAACATACGGTTTGGCAGTAGGCTCGCATAAATCCTGGAACTTTAGGTCATACCAAAGTAAATCAGTACACGCACTCGAGAGGCTTATATATTCAGCCTCAGTGCTAGACATGGCAACTAACGTCTGTTTTCTACTGTGCCAATCTATGAGGGTTCTGCCGTACATTATGGCTGTGCCTGAAATAGATTTTCTCGTTGTGCAATCCGCTGCATGATCAGCATCTGCATAACACAGTAGTCCGCCTTCCTGTGTGTTTGATATCAACAATTGTTTATCTGCTGTTCCTTTGAGGTAGCGTAACACTCTTAATTCCTCCCCAGTCATGTAGAGAGGGGTGTTCTACGGCTCTACTCAATATATGCACGGCGGTACATATATCCGGTCTAGTAACCTTAGCTATGTACAATAATTTACCTATTATACATCTATATTGCTTGTGATTGTCATATTGAGTGTCACTACGTTCACTTTGGAATCCCACAGCCATTGGTGTTTTGACCGGATTACAGTCTGACATACTATGATCCTGTAATAACTGTATGATTTTATTTGTTTGTTGTATAGTGATACTCCCGTCCTTTTGTCTTTTGCTGTTACGACTTGTACAAACATAGTCTCTTTACCTCGCTCGGCTTTTCTTTGTGACTTGCAGTCTTTGCGTAAATGTTTCTCAGAACCGCATCTGAAACATTTCTTTACCGATGTTTCTCTGGTGTCTTCTCTCCTCTGTGCTGTGCCTTTTGTGGAATGTTGCAGACTTTCTGTGCGACGTTCCGCCTCACGCAAAAGTTTATCAGAGACATAACTCATTGTGAGCTCGCATTCGGGCATAGCTTCCAACGTGCAAATGAGAGCATCGTAGGATTTATCCAATGAGGAAAGTAACACAAAAACTTGCTGTAAGTCCGAGTATTCCACATTTCTTTCTTGTAACTGTACAAACAAGCCTCGAATAGTTTGTATGTGTTCACGCATGCTTATTCCCTCTGTTAAGTGCATTTGGAATCGCTTTCTCACGAGTAGAACTTTACTTCCAGCTGTGGTTTTAATATGAGCGCTCCGCAGCTCCTCCCAGACCTCTCTTGCAGTTTCTGTTTCTCTTACGTACAGTAGCTGAGAGTCTTGTACACCAAGTATAATAGTAGCTCTTGCCTTCTGGTCTTGGCGTAGCCATTCCTCCGTGGGGTTAGAAGGTGCGTCTGCCTCAATGACGTTCCACAGGTCCTCTCGGATTAGCAGCATCTGCATCTTTATCCGCCAGCTTGTGTAATTCGTGTCATTTAGACGCTCCAATGGCATACCTGAGGTGTAGGACATTGCCATATTGGTTTCTCCAGGTGTTTAGCTTGACCACGGTCGCCCTGCTGGTTTTTCCTTTCTTCCAGCATGTTCTGGCTTACTGGTACTGTGGGTTAGCCCCCAAATTCTGGGCCCATAACCCTAAATGTTAGCGTGTATTTATGAGGTCTATAGCCAAGTACCAGTAATGTAGAGTAAATGCCAGTCACACACAGAAGCACTTCAAGTAAGAAGGACTTTTATTGGCAAGTAGCACCAACAGGTCCTATTAGTAGAGTTCAAACACTCACTAGCACGAGTCACCAACAAAGTTACCAGCATGCCGCTCCACATCAACACCTTTGTCACCTTTTACACCCCCACACAGGCTGCTCTCTAGCTCTCGGCTTTATGGGCTAAAGTGTGAAGAGCTAATCTCCCGCAGCTGTGTCTGTAACGTGCCAAGGTTAATCACTCAGCCTTCCCGTTAACTCATTCCTCTCCTGTTTTCCTGGAGGATCAAAAAACATTTACTCACTGGTAACACCTATGTTAAATGACACCATACAAAAAATAAATAAATCACAAAATTGCAAACTGCTTTTATGATGGGGGCTATTAAAGACATAGGTGCTAGCCAGTAGGCACGCTCCATCATTGAATCTTCCCAATTGCTCCTACACTGCAAACCTATGTATTCCTACTCAGACGTAGGTCCTACTGTGTTCAATGGGTCTTACTCTCAAATAAATGAGCAATGGATTGCAACCTTAATGTTACATCTGTCTTTGCACTCTGAAATATAGCAGATTTGATCTGGTCTTCCTTTTTCATGTAGGCCACAAGTTGTCATAACGAGACCCTGCCCTCTTCTGGGTTCAGAATGTTCCTTGTGAGGCATGCAATAGTTACTCTATAGTATGTGGGAGTTGGGAGGAGAGAAGAAGAAAGAATCCCAATGTATGACAGCATCAATGGTAGCCACTTTGGCAAGACTGAGGGAGATGTGGAGTCTAGTTGCCAGTGATAACACCACAGGTGGTATAGCACTGCTAGAATAACACTTACACCAATCTTCAAGGCTTCAAGAGATGGAAAATCTAGATCAGGAATGATGAGTCTGTGGTCATCCAGATGTTGTTGGACTCCAACTTCCCTCCCATCAGTTCCCTACCAATCATGGCCAATGGACAGGGATGTTGGAAGGTGAAGTCCAACAACATCTGAAGGGCCACAGGTTCTCCTAGGACCAGGCTTTTCCAACCATTATGCTATTCTAACACGTTTTTGGAAAACGGTGAATTCCAAAAATAAAGGGAAGATGTTGAACTCCTCTGAAAGCAGTAGACGTACAGCAATGATAGAAGCATTGTGCATGGCATAAACTTATGCATGGCAAGGAGAGAGTGGACAGAAAGTGAAAAGTTATAATTTCTCATCATTTTAGAATTCAGGGGCATCCAATAAAGCTGAATGTTGGAAGGTTCAGGACAGAAAACAGAAAGTACCTCTTCGCAGCTCATAGTTTCATAGTTTAACTACAGAATTGCTCCAACAAGAGGCAGTGATGGCCACCAACATGGATGGCTTTAAAAGAGGATTAGGCAAATTTATGCAGCATAAGGCTATTAATGGCTACTAGCCATGATGGCTATACTCAGCCTCCATAGCTGGAGGTAGTAGGCTTCTGAATATCAGTTGCTGGAAACCACAGGATGGGAGAGTGCTGTTGTTCCAAGTTCTCCTTGTGGGCTTCCCAAAGGCACCTGGTTGGCCACTGTGAGAAAAGGATGCTGAAATAGATGGACCACTCACCAAGCAAGTTCTTCTTACGTTCTTAACAATTGTTTGTTGGTTTTGTTGTCTTATTTAAGAAATAACGTTTCCATGGTTAAAAGGCTTTCACCCTGTGTGTTACACTTGCCTACAAGATGCTTTCACATCAGTATGGCTGTCATTAGAGATACTTGACAAGATGACAAATTGAACTGTTTTGTGATGTTGTGTTGTTTTCTGTTGTTTTCAGTCTGAAAAAAATCTAGCCATGAACTAGATTTATCTGTGTTACATCCAAGTCTGAGAGAGAGAGAGAGAGAGAGAGAGAGAGAGAGAGATTTCAGTGTGTTTAGTGGATCTGTCTTAGGACATGTAATTTTTTATTTATCCTCTAAAAATATACAACTTGGATTATTCTTACTGGCAGGTGTTTACTAAAGATCATAAGTTTACATGACTTTAGCTCTTGTGGGAAAATAAAATGGCATCAATATTTGCACAATGTATAATTGTACAGCTATTTCTACATTTTATAGTACATCTGTGGCTGTCTACATAAGTTAGAATATTCTCATTCACAACGTTAAACTCACTGATGATGCCATTCAGCAGAATGATTTCTGTCAGGATTTGCAAAGGAGCAAAAACAAGAGTAAAGGAAGGAAGTACAGTAATACCTCAATTAACAAATCCTCCAGGAAAGAAGCTCCTTTTAACAAAGGCTTTTTGGGGTGTGGGGAGTGGGGGGGGGCGCACACTCTGACACAGTCAGAATGTGGCTCCTTGTTTACTGGATTGCAGCTGCTGCGGGCAGATATCTCGTGCATGGTTAGAAGGGCACTCCTTGCCAAGTGGTGCAGGTGCATCTCCAGTCAACAATGCTTTGGGTGCCCTGCAAGCACTATTTACTGCAGATATGTCTACTTGAGAGTAGGAGAGGATGGCAGAAAAAGAGGGGGAGAAAGAGGGAGAGAGAGAGAGAGAGAGAGAGAACACACAAGGTGGAGGCAGTGGCTGCCCCTTGCTTGCCTGCTCGAGTATATGGAGAGGACTATGCTCAAAGCTTTAGATTGCTATAGCAAGATGCTACATGATAAAAGAAACAAAAGGCAAGGTAGGCATCCCTACACGCATTTTGGAAGAAGCAATCTGAATGCAAGCCTTGCCTGACCTGGTTGTTTCATTTCAGACATGCGTATTGTCAGTTTGGAATAAAAAGTTTGCTGAAATATGTTGAACTATTTTTCTTTTTTGTGGTGTATGAACCTATCCCTACTCTTTCCATGATATTCCTACCCCCATACCAAAGTTTCTGTTAAAGAAGTAATGTCCAGGAATGCATGTACTTTGTTAACTGAGGTATTACTGTATATGGAAGGCAATGGCATAGCCTCCTACACCAGCACAATCAGTATCCAGAAACTGGCAGACTTCCTTTAGGTGTGATGCTTGACTAGCTGAGGATGCATCATGCACAGTGAGAACAAGGAACAAGTCTGACATAGTTTTAAAATGAAAAACTCATTATATATGGATATGGGTAAAATCATTCCCAGCTAGCAAAAACAAAGGGAGCTGAAATCCAACAGCATCTGAAAGGCACCAGGTTCCTCATCTCTGGATTACAATTTTAATATATTAAGGTTGCAGTCCTATCCATGTCTACTAGAAGTAAGTCTCATTGAATTCATTACTTAGACTGCAATCCAGTACATATCTACTCAAAAGTAAGCTCCATTGGGTTCAATGGGACTTACTCCCAGGTAAGTATGTATTGGATTGCAGCCCTGGTTGTTAAACCAGGGAGGAAGATTCAAAGTTGTTAAAAAAAATTCTCAATAATTTCTTGACAATACCTGTTGTCTTACAACAAGAAATGAAACTCTTAAAACATATCTTAT
Source organism: Rhineura floridana (assembly GCF_030035675.1). Lineage (NCBI taxonomy): Eukaryota > Metazoa > Chordata > Lepidosauria > Squamata > Rhineuridae > Rhineura > Rhineura floridana. Next base: position 65,559,267 of record NC_084484.1, on the reverse strand, counting down.
CCTGTGTGTACTGTGCACAACCCAGGTAACAGCAGCAGTTTTAGGGAAAGAGGAGAAGTTAAAATATACCAAATGTGAGTTGGTGGGTACTGAAAGGATTTGGGTGGGGGGGCAGGGGAGATATGCAAGCAGTGATGGCTGGTGCATGTTGGCACTGGTAGGGCAGAAGGCAGAGAAGTCACTGAGAAGTGGAGCTGGAGCCAATGACAGGCAGAGCCAACTAATTCTAGTTTTGGCCCCAATGAGTTCTACAAAGACATCACTGAAGAAGCTGACAGTGTCACCCCCTGGACAGGTTGTTAAGTAAGAAGGCAGGCAGGTGGGGGATAGCTGAAGGCAGACTGATTGGCAGGACTGTGTCCCATTCACCCTAGTGGACCACCCTCCACTGGGTACCTTACTCACCCCTGCAATGAATTTGCAGTGGTTGGATTGGGCTCAGAGAAACAGCATAAATGATAGCTTCCTTTCATCCCCAAGATGTACTCTTTTGAAGGCCAATTCCTCTCCCACTCACTGAAGAGACAGACTGTCTCTCTCTGCCTTTCAAGTGACCGTAGAGAGGACAACCATGGAAAGGCTAATGCAGTAATCCTTGAGCTTCTGGGATTCAAGCTGAAGTCCTTCAGAGTCCTCTCCTTTTGGGACTCCTTGTGTTGGCTGAGCATGGCCGTTTAGCGAATACAATTTCCACACCTCTGTGGGCCTTTGGGCTAGAACCTACCAGCTGTCTTTTGCTAACAGGGGCATCCTCCTTGGCATGAATGGAGAGTGTACGGACAACTCTCAGGGCATTTGGAGGCTAAGGAGGAGAACTGTGCTCCAAGTAGGAATGGGGGAGAAATTCAATTTAGTTAATATTTTCATGCAATTCTATTTCATTTGCACTTCCCGAAACAATATGCAAATTGAAATTAAAGATGGGAAGATCAGTCATTTTTGCTTCTCTCAGTTTCTCATTTTTCCAGTCTTATATTCAGTTTTCCACATTTCTGCAGCAATTTCCATTTTTTTAAAAAAACCCTCAATATTCTCCAGCATTTTGCTGTGAATTGCTCCTAACAAACACATGTACACATTTTTGCAAGGCATTTCTCATCATATAATGCCTTTTTGCACATTATTTGCACTCATATATTCATTTTTATGCACACTTTCCCCTAATATTTACATGTTTGTAAACATTGGTTGACCAGCTCCTTTGCAAAATTTGAATAAGTGTGAATTTTGAAGAATGACTGTGTTTCGGTTCTCCTATTTATTTATTTATTTATTTGATTTGTTAGTTGCCCATCTGGCTGGTTGTCCAGCCACTCTGGGCGACGTACAGAATAAAAACATACAAATACATTAAAACATTAAAATCTCAACAGTAGTAATAAACCTAACCCACCCCAAAAGCCTGTCTGAAGAGCCAGGTCTTCAGGGCCCGGCGGAAGCTCATCATAGCAGGGGCATGACGGAGGTCGTTTGGGAGGGAATTCCACAGAGTGGGAGCCACAATAGAAAAAGCCCTCTGTCATTTCAGAAAGTATATACTTGAAATGTGAACTGAATCAAAATTCAGGTACTCAATCCAATAAAAACAGGGACCTTACCACATCCTTTCAGCTGGTTTCTGAGATGGCAGAGTTGAAGGAAGGAGAGGCCATGGCTTCTAACATGGTGGCTAATACTAAAAGTGTTAAGGATGATATTGCTGCGGTTAGAATAGACCCCACTGAGGAGTGTGAGGCGTCCTTCCCTGGCTCTCCCTGTCAGGTTCCTACCTGCTCGTGGTTACTGCCTGTCTCTAGGCACCACCAGGGACTCCACCAGTCCGGACCGCTCTCTCTTATGGTTTCTCTCCCCGCTCTAGCACAGATCTCAACAGATCCCCCTGCTAGGCAACCACCAGTAACGTCCCAATACTAGTATTCCCAGAGACTCTGAATACTGGTATTGTTACTCTCTTCACCGCTGCCACCATTTGTTACAGTTCCCCTTCAGCCTTGGTCATTACCTTACCCTCCCTTCTGGTCTGTGAAACCCCAGTCAAGGATCAGGCCTTTGGTAAACTAAATTAAGTATTTATTAAAGATAACAAAGCTAACAAGATTAACAAGATTTCTTCTTAAAGCACATAAGCATATGGTTTTACCCAATACTAATCCGAACTCCACCTCCCTCCTTCTCCACTCTCTCCTGTCAAACAACTCTCTAAACCCCACCAAGCAACCCACTCAGTTCTCTTCTCCCCCCCTGATTCTACTCTCACTCTTCCTTTTATACGTTCAGCCATTTTAAACACTCAGCCAATCATCTAGCATTCTACTGCCCATTCACTCCCCCTCCTCTTTCACTACTTACCATATATCTTCTAAACAACCAACACTTACCATATATACATTAATATAGGAACATCACAAGGAGCTCTCACACAAATTAACAAAACTGCATGCAGATTTAATTAAGAAAATGGGAGGACAGCTTCCAATCAGTGGATGCCAAACTCGCAAAATTAACAACTAGAATTGCTGAGATGGAGAAATCAGTGGGGGAGGCCTTAGAGATTAGCATCTGACATGAGGCGCAAATTAAATCATTTGAAAAAACATAGAGGGCTCTGCTTCTCAAGTTGGACGATCAGGAATATAGGGGCAGCAAACAAATATTCAGGTGTATGGTTTGAAAGAAAAAGTGGAAGGGGCTGATTTGACTGACTTTTTACTGGGATGGTGGAAGGATTTGGAACTCAACCCTATAGACATTGAATGGGCTCATTGGAGCCTGAGCCCCTACCCAAAGGAAAATGCCCCTCATGAGATATACTTGTAGTTTCCCATAACTTTGCGGTCAAAAACAAACTAATGAAAGCTTTCAGAGAAAGGGGGCAAATAGAATATGATGGTAAGCCTGTCCAGTTCTGGCAAGATTTGAGCACAGAAATGCTCAGGTGACAACACGAGTTTAAGCCAGTGATGGATCAGCTCCATGAGACAGGAGTCAAATGCCGATGGAGTTTCCCATTCAGGCTGATAACAAAGGTGGATAGAATGCAACATCAGGTGACTTCCAAGAAGAAATAGCTCATATCCTTATGCTGCTGAAGTTAAAAATATCTTGGGAGGAGGAGGAGATCATGCAAGATCAAATTGAAGAATCTGCTCCAGGCTGGGAAGAGGTCCCATCAACACAGTGCAAAAAATGTCAGCAGAAAAGTGTAACAATGCGAGGCTCTCCCTATTCTTCTACAAGGACACATACACTAGGAGAAATGATGTATCTACAAGTGAAAATAGCACATTAAAAGGTATATTAGAGAGAATTGCTTGCAAAAATATGTTTATTATTTATTTATTAGATTTATATACTGCCCTTTCTCCCTGTAGGAGCCCAGGGCAAGAAAATAACACACAAAAATGTGTATATTAGGAGGAATGTGTGGTAAAATGCTGTCAAATTTTCATGAGGACTTTAAAAAAAGAAATTCACAAACTTATGCAGAAATGTGGCAAACTCAATTTAAGATTTGAAAAATGAAAAACTGAGAGAAATTGACAGATTCATTCATCCCTAGCACAGGGACAGCCCAAGATGTTTTACTGTCTGAGGTGGAACAGCAAGTCAAAATGCATGGTACTCAAAGCCAGCAGTTATTTTGGCAGCTGAGTCCCAAAAAAATCACACAAGCGTCTCTCTCCCTCCCTGGCAATAAAAAACCCCCAACAATAGTAAACAGCTAACAATTTGATGCCCTTTCACAACACCCAGTTGCCTGAGACAGCCATCTCACTCCGCGAAATGTGCTCATTCTGCATGGATAGGGTGGATTGCTACAAGTAGCAGAGGCCTTCTCCTGTCCTGGTCTCCCCATCCAGACCCCCATGGAGTCTACATATGACTTCCCACAAAAGCCAAGTTGCTTTCCAGTGTTCTGCACCATTCTAGTGTCACCAAGAAAAATAATACTGGATGGGCACTGTAGGAAAAAGCAGGTTTGGTTTTCATAGCTGGGGGCACCAAGCCAATGGATCAGATTTAGCCCCCACCCTAATGGTGCCACTTTGCTTGGTCATTTTCCTTTTCACTGAAGATGAAACACGGTTAATTTTTTGGGGAGGGTGGGGGGGTTGTCATATTTTAACAGCTCTTCAAATAAATAAATAAATATTAATTTCTGCCCCCCTTCACTAATTCAGGCAGTCTGAGGGAGCCTTGAAGTAGCACATCATTAGAGATTTGTCCAGTGTCTGAGCCCCCCAAAAAACTCTTTGTGATTTAAAATTGTTGTAACCCACCCCTGGGACCTTTGGTGGGTAACAACAACAGCAACAGCAGCAACAGCAACAACAACAACAACAGGAGGCTGGAAAACCACACCATGAATCACCTTGGTGGGAAATGAGGTGGGGTTTTGTTGTTGCTGCTGTTGCTGTTGTTGCCTATTCCTTTCCTAGAAGGTTCTTCCTTGCTGCAAGGGCAAAATAGAGGGTCAAATGATGTGCATAGGACTTTTCCCCTAGGATTCCTAACCCCACTGGGGGGGTGTTCCATTCAATGGGGAGTGAAGAGATAAAGCTCCCCTTCTTGTGGGCTGCCTTCACAGTGAGAATCAGGCTCCTCGTCTCTGCAATTAGTTAAGGGAGGGGAAGATGCATAGCTTCTTGCTCCCTGTTTAAATGAATAGTTTGGGTCTCAGTAAGAATGAAACCCACAAAAATTAGTACTGTCTCATTAATAATCCCTCAATTTTCACATGAAAATAAAAAGAAAGGAGTTATAAGTTGTTGTTGTTATGTGCCTTCAAGTTGATTTCAACTTATGGCGACCCTATGAATCAGCAACCTCCAATAGCATCTGTTACAAACCACCCTGTAAGATATCAACGTAAATTGATGTTGGCGGCACCTACCATGTGGAATTCCCTCCCCTTGAACATTAGACAGGCACCATCTCTGCTATCTTTTTGGCGCCTTTTAAAGACTTTCCTCTTTCAACAAGCCTTTTAAGTTGAGACCTATCCCAGTTTGTGTCTGTGTTAGAATTGCTTGTTAATATGTTTTTTAAATAATATGTTTTTAACCTTTTAAAAAGATGTTTTTAAAGCTTTTTTAAAAAAATGTTTTTAACGTTAGTTTGTTTTAATGTATTTCAAGGTCTGTTTTTATGATGCTTTAAAGTGTTTTTAGCGTTTCTGCTTGCCACCCTGGGCTCCTGCTGGGAGGAAGGGCGGGATATAAATCAAATATAAATCAAATCTCTCTCTCTCTCTCACACACACTCACACACTCACACACACTTTCCCCAAAAAATAGTTTTTAAAAGTTACAAAATAGTTTTTGCACTTTGGAGCCATACTACAATACCCTCTCTGCTTTTCAGATGACAGTATTTAGAGTTTACTTGCACTTCACACAGTACTGTTATTTCCCCCCCCCCCAAGCTGTGCTCTAGCTCCTGCAGGGGCATTCATATTCTGTGGCATAGAAGAATAAAGCACGGACAACATGCTGGCACCAGTCACTGAATCAATGGAGATGGTAGGGAGATGACTCGCAGAAGAGCTCTGTTGACCCTCTCTGCAGCATACCTTTGTGCTGTAAAGAAAATGATGCAAGGTGCAAAGTGGATTTGTCACACTTTGAGTAAGTAATTAGCTTCGTTTGAATCTTGGACAAAGCCTGCTATGTTTATTGGAAGTGGGCAGGCAGCTACTTCAGAATGTGCTTGGCCTTTGGTTGTCCTCTAAGACAGTGAACAAAAAGAGTGCATTGTTGAAAGTTTGGTTCCCATGATACCAGTACATTGGTGGCAGAGAAATTGAAGGAAAGCTCCCATTTGGTTCACCTAGTCCAGGGGTTCCCAAACTGTGGTCCATTTCTTGCATCCCCCTCGGTGTAGACAATTTGCTGCAAAAGAAAATGAAGCCACTAGGCCAAGAGGAGCCAACATATTGTTGGTCTACAACTTCCATCATCTGGAAGGCATCATACAGGCCATCCCTGCACAAGTCTATCCCTGCATTCTGTGCTTCCAGGTTGTGGAACATACAAAGCTGCCTCATACTGAGTCAGTTCATTGGTCTGTCTTTGCCCAGTATTGTCACTCTGGCTGGTGACATCTCTCCAGGGTCAAAGGCAAAGCTCATTCCCAACCCTATTACTCAAGATCCCTATAACAAGAGGTGCTAGGAGCTGTACCTAGGCCTTTTAACATGCTAAACATGGGCTGTGTCATTGAGTCAGGACTCCTCCTCCTGTCCTGTTGGTCTCCCCATCAGGACTTGAATGAAATCCATGTCCCCTCCCTGCTTCTTCCCAATTTTACCCAAATCATGGCTCTTCCATTGCCTTCTAAAGCAGCTAAGAGATCTACCTGCCCCATCAATAATTAAACCTCTGTGTCTGCCTGTTGCCCTCTCTACCCCAGCTACTTTCCCCCTCTCCAGCTATGAAGGGCTGGGCCTCTGCTCTTTTGAGACATTATAACATGAAGAAACATGGGCTCCTGCTGGGAGGAAGGGCGGGATATAAATCAAACAAACAAATAAATGTACATAAGCAGGAGAGGGCAGGATCATGGCAATAAGCTCCATGCCAATAGACCCACATTCATATCTAAAATGGACTCATCAGCACCCAGACCTTGGCACCTGACATAGACATGGAATAGTGCATTCCATGCTGTTCAACAGATTCCTACTATCTTAGTTCTCAAAAAGGAACAATAAAGCCAGGGCCGGATTTACGTACAAGCTAAACAAGCTACAGCTTAGGGCGTCACATTACAAGGGGCCTCACATTAAAAAGAAAGAAAGAAAGAAACGTTTACAACATTGCCACCAGGAAACCATATGTATGTATGTATGTGTACTGCCTTCAAGTCGATTCTGACTTATGAATAGGGTTTTCATGAGGCTGAGAGGCAGTGACTGGCCCAAGGGCACCCAGTGAGCTTCATGGCTGTGTGGGGATTTGAACCCTGGTCTCCCAGGTTGTAGTCCAATACCTTAACCACTACACTACACCATAAACATCATACAAAAACCAAAGAAAACGTGCACACAATTACTTTTTGTGATTTACATCTAATTTATATATTATAATCTTATATTATATTGTTTAATTGTGTTATGTGTTTGACAAACTCCTAAATAAAGAATGTGCACACATATAACATGCATTTTAATACCTATATTACATGACTATCAAATTCCGTATAATTGTACAACCTGTTTTGCATTTAAAATTTTTATTATTTGTTGAAGAGGGAAGGGCCTCACTCATGTTATAGCTTAGGGCCACAACATGTTTAAATCCAGCCCTGAGTAAAGCCACAAAAAAGATAGTCCAACCAACAATATGCCACAAAAGGGTTCAGAAAAACTATATTATGTGTATGTGTTTGCCAATGGAGAACAATAGGGATGGTCAGAAGAGCCATCTCCGTGCATTGGCTGTATGCATGGAGGGGGCAGCCCTGTCCTAATGTTTGTACTTTGAGTGGACCATTAGCAGCTAAGTTCATAGAGCTGCACATATAGCTCCTTACTGATGTTCTACTCTACGATTGGATCTCAGGGAACAAGGCTGAGAAGTGTCCCTCCACATGTTGCCTATATGTGTGAAGGGGGCACTTCTGTACCCACTACCTAATATTATGGCATTCCACAAAAAGTTGCAGGGGAATCCCATTACAGTTATTTATTTATTTCATTAATTAAAATATTTCCTGCCCGCCCTTCATCATACAAAGGCAGCCACCCAGAGTGTAAATAAAACTAATTCACAGACAACGTGTAACTGCAATTTAAACCCAACAAATAAATACAACAAAAGACAAATAAAGGCCTGAAAAACAAAGGAGATGAATAGGGCAACCTTTCAAAAAACATATATACCTTAAATGACTCATTTTACATCGGGCAAATAGGAAGGTTTTCACCTGGCACTGAAAAAGCTTTTTATATCAGAACCAGATGGGCTTCCTTGGGGAGCATATTCCAAAGTTGGGGTAATACCACTAAAAAGGCCCTCTCTTTTGTCACAGTATAATGTACCTCTCCTCTAAAGAGGGTACTTGGATCAGGGACTCATCTGAAGATCTAAAGACAGAGGTAGGGAACCTCAGGCCTGGAAACCAAATGCAGCCTTCCAAGCCTCTGTATCTGTCCCTCTCTCCAGGCCACACTCCTTCCCCACCCAAACCCCCTACTAGCCCTGCTTCACACCCTCGTTCATTGCTGTTGCCAGCCAGTGCTGTTGGCTGAAATGTGTACCTGAATTATGATAATGCCTCTTGCTTGCCTGGATGGAGAATAAAGGGAGGGGAGCATGAGTGGAAACTAGCTGTATTGCCAAAGGGGCAATGGTTCTGTTTGGATTCAGATTGGCAATGAAAGAAACACTAGGTTTGCCCTTTAACAGGTTTTATTCACAGGATGATGACATAAAGAACCAAGTAAAACAAAAGCAGATCAACATATGGCCCTTTCAGTTGCTGGAGAATCCCCTCTATTTAGCAATGATTCCAAACTCCTGGCAGTCAAGGGCCATCATCCCAAGGCCTCTCCTTCTCAAGGCATGTGTTGAGATCTCTTCTTAATGGGGGTACTAGTAGGCTATTTTACTACGCTACCGAAGTTTAGTCAGCCATCATTCAAATTCCATTCTTGTGGCCTTGATAGTATTCTTGCAGGCCACAGGCTGACTTCAAAGAAGTGGCAACTAAACAAAAGAGATGGTTGGTTCCTTACGTGCTAATTTTGTGCACTGGCCACCCTGGGCTCCTGCCGGAGGAAGGGTGGGATATAAATCAAATAATCAAATAATAAATAAATAAATAAATAAGTAAGTAAGTAAGTAAGTAAGATGCTTGGCAACTTTCCAGTGCCCCCAGCCTCTCTTATGACATCACACATTTCTATACAGAATCAACTCCTTAAAGGACATTTAAGCCTAACAGGTCTCTCTGCAGTGGCACAGCTAAGCAGAAAAGCATATACATACTACGAAGACAATTCAGCCCCCTACATGGGCCTCAAATGTGGCATTAAAGGGGCTTTTGATGAACACCACCTATCTCCTTGATATCCCAATATTCTTGTGTTTATTTTCCAATACACTATCCTACTCTACAACTGTAAAAGTACATTCATTGTTCTTCCCACTTTTGCCTTTGGTCCAACACACCACTGGCATGTGGTCCTGGAAGGTTGTCCAGAAGGTAATGTGGCCCTTGAGCTGAAAAATATTTTCTGCCCCTGTCTTAAGACATGGACGGGTGGTAATGAGATCTATTAGATCAGGACTTCCCAGGAGGATCGCTCCGCCTGTGCTTGCCTCTAGACGAGCTCTCGTCTCAGACGAAGCTTTTTCAGTTTTAAAACCAGTCAGAAGGTTTTTTTTGACTGGGAAATTTTTCTCCCAGGCAAGGGAGAAACTTAGAGATTACCCACAGAAGTTCCGTGGTGTTTGTTGGACTGGAATTCATTGGAATCGCCTATGAAGGAAGGTAGCCAACAGCGTCGGACGGAGCCAGGGATTACAAACAGGCTCTAACTGATTAAGCAAGACGTTTTTTTTTCTTCAAAGAAAAACAGAAATTAACAGGCAAGCATCCTCCTGTCTATTATCATCATTTTGTTATCGTTACTGCAAAAGAGATTTGTCAAAGAGTCAGCAACAAAGAAGCCCTCGGTGAGTTATAACTTTCTCTTTTACATACGGAATTAAGGAGGAAGAAAATCGAAATAGCCTATCTTTGTTTTTTATTGCAAAAAGCTGGCATGGAATTGAGCATTTTAAAGATATAAACGGATGAGAGGCATCTGATTTGAAGAGAAAATTTGATTTATCTGATATTTGAGTATTATATGTCTGGGACTATTTTTTCTGGTCTACTTTTTTTTTTGGCGAATCTGCTTATTCCTTATGCCACTAATCATTTGGACGCTGTGAACTAAATTTGTTTTGGACATATAAGAGATAAGGCAGTTTGTGCTGTCTAGAGGGTGATGTCATCTGGTTTGGAAGATTAACTCATTTGTGACTGGAAAAAGAAATAAACTGTTCTTTGCTTGAGAATAGTGACTATATTGGAATTGAAGGGGTTTTGTTCTTTTGGTTTTAAGAATGACAATCAAGAAGGTGACTGAGACCCTGGATGTGCAGGAAGGGGTTCTCTCTCTAAATATGTTTCAGAAAATAATGAATGAGATTATGCTAACGAAACAAGAGCTGGGACAGAACAGACAAGAGATGAAAATTGGATTTGGCAAAATGAGACAGGAGCTGAAAGAAATTCAGGATTCTATAACTGGACAAGAAAAAGAAGATGAAAGAAAGATCAAAGGGAAGGTTCAAGCCCTGGAGATTGAAATAGATTTATCAAATATGGACCTGGAAAAAGATTTGGATTTTATGGTTGTGATGGATCCTAAAGACAAATATTACTGTTTGGAATTCAGCGCTGCCCCTGAAGGAATTGGTGAAGAGATTAGAGATAAAGATATCAACGACTCGAAAAAATTCCTGGATTGGAAGGATTTGATGGAACTTGAAATAGAGAAAGTTTATAGAATAAATTCCAGATATGTGACAATGGAAAAACTCTCAAGAGATGTGTTAGTGCATTCTGTAAAAAAGAGGAACAGAGATACAACTTTACAACAACATTTCAGTAATACATTCAGAATTGATGGCAAGAAAATATCTGTGATGAAAGAAATCCCTATTAGACTCTTATTATATGACTATGGCAGCAAGACCAAGATTATTGGGTGTGCAAAGATGGAAGATGGAATCAATACTGATAATGGGAGAATGGGAGAAGAGCTATTGAAATTACTGGACTTAGTAGACCTGAAGAGATGGATTAATTGACATGTCTATTTGGAGAAAAATTGATGGATATATATCTCAAGGATTAGAAACTTCTCTTTGACTTTTTGTGGAAAGAATAAAATGATGTTAATGAGATTTGATACCAATTAAGATAACCACTGGAGGAAGGTGATTGTATAATTTTATTAAGAGACAGGTTTGTTATATATTATAGACTTATAGCTAATCTACAACAAATCGGAAGTCAATAGTTTTTATTGTAATAGTTATTAATTTGTTTTGTTTGTTTTGTTTTGTTTTTGAAAATTTGAATAAAAATTAATGATAAAAAAAGAGATCTATTAGATCAGTGGAAAGGTATCTATGTGTCTAAAGGACAATGACATTATCTTCAGAATGATCCACAATCATGCTCGACAATCATGCTGCAATTGTATTCCAATGTACTCTTTTTGGGATATTTTAATTGCAAATCACTGTATGCCAACAGCATAAGTAGCAGAAGCCTAATTGGAAGGTGGAGGGGAACCACTTGCCAGCAGAATACTCACCAAAAATGTAGATATGTAATTAAATATTTCAAAGTACAACAGAACTACAGACATTACAGTACTTCAGTTATTTCACAAACTAGCTGCATTGCGTTATTCAACAAGCTTTACTCAGCCCATTCTAAACTTTTCAATTCCCTATTCACGCACTCTGTTCTGCCACCTAGGCCCTTTCAGCCATGCAGATTTATGACTAGCTAGAGCAGCAGAGTCTGGTCTTTTGCAGCTGCAAATCATGGAGTTTCATCATTGCTGAAGCATTTCAGTCACTGAAGAGATGAAATGTGATTTATCAGAGCTTGGAAAAGTTACTTTTTTGAACTACAACTCCCATCAGCCCAATCCAGTGGCCATGCTGGCTGGGGCTGATGGGAGTTGTAGTTCAAAAAAGTAACTTTTCCAAGCTCTGGATTTACTTATAAATTGATGTGGCCTTTTAACTCACATAAAAGGTTGACCAGGCACAATAAGGATCTACTGATAGCTCGTTAAGCATACTGATGGAAACCTAAGGCATCTCTACAAATATACATGGGACATTTACTCTCCGTTGACCGCTTGTATTTTAGTTTCTTTTTTGCTGGATATTTATATCAGGCATACAATTATTATGCCAAGATTGAAGTTCACAGATAGTTTAAGTGCTAATGAATGGAGGTATCTATCTAATATTTAGCAATGGTAATGGAAATTCTCAATACGCTTAGGCTCAAGGCTTCAGTTGTAGTCCAGAGTTCTCTCTTGTACATGAAAAGAGCTCGGAGGGGAATGGAACAAAAAGTTCCTAATAGCATGGCCAAGAGATTTAAATGTAGAGCAGGGCTAACTGATGTGGTGCCCTCTAGATGCTGTTGGATTTCAACTCCTTATCCCTGACTACTGGCCATGATGGCTAGAGCTAATCAGAGTTACGGTCCAACAATGTTTATCCTAGAGAGGAAGAGAAAGGACACATGAGTAGCTCAACTCCTCGGTGTTTTCTTCAGCACTGCTTTCTTTCTGCATGTAACTGCCCTCATCTTTACTGACTCCAGCATGAGAGTGGATTGGTAAGTTTATCCAGCCCACAAAAGTCTTAGCTTATCAAAAATATGATGCCCTACTACCATTAAGGTACATTAAAGAAATGGACCTGGAAAATAATAAAGAGCAGGAGCTCTAGTGAAAGAAATGTAAGTTGACATAAGGAGGAAAAAAAACCCTGTGTTTTGAGAAGTGTATTGATAAATATATTTTAAAAAAATTAAAATTAAACATTAAAGAGCAATGATGTGAAGGGATTGCTGAGGACGGTAGAAAGACTGCTGAGAAACTGAATTTGTTACATTGGTGTTAACTGCAAAAAATGTTAGACTGATCCAGTGTTTCCCAGGAGGGTATCTGAAGAACTAATGTTACCATCCTATGCATGCACATTTGGGAGGAAGTCCCATTGAACAAAGTGGGACTTCCCACTAAGTAAACATAGATATGGTGTTAAGACAAACAGAGGTGACAAAGGATGATGCTGGCTAAGAGACAAATTAAAAATTAAAAGGTCACTAGGGCTGAGTATCATATGTTCAAAAGTCCTTAAATTTAAATGTCAAGTTGCTGATCTAGAAAAACAAACAAACTGATACAAAAATTTGGACCATTGGACAACAGCCAACATTAACAGCAAATTTCAGAAAAGGATCTAGGGGCAAGAAATTACTGACCTATCATCCTATCTCTGTGGAAAGCATTAAAGGTACAAGTTTTGCTGAGGAAAAATCAACATGGCTCCTGCGAAGGAACTTGGAGTTCAGGTATAATGTCAACAAACATAGAGATGTGGGTAATCTTACCTGATAGACATCAGCGCCTACCAAACAGCACAATGTTATCAGCTGCATTTGTCTTTAAACTTGGTTTCTGCTTGCAATTCATATCCCATGTTCTTCTACCAGGCAATCCTTTCACTTGAGGAACTGCATATTCTTATTTTTGGCAGTTTGTTTGGCCTTACAACTGTTTATGCTATGAGCTTAAAAAAACAAGCTGCTTACACTTTATCATTTCAAAGTGGCCTAGCAAAAGTAGCATTTAAATAAAAAAAAAATCTACAGAACTTCTATGAATGTCATATTGTGGCCAGTCCCAATGTGTCCTGCTTTCTCCTCCCTTTCTTTCTTTTAGGTTTGGCCTCTACAGTAGTGTAGGGGCAAATTTAGAAGTCCAGAGTCCCTTCATGAGTCATCAGCCTCGCAGGCCAAATTTGACAGGTGACTGGGGGCACCCACCTGTCAATCACATGACATCATTATCCAACTCACTTATCAAAACTCATTGCAGGGGGTTCCCAAGCCACAACATCCTGCCGGCAATCAGGAGCTTGGAAATTGCTGCACATGGGGCATTGCTAGCTCTGTGCTTGGCTCTTCCTAAAGCCCCAAATATAGAACTAGCAAAGTGGATGTTTCTCCCCGCCCCATTGGGGGTGGGGACAAAGAAGCTGGTATTTTACAGGTATTGCAGATACAGCTGATCTTCAAAAAGCAGGTTTCTTCCCCCTGTGTTTTACATATCAGCTGAGAGGACTTCTCTTTTGCACATGATGCCTGTAAAATACAAGGGGCATTGCTTGACAAGTGTTTCTTTCTCACTGCAGCCAAAATGGAGGGTGCATGGGGAGAAAGAGACAGAGGGCTAAGAAGAGTGGGTGGAGAGTGAGGTGGCATTTCCTCACTAAGAAGAGACAAGGGAAGGCTGAAAAAAGGGAGAAGGAAGGCTGTCTGTAAAATACAAGGTGAATTGCTTGTAAACAGTTCTGTTTCCCTTAATTGCGCTTTTTGCAGATTGTGAGAAAGTGGAGGGGGGAAGACCCTCACTGAGGGTGGGGGAAGACCCTCACTGAGGGTGGGGGAAGACCCTCACTGAGGGTGGGGGAAGACCCTCACTGAGGGTGGGGGAAGACAAAAAGAGCTAAGAAGAATGAGGTTGTCTGTATTTTACAAGGGGAACAAACCTGCTTTTTTTAGATCAGCTGTGAGAAGGAGTTCTGTCTTGCACAGTGATGTATGTAGAATACCCCCACTCTTCTTAGCCCTTTGTCTCTCTCTCCCCCACCCTTCACTTTCTCCCAGACAATATACAAAAAGCACCATTGAGGGACAAAAAAATGCTTTACAAGCAGTGCACCTTGTATTTTACAAGCAGCCTTCCTTCTTTCAGCCTGCCTTCCTTTATCCCCCTTCTCTGTGAGAAAACACTGCTTTGCCTCACTCTTAGCCCTAACCTTCCTCTACCCCCTCCCCAGTGTGGCTGTCTTCATCTACCTTCTGCATTGGCTGCTATGGGTCTATGTGGGACTACATGGGATGTTTTAGTAAGATTCTGATGCAAACCCCATCTTTGGCTGTTCCTCCTCTTCTCAGTAAATGTTCCTCTCATATCTCCTGTTGACTCTTTCCTTCACCACCACAACAGGTGATGGGAGCCAATGAGCATGCAAGGAGATTCATACTGACAGCTGATTAGCTGTAGTGACTCCTGACCTTGCTGGATTCTTGGGCTCTTTTAAGGCAAGATGAAAGGGTGTAGCTTTTAAACGCAAGCATACACTCTGCTTTTGGGAATTGCGGTGGCTTGATTGACTGTAGGGACAGACAGAGGGACTCTAGCAGGGGGGAGGCTCTAAAAAAAGTAATGGGGCTGTGTCCTGGAGCATCCCCCCAGAAAAAACATACCTAGGCTTCTAAATAATCGCAGAGAAAGAACTAGGCTTTCCAGATCTCAATTTTTCAGCTGGAGACTCAGGATTTTGGGGGTCCCCTCCGGGTCTCCTGGTGACTCACCTTAATCTCCAGTCTTTCAGCTTTCATTTAAAAAAAAATAAGTTTCTAGGTGGTCTGATTCCAGAGATATACACCAAAATGTCAGCCACCTCCCACAACTTCTTAGTTGCTGTAAGTTCTGCTCTAATCCCTGCCCTTTCAGGTTTTTAGCCAATGAGAAGTCAGGGTTGTGATTGATAAGGAATTATAGAGTCAAGGAATTATACAGTCAAATTGAATTGTCTGCCTTCAAGTCAATTCCGACCCTAGAATGACCCTATGGTGACCCTATGAACAGGGTTTTCATGGTAAGCGGTATTCAGAGGGGGTTTGCCATTGCCTCCCTCTGAAGCTGAGAGGCAGTGACTGGCCCAAGGCTCAGAAAACATGCTTTTTCCTGCTTTTCTGAACATCCCACAGATTGAATAAGTAAGCTTTCAGTCTTTTTCTCTCTTGTGTGTAGGAGTCAGACAGGTTTAAATTTTGAAGAGGGCAGTGTTTTGCAAACTTCCTAAATTGAAGCTTTAACCCAGTACTTGCTTTTCCAGAGAAAATATACCCAGAGTAAACCCCATTGAATTCAGTAGGACTTCCTTTTGAGTAGACATGGTTAGGATTGTGCTGTAAATTGATGGGACTTTTGAGTAAACATAGCAAAGAATTGTATTTGTGTTGTATATCTTTCTCTCCCTTTTCAATCCTATTTTTAAAACAATTAGGCAGGGCTTACTTAGGTATCACTGTTTATATTATGTTGGAAACTAATACTGATTTTTTTTTTAATGTTCTGCAATGATCTACTGGTTTTGACAATAAACTATTATATGGGGTGCATGTATTTTTACATCTCCAATGTGTGTGTGTTTTCTGCCTTACTCGTAGGAATCTTGTTGTGGTTGGTATGGTATTGCATTTAAGAAATCATCACTGTCTTTTGTTTTTCTATTTGCATTTCATTTACCTTTATCCTCACTCCCTTTCATCCATAGAAGCAACAACAGTGGTTCCATGCGATCTGCTCAACCTTCTTAAACCCACTGATGATGCACCTTGTTGTTTGTTTCTTGTTCAATAGTGGTAAAAGAGAATTCACATACTGGGCAGCGTGGCTGCAGTTGTTGTTGTTCCCAAGCTGCTGCCTATGAAGGCAGACCAAAGCATGTGTGCTTTCTCTCTGTCAATTATATTCAGTGGAATTGTACTGGCTGATGAAGTGAGTTCATAGCAGCCCACAAGGAAGACAGAAAAGGGTAGAGAATCTTCTTACTCATTACTCAGGCCTCTTTCTGAAGTGAAAGGTCAAATCTGTAAAGAAAATTGGATGTTAAAAGGTAGGGGCAGGGCATTTCAGACAGTTGCCAAGCCTACTTGGATATGAATATTTTTTCAGAGGATCCCTAGTCAAGCTTTACCAACAACACAATCCAAACCATATCTACTGAGAAGTAAGTCCTATTGAGTTCTATGGGGCTTAGTCTCTTAGTAAGTGTGTTTAGAATTGCAGCTTTGGGGGCATCTCTTTACTCCTGAGTGCTCCCATCTAACATCTCCAAAACACTAGGCTTTCTTCCTACAATGGCCTTCTAGTGACTGGCCTGGCCTGCCCTGAGGGCAGTTGAACCCTTTTTGTCAGAAGCAAATTGGCTAGATTAAATGTTCCCTACTCAGGCTCCACCTTTTAGCTAAGATTTCTATCTTAATTTCCAATCAGATAAATGTTTTTGAATGAATTGTATGCGCCAAGCAACTGTGGTTGATATTTAATGTATCATGCTTAATGACATCACCTGATCCCGCCCCATGATGTCACTTGGACCTGCCCCGTGACATCACTTGGGCACACCCCGTGACATCACTTGGGTACGCCTGCAAAATCTCAGGGTTTGGGATGCTTCTAACCTGGCAACCCTAGAAAGAACCCTTTAGCTATGGAGGAATGAGTAGATATGGGATGTATACAAATGACTTGCCTTGCCAGCTTCAAATGGCAAGGGCAAAAAGTACAGCTTTTCTTGCATTGAATAATTGTGCCTATTACACTCTTAACAAATATATCAGAGTCCAACCATGTCACTTTCCTTTGCCTTGAAGCTCTGAAAATATATATGGCTACAGAAAGGGTTTTCCAAGTCCTAAAACACACACATAGCAACGCACCTAAATGCACCTGTGTGGCACAGGGAAGCTCTGAAGAGTAGATCTGAAAAGCATTTATTTTATGTATTTATATACTTCCAACCAATTGATTTGCAGGACACATAACAGCAAAACAAAGCAATTAAAAAAACCACACAGTACAATTCAATACAGTGCCAGCTCCATGGTTTGTAGGCCCCAAGGAAAACATCACATCACCAGTCATCCAACTTTGCAATGAAGCATCCCTGAGAATTGGATGACAATATGAAAATAGTAGTTCTGGTAGTAATAGGTGTTTTTTTCATGATTAACTTTGGGATTTTGCCTCAACTGAAGATAGAGCTACTTCTACCATCAGTGCATAGAAATCCACTTCAGCTTTGTGTCAGGCTGTAACTCGTTCCTCACTCTGCTCCCAGAGAGTATACAGTAATCCAAGGGTGGTTTTACCTAGTAATCAAGGGTATATAATTTTAAATATTCAGAAATGCAATGTTTTCCTATTAAGTCATCAAGAAGTACAGCTAAACACACACAGTCTAACATATGCTATAAGCACAATAAATGGCATGCTTTATATATATATATATATATATATATATTATCAACAAATGAATGTAGATTTTAAATATGTGTTTTGCAACACTTATGCTGGGTAAGACTGCCTGATTAGAATAAAACTTTTTTAAAGGTTCCAGTTTTTCCAATATCCTTTTCTAATTAAGATTACTGTATAGGAATGGATCTATTTCCAACCAATAAATAATGAATTGAATTCATCATTTGATTATCTCTGCCTGCAGAACTTAGTATTAGTAATCATCTGTCAAACCCTAGGAAGCAAAATCAATTTAGCTGTGAAGTCATCACCACCAAATAATAAAGTTTGAGAAAAGACTTGCTTCCACTTGTCCAAGAGTGTAATGTGCTTGTATGAAAAAACATCTTCAAAACTGAATCTATCTTGCATACATAGTGTTCTGTAGCTGATTTTGTGCCGATCAGATGAACTAGCCTGCCTGATCTTGTTTAGTCTTGCTTTTAACACTGGCAGCAAACCTTTTGAAAAACTCTTTTGATGCAAAATGTATCTGTCAGAAATGAAGACCCAGCTTTTGCATTAGGGGAGTGGCTAATTTCAGCCAATTTATGCACCCAAAATGAGCTGAAGTGTGTGGTATGAGCTATGGGGAAATGTATGGCCCAACACCAGGGCCGGCCCCAGACATGCCGGGGCCCTTGGACACAAGCCTGCCCCAGACCCCGGCGCTCCCCTTCCATGATTTGTGGCAGGATCGCTGCCGCAGATCACACGCCTCACCATTCCCTCGCTTAACCTACCTTTCTCAGCTGTTCTGCGGTTGCACACACAGCAGTGCCCTTAACAAAGATAGTGGCCAAGGTTTCCCTAAAGGGCTGAAGCCTCTGCTGCCATCTTGGCTCATGGCAGGGATGCACATGCCATCTTTGTTAAGGGCAGCACTGCGTGCGCAACCGCAAAACAAGGTAGGTTAAGCAAGGGAATGGCGGAGCCCCAAAGCTCTCGCCGTGCGATCCATGGCAGGATCACTGCTGCAAATCACAGAAGGGGAGCAGAGGGGCCCTTCAGAGGCCCCTGTAGCCCCAGGGGCCCTCGGCCAGTGTCCTACCTGGCCACCCTTTGGAACCGGCCCTGCCCTACACCTTTCTGAGCAATGTTTAGCAAGCTACTAGGAAAATTTCCTGAATTCTGATCAGATCAGGGATGTAGTCATCTGGGGTCACAGGGGTCTTAGACCCCTTACCTTTTTTAGGAGCAGAGTTCTAACAGGGTCCCTATGTACATGCCCACAGCATGAAATGGAAACGTGTTAGCCACTGAGAAGAGTCTTGTCACTTGGCTAACAACATGCTTCCTTGTCCTTTTGTGCTGATTCGAGCCAATCAGAGTGAAAGGTGAATCAGTCATTGAGAAGAGTCTACTCAGTAGCTAACACACTGATTAGCTCCTAGGGTAAGTGAAAAGTGATTCCATAGCAAAGTACCTTGGTCTCCCAAATCCTAGTCCCACACTTGGCTTTATTTCAGAATTCTTAACATCAAAACATTTTGGCAACTTTGAGTCCCCAAAGAGAGAAAGATGGAGGAGAAGCCTATGCACATAGTAGTTTTATTCTAGTTCTGTAATTGCAGAAGAGATGGTGAATCCTGGGGGTATGGCTGTGAAGGGGCATAGTGTGACTATCATGAAGGGACGCTGCACTTCTGAATTTGCCACTACACTACTTCATTAGATCATCCCCAGCTGCGTCTGAGGAAGCATGCATTCCGTACCTATGGGTCCTTTGATTTGGGGAAAAGGATGGTAGCAGTGGCTAGTGTCTCCTGAGAGAACGCTTCAGGGAATTTCTCATATCACTTCTTCATGTGGTGAATCAGTGGATTTTGCCACAGGCAATCTATTCAGTCTTCCAATAAATGTTCTAAGAAGTTGACACTAATAAGCAGAAGAAGGCATAAAAGTCATCCAAACAACAGAGAAAAAAGTGGGGACATGTTTCTATATTATATTTTTTTGAAGCTACAAAATCAGCAACATGAAATCCATTACCAAACTAAAGCATCATTTTATCAGAGGTGGTTTCAGACAGTTCTGTAAACATAATTTTGATGTATGGCATCTACCTTGCAAAAGTCAGCTCTTTGTACTTTGCAGTGTAAGACATGAACAAAGAAACAGGACCAGAAGAGAGCAAGTGTTACAAATGACTGGAATTACAGCACAGTTACGCATGAGACAATGAAAGAACGGAGTGATTTTTATCCTACAGAAAAGACTACTATCATTTTATAAAAGGCAAAAAAAAAAAAAATTCAGAAAAGCAATGCATAAGAACTTTGAAAATATATTCAGTTGGATCCTAAGTTGCCCTACCATAAATGGAAGGGACTCTGATTCAATGGAGGCTCCTGCTGGTGCAAGGGAACCGAGGGTATTTTTGCCAAATTTTCCTTGTCTCTATCCTTCACACTATCCTCACACTGTTCTGGAGCATCCCCCAACTCTTTGAAGAAGGTTTTCAGGGGGATACAGGTCTGAAGGGGAATTTGCAAACATCACATTCACTTCAGCTTGTGGGAGCATCCTGATAGCAGAATTCAGCTCACAACAAAATAGAATTCAAGTAAATATATGCATAATTGTAGAGTCTTTGGTATGTATGGATGTGAAAGTTGGACGGTGAAAAAAGCAGATAAGAGAAAAATCCACTCATTTGAAATGTGGTGTTGGAGGAGAGCTTTGCGGATACCATGGACAGTGAAAAAGACAAATAATTGGGTGTCAGAACAAATTAAACCAGAACTATCACTAGAAGCTAAAATGATGAAATTGGGGTTATATTTTGGACACATCATGAGAAGACATGATTCACTAGAAAAGACAATAATGCTGAGGGAAACAGAAGGGAGTAGAAAAAGAGGAAGGCCAAACAAGAGATGGATTGATTCTGTAAAGGAAACCACAGACCTGAACTTACAAGATCTGAACAGGGTGGTTCATGACAGATGCTACTGGAGGTCGCTCATTCATAGGGTCGCCATATGTGGTAATCAACTTGAAGGCACATAACAACAACAGAGTCTTTTGGCCAATCCCCCATTCTCAGTGGAAAGGGTGACTAGAGAAACAAGCAGTGGTGGGTTATGTTCCAGACCCCCGCCTAAAAGTGAAACCTGCTGAAAAGCGGAACTCCATCAATAAAATGGCGCCCAACGGCTGGAAAACGCCATAAAAATGGAACAAGCACCATATGCGTGGGGCCTTACTCTAATTTTAGTCGCCGTATTAGTGGAACGCAGAAAAGCAGGCCACCGAAAAGTGGGGCCTTACTGTACTCTATAGGCCTGTGTTTCATCTGCTGTTGCTAGGCACTTTCCCCTTTGGGAAACATGAGATCACTCTAATGCCTTCAGACAGTGATGGGCAAGTGCCTGACCATGCTGACCACAGATGTGGTGGATTTTTTTTATAATTACCTGTTGCAATGAAAGAATAAACAGCAAAACATTAGAACTAGCTTTCCATGTGCCCTCGATGGCATAGGCAGGTGTTTATAGCTTTCTTGGTTAAAAGCAGATAGGAGCAGTTATAAATCAAAGTCCCTCTGTGCCGCTCAATAGAAGGCACAGCAGGGAATGCAAGGGGCACAGCTTTCACCAACTCAGGATGAAAGATAATGGGGAAACTGATTTGTCTGTATATTGTTATGAAAATATGGCTAGAAACTATTTTGACTGTACATTGTGATACAGGAAAATTTTTTGAAGAGGGGTGAGATGGTTTATATAATCTATCAGTTCGTGATAATCAAGTGACTATACTATTCATCTCCAAAAGTGTGCATAATATTTAGGAGCTGATTTACATTCCCACCACCATCACCACAACAACATATTGTTTGTCAGCTTTTCAGTGGATTTACACCGCTCCAGTTTCATCCCAGCATTGCTTAGTTTAACCTGCTTCTCTGGGGCTTCACAGGATGTGCCAAGTTGTGTCTGGATATGTACTGAAGTGCTCAGCATGTGCAAATCCAATTATTCTCTGTAGAGAATAATTTACCAGTTACTTTATTTAATGGGATCTACTTATCACTAGTCTTACCTATAATAATCCTATTTTTGTTTAGCAATTTGGAGCAGGGGCTGTCATCTGTTGAAGTCTAGCATATTCACAGCATGCTCTGTGAAACATCAGCATAGATGACAAAACAAGCCAGCACCAGCGATGATGATAACCTTCAGGCTATATCAGGACAAACCTGCAATCACTCAGTTGGTGAACACCAGCAGGTATTCCTCTGTTTAAGCTGTCAGTCAACAGCAACAAATAACTGATGAGTAATCAAATGCCACAAAAATGTTGGTAACAAATTCCAGAAGTACAGTTTCAAGAATCCCCATTGGCAGGAAAGTCCAAATAATGAAAAAAAAAGTTGGGGTGTTGATATTTACCAGTAGTGACACCTAGAATCAATCAGAAAAATAGGGAAGTAATACAGTAGTCACACATGGAATGTGGAAGTAGTACAGTAGCAAAAGTAGTATGGTGGTGGTAGTAGTAGTAGTAGTAGTAGTACAGTAACAGTACAGAAGTACAGTTAAAAAGGGGGAGAAGTAATACAACAGTCAAACCTGAAATTAACATCAACCAGAAAAATCAGCCCCATCTCAAATCTCCATTATTAATTTTGTCAATTTGTTCACAGTCATTTAGTATTATTTTGTACAATTGTTTACAGGGGATCTTTCTTTTCAATAGAACTGCATGAGGAAAACGCTAATTGTGTAAACGTATGCTTGTTTACTCAGACAAATGTCCCACAGAGATCAATAGGCCTTAGGCTGCAATTTAATACATGTCTACTCAGAAGTAAGCTCCATTGGGTTCAATGGGACTTACTCCCACATAAGTGTGTATTGGATTGCAGCCTTACTCCCTAGTAGGGATGGATCTGTCCATTTCAATTCTATCAGTGTCTACTTTTTCTGATCTTAAACTTAGTTCTCCACATTTCTGAGGCAATTTGTGATTTTTTAAAAAATCTCATAAAAATTCTTCAGCATCTTAATGCAAATGTTTCCTAAGAAACACATTTTTGAATGCATTTGACTAATATTCACATTTTTACAAGCAATTTCTCTAATATAATGCAATTTTATGTTATTTTTACCAATATATTCATTTTTATGTACACTTTCCCCTAATATATGCATTTTTGTGAACATTGGTTAAAGAACTGTATCGCAAAATTCAGGTAAGTGTGAATTTTGAAGGATGGCTGTGTTTCAGTTCTCATATTGTTTCAAAAAGTTGAAATGTGCTAGATTCATCCTCAAATGTGAATGAAATTGAATTTGCCCTCCATCCCTACTTCCAGATAAGTATGCCTAAAATTCCTCTGTAAAAGTTATATTGATATGGCCAGGACAGAGCTTGGAAGATTACTTTAAAAAGGAATAAATTACAATTACTGTTACATGGTCCCAAAAAGGAATAAATTACCATTACAATTACAGTTGTTCTGAAAGGAATTGATTACTTCTTTTCCTTTATTCATGTTCTTGCCCTCCAGCTCCTTTCTCCCTCCACTCCATTCTTCTCCACCACCGTCCATTTTTTTTACACAATTGTTTTCTCCACTCCACCCCCGTCTCCTCCTACCCACCCACAGAGCACAAGGGAAGAGTGACGCTGCACAGAAGCCCAATTTGAGGCACATGATTTTCATCCACAAATCAGAGGAGCAGAAGACTTCCTCTGCTCCCCCCCCAAGTAATGCCCAAAGATAATGCTGGAAACATTACAATTACTCCTCAAAAGTAATAAAATTACTCCTAGATCTATTACAATCAAAATGTAAAGGAATTGCCTACTTGTTCCTCAAAAAATTAATGAATTACAAGTAATTCATTAATGAATTACTTCCAAGCTCAGGGCCAGGACCCAGACAAGCTCCTCCTCTATGGGGAAAGATTTGGTTATTTTAGCGACCAACCTTCGAGCACTGCTATCCTTTCTTGTGTAGAGAAAGGCACATTCTCTTCCACTCTGTGAACAACTCAATCTAACAGATGCGTTCAGCTTAGAGAAAAAAATATGCAATAGTGGAACTTTCAGTACATTCACGGAGACAGTTGCTGCAGGGAATATTAGGCTCTTAGTAGACACTATCATTCTCCTGCTCCCTTTTGGTTGACATGAACTGCAATACATGACAGGCAATTTTCAATCAAAAAGGTGTTACTGGGAAAGCCTAACAGAAATTGTTTCCATGGGTCGTAATCAAGCAAGTCCTACTCAAAGTAGACCTATTGAAATTAATGAACCTAAGTGAGTCATGTCTATTAACGTCAGTGGGTCTCCTCTGAGTAGGACTAGCATTGAATACCACCCCATGCTTTTGCTGGAATTGTCATCCATCATTTTCAATGTTGTCATCAGCCTGTTGCATGTTTTCTATGATCTTTCCTGCCCATATTTTGTCAGGTCTGATTTGTGGTCTTTTTTTGGTAGTAAAACGCAGTTGCTACACTGCACATCTGGCATGGGCAGGTGAGCACTACTGAGGCTTTAAAGGGCTCGTTTGAGTTTAATTAAGCACTGTAATTGCTAGTTTTCTCTCTTGTTATTAATTTTTCCCATTTCATTTTTATAGTGAAATAGTGCTATCAGTTCAACATCATTAATTACACTGTTCTTGGATATAGTGTATGTATATTGAATTGGTAATGCTGACCTTTTAAACTGAGTTTATTCACTTATATATTTTGATTGTGGTTTATTGTATATATTTTGTTACAATAGTAATAAACCTTAAGTTTCTCTGTTCTTTCAACCACCTGTCTTACCAGACTACTCATTACTGCACTCTGCTGCCATATATACCAAACTCCTCTAGGGGGAACATAGCCATGGCTAGTAGCTGATGACACATCACTGATATCTTTAACTCAGATTGGCCTATGTTGCCTTCTGCAGTTTTCTGGCGACTAGTGTAAAAAAAAGGTTTGCAGCCTAACTCCCCCAAAATCAAAGTAGATCTCTGAAAATGACACCAAATTTCAGTAAAAGCACCAACTTTGTGCAGGGATGGGGAGCCATGTTCTTTCTTTAGTGTCCTCTGCCCCACTTACTCCATCTGAACTGAACTGCTGTCTCTTTCTTCTGTGCAGCAGGAAAATGGGGTGTTAACGGGAACAGATTTCAGGCCATAAAGACTGATCACAAAAGAATTTCACATGAGGCTATGAACAAGAAACAACAAATGAGTGACATGCCAGGGGAAATAAGGGCCATCTATCTGTTGTTGCCACCCACAATGTTATTCTGGCACACAGAGAGCTGTTTTTCTTTGTGAAGTCCTTAAGAGTAAGGAGAAAAGCAAGGTAAGGGAGCAAGAAGATGATCAGACAATATGGCTCGCGTGCCAACAAACATGAACGTAAAGAATATATCCCCTGGCTTTGCAGGAGATCCATGTAGACCTCCCTAATTAGCATTCAAGTTTAAGGAGATTTGGAATCTTCACCAGACAGAAACATTCCTCAAGCAACAGAACATTTGAGGGAAAACAGTGTCCCTCGAAGCAAATAATCAGGAGAATATTCCTAGTGCTGGCCTACATAGTGAGATGGTCCATTCCCCTCTCATAGGGATTAGGAAGGCAAAGGGAGCACTGCCCCATCAACCTCAATCAGGCCCCACTTGCCTGCCTTCTTACTTATAACCAGTCCAGGGGGTGGCATTGCTTGTCAGCTGCTGCCTCCTTGGTTTCAGTATTGAAACTCAGAACTCAGCAGATAGGAGGATGGAGAAAAAGCTAGAATTAGCTGGCTCCGCCTGTCATTGGCTCTGGCTCCATCTACTGTTGGTCTCCCTGGCTTCCACCTTACCAGTCACAATGGGTACCAGCTGCCATTGTAGGAAGAATAAGATCAGCAAATGGACATGCCCAAGGCCAAGGCCAGCCCCTTGAGAACTTGTGCCTACTTAGCCCAATTGCCAACTGAGTGAAAGAAGGTTGTAGACTTGATCCCAAGTATGTGTCGATGGAATTTCAGCTTAAATAAGAGCAAATTTTGTAAGGTTTTTGTTTTGAAATGAGCTTATGGGAGGCATCAGAATGGCATGGGGGGCATTTTCAATTTTACGTTGCGGAATGTGAAAAATCCACGCTGGCTATAGCTCTCGTGGCTGTATAATATCTTGTTTACTGATGTGCTTAGTAATAATGCCCTGATTCACCAAAAATCTCATACCACAAAAAAATGAAGAACCACAGTAGATTGATGTTTATATCTTAGGGCTATGTGGCTGCAGAAAATGGCTCCCTTGTTGGAGATGAATTGTAAAAAAACATGATTAATATCTTTCTTTTGGTGATTGTAATCCAAAGAGGTTTTTCAGCAACATCACTTATTTATACCCCTTACAGCAATGAGCTCTTTAATTATTGTTGCACTCTGCTTTGTGACAACAGTCAGCGGAAGTTAGTTTAAATCTTGTTGTTTCATGACTGCTACATTTATTGTTGATTACACTCTGTGGAAAGTGTGTGTGTGTGTGTGAGAGAGAGAGATACATAGTTTTGCATGAGAAAACACACACTCACTCTGTGTGTGTGTGTGTGTGAGTGAGTGTGTTTAAAGGAAGAGACATACCATGGTTGTGTCTTTGATGTCAGCATTGTTGGATCATGTGAGTCAGACTCATGAGATTTGTGGAGCCTCAGCAGCTTTGCAAGTTTACTGTGTCAGACTCCTGCCTGCCTATGTCAGTATTACAAAGATTCAACACTATTTTTATCTGCTTTAAAAACATGAGCAGGAATATGTCACAGGGGAAGCTGGTCTCAGGTAGTCATATTGTTAAGACTTCCAAGCCTGGAAAGACTTGGAAAACCAAATCACAGATACTCATACAGCTCATCTAAAACATGAGGCAAAACATTTCAGCTGAGCCTAAGAAAAATCCCACTCCTACATAGGGGGAGGGGATAAACCATAAACCCCAGCTTCTCAGCTTTCATTAAAAAAAAATAGAAAGGGCAGTATTCAATGATATAATAGTGCAAGTGCAAGAATTAGCACTAACACAATGGAACTTTCCCCCTCTTTTCCCCCATGTGCCCCCTAAATCTGTTCTGTGGGTTCCCCAGTGTGTGGGCACAGGGGAGGAGAGGAAGGAAGTCCCTTTCCCCTAGTGCCAAATCTAGTGTTAGTGATGTTATTTAGTTGAACGCTGCTGTAAGTTTCTAGCATTTGTAGAACCTGAGATAAGAGGGAAAATGTACAGGCACTATTCTCATTTATTTTTGAGAAACTAGCCTTCTCTCTCTTTCTGTGTTTACTTTGCTCCTCCCTGAAAAGAAACCATGTGGACAGCCATGGTGGTGGTGTAGTTAGAGTTTTGGTCAAGGACTGGAGACACCTGGGTTCAAATCCACCCATACTCCTGCCTCATTCTATCCATTCATGAATCCTGCCCACCTTCTCAGAACATGTACTCTAATGCAACAGAGTGAAGCACCTTACCAAAAGCATCACTAGGGGGGGAGGGATAGATGAAATCAGAATTGGCCTCTGAATGGTGCAGCAATGTTTTTAAAGTGTTGGCCCTAATGGTATGAGAGGCACCGTTTGCTTCAGGCACCGCAGTGGTAAACCTCTAGCAGGGAAGTGAGGGAGACCCTTCTCGTCTTTGGCACTTGGCGCACAATATACCAGACATACAGTAGCCCCTGGGAATGTTGTTTCCCCAACATCTACTGTTAGAGCAGCACACCAGGTGCTGGAGAGAGAAGGACCAAAAGATTCCCCACCCATCTCTGTCATGGGTTGCCACCAGAGCACTGTGGGAGGAAGATGCCCCCCTTCCCTCTCCCTTCTTGCTGCCAGAGCACTTCCATCCAGGCATGGGAGAGAAATTTGGTTCAGTTCACACTTAATGGCAAGCCTGCCTAATTTGATCTTTCCAAAAGAATACACAAACTGAAACACAGCCAACCTTTGAAATTTGCACTTCTCTGAATGTGGCAATGCAATTATTCAGCCGCATGTGTACAAAAATGCATATAGTATGATAAAGTGTGCATAAAAATGCATATAGTAAGTCCCATACAAAATGCATCATATTAGGGAAACACAGCTTTGCAAATATGAGTTTATTAGACAAAATTGCAAACAGAAATGTTTATACGAGGAGAACGTCACATTTAAACTATATTTCTTTTGCAGCAGCTTCACTGGTTGCCAATTTGTTTCCAGGTTCATTTCACAGTGTGTGTTTGGTGATTACTTTTCAAGACCAATATGGCTTGGATCCAGGATACTCGAGGGACCATCTCCTCTTATACCAGCCTGATGCCCTCTATCAGAGAGGTCCTTCTCAATATTTATTAATTATTAATTATTTATTAAATTTATATCCTGCCCTTCCTCCCAGTAGGAGCTCAGGGAAATACCCCATTTCTAGTGGTGGCTGGTGCCCATTTCGACTGATAGGGCACAAGGCAGGGAGATCAACAGTAGGTGGAGCCAGAGCCACTGACAGGCAGAGCCAATCAGTTTGAGTTTTGTCCTCAACTTTCTCCTTGCTTAGATCTACAAGGGCAACACTGAGACTAAGGCGGAGGAAGCTGGCAGGCAGCCCTATACCCTGGATTGGTTTTAAGTAAGAAAGCAGGCAGGTGAGGGTAGGCTGAAGCTGGTGGCCAGTGCTCTGTTTGCTGTAATGGACCAGCTTCCACTGCCTATTTCTGAATGAGGCATGATTGACCAGGATATTGAGGGGGCCATCTCAGCAGCTGCATCCAGATTGTGGAGTACCATACACTGTAAGATTGCTTTTGCCTCCCCCTCTTTTAGTGTTTTTGCTGATTGGTTAAAACTTTCCTGTTCTGGCAAGCATTTGCCTTGCCAGGCAGATGATTTTGATGTGGTAAACCCTTATTTTAGAATGTTCTTATCTAAGGATCCAGTTTCCATTTTTATGCTGCTTTTTTCTTCTTTTTTCCTTTTATGGGGTTTGTTGGTTTTTAATTGTTGTAAGCTACCCTGAGTAGTGCAAACTGGAAAGTAGAGTATACCTTTAGTATATGGAATAGATGATACTGACAAAAGACTGCATGTTTACCCATACACACAAACATATTTCACTCACAGTGGGATTATCCCTCCTCATTTGAGATGTAGAGGCTGTGGTGTAATCAGGGCAGGGCTTTGAGGCAGAAGTCCAGGGCCCCACACAACAGCATGAGCAGGAGGCTCCCAAACAATCCAGGAAGGCTGGCTTACCACACTGGTTGCCAGCAGTGGAGACTGGTGGCTCTGACGTCGGTGTGGCAGTGAATCAGCTCCGGGTTTCAGTTTAAACGTTCAAGGAGCTGTCCAAAGTGCAGAACCTATTTTGGGATTAAAAACTGGAGTGAATTCAGTGCCCCGCTGATATGTAGCCACCGGTCTCCACTTGTTGCCAGTTTGTTTCCAGACTTAATTTGAGGTATTCATGCTTGTGTTTAAAGCCATAAATGACTTAGGCCCCACATATCTGAAATACCACCCCCTTCCCTACAGACCCTCTTGGGTGTTGAGGTCAGCAGAAGGGGACTTCTTGGTAGTTCCACCACTCTCAGAAGTTTGGAGGGGTGGCCTGGGAGAGGTCATTCTCTGTGGCAGCCTCTAAGTTGTGGAATATCCTCCCCATAGAGGTGTTTCTGGCATACCTTTTGTCATATGCTGAAGACACACCTTTTCACTCTGGCTCTTGACACTTGAGTTTATATATTTTAGGACCCTCTCTACTTATGAATGTAATTTGTTTTAATAATGCATTTTATATTGTTGTGACCCGTGGACCTACAGGTGAAGAGCAGGTAATACAGTTGCTATTTTGAAGTGAATGGCTGTCTAAAGACAACTGGGTGCAAATGGGATAGCACAGAACTGCCCATGAAATGTCACTCTTTCCCAATGGTGAAAATGTACTTGTGGCATATTGTCAGTGACTGTGTAGAAAGATTGCCAAGTACCAAATGGCAGAGTCCTGTTTTGAAGAAGCAAAATATCTGGCTGAGGCAAGTAACAGATCAGAGAACTTTGTAAACCATGGCCCCTGACCTCATATGTGTGTGGGGTACCTGGACTTCCTCAGGGGAAAAGCATTTACTACATTCTCAGCGACACTCTTGTACTATTAGAACACACACTTCAAGGGTGATCACAGGCTGCTTTCCGAAGATATATGTATCTTCTCCATAAAAAAAAAATGGTCCTACTTTATTCATAGATGTTTAATAACAGGAAACCTTGTTACAAGCTTGTTTTTATGGGTGGTGGGTTATTGATTCTGAACCACATAGGCAGGCATGTGTTCAGAAAACGATTGTTCTGAAGCAGAAGCTGAACAGAGGAACAAAGACAAGTTGATACTACAGTTGAGATGGCTGGAACTGAACAGCAAAGCCTGACTCCTCCCAGGAGCTAAGCAATAGCACCTGCCTTCCTAAATCCAAACAGAGAGATTTCACAAGAAGACAGGAGGCTTTTAACTTGTGAAGGGAGCAGCCCAACGTGTAATTTCAGTCAGCGTGGAAATCTGTGGTTCTTTGGTGGCTTGGCACTATGCTTCTGCCTCCTTCTCTGAGAACATACCTGAGTAAGGAACTTCATTGGTCTAAAGATGAGCTGAAAGTCCAGAGGAGCTGTTTTGAAATGCTGGGACCTGTAACAAGCTAAAGAAACCAACAGATCCTGACTTTCAAGAAGACCCAAAACAGATTCCAGGGAGCCAGCTAGATTTTGTGCTTAAGGTGGCACAACCTGGGAAAGTGGTCTTCCAGTCTCTGCTCAGCTGGGAATTCACTGGGTGGTGAAGGCTTTATCTCACAGCCTCAGTTGTTCTTCAGTAAACAATGCCAACATATTGCACAGGATTGTTGTTAAAGAAGATAAAGATTAGCACTTTGCACTGCTAAAGATATAAAAATGTTGTTTTTGTTGCTGCTGTTGCTATTTTCCCTGGCATTCCAGAGAAAAGGTGAATGAGCTTGTCACAATGGCACTGAGAAGCTCCCTTAAGATTTTAGAGATGTGATCACAATAAATGTAAGCATGGAAATCCATTCTTAATTTTATTTTGAACATGCAATAAGAGTGAACAGAGAACATGAGGTTCAGTTTCAGGAGAAGAAGCCTCAACCTACTTCCTTTGGATTTTCAAATGCTGGCCAAATGAATTTTTCATGCATCAAAGTCTGGAAGCTCTTCTCTTTTACAGTGGAATATTTCTGAAGGTCAGCTTTGGTGAGTTCTGATGTAGGAATGTTATTTTCTTCTTAGTTTAGAGTAGCAAATCCAGATTCCTAACTCTGAGTAAGCTCGTTGTGTGCTGTCCACTTTTCTGAGATTGGGGTGGAAACAAATAATCACTTACTATGTGGTCAGTGTTGCAAACATTTCCAGTTGCGGCTCTAGCCAGAATCTGTAACCCCATCAACCTAATTTGCCATAGAGCCAGGATGTCCAACTGCTGTGTCCCACACACACAGCAGTAGCAGACAGCATGGTGGGGCAGAGGTGCTCACCTGACCTCCCAACAGCTGAACTACTGTTGCTGCTTCTGCTGAGAGGGAAGGGGCAAGGCAGTGGGAAGGTTGGTATGGTACAAACACAACAGCAGCACTCATCCAGTGCTCCTGCTAGTGCATTTGCACTGTGCCAACCTCCTCACCACCTGCCTCTCCCCCTCTCCCTCTCCCTTTCCCTCTCAGTGGGGAGTAGAGATTCAGCTGTCAGGAGGTCAGGTGAGTGCTGCCACCCCACCACATTATCCACTACTGACAGAGAGTACTTGTATCTATCCCCAAGAGACTACCATATTTTAACCATGGTATCCAACAAACAGATTTGTAGGCAATGTGCAATGGACTTGTGCAATGGAACTTCCCCATTTCCACCCCCATGTACATCCCACACCCTTGTCAAACCTGCTCTGAAGGGTTAGGGGGAAACACGGAACTGGTTATGGAGGTATGCGGGGGCAGGAAGGGGAGGGAAAGTTCTGTTGTGGAAGCTGAAATCCTTGTGCTAACTAAACAAGTTATTTAGTGCTACGTTGGAAACAATCCATTGGCTTTTCTAGTTGCTTGTGAGGTCATTGATGGGGGGGGTGCTGAAAAGTAAATGTGCTTCCCAAAAGAGCCCTTTAATCAGTAGATTGGCATTGGACTTCTGTCTTTCCTGAATGCACATGAGATAAGCAAGACAATAACATTGGCCACATTCACACCATACATTTATTCCACTATTCCACTTTAAACAGTCATGGCTTCCCCCAAAGAATCCTGAGGAATGTGATTTGTGAAGGGTGCTGAGAGTTGTTAGGAGACACCTGTTCTCCTCACACAGCTACAATTTACAGAATGGTTTAACAGTCAGTCCCCCTTCCCAGAGAACACTGGGAATTGTAGCTCTATGAGGGAAAAAGGAGTCTCCTAGCAATTCTCAGCACCTTCAAACTACATTCCCAGAAATCAATGAGGGAAGCCATGACTGTTTAAACTGGAATAATAGTGGAATAAAATGTATGGTGTTAATGTAGTCATTATTGTGTAACACATTTTATCTTATTCTCTCAAGGATTTATATTTGCGCTAATGGAATGAGTGCATTGGATACCAGCCATAAAAATTGCCTGGTCTCCTGTCCCCTAGCCCACAGATGGGCAAACTGCATGCAGCCTACAGCCCTCACCCTCCTCTGTGCATCCCCCTGGCATGAGAAGCAAGACGATCTGACCCAATCAGAGCGCAGCACCAAAAGTGTTGTTCCTCCTACCTTGTATTAATTAGAAATATAGACTGTGAATTGCAGACTTGTTTCTGTTTAGAAATCTGTCTTGTCCCTTTTTTGTCCCCCTCCCCTTATTTTTTTGGTAGAACTGCCTTGATGATGCCCAAGAAGTTGGTCATCCCTGCTATAGCCAGAGTAGAATAACTATTCACGGTGAAAGGGCTCTATTATATGGGATAGACTTGGCCAAGCATAACAGCATCAAACCCAAATGAGCAAAAATTTCTGCAACAAACTACTTGGGTAGCCTTTAGCTGAGAAAGGCACAAATTATGGATATGATTTCTTTTAGTCTTCTATAAATATTGTAGTTATTAAATATACCTAACTCAGAAACTGGATCTAGATTTTTTTAAAAGACAAATAATAAATAATGGATTCAAAACAGATGTTTGTGTTTTCCTGCTAGTAATGTCATACTGTTAATATTTTAAAACATTTATTAGCTGCTTCAGTATTGACAGCAGTCATAACAGTGAGGTGTCTGCAAATAGATGCCAAAATAATTCAAAAAGAAATATCACAGGACTTCATTGGCTAGGATCAATTGGTGACTCTGATGCATGGAGAGGCAGTAGAGGCTGCCTTTGGGCTTGGTGCAGAAGCTCCAACTGGTGCAGAAATTGCAATGGCTAGGCTGCTGATGGGGAAGACAGCTGATAGCATGTGACACCTCTGCTAAAACATCTGCACTGGCTACCCATATGCTACCAGGTCAGGTTCAAAGGTCTTGTGAGGATATACAAAGCCTTGAACAACTTGCATCCATCATACCTTTAGGACCACCTGAGCCCTTATATTCCAGCTAGATCACTGAGATTATCTGGAGGAACGCTGTTAGTTGTCCCCGTGTTACAGAGGCCTGACTGAATTCAAACTAGAAGTCGGGCATTTAGTGTCATCAGTCCCAAGCTGTAGAATGCTCTTCTAGCAGAGATTCAGTAGGCATCCTCACTTTTGACTTTCAGGCATCTCATGAAGACCTTTTTATGCTGATAAGCCTTTGCAGCTGTTTAAATTTTATTTACTTTGATTAGCCAGTCACCTTAATGATTATCTGTAGTTTTATTTTTTAATGGTGTTTTATGCTTTAACATTGTAAACCACCCTGATATGTCATGATATGGTGGTATAGAAATTATTTTATAAATAAATAATCTGTAGGCTCCAGTCATGTGAGAAGGCATATGTTACCTTCCCTCTTCCCAGAATGTCCAAATAGGTCAGGAGCATGGTGATTTGGGGGGGGGGCATGTGTCCTACTTTACAGTCCCCTATTGGTCCAAGTCTTGTTTAAGATGAAGAAGCCTAAGAAAGAAGATCGGGGGCCTTGAAGTTGCCATCAGCAGTTAGCACCACATATAAAAGATGCACATTAGACCAGAAGTTCAACCTAGAGAATTTTATTTACACAAGGCCATCCACACTGTTTCCTCAATGTGACAGACTATCTGATGACAATGAACTCTTCTGCCTTTTCTTTCAAAGAGGGATTTCACTGGGATAATAGCAAAAATAGGAATGCTGCCACAGTCATAAGAATATTATATCTTCTCTTTCAAAATGTGCATGTGCAATATTTATTTAAAGGACGCTGTGAAAATGCAGGTTACATCTAATTTGCAAATGGGAGGGGGAAATGTGCTACACCTTTGAGATCAAGATTTCTTTCCTGTGGGAAACTGCTTTAAAGATTTCCCTTTTTAATTTCCTGAAAACTTTTAATTAAACCTCATTTCAAAACAAAGACAATTATGCAAAAGGGGGAAAAAGTGCAAAGACAGAGATGACGCATCTTGGACAAATCCTCAGTTTTCCATTCTTGGGCTGTTATTAAAAAAATAGTGGGGATTAATAAATGCTACAACTAATAATGAAACTTGATTCTAAATTTCAACTGTTATGGTACTTAAATAAATGTGTTCATATTGATAGACATGGCTGGATATATACATGATTTGGGTCAGAAATTTTCCTTTAATTCAATGCATTCAATCCACTATTTTACATCTGTACAATACTCTTTAATTTTTACACAAGAAGAATTTTCTCCTTTGGAGAAAGTAATTGAAGAAATTACATTTTCAAATTATATTAAGCAAGCAGCTAAACAGCTGGAATGGGCACAACTATGCCATTGCTGTTGTTCTTATGCACTGGTACAGCATCTAAAATTTGCTGGATACCTTACAGCCCATTGGAGCTGAACACTGCTTTTACAGAGAACATTAAATCCACATTTCTTTGAAAAGATCTATGAATAAATAACAAAGTAATCAATTTCTTGGCACTGATTAATGATTAATACATGTGTCCTTGATCAATTACGTTCTACCTCCATGGCCCACGGTATCTGAGTACAAGCTAGTTAGCTGAACATTAGCAACAGCAGAGAGAATTTGCCTTTTGCAATAACACATTGTTCTTTTTATTTACTGCTCTTTAATCTCTATTACTATTTACTGAGAGTAGACAGAGGCTAGGTTAACCAGTGTACAATAAAAGAAGGTATTCCAAGAAGATTCTTCATGTAACCTGGGTAGAAATGCCATTTCACACCAATCCAAACCTTCACCAAGCTTGGCATTGCTATTAGTCACACCTTGTTTCATACTGTGAACTCTATCTGCTCTCAAAATATTACTTACCAGAGCAACCAATCTGTACCTAAGCACATATACCCAGCATCGTGGAAGCTGTGATTCAGAAATGGAAGAAGGACAACTATCTCCCCACATGTTCCTTACCATTAGATAGAGCAGGTGCGAGGAATCTTTGGCCCTTCAGAACTCGATGAACTACAATTCCCATCAGCCTCAGCAATCATGGTCAATGGCCAGGGAAGATGGGAGTTGCAGTTCAGCAACATCTGAAAGGCAAAAGGTAGAGTGAGGTTGCCACCTCAGGCAGCCAACCTCATAAAAGGGCAGCAAATTGTTGGTTTTTATTTTATTATTATTATTGTATTTTTATAACCAAGGATACTTGAGGATGGGGTGAACGGATTAATTTCTGTCCATGTGAGCTTTGCATGTGTTCATTCATAACTCAATTACATCTGGTTTCCACCATAATCTGGGTTTTTAAAATGCACCAAAAAAACCACACATTTCATTCTAAATTATTCATTGTTGTAGACATGTTGATTCATATTGGTTTAAAGCTGAGAATTGTACCACAAATTCTGGAAAAGTGCAAAGAAGCAGCATTCCAATGTGCATATTAGTCTAGAACAGTGGTTCCCAACCTGGAGTCTGTGACCCCCATAGGGGCTGAGAAGTTATCCTGGGGGGGATGGCGTGAAGAGTCAAGAGAGGAATTAAAAAAAATTAAGTGTTCAGGATAGCTGAAATGAACTGAGCAAGTGTGAGTGACTTTAATTCCTGGTTCCTCACCCTGCCCCCCAAGAAGACCAGCTGCTGATTGCTCTTCCTGACTTCCCAGCTCCTTAACCCCTTATGAAGGGTAGCCCCAGCCTTTGCATGTTGCACAGACTGGTGGTGGCAACGGCAATAGCAGAAGGAGAGCGCAGACATGATGGCCAACATGTACTGAGTGGGTGATGTGTGTGTGTGTGTATGTACGTAGGGAAGGGGGGTCCTCCACAACCCACTAGACTGCTGCAATGTGAATGACACGGAAAGAGGCATGCAGCAGTGGCAGCACACTCCCCCCCTCCCTGTGCATTATCCTGTAGACCCACACAGGCCATTACTAGGTTAAGGGGAAGGTGGTGGTGATGGGGGGTGAGGGTGAGAAAAGCAGAAGGGAAGGTCACTCCTCATCCCTTTTCCTTATAAAGAGAGGGAGAGAAAGAGGCAGCAGTTGAGGAGGATTCCACCCTCACGCTCACCATCTACTTTCCTCTTCTCCCTCCTGTGGGACACCCTCCCTTTGGTATAAGGGGACAGGAGGGGGGAGTGAGGGAAAGAAGAGGTGGGACCATGTACATTTGTTTTGAGGTCTCACTGCCACCACAGGTTACTCCGAGAAAGGAAGCATCTAGAATGGACACACAGCTCACTTGACTCCAATCCTCCCTCCCCCTTCCTGCCCTCATGTCCCGAGTGCCTTTCCTCCCACATGGTTGCTCCTCTTCACTCTTCAAGCTGTTGTTGCCTCTTACTCTGCCTTATTTTGACCCACCGAACCTCTCCCCCACCCACAACTTGACATGCCTTTCCTCCCTCTAACCCTGGCCCCTCCCTTTGCATTACTTCTATCTCTTTTTTTCTTCTCTCTCTGCCCACTTGTACTTGCCCACCCCCACCCCTGGCACCCAAATTTCAGGGTGACCAAGGCTGTTTCCGTGCCAAAACCAGGCCTGAAACACGACTGAAATGGATCCAGATAATCGGTCTCATCCAAGAGTGTCTGGAGCTGGCCTGCCACCACTTGTTCAAGGACCTTGCCCAGGAATGGAACATTTGCCACCAGCCTATACTTATTAAGGTTTTCTGGGTCCAGGGAGGGTCTTTTCAGGAGTGGTCTCACTACCGCCTCTTTCAGGCAGCCAGGGACCACCCCCTCTCGCAGAGAGGCATTAATCACTTCCCTGGCTCAGGTGCCTATTCCATCCCTGCTAGCTTTTATTAGCCAAGAAGGGCAAGGATCCAGCACAGAAGTGGTTGCATGAACCTGCCCAAGCACCTTGTCAACGTCCTCAAGCTGTACCATCTGAAACTGATCCAAGAAATAGGCACAAGGCTGTGTTCTGGATACCCCACTTGATTCACCTGCTATAACACTGGAGTCTAAGTCCTGGCGGATGCTAAAGATTTTATCCTGGAAGTACCTAGCAAATTCATTACAGCGGGCCTCAGATGGTTCTACCATGTCCCTGGGGCCAGAGTGTAATAGTCCCCGGACAATTCTGAAGAGCTCTGCTGGGCGGCAGATTGATGATTTGATAGTGGCAGCAAAATATTGTTTTTTTGCTGCCCTCACTGCCCCTAATTACAGCTTACTATAGGCACTTCCCAGTGTATAATTGGAGTTCGTCTCCATCTGCACTCAAGCCGTCTCCTAGTGGCAGCAAAATATTGATGACAACAGACCCCTAACAATATGGAAAAGCTTCACTGGACAGCTACAGTAGGCCTTCTTTGCCACCCTCACTGCCCCACAGTAGGCACAGCTATGAGGTTTTACTCGTGTCCGATCAGCCTCACAGCACATCTGTTGCCATTTGCGCTGTAGCCGTCATCCAGCTTATTTCATTGCCCTTCCCTCACTGGTGTACCAGGGTGCAAACCGGGCTGTACAATGCCGGAGAGAGTGCTCGGGGGCAACAGTGTTAAGAGCCCAACACGCCTCGCTGTTCCACAGTGTGACAAGGGCTTCAACAGGGTCACCTGCTGTATCTACTGGGAACTCCCTCAGGGCATGTAAGAACCCAGTGGATTCCATTAGTCTCTGAGGAAGGCCCATCTTAATCTGTCCATCGCTCTTGATGGGGAGGATTGGAGCCATAAGTCTACACTTCATCAGGAAGTGGTCTGACAGTGACAATGGGGTGACATCCATCCCCCCCATCTGCAGAACGCCCCTTCCTCTATCTGGAGCAAACTCCAAGTTGAGGGTGTGCCCAAAACTATGCGTCTGGCCTGTGAGAACTTGAGACAGTCCCATGGTCATCATGAAGGCCATGAAGTCCTGAGCTGGAACACTAGAGGCAGCCTCAGCATGGACATTGAAATCACCCAGGACTATCATTCTGGGCTCCTCCAATACCACAGATGAGATAGCCTCCACCAGCTCAAGAAGCTGCCAGGCAGCAGGGTGGACTGTACACCACCAGCAACCCTAGTTTACTGTCTCCTTGGCTCAATACCAGGTGCAGGCTGTCACAGCCAGCTCCAAGACAGAGTGGTTTCCTGCTGACAGACATGGAAGTTCTGTAGACCACAGCAGCTCCTCCCCCCATCCCTGCAGCCTGTGCTGGTGTTGCACCGAGTATCCAGGTGGGCAAAGCTGGGTCAGATCAACTCCTCCCAGCTCACCCACCCAGGTCTCGGTAATGCACACCAAATTGGCACCTTCATCCATGATCAAATTATGGATGAGTGTGGTCTTATTGTGTACCGATCTGGTGTTAAACAACAGCACACACAGGCCAGTGGGCACAGCAGATGCGCAACAAGGAACCCATCCATGAGAGGAGTGGAACAAGGTGTAGATAGCCTTGCCCTCATCTTCTATGGTAGTTCACCACCTTCCCATGGCTCTACCTCCCTCTACCCATGATTACTGAAATTGGGATGGCATCACTCATGTTCCTCCTTACTAAGTCTCCTCCTAAATACATGATATGAACCCAACAAGAGCCCACCAACAAAGCCTACTTGAACCAATTGTCCCAGTAGGCCTCTGAGAAAATTGGGAACAGTCAGAGCCACTCAATATTTTTCACACAGGGCACATCTACTCCCCCCCATCTCATATCCAGGGAGGGCCAGCCTTCTGCCAGTTACAGACTCTCACTCTGAAGGCATCTGGCAACTTTCTCCTGTCTTTCAGTTCACTCTACATGCTCTCACCCTGCACAGGAACTAGACATGCTCCACTATTAATTCCACCACATTAGTTTTTTTAAAAATAGAAGGGGGTAGCACCCTCAACCTCAGGACTCCCTAAGAGACTCCCCAAGGGGAAATTCCCTTCGGAGTCACCCCTTTGGTGGTGATCCCGGCAGTGGCAGACCTGCCACCCAGGGGCAGCTGTAATTTATGCCCCCTGACCCAGCCAGGAGCTGATGCAAGAGGCTGCAAGATTGGCTGCAGCCTCCCTGACTCCCAGGCAGGGGGTCCCAGTCCTTGCAGCACTTACCAGGGACTTCAGCTGTCTCAAGAGACACCAACCCAGAGGAGCAAGCAAGCAAGCAAGCACACAGATGCTCAGGTGCTCACTCCCAGGGCAGGTCTTCTCTAGTCCCCCAGTGCTGCAGCTGCTCTTTTTTATTTTGATTTTGCCTATAGGATTGTGTGAACTGTATGTTGAAATGAATGAATCCTGAAGGTTTTCAAAGGGCTCTGGGGGATTTTCCGGCTGATAGGACCGGCGCTCCTGTTGAAGCCCTGGTTAATCTGTGGAATGCGGAGATGGCCCGGGCTGTCGACATG
This sequence comes from Rhineura floridana, assembly GCF_030035675.1. Lineage (NCBI taxonomy): Eukaryota > Metazoa > Chordata > Lepidosauria > Squamata > Rhineuridae > Rhineura > Rhineura floridana. The sequence continues at coordinate 65,519,440 of NC_084484.1, read as the reverse complement.
ATCGCTCCTGCGCGCCCTCTCCTTTGCAGAGCTCATTCAGCTCCTTGGTATACTCCAGAGTTGAGGGCGATGAAGCAAGATAGGAGGCGGCTTGAGCGGAGATGGAGACGAACTTCTGATGAATGCAACTATATGCTGGTTTGTGCTTTCACCAAGCGGTATATAGGAGCGGTGAGGGCGGCGATAAAACAATATTTCGCCGCCACTATTAAGGCATCTCTCTCCCGCCCAGCAGAGCTTTTTAGAGTTGTCCGAGGGCTACTCCATCTAGGCCTTCAGGACACTGTAGATACTTCGGTGTCCCGCTGCAATGAGTTTGCTGAGCACTTCCAGCATAAGATCTTACGCATTCGTCGGGACCTAGACTCTCATTTTATAGCAGTTAACCCTAGTGAGGTGTCTGGTGCACAGTCTTATCATGTTTTGTTGGATGAGTTTCAGTCGGTTCAGTTCGAGGATGTGGACAAGGTGCTTGGACAGGTACGTGCAACCACTTCGGTACTAGATCCTTGCCCCTCTTGGCTAATAAAAACTGGCAAGGAGGGAACAGTTGGCTGGGCCAGGGAAGTGATAAATGCCTCCTTGCGAGAGGGAGTGGTCCCTGGCTGTCTGAAGGAGGCAGCAGTGAGACCTCTCCTGAAAAAGCCTTCCCTGGACCCAGAGGATTTCAGCAGCTACAGACCAGTGGCAAATGTTCCATATCTCGGCAAGATCTTGGAACGAGTGGTTGCTGACCAGCTCCAGGCACTGTTGGATGAAACCGGTTATCTAGATCCATTTCAATCGGGTTTCAGGCCCGGTTTCGGCACTGAGACGGCCTTGGTCGCCCTGTTTGATGATCTATGTCGGGAGAGAGACAGAGGGAGTGTAACTCTGTTGATTCTCCTTGATCTCTCAGCGGCTTTTGATACCATCGACCATGGTATCCTTCTGGAGAGGCTTGCGGAGTTGGGAGTTGGAGGCACTGCGTGGCAGTGGTTCCGCTCCTACTTGGCGGGCCGTCTCCAGAAGATAGTGCTTGGGGAACATTGCTCGACACCGTGGGTACTCCAATGTGGGGTCCCGCAGGGTTCGGTTTTGTCTCCCATGCTTTTTAACATCTATATGAAGCCGTTGGGTGTGGTCATCAGGAGTTTTGGAGTGCGTTGTCACCAGTACGCTGATGACACGCAGCTCTACTTCTCCTTTTCATCTTCCTCAGGTGAGGCGGTCAATGTACTGAACCGTTGCGGACGCGACAATGGACTGGATGAGAACTAACAAACTGAGACTCAATCCTGACAAGACTGAGATGCTGTTGGTGGATGGTTTTTCCAATCAGATGGTGGATACATATCCTGTCCTGGATGGGGTTACACTCCCCCTAAAGGAACAGGTTCGTAGTCTGGGAGTCGTTCTAGACTCTTCGCTGTCACTTGAGGCTCATGTAGCCTCGGTGGCACGGAATGCGTTCTACCAACTTCGATTGGTAGCCCAGCTACGTCCCTACCTGAGTAAGGAGGATCTTACATCAGTAGTACATGCTCTGGTAACCTCACGTTTGGATTACTGTAATGCGCTCTACGTAGGGCTACCTCTGAAGACGGTTTGGAAGCTACAGCTGGTGCAAAATGCGGCGGCCAGACTGCTAACAAGAACGAAGCGGTCTGACCATATAACACCTGTTTTGGCCTGCTTGCACTGGCTTCCAATACGCTTCCGGGCCAAATTCAAAGTGTTGGTATTAACCTATAAAGCCTTATACGGTGCGGGACCTCAATATCTGTCGGAACGCCTCTCCCGCTATGAACCGGCTTGTACACTACGGTCTGCTACGAAGGCCCTCCTCCGGGTCCCGACTCATAGGGAGGCCTGGAGGGCAGTGACAAGATCAAGGGCCTTCTCAGTGGTGGCCCCCGAACTATGGAATAGTCTCCCCGAGGAGGTTCGCCTGGCGCCGACACTATCATCCTTTCGGCGCCAGGTTAAAACCTTTCTCTACTCTGAGGCATTTTAATTTTTTGTTAATGATTGTAATGTTTGTAATTTGATTTTAGCCTTTGCTGTTTTTAGATTGTGAAATTTGATTTTAGACTGATGTTTTTGTATTATATTGTATTGTATTGTATCTATGTTCACCGCCCAGAGAGCTATTGCTAGTCGGGCGGTATATAAGTTTTAAAAATAAATAAAATAAATAAATTGTATACTGTGCTTTAATTTCATGCCAGGCGGATTTCTCTCTCTCTCTCTTCTGCCTCTGTTTCTCCACATTCATGGAAATCATGGTGGTGGCCAGAGTAGCAGCAGGAAGAGAAGCAACAATTAACATGTGGGGGTCAGAAATTTTTTTGAAGTTACAAAGGGGGTCCCGTACTCATGAAGTTTGGGAACCACTGGTCTAGAAAGCATCAGTAATGTTGGTTTACTTAAAACTGCAGATTCAATGAAATTCTTCAGTAATCCTACTAGTGGGATTTTCTGTCTCAAATGCCAAAATAACTTGGTACTTGCACCTTGACTGGTAGGAGGGGCAAGGGAGCCATTTGTTGTTCCACCCCACCCAGCAACATAGCCTGGCTCTGCTTGGAGATGCACATTCAGTATGGCTAAACTGTGTTCAGAATGGGTTCCTTCAAGTTATGGCTGTCAATGACATTCAACTGCTTCTCCAAAATCTTTTGTTCTCTCTTCTCTTGCTTTGTTGTAGTCCCTTAAAAGTCAATGGGATTATTGAAAAATAATTTGGAGATCACAGCTTTGCGTTAATATATTGGGGCCTATAATCCTTTCAAAAAATAATTCCACCCACATAACATGAGAGAGAGAGAGAGAGAGAGAGAGAGATGCAATAATCTTCTTACTATGTGAAGTCTAGTTATTATAGTTTTTTTGTCCCTTAAAAAGATGTTTGTCACTGATTTCAAAGAGAGCAGGGGAAAGCCTTTTGTTTTGACACTAATATGGTCTAGAATAGCTGAGGCATAAACAAGAAAAGATGTACCAAGTCTGTTTAAGTCCTTTCAACCTACTAGAAAATATACTATTAGCATAAAAAAGGTAAAGGAGTCCCCGCACTTGTAGTGCGAGTCGTTTCTGACTCTTAGGGTGACGTCCTGTGATGTATACTAGGCAGACCGTACATATGGGGTAGGATTGCCAGTTCCTTCCCCAGCCTTTCTTTACCCCCCAGCGTATGCCGGGTACTCATTTTACCGACCACGGATGGATGGAAGGCTGAGTGGACCTCGACCCCTTTTACCGGAGATTCGACTTCCTCCTTCTGTTGGAATTGAACTCCGGCCATGAGCAGAGCTTTCAGCTGCGTTACCGCCGCTTACCACTCTGCGCCACGGAGAGTCACTATTAGCATATCTAACCTAAAAATCCTTTTTGTGAGCAGTTATTTTTTTCAGAGACTTCTTGAATCCTGTGCCTCCTCTGGATTATTTATTTATTCTTTCCATTTTTCAAAGCTGCTTTATGCCAGAAAAGGTTCTAGAGCAGCTCACAATTCAATAAAAATAACAGTCCTGCCCTCAGGCTTACAATCTAAACAGACATAACACAAAAGGAAAAGGGAATGGGAAGAGAAGATGAAAACAAGCAAACTCAGGCACCAACTTCTTAATGTTACAAGGTTCTTCTTATGACCAGCTTAGGTGGAAATGGGCTACTCACAGTTCAAAACAAGAAACCTTGGCAGCCTCTGTGAAATAGCTTATCTGGAAGTAACTGTAATGAAAGTGGGATGTCGTTGGCCTACTGGAGCTTAGCCGGAATCTGCCATCTTCTTTTGATTCCCATCGAGGCATATGGGGGTTGATGCCATCAGCCCCAGATGCTCCTCCTACTCTCTCTCTCATTGCTGTTAATAAAACTAAAAAATGGGTACCACATTGTGCGTCAGAGTGATCACACTTGGTTTGCCCCTTTGTTACTTGCCTGTGCTGTGTTAAACATTCTGACAAAGTTAGATCCCAAACCTGATCCATCCAACCTCTCAAACTGGGTTGAGCCACTCCTTTCCAGTGATGAGGTACCAGCTTTCAAAGTTCTTCCCTAACCTTGTTGCCAACCCAAGTTCCATTCCTTCCTGAAGATACCAGACTAAACTCTTTTCTATGCAAATAAATACAAGCTCCACCACTACGAGCTATGAATAAGTATAACCAGCTTCCTCTATAGTTATTTTTGCATTCTCTATGCCAGCAGTTCCCAAACTTTTCCCCCCATGGATCACTTGAAAATTGCTGGTGGTCTTGGCAGAGCACTTAACTGATCTTTCTCCCCATGGTAGCAATTGCAATGCACTGTGCTAGATGCTGCATGATTTTTAACTGCATTTTTATGGCTTCCTTTATTTCTTATATTGTATTTTACTGTATTACAATTTGCATTCCATGGAATTCAAACGGTAATAAATATAAGAAATAAAAGAAGCCAAAAAATGCTATTAAATACCAGTATGAATATTTAGTGCAAACATGCTGCAGACCACCTGAATGAAGCTCGCAGATGACTGGTGGTCCACAGACCATAGTTTGGAAACCCCTGTCTCAGGCTAAAAAGTCACACCAACGTCTTACATTTAAAGCACATGACTTCCCCCATGGAATACTGGGACTTCTATGCCAGACTCTCAAATGCTGGGAATATTGGCAAATACTGGAAAACTGGGAATTCTATGCTGTGAGCCAAAGGGGGGGGGAACTGAGAGGAGTGTATGTAGACTTTAAGGTTTCTTTGTCTGGTCCTTGGAACTAATCCCAGGCCACTGCCTTTCCCCAGCGTATACCTCTCACTGGTCCTACGGTGCACTCACCTTGAGTGCTTTTGCCTGGCTGGAATGTGTCTGGGAACTGCTGTAATGCCTATTGCATCCTGGATGAAGAGGTATATGTTCACACACACATAGTGAGATATATAAAAATCTCTGACTTATCTATGACTGGAATGCCAAGTTTTGACAAGCAGAAATTTACAAAAAAACAAAAAGTGAAGGAAAGCAGAGAAACAGCAATCCACATTAGTGACTTTTTAATTCAATGCACTTCAACCTCTGAGCATTATGAGACTTCCAGGGGTCCCAGCACTTGCCCTGGGTTTGGTTTCATTGGAATGAAGGTCAGCGGAAACTGTGGTGTCTTTAGGATATATGGTTTTATTTGCATGCATATACCACCTAGGCACAAGATGGAAGGGGCTCACAGCATTAACACTGCAACAGATCTTGCTTCCAGCATTAGGTTTCTAGGGGAGTCCCCAAAGCCATACCTTAGGGTGAGGAAGCCTCTCTGTATCTTTCCACCTCCCCACTCCACCTCAGATTAAACACAAAATCTACCTCAGGCTGCAACCAGATGAAGGGGAGAGCTACCCTTGTTCCTATGGCAACACAACTTCTCTTGGCACAGTTTTTAGATATGTAGATTGGGTACTTGACAGACCCATTAATCTAACAAAGAACCTGGCTTGACCAGTACATCAGGTTTCGCTGCACAACTATATGGATTCAAAATCATGGCTGGAAGGGGATCCTAAGGTCTCATCTAGGCCAGCTCCCCAATCCTTTTATACTTTTATGTTGTACATAGCCAGGAGAACTGTTGCTATTGGGTAGATGATAAAATGAATATGTGGGTTTTTAAGGAGGCAATTCAATCTTCTTAACATTGTTTAGAATAAAATTAATATATCTTCAGATGGTTACACTTATAAAGTTTGACATGCACCATGTTTATGCAAATTATACTTATTTTATGAGCCTACAAACTGCAAAAGAGCATTAGCTGTGCAGATGTGTTTTTTCACTGCGGCCTTTGGAAACAAAACCAAAATATTTTCCAAAGGCAATGGCTGTAGATAAGATCACATGCAATGAATAATGCATTGGGTTTGAATATGCCCAAGATATGAATAACATATCATAAATGTTTTTAGAATTATGCTAGAAAACAGTTCTAAAATAAGAGGGGATTGGATTAATTTATCAAAAGTGGTAACTAAGTGAAACTACCTACAGCTAAAAAAAATGCATTTGCATTCTTTTTTAGACACTAGCAGGCATATGAAGTCATAGGAACATAGAAAGCTGCCTTATACCCATCTAGCTCAGTGTTTACACTGACTGGCAGCGGCTGTCCAGGATTTCTGACAGGGAATCTCTCCCAGCCCTACCTGAAGATGCTGTTGATTGAACCTGGGACCTTCTGCATGCAAAGCAGATGCTCTCTCCCTGAGCTACAGCCCTTCCTTCAAGTCCCAAGTAATGAGACTCCATTGGTTATGTATTCATGAACATTATTAAGCTGTCATTTAAAATGTTTCTACTCCCAGTACTTTGTCTGTCATTATTATTTACTATCAGCTTCTGATGTCTTAGAGATGTATATATGTTGCATCTGATACAGATATTCCTGTTTTGGTTAAGAGATCAAAACTGTGCTCAGCACAGCTAACAGAATTTGGTTTCTAATTACAGCCTGATTTCCCTTCCTGTTTTTGGAAACGTAATAGCAGATTCCTCATTCCCTTCACACTCTTAACATTCAAATTCTATCACTGCCCTCAAAATACATTCACTTATTTACTCCTTTTCATCATTCCTTCAGTTTATCTTCTTGTCTAGCTTGATGAGCAATGACACATAGGGGATAATGATTGGTGGACTGATTGAAATCACCCTAGGGGATTAAAAATTATTTTAAAGGATATTTATTCCTATATATATATAAACATGTAAAAAGTCATTACACTGCAGTTTGCTTGGCAGCAGACAGGTGGCATTGTGAACTACAGTGTGCTGAGAAGTGATAGTGCCAGGTGGCGAGATATTGGCCAAGCAAGTGAGGCCGGCATGAAGCAAGTAAGAGAGCCTACTGACCAACCAGCATAAGTAGCTGTCACACAAAGTGAGTCGGCATCTGGCAAGGGGGTGGCAATTGCACACTAAATCCTGGCAGCACTGGCGGGGGGGTTGGTGATGGCGGTGGGGGCACCTGGAGTTGCCATTTTGGAGTTAGGTGCTGGGGTTGGTGCACAAAGCACACAGGGACAGCAGCCCCTAGTAGCGATGGAGTTCACTGCCTACTTCCAATCCGCTTGTATTCCAATAGTTTGTTGTTTCATCCTGATCCACCCTTTCTTTTTGTTCCCGGTTGCTTTTGCCCTTGCCAATTCGATTCTCTGTTAATTTTTTGTTGGTAGCGGGAAAAAATTGTGTAGTTTTTAACATGAATGCTTACGTAAATTTTCCTATTTACATATCAGTGAAGCAGATAATCGCCTTTGAGTCTGTCTCGTGCCTTGGGCTAAATGATGTGCTGCTTCCCCCCCCTTTCGCTATTCACTATTCTTGTTTTGTTTGCAGTACTTTTGATTTTTACTGTTGAAAAGTCGACCACCACCACTGCCTATTTTAATGCCTTTTTTCATGCTAAATTTTAAGCTTCCTTAATAATAAAAATAAAGTGACAAATACTTTTAAACAGTAATTGAAATTGAAGGGTTTTTTGCATTATATGGCAATAATAATGCATTTTTTTTCATAATATATGTTTTTGGTGCTGGAATGCAGCTGACCACCAGTCCCAAGGAACGAAAGTCTTTCTTCCAAAGAGGGGACATAACCCAAGCCAAGGAAATAAGG